>NC_084944.1:11409895-12812291 GCF_958298935.1 Phragmites australis | reverse complement strand
CAAGACGACGTCATCCGCATACATAGAGAGCCGGTGACCAATGTTCCTGTTAGCCAGAGAGCCTAACAATCCTTCCTCAGCCGCCTTGAGAAACAACGAATTCAACACATCAATCACGAGGATAAAGAGCATCGGGGAGAGAGGATCCCCTTGCCGGAGGCCGCGACGATGCTCAATAACCTCTCCAGGGCAGCCATTGAGAAGCACACGAGTTGAAGAAGAAGCCAACAACCAACAGATCATGGATCTCCACCTCGGTCCGAACCCCAAATGGACAAGCACCTCCAACAGAAATGACCAAGAAACCGTATCAAATGCCTTCGTGATGTCCAGCTTAAGGAGCACTCGCGGCAACTTTTGATTGTGTAGGAGCTTGCCATATGCTGAACAAGAAGGAAGTTATCATGGATGCATCGCCCCTTGATGAATGCGCTTTGATTCACCGACACCATAGATGAGAATCTCGGCGCAAGTCTATTAGCCAAGACCTTGGTGACTAGCTTAGGAAAGCTATGGACAAGACTAATAGGCCTAAAGTCTCGGACCTGTTCAGCATCCGACACCTTGGGAATCAATACCAGGAAGGTAGAGTTCACAAGATGGAGCTTTCTGCCGTCACCGCCATGCAATGCATGCATTGCATCTAAGATATCCCCCTTGATCAAAGGCCAACACTCTCTATAGAAACGACCTGTAAATCCATCCGGGCTAGGAGCCTTATCCGATGGCAAGTGCTTGATGGTCTGCCAGACCTCATCTTCAGTGAATTCCAGGTCTAAGGCATCAAGCTCAAAGGAAGAAGCGTGGAAGGCCTGGAGGTTTAGGGTTGTCTGCCGAGGGAGAGGGGCTCCAAACAGGTCGTTGAAGAAGTCTCAAACCACCTGAGCCTTGTCTTGGTGGGAAGTCAGGAGGCGGTCGTCGACCTTGAGAGAAGCCACGAAATTCTTCCGCTTCCGATATCTAGCGTGCAGATGGAAGAAAGAAGTGTTGACATCCCCGTCTTGCAACCAAGAGATACGCGACCTGGAACGAGCAATCGTGCGCTGCAAGGAGGCCAGTGCGAGGCAATGCTTCTTAAGCCGTTGGCGTAGCCATTCTTCGGGAGGGGACAGAGGCCGATTGTCCTGCGCGATTTCTAGGCGGTGTAGAAGCTCCCGCGACAGGTCGAGTTGAGAATTCACATGGCCAATCCTTTTCTGACTCCACGCTTGCAAACCTCGGGCAAGGGCAACAAGCTTCAGAGCTAGGTGGTGGACGGGGCAGACAGCATTTACAGGCTGCGACCAAGCCAAAGCGACAGCATCCTGGAACCCCTCAATAGACAGCCAAAAACTTTCAAAACGAAAGCGAGCTTTGCCCTTGAAATTATCCCTCAGGCCCAGGAACAAAGGGCAATGATCTGAAACCCCGGTGGCGGAGCTCTGTAAAAGACACTCCGGAAAAAGGTCCTCCCGATCAACCGTGCAAAACACACGATCAAGCCGGACGAGAGTTTGGGAATCTGAGATTCAATCTTGCTGTTGTGAGAAAAAACTGCATTATTCGTCACCAGTAGAATAAGAAAATATCACTTTTGTTTTTGTATGATTATTTGTTCTAGCTTAAGTCACAGGCTTTAATGTGTATGCAGTACCAATTTAACATTATTTAAAATATTAAATGAAGGGTAGTGATGGAGTGAGTAGGGCAGATCTTGAAAGTGCATGACTAGATGCTAGACAACATTGAAAAGCCTAGATTGGCCTATACAATAAAATGAAATGAATAAGTTATGACTTAATGGCTGATTGTGTGTATGGTGGAATTTACCACTTAGTTGGATGTGCAGCTGCAAAGTAGTACTGCACTTTGCACGCACATAGTTTTCAAGCACACAAAATTTGTTCTGTTAAAAAAGCGTTAAAAAAATTTAGACGTCATGGTGGGAATATGCGCAAAATCATTATACACGTGCAATATCTGTTATTGTTTGATGCTTTTATTTGGATTTTATTGGGTGGATCCACCATCTGGGTAAACATAATTTATACTGAGGATGTTGCAGGACTGAAAATTATCTGATGCGAACCATGTAACTGTTTTTCTTTTTCTTACTTTTTATTATGCTTCCAGGGCTTCATTTGTATTGCAGAATGGTATTTCTTTCTTTGTAATATGAGCTCTTTTGTAGGAAATGAGGGAAGAGAATATGTTCTGAGGAGGTGGCGTGATTTGCTTCTGAAATTTCTATCAGGAATGATCAGTTTGCCTAATTAGATTGCCTAATCACACAAGATGGGCAAAAATTTCTATCAGGAATGATCAAAAATCTGTAAGCAGTACTACAACCACGAGATCACACAAGATTGCCTAATTAGATTTCCAGCTTGATTCTAGAAAAGCTGCCGAGAGAGAGATAGACCTGAATTCCTCTATGATCGCTTAATCACACAAGAAGGCCTAGACGGATCGCCACTCCGCGCCCGTACAGAAGAGGCGGCGTGATTTGCTTCCGTGAAAGTACGCAGAGGGATCTACGCTGGCGCGAGGCTTCGAGACGAACGGGCCGCCGGGCAGGGGAACCAAGAGGAACTTGACCACCAAGAGGGGAAAGGGAAGGAAGAAGGCGAGAGGCTTCGGATGCACGTCGGCGGGGATCTCCGAAGGCGCAGTGGCGCCAGAATGGTGATACCGGGAGGTGGAGACCGGCGGCGGTAGAGGGGTTCGCAGCAGGAGGACGTTGTGAGGCCGCCGGCCGCAGGCAGAGGATTCACTGAGCGGGACGCCTCTGCCAGCTTACCCTCCCTGATCGCCGGCCGCCGGCGGCAGGCAGAGGAGTCGGCTGCGCATTTGAGGGTGGTAGAGCGAAATAAAAGGAAGGGGGCGTTAAAAAGTTGAGAGCGGATTGAGAGCGGAAGAAAACGTTGAGGTGGGAGGAAGGATTGTTACGTTTTTTTTAAGTGTTTTTGCCCAAGTGATGGGTGATGTGTTTCCTGAGCTGAAAGACAACGAAAAGAAGATCCAAGATATAATTAGAGATGAAGAAGAAAGCTTCGAGAACACTCTAGCAAAGGTATTATTAGTTTCCAGAAGGATTGTTTAACTATAGTATCTGTTTAGGCAAGTTCATTGACACTGGATATTAGCCTTTGCTCATGGCAGATTAATGTTTGCACACTTCGTCCCTCTGAATGTGCACTATTCACTTAGTATCTTAGTTTTATTTTTGGAAAAAAGCCTCGATACGTTTTCTTGCTGGACGTTTGTGGCCACTAACTATTCTTATTTTCTTTCACCTTCAATAGTTCAGTTTCACTTGTGCAATACTGCTAAAGGAGGTAATATAGAATAATATAGTGCACTAAGTGGGATTAGGTAATCTTGTTATGGGGGAACACGTGTCTCAAGTTGGATAATAATTGCAATCCTGGAGAATAAAATTCAATTTAAACGACATAGTTCAACCACATTCGACAATTGCTCACCTTGCCACTGCCATAGGCAATTCAATTTGCTTGGTTTGCAGTTGTACCATCCAAAATTCAATTTGACGTCCATGATTCAATTTCTAGTCTCTTATCATCATATTAATTACAGTTCTTATAAGATGAACTCACAATGGGTCTGTTTAGTTGCCAGCACGCTCTAGCCTGGCATGTTTCTGTGAGCCACGCTCACCTCAGCCAGACTGCGTCCATGCAACGGCACTTTGTTTGATTGCATGTATGTCTGGCTAACCACAGATGGTGTTTGGATGCCTGCATGAAGATATGTTGCATGAGATAAAAGTGGACAAATGAGCGTTACCATGATATTCATTTTTCGTAACTATACTTTTATAGTCATTAGTTTATCTTATTAAGCCTTGATATTCTTTGAAATACATTAATATCACTTAATACACATTAATCACATACTAGTGTCATCATTAGCTAAGCACCTGCTTGCATCCAACAAGCCTGGCTCTCCATAAATGCCCAAATTCCACGTTTCTGCTCAGCCTGGCTGAGATGCTCCTTTTGAATCCTGGGAGTCAGGCCAAGGTGTCATGCAGGCAATCAAATACCTTCTATCATCCCACGGGCCAGGCTGAGCCATATACAGGAAACATGCTGCATCTCTTTATAAAAGCAGAGAACAAAAACTTACGACTAAAAAGTATCTAGTTTATTATTTCTTTGCAACTACCAAAGTTCTGTTCTTTTTTTCTCCCCCTCTACTTGGCCCAATTAACACTTGCGATGCTGGTTTATTTTGCAGGGTTATGAGAAGTTTAAGAAAGCTGCAGATGCTGTTAAGGAGAATGGGGGTACCTTACTTAGTGGGCAGGCAAGTGTTTCTGGTTTTTGAATCTCATTAAGTTACCTGTTTCTGTTTTCTCCGGAAGATGTTGGTTTTTGATTTCACTGTGTTACTTATTTCTTCTTCTTTTTCTCTGGAAGATGTTTGTTCCTTGTTCTTAAGTAATTTGTCATGTGGCTAGGTTGGGTAAGGTCTTGAGGTCAGAGGGTAGGCCGCGTGTGCTCTATTTTACCACCTCCGGTGTCATGTAGTAGGTTTAGATGGCCCTAAACAGTTTAATCCAAGCAACGTGAGTGGCAGCTGCACCACAGTGGTAGGGTTAGAGATGGGAGACTAGATTAAAATTCTTCTTGCTTAACGAAAAGAGATACATCCCCGACTTATATAAATGGAATGACCTGATCCTTAAGAAAGACTTATATAGATGGAATGACCTGATCCTATATAGATGGAATGACCTGATCCTTAAGAAACCTAACTTTAAAAGCAAGGAAACAACTCAATCTAATCTTATATCTAAATAACAAACCAATCCTAACTCACCTAGATGATACAGTCATATTACATTGACAGCCCTACTGAACTACACAAATTGATGTTGCTTTTCTTTTTGGTATACTGAAATAATTAATTTGTTCATTCAGGATGCATTTGTTCTGTGGGACACCTACGGTTACCCAATTGATTTGACTGAGGTTAGTTTCACATTTTGTTGTCATGTTTTGATCAGCAAATTCAAGTAAACCTTTATTATCTGTTAACCTTGTATTGTTATTATTTTCCATTGTGTAGGTCATGGCAATTGACTATGGGCTGACCGTTGACAAGGATGGTTTTAATGATTCTATGGAAGAAGCGAGGCAAAAAGCTAGGAATGCTCACAACACGGTTATTTTTCATTTATGCCGAGTGTTGAAGTTAATCCTGAAGAGTTTCTTGTATATGCCATCCAACTATTCTTCCCGTTTATTTTTTTCATTTGATGACCACATGTTCCCTAAATATCTGTAATATGCACCTGATGTTTCAGTCAGTTGGGGGCCTTTGTTCGTAATTTTACTTAATTGATTTATATGTTTCTTTTGGCAGGCTGGTGGGAATTTTATTGTTATGGACGCCAATGCTACAGCACAGCTGCGCAACCAGGGGCTTGCTAGCACAGACGATAGCCCGAAGTTCATGTGGCCCAAGGTTAGACTACTGTTCTTATTTTTTGGTGTTATTGTTGCAGTTTTACGACTTATTAGGTACACTCGACTTCTGGCTGTTCCTGCATTTTTAATATTTTGAACAATGGTTATTAGGTTTGGTGACTATTATTTATTATTCTATTCTTGTCTTTCCATTAAGATTTTGCAGGAACATGGGAGTGTGGTCAAGGCTATCTATACTGGCTCAGAATACATAGCTACCACATCTGGTGATGAGAACTTTGGCCTTGTGTTGGAGAGTACAAGCTTAACAGGGTGGTCAGGTACAACACATTGTGAACAATGCAATTTTGATAGAGTTCAAATCTGGTATGTGGTATTGGTTTTGTAATTCATCCCAAGAACCTATATTAGCTCTTTTAAGGGTTTAGAAAACTAGTTCCAGGATTTCACATGCTACCCATGTGGAAAATACAAACTGAAAATTTAAAGTTTCAAACATAAATTTTGTCTGTATTCATCTTGTTTAGATTGGTTGTTACCGTTTTGACCCTTTCTCATCTGGCTGGCAAATTCAACTTTGAAGTTTCAATTAGCATTTTCAAGCAGTTTGGCTTGTAACCATCAAAAGTTTGGAGCCATCTATGGTGTGGTTTTAGGACCTATTCTGATTCGCCGAACCATTGCCCTGATATCTCAGGATTTCTTTTTTCTTTTAAACTCTTTTATGTACATCATGCCTCCATTTGAAGCATCAAGTTGGTGCTGTCTCCAGTTTCCTTTGAGATTGGAAGCATAATGTGGGGTTGGGATGTTGAACCTTGCCTCTATAGATCCTCAAGGTTGCTCATACTACTGAATTTGCCGCTTCAGATTCAAAATTCTGAGGTTACGATCAGGCAGGTGACTGCTGCTGGTAGCCTGTTATAAATCAGAGCTGGCCATGGTTTAGTTTTGAAGCCTGTTTTGGTTTTGGAAATCCTGGGTCCTTGCAAATAAATGTTTGGAGCATCTTTTTCTTTCGTTACACAGCGCGCAATCTCTCGGTCAGAGTAGCAATGCGCGCCCAAAAGAATTTAGCAAGGCGCTAATCCAACTTCGTACTGCAGTAGATCCCTCCGCTTTCACCTTGTTCTGCCTCACGCACTCACCCGAACGGCCAAACCACCAAACTACCTTCTTCCTCCTCTCATTCTAACCCCAAATTCGGTGAACTGAGCTTTCAAATTGGCTCAGTAAAACTACCTAGTCGATTTCAAAAAAACTTTCAAATGATTTCATAAAAACTTTCGACTCGAAAACCCCCAAATCGACCGGCAAAAACTTTCCATCCAATTTCAACAAACTTTTAGATCGATTCTTGAGGATTTATAATCGATCTGGGAAACTTTCGAAATCGATTTACAGAAGACATATGAGGCATAAACTAGGCCCTGACTGAATGGACTCCTAGGCTCTAGCCATGGAAATAATAACACACCAACGCTAATAGGACAGTTTTTTGATAGGTTATAGGTTATTGTTTTAGGCAAGTAACATAGTTCTCTCAGTTTTTTTCTTCTTTTATGCACTGTCATGCAAGTTTGGTGGTTCCGGTGGTCAGGTACCTAGTCAATTTACAAAAAACTTTCAAATGATTTCATAAAAACTTTCTACTCGAAAACCTCCAAATCGACCTGTAAAAACTTTCCATCCAATTTCGACAAACTCTTAGATCGATTCTTGAGGATTTATAATTGATCTGGAAAACTTTCGAAGTCGATTTACAAAAGACATATGAGGCATAAACTAGGCCCTGACTGAAAGGACTACTAGGCTCTAGCCATGGAAATAATAACGCACCAACGCTCATAGGACATAGTTTTTTGATAGGTTATAGGCTATTGTTTTAGGCAAGTAACATAGTTCTCTCAGTTTTTTTTTTCTTCTTTTATGCACTATCAAGCATGTTTGGTGGTTCCGGTAGTCAGGTACCTAAACTACATAGCTTGGGATGGGTCGTGCTTTGGGTGATTGTTAAGTCGGACTTCGCATTATAAAAAATGTTATGCATGTGCTATAATCGTAATACAGATTATTGTTAATTTATACATCATTGTTAATCTCTTGCCTCCCTTCTTGTCCCAGGAACCTATTAGACTTGTTTTTAATGGATACTTTGCCAAAAGTGAGGCGTCATTAATCATAGTATACATCTTGTTAATCTGTCTAGACGTTTTTTTTTTTTGTTTTAGTTTTTCTTGTCACATTAATCATGTCAGTACAAGACTGTAGTTGGGTGTACGCATTGCATGGGATGATAATGGTAGTCATTCCCTAGAGTGGGTGAGCAATACATATGCTTTCTCCGGTCATGCTTTTAAACATGTTTCTAATGTTGATAAATTTGGAGTGGTCTATCCTTGTTCAAGTTGTCACAATAGAACTAGATGGAAAAAATATATACTAAGCTCGCATCTATGTCAAGTTGTCAAAGAGGATTTATGCCTGTACACTAGATGAACTGGACATGGAACATGCAGGCCAGACTCCTTTTGCCCCTCTCACGGTCCCACCTCTCCATGGCACCCCCATCGTCCCCGCCATCACCGCTGCCAGCGGCGAGCGGCCGCCTCGTCATACTCTACGCATCGCAAACCGGTAACTCCATGGACGTTGCCGAACGTGTAGGCCGAGAGGCTGAGCGTGGTGGCTGTCCGACCGTCGACGTCCTCTCCATGGACAGATTTGATCCTGTAAGATCCGAACCCTAAAAAATCCACCCTCATGACCCTTCCCGTTTGACATTATGTGAATATCACTTGCCGCTTCTACTTGATTGTGCAGAGTTGCTTGCCAGGCAAATGTTTCGTGGTCTTCGTCGTGTCCACCATGGGGCAGGGCGATCCCCCAGATTCCATGAAGGTAGGGACATTGAAATGCCTTTTTTGTTGAGGAGTTTTTAGACTATTGATTTGATAATTACAATTTTGGTTTGGGTTTCGCACGTGGAGGGTTTTTGGAAATACCTTCTCCCGAAGCATCTGGGTGCGCGGTGGCTGGAAGGGTTACATTATGCCGTGTTTGGGCTTGGCGATTCAGGCTACCAGAAGTACAATGTGAGTCTTCTGACTAGGATTTTATAACCTGCTATTGCGCTATGTGCTGCTTTTAATACAATAATGTGAGGTGATTTGTTGAAATGATCTGTAGTTCACTAGTTTTGGGAATTAATTGTGGATATAACATTCCAATGTTCTAGCAACACATGACGGTGCGCAGGGCTAGAAAAAGGTATGTGGTTATAGCAACACTCATCGTTTGTTTTGGGGGCAGTTGCGAAGGATGATTTGGGGGGAGATAACTTGTTTGTGCCTTACTATTGGCGCTCTGCTATGGTGAATGCTTGTAACTTGCAATTGTATCATCAATTAAAGCTCTTTTGAGTTACTATAGCAGATTGAGCAAACATTGCAAAGCTTGCTAGAGTTATATTACTATCTCAGCTGTAGTGCCATCTTTTTTGTGCTCATTATTTTTTCAAGAAAATCTCGGCTAGTAGGTTGTCCTCTGTTACTCACAAATCATGACTATTATGGTTTGCAAAATCGTATATGCTTCTTGCTTCTGTTTTCCTATTCACTTTTGTGTTTGCACTGCAGTTTCCTGCAAAGAAGCTCGATCAAAGGCTTTTAGATCTTGGTGCAAAACGAATCATAGAGAAAGGCTTGGGAGATGATCAACATCCTGCAGGGTATGATTTTAATATCAACCGTTTGTTCATTTGCTATTGTTCCTATATTCATACGAAAGCTTTGGAGAAGTCAAATGCCATATGTTTTTTTGGTTAAATTTAAGCATTATCTTTTGTTTTTCTTCGGGTTGGAAAGCAATTTGTCAAAGTTACT
This sequence comes from Phragmites australis, assembly GCF_958298935.1. NCBI lineage: Eukaryota > Viridiplantae > Streptophyta > Magnoliopsida > Poales > Poaceae > Phragmites > Phragmites australis. The sequence goes on along the minus strand of NC_084944.1, from coordinate 12,802,972 downwards.
AAGGGATTATTTTGTTATTGTATACCAGATATGAAGGAGCTCTAGATCCGTGGTTGCAGTCTTTGTGGAAATCACTGAATCAAACAAATGTGTCATTGTTACCAAGAATATCAGATATCATTCATCCTAATTTGAATATGTTGGGGGATGCAAAGATCGAAGTCATCTATTACTCGGCTCCACAAGATACCAGCATTTCAGGTGTGAGGTCTCAATCTTGATAATGATTACCAGCATTCTGTAAACAGTTCATCTAATATTTCTTCTAAAAGATTCTATCTATCATCTATTCACCAGACTCCAAGAGATTAATTGATAGAGCACGCTCAATGTCCCCTGCTCTAAAGTTCCATAATGACAGAGAGCCACCATACATGTTACGGATGGTATGTTCTGTATCCTCTCCAAGAGCATAACAGTTTAAACATTCGTCTCTATGGAATTTTCTGCATTTACATATAAAATATTGCTCTATGGTGTGTATTAGGTTGCTGAATTATTTGCTCCTCTGCTATGATCCTAGATCTTAACAGGTGTAAACATCCGCCGGGAGGATAACCGGGCGGCGTCAGCTGCTAGGGACGAGAGATTAGACTATAGATGAGAGAGACTTATAATATTAGATGAGGCTAGATTAATTCTTCTTGCTCGATTGATTCCCTGAGGGGGCGGCTGCTCCTTATATATATAGAGCTTGGCTGAATCTAAACCTACTAGGACTTGAGTCCTAAACAGGCTCCATCTCGAGTCCATCTTGATTGCAACTTGTTTGTTCTTTCATGCCAATTCTAACTCAATTCTAATCGAATCCAATTTGCTTACTTCCCCTAATTCGACTCTCCTAACATATCTCAATTTGGACTTGACTTCTCATTTTAATTTATTTCCTTCCTAATTTATCTAACCTAATTTATCTCCTATCTTACTTAACTCTCGTACATGACATCGCTCTTTTTGAGCAGCTCATCCTCGAGTTGCAGGGTGGTGGCCATAGTTGCAGCCCTTGAAATCCCTATGTTAACGAACGGTTGTAGCGCCAGCATGACACAATGGAAGGTGTAGGGCAATACATACATGACATCCGTATCTTGAACAGACGAGGACGTTCACGTGGTAGCTGTTGATAGACACTGAACTCTGAGCCTCCTTGACGTGCCTGATGCATGCCTTTGCCATCCCATGGAAGACGACGTTGGAATTGGACGTTGCTCCCACGTTCATGACGATGCCGTTGTGCAGCACTTTGGTCAGCCCCACGTTCATGAAGATGACGTTGGAGTTGGTGGATGTTTGTGGCGGGCGGCAATGGAGGAGGCAGACTTGGCATGGTGGTGACTGCTAGTAGGGTTGCAGCCGGTGAAGGAGCCGCTGCAATGGATAACGTACCACTTTGCAGGATGCTAGACGTGTTGATGGTTGTCGCCAATGAAGGCGTCGACACACTGGAAGTCATGCTACTGTGTAGCACTGGTGGTTGATTAACAATGGTCAATAAGCGTTGTTCCATCATCGAAATTCGCCGAGCTATTGCTTGATGTCGGCCAGGGTGTTGTTGACAATGGTGAAGCCATCTGGGAATTTCTTTCTCAACACCATATCCTGTTCGACAAGAAGTGCTTGGAATAGAGGAGGCGGCCAGCAATGGAGGAGGCGGGCTTGGCATGGCGGTGACTGCTGGTAGGGTTGCAACCGGTGAAGGAGCCGCTGCAATGGATAACGTACCACTTTGCAGGATGCCAGACGGTTGATGATTGTCGCCGATGAAGGCGTCGGCCCAGTGGAAGTCATGCTGCTGTGTAGCACTGGTGGTTGATTGACAACGGTCAATAAGCGTTGTTCCATCATCGAAATTCGCTGAGCTACTGTTTGATGTCGGCCAGAGTGTTGTTGACAATGGTGAAGCCATTTGGGAATTTCTTGCTCAACACCATATCCTGTTCGGAAAGAAGTGCTTGGAATAGATCGTTCTCAGCACCAGAAGCCATGGGCTAGTTATGATCCTAGATCATAACGGTGGTAAACATCTGCCGGGAGGATAGCCGGGCGGCGTCAGCTGCTAGGGATGAGATATTAGATTATAGATGAGAGAGAATATTAGAGGAGACTCGATTAATTCTTCTTGCTTCATTGATTCCCTGAGGGGGTAGCTGATCGTTATATATAGAGCTTGATCGAATCTAAACCTACTAGGACACTAGTCCTAAATAGACTCCATCTCGAGTCGTCCCTGATTACAACTCGTTTATTCCTTCATGCCAATTCTAACTCAATCAACCGAATCCAACTTGCTTACTTCTCCTAATCCGACTCTCCTAACATATCTCAATCTGGACTTAACTCTTGCCCATGACATCCTCATAAACTTTCATCTGCTGTACACATCTTATCCATCAGTAGTTGAAAGGGTTTGAACTGATTTGTATAGAAGTAGATTTCCTAACCTACAGTTTAGTAGTTTAGTAGGCTATTTTGTACTGACCTTGCGATAAAATAGTATCATGTATCATAAGCCGATGCACAGTACATTTTCTGTTGACTGGTGCAACACCTAATGCTGGATTTAGGGCCTATTTGTTTCTTTTTTGAAAAGCTATACTTTTGGTTTTTAGAAATAGGCTGTTAGCTTCTACAATAATTTTTTGGCTTCTTAGCACATAACTTATCAGAAAAGTGTTTCTTAGCGAACTTCTCAGTTTTAGTTCATTTTCCTCAGAAACAGGCTTTTTGACTTCTCCAGAAACCCATTTTTTCTGGCTTCTGAGTAGAAACAGGAAACAAACATGACCTTAGCTTATTTTTGCCATTTTCTTTTCACTGGGCAAATATCCACCATATACAAGCTTTGATTGCAAGGCAAGGTAGCCTGTATAGCACGGTTGATGCACAGTTGCTTCTTCTGTAGACACCTAAATAGTCAACTCTATCGTGAGAAGCTTGCCACTAACTATGCATGATCCTGCTCAACTTGCATTTTTATGTCATGATTGTGATGCTGTTTTGCTCAGTAGGTTCAGTTGGCACAGGCAGATGTTCACCATTCTCAAAGAAAGTCTAACCTCAATGAATTCCTAAATAATAGCTGGGACTGTAGTGAAAATACTGAATAATAGCTGGGACTGTAGTATAACAAACAACAGGTCAGGGATAGTAATGGTTCATTGTGGGAATGCTCCATTTGTGTTGTGACTAAAATAAATTGATGATGCAACAATTGTGTTGTAATTTAGTAGATTCATTTTTATTTGCTTAGTTTCACTTGATGATATTGCTAACCTTTTTAGGTAACAAACCAACGTTTGACTAAGGAGGACTCTGAAAGAGATGTCCGCCACTTTGAATTGGAAGATCCGTGCTCTGTATGTTCTTTGTTCCATATGATGATATTCGCTTGCAATCATCTTGTGAACGCATGAAGAGATTGAAAGATTGTTTCTTTTTTGTCATGTTAGGCCATCAGTTATCAAGTCGGTGATGCTCTAGAAATTCTACCAAGACAGAATTCATCAACTGTTGATGCTTTCATTAAACGCTGTAACTTGGATCCAGATTGTTACATAACGGTATGTGGATCTGTTTTGTTGTCTTGTGGATTTAGCTTTTTTGTATCTTTGTGCTTTTCTCTGCCACTGAGGCAACTTTAGTTTCTCAACACTTTTGCGGCCCACATTACTAGCTATATGCACATTATTTGTTGCAAAATCAAATATCTGAACAGGATTTTTGCTTTAGTAGCAAGCAATTTATCATGGTTTAGACAATCCACCCATTTTTCTTTCTCAAATGCATGGTTCTTGAGTTTATCCATTAAAAGGGATACATCTACAGGTAGTTGTGCTTCTTATATGTTATATCTTCTCAACCAGTGAACCTATTGCAGTTACCAAGCTAACCAAAGAGGAGACATAATTTTTGTGTGCCCAGATTCGAGCAAAGGGCGGGGTCAACGTTCCCAAAGGTTCGCTTGTGAACTGTTTGATGGATCGCATCAAGCTAAAGACCTTTGTTGCTTTGACAATGGATGTCGCATCAGCTTCCCCTCGGCGATATTTCTTTGAGGCAAGAGCAATTACCCTGAATGCTTCATCTCATACAGAAATTTTGTAGTTTGATATATTATCAATGCCTCTGATATCCTGATGTCTATGACCAATATGCCACCTCGATGCTCTCACAACTCCAATGTTGTTTTGTAGATCATGAGCTATTTTGCAACAGCTAAACATGAAAAGGAAAGGCTTCAGTATTTTGCTTCTCCTGAAGGAAGAGATGACCTCTACCAGTACAATCAAAAGGAGAACCGGACTGTTCTAGAAGTAAGTAATGTCTTTACCATAGATTTTCATAATAATGTTCTTGCAGTAGATACCTTAGCATGCCATTGTCCTTTGACATTTTTTTTTGTTCAATAGTGACATGGATTTCTACTGGTTTTAGGTATTGGAGGATTTTCCCTCGGTGCAAATGCCTTTTGAATGGTTGGTGCAACTAACGCCTCCATTAAAGAAAAGAGGCTTTTCCATATCATCATCCCCATTGGCCCAACCAAATCAGATACACTTGACTGTTAGTATTGTATCATGGCTTACTCCTTTTAAGAGGACACGGCATGGTCTCTGCTCTACATGGCTGGCAGGGCTCAGTCCAAATGAAGGTGTGCATTGCTTCTTTTAGTTACGGTTCGAAACCTCTCTGTGTTGTGTTGTCTTCCTCGTGTTCTTTTCCTGTATGGCACTCCTACTGCTAGAATAATAATAATGTACTCTTCATTTTAACTTAGCACATGCACCCACTCAACCCCACGAGCAAAGCAACCTTCAACCCTCTCTCACAGTGTGCTTACTTGCAGAGAATCTTATACCATGTTGGATACACCGAGGATCCCTACCTCGTCCACTTCCATCGATTCCTCTCCTGCTTATTGGACCAGGAACAGGATGCGCACCATTCCGTGCATTTGTAGAGGAAAGGGCTGCACAGAGTGTGGCAGAACCAACTGCTCCTATTCTATTCTTCTTTGGTTGTAGAAATCAAGATAGTGATTTTCTGTACAAGGACTTCTGGTTAAATCATGCTCAAAACCAGGGGGTGCTATCCCTGAAAAAGGGTGGTGGTTTCTTTGTTGCTTTTTCTAGGGATCAACCAGAAAAGATCTATGTACAAGACAAAATAAAGGAGCAGAGTGCAAGAGTGTGGAACATATTATGCTCTGATGTTGCAATATACGTTGCCGGGTCTTCTACCAAAATGCCTGCTGATGTTACAGCTGCATTAGAAGAAGTTATCTGCCAAGAGGGTGGTGTTCCAAAACAGGCTGGTTCAGGATGGCTCAGGGAACTGAAAAGGGCTGGTAAATTTATAATTGAAACTTGGTCATAATCGTGAGTCAAACAGGACATGTATGCATTACTATGAAGTATCAAGTTTCCACAATTATTTATGGGGTATGGAACTGAAGAATAAGTGTACAATGATGTTGAACATGTAAGAAGTATGTTTTTGCAATTTTTTTCCTGTCATTGTTGATTGCCTTAGTTGTTATGACCCTGGAATGGGCTCAGACAAGTTTCTCAGCCTGGTAAGTGAAGCCTGTCTAAGTTGATGAGCTTGCTGTGTTGCATTCGACAATCTACAACAGGATGAGGATGTCATTCTGATAAACCTGAGTAAGCATCGCTTTGAGATAAGTAACTTGTGCACAAGGTTCATAAAGACATAAAAAATCACTAATTGTTTCGGACAAACGCTGCTGCTGTTGTTGTTTATCGTGATGGAATCTACGTGTAATCCTGTAAAGTTAAACCGCTTTGGTGATGTAGTGGATTCTATATAAACCCTGTGGTAAAATTAGTGATTTTTTACAGGAAGGCCCCGGGGGGGGGGGGGGGGTGTTGTAGGTGCTGTATTTGATGATTTTGAGCTAGTGCTTCCATTTCAACCTTAGAAGGATGAAAAAAGATGTCATAGGTTTGAGGTAGGACTATATTTGAAAGATATTGTGGCTCTGGTGTTTAACTGCTAATTGTGGAAATGTCTAGTTTGAAACCTGTATTGTTGTGTTTCGACAAATCCATGATATGCTACTAAGTAACCGCATAATGCAATCAATTTTGTTCTAGTTTAAAACCTGTATGTTGTGTATTGATAAATTCACGATATGCCACTGAATAACCGCATAATCATGTCACTCATTGTGAGGCTGACATGGGCCCACATGTCAGTGAGACATCAATGGCTTATACCTACTGATTGCTATTTCATTAATTCGCAGGTGTACAAATTGCCTTCTGACAGAATTTTTGCCACATACTTTGGCGGTGATGAGAAATCTGGTCTTGCTGCTGATACCGAGTCGAAGAACATATGGTTGAAATATCTACCGAAAGAAAAGGTTCTTCCTTTTGGGTGCAAGGTATAGTGCATGTGCTGGGTTTGTTGATCAAAGCTCCTGCCAATGTTGGACTACATGTTATTTTCATTTCACCTCCCCCGTTTTCTCTGGGCCAGTTTTTCCATGCCACTTGTTTATTTGATTATATTATATTGTGTAAATATCCTTTTTTTATTTGGTTCGTAACGAACAGTTTACATGCATTGTTTGAACAGGACAACTTTTGGGAGATGGGTGACACTGGTCCATGGGACCCTGTACTGAAATTCATTTTGATCGTATTGGCAACCGTGATGCTACTTCATTGGTGAACAATGATGACCCTACATGTATTGAGATATGGAATCTTGTGCTCATTCAGGTCAGTATGCTATTTCTATATCTTCTTTTGTTTAAATAGTTAAGCCTAATTTTAGTACATGGACAGCTATTGTGCTCGTTTGCACATTTTATCTTTCCTTATTTATTCTTTCTATGTACTTACACATTGGCTTAACTTCCAGTTCAATAGGGAGGCAGATGGTACGTTGAGACCTTTGCCAGCAAAACATGTGGACACTGGGCTGGGCTTTGAACTTTTAACTTCTATCCTTCAGAATAAAATGAGCAATTATGACACAGATGTATTCGTGCCAATATTTGATGCCATCCACCAAGTATGTCGACATATGCACACTTGCAGTTGCTTTTGTGCTTATGCACATCCAAATATTGATTGGCTGTAGTACAAGCTATATATTAATAATTTCGTACGCATCTATTAATGCAGTTGGCTGGCGATGGAATTCAACCATACTGTGGTAAAGTAGGTTCCGATGATGTTGGCAAAGTTGACATGGCTTACAGAGTAGTTGCAGATCACATAAGAACCCTTTCATTTGCTATTGCTGATGGTTCTCAACCTGGTAAGTGAAGCCTGTCTTTGTTGATGAGCTTGCTGTGTTGCATTCGACAATCTACAACAGGATGAGGATGTCATTCTGATAAACCTGAGTAAGCATCGCTTTGAGATGAGAAACTTGTGCACAAGGTTCATAAAGACAAAAACTTGTGCAGTTCATTTAGGATGGTTAGATTGATTGACTGAAAGCTTATTTCTCTGAAGTTTCTGTTCCATAGCGATTTGTTTTGAGGCAAACTATCACTGTGACATTGGATTGAAATTCAGGCTTATGGACATAAGTAGATGTGTATGTCCAATTTTTTGGAATCAAAATAGCACAAGCTGAATCAGAATCACTATGTCAGCCATTGGGAGCTAAAATGAGTAATTGAGTAGTCTAACCATTATGTATCCTCTCCAAGAGCATAACAGTTTAAAATTCGTCTCTATGGAATTTTCTACATATAAAATATTGCTCTATGTTGTGTATTAGGTTGCTGAATTATTTGCTCCTCTGTTATGATCCTCGATCTTAACGGGTGTAAACATCCGCCAGGAGGATGAAAGGTCTACAGCCTCACAGGTAGCTCAGGAACTCACCCAAGACACACGTACACTAACAATGGTATTTTTGTACTGCAATGGCTTGCTACCTTTTTTGTTTTCTTCTCTATTTATACACTGCTGACCATTACAATAGGGCCTGGTTCAAACAGCTAATAACTACAACAATTACTACTTTAATTGGCTATTATTCTCCCTAATTTGCAAGCTGGAAATCCCTAGTTCAAACAGCTAATAACTACAGCAATTACCGCTTTAATTGGCTATTATTCTCCCTAATCTGCTAGCTGAAAATCTGCACACATCAAGGCTTATTGCTAACAATCTCCCCCTAATCCTTGTGTGTGGACTTGGAATTGATGTTGACCATTCCAATCCTAGCATGAAGCTCATGGAATCTGACTCGCCCAAGTGCCTTCGTTTGAATATCAACGAGCTGGTCCTTAGTGCTGATGAAATCAGCATTAATCCTTCCATCTTCCTGGCACTCCCTGATGAAGTGGTAGCGCACATCGATGTGTTTGCTACGTTCATGGAAGACAGGGTTTTGTATCAGCGCTAAGGCTGATTTGTTGTCAATCTTCAGCTCGTCGGTGTCGGCGTCCCTCCCCTTGAAGTCGCTGAGCAGTCGAGCCAACCACACCGCCTGTGTGGCTACAGTAGTGGCAGCAACATACTCCACCTCACAGGACGAGAGTGCCACAACCTTTTGCTTGAGAGCGTGCCAACTCACCAAGCTGCTGCCGTAGAAGAACAAACCGCTGGATGTACTCCTCCTTGTGTCAACATCGCCGGTGAGGTCGCTGTCGATGTACTCGACAAGCCATGCCTCCGCTGTCCTCCCGTAGTGGCAACCGAGACTTAAAGTCCCAGCCACATAGCGTAGGATCCTCTTCACTGCCGCCATGTGTTCCTCCGTAGGCCGCTCCATGAAGCGACTCACGAACCCCACACTGAAAGCAAGGTCCGGCTGCGTGTGGACAAGATAGCGGAGGCTTCCTCTGATCCTCCGGTACTGAGTGACGTCCACCTCCGCCGCCGTGCTGTCACGGCTCAGCTTGAGCCACTCCTCTATGGGGGTGTGCGCAGGGTTGCAGTCCTGCATCCCCGCCATCTTTAGGATGCACTTAGCGTAATGCGTCTGGCACAGCGTGATCCCGCTGCTACTCTACTGCACCTCGATGCCAAGGTATAAGGAGAGCAACCCAAGGTCGCTCATCCTAAACCTCGCCTTCATCTCCTTCTTGAAGCGGTTGATCTCCGCCTCGACTGATCCAATGATGATCAAGTCATCCACATAGACCCCGAGGAGCAACAGCGAGTTGCCATGGCCACGCCTGTACATCGCCGCCTCATGTGGGCTCTGCTCAAACCCGAGAGCTCGCAATGTCGTGTGCAGCTTCTCGTTCCAAGCTTGCGGCGCTTGCCACAGCCCGTAGAGCACCTTCTGCAAGTGCAACACCTTCTGTTCTGCTCTGACAACGACGAAGCCCGGCAGCTGCGCGACATACACCTCCTCCCCCAAATCGCCGTTGAGGAAAGCCGACTTCACATCTATGTGATGCACCGGCCAGCCATTTTGCGCAGCAACAGCTAGCAGCAACCGAAAAGACTCAAGACGAGCAACGGATGCGAATACCTCATCGAAGTCAATGCCCGGTTGCTGCACATAGCCCTTGGCGACGAGGCGAGCCTTGTGCTTGATCACTGCTCCTACCTCGTTCTTCTTGAGCTTGAAGACCCACTTCAGCCCAATAGGTCGATGCCCATGAGGAAGCTCCACCAGCGACCATGTCCTGTTCTACTTGATGGAGTCCATCTCCTCGCGCATGGCCGCCTGTGATGCTAGATCGTGCTCTGCTTCAGCGAAGGAGCACGGCTCTCCCTCCTCGCTGACCAGTAGCAGCTCCTCACCATTGACAACGCGATTGGCAAAGCCTGGTGCCTCTCCCCCTCCAAGCACGTCGTCGATGCGATGGTAACGGAGAGGGGAGGAGTCGTGGTACGCATCCAGCCTGTCGAAGTCATTTGGTGGAGGAGAGACGAACTCCAGGAGCGAAGCCGCCGCGGGAGAAGCCCCTGTGGGCGTGGACGACACACCAGCGGGCGAGGTTGGCGCTGGATCCGTCCCTGCGGATGTGGGGGCTGCCTCTGCGGGGAAGACGAGTGTGGGTGATGAGATCACCCCTGTGGGCACCGGCGCAGCAAGATAAGCACCTTTTGCGCTGCCTGCGGACGGAGCCAACGCGCTTGGGTGGATGTAGTTGTCCACTGCCTACACATGGAAGTCAGGTGTAGCTGTTCCACCATCTTGCAGCACCGCCTCCCAGTCCTAGCCGGCGTCCTCATCAAAAACGACGTCGCGGGAGATGTGGACGCGCCGGGACCCGGGCTCGAGCATGCGGTACGCCTAGGAGCCATCCTCATAGTCGATGAAGACCATCGGGGTGCTTCGGTCGTCGAGCTTTCGCAGGCCTGGTCGTGTATCCTTTACATAACCAAGACACCTGAATGTACGCAAGTAGCTTACCGCCGACTTGCGCCCGTGCCACACCTCAAATGGCGTCTTGCCGTCAAGACTCTTCGTCGGCGCCTGGTTGAGGAGGTAGACAGTCGTGGTCATAGTCTCCCCCCAAAATTCAGTGGGCATCTTCCGCTATTTCAGGAGGGCGCGTGCGGTGGCGAGGATGTCTGGTTCCTCCTCTCCACCATGCCGTTTTGCTGCAGCGTGTATGACGCGGAGAAGTGCCGCTGCACGCCGTGGTCCTTGCAGTGGCGCGCGAATTCAACGGAGGTGAACTTGCCACCATTGTCCGTGCGTAGAATGCAGAGCTTGTACCCGCTCTCCACCTCCGCAGCAGACTGGAACTTCATGATGGCCGCTGCAGCATCATTTTTTGCTGTGAGAAGCGCCAGCCACATGTAGCGGCTAGCGTCATCTACCAACAGCAAAAAATAGTGGCGCCCGCCTGGCGTCGCCGGCGTGATAGGGCCACAGAGGTCGCCGTGGACGAGATCTAGGACACCCTCTGCACGGTACTTTGCCTTGGCTAGGAACGGGGCTTGGCGATGCTTCGTCATGACGCAAATGTCGCAGAGCTGCTCCACGTGTTCTAGCCGTGGAAGAGCATGCACCATGTCCTGGCGACCAAGCTGGTGCAACGCGTCGAAGCTAATGTGGCCATAGCGGGCGTGCCAGTGCCACGAGTCGTCGTTGTGCTGCACCGCGAGATAGATGGGGCGTGCGATGTTGAGGCGTAGGATGTAGAGCCGGTTCCGCCCGCGGTTCACCTTGGCGATGAGATGACGCCAGTGATCTCAGATGCGCAGAACGCCATCCTCGATCATTACCTTCAAGCCACACTCATCGAGTTGGTCGACGCTGATGATGCTGTTCTTCAAGCGCGGGATGAAGTAGATGTCGGAGAGCGCCTTGTGTTCGCCGTTCTTCTCGGCGAACAGCACCATGCCGCCAAACAGTACGGTTCCCTGTACCGCACGATCAAGTTTGGCGAAGACGTCGCTTCGGCCCGTCATGTGGCTGGTGGTGCCGGTGTCGAGGTACCAGCTCTCCTGGAGTTCACCAGCATCCACCTCACTGAGGAACGCCTGCGCTCATGGTTCATCGAGGTGGACTGTTGTTGACACCAGTGCGGTGTCATCATTTAGCGCGCAGACCTGCGCCATCAGTAGCGTAGGCTCGTAGTCGTCCTCTAGCACGAGGTGCACCTGATGGCGCTTGGGCTGGCGGCAATCACGAGCCCAGTGAATGGTACGCCTGCAATTGTGGCAGGTGTCGCGGTCGTCGTTGTGGGCAGCATTCTTGCCATCAACCGCGCCCTTCTTGCGCGAGCCACGGGAGCGGCGATTCTTGTCGTCGCCTTTGGCAGACCACGGCCTTTGGCAGACCACGACCCCCCCCCCTCGCTAGTTCGCCTTCCCTTCTGGCGTGCAAGCCACTGCTCCTCTGTGAGCAGCAGTTTGCCATTGAATGTCGATGGCAGCACCTGGTCCGGGTCGAGGCGGTCCTCCGCTACTTTGAGTCGTCCTGTGACCTCCTCGATCATCAGCGTTGAGATGTCGAGGAGCGTCTCGATGGAGAGCATGATCTGCGTGAACTTGGGGGGGACAACTCGCAGGTACTTGGCCACGACCTTGGCGTCGTCGACCGGATCACCGAGTACCTCCAGCTAGTGGATGATCCCGGTGAGGCGCATGGCGAAGTCATCAATTGACTTGCCATCACGGAAGGAGATCGCCTCGTAGTCCTTCCTCACCTTCTGGGCAGTCGCCTTGCGAGAGCGCTCGGAGCTGACGTGAATCATCTTGATCGCGTTCTAGGCCTCCTTCGCCGTCTTCTTCGCAAGGGAGGTGACCATCTCCGGCGAGACTACGCGAAAGATAGCCTCCATTGCCAACCTGTCGTCAACCCTGTCCACGCCACCCTTGTCGACGGCCTCCCAGAGAATACAGGCTCCACCAAGCCTCCAAACGACTGAAAAAACATAATAACGAAACCCACATAGCTACCTAAGCAATATAATCTCCACCCCAAACTCGCAGATAGCCTACTTGCCTCACACATCGTGGCATCAGGACACAAAAGACAACCACGAGAAGTCACCCATAGAAACACCCGCTCCTACTAACATTTAATCGATAATCAAATAAGAAACAACGAAGCAATAACCTATCAAACGGAGGCATAGCGATAGGAGGAAGAAAAGCATGTACCTTCCAGTGGAGACGGGGTGGGCCTGTAGCTTAGAGGATTAGAGCACGTGGCTACGAACCATGGTGTCGGGGGTTCGAATCCCTCCTCGCCCTCATTAGACCGTATATTTATCTAGTATATCCAGACAATAGGTAGGAACATAAACTAATAACAAAGCAACCAAGTGTTTATTACAGACCACAGTGTAAAGAAAAAGAAAGAGCTACTGCGAGGGCACGACTCCGAATTCCATCTTATCCACAAAGGCTTTGGCTGCCCCAGTTACCTCCTCCACCTTCTGTGCCGATGTCTCCTTTGACTATTCCCTAAAACCCTCCTGGAGAACATCGATGTTGATCTCTGGGTAGTGGGCCTCTAGGATGGCCAGCACGAAGGCGATCGTTTGCTCCGCACTCTGTCAGGATTAGTTTGAGAGGTGCTCAGCCACCTTCCCTCAGAGTCCCCCGAATGCCTCGGCATACTTGGTCGCATATGTTGCCAGCTTGGAGGAATCATTATCGCTAGCAGTGTCTGCCTGGATCCCAAATCCGAGAAATTCCTCCTGGAAGACGTTCAGAACCGCAGCGAGTTGTTGGTGGGTGGCTATCATCTTGGCCTTCTCCTAGGCTATGACTTCTTATGCCTCAGAGAGTTATGTAGGGTAGCATGTTAGAGCCGCAAGGTGAAGAGATGGCAAGTCAGGAATGCCATAGAAGTACCCTTGGTTCAGCCCTCCAGTTCGACGATCGTCCTTTCCTTCTCGACAGTCGCCTAGGAGAGTTGCTGGCGCAGAACGGCGGCGTCTTCTACAATCGTGGCCACCTGGGTGGTCGCTCGTCGGGCCTCCTCGTGGACTCTCTTCAGCCGCACCGCGTACACCTGTGAAACCTCAAGTCAGTACCCCTTATTACATCAACTAAGTAATTGCTTGGCAGGAAAGCTCTCACCGCGTAGAAGGATGAGAAGATGCTATCCGCATCATGACCAGGAGAACCTTCAATGATCTACTTCCAAGTCAAATCCCCAGGCAACCCGTGCACCTGGTTCATGGGGAAAGCTTGGGAAGCCGAAGGATCATCTTCCTGGCTATTGGCAATTGTTGTCGGGGGCTCACTGAGCCTTCCCACATCTCTCTCGAAGGTCATGACCAGGGCCTAGGAATGCTGTAGCTTCCGAGCTACAGGTGGTGCCCTGAGTAGCTTGCGAAAAGAAGAACTTGAATAATGTGCTCCTATTGACATAGGAAAGAGGTCTATGATACTTACGCATACTTGGGCTGCTTCTTGGCCAGGGAGGGCTTCACCAGAATCAAGAAGGATGCCGACCTCTTGGGGGTCTTCTTAGGGGCGCTTCCCTTGGTCCTCGATCTCACTAGAGCTGGGGGAGCACTGCTCAATGAACCCGTAGGGACAATGGCCTTTCCGTGGTCCTGGACTGAAGGCTAAATGTGCCTAAAGTCAAGAATAAACTAGCTGCAAAGGCTCTAGGTAAAAGCTCAACTTACCAGAGTCGGGGCCACCACTTTGAGTGCTCGTGTTGCAACCCGATCCCTAGAAGTCATCGCTAGGGTCAGATCCCTAGCTGGAAGGGTCAGCGCCAGGTTAGTGAGATTTGAGGGTGCTGGAGCTGTTGGTGGTAGTGGCCTAGAATCGCCCGTCGGTGAGTCGGCCTTCAACTCATCATTCCCCTCTGGGCTCTACTCCAACAACAAAGGATGGGGCTTGCGATGATGCATCGTCGCCTCCAATCCCGCTCAGGCCCACACTGCCTACGATGAAAACATCCAAGTCCGTAGCTAGGGCCCCACATTCTTGACCTCTAGATCAGGCAGCCTGCGCCTGGGAAGTTGTTCAATCCCGCAATGACCATCAGCATGGTTACAACTACTCAGAAAGAAAACAGAGTTGATAAAACAAGAAGGCTCATGAGACTTACCGACATGATCATTCTTTGGGCATCAGGATCCATCTCCATAATGGGGACTGGGACTCTTGAGCGGGTGGATGAGGGGATTGCGTCAAAGAGAAGCTTGGTTTTCTTGTCAGGCACCTTCTGCGAGAGCACTATGAAAAATCAACAAGAAAATCATAAAGGCTAAGCTAGCAATTCCCTCAAAAGTGACTACATGGAGTTGGTAGGTACCTGTCTCACCTTCTGGGGTCAGATCCATCCCCACCGAGAATTGCTAGGCACCAGTGATCCTCGACTTCAGAGGACTCAGGCAGTGCCTGATGAAGTCTCTAGCGATGTCATACGCTGTAAACTTCCTCTCCTTCAGATGTCGAATCTCTCCGATGAGGTTCCAATGAAGGGCGGTCATCACCGACTCTTCCGTATAGGTAGGCCTTAACAACAGTGGCAAGCCCCAATAAGAAAGCCCCAGTGGGCCGAGCTGGCAATAGAACAACTTCTTATGCCTGCCCGACCAGGAGAATTTAGCGGCGAAGTTAATGTACTCTGCTGACTTGCCCTCCTATAGCCAAAATCGGGCACCGCAAATGACCTTGTTTTGGAGCCTCTTCAAAGATAGAAGTACCTGAAGAGGTCGAGGGACGGGCAGAAACCAAGGAAGGTCTTGCACAAATGTACAAAAATGTTCAACATGATGATGGAGTTGGGGTTGAGGTGAATGAGTTCCATGCTGTAGAAATCAAGCACCTCGAGAAGAAAGCTGGAAGTGGGGAAGCGGAAGCTGCAGTGGAAGAAATCAACAAAGATCATCGTGCTATGGGTATCCGGGCTCAAAATCGTTTGCCCCACTGCTGGCGTACAAGGGATCAGAGTTCGGGGAGGAATCACCTCATCGATCTGCGCCTTCTTCAGGGCCTCCTCCGTAAATTCAGACTCTTGCCACTCCGGGGTCACACTTGTCATCACGTCGATGAAGGACCTTTCTTTCTCGATCTTCTTCTTCCCCATGGCGGTGAAGATATTGGAGGAGGAGGGTTTTTGGAGGCAGGAGCGCAAGGAAAACGAAGAGTGTGCTTTAGGATGAACGTTGAAGTGGGCTCTCCCTTGCCTTTATACAGAGCGAAGGCTCCCAAAAATGGCACTTCGACTGGCATCATGACACGACTCGAGGCCACGATCTCCAGCTTTATTATCACATCGCATTTAATGCTCGACGAATGAGGGGCAGTTGGCGCCGTACGCCGAGGAGCTCGGCTCCTCACGCTGCTACTGTAATCATGGTACTCTAGCGGGGAAAGGATTGTCACCACTACTCAAAATCTCCACTGCGACGGTCCAACTTTCGAACTCAACCAGTGACAAGTGTTTTTCCCTCCTGAGGATGAAACAAATAGAAAACCTACTCGGTTGGAACACCTTCTTAAGGACTCTTGAGGACTCGGAAGTGTTCGGAATCCAGAGTAGAAGATCAGAAAACCCGGTTAGATACTTCATCCTAATTGGGAACCTGAGTCTTACTCGATGGCACAGTCGGACAAAAAACTTATCTTTGTTGGCCATGTACTTGATCCGGTGAAACCTTATTTCACGTACTGGTAAGGGGCTTAATGATAAATACTGAATAATTACCATATCTGGGTGCTCCAGAGTTTCCCGCAATTCTTGAGGCATATCTCTATCTTCAGGAAAGGGGTTCTTAGATGAAAGGAAACTACCCGTAGGTACTTAGGGTATTCTGTAAACATAGAAATTTATCTCTAAGAATAAGAAAAAAAAATTCAGAGAACATACGACACCCCAATATATATATGGAACTTAGGACTCATACGGAGGATAAGAGCCATTAGAAGTTAAAGAAGTCACTCAAACTTTTCAACAAGCTAGAAGACACCCGAAGCCTAGCAAGAAAGTCATCGATTAGGTTTAGATCTGTATAAGCCAACCACATATCCTGTTGTAACAGGCTCAGATCAATACAAGATAAACAAGACGTAGAGTTATTATTCTTAAGTAAGCCCGAATCTATATAAAAACCCTTATGTATTCTCCTTTTATTTATCTACTCAAAATATCTCATACCTCTTTAACAAATTTGTTATACGGACGATTCATAAATCATCCACAGTTTCTATTACTGGGCTCTCAGTCACAACTCCCGTCTTCGCAATTGCCACCTTAACCTGTGTTCACAGTCGTCGAAATTTAGGGGGAGGGGGTATATGAACTTTTCCGTTTAAGTATTGTCAAATTAACTAGGCAACTTAGGACCCATCGCTTACTATCAGATTAAAGAAAACGTGACCTGATGAGCTAATGCTAGTAGTACATCAACTTTAGTTTTGTATCAACTGTCTAGTGTATACAACTCAATAATATACATTTACAATTGGTGGCGGTTGATCCAATGTACAGCTTATAGTTGTTGCAAAGCCACACATGTTGCCAGACTTAAACCCCTCCAGAATCTCCAAAATGTATACAGTATGTCTCGTCGTGTCAAGCTCTGTGAATGGAAATGATACGTCAGATAGTATGCAAAACGGATGCTTAAAAAAAGATATGGTCGTTTAAAACTGATGGCCAATGAGAATAAGAATTATTGTGCACCCTTATTAGGATATTCTCATGTGCCACAACAGAAATAAATGGGGGGAAAACTTCACACTGCGCAAAGATTCAAATCAGCAAACTAGCATCTAGCATTGCAAGGAAGACATGTCAATTTCCAATCAACATAAAGTAACATGTGTGTAACAACATTCATGATAAATATGGTATATATCTGATTGACAATCTTACATTGAGCCACGATCAATACATGTCCTCCATGTCTACAACAGAATATCGAAAGTCAAAGTACAAAAACAGCCCTTTTTTAAAAGAAACAACATGCAGGATACTAAAAAGCCATCTGCAGTCAATTCAGCAACGGTGGATACTAGCATCGTCGCACAGGAAAGAGGCTAAATCCTCAACAAAGCGCAGCCTGATATGCTCCCTCGACAATGCGTCATTGGTGATCCCGGTCGCCAGGTTGGTCTCTCGCTTGTGACATTCAAAATATCAACATCAGACAGTGGCTTGATGCACTGATTTCTTGGCCCGGGTCCAATCACTCCCCCAACCAAGTATATGCTGTTTCCCAGACCAATCATCCCAAAACCAATCCTGCTTTGGAATTCAGACGCACAAGACACCATCTTATCCGGGAAATTCTCCCCACGCTGCTTCATGATACAGCTGTTGCTCAGCACATACAGCTCCCCACTGACCATTGCCATTGGGCCTTGCAGCCAAGAGAAATCCTCGACAGCCCAATAACTGCCACCATCTTCCAGAATCTGCACCGTTGGTAGACCTTTATGCAATACATGCATCTTGCCCTTGATGACAAGTCCAGAACAGGCAGAGCTATGTGCCTGACGGAGGTCAGGGAGAGGCTCCCACGCATCAGCTTCAGGGTCATAAATCTCAGCCTTTGATATCGATTTGCGGCAGTTTGTGAAGCCCCCTGCAACGATTATTTTCCCATCCAATGCACAGCAAGCAAACATCGCTCGAGCTACAAGCATTGGAGCCCTTTGGGCCCACACACGGTTGAGAGGATCAAAAGACCAAACCTCATTGCTTGCAAAGATCCTGTCATGGTCTCCAGTAAGCGGATCAACTCGATCACTGCCACCACCAATAACATAGAGCTTGCCAGCAACTGAGGCCACTCCAAAACGAGCAATGTTCCTAATCTGAGACGGCATGACAGGGAGAGTTATCCACTTATCTCGTAGAGGATCATAAAGCTGCCACATGTTTTCAGGCTCAAATGCTAACACACATAACAGTTCTTCTGTCACGCCAATCTGATTCCGAACTTTGAGAAGCTCACCACTGCAAACAGAAGCTCTCCAAGAGCAGCAAACCAGCTGAAGCTTGGGATGGAATAAGAATGGGACCCGTGCAAGGCACTGGAGAGCAACTTCATTAGGGAGACCATCAAGTAAAGTTGATGCCATTGTGCTCTGAATCATATGCTCTCATAACACAGCAATAAAATGACAATATTTATGAAGCCTGGAAATAATCAAACCATAAAGTTCAGATATACTGTAGAGCAAAGAGGCAAATTAGGTTTAATATAAATAACCACATACACATCCAAATGATACAATTCAAACTGAA
This sequence comes from Phragmites australis, assembly GCF_958298935.1. NCBI lineage: Eukaryota > Viridiplantae > Streptophyta > Magnoliopsida > Poales > Poaceae > Phragmites > Phragmites australis. The sequence continues at coordinate 12,784,336 of NC_084944.1, read as the reverse complement.
AATGGATGAAAAATTAAATGATGCAAAACCAGAACATAAAAGACACAGTTAACTGTAATCTGCTTAAGTGAGGCTAAAGAAGACCTTGCAGGAGCACTGCATCACATAGCTAGTCTCCTTTAGTACAAGGATTTTACTGCAAACAAATGACTATGAACATTTATGTGAGAAGTTGTACAAGAAAATATGCTCTGGCTCATCTCACTACATTTTATATGCAAATCAGATATCATACCAAAGGATAGAGGAAAAGATTATCCCAGTTATCATGATTACCTTTTTAATCAATGGTAACTGTCAACATAGCGTATTATTATACGGTCTTTGCATTTGAATTGTTTACAAGTACATAGAATTACAGCTCGAATTACTTCGGATCTTTCTAAAGGCATTTGGGGCACTGGGTCTTTGATTACAGCAACAATAACATCACCAATATGAGCATATCGCTGATTTCCAGCAGCTCCTATGACTCGAATACAAATCAATTTTCAAGCTCCACTGTTATCTACTAAATTTAAAAGGGTCTGAGGTTGAATCATATTATTATTACATCAAGCATGAAAGAAACAGCATAGGCTTCATTTCTTAAGCTACCTGACAGCTTTGTGTTCCTAAAATTTCTGAACATACAAGTATTTGATAATAAATATAATATCAAGGAACAAAACTCATTAGTTACCAGGTAGAAAAGGGGCTTGTAAGTTTCACTTGGGAAGTTATAGGGTAAGACATAGCTAAGGGGCTTGTAAGTCTTTAGAGGTATATATAGTGGGATCTATTTTTATGGTTAACTAGGTTATATCCAAGTTGCTATGAGGAACAACAGAAAAAACATAAGCTACACTAAACGGGCACAGATTTCTATCAACATGATGCAATTTACAAGTATTTCTTGAAGTGGCCACCACGAAAGGGTTGTGCAAGCAATACATTTTACCATTTTCCATCCATAAAAGCAATACTATTCATTTGAACAAAATTCTAAATTACGAAGTATCACAAAAAAAACTATGCATGGAACAATCAGAGGCATGTAACCCAGTAAAATGAGGCATTAGCCATAAGGCTATCTATGACAAAGAAATGTAGGCTTAAAGGGAACTATAAGGCTACATGTAACTCATTTCTGTCCATTCTGCGTACCCAACAAATTATCAATATGTATCTCTAATGCAAGGAAGTAATCAAATCTAGGCATCCAAGGACCTGAAAATCTCTGTGGATGAGTACCATGAAATTCACAACTAATCAAACCTAACAAAATCCAAGCACTGGCGAAATTGGCTACAATCACAGAGAAAGATTGCTCCACGAAATGAGGAAATGGATGAAACAAATTTGAAGCTTACCAAGAATATTGGCCACCATTAATCTAAAAACAGAATATTGGCAAAATCTGATGGACAATATAATTACTGTTCAGAATTTTGTAGAAGCCATAATCACCTGTCATTGTTTACTTTTATTTCGTGCTTTTAAATCTAAGGAGCGTAAGAAATAGGCTACCCTCACTGAGATATAGCAAAAATGGGCAAAATACTACTCTCCCTGGCATAAACTAACTGCAGCAGGAAATGAGGCCGCCGCTTTGCTAATATAATGTTGTTAGTGCGTTTTAGGTACCAAGGATGCAAATGATGCACTTCTAGGAGACAGTAACGTTTATGTCAGGAGAACAACCAAGAAATACCTAAATAACCCAGACAGCAAACACACAGTTGAATGCAAGCTGCGAAGGTGTACCGACTGCCGTCGTCCACCCTGTACACGAAGCAAAATTCGGTAACAGAAAGTCTATACACGCAAGAAGTCCTCTTTCATCCATCCATCGTTAAAACAATCCACAGAATCCAACAGGAGGATCTTCCTAAAATTCTCGGTCGCAAGTGCAGTTTCGATGCCAATAAACGAAACGACAATCGAACCGAAATGGATCCCGCGCTCTCCTTTGGGGTTTACTGAGATCGATCCCGCGCGAGCTGATGAAGAAACGACTCAGTCGAACCGAAATGGATGGATTCAGCCAGCACACCGCGCCGAACAGCGCGAGAGAATAAAAGAATATTCGGATTCGATTGCTCGCAGGAAAAGATACGATCACCCAGAACGAGAACAACTCATTCGAACAATCCGTCCAGGCAGGCTAGGGTTCCTTACCAACAAAAGAGGAAATCAATCGAGTCCGGATGGATCTCAGCCGCCCCCCCCCCCCCGGTCGCTCCGGTTGAGCGGAGATGGCGGTGGCAGCGGTGTACGGCGACGATGGCTCCTTGAAAAGCTCTCCTTGGAGCCGACGAGGTGCCCGGAGGCCAGAATCGCACAAGTCGATAGCCGATTTAGGGTTTCGGTGGGTGGATTTGGGATGGGAAGGAGGTTGCAGGGGAAAGAGGAGGATGAGGCGTGAGGAGAAGCAACCCGGGAGGCCGGGAGAGAGAGACGCTCGCTTCAGATGGGGATTCGGGCTTCACGGCAATGGTTGCAGGCAGCTGACTCAGGACGCTGACTGGTGGGCCCTCTCATTCACGGCACCAGGACTATGCAAGCGTTGGTGGGGGGCTGTTTGTTCTGGCCTTCAAGAAGTCAAAGACAAAACTGGGATATATCTAGAAAATTTAATTTTTGTTTAGATTAAGACTAAAATTTGATGTACTTTAAGCAGAGCTAGATCTGATTTTAGGTCTAAAATGGCTGCCGCGATTTTTAGCCTATCAAAATTTTAATTTAATCTCAAACCAACACTACTCTATTGCTTATTTAATATGATTCTAGTTTTAGCATAATCAAATTTTAGCTTGATTTTTTAAAGGCGAGAACCAAACAACCCTGATTTGGTTAGGTTCTAGTTACAAGTGGTTTTACATATTTACAAGTTTGTCGATGCCGCTCACAGTTCAGAAGCATACACTTACAAGTTCAGTTGTACTCTACGACTAGTGGCTCAAATATAATTGCAAACGTTTGATAGATACTTATGTTTGATAGTAGCACAGATGGATAGCCTGCCACGACAAATTTTACATCGGAAAATGAAAAGAAATGCTGGGCCTGGCCAAAGGTAACGTTGACCATTAGTATATTCCACTGTAAATGAATATTGTTTCCTAAAAAGAAACTGTAAATGGAGTTGACAATTAGTATATTTCACTGTAAATGAATATTGTTTTCTAAAAAGAAACTGTAAATGGATATCAGGTACAGAATTGTGATTGTTCGAAATTATTTCTATGAGAATTCAGATATGGAATTGGCTTGTATATTTGTATCGAAAATCACTTTCATATTGTCAAAGTTACTGTTTCAAGAACATACTCGGTAAGAGTTACCAGTCAAAGTTGTATTTTAATATTGTTGTTGATGTTGGGTTCTAAATATCATGTCAATATTAAAAATATGTGACAACCATTCAAATCGTCATTGATTTAATTGAGCGGGTCGGATGTCTATTTAGTTGAGACCTAACATAAGCTCACAATGACGCGAGTGAAATGTTAAACCACATCTAAAACCCATGCCATGGCAGCTAACTCTCAATTAAAGCAAAGACAATTCCGATAGTCTCTGATATGTCATCCACTTGCCTAAGATCACACACATATCATCATTTTCATCACAAATATTTCATTCATCACAAGCATAAAAGAGAGTATAAATATTAACTTAGATTATAAGTCTCTAAATATCTTACAAGTTTCAAATGACAAGTGATAGGTTCTAATATTTAACTTGAGAGTTTGCCATTAACAAGTTTGAAAGCTCTCCTTCGAATTAAAGCAAGTGCTAGATACTTAAGTTACATATCAAATTCATTCATAGCAAAAAACATAGATAGCGCAACGGAGGTATTAGCAAAATAAACAAAAGGCCAGCGATGTCATTGCACATAAGACATCGCCGGGGTTAGCTCTCTAGTACAACCTCTACCCATGCCTTTGCTGGCATCGACGAGGTAAAAGTAGCTGAACGTGGCTTTATCCTCACCTAAAAAATAGTACTATGAGTATAAAGGTATTTACAAGATTTACACAAATATAGTACAAGCAGAATGCGTATGTAATTAGGAAAGAGTAATAGGCTAAAAGGTAAGTGATTTTTACATAAAGACCATGTCTAATCAATCGTAGACAACAAGTGTATGAACTTTGACCACAACAGTAACCTTAGGACAGCAGCTACCCTATCCCAAATACCCAACTTGAGACAACATTTAAACATGCATGGACAGCCCGTAACCTTTTTCTCAAGTGCTAAAATCATTCATCATGAATTAAACAATTAAGACATGATATTTAACACAAGTGTAACTCGAAACTTTACGATGATATCTAATACACTTTAAGCAGCATACTCATGATCGAGAGCACGACTATTCAAATAGTTTTTACACTCTGCAGGGGAGTACATCTTTACCCACATGATATGAGTCCATCCACTTGGCTCCTATGATAACCTTTCTCCCACCTATTCTTGCATGGTTGACCCATCTAAAAGGAGATCTTGATGTCGTCTAGAGGGGGTGAATATGCATTTTAAAAACTTTATCCCTTTTTTAATAGTTGGCCTAAAGTAATGGCGAAACTAAACTAACATATTTTTTACAAGTAAAAAACCTAAATGTGCTAGGCTCAAGTAGACAAAGACCAAAAAACAATTATGAAGGATTACAATCCTTGGGTGATAAATATTATTCAATTATAGCGAGGTATGCAGAATAGCCTAATCGGATGTTCTAATCCTATTGATCGGATATTCCAATATAGGTAAAAACAGTTAGATTGAATATCACAGAATTAACTCAATGTGAATACAAATAAGCATACATACAATTAAATCAATGTAATGCACAAGAGTAAGGAGATATGGAGACAAATTATTTGCTATCAAAATTTGGATATCCACAAATATCCTACGTCATCATTGAGAAAGCTCGGTCACACTTGAGCCGGGTTTCTTTTAACCATTTTTCTCACGAGGTTGCACATGCACTCCTCATCTCCACTATGGCTAACTCTTCCTCCACTCCGGAGATAGTGAGTTCCATTACCACTTCTAGGCATCCTTATAATCTTCACTTAAGAAGATCACCGACAATCCACTACCAAGCCGTCTTGAAAATAGTGGTCTCCAACAGTAACAAACTCTCAGAAGCACTCTTCACACTAAGCCAAGTGCTCAACACACAACCCTTGGAAATCACAAAGCAAACTTAAGAGAGAAAAGAGGGGAGCACTCAAAGGTAGAATACCAAGTTACTACACCTCTCAAGCATTTTCTAGAACTAGCAAAGCAACATCCAACACTCACCTAAGACTTGCCCCCACACAAGATGATGTTAGCATGAGGTACTGTTATAGCGAACATGGCCCTTGTAGGGTATTTATGTGATTTTGATGATCAATGACAACCTAGTCAATGGGACTAACATGCTTGTCAAGTATATGCTTTAGTAGGTCTCGTGGATATAATATATGAAGAAGCCACTACAGTCGGGACAAAGATTAATTGAATTAGAGAAGTCCTAGGAAAAATACACTCGCTGGATGGTCCGGTGCACAGTGAAATGAACTCACCGGATGGTTCGGCGGTCAGTGAGATGTACACACCAGAGTATTATCAGAAGAAGGTTAAGTGATTGTATACACCAGATGGTCCGGTGCTCAGTAATGTGTACACACTGGAGCATTCTCAGATGAAGGTGAAAATGAAGAACACACCGGATGATCCGGTGTTGGTGCAATGTGCACACCGTAGTGTTTTCCAAGACTTATGCAAATCTTCAGAGAAAAGGAGTTGTACACACCGGATGGCCCATTGATCAGAAGATCAACACATCGGAGTGTTCTAAATAGAGAGAAGTGGCTCAGTTTGGCTTAAGTCTACACATCGGATAGTCCAGTGATGGAGTTTAATAATACACCAGAACATCCAGTATCCACAAATGAGTTTGAGTAGGGTTCTAACGGCTAGTTTCTACTACTGTACGCACTAGATGGTTCGGTGTTTGTACTGCTATTGTCACTGGATTATCCGGTGTTCATAGTTTCTTTGAGCCATTAGGGCAACGGCTAGCTCACGGGGTTGAGGCTATAAATATCGCCCCCACTTGGTCATTTGAGTGTGCTAGAGTCTAAGGAAGCTCAAAGATACTTAAGAAGACATCCAAGCCAACAAAGTACTTAAAGTTATCATCCAAGACGATTAAGCACAAGATTAGTGAGTGATTAGTGCTAATAGGTCTAGAGAGAGTTGTAGCTATGTGTTGTTGCCTAGAGAGTGGATCAAGGAGTGATCCTATTGTGTACCAAGTGGTACGCCAACACCTTAGAGTCTTGGTGATTTGCCGACAACTTTGGCTTTAATGGCTCAAGCTTATTGACCCTTGGACTTAGTGTGGAGCGACAATAAGAAGCTTGTACAGGGACGTGGAAACTCTTGCCTTGGTGGATCAAGCTCTTAAGTGAAGATAGCGCCAAGTGACAGGAAGAGAGGCTTGGTGTGAGCCTTACCTTTGCGGCTTAGTGGCTCAAGAGCTGTGACCGGAAGAGCCTTGGTGATTGGGAGCATATCGTTGATAGAGCTCCAACGTTGACTAAGGGTGGTGTTTATGCTATTGATACCACAAGATAAAAATCTCCGCGAGTTTGCACTCTCTACCTCATTTACATTTCTGCATTTACATACTTGCAATTTTCCTTCCTAGAGTAGTTTGCTAGGATTGCTATAAGTTGTGTCACACCTGATTTTCAAATTTCTAAAATTTTCCAAGATTAGATTATAAATTAAATAATTAGAATAGGAAAAGCTCTATTTACTATATTCAAATTCAAATTTGAATTAGGATTATTATTTGTTTGAATGCATTCATGCTGAAAATAGGCATTTAGGTTTTATTTTGAGTTGTTGATTTTCTCTAGATTTTATTTGAGCTTCTTTAGAGTTTATTTGAATTCTTTTGAGTTATTAAAAATTTCAAAAGTTCTAAAATGGTTTGATAAGTTCAAAATATTTTATTCAGCTTATAAAATGATTTCAAAAGCTTGGTGGATTTTTTCTAGAATTTTTGTAGGCTTCATTTGATATTTTATTTGGATTTCATTTGTTTTCTTCTTTTCTAGAATTTCCAAAACAAAAGAAAATATTAAATCTAAAGCCCAACCTATCTAGATCCAGCCCAAAATCCAGGCCCAACCAAAGCCAACCCCTCCCTCTCCTCCTCTCCCTGGGCCAGCCAAAGCCAGCCCAGCCAACCGGCCCACTCCCTCTTGGCCACCTCTCCCCTCCTCCAGTTCTCTCCTGCTTCAGCCCACGCCGGCCCAGCCAGCGCGCGCCTGAGCCGCAAGTGCCGCAGCCTGCCAGCAGCCACCAGTCCGCCTCCCGTCGCCACAAGCGCCTAGCCATTTCCGCCTTGCCTCCGAGCCGCTACCACGTGGGCCCCACCTGTCAGGGCTATCTTCCATCTCGGGCTGGAGTCTGAGTTCAACATGAATTGTGTCGGCCTTCGAATCCCACCAAATTCAAGCCTAATCTGAGGAGCAAACCATCTAGAAGCTTGCCTCGTGAGCCCTCTATCCCTTGCCAGCCTTATCTTTAACGAATCATTACTTAAACAGGGAATTTGAGTTTGGTTTTGAGCCGCCACCACCAAGAGTCCAAATTGAGCTCGCCCTAGTCTCCTAGAGCCTCTCCGCCTATAAATAGTCACCCATATGCCATCCTCCAAAGTTGTCGAGCATTTTCCCCAACTCGCCGAGGAGTTTGCACCGCCGGAGAGCACTCACACCAAAGCTCTGACGCCCGAAGTTGCCGCTGCATGTCGCCAAGCCGCTCCGTTGGTCCTCCGCTCCTGAAGAAGCCGTGTACGAGTTGCCCAAGCCCCCACGTCTCTGTTCTGCCGCTCGCCAAAGCTCCACACTCGTCAGTGCTCGATTCTGGTGAGAATCCGGGCGCCTGCCGCCGCACCCAAGCCGCGCCATTGCTTTGTTCATTGGAGGAGAACGAGGTGAGCACCGGCCGTCCGATCCAATAACCACGGCCAGGATTAGAACCCACCATACCCCTTCATCTACCAGTCACGTGTTGCCACATGTCCACCTTAATCCATCTCAGCATTAAAGTCCCAGTCAGCAAGCCACGTGTGCGCCACGCAAGCCACCCGAGCCTATCAACTTCAATTTTGCAACTAGACCCTTAGCTAGTTAAATAATTAGATCTAGATCATGAGTTTTACAATAAACACCCTAGAGTCATAAATAATTAAGTTTAGGCCCTGAGTTCTTGCAGTAAACCCCTTAGACTTTTTAAATATTAGTTTTAGGTCCTATCTTTTTAAAAAAACTGCCTGGACTTTAGTAATTTAGGTTTAACCCTAACCTTTTTGCAGAAAAGCCCCTATTTAGTAAAAGCTTCATAACTTTTTCATCATAGCTTCGTTTGAAGTGGTTTTTACGATATTAGATTCGTTTCTCAGAGCTCTATCTTTCTAGATAGGTTTTGCCTTGTTGTTCTTTTGTTTTGTGCTCTGTTCTTATATTTTGTTTATGTACTTTGCCTATAATTGTGCGATTAGTCGACAACGCTTCGGATCTGTTCGAGAGATTTCAAAACCAAGATTTCGATAACACTGAGCAGCATTGGGTAAAAGGCAAGTGTACTTCTTGATCATCTTGAACCTATGTTTTAAACTGTTTTATTTTACAACTTGCATGCAATGTCTGTCAATGTGATGGGTAGTCACCTATGTTAGGATTTTCTCTAGTTTTTGCCTTATCATCTCTTGGAACCTAGATGGATTATGATTAGGTGTCTTTTATGGGTAGAAGTGCTTAGTCATGCTTTCGGGGTGTTGGGAAGTGTCATATACTTGATTAATGAACTTATGCAATAATGGTCGTTAATGTGTTAATGGTCTAGCAACATGGAACATTAGGCCTTGAGCAAAGTGGTTTTGATGATTGTCATGGTTATGTTGTTGGTTTAGTGTTTGCTCAAGTAACCTAAGTAAAGATCGGTTCGTGGAGCGATAACCCAAGAAGTAACATACCAACCATGAGGCTGATGTGGGTAAAGCGTGACACACCAGTTAGAGTCTATTTAGTGTGTGTTATGTCAGCACAAAAGGGGGCTTCTGGGTAGGAGTTAGACTCACGTAAACCCTGGCGATGAAACCTAGTGGGTAGATGCATACTGGATTAGGCTTTGGTTAGTGGAAAATGTCATACAGTGATTTCTTAGTGACACACTACTAGCGTGTGTTAAGTGTTACGCGAACACGGCAACATGGAATTCACTGACTCGTGAGAAAGCTGGGCAACATTTGCAGAGTGTAAAAACTATTATAACAGTCGTGCTCATGATTATGGGAGACTTAGATCCTCATATGATTAGTTGGTTATGAATGTGGGTTTGGTTATGATTTTAGTGATACTGGATGGTTGTGGTTAGCAGGGTAGCTAACCCTGGTTTTGGTAAATGGTTGGAATAATTGGGTTACTCACATTAAATAATTGTTTAATGCTTTTGAGTCCAATTTTTTTTTTCATTACTTGCATTTACATAAATATATCATGTGTTAGCCTATTTTTGATATAAGCATGCATATCATTATTCTCATGTACACTTGCTGAGTGCGTCATGTGCTCACACATGCTATTTTTCATATGCCATGTGACATGTGTGGTGCTGCTCAGTGAGTGAAGGTGTTGAAGACTATCAAGACGAGGTTGTGACGTTCTAGGCACGTGTCTCCCGATCGATTCTCTGCGGTGTTGTTGAGCACCAGTGTTTCTATTCCGTTGTAGATATCTACATAGAAGACAATATATGTCAATTGTTGTAAGAGTTAAAAGTTTATTTTATAAAAGTATTGCTTTTGATACTTCACCTGTGACGTTCTTATGTGTCTTGAATATCCTGATTTGTCCTTTAAAACCGGGTGTGACAAGTTGCAAATCCTTTTGAGCGGTAGAGTAGACACACAAGATAAGACTCGAGCACATATAGATAGAAATTGATATATATTTATCTTGTGAAGCATTTGGAGCTGATTCACCCTCCCTCATCTTAGAACATCACCGATCACATTTTCTTCGGAATTTTGATAAATGAGTACCTTTCTTTAGAATGTAGCATTTGCATCCAAATACCCAAAAATATAAGATGTTTGGTTTTCTTTCAATAAGGAGCTCATCTGGAGTCTTTTTCAATAAACGATGACAAAGCAACCTATTTGATAAGTGGCAAGCGATATTAATAGCATCTGCCCAAAAATTATCTGAAATATTATATTCCGAAAGTATTGATCTTGCCATAACAATAAGGGTTCGATTCTTTCTTTCAATTACTCCATATTGTTCTGGAGTGTATTTGGCTGAGAATTCATGTTTTATACCCTTTTCTTCACAGAATCCTCAACCTTTGTGTTCTTGAATTCAAAGCTATTGTCACTTCTCACTTTCTTGATCTTGAACTCCAATTCATTTTCGACCGTCTTAACAAAACTTTTAAAAGTGTTAAACACAATAGTCTTATCATGTAAAAAAATACCCAAGTGTATCTAGAAAAATCATCAACAATGACAAGACAATAGCTATTACCTTCAATATTTACATATGTAGTTGGGCAAAAAAGATCCATATGTACTCGAGGTTGACATGGAACTTTTGTATGGATGTGAATTTCCAACTTGCTTTCTGGCTTAACAAGCGCTACGTAGCTTGCTCTTCTCAAATTTCATATCCTTTAACCCTACTAGAAGATCATATTTTAACAAACAACTTAGTTGATTCATACCAATATGACCAAGCCTTCTATGTGAAAGTGCCTAGAGGGGGGGGGGGTGAATAGGCTTTTCTGAAAATTAAAACTAAAACAGCGGATTAAAACTGTCGGATACTCCGGTCTGGTCCGGAGTATCCAGTCTAGTTCGGAGTCTCCGGTCTATACAGGAAATCAAGAACAACTATGAATTAAAGCGAGCAGCTAGAATCTAAAAGAGTAGCTACATCTACTAGTTATCACAGAGCTAAAACCACAGTTAATACTAGCAAGATAATCACTAAGGCAACTTATATGTAAATTCACAAATTCACACGATTAAGTAAATTGCACAAATAAGAATGTGAGAGATTTATCCCAGAGTTCGGCCACCTCACAAAGAAGTGCCTACGTCTCCGTTGAGGAGCTACAAAGAGCTGGGACTTTTCCAACCCTATCCTCTTCTAGCGACCACAAAGATCAAGCTAGAATTTCCTTACTCAATTTGAAGTCGATTACAAACTTCCCATGGCACTCCACAAAGATTGGGTGCTCTACGGGCGACGTCTTGCCGTCTAGAAGCACAAAGCTTCAAGAGTAAAGATCACAGCGAATGCTCGAGAAAGAACTCAATGCTCAAGTGGCTTAATCCCACTCCAAACCCAAACTCACTAAATTTTGCAAACTTTGCACTAGAGGTGGTTGGAGGGACTTTGAATGCTCTTAGAATGTTCAAGGAGTCTAGAGTTCACCAGCAATAGCAAGCATTTAATGCCATGGTGTGTGGGAGTATTTATAGCCCTCTCTCAAAAACTAGCCGTTACTGTTCTGTCAGGCCTGACCGGAGTATCGAGTGAACACCGGAGTATCCGGTCCCAAATCCAAAAACGGCGTCAGAACGGTCACAGAACGTGTCAGAACTAGCCGTTACAATTCTGTTAAGTTACTGGAGTCTCCGGTGAATACCGGAGTCTCCGGTCCTGACAGGGCTATCGAATATACTAAGTTCGGAGACTTGCCAGACCCTCCGGCCTCTCCAGGTACCGGAGTATCCGTGAACACCGGACACTCCGGTCTTTTTATCAAAAAGAATAAATGCTAACTAAGACACCCCTGCCGGAGTCTCCCTCGGAGACTCCGGTTAAAACATTTTCTCCTACCGGAGTATCCGATGAACACCGGAGACTCCGGTCTTTTTCAATAAAAATAAAGACTTAACCGACTAACCTCTGGCGGAGTCTCCCTCGGAGACTCCGGCCTTAAAATTCACCAACTACCGGAGTATCCGGTGAACCTCGGAGACTCCAGACTAAATACTGAGTACCGGAGTATCCGGTGAACACCGGAGATTCCGGACTCAGTGAACTTTGCAAAACTAACCCGGTGTCCGTGGGTGAGTGTGTCTCTCAACTTGTTGGTTCTAAAGGATATCTTGAGCATTGAGACACTAATCAAGCAATCAAATGCAACCCTCTTAATAGAGCAGCTATCCTAGAATCAATTTCAAAAATAAAAGAATTTAAATCCTATTGAGTGCTCTTAGTTTCTTCTCCTTTCTTTTCTAAGGGCGTCAAACGTCATATGTCTTCTCAACTTAAACTTAAACTTGTTCATGACTTAGATAAACATATTAGATCCTTAATTGTTTTGTCATCAATAAGCCAAAACCCACTTAGAGGGCCTAGATGCACTTTCACTATGCCAAATCCATCTTTCGATAACTTTGTAAATAAACATATGCTTGGGCTTGCATCATTTGAAGAGAAATCAACTAGATGAAGATTACCATGTCTAAAGCCTTTGAAAACTACACTATTATCCTTAATGCTAGATATCATCACATCATTTGGAGAGAAAGTGCATGAAAGACCAAGATCACATAATTGAGAAATGGATAATAAATTAAAATTCAAAGATTCAACTAGCATGATATTTGAAGTAGACAAATTATTTGAGATAAAAAATTTACCTAAACCTTTTACTATTCCTTTCCTATTATCTCCAAACGTGATTTTGTCATATTCCAATCCATCATTGCTTACAGAGGTTAACATCTTTTGATTTCCGGTCATGTGTTAAGTGCATCCACTATCTAGCACCCAATATCACCCACCAGACTTGTAGTTTACCTATAAAACAAATTTAAGCTCTTTTATGTACCCAAATTTGTTTGGGTATTGGATTTTAGTTACCAAGGCTTTAGGCACCCAAATGACATTCTTTTTAGAATCAATTATAGGAGTACCAACAAATCTAACTTCAACACTACTATTAGAACATCTCATAAGAACATAACATGAATCAAAAGGTGCATATAAATTATCCATAACATTTTTGCAATCTTTTTCAACACGTCTGATATTCTTGCATTTTATGCAATAGCCACTACCCTTCACAAAAGTGGTTTTGTGATGGATAAATGCTTTCTTACCCTTCTTAGGAACATACCCAAGACCTTCCTTCTTGATGGAGAAACTTTGACTACCCAAAACTTGTTTAATTTTGGATTCTCTAACATAGCATATTGCTAGATCATTGATTAGTTTTTCAACCTTTTCCTTTAACTTGTTATTTTCATTAATAATTAAAGCATCATTGCAAGATATATCTTTAGGCTAAGTAAGCAAGTAATCATGAAAGGTAGATGTATTCATAAGAGATAAGATAGATATATCATCTAGAATATTGCAAGATATACTCATATCTACTTTAGTTTTGTTGTTTTCATGAGCAATAAGAGAGTCATGAGCTTACCTATGTCACTAGGTTTCTGGCAGTGATGCCAAAGCTCACTAAAACTTAGTTGAATATGGATCTTGATTCACTATGTCGTTAGAAGGAAAATGGTTGTAAAACATATAGTGGAGAGTCTTTTATTAAATTGTTTAATAGAAGATTCACATAAATATAGTGCTGAATTTGCATGTTTATTTTCGTTGTAGATCATGGCACCTACCGCTAGTAACACTTTTAGTTTTAACTTGCGATTAATTCTTGAAAAAGAGAAGTTTTCTTGAATAAACTTTATTGATTGATATAGAAATCTGATAATTGTTCTCAAACAAGAGAAAAAGGAATGTGTTCTAGAAGTTCCCTATCCTGATGAACCAGCTGACAATGCATATGCCGTAGAAAAGCGTGCTTATGAGAAGCACACTAATGATGTACTTGATGTTAGCTGTCTTATGCTTGCCACAATGAACTCTGAGCTTCAGAAGCAATTTGAGAATATGGATGCTTATAATATGATTGTGGGACTCCATGGCATGTTTGAGAACTAAGCTAGAGCTGAGTGATTCAACACCTCAAAGTCCTTATTTGCGTGCAGGTTAGCAGAAGGTAGTTCAGTCAGTCCTCATGTGATTAAAATGATTGGTTACATTGAGAGCCTAGAAAAACTTGGTTTTCCCCTTAGCCCTAAGTTGAGTTGGCTACGGATGTGATTCTTCAGTCACTCCCTGCGAGCTTCGAGCCATTCATTTTGAATTTTCATATGAATAGCATGGAGAAAAGCATGGCTAAATTGCATGGGATGCTAAAGACTGCTGAGGAAAGTATTAAAAAAAGCTATAGTCATGTGATGATGGTTCAGAAGGATAGTAAGAAGACAAAACGCAAGCCCAAGGCAGAAACTTCAGATGAGATCTCAAGCTCTAAGCCTAAACCTATTGGAAAGTCCAAGGCTGGCCCTATTGCTTCTAATGCTTTCCACTACTGCCATAAGACTGGCCATTGGCGGAGGAACTACAAGCTATACTTGGAAGAACTCAAGAAGAAGAAGGGAAGTAAGATTTCCACTTCAGGTATATATGTTATTTAAATTAATCTTACTACTCTTCCTAATGATACATGGGTATTTGATATCGGATCAATGATTCATACTTGCAAATCATTGCAGGGACTGATAAGGACTATGAAGTGTGTGAGAGGCATGATGGATGCATGCTCGTGTCGGCAATGGTGCAAAAGTTGTTGCGTTGGCCGTCAGTGTTTATTCCTTATCGCTACCCTTAGGTTTAGTTTTGGAATTAAATAATTGTTATTACATTCCTGCCTTGGGCAAGAACATTATCTCTTCTTCATGTGTATAAACTAAACCTTTGAGGCACAAGTCTGAATCCTTTGAAAAGTTCAAGGAGTTCTAAAATGAGGTACAAAATTAAATAGGCAAGAAAAATTAAATTTCTATGGTCAGATCTTGTAGGTGAATATTTGAGCCATGAGTTTGGTGATAATCTAAAGCAATGTGGAATCGTTCCACATTGGACTCCACCAGGAATGCCTCAATGGAATGGGGTATCTGAATGGAGGAACCGAACCTTGTTAGACATGGTCCGGTCAATGATGAGTCAATCTAATCTTCCACTGTCCTTCCAAGATACGCCCTAGAAAGTGCTACGTTCACTTTAAACAGGGTTCCATCTAAAGTTGTAGAGAAGACACCATATGAGATATGGATCGAAAAGCATCTCGGATTGTCTTTCTTTAAGATATGGGGTTGTGAGGCCTATATAAAATATTTGATGTCTGATGAGCTCACTCCAAAATCAGATAAGTGCTTCTTTGTGGGGTATCCTGGGGAAACCAAAGAATATTATTTCTATAACCAGGAAAAAGGCAAAGTGTTTGTTGCCCAGAATGGTATTTTTCTAGAGAAAGAGTTTCTCTAAAAAAAAAAGTTAGTGGGAGCATGGTACAACTCGAAGAGATTCGAGAACCATCAGAAAACATTTCAGCTCCTGCTGAATCACAACTGGATGTTGCAGAACATGTTGTAGAGACATTAGCCCCACGTCGATAAAAAAGAGTCAGTCGTGCACCTGAGAGATTTATGTTCATAACCATAGAGCAGTGCGACATATTATTGTTAGACAATGATGAACCTAAGACCTACTCATAAGCAATGGTGCGACCGAACTCTGAGAGATGGCTTGGAGCCATGGGATCTGAGATAGAATCCATGCATGATAATAAAGTTTTGGAACTTGGTTGATCCACCTGACGGTGTTAAAGCAGTTGAGTGCAAATGGGTTTTTAAGAAAAAGATAGACGTTGATGGAAATATTCATTTCTATAAGGCACGATTTGTGGTGATAGGTTTCAGGCAAATTCAAAGCGTTGATTATGATGAAATATTTTCGCTCATCGTAATGCTAAAGTCTATCCAGATCATCCTAGCAATTGCCGCATATTATGACTATGAGATATGGCAAATGGATATCAAAATGGCTTTCCTCAATGGAAACCTAAGTGAGGATTTGTACATGACATACATGAAGGTTTTGTCAATAAAAAATGCTAGAAAGATATGCAAGCTACAAAAGTCCATCTATGGGCTAAAGCAAGCCTCTCAGAGTTGGAATCTTTGTTTTGATGAAGTGATCAAAGGGTTTGGTTTCATCGAGAATGAAGAAGAGCCTTATGTTTACAAAAAGGCTAGTGGAAGCGTACTTGTGTTTCTGGTCTTATATGTAGATGACATATTATTGAACAGAAATGATATTCCAATGCTTGATGCTGTCAAATCTTCGTTCTGAAAGAGTTTCTCAATGAAAGATCTTGGAGAGGCAACATACATGTTGGGCATAAAGATCTAACAAGATGGGTCAAGAAGGCTAATCGGATTAAGCCAGAGTACATACATCGACAAGGTATTAAAAAGGTTCAATATGCAGGATTTCAAGAAATATTTCTTGCCAATGCCAGTGTGATCTTGTATGCTTCCGCTATCGGGTCCATCATATTTGTCATGCTTTGTACACGTCCAAATGTTTCCTATGCTCTAAGTGTTACGAGTAGATAACAATCAAACTTGGGTGAAGTTTACTGGGTAACAATAAAGAATATCCTAAAGTACTTAAGAAGAACTATAGATATGTTCCTAGCCTATGGAGATGAGAATGAGCTTGTTGTAAATGGTTACACCGATGCTAGCTTCTAAACTAACAAGGACGATTCAAGATCGCAATCTAGTTTTGTGTTTTGCCTCAATGGAGGAGCAGTGAGTTGGAAGAGTTTCAAGCAAGAAACGGTGGCTGATTATACGACAGTGGCCGAGTATATTGCAGCTTCTGAAGCTGCAAAGGAAGCTGTTTTGGATCAGAAAATTTGTATATGAGTTAGGTGTGGTACTTAGTGCTTCTAGTCCAATAGATCTCTATTGTGATAATAGTAGAGCCATTGCACAAGCCAAAGAACCTAAGTTGAATCAGAAGTCCAAGCACATACTGCGGCGCTATCACCACATCCGAGATATCATAGATAGAGGTGCACACGGATTTGAATATTGCAGATCCGCTGATGAAGCCTCTCTCATAGCCCAAGCATGAGGCACACGTGAGCTCTATGGGTATTAGATACTTGCATAATTGTGTTTAGTGCATGTGAGAGAATGTGTCATGTCTATGTTAATGTGCTTTCAGATAATTGTTTATCTGGTCTCTTGAATAATTATTATTTACATTGATCCGCAAGTATGTGACTTGTTTGTGAAACTCTTTGCTTTATTGTGATGTTATTTTAAATGATCTCTAATCTCATATCATTATGTGGGACAATAATGACTTATAGATTAGCATATTGACTGATGATCATGTTTCATATATCATAGATATAGAGATATCAAATTAGTAATGTGGACACATGTTAAAGAACATGGTGTTTGATTGACCCATCTTGAGACATTGTTGGGATGTTATTTTTTTTTACCATCAGTTGTAGTCTCGAATGGTGTACCTGTAGAATCCTTTGACCTTAGATCGTCATTGATTCCAGAATGAGTAGTAACACATTTAGAAGCTTCCAAACACCAATTCGTAACTGAGTAGTCATAAAGGTTGTTTTTGGGTATGTTATGAAACATGACGTGGGATGTGAGCGATCAAAATAAAATTTGCCCCTCCTATATAATGGGAAAAATATCTCTGGACCCTTCAAGGTAGTTGGATTGAGAAAATATATAGCCATGCCAATATGATTGAAGAGTTTAATTATGATGAATCCACTACTGGATCGAGTGAATAGTCAAACTATCACAAGAGTGGCACGAATCTCGCCTTGAGCTTGATTGGTACCGGGTGGTAAAGGGATTGGTGCATGAGTATGTCATGGTTCGGCCGATATGATCTTTGTATGCATTCGGGAGTCAATATGTCCTACTAGATACCACTATTGACTTGCAATTCGGAAAGGGTTTCCGGGTAGTGGCCGTTTACACATGAACCTAACGGGTCACACACTTAAAGGAATGGAATTTAAAACTAGCATGAATCGACTCTAGTGCGAGTGGGAGATTGTTGGTGATATGCCCTAGAAGCGATCATTTATGCAGATTAGATATGCGAATGGGATTTAATATGATTAAATGTCCATTAGGGTTTAGAGTCATAATGGGCTTTAATATGATTAAAGGCTCATTAGCGTACTCTATGTAAGAGGAGGTAGGAGTCGTGAGCACATGAGTTAACTCCACCACAAAAACCCTGGCCGCCATCTCTTTCTGAACTCCCTATGAAACCCAAGTCGGGCGTGCGGTGATAACACACCGGTGTACAACGTTCCATCCCTATATGTCCGATAAGGACACGAGGACGTGGTCGAGTCTTCCTGCTCATGGTCGACGAGGTGCGCGACGTGATCGACTACTTCCTCTACATGGTTGCAGAGGTGATCAACTACATCCACTTCGTGGTCACAAAGGTGGTCGAGGAACACACGGTACTGCTCGGAGCTGGTTGAGGACGTGGTGCACGTGGTTGAAGCTGGTCGAGGATGCGGTGCACATGGTCGGAGCTAGTTAAAGACGCGGTGCATGTGGTCAGAGCTGGTCGAGGACGTGGTGCATGTAGTCGGGGATGGACGAGGATGCACACGAAATTGGATCGGTCTACTCCAACTCTTCTTTTGCTGTGCTGTGCGTCTAGTGGTAACGATCTATGGTCCCCTACTCACATGGTTCCTTGGTTGAACGCGGTAGAGAAAATTGTTTTATGATAGCGTAGCCTACTAGTTTCCCAACAATTAGACACATCAAACCCCTTGACCCCTATGGTAAACCAAGTTAAGACTTTGCTCAATGCGGCTCAGATTCAGACTGCCTGAGTGAACAATCCTAGCAATTCTAGGCACCCTAGCTGGCAAGGCACATGATCGAGTAGCCAAGGACACAATCATCCTCGAGTTACAGCATCGCAAATGGGGAGCTCGGGAGGTCGAACTCCAGCATAGTCCTGCGGGTCAAACTATAACTGCCCTATCCATAGGCGTGGAAACTAGGAAGACCAGAGGAATCACATACCTCACGGAGAGTGATAGACAATCACCGTGAGGAGCGTCATGAGGATGATCATCATTATTATGACCGCAAAATCACTGGGATGAGATGGTCGATGCGACTACCCTATTCAAAGGAACAGGCGCGATAGTCCTCCTCCACCTCCTAATGAGGAATTTGACGGAGGCTACGAAGCCTCCGTACGTGAGCTTCGAACGATTCAATGACTTGAGAAGTTCAAAGCGAGTCTAATCCAGAAGTATGATGGGAAGATCAACCCCAACGAGTGGTTACAGATATATACCACTGTTATTCGAGCAGCTGGTGGTGACAACAAGGTGATGGCCAATTATCTATTAACCACCCTTGATGGACCTGCGAGATTCTAGTTGCTAAACTTGCTATCCAACTCGATTTGATCGTGGGCAGAGCTTAAGGCTCAGTTCATCTCCAACTTCCAGGGTACGTTCAAGCGCCCAGGGATAGAAAACGACCTTCATCAGCTAAACCAAGGTAAGGACGATTCTCTTCATGATTTTATCCTTAGATTCAGTGACAGTTGCAATACGATCCCAGACATCTCCGAGGAATCAGTCATCATCGCCTTCAAGCGAGGCGTCAAAGACACAGATCTGCTTGGGAAACTGGCTACTCAAAAGATTCATACGGTCAAAGAGCTTTTCGAGTTGGCCCACAAGTGTGCAAAGCGTGCTGAAACCCAGGCACATGTCAAGAACCCTCAATCTAGCAAGGACAAGCCCGAGTCTTCAAAGAATGAGAAGAAGAAGAAAAATCCTGGTGACAAGTGCAAGGGTTCAGATATGACCATAGATGCGATCCACAGGAGCAAGTTGCGCAACACTGGGGACAACAAGGGTCTGAGCTGTGGTGGCAGAAAGTGGTGTCTCGTCTATCGGACCAACCAACACAACTTTGACGCATGCCACATAATCAAGAAGAAAGTCGATGATAAGCTCAAGGCTGTTGTTGTTGAGTATCACAACAAACAAGCGAAGCCAGACACCAAAGATGACAAGCCTGAATTCCACAGGTCGATCAAAGTTTGGCACACATTTTTGGAGGATCCACCTCATATAAGTCTAACAGATAGTGTAAGGCGGTCGAAAGGGAGGTCAATTTAGCTCTGACTAGGCCTCCCCGATACCTCAAGTGGACGGAGGTTAAGATCACCTTTGATAAAACTGACCATCCAGCTGCAGTTCCACACCCGGGTCGATATCTAGTTGTGGTCTAGCCAACCATCATCAACATCAAAGTTTCTCGAACCTTGGTTGACGGGGGTAGCACGCTCAACCTCATCTTTGCCAAGACACTAGATAAGATGGGGATCAAAAGTTCAGAGCTCAAAATAGGAGTCGAGCCTTTCCACAGTATAACTACGGACTCATTGACCATGCCCCTTGGCTAGATCGAGTTTCCGATCACGTTTGGCGAGCCTAACAACTTCCGCATAGAAAAGCTAACCTTCGATGTTGCAGACTTCATGACAGCTTATAATGTGATCCTAGGCCACCCAATGCTCGATAGGTTCATGGCCGAGTGCACTATGCATACCAGACACTCAAGATCACAGGCCCCAAGGGGGTCATAACCATCAAGGGAGATCAATGTGTCGTGGTCAAGTGTGACAAGCAGAGCCTAGACATGGTTGAACACTTCTTCCAAGAAGTAGCTACCTCGAGGGACATGGAGTCCAAGCACCAAAAACATCAAGCTGCCACCAAGGTCAAGGATTTCAAGCATGTGAGCCTTGTAGACACCTTCAAGTCCAACGACATCGCTAAGAGTAAAAACAATGATGATGCTGAGGACAAGAAGGCTGGTGGTGGTGGAATCAAGGTAGTGCCCCTTGACCTATATGAACCGGCCAAGACGGTCAAGATAGGGGTCAACCTTGATCCCAAATAGGAACTCGAGCTCATCACTTTCCTCTGGGTGAACCAAGATGTGTTTGCGTGACAACCGTCTGATATGCCCGGAGTCCCTAGGGAAGTGATCGAGCATCGACTGGCTATAAAACTCGATGCCCAACCTGTGGTGCAGAAGCAGCAAAGATTTACGGCGGATAGAAAGCAAGCCATCCAAGAGGAGGTCAGTAAACTCCTAAAGGTGGGCTTCATTCGAGAGGTTCATCATCGCACGTGGCTCACAAACCTTGTCCTTGTAAAGAAATCCAACGACAGATGGAGAATGTGTGTCGATTTCACTGACCTAAACAAAGATTGTCCCAAAGATCCTTTTCCTCTTCCTCGCATCAACCAAATTGTTGACTCTACAATAGGTTGTGAGTTATTGTATTTTCTAGATGCCTATTTGGGGTATCACCAAATTAGCATGAGAATAGAGGATGAGGGAAAAACTGCTTTTACCACTCCTTTCGATGTATTTTGCTATGTAAAGATGCCTTTCGATTTAAAGAATGCTGGTGCTACTTATCAATGGTGTATTCAAAACTGTTTACATCCCAAAATTGAGGGCAACGTTAAAGCCTATGTCGATGATATTGTAGTCAAATCTAGAACCAAGGATGCATTAATTGCTGCCCTCAAGGAAACATTCGACAATCTTAGAAAGTATCGTATGATGCTTAATCCTGAGAAGTGCACATTCAGTGTTCCGTCTAGCAAGCTTCTCGGGTTCCTAGTGCCTAGTCGTGACATTGAGGCCAATCCGGGCAAAATTGAGGCTCTTGGCCAGATGCTGTCACCTCAAACACTAAAGGAGGTTCAAAAACTAACGGGGTCCATAGCAGCCCTTAGTCGATTCATATCTAGGATGGGTGAGCGAGGGATGTCTTTCTTCAAGTTGTTAAAGAAGCACGACCGGTTCGAATGGACGAAAGAAACGGAGCATGCCTTTCAAGACTTAAAAATGTATTTATTGTCTCCGTTAGTTCTTGTTGTATATTACAGTTATCCCATAAATTATAAGCACGGTCCTAGTGGTCGAAAGGGAATGTCCCAAGAAGAAGGCCAAGATTCATAAGCCAATTTACTACGTGAGCGAGGTCTTACATGATGCTAAATTATGATACCCACAAGTGCAGAAGTTGCTTTACGCAATCCTGATGATTTCCCAAAAGCTACGACATTACTTCCAAGCGCACAAGATCACCATTGTAACGACATATCCGTTGAAGGATGTTATACGCAATAGGGAGTCTACTGGATGAATTTCCCAATGGGCGGTCGAGCTCAACGACTTCGACATGAACTACACACCATGCACCAGCGTTAAGTTAGGGATTCTAGTAGAATTCATCGTCGAGTGGACAAATGTTGAGGAAACCAAGCAAAACATGATCGAGAACCACTAGACACTTTTCTTTAATAGATCGCTCACACTTCAAGGCTCCGGGACTGGTATTATGCACAAATCTCCAATGGGTGATGAACTCATGTACGCTATTCAATTAGAAAATTAAAGCTTCTAACAATGTTGCAGAATATGAAGGACTGAAAAATGGGCTCTGCATAGCTATATCGCTTAGAATCAGGTGATTACTCGTGAAAGGGGACTCATAGCTAGTCGTAAATCAAGTGCAAAAGGAGTATCAGTGCTTAGACGAGAATATCACAGCTTATCTAAATGAGGTGTGTAAGCTCGAGGAAAAGGTCGAAGGGCTAGAAGTCACACACATAAGAAGGAGCGATAACTCTAGACTCGCTTCTTCTCATTCACTGACACCCACAGGAGCCTTTGTTGAGAAACTCCTTAAATCATCTATCCCGATAATTCAGCGAACGGATGCTACCCAACTTGACCAGCAGTTTGGTCCAATCAACGTGGCAGAACTCGCAGACATAGATGTTGCACTACTCAAATGTGAACTGACTTGGATGACTCCATACCAAGCATATCTCGAAGGTTGAGACATCCCTGACGATGATGCGTTGGTAGAGAAAATTGCTCGTAAATCCAAGCTCTACGCTTTGGTAAACAGCAAGCTCTACCAAAAAGAGAGTAAGGGAATCTTGATGAAGTGCATCAATCAGGAAGAGAGCAATAAAATATTTCTTAATATCTATGGAGGCATGTTTGGTAATCATGCGTCTTATCGCACCTTGGTCGGGAAAGTTTTTCGCCAGGGATTCTATTGGCCGGCTGCCCTCCAAGATGCTTTCGAGCTGGTCAAAAAGTGCGAGAGCTGCCAATTTTTCAGAAGGCAGACCACTCGACCATCCCAACCTCTGCAAATAATTTCTCTTTCTTAGTCTTTCTTCGTTTGGGGCTTGGATATCCTGGGACCGTTCTCAAGGGCCCACGGTGGTTTCAAAATTCTATTTGTGCCTATCGACACGTTCATCAAGTGGATAGAGGACGAACCCATTTGAAAGATAACCGCAGAAGTGGCTAGGAATTTCATGAGGAGCGTAATTACTTGATTCGGCATTCTGTATCAGGTAATTACTGATAACGGTATATAGTTCAGAAGTGAGACCTTTACTGTGTTATGCAAAAAATATGGCATCAAAACTTGTTTCGCCTCACTCGCTCACCCTCAAAGTAACGGTCAGGTTGAGCGCGCCAATGGTATAGTCTTGCAGGGTATCAAAACTATGGTTTTCAACAGGCTAAAAGCTTACTCAAAATGCTGAGTAAAAGATCTTCCCTCGGTAGTATGGTTCGTTTGTACCTCAACTAACAGGGCCACCGGTGAAACTCCATTCTTTTTAGTCTACAGGGCAGAAGCAGTGCTTCCGACTGAATTATGGTTTGGATCACCACAAGTGGAAAGTTACTCAGAAGAGGGACAAGAGCAGTTATGAGCGAACGACATCAATCTACTCGAGGAGTACCGAGATCAAGCATCCATTCGAGCAGCAAAGTATCAGCAAGCATTGTGTAGATACCATAGTCAGAAAATCCAACCCAGGATACTAGGGACCTTGTTCTACAGAAGGTGCAAAAATAGGCCTAGCACCATAAGTTATCACCTAAGTGAGGAGGACCCTATATAGTAGTCGAAGTTACTCAACCTATATCGGTATAGTTATCTACTTCAAACAGTGAGATACTTGAACACTTGTGGAACATTGATCAACTCCGAAAGTTTCATTCATAAACAAGGTAAATCAAAGGTAGGTAGATTACATTTGGTTCGACTAGCTACTCAATTACATACATTTTCTTTTCCCTCTGACATGCATAGCTAGAGCAAAGTTGACAGGAAGGATCCACTTAGCTCTTGCAAATAGTGAAGATCTACCACCTCTAAGAGTTTAGAAGTATGTGGACCCCTATTTGCCCTTGAACAAGTCGAGGAACCTTTTCTGCTCCTCTTTGGGATGGCAGTTGATCGCCGCAGGAACAAGCCACCGACCAGTATAAGGACGAGGGAGAGTGGCCGACGCGGAAACCCTACTAGAGCTGCTGGCTGACGCCAGTGATGCCGAGTGGTTCTCTACGGGGCACGGAGATGATTTGGTGGTTGTTAACAGAGAAGATGATCGTGCTCTCTTCACCGTTGGAGATTCAGGGGCTTCATCGCCTAAAACCTCATCGGTGACCGGGTCGATGATCTCGTCAAGATCATCATCATCTTCATTTTCCTCTTGCGCAGCGCGCCTTGTGGCGTCGATGTCAAAGGAGCGTCAGATGTGTCAAGTGAAGGGACGGTGACCTCCGATGAACACTTTGCACACTACCCTTTAGGCCTCTCACTCGATTCCTCGTCGAAGGAGGAAACGATGATAACACCGGGAGGAACCATGGTGAGGGGCCTTGCGGCGAGAGATCCTACTCCTCCAATTTCTGGACTTGGCTCGGGAGATGATGATGGAGTGGAGGCCATGGTTTCAAGCTCTACGAGTTCTACTAGGCAATGTGCATGAAGAAAAGAGGGAGACAACGTGAGAACAGACGACCTCAAATTTCGTTATTTATAGCTATGGAAATGGGTCCTACTGTGGAGACAGAATTGTCAAGATCCAATAACGAGGTAGCCTCAATCGCGTGGTGCGTTTGGCGGAAGCTGAGGCGTCAGCGAGTATGACATGACCATTCACTGCAAAGAGGGATTCTATGTCATTATGACGCATCATGTCAAAGCTTGCGGTGAAAATAAGCACGAATTGGAGTGGGTTTTTAATGCTCACCTAGCCAATGGTTCGAATTCACTTGATGACTATGGTGAAATCACAGCCATGTTCTCGAGGCTGCCACCATCGGGCATGTGGTTGAGGGTAATGAGTCGATGCTTATGCTCTACCCTCCACTCAATCCAGTCATCGAATAGAGAGTCGGGGACTACATCATATATTTTCGATGCTTATGCTTCACTTTCTGTAGCCATCTTGTTAACCAGAGAGCTGGGAGTTACATCGTTTAATGTCAGTACTTATGCTCTGCTTTCTACTTGAACATAATTATTGAGCGAAGAATCAGGGACCACGTCGGGTATATTTTGGTGCAAATGCTCTACTCTCTGTTTTGATTGTCACATCAAATAGAGAGTCGGGGGCTACATCACATAGTTTCGATGCTACGGCTTTACGCTCCACTCGATCTAGTCATCGAACAGAGAGTTGGGGGCTACATCATATATTTTTTATGGTACATGTATGTTTCATTAATATTCACCGATGATGAAATTCTTTTCCCTTGGCCAGAGAGTCAGGGGCTGCGTAGCAATAATGGTTTTCTGTAAATATGTACTTTTTGCAAAAGTTTATCTGTCTTTGCGTCAACTGCTTTAGATAGAACCAGCAGAGGCATGTGTTAGGTCGATGACAGACAACTGTAACTAACAAGGCATAGGGGCACAAGAGATTGTCAGACATCTCACGCCTAATGGCTAACAAGGTTCTGAAGTTCTAATCGATCCCATGTGTGTTCTCTGTCAAGTTCATGCTCACATGCCAGTCAAATGCGCAAGCTGGCAAAAAAATTGCAAAAAGATTATCACGTTATTCTTGTTTCTAGTTTTATACTAGTCTTTTTCTTATTATTATGGTTGCTTCGAGTGATTACTCAAGGGTCAATGCATCTAATCATCTATCTAGTTGAGTTTTCATAAATCAATGGATATTCAAATAGGAAGTCTCGAGGATAGTCCAAACATCTTTTGGTCAAGATTGCATCTACTCATGCTAACACTATCTCATCGACAAGGAAATAGTGGTAATTGCATATTAGACAAGAAAAATATCAGTAACACTTTCACCACCAGATAAAAAGCCTACCAAGAAGCCTACTACTCGACTAAGGAGAAAGCTTCGGTGATATCCATTTATAAGAACGCCACTTAAAATTCCCCTCAAAGGATTTTGTAGTTATGTAAACTTCATCATAATAGGAAACTTCAAGCACTTCATAGTCATCCTAGTCGCAGGCAGAATTCATTTGACGAAAGCTAAAAATTTGGCCACGGCTAGTAACTTCGGGTACTAGTGCTACCGCTTCAGATGTCATGCCTAGCAGAATTGATTTTTCCTTCACCCAAGGGACGGCCTCCCATTCTAGTGGTTCTCAAATATCATCGCCAAATGCGTGAAGGGAAACTGACATCAATGCATTGTGTTCAACTAGATCGTTAATATGGTTGCCAATTTTAGGAAAAAAGCGTGAGTCTCATCCAAAAGCAATCGAGAACCCCCCAAACCAAGTTGCCAGATCTCGAATTCAGGCATTGATTGTTCCGATGCTGCTATAGCTCCCGATGGATCTACTGAGGCAATTCCATCTAGAAAATCCACGACGCGCCACCAGAACTTGCTACTAGAAATCTGGAACCACCGCAATGGTCCATTGATGAGTCAAACGTGCACTCCCTTTGTCATCTGAAGATGAAAGCATGGCATCCTCAGAACAACAATGATGAACAGCATCTCATTCCTTCGCACCACGCATCCTTCCAGATTTACCCAGAATGCATCATAAGAAAGCAGGGGAAGGTCAGAAAACCATCCTGTGACTGAGTTGATTATCCTAGAGATCTAACATCCTCGCTCAACAACTACCAATAGCCCGCTCGAGGCCCAAATCATCTCCCAGCCATCCCCAACTAAACGTCGAAAGCAAAGGTCAAAAATCGCTTCACTCCCCGAGCAATGTACCTCCACCATACCATCCTCCTGCACGAACGGCCCTTTTAGGATCCAAGGTGTGAATTCCACCGTCCTACGCACTTCACTTCATAAGGTGCTGACACAGCGGAAGAAGGTGAAATCCTCTAGATGTGGTAGCTTGTTGGAGATGATGTCGAGCACCACTAAAGGCAAAGTCACCCAGTTGGGAGTTTCCGCCATGAGATCTGAGATGAAAGATGAAGTTTTTTATAGAACGCGAGCAATGCTGTTGGGAAAACGTCATAGTGGATAAATTTGAAGGACAGGTTTGCAGCGGAGGCAACAAGGATAGGACTATGGAGTTCTCTCCTTAGATGAATAAATAGGCTTTGCCTCAGTGTAAAACTCAGATGCAAACGGTGGTGCCTCATTCGACATGAAAGACATGATGATGGCGTCATGTGAATCGCTGCACGCCCATCTGAATGCATTAAATGCGCCTATACCCAACGTTTCAAATTTCGGAGATCTTTTTAACTCTACTCAGAGACGGATGTCAAGAAGTCAAATCTTTAAGCCTTTCTCGAGTCTCGAGTGCAGATAACGGCAGGGAGCCCAACCCAAAAGCATTTCCACTTGATACTCGGAACAGGGCATCTTCTTACTCAATTCTTTCGACTACGAGTTGATCTACCCTTACTTGAACAAGTTAAGACTTGGCAGTATTCGAGTAGGCGCTTGCAGAAATCCTCCCTGCTGAGTAGAGTTAGGGGGCTACTATCAAATATCTAACTATAGTATATATACACATGAGAAATATCTAACTATAGAGTATATAGTGTTGAAGATTTGTTTTTGATAATGTCACACTAGAGTGTTTTCCAAGACTTGTGCAAATCTTCAAAGAAAATGAGTTGTACACACCGGAGTGTTTTGTACAAAGTGAAGTGGTTCGGTTTGGCTCAAGTCAACACACCGGATAGTCCGGTGATAGAGTCCAAAAATATACCGGAACATCCGGTGTTCACAAACGAGTTTGAGTAGGGTTCCAACGGCTAGTTTGTACTGTTGTTTATACCAGATGGACCAGTTTTGTACTGCTTTTATCACCGATCATCCGATGTTCATAATTTGTTTGAACCATTAGGGAAACGGCTAGTTTGTGGGGTTGAGTCTATAAATACCCCCTCACTCGGCCATTTGAGTGTGTTGTAGTCCAGTGAAGCTCATAAACACTTGAGAAGATATCTAAGCCAACAAAGTGCTTAAAGTTATCATACAAGATGATTAAGCAGTGAGTGATTAGTGCTAATAGACCTAAAGAGAGTTGTTGCTAGTTAGAGAGTGGATCAATGAGTGATCCTATATGTACCAAGTGGTACGCAGACACTTTGGAGTCTTGGTGACTTACCAGTAATTTGAGCCTTGGTGGCTCAAACTTGTTGATCCTCGAACTTGGTGTGGAGCGGTGGTAAGAAGCTTGTAAGGGGATGCGGAGATCCTTGCCTTAGTGGCTCAAGCTCCGAAGTAAAGATGATGACAAGTGACCGGAAAAGAAGCTTGATGTGAGTCTTGCCTTTGTGACTTAGTGGCTCAAGAGCTATGACCGGAAGAGCCTTGGCGACCAAGAGCATATCCTTGGTGGAGCCTTGTACCGAGTTAGCACTCTCTATCTCATTTACGTTTCTGCATTTACATACTTGCAATTTACCTTTCTATAGTAGTTTGTTAGGATTGGCTATAAGTTGCAAATCCTTTTAAGCAGTAGAGTATACATACTAGATAAGGATAGAGCAGATTTAGATAGTAATTGATATATATTTATCTTGTGAAGTATTTGAAACCAATTAACTTTATGTGTCCTAATTAACCCCTCTAGTACGTCACCGATCCCTCCAACTGTCCTAGGGAAAATCAAAAATGCCTCCATGCCAAATTAATCAACGTTAACTATATGTAATTTGTGTCAATATGATTAAGTAAAGATCTTAAAGTTTATTTGTGCGAGCACCCTAGTTGCTTGAATTAGCCCCTACATGACATAGAAGAGTTGTTCACATCTTATGATCCTAATTGGAATATAGAGACCAAAATTTGCAAGCTTCATAGCTTGTAGTTTTAGAGATATGAACTTTTACTAACTTCTTTATTGCAAGGGCAATTTTTACAACAATAGAAGTGTCGATTTGGCTATTCAACATCACATAATAAGGCACATTTTGGCAAATCCTAGTCTAATTAGAACTCTTCCTATTCTATCATTATGTGAAGATATAGCTAGCATAAAAGCAAGCAATAAAGTCAGATCTATGAAAAAGGTGAGCAACGAGAATATAACGTGATGAGATATGTGTACCAAAAATCATGTATAGTAGAATTAACATTGGCTTCAGAGTAGACATGTCTCTTGGATGGACATCAGTAATGAGAATAAAGAATGCAATATGAAAATAAAGGGAAACAAAAAAACTGAAGGCAGCAGCAGAGAGGAGCTCAATAGGCAGATGACTATCTGTGAAGCACAAAATCCTAGAGCATTGCAAATAACCTCAATAGCTACATATATCAATTGTTGGGATCCAAGCAAAAGATGTATTTATACCTTCCACCCCAGCAATCTCAAAGGGGCTTGCAGCCAGAGCACAAGAACCATGGCTCTTCACTAACCGATGAAGACAATCAAACTGAAGCATAAGATCTGCAGAAGCATAGAGCTGGGCACATCAGTCATCCAGGGAAAATTTCAAGGGGGAAGTAATCTTTTGTATCTACTGGAAAGGAGCTTCAACCAGTAAGAATTGGCAGTTTACAACATATTGGTCCTCCTAGTTTCTCAAACCTCAATACTCCTTGTGTGCCAAGTGTCAAATTTTCATTTTATAAGAGTAAAACAAACTCGGTGTTAAGCAAGT
This sequence comes from Phragmites australis, assembly GCF_958298935.1. NCBI lineage: Eukaryota > Viridiplantae > Streptophyta > Magnoliopsida > Poales > Poaceae > Phragmites > Phragmites australis. The sequence goes on along the minus strand of NC_084944.1, from coordinate 12,754,370 downwards.
GGCTGTACGTTGCAGTGGTATCAAAATATGTCGAACGCATCTCCTACTATTACAATAGCATATATCACTTGAACAAAAGAAAGTGGTGTGCAAATATACCTTAGTTAATGATAATAAATCATAGCGATATTATCAATTATTTCACCCCAAATAACAAAGTGACGTATCGTACTATTACAAAACACATCTACGAGACTTGAACCTCAACGAAAATTGAAATTATATATTTAGTTTATTAAATGCATGTTCCTAAGAATTACACATCCACCTAATACATGACAGATGATAGTGAAATAAAATCAATGAGACATGACATACATCCTTTCTGTTTGCATTAGTGAAATTATATTACAATGGTTTGCATTATGGTACAATCTTCTCTTAATAAACATGAAGATCAGAATTGGAACAATCAAAACATCAATGCATTTATGGAAGATACTATATGACTGAATATCCATAATGTTTCCAGTAACGCAGAAGTCGAACGACATATTTTACAATTTATGTTACTTTCTCCTATCAGGCCTTTATAAGAATAACCAATCCAGGGTCTGTGGTATTAATCGCTACTGGGAGCAAATCCTACTTGAACGTGCGTCATATGCATATGAGCTGTGATGACTTCAAATGTGTAAAAAACATGCCTCCTGGAGCAGCCAGCATTTCTCTCTAAACTCAAAATGCTCGCATTGATCCTTCCATCAGGAAAGAAGGAACAAGAGAGAAAAAAAAGTCCCATGCACTGTTGTTGTTCAATGCTTGCCCCATGTGACCATTCACTGGCCACGTTGTACTCTCAACTGACGAGAGGCGGTCTTCAGATCAAACTGCCCTCCTCCTCCCTCCCTCTGCATCACATTCCCTTTCTCTGTCATTGTACACATGCTCTGTTTGTATCTTGAATCAGCTGCACACATCTTCACCTAACGCCACCACAACATCCATGACAAAAACAAAAGGAAAATTCATGCCATGCACCAAGACATCAGCAGCAGGTCCCTTCCGCCTCCAACCTGTCAACCTGAAATGCCGCTCTGCTTTGCCTCAAGAGTCAGCCAAGACTGTCCACGGTTCCACCTGACCTAACCTGAAAAGAACCCCTTGATAGAGCGGGGTCCTGCCTTGCAGGGACCGGGCAGGACCCACATGCCCAGCCACTGATGTCTGCATGGCCATGCCTTGTCACAGCGTCTCTGGCCGCTCATAGCTTCACGCCGTATGCGACCCTCTCCTTTCATTGCCGCCGCCCCACGTCACTTGTTCGTTCCCGCATTGTCACCGTAGGGTGCGCTAGCAACGTGCGGGCTGTTCGTTCGCTACCTCCCCAACTACTCCCTCCCCCTGTTGCCTACTTTGACCCACTCGGTCATTGTTGATTGCATGCGCGCAATTGGATATAGTGTATTCTCCGGCGCCTCCTTGTTGGGCGCATTACTGCTCTGACTCCGCTTCACTCCTTTCCCTCCACATCGCTGTCACCTCCACGGTCTTGAGTCTCCCACTTATTGATTTCCTTTTTTCTGGAATCGCAAAAGCCAACGTAATTTTTTGCTTCTATTTGACAGACGTGGAAGAGTGATGGGCTTCAATGGATCCCTCGGAAGGCTCGACTCTATGGCCTATGCAGCTGCTAGCCTCATCGACGTGCATGCACACGTGCGTGGGGGCGAGGAGAGGAGAGGAAGATATGCGGCGAGTAGCGAGGGAGATGGATGGATAACATAACAAATGGGGCGTGGAGGGCGGGTGGTTGGAGAAGGATGCCGGGGGCAGTTTTGCAGTTTTTTGGGTGGTTCGAAAAGGAGACAGACGCGGTTTTGTGGGGTTTTTCCCTATTTTTTATTGGGTGGAGTGGGGAATGGGAGGTGGGAGGGGTGACGCATGAACTAACTCTTGCTTTATATAGTAGAGACTTAGCCTTCATGCGTATCGTCAATCTTCTTGAGTCCACTCTCAATCTCTAAGGTCTCCTTTCACTTTAGCTTCTTCTTCATCACATGAGCGTCACTTAGAGCTCAATGACTTCAATATATCTTTTTGATCTCATAGCACTCCTTAGCGAATTCATGTTTTATCACTTATGCATCATCTATGAAATAACCTACTAATAGTTCTTAACATAATTGTTAGTTCATAGGTACTATCATTACTTACCTGATCACCACTTAGAACTCATTTATTTTGATACATCTCTTTTGATCACATAGCATTCCTCAATGAATCCATACTTTATTATTCATGCATGATCTATAGAACAATCTACAAACAATTCTCAATATAATTGTTAGTCCATAGGTATTATCATAAATTAACAAAAACACACTTAAACGCTAGATGCACCTTCACCATCCCCATGATGCCGAGGATCACCTAGCTCCCCTCAGGGCACCCACTAAGCTCATCGCCTCCACAATTTCACCACACAACACTTTTTCACACACACACACACCATAGAGTCATGAGTCAAACACCGGTATAACATGATATAATTGTCTCATTCGTACCATGTTTGAATATGAGGAAGTACGGAAAGTGCTTAAGATAACGACATCAACGATCGATGCTTAATCGACTCAAGTGGAGCTAGCACACCTATCACCAGCCCAAGTCTCACATTCACATTTTAACATCATTAATACCATTTACTATAACCGGATATATCCTAAATCCCAACCAACCCTAAAGCTCGCAAATGATGGTGCCCTTCCATCATTCCACTTCTATTAGGAAATAAACATGGCTAAGCAATTTAATCACAACCAATGATATGAAAATGCCCCAATTGGTAGGTGTCAAGGAACAAGGTATACAAATATCAATAAATGGTAAATGCAACAATTAGGAGCTATGACCATAACGGTATACATAGACATAACTATATGCATGCTACTCATACAAATAATAGTCATTTGATTCATCAACAATTCATTCAAAAATAGTGTGTAATATGATGATGCTTGCCTTGAGTCACTGATTCTTCCTCCTCAATCACAAGCTCAAGTTCACCCTTGATCACACCCATGTTGCTCTTCGACTCTTTGTTTTCTAAATAATGAAACACATGTATTACAATGAGTATGAATGAAATATTATTAAAAATGCTCCAAAATGCATGAAAATCGTTGGAGATGAACTAAAGTGAGTAATGAACACAGTAAAAAATAATTACTAAATTTGGAGTCCGTACATCATGGTATAAACTTTTTAGTGCATGTATGTCCAGAAGGTTGCTTATAGCTTAAATGAGAAAAAAAGCTTGGATTAAGAAAAACTTTTTCATGCTTGTGATTATTTTTAATGTATATGGTGTAGATAAAAAAGATTTTTAGAAGTGATTTTATTTTAATTGGATTTTTATTGATTTCTGTAGAAATTTTGCAAGTTTCAAGACCATCCCTAAGTATTGTATGAAAAGGCATGTTAAACACGATTTTCATATGAGAAAGTATTATGTCATAAGGAAACTAAAAAAATGATTTCACAATTTTTGGAAAATCATGATTTATTTATGAATTTAACCATTTACAACACATTTAACTAAATAAACAAATTCCATCAGTACTTTCAAAAGTGAACATATTTTTAACCTATAGAGAACAACATTACAAAACTAACAAAGTTGGTCTCAGAATTTTTGTAGCAACATTCAATGTTCTATGCATTTTACAACAATCAGCCTGTTTAATAGTTAAACAATAACTCTTTTCTCATTTTTCTGTGTTTCCTGAAAACCCTAAATATACTAAATCCTATTTATACTAAGATATATCCAGCCACAGGCCCACAGTCATGTAGGTGGATCTCGGACCCACATTGACTCAAGTCAGTTGACCATGATGACTCAAGCTTGGTAGGGATGAAAACGGTTAGGGATGATCGGAAAATGTTCTAAATCTCTTTCACTTTCATATTTGTTGTCGAAATTGAAATTGGAAATAATTATGACATTGAAAATTTCGAAAATAAAGCCATCAAAATGTAAACATGTCGATTATGGTTAAGAACCGATAGTTTAAATAAAAACACTGCCCAGTAGAACATAACTCAAAGGACAAGTGTCTAATAAATTGTCGAAATATATTTAAATCTTAATTCGATCATACGACACTAGTCTTAACTTGAGTACTCGAATAAATCTTAACTTGATCATATAAAATACAATATATTCACATTAAATAATTTATAATCCATTCAATATATTGATGCCATAATGCAAAACTACTCCATAAGTATCGCAAAATGTACTACAACATAAAAATTATAAAAAACCCATCTATTATGTAAAAAATTATAAAATGACTAGGGTGTAGTTAGACATCTTACTATTTTAACGCCTTTTACCTGTATAGAGTCGAGGCCTATAAAAATTAGAACGATCTGAGTCTGAAAAAACAGAAATTATTCGGAATTTATTTGAAAATTTCTGGAATATGGTATTTTAAAAATACGATCAGAATGAAGCTAGATTGTTTTTATTTTATTTTCATATTCGTCGGTTCGGAATTGATCCAAATTTATATAAGTTCTAGAGAAGTTGAAAACAATCGGGAAAATCCAGAAAACGATATCTGTCTGTTAGGAATTTTACCGTTCCGTTTTTGATCCCTAAAGCTTGCCAGCCATGGCGTGGTGGCGGCATTGGCGAGCTTTACCGGCGGTGAACGGCTGCGGGGATCGGCGGTAGGAGGGTCTAGGGAGCTGCAGCATGGCGCAGAGAGTCGGTTTGAAGCAACTGCGGTAGCATGCAGTGGCTGGAACGCGGCCAGCGGCATCCATGGCGGCGGCGGCGCTCGGCTGCGCGTGGCGCAGAGAGAGTGAGGCAGCTGAAGGGGCCGGGGAGATTCACCTTCACGTTCTGAAGCTCTTCTCGCTGCTCTTCTGAGTGGAGGAGGGTTGGACGAGGTGGTCGATGGAGAGATCCTCGGCAGTGGCAATGGAGACCAGCGGCGGGAAAAGCTTCAAATCCGTCTAGTGAGGCTGCGTATTCACGCCAAGAAAAGGTCACAAAGGATCACAAGAGATGAAGAACACCTTGGCAAAGTAATCGAGATAGGGCTCACCTGGGTGATGGATTTGGGCGGATTGGCTGCTGCTGCTGTGTTGTTCAGAGAGGAAAACCTGAGGGGGAAAAGGAGCCTGCTGCTCCTTGTGGCTGAGTGAAGAAATCAGGGAGAGAAGGAGAGCAGGAGAGGGGCAGGGGAAGGGCTATGGCCGAGGAGCTAGCTGCTGGTGCGGCCGCCCATGCCCGGCAATCGGCGGCAGCGATGTGGAGAGCACCGTCCCAGTTACTCAATCGAGAGGAAGGAGGCAGAGGAAGCCGATGACAAATGGGACCCGTGGGAATAAAGAAATCAGCCCATTTATCTCCCCTCTCTTATTCTGTTGATCTAGGGCTTCTACAAGGTCTCAAAGCTTTTGCCAAATCTTGTGCTGATAGAACCATTCATAAGGACTCATTTTAACTGGTTTCACTCAAAAATATGTTGTATATATTTTAAATAAAAATTTATCAAAGTTGATTTCTTTAAACTTTCCCTGAATTTTAATGCCTTCAAACAATTCCCAAAAATCTAGAAAGATTCACCATAATAATTTATGGTTCTAGTAATTTCTAAAATTGTTCCCAGACCTAAGTTGTATGATAAATTTTAGAGTTGCTTCACAATGCATTATTACTCACATAATTCTTCAATTTTAATTCAAATTCAAATGCATTCAAATGATGCTAAAAAAATTCAAGCATGATGCCCATGATGCTCATGCATGCTTAGTGACATAACTTAAAAAATTGGGCTGTGACAAAATATCACTCACTAGTGACTTTAGAAGCAATTTCTGTTAAACTTATATGAAACCAATAATTTTTCATTATTTACTTTTTTTCATGGGGAGGTTTGGTTTGTTATAAACTAGGCTGAATTTAGGGTTTAGGGTTTAGGGTTAGCTCAGACAATTATGACCTAGCTACATTTGGATTAGGAGTGTTACCAAGGAAAAATAGTAATTTAGGTTGAATTGTTCGTTGGAAACAGGTAAATCATTGCGTATAGTCTAGTCAGAGGGGATGTACCTTGGATAATCGGGCGTTTTCGCCATAAATCACCCGTTTTACTTGATTAACCAAGCATTGTCCCGTTTACTTGTTGAAATCCAATTATGCCACTTACAACGTCTGGGTCTGATTTCAATAACGAATTAATGGTTTAATGTCTTTGCCTCAATACACAGGATCCAAATCCTTAGAATTTAGTTTAAGCTTCAACTAAATCCCAAATATTCCCAGAGCGATCCGTTCATGTAGACATGCCTTGAGATGGAAAATATACTACTATAGAAGTCGTCCTCACATGACATCCAAGCACAAAGGTCACCACGAGCACAAAGAGCCCTTCAAATTAGAACGCGGTCACTGGTAACATCACATCACCAAGATTAATCAGCCAAGCCCTCAGCACAGGACACGCCCTTCTGCAATGCTCGGCAGCGCAGGGCGCCACTGCCCGTGCGGCCGTGCGAGGCCGAGCTGCCCGCCGAGCATCATGGCTGCCGCGCCGAAGTCTGGCTCTGGACCTGTGGTCGCATCGGAATCGGATGCGGGCTCCTCCTGGGCAGGGCGGGGCAGCGGGGCCTGAAAATGATTGCGAGTTAAATTAGAAATGGACAGATCATACGAACGCAGCTCTGGATTAAGGGATGGTTTCATGATGAATCTTGAGTTGTTTTAGTTCTTTTTTTCATGTCGGCAATTTTGACTGATAGACCAGCACGATAGATGTTACAGTATATATTTTTTTAGTACTTTTCACTTTTCTTGACAGACTAATTGTGGGTTTTACGCACCATTTGATTGTGACATCTGGCTATATTTATCTGTATTGCATTTTTTATTAAATAAAAATATGTCTTTATTAAAGGTGTGTGGGTGTCAGGGTTCGAATCCCTAACCGATAGGCTCACCCTCGGTGCCTTACCAACAGCACTAGCGACTGAAAAAGAAAATTGCTTCTTTACATTATTATTTTATTAATTTCTCTAATGGGATTAGCCTATTGTATTATTTCATATCGATATTCTCGCCTTTTCGCTACGCTCCTCTACTTCCTTATTCGGGCCTATCCTTTGTGCTGGAGTCATGATTTAGCATATGTTTGTCAAGTCTCACGACTAAATCATCGACTAGCCATGTTAACGAGTTGTGTTTGCAAAGAAGCATGATTTTGCATAGATAGCACTGTGTGATTAAGCTAGCTGAAGGCAATATAGCTCACCTTCAAGCAAGGCTCGCTCCCTATCTTGCTTGTGCTCTGCAAACTCCTATGTTTAATGTTTAAGTGATCAATTCTAAAAAACATATTTAAGTGACCCATCTCCATCTTTTGCTGGTGATGGAGAATCGCCCATCTACTGCTTTTAAACCTAAACGACGTTTGGCTTTCGCTATCTCTCCCCTTCTATGAAGGTCTTCCCTCTGTTTATTCAGCAAGACACGAGACCTTTAATTAAGAGAATTTTTACGTACGGTGCTTCATACCACCTGTAGGTAGGATAGGAGATCCCCCCGCCCCCCTATTTTCTCATTTTAGAAAGAAAAACGCAAACATTGCTTTATTCTTTATTTCTGGCTTTGGTTACTGCATCTTATCGGCCTCGCCGGAAACAAGCTCACCGGGAAATTGCCAGTGGCGCTGGCGAGGCTGACGAAAGTATGGGAGTTCAACGTCTCCAAGAACATGCTCTCCAGGGAGATCTTGCCGGATTACTTCACCGCCTGGACCAATCTTGAGGTGTTTCAGGAAGACAGCAACCGTTTCACCGGCGAGATCCCCATGGAAGTTGGCATGGCGTCGAGGCTAGAGTTCCTCTCCTTGGCGACCAACAACCTCTTCGACGTGATCCCGCCGGTTATCAGAATGCTGGCAAACCTCAAGCTCTTGGACCTCGCCGAGAACGAGCTCTCCGGTGCCATCCCCCGCGCGATCGGCAACCTCACAAGCCTCAAGACGCGGCGGCTGTATGACAATAAGCTCACCGCCCAGCTGCCCGACGAGTTCAGGAACTTGACGGCGCTGCAGAAGCTGTCCATAAGCACCAACATGCTGGAGGGTGATCTGCTGGCCGGACTCGCCCGGCTGCCGAAGCTCCTCGGGCTCATCGCCTTCGACAACCTCTTCTTCGGGATCATCCCACCGGATTTCGGCGGGAATGGCCAGTTCTCAATGGTCGGCATGGCGAACAACTCTCATATACTTCCTATACTGCTCCCATATTTTCTCAAAAATATCTTTATACTCTTTATACTACTTCTATATACTATCTATACTACATCTGGACAATAAAAATATTCTAACTGATCTGGACCATCCGATAAAAAAATGGATAGCCCAAATTATTCTGACACCATCGTAAAATTGGTCTTAATTAAACTATCCCAACCCTACGTATCGAGATAGGAATTCTAGTTTTCGCATATATGCAATATGTAAAAGCCTTTTTTTAATGAGAAAATTGATCGCTTGGAAGGACACTCCAAATGTGTGACACTTGTTGAGACCCTTTGTAGATTGATCTTAACTCACTGATAGTGGCGGATCCAATGGGGAAGGGCCATTTCACCAACATACTACCACTGGCCCGTTCTTAGATGACTATAACGTATCTTCACTATAGTAACTTCGGATAATTTATATGTAGTTTTCGCTATTCAGTAATGAAACATATCTCTAGTTTCTCTATGCCTATTGTGTAAAACTATATCAATTGATAAAATCAAGCAGTAGAGGAACTCAAATCAACAAATCTGATTTAAATGAACTGATCGCAGGAGAAGACATTGAGGGTTCCATTGCACAATCTGCAATAGTTTAACACTACTATAGAACTGCCATAAATGACAACTCCTCACTGCACTTGTGCAAGAACCGGTAGTGCAAATATGTCATTGATGTTCTTAATCTCCCACGCTCGAATCATTGTGGAATTGCTAAGAACCGGTACTGATACCGACTATAAGTGCCAGTTTTAGGCACGAACTGCCACTGATGGTTGTTACAGTACCGAACCCGAATTTTATTTTCAATGCAACTTTGGTTCTCGGTCCAAACGTCCGGCTCAACTCACAGATACATACGTATCTCTTCTAGGTGCTCTTAAGTGCCTCTCTCTCTCTCCCTTATCTCTTTCCTTTCCTCCACAAGCGGACACTAAGCAGCGCGCGGGGTGGGCACGGCCTCTGAGCGGCGCGGGGTGCCGTGGCCTCCGAGCAACGCAGGTGAGGTCTACCATGGCAGGGCCTCTAAGCAGTGCGGGTGCGGGGCTGACCTTCAAGCGGCGCGTGGCATGGGTGCGGCCTCTGAGCGGCGGGATGTGGGCCTCCACTACCATCTCCCTTCTGCCCCACGCTACCCGGAGGAGAGAGGCCCGCCTCGTGGCCATAGCCTCGGCGGCCTCCAAGGTCCTTAACTCCACCAATGTGCCATCCCCATCGCAAAGAGCGGCGCAAGGTGTAGGTACAGGAGGGAGTACTTCCCCTTGGTCATCGTTGTCGGGCAGGTGAGCGAACTTCGCGTCGCTCTCTCCACTTCATGCAGTCTGGATGCCGGTGTGTAGATGATTGCGTGGTTCGATTGGTGGTAGTGGTAATGTCTCCCAAGTTGGCTAGGTGGCATTTCGTCGAGTGAATGGAGTGCTTGTGAAGTTTCCAAAATTGATTGGGTTAACTGGCCTTGGTATTCTTCCCATTCGGTTTTGTTGTGTTGAGTTAGTGCGACTGTGCAAGCAGCCACTGCAGTGTAGTATTCTTGTGTTCGTATATGGATGAGATGAGTCAATTTGATTGTGTGCTTATGTTTGAGATGAGTATATAGATGAGGTGAGTTGATTTGATTGTGCGCATAGGCAGTACTGGTAGGTGAGCCAGCTCGAGCAGGCTCGTTTCCTTTTTTTGGCTCCCGATCCACCTATCATTGCCGGTTTATGGCTCGAACCAGCAGTGATGGTGAGTTTCTGTGTCGGTTCCAGAATCAGCACTGATAGTCACTGCTTATCAGTGCTAAGTAATTAGTGATGGTTTAATACCTGCCACTGATGGCGAATTTGAACCACCACTGATAGCATATTCTGTAGTAGTGCAAGTAACGAGTGTGCAACTTGGCCATTGCAATACCATAGTAGGATCATATATAAGACTACTTCTACTAACTAAAACATGATATCCTTTCATAATACTTTAAAATGCAATTACATACTTCCTAAATCTTACTCTAGTGTTTCATGAGGGTATGAACAGTCGATTTTTTATTGTCCATGTGGTGTGCTCCTCCGTTCGTGTTTCTAGCCGGTCCTCCTTCTTTCCTATCTCAAGCAATGCCTTTAGGTTTTGTGGTTGGGGTCACTAAAGGCTGGTGGGCTTATAGCTAGAGATGCTTGTGGAAGTAGGCCTGCAGGGTGCTAGCAAAGGTTGGTGGGAGAGGCGGTGGGGACTCTTGCACCGGGTGTGGTAGAGGACAGCTCGGGTCTAGGGTCAGGGCATGGTTGACTAATCGCTCGGCTATCAAGGATGGGGTGAAGGAAGACAACGGCAGTTCCGAAGGCGAGAGCCACGAGAGAGGAGGAAGTAGGGCGGGCGAGGGAGAGATGGCGGTGGAGAAGCTCGCCAAAGTCAACGAAGGAGGTATGGCGGAGAGTGGCGGGTAGTGGCGCATGGGAATGGAGAAATCGGTTGGAAAAGCACCCTAAAATTAGGATAGTGCATTTTCGACATCGAACCAAAAAACCGATCCGAAAAAGCCGAATCGAACTGGTCAACTCGATTTGACCGGTTTTCAGTGTATGGTTCGGTTCTAAAAAAAATGGGATTTTTGTAGTTCGGTCTTTTCAGTAAAACTGATGTAAACCATATTTACAGATCTAACCGATAGAGCGGGAGTCCTGCACCAGCCTAGTCTCGGTGCGAGTGAACAGAGGTTGGGACACAAAGATGGGCGGAAAAAATCCAAAATTAGACAACATACACGCTCGTATTTGCCGAAATAGACAACATATCATCGTATTTAGAATTTTAGCATCCGTATTCGGCACCTCATTTACCAAAACCTGACTTTTGGTACACCGTATACAAAAAAATACAGGCTCGGTCATATTCGGCACACGAGGTGCTAAATATAACACTGTAGCTCATATTCAACACCTCATATCCCCAATATCAGGTATATTCGGCACCTTATTTGGCACCTCATGTGTTGAATATGGCATGTCACTTCAGTGCATACGGTCACGTTCTACTTTTGTCGTGTCGTCGTAGCTTTGGTACTTTGCTTTCGGCGCGAATGGACAGCATACATGCATGTTGCTTTCTTTTGCGCGTTGGTGCATCGTTTTGTTGCTGTCGGTGCTTTCAGTGCGTCGCCTGCAGCCCGCTACAAAATGAGAAGTGAGGAGGAGCAGCAGAGGAGCAGCAGCAGAGCGCGAGGTGAGGAGCAGCAGCACAGCGCAAGGCGAGGAGGAGTAGCAGCGCAACGCAAGGAGAGGAGAAGCAGCAACATGAGATCAATTATAATAAGTACTTAGATTATGTAGGTAATTAATATATATTAGTAATAATAATTAGAGTAAGTAGATTGTTTAAGCCGATTAATTAGATTTGATAAATTATATTAAGTTGATAAATTAGATTACTTATATTATGTATGTAATTAATACTTAGATTAGTAATAGTAATTGGAGTAAGTAGATTGATTAATTTGTTAAATTACATTTGTTAAGTTATATTAAGTTGATAAATTAGAGTATTTAGATTATTTAAACAGTTTGATTATATGAATTTAATTAGTCAGTGTAAATATATTATTGACTTAGTTTAATCAGTGTAATTAGATTATTTCATTAGTATAATTGTATGCGTGTCATTAAACAGTATAATTAGAGTATTTACATAATTTAATCAGAGTTATTAGAGTTATATAATTAATCGGAGTAATTAGTTCACGTCCTAATATTTGATAGTTCACGTCCAAATAATTATTCAACTCGAATAAGGTTAGCGGCATGCAAACTGCTACCTTAAACCGTTGCCACTTACGTACTAGTCTTCGCAGTGCTCCCAACATTGGCCCCAATCCCCAAATGATGAAACCTTAGAGAGAATCAGAATTTCAATCCATGAAGGTCACATATTTCTTATAACATAGTTAAGAGCTTGTTGTGGGGTCATTCCCCATAGTTTCACCGTAAAAAAAAACACATTTAAGAGCAACTGCAATAGTAATCTGAGCCAATCCCTCGGTACAAAATTCTAAGATCAACTATTTGTACGGATAAATTACACCAATATCTACTAAACATTAATAGAATAGAACGTCCATATTTATTACATGTACGTTTGTTTAGTAGATACGCTATGACTATCCATATTTATTATGGAGAATGTCCCGCTGTTTTGCATGGGAGGCTCGTATAAATTTAGAACTGTCAGTATATAGAGAGTATGGTTGAGGTACCTATTGATCTAGATGGTCTAAAATCACATGTTATGAGCCTTATATGTATGAACCAACAGTCCTATAATGTTGTCGTTGAGGGTGTACGGCCACGACTTGTTCTAAACAGCTCGATCGTTGTCCATACGTTGATCGAGATGAGAAGGAACAATGTATGGGCTTTGTACTCATGGCATTGGAGGAAAACTTTGAAATGGGGGTGTATATAAACATAGTGTCACGACTGGTGCAAGGTGATACAGTGACTAGCGTGGAAGGTTCAGGCCAGCATGTGATGCATGAAGAGGAGGGAGGGTATGTCGGGGAGGGCAGTTCCGATACAGAGGGAGCTGGAGTGAACCCTTTTGAGGTAGATGCATGATGCATGGATGATGAATCCGGTGGTAGCGGGGATGAAGAAGCTACTGACAATGATGATCCGACGTTGGCGATCCAGTACTTTCGTGGTGCTAGGCTACTGAATTGTACCGTCGTTGAGTATAACACTCTGTCCAACTGGGGATACTAGAATAGCGACATCTAGGTCGGACAACGGTTTCGTAACAAGGAGGAGATCATCCACTTTATTAGCAACTATGATGTAACTACAAGAAGGGACCACACGTGTGGCCAGTCTAACCCTATAGAGTATGAGGTCAAGTGTATCAAGCACCCGAATTATCCTTACTTCGTACGAGCACATAAGCCAAAATATGAGAACTTTTTGTGCTTAGTAGGCACACCCCACATACACGCAACGAAGAGACTATTAGGAATGTGAGCCACACCATTGATGCAAGGTTCATAACCTAACTCCTCATCACCCTTGTTGGCATGAACAAATGTTTATCGCTAAAATCTATTATGCAGGAGGTGTAGACTAAGATGGGTATGCTGATCAATTACCACTCCGCGTGGCGAGAAAAGCAGAAGGTGTTGAAGATGTTGTTTGGAAGCTTCAAAGAGTCTTACAACTATGCTCTGAGGCTGCTATAAAAGATTGCCATGATGAATCCAGGGACTCAGTGGTACATGACTGATGAGCCGATCAAGCTGGAGGATGGGTCATACAACACCACTGACCAATACCTCATTAGATTTTTCTGATCCTTTGGATAGTGCATCAAAGGTTTCAGACTTTGCAAGCTGATTTTATGCATGGATGCCACATTTCTTAGCGGCAAGTATCATGGTAACCTTATGACAGCAATAGCGGCGGATGCAAACAATCAGATCATTTCTCCCGCGTTTGCAATGATTGAGAGTGAGAACAATGATAACTGGCTGTGGTTCCTCACCTTAGTGAGAACACGTGTCGTGATCAATAGGGAACGTGTTTACATCATCTCAGACTGCAACAAGTGCCTTCTGCATGCATTGGACGTGCTGCATGATAGCACAAACTACTCCATTGCATGGCCTGATGTGGAGAGAATGTGGTGCATATGACACTTGGGCGTAAACCTGTATACAAGGTACCACAATAAGGCTCTTGTAAAGAGGTTCAAAGGGTTGTGTCTTCAGAACCAGCAGGCGAAGTTTAACGAGATATGGAGAGAGTTAAATGAGACTACTCGCAAGATGATGGCAGAGCAGGAAGCACAGGAGGACTATCTGCGGACACAAATGGTGGGGGGCCAAACTATTGTTAGTTGTTCACGTGCTACATTTAGCCAGTGGGTAGCGGGAAAGCCGGCGGAGCGTTGGGTCCTAATCCATGACACTCTCGGTGCCAAGTTAGCGCATAACATTTTAATGATCGTATTTTACCCCTTGTTATGCAAATATCCCTTGTAAAATTATTGTCTCCCATGTTAGGTACACCATCATGACAATGAACATAGCAGAGGCGGTCAACAATGTCCTAAAGGGTGTACGTGGTCTCCCATTGTGTGCCATCATTGAGCTCACATTCTATAGAACGGCAGACTACTTTCAAGATCATGGTATAGCTGCTATGGAGTGCAGCACACGGTTTGCACCTAAGGTGGAACAAGATACAGTTTCATCGGACTAGGATCTACGACCTAGCCAACAATGAATTTGAGGTCATGTGCCGCCACAGCTATGCTTCAGGGTATAGTGCGGGGGACACCATGCAACAATGTCAAATTGGTCATCACGAGGTGAAGTGCACATGCAATAATCCATAACTGCACCATATCCCATGCTCCTATTCCTTCGCCGCTTGCAGGGATATGATCAGTAACGAAGGATTTCATACGCAGAAATAGATGAGGCAGTGAAGTTGGATAACCACGTTGCTAGTCAGCCACAGTATGTATCACCATACTTCACGATCGATGCAGTGAGGAGCACATAGCTTCCAAAGATGTGTTCCTTCAACATCGGAAGCAACTACAAAGCGATCGAGGGGCCTAAGTGGGTACCTTATCCCCGAGCACGACGCACGGATCCTAGAAGGCCTAGAGCCACGAGACTGCAAGGTGATATGAATGCAACAGATGTTGTTGACGGCCTACGCAGGTGCAAAATTTACAAATAACCTGGCCATGACAGGAGAACTTGCCCGACCCGGCAGTAAACTATCAAGCCACGATTAAACTGTATTGTATTAGAGTTGTTACAATTTAGTTTGTTTTATGAAGTTGATCGTAGACATGGTTTGTATTCTAAATTGTCATTCACCTATTAATTGTACTACCTATTTTATAATATATTATAATGGTATTGGCATTACATACGTGTTCATGTAATATATTATATGGTATTGGTATTATTGTTATTCACATAATAGTTGTTGTCTAATGTTGTTTTTTTATTAAACCATGGAGCTTGAAATCATTGGCATGGCTCACAGTTATCTTCCCAAGCTTCTTCAGCTGCGGTATGACGAGAACCATTGATGATTTTCACAAGGCAGTAGGTACAACGATTATATGTGCTTTTGAATTGCCATGATAACTAGTTACTTACTCAGTACATGTATTTGATACCTTTGCAGTTGGTTTCGTTGCGTGCCAGAAGTGTGCACACGATTAAGGAGTTAGACCCTCGATTCCACGAGCCACTCGCACGAGTAGGACTACTACTGTTCACTCTCATGATGGCTGGAGCTGCCATGGTGGGTGGTGGCAGGACACCTCTCCCGCCGATATAGGAGTCACTGCTCATAGCTCTCGTGGATCGGTGGCATCCTGAGACACACGCGTTCCACTTTCCTTTTGGCGAGATGACTGTAACATTGAGGGACGTGGCCATGTTGACCGGGCTGCTGATCAGGGGTGCCCCGTTAGTAGTTTTGTGACCAATAAAGGAGCAGTGAAAGACTTACGTTCAGGGCAGGTAATTATTTTTTATGTAATGCACTTCATATGTTCTAGTGCTATTCATGCTTCACTGACCCTCTGCATTTTATAGGTTTGGTGTGTAATACGACATAAAGGATGTTGGCTTCTCCATGTCCTGGATTCAGGGTATGCTATAGTTTGGTCCATGCCCACAGAATATGGACGATGCTACAGTTATACAGCATTATGAGGTGTACTTGTACGTCTTGCTGGGAGGTATCATGTACTGTAACACGACAGACGATTATGTCATCCCTCTATTATATGGTTAGCACGTCAGCTCGCGTTACATCCTTATGAGCCAACATCTTACAGTTGGGGATCGGCTGTGCTAGCTGCTACGTATAAAGGATTGTGTGTCGCAACCCAGCGGTCAAAGGAGAAGGGATTTGTTTCAGGCTGCCTACACCTGTTACAGCTATGGAGCTGGGAATACCTCCTGATTTTTGGACCTTAGGTGAGCAAGAGCTATTATCATGTCCCCATCTTCGATAGCGTTGTAGACGATATGAGGCCTATGATGGGGTATCGGTGGATTCATACCAGACTGAGATGGAGTCAGTAGCAAGACCATGGTAACTACTCTCGGGTAATCAGTGATCTAGACATCCTCAGCGCCGTTATCGTGGAGTGGGATCTATAGCGTATGGCACGAGTGGCCGAAATTGCGACTAGTGGCCTCATCGCATCCTCTTGTTTGTGTGACTCACACTTATGGATGACCATATGATTTTTGTTGTATATGAACAACATGGAAGTTTATTCTCCTGAGCGTGTATAGAGGCATTTCAGGTACCTATAGTTGGTTCCAGTACCTCCCCCATGAGATGCTAGATGGGCGCACGAGTAAGTGTGTTATTGTACGTACCATTATTACCTTAAGTGATACATGTTAAGAAATTATAATTGTTTATGTCATGTACAGGAAGAGTGCACAAGGGACAACAAACATGCAGGACTGGTCATCTATTAATGCCGAGCACATAAACAGGTGGACGAAGTCAGCCGTGGTGGATGTCATCATTCATACTGGACAATACGACAATGGCATGTACTGGGAGTACCTTTCGTGGTACCATTCCCACACGCGTGCCACCTTACTCAGCGGACTTGTAGAGCCTACCCCCTAGACCCTTCCACGAGGATTGTGCCCGCCTTCTTCATGTTGTGGTAAGTGATATGATACTTCTAACGATTTTCATTAGTTAAACCTACGTATTACTGACATCTTGTTGCGACTGCAATGCTGTTCTTGAAGGACCTTACCTTAGAGCAAAAAAGGTGACCCTCATCTTATACAGACCGAAGCGGCATACAAAATGCATATGCAAGCGGAGCAAGCTTGTGGGGAAGCAAGCGGGTCATCAACACGAAGAGATTGGAACCCTCTTCGGGACTACATGAGGACGAGAGAGTCTCGCTTGCTGTCTGCGTTACGTAGTCTAGATGGTTCTGCCTTGTGTTCAAGGGGGTACGACCTACCAGCTATGGACATGTCCCGTGCCTCCCACAGCAGGCGCTCGTCCAATGCATGTGAGGAACCCTTTCGGGCACATTCATGAGAGGCACCTTCAGCTACGGAGCATCATGTGTCACGTTCTGGTGCTGAAGCCGAGGAGTGCACGGAGGCTCCTGAGCCTGAGCAGTGTACACTGGGTTCGCAGCCCCCGCAGTGGACATAACCTCCTCAGACTACGATGACATCTCTGTCTGTAGCATCGACTCATCACAAGGACATCATTGACTCCACACAGCAGACGCCTAACTGGAGCAGCCCACATGATTTTGATTGGGCTGCTGCAATGCAGTCCGGTAGTTTTGCTGAGCTTCTAAGCAGCCAGTACCCCCAATATCCTGATACACCTAGGAGTTAACAGTGGTACCAGCATGGTGAGACTTTGGCACACCGGATTCCATCGGAGCACGTACTACAGGCGTCCACACTTCTGCATGAGGATCCTTCATCATGTTACATGTAGGGCTGAGTTAGCGGGTTTGGATACACATTCAGTGAGAGTCCAACAGGACAGGACGATGACGATGACGAATAAGGGCACACGTGGCAGGGGGCAACACATGCTGCTGGGATGAGGGCCACACACCCGCTAGACACTTACGCTCCTAGGGATTGCGTGCGGCATCATCGTCATTGAGTAGGCAATGCACTTGTACTTATTCATGACACATGTATTATTCACTTTATTTTCGTAGTCATCTCTATTATGTCTTATTCATTGTATTGTTAATGTAATTATTTTTAATTTATTTAATGTTTGTCAAATAATTATGACACATAACTTTATTTATTACTTATTTATGACGCATTGTTACATATTAATTATTATATTTAATAATTATATAATGTTTTTTAAATAATGAAGGATTCGTGCTTTGGTGTAGAGCCAAAACATTGTAGTCAAGGAGCAATAAATCTATGATGGGACTTTCTAGTACATGCTTTTCATGGATAACTATAACGATCGATATAGCATTAAATGCCTCATTGCAGGTTGTGCTTGGAGGGAAGGATGATCCCTTCAAGGAGAACAACCTAATCCAAGCCGTGTCTAAATTGCATGCAAGACCCTTTTGTTCCACATTAACCGCTCCATTCCACCATGTAACCACCGATGACCTTTGGGCCCTCTTGCATGAGCGATGTCAAATGTATCTCATTGTGTGCGAACTAGCTGACCATCTTTCTGTGCTAGGTTTCTCTAAGGCAAAGAAGGATGACGATGTTGCCCAACCAATATGCATCCCACATCCAAGTTCGTCATTTTCTATTTGGTCATCCTGCTTATCTTTTTTTCTATTGATTCGAATGCTTCTCTTTTGCGTTAGGCGTTCTCGGAAGACGCTGAGTTGATCAGGAAAGAAATCTCAAACTTCTTGGTGATTTATATGCTCTTTTGCGGGGGTGTGATGCCTTGCTCGCGTAGAAGACGATGAAGATCAGCGAACCTAAGGGGTACAAGGGTGCCCTCTACTATTCAACCAGAAAATGACGAGGCCTATGAGGATGATGGTTTCATACTACCAATACCTTGACATTCCAACAGCAATATAGGAGAATGTTCAAAGAACACTGCAAGAGTACGTTCATGCACCACATCGATATGACGTACAACCAACAAGGAAATAGGCCGTGCTCCTATCGTGATAGCTCAAGATGATGACGAGGACAATGATTTCATGCCACAATGACCCCTCCCTCTGAGGTCTCCATCTCCGGAGGACACTGAGGACCCTGAAGATTATGGTGGATTTGCTTCTACCCATCCTTACAACTTCCAATCACCTACTCGGCGACGACAACCATCTTACCCTGATAGCATGAACTGATACAACTGGCAATCTTTCACTAATTTACGTCGCCACTTTCCACCGCTATCTTGAGAGGTCTAGATAATCAACATCTATGCACTATGCATCTTGAGATTAATGATACAATGGGAATATTGTCACTACTACATTTTAAATTATGCATCTTTAAACATAGTTAAGTGTTAAGGTTGCTCATAGTCTTTGAGACTACATGGTGAATTAGGAATTTTGAAATGTACATTTAAATTAGCAAATAATTTCTAATTTTGTCGATAGTTAGCAATTGATAACATTAATGTGCTTAGGTACAAACTATGACATATGTTCATACCTATATTTTGACTCAGCCTTTAGACAAAAAATGATCAGAGCTTTAAGCATAAAATGACAACATCTCTATCCTGACTCTATCTTTATACACGAAGTGACCACATGACAGAGCTTCAAACATGAAATGACAACACGCCCGTTTCGGTCTCTGTCGACGGATGTTACATGACGTAGCCGATCCCGACATAAAATAACAAACACGAAGTGTTACGTGACGCAGCACTTCCCGGCATAAAATGATAGCATCAAAGTGCCCACAGTCGGTACATGCCATATTCGGCACCTCGTGTGCCGAATATGGCACTGTAGCCCATATTCGGCACCTCATATGCCGAATACACCTGATATTCGGTATATGAGGTGCCGAATATGGCCGGACTAGCGTTTTTTCGACGTAAGGTGTACTAAAAGTTAATTTTTCGTAAATAAAGGATCGAATACGGATGCTAAAATTATAAATATGATGATATACTATTTATTTTAATAAATACGACTACATATGTTGTCTGATTTTGAATTTTTTTCCAAGATGGGCCTAACCCTTGCTGCCTTCTGCGTTTGGGCCCTTGGCCTGCAGCTGGCCTTTTGTTCGCTCGGACTAGCAACTGTTGTTCCCATGCCAAGGACACCAGCCTTTTAAGTGGATATTGGTAACTAGTGTCTTGGTATCGCTATCTTATGATGTGTCGTGTTTACAATTCGTTTCAAATTTAATAAATATGGTATTTTCTAAAACCGTACCAAACTAAATTGGTATTAACCAAAACAACACCATACATTAAAGAAGCACCCCTATTTACCGATATGCCGTACTTCCCTAAAAAAAACGAAGAATCCGAATGAACAGTCCTACCTAAAATGGGTGCCTTTGTTCTTGTCTAAACTCCTGGAAGGACTTGGCATTCAATATAAGTCGGGCTAGTCCCCTTTCCTCTATAAAGGACCCCTAAAATGCTCCTAGTGACGTGTAATACTACGTGCAGTCCTGCAGTCTGATATGTCGTCATCATGAAAAGGTAAACAAGACATGCTCATGTCGCCAACTCGCGCGTATAATGAATACGGTCCCAGAGGAAGTAGCGCGAGTTTGGTTCGGCAGGTGCAATCCATCCATTCATCTGTAGTAATGGAGAGAGCCATACACGTACCTTGGCAAGTGAGCAGTCCCGATCCCGCCGGCGAGCACCATCGTCGTCGGTGGCGACGACCACGCGGCTCAGCGTGGGGTGCCGCTTGGACACGAACTCCCTCAGCACCTCTGCGCGACCGCCGTTGATCCATATTAATTCCTCGAATCATTGATGGTGATATATATTTGCATGTACCTTCGAAGCTGACGAGGCGGTACACGCCGCCGAGAGCAAGCCTGTCGTCGGGCCGGAGCAGCTTCAGCGGCGGCTTCGCCTTCGCCGCCAGCTGTGGCAGCGCGGCGGACGAGGCGGGGATGGCCGCAGCGACGTAGTGGCCGGGATTGGCGGCCATGACGGCGGCCACGGAGATCGCGCCGTGCGCGCGCTCGACGCGGCCGGCGCCCGCCCCTGCGCCGGGTGGGTGCTGAATCACCACGGCCGCCGCCTCGGCCGCCTGGCAGTTACCCATGGTCGGCCCGCCGGCCGGTGTAGCTATCTATCGCTCGCTCGCTCGAGAAGATGGATGGCCGGAGGAGGGAGGTCGGCGAGTGCTCGTGGCGGGACGAATGGAACAGTGATTTTTTTATACGCGAGACATGAGAGCGCGGGCCGGTGAAGAAGCAGCTAAGCGAGACTCGAGAGGTAGGGGTAGGACGACGGCGATAGCTTTAAATTCTGGGGCACGTGTTACGAGGCCGGCCACGCGCATCTCATCGTGGGCTGGGCAGTTGCTCGATCATCTACGGCAGCATATGTAGCTTGCCGGTGAGACATGCTCTGCTACAAATAAATAAAAGCAATCAAACGGAAGAGACGGTCCGGATTCACTCTCGGGTGAGGCAAGGCATATTGAGATTTCAGAGTTTCACTGAAAAACACAATCCTATCCTTCCAGGGCTCGATCCTCACCGACCGGCGATCTGAATCATGCATGCATCACTACACAATTTGTTTTTGCCATGACGACAATGCACGTCCCAAAGGACCCAGACCTTTCACTACATCGCACATGCTCTCGAGCACATTTCTGTATCAATTAACGGCGTGTTCTCCTTGCGGTAGTTGTGTGATTGCTCTCACTTGAGACGCCTTCGCGGTAGTTGGGAATTGGTCTGGCCCTTCGCTTGCATAGAGGGATGCTGGATGCGCTTACCGTCCACCTGCCGAGCCTCAAAATGTGGCTCGCAACCCAAACATGGCGATAAGGTCCCATGGATGGATATGCGTTATCTATATATCTATGAATTTGTCAGCATTCGGACATGATGCAACTGTCGGCCAGCGTGCGTTCGTGTAAATCACTTCAGTGGCGTGGTACCGGCAGCACTTTCCAACCGGAAAACAGCTGATATGTGTATGATAAAATAAAATGGTTTAAATTTTTATTTTTAGTTTAAAAATAAAAATTAGATGGCTCAACTAAATACCTTTAATCCATCTAAAGCTCTAGATATAAGATTTCTTAGAGTTATGTTTGATCAGCTAAAAAATTCTTTGAATCTGAAGTTGTGCCAAACAAAGCTATAGTCTCAACTGCCTAGTTATGATCCTTAGTACTTTTTCCCAACAAATCACTTTGGACAGCGTTATGCGAGAGAACAAATCTGTGTTTTTCGCGTGCAAGGAATGGAAACACCTTCAATTTCAACTGGTTTTCGCTGCCTTTTGATCCAAGGACAGCAGCGTAAGAATATTTTAGAGATCAATTTCGCTCATACATTTGGGTACCCATTGCTAATGGAAGAAATGTATGTAGCCGAAGGGGCCGTCCAATTTATTCCACCAAAATCCTTGCCTTTAAAAGGCATCAAATGGAAGGCAAATCGATGTTTCAATGTATAAATTTTGTGTAAAAAAGGTCACAATTGCATGGTAAGTCCCGTTTTGCTGCAGTTCAGAGTTGAGTGTTGGAGTTCAAGGTTGATAACTTTGTGTCCAAATCCCCCACTGTCTTTTAGTTGAGTTGAGATTTTGAGGTTACAAAGTGAGAATTAGATGTTCAAAGTTACGATTTGTTTGTGATGATGAGTAGTATAGAATTATCATATCTGGATATCTTAGGGTTTTCCGTCTTTGTTGGGGAATATCTCTATCCTCACAAAGAAAATCTCTATATACGTGAAAACTACTTGCAAATACTAAGATTCTCGTAAATAGGTAGGTTTATCTTTAAAAACAAGAATGAAGGACTTTATTCCTTCTTCAGAGGCCGTACGAAGACCCCTCTATATATACAGAGTTAGTGGACCCTGCGGAGGACAAGTTGACTCAAGCATATAGAAGTCCATACATACCACTAAAGACTACGGAAGCCCTGACCCTCTAAGTTTTTTGCAATTAGATCTGTATTAGCATCTCTCCCCGACTACACGTAAGGGAGTCATCTGACTAGGTTTAGATACATCTATGATAGCCATACATCCCTTTGTATATAACAGTATTAGAGAATAATGCAAAAGAAACAAGATGTAGAGCTATTATCTTAAGGGTGGCCAGAATCTGTATAAAAACTCTCTGTGTGTTCTGTGATTCATTTACTCGAAACATACTCTACTATTTCTACAAATTTGTAAAATCGACGGTTCAACTATAGTCCACGGTTTGAATTCAAAGCCATATTTTGGTTGGCTTATAGGTCCTAAGTTGATAGATTTGTTGTTAAATTTTTTTAGTGCGGCCTCTGTTTAAAGTTGAGGGGTATCCATGATTCAAGGAAGTCACAGTCACAAATGAAATAGAGCTCCCTTTGTTACGATACCTAGAGAAGGGATCGGGCAAAGCATAGTCGCTGTTGGTTTGGTTCTGAACATTTTTCAGCTGTTACTAGCTTCTATAGAGCGATTCATAGGATTTTAATAGCTGATCACAGTATACAACGCTGGTAGGGTTGCAAACCCTGTCGAACCACACTTTCAAAGCAACTATAAGTATTAAATTCGCCTAAAAGATCTTTGGATCCACATAACAGATTTCGAGAGGGCCTAAATATATAATACAAGAGTCACATATGAATAAAATTCACGCCACACCTTCCAGAGCATGTCTCGACAAAGATGGGACTAAAGGGACGAATAACCTGCATATATGCATGGCTTAACATACCCAAATGGTCACCCTCTACAGCAACCTATAGGATTGTGTCGATTGGTGAACCATCGATCTTACGAATTTATAGAATAGATGGAGATACCTCGTGTCGACGATTGGTGAACCACCGATCTAACAAACATATAGAGGATGCTTGAAGTAGACGAATCACAAGGGAA
Organism: Phragmites australis; assembly: GCF_958298935.1. Classification (NCBI taxonomy): domain Eukaryota; kingdom Viridiplantae; phylum Streptophyta; class Magnoliopsida; order Poales; family Poaceae; genus Phragmites; species Phragmites australis. The sequence continues at coordinate 12,730,530 of NC_084944.1, read as the reverse complement.
CATACAAAAGTTTTTAGACAGGTTCAGATCTTCCTGAGCATAATCCTATGTCAAATTTGTCTTGTATTGATCTGAGTCTATTACAAGGGGGTGTGTCTAACATAGATGGATCTAAATCTAGTCAACGACTTCCTTCTTGGCTTACGTTGGCTTATAGTAGCTTCTAATGATTTTTGTTGCTTGTTTTGACTTGTTTGGTCTTGTTCTCTAGAGGGCCCCCTTGGCTCTATATATATATATATGAGGGTGCCGTATGTTTTCTGGACTCCTCCTTCCTATCTTTGAAGATAAACTTTCCTGTTTACGGGACGTTTTGGATATCTATGGGTGGTTCCTTTCTTCCAAGGATTCACTTCCTAGAGATAAAGACATGTCCCAAAAATTACAGAAAAAACCCTAAGATAATTGAATATGGTAACTGTCCATTATTCATCATCAAGCCCCTCATCAGTACTTAAAATAAGGCTCGAATGGATCAAGTATATGGCCAGTAAAGATAAGCTTTTTATCCGACCAGATCATTAAGTAGGACTCGAGTCTCTGAGTAGGGTAAAACATCTAACTGGGTTTTCTGATTTTCTACTCAGGATTCCGAACGTCTTTGAGTCCCTAAGAGAGTTCTTAAAAAGGTGTTCCATCCAGGTAGATTTTCTAGTCGGTATATAAAGAATCATCATGTCCCAGCAAAGGTACGAGGGAGGTAAGACTCATTGGTGGCCAGGCTCAAAAATTGAACTATTGCAGCGGAGTGGTGAAGAGATTCCCTATCACGAGCACAAAAAGGTTGTTGTTCCATCTTTTTCGACTACACCCCTAGCACTGAAAAATCTAGTGGATAAACAGGTGCACCAGTGACCGCCTCTTTGTCTATGTGAGTCAGCTGAAAAGGTGTAGCCTTTATAACTCCGCGTTGCATGGGCGCCCATGACCTATAAGGTGTAGCCTTTACTATTTGGCAAATGAAGCGATGCGTCCCTTGACCCATTAGCCTATATAAACCCTCGAGTGCTAGAGCTTAGCTTCATCAAACTCGACTATGGATCCTCCTCCTTCGCCTGAATACACTCCTTCATCTCCTAACTATGCTCCCTCCTCCCCGAGTACACACCCCTTACTCTGTCGTTGTCTCCCACCGAATCTAATTCAGTGGTGGAAGTAATCGACATCTCCTCCGATGAGAAAGCTGAAGAGAGGGTGGTGACTCACGTTATCCCTGTTAAAGATGGCAAGCCCTGAGCGTCTCAGGTCCAAGATGAGGTGGACTGGGACCTTTTGGAGACGAAAATAAAGGAGGAAAAAGCGGCGGTAGAAGAAGATAAGAGGGAGGTGTCCGGCGGCATCTTGGTTAAAGACAGCAAGATGCCAACTACTTCATCCTCTTCGTCCCTATGTTATTCCGGCAAGGACGAATGGAGGGAGTAGTCAGAGCAGTGACACTGATGATGAGGGTTGAGAGGCAATGCCTCTACCAAACCCTATGTTGTAGGAGATGTCGATGATCAGGCGACGACACAAGCGAGTTTGGCATGGGGCTAGAACATCGACAACCTAGTCTCCTCCGTTGGCACTAGTGGTTGGAGAGAGACAAGGGAGTCTCTCCTTCCTCTTGCTGAGTCGATGAAGCTTCGCTGGTTGAAAACTCTCCTATCTCTTCCTCGAGTAGATTTCTTAGGACTTGTAATCATCTTTCTCTTAGTTTATCTGTAAAAGAACTCAAAATCTTGTTAAATGAGATATTCCTATTTCTACTACAATGCCTTATGTGAATCTTCTCGTGAATACAAGGAAAATATTAAACAAGTGTTTGACTTTTGTTTCTTTCGAGTATATAATGTCCTGGATCTACCAAATACAGGGGAAGTAGGGAGCTTTTGGGGTTTCTTATCGGAATATTCATCGCGATCACTTATGTCAGACTCCGAGTGAAAAACGTTTTAGCTCTTAAGCACCTCGAGGAAACGATAAGGTTTTCTGTGGTTCCAAAAGACATTCTTTGTGTAACAACCCCAAATTCTCAGAACCAAGAAAATTTAAAACATTTTCAAAGGAAATAAAAAGAGTTTTGCAAAACTAAATAATCCTAAGTGTGTATATGTTTTTATTTGTTTGTTTGATTGGTTGGTTGGTTGATTTTGTGAGCCAATATAATATATATATATATATATATGTGGTATATATGCTATATATATAAATATACATGTGTATATACATGAGAGAAAATAGGAAAAGAAATAGGGAAGCCCATCTCTCCTCGCTTCTCTTCTCTCTGTTTGGCCCAGCCCACCTTGATAACCCGGCCTGTTTCCTTTCTCCTCTCTTTCTCGCTGATCCAGCCCAGCCTGCTATCCCTTCTCTCCCTCTCTTCTCTGCTCGGTAGCACAACAACAACAACCAGCCACCACCGCATAGACATCACCATGTTCGAGACGGAGAGCAAGCACCAACTACCAAAACGAACTCGCCAGGACTTCTAGAAGCTCAAGCCCACGCCGGTTTTGCCGAAGCCCGAGCCAAACCCATGAAGAACTCGTGAGGGGTCTGCCAGTCGCACGGTATCTCAATCAAATTTGTGAGATTGTGGTGGAGATAAGCTATGAAGTAAAAGGAGGAAGAATCCAGGGAGCTTACACAAGCTTTTGCCCAAGAGATAGGATCCCGAGCTCATCTGAATCATCGGAATCGCGTTTGGACCCACCGCCGCCTTTCTTTTCGAATCTGAGTAGAATTATATAGAGGGGAGTCGCTCGTCTATAAATATGCGCCCCTATGCCCTCCACAGAGCGTCCGCAACTTTTGCCCATCAAGCCGAGGCAAAATCGTTGACTGGAGCCCTATTCCAACGAGAGCCGAAGCTTCAAGCCGCCCAACACCATCGTTTGCCTCTCTAGAGCATCACCGACATCGACGTGTGCCCTAGGTGAGTTCCCCGTGCCTCCCAGATGCTTTTCCACCGCTCGCTGGAGTTGTTCCACCATAGGAACGCCTCGCTCGTGAGTTTTCAGTCCCACCCCGCCACGGGAAGGTTGTTGTTGCCCTCTATTTCACCAGAGCAGAGTGCCAGAGCGTGTGAGCCATCCGATCTAGATGAACGTTCGAGATTAGATAGCCCATACCCCTTTGGTTTTGAATCCTAATCAGCGATGACGTGGTAGCCATGTAGGCGCATGAGTCCGACGTCGCGCTACCTCAGCTTAGAGATTTGAGTCAGTAGCCCAGTCAACGTTTTTTCTTTTTAATTGTTTTAATTCTATGCTGACGTTATAATTAATATATATTGCACAATAGATAGATTTCCAGTGTAAAAATAATTTCTATAATATTAATAGTTAGAAAATTAATTTTTAATAATGTTTATTAGGTTTATTTAATTTTTGTTTTATAGTTTTAAATCATTTTATAATTCAAATAAATGCTAGAAAATTCCAAAAAATCCCAGAAAATTATAGATGGCTTTAGAAAAATTCTTGAAAATTCCTAGCAATATAATTTCATCTGTAGATAGTCTTTTAGTCTTATTTTAATCTTTAAAAATCATAATTTGTAAATTGTAGCTCCGTTTTGACCCATTCTTTGACTAGATTGTTCGAAAAAGTGTGATCTTGTATGTGATGATGTTTGTTATATAATTTTTTGATCTTGATACTTATGTGTTGTTGTATTTTTGCGTATGTTGTGAGTAGACGCCAACATTTCGGAGGAGCAAGAAGGTCTGTAGGATTGGGATTTTAAGACCCAACTAAGTTTAGTGAAGGCAGGTTGTGGTCTTAAACATATTTATCCTAATTTTACAAATGTTTTGTTTTACAAACATGCATACTAATAATATGTTGAGAATCCCAAAAGTTAGGGTTTACCCTAATTTCCCCTTATCATCCCTGTCGCTATAGTATGGTTTTAGGTTATAGAAGGGTAGATGATGCTTAGCCTTGCCTTATGATGGCAGTCATGATAATTGCTCTACGAAATTGATAATGATCCTATGCAATGATGATAAAACATGATGGAATAATGTTTGTAGAAACATGGCATAGGGATTTGAGCATGTGTTATGATGAGACTGATATGAGATGTAAGGATGAGAATGTGGTAGTCTTGCTTAAATCTAAGTACCGGTTCATGGGGTGACCTTTCTGTGTTTATAGTACAACCACAAGCCTGTATGGGACGAACCTAGCTAAGTAATTTACTTTAGTCTCAGCATAGTGTAGACCAAGCAGATGAATGGGGAATGGAAGGATGTACTTCCTTAGATCCGAAAGGCGCAAGAGGGGGCATCCGTTGTTGAGGTGGAGTCACGCGACAGTGAAACCTTAGCGGGTAGACAAGTGCTAAGAGGGGCATTGTAATAGTTTTGTAGTGGATTTCTAACACACATTTCGGTAGTATGTAAGAGTTTTTTGTCGGCTAACAGATGCTCAGCAAAATGGGAAGAAACGTCTTATGGGTAAAGTACGACCTCTGTAGAGTGTTAAAACTGAATATTCAGCCGTGCCCACGGTCACGAGTGGCATTGAAAATTTACCATGATTAGAACTTGATGTTTTGGTTAGTTGGTCAACTGTTATGAGGGAATCATAGTTGAGAGTGATCAATCATAGAGGTGAGAACTATGATTGAGGTGTTCAACTTTAGTGGATGGAACTTTGGTTGAGGTGGTTAGTTGTTATTCACTTAATTGTTATTGCTTTTCGAATGTTTTTACTTAAATGTTGTTTTATGCAAAAGAGCCATTTAGCCATATTCTTTTTAAAGCCTTCATATGCATACTATTTCCTTCACAACCTGCTGAGTCCGACATGTGCTCACTTTTGCTATCAGCAAACACTCGGTTGGAGAAGGTATCGAGGAGTACGCTGAAGGTGAATCGTTATAAGATGCTTTCTACGTCAATAATGCCTATGGAAGAGTTGTAAAGTATTAGAGTAGTTATAGTTCATTTAGTTTTGCTGCAGTTTATTTGGTTCTTCGACCTTCAAAGGTCATTTGTGTAAGATAGTTTAATTCGATTAAGGTATGGATATTGTAATGGTTATTATCAATGAAGTCACTATGTGTTGTGATTAATTCTTGGGCTCAGCACATAGAAAAGATTGGTTCGTTTCCTTAAACATGTCTCGACAGAGGTAGTATTAGAGCCATATCGAACTAGAACGCAGCCTTAGATAGGGGCATAACTTATATATATATGCTCAAAGACCCTTGCCTTCCTCTCTTCTAGTATGGTTTAGTTACCCTCCCCCTCCCCCCCCCCCCCTTGTGCTTCAACCTATAGATGGAGTCGAATCTCAACGAAGTTCGCCATTCCAACGAATTACGCCAAGGAATTTTACCAAGTATATTATGGGCCTTACTTATCGACATGGGACACCAGAAGAAGTCAATGTATGAAGGAACGAGGCAAGCCAATGACATGGAATTGTCCGTCACCGTCTTCATCTATGGACGCCACACACACAAGGGAGAATTCAAAGTTGCACGCACCTACACTACGGAGACAAGGATGTACAGCTTCGAAGAAGGCATACGAGACGCCACCCGTTGAGCCCTCTACCGCGTGTGCCTGAACTATGGAGCAATAACCAAGGATTCACTATACTGCTATGTCCCTGTTCGAGGCAACTCAAGCCCAAATACTGGAGTTTGATGCTACTACGATGAAGAGAATACCACACTCCAAACTTAAGTTCAACTCACTGTTGCCCTGGATCGACTCTATGATAGCACCATGCAAGAACTGAATGCAGTTCACCATCGTTTGGAAGAAGCTAAAGAGGACAACATGATACTCTGCACCACTTGCGCGACTTTACTCCTACACTAGTGGCACCCCCAAGCAAGATAGCTCGCTCCAAACCTCTCTCTAGCTCAGGATCAGAGTACCCAGACAGTGACTCGAATGGAGAACCTACAACCCCATCATGCCTACCAAATAGGGAGTCGCCTATTAGAATAATAGAGATCGATTAGTAGTATCGTTTAGGTTGTTCTAGAGTTTTTGGTTCTTATGGATCTTTTTGCTTGTGAGTGTCAGATGTGAGTTGCAGTATCTCCCTTAGGTACCCTGTCTGCACCCACATCCTAGAAGTAAGGTTTGATGATATTAATAAATATAATAAGAGTTTTTCTAGTAAAATCAGTCTCTACAACATAGACCCCTTATGAGAATCTTGTGCTATCATCTTATCTACACTCTACTCTGCCAGATGGTAAACACCAGGAGCAACCTTGGAAGTAGTGACAACCGCACAGAAACCCCGCCTCCACCACCACCTCCGATGACCATGGAGCAGCTTATGGTTATGCAAACCCAGATCTTGCAAGGGATGGTTTAGACAATGGTGAGCATGCAACAGACTACTCAAACTCAGCTACCACCACAGCCTCACTACCACAACCAGTCCAAGTTGGGGAATTTATGAGGACCAAGCCACCTACATTCTCTCACACCACCGAGCTACTTGTTGTAGATGATTGGCTTAAGATAATTAAGAAGAAATTGTTGATCGCCAAATTCAATGATCGTGAGAAGGTTATGTACGGTGCACATCAACTCATCAATCCTGCCGCTGACTGGTGGGATGCTTTCTATAACACCCATGAGGATCACGAGTCAGTTACTTGGACAGAATTCAAGAAAGCTTTTCGTCACCATCATGCGTCGGTAGGCACTATCGTTATGATGAAGGAGTTTTGCAACCTAAAGCAAAGGTCTACGTCAGTGAATGAGTACGTCAACAGGTTCACTCAACTTTCAAGGTATGCACCAGAGGATGTAGACACAGATGAGAAGAAATAGGACGTTTCTTGGATGGGTTGGTTTATGGAATGCAAGCTCAGTTAAGCACCCATGACTACCTAGATTTTTAGCATTTGGTAAACAAGGTACTAGTATTGAAAGACAAATGCCATATACTCGATGAAGTTCGCAAGAGAAGAATGGCCTCATAAGGACAACACTCAGGCAGTAACTCTCACACACACACCATGCCACACCAGGGACAACAACAGTTGTCCACTTGGTTTAGAACTCAAGCAGCAAAACCTCATCCCATGAATCAACAACTTCGCTCCAACACAAGCCACAACACACCAGCCTCGACCAAGAACCTTAACCCATAGGCTACAACATGATGCACATGTTTCAACTGTCATGAGATTGGACACTATGCTAATCAATGTCCTAAGAGGAGGGAACTGCTCCAGCTTAGAACTGCAATCAGTATCAGACACCTACACTACCCAATAGAGCCTAGCAGAACCACGTGAAGGGACACGTGAACCACGTCTCTACAGAACAAGCTCAGGATGCACCTGACGTCATACTTGGTATGTTCCTTCTCAACTTAGCCCTTGCATCTTTTTTTTTATTCCAGAGCATCGCATTTGTTCATTACATCTAAGTATGTGGCCAAGCATAGTTTGCCAGTAACAACTTTGAAACGTAAGATGCTAATTATCTCACGTGGTGAAGAAATGAGAGTTAATCTTCTCTGCCCTAAGTTAAACCTTAAATTAAGGGGGGGGGGGGTAGAGTTCCCAGCCAACCTCATTGTCCTAGAATCAGATGGGATTGATGTGATTCTTGGAATGAATTGGTTAGCAAAGTTCAAAGGAGTGATAGAGTGTGCCAGAAGGGCAGTCACTTTGGAAAACGAAGAAGGCAACAAGGTAGAGTTCGTGGTAGACACACACCGTCAGCAAAGGAATGCAAGGTGAACTATATTGAAGGATCGACAGTGAATCAAATACGGAGTCTGTGAGTTTCTAGACGTCTTTCCAGATGAATTGCCAGGTATGTCACTAGATCAAGACATTGAGTTATAATTGATCTTGTGCTTGGAACTGTGCCTATAGCTAAGAGACCCTATAGGATGCCTGCTAATGACTTAGCCGAATTAAAGAAGCAAATTCAAGAGTTTCTAGAGAAGGGTTATGTCCGCACTAGTTCCTCACCATGGGGAGCACCCGTGCTCTTTGTGCAAAAGAAAGATGGAAGCTAAAGGATGTGCATAGATTACTGAGCACTTAATGATGTCACAATAAAGAATTAGTATCCCTTACCCAGAATCGAAGATCTATTCGACCAACTTACCAGAGCTCAAATGTTTTCAAAGATAGACTTAAGGTTAGGATATAATCAGCTAAAGATTCGAAAATCGGATATACCCAAGACAACATTCATCACCTGGTACGAATTATATGAGTTTACGGTTATGTCATTCGAATTAACTAACACCCCGACTTCTTCATGTACCTCATGAATAAAGTTTTCATGGAGTATCTAGATAAGTTTGTCGTGGTGTTTATCGATGACATACTGGTTTACTCTAAGAGTGAAAAAGAACATGAAGAGCATCTAAGAGAAATCTTGGGAAAGCTTAGAGAACATCAGCTATATGCTAAGCTCAAGAAGTGTGAGTTCTAGTTAACAGAGGTGTAATTTCTTGGACATATAGTATCTGCCGGAGAAGTCACAGTAGACCCAAGTAAGGTGAAAGATGTGTTGAATTGGAAACCACCTACCTACATTATAGAAGTAAGATGTTTTCTTTGTCTAGCAGGCTACCGTCGTTTCATAGAAGGATTCTCGAAGATAGCCAAGCCACTCATAGAGTTGCTAAAGAAGGAAAAGTGGTAAGAATGGACAAGCGCTTGTGAAGCAAGTTTCAATGAGCTTAAGAAAAAGTTAAGTACAGCCCTAGTGCTAGTGTTGTCGGATATCCAAAAGAACTTTGACATATATTGTGATGTGTTTTGACAAGGTCTTGGATGTGTTTTGATGCAAGAAGGACAAGTGGTAGCTTATGCTTCGATTCAATTGAGAACTCATGAGAAGAATTATTCAACTCATGATTTGGAATTAGCAACAGTGGCACATGCTTTAAAAATATAGAGGCATTATCTTCTAGGGAAAAGATGTGAGATATATACGGATCATAAAAGCTTGAAGTATATATTCACACAAACAGATCTTAACTTGAGGCAATAAAGATGGCTAGAATTGATCAAGGATTACGATGTGAGAATCCATTACCACCTAGGAAAAGCAAACGTGGTTGCAGACATAGGAAAAGCAAACGTGGTTGCAGACACGTTAAGTCGGGAAGTATACAGTACCATGGCTATGTTACAAGAAGCTCAACCAACTTTGTGTGAAGAGTTTTGGCGCCTTAACCTAGGTTTTGTTGCCGATTTAGAGGCAGTAACCATGGAAGTGGAACCTACTCTGTTTGAGGACATCTAGAAATGACAGGTAGAAGATGGAAAACATCAAAGAGATTAAAGAAAATATGAAAGCAGGAAAAACCCCAAAATTCTCGAAGGACGAAAAAAGCATAGTGTGGTTTGGCATGCACATCTGTGTACTAGACCAGAAAGAGCTCAAGGAGATAATCTTAAGGGAAGCTCATGAGTCAGCCTATTCTATTCACCTAGGTAGTACCAAGATGTACCAGGATCTGAAGGACCACTATTGGTGACCTGGTATGAAGCGAGAAATATCCAAGTATATGGAAGTGTGTGATGTTTGTCAGCTGTGAAAGCAGAATATCAGAAACCAGCATGATTGCTATAGCCTCTTAAGATACCAAAATGGAAGTGGGAAGAAATTGGGATAGATTTCACAATCGTGTTACCTAGTACCCAATCAAGCTTTGATTCAATATGTGTCATTGTGGATCGTCTATGAAAGTAGCTCATTTTATTCCAGTTAAAACAACCTATAAAGGAGATAAGTTAGTAGAACTATACATATCTAGGATTGTATGCTTACATAAAGTTCCAAAGAGAATAGTGTCAGATCGAAGGACCCAATTTACTTCAAGATTTTGGCAGCAACTTCATGAATCGTTGGACACAAAGTTGAATTTTATCTCGACATATCACCCACAAATAGATGGACTGACAGAAAGAATAAACTAGATACTTGAGGATATGCTACGAGCATGTGCTCTTCAAAATCACAACAGTTGGGATAAGAATTTACTGTATGCAGAGTTTTTATACAACAATAGTTATCAGTCCAGTTCACAGATGACCCCATTCGAGGCATTATATGGAAGGAAGTGTAGAACACCTCTGCATTAGAGTGAGACTCGAGAAGGTCAAGTGTTTGGACAAAAAATACTCAAGGAAGCAAATGAATAAGTCAAGGAAATACGAGAAAAGTTAAAGACAACTCAATCACGACAAAAGAACTATGTAGATAACCGATGCCGAGAGTTAACTTTCAAGGTAGGAGATTATGTGTATATCAAGGTCTCACCTCTAAGAGGACTTCGTCGTTTTAAGGTTAGAGGCAAGTTGGCACCCAGGTACATTTGACCATTTAAAGTGAGTGCCAGATGTGAAGAAGTGGCTTACCAGTTGGAATTGCCACCCAAGCTGGAAGACGTGCACAATGTATTTCACATATCGCAACTAAAGAAGTGTTTGTGAGTACCGGGGGAACAATTACCCTTGGAAGAAGTGGACCCACAAGAGGATTTGACTTATTCAGAATACTCGGTCAAGATTCTGGAAACAACAAAGCGAGTGACTCAGAGAAAGGTCATATATATGTGTAAAGTACAATGGAGTCACTATACTGAAGATAAAGCAACCCGTGAAAAAGAAGAAGAGCTAAATGTAGAGTACCCTCACCTGTTTGAAGATCAGTCCGAATCTCAGGAATGAGATTCACTTAAGGGGGGTAGGTTTTGTAATAGCCCAAATTCTCAGAACCAAGAAAATTAAAAAAAAATCCAAAGAAAATAAAAGAGTTTTGCAAAACTAAATAATCCTAAGTGTGTATGTGTGTTTATTTGTTTGCTTGATTGGTTAGTTGATTTTGTGAGCCAATATAATATATATATATATATATATATATATATATATATATATATATATGTCCGATATATGATGTATGTATAAATATACATATGTATATACATGAGAGAAAATAGGAAAAGAAATAGAGAAGCTTTTTGAGTTAAATAGTTCGAAGCCCATCTCTCCTCTCTTCTCTTCTCTCTGTTTCAGCCCAGCCCAGCTTGACAACCCAACCCATCTCTTTTCTCCTCTCTTTCTCATTAATCCAGCCTAGCCCGCTATCCCTTATCTCCCTCTCTTCTCTGCTTGGCAGCACAGCAGTAGTAGCCGGCCGCCGCCGCGTAAACGTTGCCGTGTCTGAGATGAAGAGCAAGCGCCAACTAGCAAAATGAACTTGCAAGGACTTCTAGAATCACAAGCCCATGCCGGTTTGCCGAAGCTCGAGCCAAACTCATGAAGAACTCACGAGGAGTCCGCTAGCCGCATAGTATTTCAATCAAATTCGTGAGATTGCGTTGGAGGTAAGCTATGAAGTAAAAGGATGAAGAATCCGGGGAGCTTACGCGAGCTTTTGCACAAGAGATAGGAGCCTGAGCTTGTTTGAATCGCTGGAATCGCGTTTGGACCCACCACCACCTCTCTTTTCAAATCCGAGTAGAATTGGAGATAGGAGAGCCGCTCGCCTATAAATATGCGCCCCTACGCCCTCCTCAGAGCATCCCGTAACTTTTGCCGATGAGGCAAAATCATCGATCGGAGCCCTATTTTGACGAGAGCCAAAGCTTCAAGCTGCCCAAAGCCGTCACCCACCCCTTTGGAGCATCGCCGACGCTGATGTGTGCCCTAGGTGAGTTCCCTATGCCTCCCTGATGCTTTTCCACCGCTCGTTGGAGTTGTTGGACCGTGGGAATGCCTCGCCGGTGAGTTTTCAATCGCGTGCCATTGTGGGTAGGTCGCAGCTACCCTCTATTTCAATGGAGCCGAGTGCCGGCGCATGTGAACCGTCCAATCTAGATGAACGATCGAGATCAGATAGCCTATACCCCTTCGGTTTTTAATCCCAGTCAGAGATGACGTGGTAGCCACGTAGGTGCATGAATCCAACATGTCGCACTACCTCAGCATAGAGAGCCGAGTGAGCAGCCCAGTCACTGTTGTTTTTCTTATTAATTATTTTAATTCTATGCTGATGTCATAATTAGTATATATTGCACAATAAATGGATTTTCAGTGTAAAAATAATTCCAAAAATAATAATAACTAGGAAATTAATTTTTGATAATGTTTAATAATGTTTATTAGGTTTATTTAATTTTGTTTAATAGTTTTAAATAGTTTTATAATTCAAATAAATGCTAGAAAATTCCAAAAATCCTAGAAAATCATATATGGCTTTAAAAAAATTCTAGAAACTCCTAGAAAAATAATTTCATCTGTAGATAATTTTTTTAGTCCTGTTTTAATCTTTAGAAAATCATAATTGTAAATTGTAACTTCGTTTTGACCTGTTCTTTCACAGATTGTTCGAAAAAGTGTGATCTTGTATCTGATGATGTTTGTTGTGTGTTTTTTTTTTTTGGATCTTGGTGGTTGTGTGTTGTTGTTTTTCCGCATATGTTGCGGGTAGACGCCAACATTTTGAAGGAGTTAGAAGGTCTGCAGGATCAAGAATTTGAAGACCCAACTGAGTTCAGTGAAGGCAAGTTGTGTTCTTAAATATATTTATCCTAATTTTACAAATCTTTTGTTTTACAAAGATGCATGCTAATAATATGTTGAGAATCCCAAAAGTTTGGGTTTACCCTAGTTTTCCCTTATCATCCCTGTTGCTATAGTATGGTTTTGGGTTATGGAAGGGTAGATGATGCTTAGCCTTAACTTGGGATGGTAGTCTTGATAATTTCTCTACAAAATTGATAATAGTCCTATGCAACGAAGATAAAATATGATGTAATAAAATATGATAAAATATGATGTAATAGTTTTTCGTCGGCCAAAGGATGCTTGGCAAAATGGGAGAAACGTCTTGTGGGTAAAGTACAACCTCTGCCGAATGTTAAAACTAAATATTCAGCCGTGCTCATGGTCACGAGCGGCATTGAAAACCTACCGTGATTAGAACTTGATGTTTTGGTTAGTTGGTCAACTATGATGGGGGAATCATAGTTGAGGGTGATCAATCATAGTAAACTATGATTGGGATGTTCAACTTTAGTGGATGGAACTTTGGTTGAGGTGGCCAGTTGTTGGTTAAGTGAAGGTGGATGAAATCCTGAGATGGTTGTTATTCACTTAATTGTTATCACTTTTTTAATATCTTTACTTAAATGCTATTTTATGCAAAAGAGCCATTTAGCCATATTATTGTTAAAGCCTTCATATCCATACTATTTTCTTCACAACTTTCTGAGTACGACATGTGCTCACTCTTGCTATCACCAAACACTCAGTTGGAGAAGGTATCGAGGAGTACGCTGAAGGTGGATCATTCTAAGATGCTTTCTATGTTGATAATGGCTGTGGAAGAGTATTAAAGGATTGGAGTAATTATAGTTTGTGTAGTTTCGCTGCAGTTTATTTGATTCTTTGACTCTCAAAGGTCATTTGTGTAAGGCAGTTTCATTCGATTAATGTATGGATATTGTAATAATGGTTATCATAAATGAAGTCACTATGTGTTGAGATTGATTCCTGGGCTCAACACATAGAAGAGATTGGTTTGTTTCCTTAAACCGGTCTCAACACTTTTCCTTCTTGTCGGAAATATGGTGTGCACGACAAGTTTTGTCCTAGTGTACATGAAGCCTCTGACTGGTTATTGGGGAAGGATTTCTAGATTGGCAGTCTTATAAATCCGAGTGCAGCTTATCTCAGCTCTCCCTTTTTAAAGGTATTGTCTCAAATTAGGTAAAAGCCATATATTGATAATATGTCATCTAATATTTACAAAATATATCATAAATACCTACACATAGAACTTGTGAAGCTGGTCAATATTCCAAGAGTTTTTAAGGACTTGACCATCCTCTATAGCTAACCTATACGACCTTGGTTGGTTGGATTCAACCACCCTATAGGGACCTTACCACTTCGGAGATAGCTTGTTGCTATTTTTTTTATCTTTGTACAAGTCATTGAACCAGATCCCTAGGTTTAAAAGATCTTTTGCGGATGTTTTGGTCATGGTAGCATCAGAGAGCTTGCTGGTACCGTGATGATCTTATCAATACTTGTGTCCTTTTTTTCTTGAGAACATTGAGGTCATCCTGTCTTCTCGAGGTTTCATCCTTGTCAACGTATAATTCAACTTGAGGAGATTTGATCTTTAGGATATGATCAATACCGCTAATAATCCTCAAATCATACAATGTCAAATTACAAGGGCACGTGCACGACAATTAGACCACCAGGTGAACTCGTTCCTTGCTGTTCATGCTTCCTTGGATGGATTACTACTAAATTCTTGTGATGTTTTATTACTTAGAAACGTGGGAGAAGCACCACAACCTTACCCAAATATCACCCCTCGAAGACCAAGTCTACTCGGACTCGAGGCTGAGCTCTAGTCGTGGTCGAAGTTGTGGTCATGGTCGAGTCCCAGGATAGCACGACAGTAAAATAGGCATAACTCTCTCATACGAAGTCGGTTTTAGGCAATCTTGGATATTCTGTAAAGCTTACGATGAGCCCTTTCAAATGGATATGAGCTCGACAAAATATTCCTTATAGTTTAGTCAGAGTCAAAGAAATAAGGTGCCACGCCACCATTTTGAACCTAGTTGGGTCTTGTAATCGTGTCAGAGTCGGAGTCCAGGTTGTGCATATCTCTTTCTACGGCTGCATAACCCTAGGTCAACCGCCTCATGTCCCCCTATATATACGTAGTAGCCATCATAGTTTAGGCTCTGGTTTAGCTTAGATTATTCTGTTTTAGATAGTTTCGTCATTTATCGGTTTGTTGAACCCCAACTCGAGAACTCCATTGGTAATTAGCAATATTCAGATTGCATGTACCTGCTCTTGCTGTGTTCTCGATTCGCTTGCAGAAAAAGCCTTTTTTGGCAAGGTCAACCGCGTCTTGACACGGTTGATAACCACAGAGTAATGGTGTAGTGGTTGCGAGGGTTCTTAATTTTTTCTGTTCGGAGCCTTTGGATCATCAACATCAAAGCTACACCAATCGACTTATCATATTACCTTTCAGAAGATCGGCCAAACATGTATCAAGTGGTATTAGATCCTCAGTTGCCCGTTAGGTAATCTCAATTATCCCCTTTGTTTCATCGTTTTCTATTACCTAGAGTCCAGAAAATTGCCCCACAAAAATTCATAGAGAGAGAGTATCTTTTTATTACCTTTATACCCCTGCTATCCGGAAAAAATTTGTGATCCACATAGCTCACTGGTCTTAGAAAAGGTGGTAGAAGAGGTTTTGAGTTCGTGTCACATTCGTAAAAAAAAAGAAAAAAAAGGAAAAGAAAAGCAAGCAAGAAGCAAATAGCACCAAAAAAAGAAGCAAAGAGTGAAAAAAAAGAGAGCAAAGAGTGCAAAAAAAGAGAGAGAATTAAAAAAAGATAATCATTTTGCATTGCGAATTTTGTTCCATTGTGCTTGTGTCTATTATAGTTTTGGCTTGCTTGAGCTAGTTCTAAGAACATGTGGACTTTTATTCAGCTTTGCTAATCTGATTTCAACTATTGTCATTCCTTTATACTAAATATTATCTGTCCAAGCTACACCTTCTCTCGATCAGAATAGTTTTTCCCCTTGCAACTACCTCACTAACACTCGATAAGGTATCACGAACCAGCTACCAGTTGTGCCAACTACAGTGTTTGGTAAGAACACTTGCAAGAGCGTGGTAAGATGCTTGAGAGTATGTGACTCCACCTCCACCATCTAGTAGTCGATAGGGATAATTTATCTTTCGTTATTTTCTATCTTCGACTAACTATAGCAGGAGAAGCATCAGATGAGAAAGAATGTGTTTTGAGGGAAGAACTCACAATGTTGTTGGATGACCATCGACAAACTATTAATGACAACATTGACAAGAAGCTTGCGGGAACCAATACCGCATTGCAACAACTCAATGAAAGCATTGCAATGCTCAATACACACTTTGATCGATTGGTTAATCCACCACCAAACAATGGTCGAGTGGATCCTCAAGGTGCAGCCTATGAACAAGAGGAGTCCATTGCGGATGATGAAATTTTGAGATAAGAACGTGACGCCTTTGATGAACGACAAAGGAAATGATTGAACTTCAACCATCAAGGTATGAGAGGTAATAATTTTCAGCAACATAATCCACGTATTAATGATGATCTATTTGCTAAGGTTAAGTTTACTATACCATCTTTTGAGGGTGCTTATGATGTTGAAAGGTATTTATATTGGGAGATGATGGTAGAATAGAAATTTAATGCTCATTTAGTTCCTGAAGTGTATAGAGTTAGGCAAGCCACTAGTGAATTTAAAATTTTTGCAATCATCTGGTGGAATAGGGTATGCATTGACGGATTAGCGTCTACCACATGGAATGCTTTAAAGGTTGCTATGCGTAACAGATTTGTTCCACCCTCTTTTAAACGTGATTTGCGTAAGAAATTGCAGCGCTTAAACTAAGGTGATAGATCCGTAGAAAAATATTATCAGGAGCTACAAATTAGTATGTTGCGTTGTGATATTATTGAGGATGAAGAGACTACAATGGTATAGTTTTATGGAGGGTTAAGGCATGAAATTCAGGACATAGTTGATTACAAAGAATACAATAGTGTTCCTAGATTGTTCCAATTTGCATGTCTGGTAGAAAAAGAATTGCAGGGACGTCAACAGAGGCCAAGAAGCAATTTTGGAAGCACGACCACTTCAAAATCAACACTGGGACAAGTTAAAATAGCCCAACATTCAGCTACACAGTCTGCTGTCCCCTTCTCGAGTAGGGCGCATTCACGGTACCTTCGACACTGTCGCACTCTCCCGAGATAAGCAAATCCATAAGTGTGTAGGGTCCAACCGAGAACTCTTCTTTGGTTGCTTCAACAGCCCGATTGACCGGAATTGTATGCCACCGATGCAAGGGAATAGGCCACGTTATGAAGGATTGTCCAAGTCAGTGAGCGTATATTGTAACAGAAGATGGCTGATATGTAAGTGCTAGTGATGTTGATGATGAATATGCTCTTGCAGCTAATCATGCAGGTGATGAGGATGGTTGTGAGACAGATATCGACCATGAGGAAATGTTCGATGCCATTGCCACAAAGGATTATCGGACCCTCATTGTGCAGCGAGTGTTAAGCACTCAAATGAAGTAAGTGAAACAGTTACAACACCACAATTTGTTTCAGATGTTCCTCATAGTCAAAGATTATTGTGTTCAAGTCATTATTGATGGAGAAAGCTGCAACAACTTGGTAAGTTCAGATATGATCAAGAAGCTTACCTTGCAGACAAGAAATCATCCTCACCCGTATCATATTCAATGGTTCAACAACAGTAGTAAGTTGAAGGTAATACAAACAGTTAGGATGCATTTTCCTATTGGTTCACACCATGATTGTCCTGATTTCGATGTAGTTCCCATGCAAGCATGCTCTCTTTTGTTAGGATCACCATGAGAGTTTGATACTGATACAAACCATCATGGTAGAAGTAATAAGTACACTCTTATGCATAAAGAAAGGAAAATAACTTTTCTACCTTTAACTCCTGGTGAAATTGTAAAATGTGAATAAGAGATAGTTGAAAATAAGAGAAAATAGTTTGAGAATGAATCTAAAAATCTGCAAGTAGCGGAAAAAGTTTTTCCACCCAAAAAGGAGAAAGCAACAACAACTTCTAAGTCCGATGGAATTAGACTAAAAGGGTATGTTATGTTTACTACTAAATCTGATCTTGCTAAAATTTGTGATAATGAGCTATCATGCTATGCTTTGATATGCAAAGATGCTTTAGTTTCACTCGAGAATATATCTAGCTCTTTACCTCTTGTTGTTGCTAACCTTTTGTAGGAGTTTGTGGATGTATTTCCAGTTGAAGTACCCCCAAGATTACCACCTATTCAAGGGATTGAACATCAAATTGATTTGATTGATTTTGGAAGCAACTTTGCCAAACCGTGCTGCATATAGGACCAACCCGGAAGAGACTAAGAAAATTTAGCGAGAAGTCCAAGACCTTTTGGACTGCGGGAATGTACGAGGAAGTCTTAGCTCTTGTGTTGTTCCTGTTCTTTTGGTTTCTAAGAAAGGCAGTAGTTGGCGTATGTGTGTTGATTGTAGAGCCATCAATAATATTACTATAAGATATCGTCACCCTATTGCTAGGTTAGATGATATGCTTGATGAGTTGAGTGGTTCTATAATTTTCACTAAAATTGACTTGCGAAGTGGATACCGTCAAATTAGAATGAAACTTGGAGATGAATGGAAAACTGCTTTCAAAACTAAGTTTGGCTTGTATGAGTGGTTAGTAATATCTTTTGGGTTAACTAATGCACCTAGTACTTTTATACGATTAATGAACGAAGTTTTACATGCTTTCATGGGGAGATTTGTAGTGGTTTACTTTGATGACATCTTGATTTACAGTAAGTCATATGAACTACACTTTGATCACTTACGTGCTATTTTTAACGTTTTGAGAGATGCACATTTGTTTGGTAAGCTTAAAAAGTGCATCTTTTGCACGGATCGGGTTTCTTTTCTTGGCTATGTTGTTATTCCACAGGGAATAGAAGTGGATGAAGCAAAAATAGAAGCCATAAAGAGCTAGCCAACCGCTGAGACTGTTACTCAAGTGAGAAGCCTTAATGGTCTTGCGAGTTTCTATCGGCGATTTGTGCGGGATTTCAGCACCATTACTGCTCCATTAAATGAGTTGACAAAGAAAGGAGTAGTTTTCAAATGAGGACCTGCACAAGAACAAGCATTCAAGTTGTTGAAATAGAAGCTCACCCATACTCTATTGCTCTAACTCCCTGATTTTGGTAAGACCTTTGAACTTGAATGTGATGCTACTGGGATTGAAATTGGAGGTGTGCTAATTCAAGAAAGTAAACCTATTGCTTATTTTAGTGGGAAATTAAGTAGGCCAAGTCATAATTATTCCACTTATGATAAAGAATTATTTGCTTTAGTTTGTGTGCTTGAAACTTGGCAACATTATCTATGGCCCAAAGAATTTGTTATACATTCTGATCATGAATCACTGAGACATATTATAAGTTAAGCTAAACTGAATAACCGACATGCTAAATGGGTAGAATTTATTGAGTCGTTTCCATATGTCATAAAACATAAGAAAGGAAAGGACAATATAATTGCTGATGCGCTTTCTAGGTGTTATACCATGTTATCTCAACTTGATCATAAGATTTTTGGTTTAGAGACCATTAAGGACTTATATGCTGCTGATTTAGACTTTAAAGAAGTGCTTGAATATTGTAAAGAAGGGAAGATATGGAATAAATATGTGCTGAATGAAGAATTACTCTATCATGCTAACAAGCTATGCATTCCAGCTAGCTCCGTTCATCTTTTGTTGTTACAGGAGGCACATGGAAGAGGATTGATGGCACATTTTGGAGCAAAGAAGACTGAAAATGTGTTGGCCGCCCACTTATTTTGGTCAAAGATGAGACGTGACATCAAGCGCTACGTTTTACGTTGTACTATTTGCAATAAAGTTAAGTCTCGTGTAAATCCACATAGTCTTTACATGCCTCTTCCTGTTCCTAGTGTACCCTAAGAGGATATTTTCATGGATTTTATTTTAGGACTGCCTAGGGCAATGAGGGGGAGGGATAGCATATTTGTAATTGTGGATCGATTCTCTAAAATGGTAAATTTTATACCTTGTCACAAGAGCGATGATGCTATAAACATAGCTGATTTATTTTTTAGCAAATCGTTCGACTACATGGAGTGCCCAATACTATTTTCTCGGACCGTGATGCAAAGTTTTTGAGTCACTTTTGGAGATCACTTTGGAATAAACTGGGGATGAAGCTGCTATTTCTACTACGTGTCATCCTCAAACTGATGGTCAAACAAAGGTCATCAACCGCACATTATCGACCATGTTACGGGCAGTTCTAAAGAAGAATTTGAGGATGTGGAAAGAGTGTTTACCACATATTGAATTTTCTTATAACAGGTCGGTACACTCCACCACCAAGGTAAGTCCGTTCCAGGTAGTGTATGGATTTAATCCCTGTGCTCCTATTGATTTATTATCTTTGCCTACTTTTGAAAGACTTAATTTAGATGCTAAGAAATGTGCTGAATTTATTCTTAAGTTGTATGAAACCACTAAAAAGAATATAGAGAGCATAACTGAAAAGTATAGGATTGCTGGAAGTAAAGGTAGGAAGGAAATAAAATTTGAACCGGGTGATTTAGTTTGGTTGCATTTGAGGAATGATAGGTTTTCAGAACTAAAAAAGTCAAAGTTGATGTCTACAGTTGATGGACCATTTAAGATAATTGAGAAAATCAATGACAATGCATACAAATTAGACATACCTGCAGATTTTGGGGTTAGTCCCACGTTTAACATTTCAGATTTGAAGCTATATTTGGGAAAAGAAGATGAGCTTGGGTCGAGGATGACTCCAATTCAAGAGGGGGAGGATGATGAGCCCATGGCTCCTTCGGACATGATCAATACCACCGATAATCCTCAAATCATACAAGGTCCAATTACAAGAGCACGTGCATGATAATTAGACCACCAGGTGAACTCATTCCTTGCTGTTCATGCTTCCTTGGATGGATTACTACTAAATTATTGTGATGTTTTATTGCTTTGGAATATGAGAGAAGCACCACAACCTTACCCAAACGTCACCCCTTGAAGACCAAGTCTACTTAGATTGAGGCTGAGCTCTAGTCGTGGTCAAAGTTGTGGTTGTGGTCGAGTTCCAGGACATCACGTCAGTAAAATGGGCATAACTCTCTTATATGAAATCCGTTTTAGGCAATCTTAGACATTCTGGAAAGCTTACGATGAACCCTTTCAAATGGATATGAGATCAACCAAATATTCCTTATAGTTTAGTCAGAGTCAAAGAAATAATATGCTGCACCACTGTTTTGGACCTAGCTGGGTCTTGTAATCGTGTCGGGGTCGGAGTCCAGGTTGTGCATGCCTCTTTCGATGGCTGCACAACCCTAGGTCAACCTCCTCATGTCCCCCTATATATACACAGTAGCCGTCGTAGTTTAGACTCTGGTTTAGCTTAGATTATTCTGTTTTAGACAGTTTCGCCATTTATCGGTTTGTTGAACCCCAACTCAAGAACTTTATTGTTAATTAGCAATATTTAGATTGCATCTACCTATTCTTGCTTGTGTTCTCAATTCTCTTGCTGGAAAAGCCTTCTTGGTGAGGTCAACCATGTCTTGGCACGATTGAAAACAATAGAGTAGTGATGTAGTGGTTGCGAGGGTTCTCGATCTGTTCTGTTCGGAGCCTTTGGATCATCAATGTCGAAGCTCCACCAATCGACCTATCATATTACCTTCCGAAAGATTGGGAAAATGCGCATCATTTAGTTCACAAGTCAGCATTGCCGGACATCATTCGAAGTGCTCCCAGAGTACGTTAGACAACTCAGAAGCCCAGGCTTTAGCGGAGGCAAATAAGTGGTTGAAGATGCAGGTTTTGATTCCCTGAAATGTTAGGTCCTTTGCCCGCTTGACCTATCCATTGATTTTGTGGATGTGCCATGGACACAAAATAGACTGTAGTGCTGAGTTTCTCGTAGTAATCAATGTATGCCACGTTGGAAAATTGAGTACCATTGTTGGTGATGATCCTACTCAAAACGCCGACCCTTGTCATGACACGTTTCATGATGAATTTCTTGGCGGCCGTCGAAGTGATTTTTCCGACTAGCTCAGCTTCAATCCACTTGGTGAAGGTAACAATTGCGACAAATAGAAACTTGAAACTGCCGGGCACAACCGAGAAGGTCCCTAGAATATCTAGCCCCCAAGTGATTAATGGCCACGATAAAGGGATCGTGTGTAGGGCTTGAGCAGGTTGATGTATTCTTCTGTTGTGAAATTGGCAGCTCATGCACTTTTTTACTAACTTGCTTGCATCATAGAGAGATTTAAGCCAATAGAAATCTTATCTAAATGCCTTTTTGAACAAGGTTCGAAAGGAAGCTTGAACTCCGCACACCCCTCCATGTAGTTCTCTACCCGGCTTCATGAGTACTTTGTGAGTGCCTTTTCAATAAAGAACGTCATCCACCAAGGTATATATCTTGGTTCAATAGAAAATTTGCTTGGTTAGTGCATCATCCTCTGGCACAACTCGATCTTGAGGGGACTTGCGGATTGCAGTCATCCATGAAACTTCACTTTTGAGCTGAGCCATAAGTTCCCCTGTTACTCCTTTTAGGGCGCCAATCCCTGGTGAGCCCTCGAGCTTATAGGTCTCATAGACCACCACTCCTTCGTCTATGTCCTCTGGTGATTTCACATGCGGCTTCGAGAATTTCTCTATGAAAATCCCAGGTTATCCTGGAGATCATGAGGATGCCATGTGGGCAAGACTATCGGCGAGGCAGTTGTCCTTTCTTAGGATATACTTGACCTTGAGTCCGACGAATTTCTTTTCCAGCTTCCTCAACTCCACAAGGTAGTCCTCATGGTTTTGTTCGAGTTTTAATACTCCTTGCTAATTTGCTTCACCACCAACTTTGAATCCCCTTTCAAAAGTAGGCGGTGGATGCCAAGAGCAGAAGCTACTCGGAGTCCAACGAGCAGACCCTCATATTCAGCTACTTTATTTGTGATCGAAAAATTGATCTTCAGATTCTACTGCAGGCTTTCTCCTATTAGAGAGATCAGTATAATCCCAGCATTGTCGGGTTGATGCTACGTGGCCATGTCCAGGCTATGTTTGTCACAACGCAAGCCTGCTTTTGTGCAGCCCTAGACAGTGATGACTGATGACTCCCTCGAGTCCTGGGATCTTCACGCAATTATAAGTGTAATACATGGCTACCATGAATTTGGCGAGAGTAGGTCTTCCTAGGATGACATTGTATGCCATTTCGAAGTCAACTACATCGAACATAATTTTTTCGTCTGGAAATTGTCATGCTTCTCGAAGGTAACGGGTAGTGATATCTGACCGATGGGAGTGACAGAAGATCTGAGTACTATACCATGGAATGCTTGAGTAACCAGCTTAATAGCAGACTGGGAGATCTACATTCCTTCAAGTGCGTTAGAGAAGAGGATGTTCAGGTAACTCCCTCCATCAATAAGGACTCAGGTAACCCTATAGTTATTTATCATAGGCTCGACCACTATGAAAAACAGTCTGACTGTATAAAGTTATCATGGCCACCAGGAGATTTCAGTGTCCGACCACTTCATGGCCTGATGACCCTTAGGGGTGACGGCTAGAACTTCTCGGGCCACCGTCTTATACTACCATTTAGACTCGTAGGATGCGAAAACACTGAACATGTAGTTAATCGTCCTCTCGTCCGACTAAAAAGACATCAGGTTGGTATCTTCCTCACTACCATTCGAGTCAGAGTCTTTGCTTTGGGTCACGACCTGGATCTTCTTTCCCTTGGCCACTTTTTTGACCTCCGCTTTGACTATCTTCTTTCAGAGGCGACACTCATGGATGCTATGGTTGTTCGTCCGGCGGAATTTGCACCAGGGCTTACCTTCGCGCTCGTCGGAGCTTGGTGTAGAGCTCTTGCCCCGGGAAGAACCGAGACACTTGTCGGAAGGGGTTTCAGGCAAATCTACAAAAACTTTTTCAAAATTATTTTTCTTGCCCTTACCTCCCTTGGCGTTCTTCTTGTGCTTGACCTTCGCCTTGTCCCCCTCGAGCCCGGGTTGAGGGAGCTTGATGCCCTGAGTCTTCTTGTTGATGAAGAGGAGCACGTCTTCAGCCTTGGCGGACTCATCAATGATCTTTATGAGCTCCTTAACCGTCTCGGGCTCTTGGATGGCAATATCTTCCACGCATCTCCGGCTTATGACCCCCAGTGTGAATGCTTGTATGACGTCGTAGTCACTTACTTTAGGGATGTTGTTCCAGATATTGTTGAAATGACGTACAAACTCGCGTAAGGTTTCACTCTCACAATGGTACATTTTCATGCCGAGACGAACATATGTACCCCAGAGTTGGCTCGGCATATATCGCAAAGCTACTCCTATAAGTAGATTATTCCTGATGGTAAGTTGGTCAACCATGTCCTGACTGCTCCTTTAAGAGCAGTAGGGAGGTAGTTTACCAGTACCTTCTTATCCCCACCAGCCACTTGGATGGCTATGGTATAGATTTGGAGAAATTTAATAGGATTGGTACTTCTATTGTATTTCTCGATCATCTCGGGTCAAAACCTTACCGACCAACTTAGGTTCCGTAATTTTAGATCGAAGATTGGGTAGTCATTGATGGCGCCTTGCCTGGTTCCAACATTCTCAAGAGTATATATATCTTTTCACTTATAAAAAAGTATACATCTCTTATATATCAGAAAATAATATATACATCTCAAAATGTAGTATATATATATTAAAAAATAGTATATGCTTCAGTTATAATAAGATCAACTATAAGAAATAAGAATATATACTTTGAAAGTACAGATTAATTTATATACATCAATACTATATCCTAACGGCGGTGGAATCGGCACCCTCTCAGGGCCTTTGCTACTGTAGCAGTGGGCCATGTGTGTATATCCGTATAGGTATACATATATATGTACACATATGTACATATATATGTATAGATATACATGTATACATATATACATATGTATATATACGTATACATATATATATATAATTTTCTTTTTCTAGAAGTTCTAGAAAAATATCGAAATGAATATTAGCTACATTAATAAATCGGCTGAAAAAAATCTAAAATGCAAAGAAAAACATCTAAAACTCAAATAAATATGAAACAATTTTTTTTGGTTAGTATTACTTTCACCTACATGTTAAAACTATGTCCATACATAAAAATACTATTGTTTTCTCTATAATTAATTTAATGTGTTTAACATTAATAATTTCATAAATAAATATTGAAATGTACAAAATTTGTGAACTTAATTTTTTAGTCTTCTTTTGTCGTGCTCTACACAACAAAATAAAAACGGGCGCGGCGTAGGCGCGCCAATCAGACTAGTATATATTAAAACTAAGAATTGGAGTGATTCGGTCCAGGGTACATATATATGTATGTGTATATATACGTGTATGTATGTATATACATATCTGTATATTTACATGTATAATATAATTTTTTGGAAATTCTAAAAAAATAGCGAAAGGTATAATAGTTATATTGATAAATCGGTTGAAAATCTAAAATACACAGAAAAATATCTAAAACTCAAGAAATATGAAACAAATTTTGGTTCGTATTACTATCGTCTACCTATTAAAATTATGTACATACATAAAAATAATATTATTTTCCTCATAATTAAACGAATGTCTTAAATATTAATAAATTTATAAATAAATATTGAGATGTTTAAAATTAATGAATATAATTTTTTTAAATTTTTTTATCATATTTTATAAAAAAGACACGACTTAAACACGCTAATCCGCCTAATATACTATAGTACGTATAGAATTAGGCTAAACATAGCCTCCCAGCCAGCCCAACTCCCACCCCACGCCCCAAGGCCTGCTCTCCCCCTCGCCCGTGCCTGAGTCGGAAGGTCGGCTTTTTCTGTCGTGCGTTGTTTTTCTGCATGCGGCCGATTTTTCTGCATGCGTCATGTGCTGTTGCTGAGTTTGGCACCGGTGGGCCTAGACTACACGTGAGAGGCATTAATCCATGGCTTTTTGCATAGCAGAAGCATGTAAGTCGGTGTGCTTTTTATGCATGCGAGCTGATTTTTTATGCATGCGCTCGATCAGACCATGGTGGGCTCGGTCACATAGGTTAAATGGTGAATTTATTATGACTTTGATTCTTTAGTAGTTTTGTTTAGCAGTTAGCAGCCGTATGTAGTTTTAAGTTATAGAAAAATCATTTAGTATTATCAGTTATTGTTATCAGTTGTACAGTAGTTGTTAATAATTCAATCTTGTAGTTGCTTAGTAGTGTTCAATAGTTTCAAGTTATAGTATAAAAAATTTAGTAGTTTTTATTCAGTGGTGTCAGTAGTTATTTAGTAGTTATAAGTTATAGTAAAATTCTTTAATAGTTTTATTGGGCAGTGTCAGTAGTTTAATTCAGTAGTTCTAAATTAACTTAAAATTGTTTCGTAGTTTATGTCAGTAATGTTAGTAGTTGTCAGTAGTTGTTAGTAGTATTATTTTGTTTAGTAGTTATTGTTCAGTAGTGTCAGTAGATGTTTGGTAGACGAAGTCGTAGCAAAATTGTTCAGTAAGATTTGTTCAGTAATGTCAGTAGTTTAGTTTAGTAGTGTCAATAGTTGTTTAGTAATTCTAAGTTATAGTAAATTTGTTTAATGGATTGTGTTCAATAGTTTTAGTAATTAGCTTAATCTCTCCCCTAAGAATTATTAGCCATTTGTTCGACCATTCAGTGGAGTCAAATTCCTTGCTAGTGGACGGCAATCTTTGGGCCCCTCCATGAACTCAAGGTTCTAATCACCACCTACCCTTTTGGCAATCATGTCTTCCCTAGAAGCTAAGCTACATGTCCATCACCATGATCAAATAATTCTAAAAAAATTCGCTGACTAATTAACCAATTTAACTACACCGACCCTTTAACAAAAAAAGAGACAGCAGATGCATGTCTATCTATTTGGATTCTACCCATTTTAGCGTGAGGGGGCGCAGCAACCAGGGATGGCGTGATGGGGTGATGGGGTGATGGGAGGAACCGCGGTAGGCGAGGGTGGCACGATGGGGCGATGGGAGGAGGCGTGGCAGCCGAGGGGGGCACGAGGGGGCGGGGCGGCCAGGGGAGGCGCAGTGGTCAGGAGTGGCACGAGGGGGCGGTGGGATGAGACGTGACGGCCAGGAGTGGCGTCGAGGAGGAGACGGTAGAGGGTCGAGGGTGGTAAGTTAGGGCACGCTAGAGAAGGGTGGGATATATATATATATATATGTGTGTGTGTGTATGAGTGTGAGGTACGGAAAGGATTGAGACAACATGAACTTACCATCGTGCTTTTACTCCATATCAATCATCATTGCACTCCCATATGCCCTACCCGATCATTGCTCATTGATGTAGGCCAACACTAGAACAGGGAAAGAGGAGGGACATGCTGGTCATGATGAAGCTCATGTATTTCGAACCTTTACCTTGGCCAGGTATGAATTTTTTTAATATTACATTTTTACGGATATTATGGAAATAATATCAAAAATAAGGAAATTTCAAAAATAGTACCTGTTCGTCCAACGGTTTGGTGAAAATATGTTTTCGCCCTACCGTACGACGAAAACACTATTTTCACCCTACCATATGGTGAAAACACTATTTTCGTCATACCGTATGGCGACAATAGGTGACGTGGCGTTGGCGGCAAGTTAGGGGTGCACAGCTACGGCATCCAGGTAATTTTCACCAAACCGTGCGCCCTGCCTCTGGCACGCTTGCGCTTACATGCTGACCCCTACCCCGACCCCTTCCCTACGCCCTGCCTTTTGCAGGTTTGCGCCTACGTGTTGACGCTAGAACGTCGGTCTCCTCCTCCTCCCAAGGATGCTCGTAGGCGGAATGTGTGTACCAATCTGGCACGTGGCACTCACGTCTGGGCAACTGAGGACCATAGATGTCTTCTGCCTCCTGCTGCGTAGTCTGAGTGGGCAGTGGTGCACCGTACAACTGTGATGAGCCCAGCACTTCTGAGGCCCCTACATAGTCAAAGAATGGGTTCCCGCTAGAGTGCGGCGTACCCCCAGAAACCTGTATGGTTATATCGATACGGATCAAACATGCATTTATATCATGCACAAACAACTGAGTATTGGTGGAGAATGCATAATACATTAAACATTATGGAAAAAAGAGCCGTGACATACCTGGCGTCAGAATACACACAAGCGTGGCAAAAGCAGAGCCTCCTGCATGCACAGGATGCGGAGGCTGAGGAGTATCGTAGCCATGCCTGGTCCATCCAGAGCCTCCTGTGAACTGGAGGCCGGTCCATCTAGAGCCTCCTGCGAAGTGGGGGTCAGCCCATCTAGATCCTCCTATGAACTAGGGGTCGGTCCATCCAGAGCGTCCTTTGAATTGCGGAGCGGCCCATCCAAAGCCTCCTGCCTGCACAATTAGTCAAGTCGACACCATATGGACAGTTATGTATTTAACCATTTGCATAGAAAACTATAAGATTCCTAGCGTTTGACATAATTGCAGTAGATAATAAATGTATCGAACCAAGTGGATTAACCTTACATAGAACTAAAACAAGGGATTGCTAAGATTACGTAAATATACAACAATATTACAAAGAAAAAATTACGTACATAATATTTAATTTTTAACGAAATAAAATATTCTCAGACTAAATAAAAAATTCTTATAGTAATAAAATTACCTGATCCGGGGGCGGAGGCTGAGGACTAGCATATTATTGGTGGATGAAGGCGGAGGAAGGTCGTGGGGGGCAATGAGTGAGATGCGCGGTCGAAGGGTGACGTACAACAACGTCGGGTTGCCAGCATGATGTGCACTCCACGATACATTAGGCCTTCACGGAAAAGAGGGAGAACACTTCAATGATATCATCGATTGCCATACCATATATGCCTTGCTCGCACAATCTCGTACTTGAACTCATCCCCTCCTCGTGAATATCTCTCACGACGTCAGACTGCAGTACACGACTAATCATTAGAAATAATAGTAATGTGAATGTTGAAAGCCATAAGAATTTGAAAATTTCATGTATTGCAACGTGTAGCGCCACTCCTGCATGTCCTGGGTACATGGCAACAATGCTAGCAGAGGAACAACGTGGGGGTGCACGACACGAAGGAGATGTGTACGAGTCCATGTATTGTACCACAACAGGTACTGCTGGTAACTGTAGTCATCGTAAGGGGCACAAACTCGATCACATCCACAAGAGCCTCGCCTCACTGCTGCATCCAGGGCTGCATCCTGATGGTCATGTTAGCCATGCTCCTTGGTGGTCCCTTAGTCAACAACCTACAATAGAGTGTCAATGAGAGAAAATCAATACACATAATAAAACGAGGTATGTGATATTACAACTCACATGTGTACTGAAGCAGGAACACGGTCTCCCATCGCGACCGGGACCTCTTGGCGCCATCCAAACTGGTGCATCACATGGTGGACGGCATAGTCTTCGATGAATACGTCGAACACCAGTTTTTCCTCGTCATCCAAAATGCCGAGTCCCTAAAGCACAATTTGGAGATCCCACGACCAATGGATCATTGCAGCACGAAGTCGGCGGTGTACAGCTCCCAAACGACCATATTAGCCCTCAGGTGGTCGAACTGTTCAGTGAAAGCCTCATACGCTGAACAAACCTGAACTCCTGCCCACTGCGGCTGATTATAGTTCATCTAAGGGCCTGTTTGTTTAAGCTTCTGCTTTTGAGCTTTTCTGAAAAGCTATGCTTTTTTGGCTTGTCTGAAAAGCTGCTTTTGGAAATAGGCTGTTGGCTTCTACAACAAATTTTTGGCTTCTTAGCACATAGCTTCTCAAAAAAGCACATCTCAGCGAGCTTCTCAGCTTTAGTTCATTTTCCTCAGAAGCAGGCTTCTGGCTTCTCTAGAAGCCACTTCTCCAGAACCCCGTTTGTTCTGGCTTCTAGCTTCTGGCTTCTACCAGTAGCAGAAGCAGAAACAGAAGCAGGAAACAAACAGGGCCTAAGTTAGGTTATCAATGTTACAACAGTAAAATTTTAACGGTACTATGAAGGGCATACCTGTCGGCGTGTCCAAAGTGATCCCATCGTAGGCTTGTCGATGTCGTCGCCAGCATACATCTCTGAGGTGTAATGCATAGGCAACACAAGGGGTCGTCCAACCTGAAAGTGCTCGAACGACCATAGCTGAAGCAAAAGAGGCATACCCATCAAGTTGGACGCGTTCCGTGTCCTCACGCAGGTGTCGCATAGTGCGCGGTAGGTGGCACAAAAAACTGCCAAACCCCAAGACACCTGAGGCATGTCGGCAACTGCTGCATCAGCAATAGCCCGGGCATAGGCTATCCAATGTGCGTCCACAATGTTGCCATGGCTGGAGGTGAACATCACCCAACCAAACAACCACATCAAGTAAGCCTCCAGGTGTGGAGCAACCTGGTACTCCATGGGATCCTCGGCCATCCTATCCACTTGCATAATCGATTGATTGTTATTACCGATAATAAATGGACAAAGCACGTGCAATATGAAACTAGAGAAGCAACGTAAAAAATTACTAACATTGAACTGCTCCAACCACTGCTCCTTGGGGCTATGCTTCCGATGCTCCTCAATGGGCCACACGTTTAGTGGCTCAGGTAGAACTCCCCGAAACCTCTCAAACAAGTCATGCTGCCAACCAGCTGGAGTGACTGAGGGGCCAATTGGTTCACCAGAAATCAATAACCCGGTCAGCATGGAGACATCCTACAACGTGACTGTCATCTCTCCAAACGACATGTGGAATGTGTGTGTCTCCGGCCTCCATCGGTTCACCAAAGTCGAAATAAGGGAAAGGTCAAACGGGAACCGACGTGACTGCTCCAGCTGGCCCTCATCCTCCTGACCGTTGGCCACCTGATGCGGACCCGCATCCTCATCTGTGGCCTGAAGCATCCTTGCAAGCGGAAGAAGTCCTGCGCGACCCAACCTGCAAATACATGATTTGATTATTTACGGCAAATTAAACCATTTGTATAAATTGAACCATCTATACAAATTGAACCATCTGTACAACCTGCCGAACCAGTCTGGGTGCAGTCACCAAACCGTCTTTGGCGCATGAATTCGTAAAACAGGAATACTCGAAGTGTCACACGCGATGTGTAAGAAGCCACGGTGATGCTCGTCCACAGAACGGTCGAGAAGCTTGTACGACGCCTCCATCTCTGCGAAAACAGACCAACATATAACACATAATTATTATAAAATAATGATCACATAATTAATATGTTAACAACATAAACTATATACAAACTACTTCATATGACATAGAGAACATAAATAATACATAAATGAAAACACTTAGTTTTTACATCGAGAACATAAAAATTACACAATTAATACCACTTAATTTTTACATCAAGAACATAACAGTTATCCAAATAAATAAAGAAACACATTGTTCCTAGATAGCATATCCGACAAGGTCTGCCCCAGTCCCGTGCACTGCTTGTCCTCAACGTGCAACTCTCCCACGTCTACTACCGGTGGATGGTCCTGCTCCAACATCACCGCGGTTAGAGTGTGGGTAATCCTGTGCCTTGTGACCATACTCATCACACTCACTGCATCTCCTCATAGGGCCTCCAACTTCAGCTTCATCCATATCATTATGAATACGCCTAGTCTACGGCCGACCACCTTTTCTATAGGGATGTCTAAGCAACATCATAGGGGGCAGACATATTGGCATATCTCTATTGTAAACTGTGAAGTCACCATGCGTACTGAATCCACGGAACTCTCCAATCCAAGTCAGCACCACATTTTCCTTTAAGTAAAATAGCGACACATATACTGAGCTTCCCAAGCCCACTTGTGATAATACAGCCAGCAAATGAGAACATGGGACATGTAAAAGCTTCAGTTTGTTGCAGGAGCATTTGCAACATCCATTGAAAACTTGCCCTATGTTCACCTCATGAGTGAAAATTCTGGTATCGCTCCCCACTCCTCCTTTTGATCTCAGGTTATCTCGAAGCAGTGCTCATTGAATTGCTAGCTCATACTTTCAAATATACTAGCTCATATTACACATATTCAATAAAGACATGGCCCAGTACACGAACCTAGCACCTCCGGTGTCATAGAGTAAGGACCACTTCTCCTTTGGCCCTGCCTCAATCCAGTGTGAGAAACATTTGATGTTTCTTGCCGACCTTCTTTTCATTCTTGCACATGTGTCAAGACCTTCTCCAAGAGGCGGTAGCACCTCCGATATAGTGTCATCACTAGTAGCCGGCTCCTTATTTCTTTCCTGCACATGTGTCCTTATTTCCTTATCCAACTCCTTCCACAAAGCATCAAACTTGCGACTTTGATTTTGGCTGCACAGCCTCTTGAACATGTCCATCAATGCTTTGCTCTTGAATTGCTTGTGGAAATTTGCTCCCATGTGACGCATGCACCACCTATTATGCAGGTCATTCCAAGGGAACGGCTCACTTGAATCTTCTTTCAGTGTCTTTATAGCAGATAACATCCCATCATGCCGATCATATATGATGCAAATGTTAGGTCGATCACGGACAACCCCAACCTTAAGATACCTAAAAAACCAAAGCCAGCTCAACCTGCTCTCACCCTCCACAAACGCAAATGCTAAAGGAAGTATCTGGTTATTTGCATCAACACCAATTGCAGTGAGAATCTGGCCTTTGTACTTTCCAGTTAATAATCTATCATCCACGCAAAGCAAAGGACGTCAATGCTAGAAGGACTGAATACACTGACCTAAAGAAAAAAAAGCACGTCGAAAAATCCTAAGCTGGTTTTCATCAAGTTCAGTCTCCTTGAAAGAAGTGTATATGCTAGAGTTCCTGACCTTCAGAATTTCAAGCACACGGGCTAGGGTTGCAATGAGAAGCCTCATATGTACCCCACCGCTTCTCCAAAGCTTTCTACTTTGCACGCTAAGCCTTTTGATAAGTAATCTCATATGTGAACTGTTGTAATATTGATCGTTGGATGAACGAGGATTCCATATCCTGCTTCTGAATAATCTCAAGGAACAATTCATTTGCAACTAGTGTAGTAGTGAGGTTGTGGTGCTTTTGACCAATATTTTCCAGCATACAATTGTGCTGAACCACTTTTGAGGCTACTCAGTGGGTCGAATGCTTCGACTTATATGCATGAACATAAAAGCTGCATCCAGGAGTTCGAAACTTGATACTGTACTTTCCTAGGCTTGAGACAGCAACAAATATTTCTCTGTGTGATGTCACTGCCCACCGTGCCACTGCATCCTTCATTTCAGACTGATTAGGGAACACCTGATTTAGGTGAATCATACTTGAACCATATTCCCAAAAGGAGTCATGGTTCTCTATAACTTGCATCCTTGCTTTATCAGGAAAGCTCCATTCTTCTGGGATGACAGTATTAGAGCAGTCATCATCTTTATCATCCTCATCATCACCATTATCTTCATCTACATTTACAGATTTCAATAAAGCTTCTTCCTCATGAATTGTGTTATGGTCCACGTTCTCGAGCTCAACAATGATTTTTTCAATTTCCTCCCCTATATCAGCCTGACCCTCCTCGACCTTTGTCGCCAGCCTATGCACAACAACCTCTGCCTCACTCGTCTGCATTTGTTCAACTTCCTCCGTTGACACTGCATGCCTGTGTGTATCCTCTTCTTCCACTGGTGTTGCTGCACTGCTACTATTATCTGCTTCTCTTGGACATGGTTGCACCAGGATATTGAACTCAGCCCGATACCGCCTGCACTACTCCAACCATTTTAATCACTTGTCCGTCCGATACACCGACTTTAACTCCTAACAAACTGGATTTAACGTACGAGTCCATATGTACAGAATAAATCAGAGGGTCAACCTGAAAGTATTGGGTGAACCACATTTTCATCTCTTCATCCTTGTACCCTCAGAGGTTGGGTGCTCAAGGATGGTAAATAGAAAATTGCTCAAATCAACATCTGATGGACCATTACGAATTTGACCATTTCCATAGAATACTCTAAAATTTATAGAGATTGACATAACTGTCATCTAAAAAATATATCAATTCGAAATGAAAATCCAGCCCACTGTTTCTGGTTCTACTATGAAAAGTACTATAGTCTTCGTTGCCTAATCCATATTACTGTCCTAAATCTGCATCGAGGATATTATTATTAAATAAACATATTACTAGCACCAACAAATTTAATATAATTAATTCGTAGTAGCTTATTAATTAACACCATTTGATATTAGGAGGCTTGCAATTTTTTAAAAACATAATGTTTATTGAATTTTAAAAATTTAACATAAATACTTCGGTGCTGCATTGCTTTTTGGATCCTCTCTTTATTTTATTATTTTATATTGCAAACCACTAGTTCTAAGTTAAAAATAATTCAATAAACACCATACTTTAGTGTAACGTATAATAATACAATCCTTTAATATAATCTTATATACATCATCTTAACTAGAGTACCGATATCTAATTTTTGCATGCACGTATATTTTATTTTCTTAACCTAATACTAAAATAATGTAATACAAATATTTCTATCTAAAATAAACATTTACAAACGATAAATTATTTTTCTACTCCCTAATTCAATCTAAATACATATAGATCGATAGACATACATTTAAAAACATAATTTTAAAGAAAAAAAAACTTTACCTCAACGATTCTTTTTCCTCCTTTCTTTCTCCTTCCTCCTCCTCCTTCTCCTACCTCCTTCCTCCTCCTCCTTCTCCTACCTCCCTTCTTCCTCCTCCCTTCTTCCTCTTTTCTCTTCTCTCTTCTCCTCTCTACTGGCGTGCGCTCTCTCTGCTCGCTCACGCGACTCACGGAAGGCAAATGAGGCGGTGCAGCCGTGCGGGTGCATAAGCGGGTGATATAGGGGGTCTAGATTTTTTGCTGTCCCATTTGGCGAAAATACAGTTTTCGCCGTACGGTTTGATGAAAATTAATTTTCGCCCGATGATACCGCGGTCGTGCACTCTTAACCTGCTGACGGCACCACGTCACCTATTTTTGCCATACGGTATGGCGAAAATAGTGTTTTCACCGTATGGTAGGGCGAAAACATTGTTGGACAAACATGTATTATTTTTGAATTTTTCTTATTTTCAGTATTATTTTTTAATATCCTAAAAATGTAATATTGAAAAAAATTCGGCCAGGGATACCTATCGTTGCCACCAGGTCCCCGGCCGCAAATGTCAGGTGGAGTCACAAAGGAGCTGCCGAGTAAGAATACAAAATACACTACTAGCTAGAGGCTTATGAAAGCAGTATATATTGGAATCGCGGAAAAAAAATTGCAGTATCGGCGAGAGCGGGGTGCAAAAATTGGGTTGTATTTACCAGTGGACTTTGGTCTTATGGTGTAAATGAAGATTCCCAGAAGTTTGAACTAGTATATTATACTCTCAATACACATTAAGATAAGTGAGAGCTCCAGAACTATCGAGTAAGAGGTAGGTGGACTTGAGCCCTACTGTCCGCCGCGGATTGAGATTTTTTGGGGGGAAATATACTTGACCATCAGCCGGAACTGAGCATGAGCAAGAGTCCCGGGTTCGGAGTAGGCTTGGGCTAGCACGGGCTTGGGTTGGGCCATACAATCAAGCTCGGCTCGTCGGGGGATCTCAGGCCCGCATCCTGTGAGGCTTTCTCATGGCCGGAGCGGCGGAGCCCCACGACCTGCCATCATATGCGTGGCTCGCCGGAGCCCCGACACCTTAGGGCCGCCACTACTTTGCCTGGTCGCGAGACCGCGTGCCGTCTCCCTTCGTCGCCGCCTCGCCGGCCACCATGCTCCGTCGCGGCCGTCGGTTCCTCCCCGCCAGGCCACCCCGCCGCCGCCACTCCAAACCCCACACCGAGCCGTCCCCCCCAACCCCGCCGACCTACACCCGCGACGTCGTCCACCGCGCCACCTCCATCCTCCGCGACCACTCCTGGTTGGCGGCGCGCCCGCTCCTCCTCTCCCTCCCGGGGCTCGCCTGGGATTCCCACACCGTGGCGCGCGTGCTCAAGACCCACCCGCCCCTCCAAAAGGCCTTCCTCTTCTTCCGCCTGGCAGCCTCCGCGTCCCCCACCTTCCGCCACGACCGCTTCACCTACACCTCCATGATCCACCTCCTCGGCGAGGCCGGCCGCGTGCCCGCCATGCTCCGCCTCCTCGCCGAGATGCTCCGTGCCGGGGTGGCGCCCGACGCCGCCACCTTCACCACCGTCATGCACTGGCTCGCACGGGCCGGGGACGTGGACGGCGCCATGCGGGTGTGGGCGGAGATGAAGGCGCGGAGCCGCCCCACCGTCGTCAGCTACACGGCGTGCGTGAAGATCCTGTTCGACGCCGGGAGGGCGGAGGAGGCGCGGAGGGTGTTCGAGGAGATGGTGGCCGAGAGGCTGCGGCCGACCTGCAAGACGTACACGGTGCTTATCGAGCATCTCGCGGACGCAGGTGAGGTGTTCGATCGAATGTCTGTGTGGTTCTACTTGAATACGGGTTGCACCTAGTGCATTATCGACGTGAGCTGCTGGCTTGCGGTTTAATGATTTGCCAGACTGAGGGATGCGGTCGGTGGCTCCTGTCAAGAAACATGGATAGGTCATGGTGGCTTGTGTAGAGAGTAATGTTCGATTTGTTCAATGAAATGCCTGGTTGTTGCATGTTATCTTGTATTGTTTGTCTTGGCATGTGCATGATAGGATCGAAAAATGGTATCTCAATTCTGGATTTGTATCCATTTTTATTAAGTGGACTGCATTCTTCGTTGCTGCTTTGTTTGTGCAATGGCTGAACTGTAAAACGAAAGCTTGTGGTTTAGCGACAGGCTACACACCTCAGTGCTTCCTTCATGTAACCAGCCCAACTGCCCAAGCATCCAATTTTAGATTGGATGACTGTTGAGATTTCTCCTTGTGAGATTTTATGCACATTTTCCTTCTGCTCTATAATGATGCCTAGTCATTGGAAGTGTATTGGCTCCATTTTGTCCTAACCTGCTTTTCATTCTTTCTTCTCATGTTTAGTTTCACTTGTATTTGATCTTATCAACAGACTAGAAATGATGATTCTGAAACTAGTCTATTCTATGGCCTTGAGAATGCCCTTACTATCCCGAATTGTTGAAGAATCATACTCAGTATTTGAACATCATTGTTATGTTCCTGTATTCAGTTGAGTAGCCATCTGAATCAGATCCATGCATTGTTAAAAATATAACTTTGCATTACTCAATTGTTCTGTGATGAAAATGCGGAAAACTGTGTTTTAGCATCTCGAATACACTGTAAGGTGTGATTTAAATTGCATCAGTTCCTTTCAACCTCTTAGTTCAATGGAAGTACTTTATCCTGTGTTGTTTTCCAGTTTCAGGCATTAATCTTACTGATCAGTGTCTTTCAATCTAATTGAAGTGTCAGTGTTTTGTTTTAAACTATATTTCACTTTATATCTGAAGTGTCATTTTGACTGACATATATCATTGATTTTATTCTGTTTACTTGCACGGTATTCAGCTGTATTCTTTGTACCATCACATATTAAAATGAATCTAGTTAACCTCAGGAAAATTCGAAGCTACACTTGAGATTATGAACAAGATGCAAGAAGCAGGCGTAGAACCAGACAAAGCACTCTGCAATATTCTAGTCCAGAAATGTTCCAGTGCTGGTGAGACATCGGTTATGACTTGCATTCTTCAGTACATGAAGGAGCATTTCATTGTTCTTCGTCGACCTGTTTTTTTGGAAGCACTGGAAGCTCTAAAAGCTAGTGGCAAGAGCGATGAACTTCTTCGGGAAGTAAACCCTCATCTTTCATATGAAGGCATTGAATGTGACCCAATATTGTCTGATCAAGGCTACATTACTGATAGAAGTACTATTCTTTACCTTTTGGCTGCAAAAAACTGGTCCTCTATAGAAGAAATGATAAATAAATTGGCCCCAAAGAATGTAAAAATGGAAACCCATATCCTGTCTGATGTTATTGAGGCCAGCTGTGCAGACTGTAGACCATCTTGTGGACTCACAGTTATGCGTTATAGTTTAAGAGAAGGCATTGTACTTGATAGGTCTGCATATAGTTCTCTTCTTGGTCAATACATCAGAAATGGTTCGTTGGATTTGGTCTTAGAGATTGTTGAAGGATTGATTAAATCTGGTTGCAAACTTGGGACATACCTGTCATCTATCTTAATACTCAGACTGGGCTATGCTGGGCATTCGGCATATGCAGCTCGTATTTTTGGATTGTTGACTTCAGACAAGAATGTTGTTACCTACACTGCCCTTATGAATGCCTATTTTCAAGCTGGCAAAGTTGATAATGTTCTTGATCTATTCACACAAATGAGAACTTCTGGAATATCTGCTTGCTTGGGTACATACGAAGTGCTGATACATGGCTTACAAAAGGCTGGGCGGAAACGGGAATCAGAACATTACCGAAGAGAAAGAATGGATATGCAATGGCATCTTCAGTATCGTAATCAGTGCTCACCTGAAGATAGCTTATGTAACCATCTGTTTTGTGCCCTTCATGGTTAGATTTTGGAAGATGGTTTGATTGGCAATGTTCTAACTATTCGCTCAATGTTTTAGCTTCATCCTTCCTCAACTTGAAGGTATTGGTATCTCTTGATATTTGTTTTGATATGAAATCAAGTGGCCAACATATAAAGCCTAATATGAAATAAGAAAAAATGGATTCATCTGTAACCTGTAGAATTGGAACTCCATGGGGTTGCAAAAGATAGATAGTGAAATTAAGGAATTGTATGGAGGTTATTGCAAAACTATAGGAATCTAGAATTGGAATTCCTGATGTTAGCTTACTGCTTTCATGGGAGAAAATACTTCAGAGTAAAACCTTTGAAGCATTCATTGTCAAAGCATATTATTGGATTTGGTAAACGGGTAAGGAAGCAATTTGAAGTCTGCAAACAACCAAACAATGGATGAATTATTGAAGTATAAGACAAGCTTGAAACACATATTTTTAAAGAGAAGTAGCAAACAATATTCTGGTGGAGAGGCATTTGCCTTCTTTCTCTTCGACTTTTCCTTCCTCATCCTTTGTTCAAGTGACATTTGATTACCGCAACTGAACAATTTGGTCCTCAAATTATTTAACAGAAAACAAGGAGATCAAATATGCACATGTATGATCTGCTGCTTCTTATTCCTTGTCTTCTAACAATTATTTCTGATCACGTTTCTTTGATAAATATGGTAGGCTTATATATCATGAATTCTCCTAAAAGTTTCAGCAAAATTCATAAATTTTGCATTAGCCATTTGTGGTTTGTGCAGCCTTCAAGTAGTTACAAGCTAGCTTCACAAAGTTGAATGGGAACAGGTGGTTAACAAGACAATTATGAAAGATTCACAGAAACTTCTAGAAAGCACGAAGTTCGCAGCTAATTGTGGGAAAGCAGCCAGTTCCAGGAAATACAAATAAATGTAAGTGAATAATTAACCTAATGACCTAAAACAACTAATTTAATTTTTAAGGACAAGTAGAAATGTCAGATTTGGCTAACTTCTAAATATACAAATTAGTAAATTAGTAAACCATACTGCACGGTTCCCGAACTGATGGTCATGATTACTCTGCAAACAGGAGGCTTGTTGGCATGTTTTAACATTAAGTGTTAATATGGAGTACGAATTATCTACCAATCACAATATTGTTGCTGATTGTGGCATGCTATGATATTGCTCCAACTTTGAATGATCCTGATTTAATGCTGTGAAATTTGTTATCTCACAGGACAATTGGTTGCTTTTCTTTGGCTTTATCGAAATTGGGGGATCCATGTTGGGTTGCCATTTTGTAAATGTTCTTCCTCAGGTGAATTTCTTTGCTAATTGATTTATAACTCAAAGCTGACTGCATCAACAGAGTAAAAACCATAAGTTCATCTTCCCAAAACAGAGCATGAGGCTGCTACAGAAGTTGCTCACTTTGTCTGCAGACCACTTCTAAAGGCGCACATGATGAAGACCGCTGCTGTCACTTTTCTAAAGGTGCATCTTTATGAGACAACAACAATGAGATATTAACAGTGATGGTTTTTGCATAATCCTCAAATATATGTGGAAATTCAAACCAACATTTACTGATTTACCATCACCTATTTGCCAAATATGCTGTAAAAATGGTGGTAAACATCCAAAGGATAATAAAAGAACTTGTTCTAAACTTGTCATTTCAATCCAAATCCAGTCAGCAAGAAATAACTGAGCTAGAGGTTGAAAGTTGAAACATCTTTAGCCAGAATACTGCATATCTACATCTCATAAGACTAACATAGTTTAGTTGTGCATTAACCTAGCACAGCAACATTCATCAAACATGCTGCATCCTATCTTGAATCTGTTAGTTGAAGATCAGCTCCCAATGTCAGGCCACTTTCATACTCGTCTTCAGCCTCTTTGCAGCCTGCACAAAACTAACGATGACCTGCAGCTCATCCAATTGCTTCAGCAT
The DNA here is from genome assembly GCF_958298935.1 of Phragmites australis. Lineage (NCBI taxonomy): Eukaryota > Viridiplantae > Streptophyta > Magnoliopsida > Poales > Poaceae > Phragmites > Phragmites australis. The sequence continues at coordinate 12,690,346 of NC_084944.1, read as the reverse complement.
GGGCAAAAGCAATTGGGATTCGCAAGGCAAAACAGATCGTGTCAGGATCTTTTTTTCCCTTTAACACAATAGTGTCGGGATGTCACACAGAATGATACAAGTGTCAGAAGATAGAACTGAAATTTTGATTATCAACCTGGGACATGAAGTGCCTTTGAACAGCATCAACCAACTGCTCCCTGGACGGATTAGGACTTGCATCCTGTTCAGCAAGTTCAGTCAATTAGAACAACGAAACATAATTGTGTATTTGCAGTTGATTGCAGGGCTTTGATCTGGGAAGCAAAACTGTACTTACAAGATTGAAGTGACGCCAATATCTCCACAGTGCAGTTAACTCTAGCTTGCTCAGGTCAACTTTCTGCATAGTTAACAGTTAACACATCAGCCACAATGCAAAGGTACAAGCTGCAGGAGGAATCTGGTTCAAACATAGCTAATGTTGAACAAAGACACAGCAAAACTACAATTAGTTATTGACATAGATTACTGAAACGTGATTGGAGGATTCCAAGTTTCTAACCAATGATCTCAAGCACACAACCAAAGTACACAAAAGTCGCACCGTGTTAGATTTGGAGGACGACGAAACAGACGTCTTGGAGTGGGAATCACTTGACATGGAACGGCCAAGGGTTTTGCTGTGGAACCCCCTATGCTGCCTGCTCCTTGACCGCTGTGGCTTTGGTGATTGTGCATCATCGGATGCTGCAAGAAAGAGGATTAAAGAAGGCATCGTTACAGACGCATGTAGCCAAATTGCAGGACATGGTTAGGTCACAAGAAAACTGTGCCTCTGATTGAATTCAAGCTAAACAGATCCATGACCCTAACGGCATGTGGCTAATTTAGCAGTAATTCTTCTGTTAGTATGTATGTAGGGTTTGTTTGTTACAGCTCTCAGGACTCGCTTTTAGACTAGAATAAGTAGGAGCTTTGACAAATGGTAGTTTAGAGTTTTTAGTTTTTGAAATAATTTTGTAAGTTATTTTTTTAAATGAATTAGATGTTATGAGTTGAAAAAACTAGCTTCTTTTGATTCACTTCTCTCACAGAATTACTGATAGAGAATCACTTCTCTCACAGAATTACTGATAGAGAATCACTTTCAGCTATATAGTTAGTTCCCCTTGAGAATCATTTTTCGCAGAGAATTTAGATTAGAAAGAGCTATATCAAACAAACCCTATACTATACCATCTATAAGAATTCCTTGGAGGGGCATTAATTGTCTTTGGAATTTATGCTTCTCTACTTGGATACATGTGAGTATATTTTGGATTCTTTTCAATATATATGTGGAATCAAACGGATTCAAAACATAGAGGCGAGTAAGCACAGAAGATGGTTTAAATTGGAAGCAAGCTTCTTCCTGTGATTAATTAAAGGACTCAATTTGGTCTCTTTTTTAAAAATGTGACGATCCCAGTCTCCAAGAAATGAATAGCTTTAGGATTAAAACCCAAAAAATTTAAGCTAGTCGAATTGAAGTAAACATGTCAGGAAAGCGAGCATGCAAAAAAGAGTACTAGCAATGAACTGTGAAACTGAAGGGGAAAAAATTGGCGAGGTAGTGAAATGGAAAATACATCTTACCCATATCTGAACTATTCCACTGCATGTTTTCACAGATGAATTTATCGTCATCCTCGTTGCCGGTCGGGGGTTCAATCACACATAAAGCATTCCTTTGCAGCTTTACCTCTATGCCATTAGCTAGAACCTGGAATTTGACAGCAGAACAAAATCACAATTTGTTTGGGATCGATTACAGATTGAAGGCAAACACTCACCCGAAAGCAGATTAATTGTAGTGAGAAAGTATTTGAAAGCAATTTCTTTAAGGAATAAAAAGAATTTTTTTAGCACAGCGTTCCCTATTGTAATCTCATTTCAAGTTTTGTATGTTTATTTCGAATAGAAAAGATCTAGACGGCGAGACAAAAAGGGAATCAGATATGGACCAAAATATCACGAGGCGGAAAATCCAATCAATGCATGGGTAGATAAGAAATGTCGGTATCGCATTCTTGTTAGTTTCATGAAATCAGAAATATCACCGGAAATCAGCAAAACAAGATGTTATCGAACTACTAATAGCCCTAGCATCGAAAGAACAAATTCTATGGCACCGGTGTCCACGTAGCACCGGCTGCTATAACCAACCAGTGCTACACACTTGTCCACGTGGCATGAATCTATTGAATCACCCCTAATATCTTGTCTTCAAGTAGATCAAAATTTAGTAGTTCCAGGGGTAAAAACTCAACAGCTGGACGAATTGGACCATGATGGCTACTAGAATGAGCATTTCCATTAGCTTTCGCATCCATTTGGAATGCATGGCAACTAACAAAATGGAAATCTACGATCGATTTAAGACACAACTGATCCATTGTGCATTCACAGGGAACAGTGAAATACTGAAACCATGCATAGAACTTGCAGATATTCCCTAGAATATCCTCCCAAGTTCCAAGTGGTAGGACTCAAACCAGACGCGTACAGAAACAAATCATTTGAGAGCTCGCCTCACGAAATCCAAAAGAATGAAGCTCAATTTGAATTCCCCAAAAATCCAGCACTGACTGCAACCAGTTACAAATCTAGATACTTGAGATATCCAGTCCAACAAGCAATCTTGGTCCACAAGTTGATGCTGACAGCACAATGCAAACGCAGATCGAACAAAATGAAACTCTCCAGTGCAACCAGTACCACAAACAAAGCAGTGACAGTGAGGAAGCAGGGTCTAAATTTCCGTCGGAATACTTAAAAAAAAGTAGATAAACTTTCAATGCAACAAAACCTAGATTAGACAATCTTATTAAAAATTTTGATTGCAAGATAGAACAAGATCCAGAGCAATTAGGCATGCTCAATCAAGCTATGAGACCAAAACAGTCAGTATAGCAATAAATTGAACCAAAATTTGAACATGAAAACAAAACAAGATCAACCAAAAGTTCAAAACTGAATCAACTAATGTGGACTATCCAAGCTAAATTAAGCTAAAAGCCTCCAAATATGGACCTGATCAGAAACACTAGAGCAACTCAATTTACACTCCAAAACTAAAAAGCAACCAATAGAGAAGCAATTCGCATTGCAGTAGAACAAGATCTGGAAAACAAAACTTGGCAATTGAAAGTCGGAGCAGCGAATTACCAGCCAATGCCAGCCTCCAAGGCCGACGGCCTTCTTCACGACTCCATGCAAGCCCACTAGCACCGACTTGGTGCGGTTGTTGCCGGTGACCACCACCTTGGTGTGCCGCGGCAGCACGGACATCTCGTCCTCGCCCCAGCCCTCCGGTGCCCGGCCCACCGCCGCAATCATCTGGCCGCCGGATCACTGCCCCCTCCTCCGAATCCTCCGCAATTGCCGCCCAATTCACCCCGATTCCCCTGTTTCAGCAGGGCGAGAATCCCCCAAATTCGCGCACACCAATCACGCGAATGCACTTCCGGGGGACTCGAGATCGAGAATTGGGGATGCAAGATTCGCTCGAATTGGCACCGAATTCGGACCTCCTCGCATCGAAAGAAACCGAATCTTAATCAGAACTGCTCCCCAGAAATGGCACAATAAGTCAATAACAACGCCAATCCTGAAAGCCTTGTTGCTCCAAGAACGAGATCGAGCACTCAGGATCCGCAATTCGCACGAAATTCGGCAAGGAAGCCGCTCCCCTGCAACAAGACGATCACCAATTCACGATCGGAAAAATGCAGGCAAAAAACAAGCAAAACCATACCAATTCTTGCAAAAAACATTACCTGTAATTCAGAGATCGCGCACCAACGGAGTCCAAATCCGCGCGAATTGGAGGGAGAAACCGGTGGTCCTCGCGGAATTGGGACAGCCTGCGAGCGAGCGCGCGCTGGTGTGCGTGAAGCAGAGTGTGGATGTATGTGCGTGACTTTCTTGCTTTCGTTTTCCTTGTGCTGCTAGTACCCTACACCTGCCTGCTATGGATCCCGGGGCGCAGGCGGGGGCCAATGGGGGAGGGACGCGTGGCCGACGGGCGCCGTTTGGGTTCGGCGTGGTGACGAGGGAAATGACGGGAGTGCCCTCGGGAGGGTACGTGCCGGGTGTAGTTTATTGGGGCCGTGGGTTCGAATGCTTTTTGAATTTTGGAGCCGGGCAAGGGAGAGTGGGTGTTAGACCGGGTCTTGTCTTTGGTTCAGTAATTTTCCACCGTGAACCGGGTGCTTGTGGACCCAACGGGTAATTAAAAATACGAGGACAAAAGTACAACGGAACATACGATTTATTATTCATCTAAAAACATATACAATGTTGTAAAATTAATATGGCACATGATTAATTTGATTCCAAATAGGCGCAAAAGTATTATAATGGATCTATTAGCAGCTCAAACATTTGCTAGATAGATAGACAAATCACATAAAACATGTATCGTTATTGTATATTGATGAACTTACAACGGATCCCGCTAGGTGGAAGATGAACGGATGAGAATGTTGATGTAGACGTCGTAGAGGAAGTCGCAGGAAGCTGAAGAAAGGGCGGCGACTCGCGACATCCCTATTAAAGATGACAAGCCTCGAGCACATCAGATCCAAGATGAGGTGGACTGGGACCTTTTGGAGGCGAAAATAGAGGAGGAGGAAGCAGCGACTGAGGCGACGAAGAGGGGGGCGTCTGACAATGTCTCTATTAAAGACGACAAGATGTTTGTCACTTTATCCTCTCCATCCTCGTGTTATTCCGACGAGGCTGATCGGAGGGAATAGCCAAGGCAATGGCCCAGACGATGGCGGGTGGGAGCCAATACCTCCCTCGAACCGTCGTTGTAGAGCAACAACCTATGGTGGGGAGTCAATTCCTCTCCCAAATCGTCGCCGTCGGAGATATTGATGATCTTGGGCTGCAACACTGGCGAGTTCAGCTAGAAGTTAGGGTGTTACTGACATTAACCTCTCATTAGGTAGGAAAGTTAGGGAAGTCTCTCCTTCCTCATCGTCGAGTAGTTCTTTTAGGACTTTTTTAAATCATCTCTCCATTAGCTTATCTGTAAAAGAGCTCAAAGAACCTTATTGAATGAAAGATTCCTATTTCTACTACAATACTTGTGTATGACTATAAACCTTTGTTTGAATACAAGGAAGTTTTAACAAGTGTGCAACATCTCTTTCGTATAGTTTTGAGGTTTACGGAATTTTTTATCGAGATATTTTTCACGATGACCTTAGGCTCGCTCCATGCGAAAAACTTCTAAGTTTTCAAGCACTCGGGGATCTGATAAGGTTCTCCACAATCCCTAAAAGAAAATTTCTTCCCTTCTCAATAGGAAAAAGATATGCACAACAAGTTTTATACTCCTAATATACATGAAGCCTCCGACTAGCTATCGGGGAAGGATTCCCGGATGGGTAGTTCAAAAAATCGAGTGCGCGCATGGGTATAAGTTCTCGAATTGTGGCTTATCTTAGTTTTTTGAAGGTATTCGTCCAATGATAGGCGAAAAGATGTCTATTGATAATATGATAACAAATATTTTAAAATATATTCTAAGTACTTACACATTTCTTTTCTAGCTTCCTCACTTCTGCGAGGGTGTCCATCATGATCTTATCCAAGGTTCAATACTCTTTACTAACTTGCTTCACCAACAACTATGAAGCAAGTGGCAGATGCCAAGATCAGAAACTACTCAGAGTCTGGCGAGCAGGCCTTCATATTCGGCTATGTTATTCGTGATCGAAAAATCCATCTACAAAGCGTATTGTAGGCTTTCTCCTGTTGGAGAGATCAGTATAATCCCAGCCCCCACGCCTTGAAGCATGAGTGATCTGTCGAAGAATAGAGTCCATACATCTGATAAGTTGTCGCGGTCATCCTGGAATTGATCTGGTTCTATCCATTCGGCCACAACGTCAGCATGTGTTTGTGACTTAATTGTTGTTCGAGGCATAAAATTGACATCAAATTCTCCAAGATCAACTGACCATTTGGCGTTTCAACTGATTGCATCTTTGTTGTACAGGATCTCGCCCAGTGAGAATATTGATGGTATGGTGATCTTGTGAGCCTGAAAGTAATGCCGTAACTTACAAGAGGCCATCAATACCGCATATAACAGCTTCTACACTTGCAGGGACCATGGAACACTTCACTGATGTAGTACACTGGTCGCTGGCTTTTTCTCTCATTTGTCCCGCACCTCCCTTTCCACCACCAACACTCCACTTACAACATGTGGTCCAGCCATGATGTATAAAAGAAAATCTTCGTTAGGGTTGGGAGCGACTAGCATAGGGAGGAGGAAAGAAAGGTACCTCTTTAATTTGGTGAATGCCTCATCTGCTTCTTTTGACTATTCAAACTTGTCATGTTGTCTTAACAGTTTGAAGAAAGGAAGTCCTCGATCTATGAGCTAGAAAAGAAACTGACTAAGGGCTGCCATGCATCTGGTTAGTTTTTGAACTTCTCGTACTGATTTAGGGGGTTGCATCTATTCAATAGCTTTGATCTTCTCGGGATTGACTTCTATTCCTCGTAAGACACTAGATATATGAGTAGTTTCCCCATGTCAACTTCAAATGTGCACTTCTTTGGGTTTAGCATGACTCGATTCTTGCGCAGATTGTTGAACATTTTTGTAGGTCGGAGATAAGATCATGGAGTTTTATCTACATTCCTCATCGGTATGTGGCACTGGCATTCTTCAATCCGAAGGGTATTTTAACATAACAATAGACCCCAAATAGAGTAATAAAGGAGGTATTCTCCTCATTTTCTGGATTAATGCTAATCCGGTGATAACCAGAATAGCATCAAGAAGGCTTAGATAGTCGCAGCCAAAGGTGGAATCAACTATCTGATCTATTCATGGTAGAGAAAAAGTGTCCTTACAACAATCTTTGTTGAGATCTGTGAAGTCGACACACGTTCGCCATTTGTTGTTTGACATTTTGACCATAAAAGGGTTTGCAAGCCACTCGGAGTGATCCACCTTTCGAATAAAACCTGCCTTGGTGAGCCTTTCGATTTCCTCTTTAATGGCTCCTTTCCAATCAGGTGCGAACCGTCGGAGTTTCTGTTGGACCGGCTTTTCATTGGGCCTAATAGCTAGTTTATACTCAATCACTTCCCTAGGGATCCCATGCATGTCTAATAGTCGCCATGCGAACATGTCGGTGTTTTCCCAAAGGAAGGTGATGAGCACGAGTTCTTATTTGGGATCTAGTTTGGAGCCAATCCGAACGGTCTTAGATGGCTCCGTTGGGTCCAAAGGAACTATTTTGACTTCGCCGTGAAACTTCACTATAGCCTTAGACCTCAAGTTTTTTGTCTTATTGTCGGGTTGATGTTGCATGGCCATGTCTTGACTCTGTGACATCGTAGGCTTGCTTTCGTGCAGCCCTAATGGTAATGACTCCCTTAGGTCTCAGGATCTTCATGCATTGATAAGTGCGATGCGTGGCTGCCATGAATTTGGCAAGAGTAGGTCTTCCTAAGATGGCATTGTATGCCGTCTCAAAATCGACCACGTCGAACATAATTTTTTTTGTCCAAAAGTTGTCATACTTTCCGAATGTAACGGATAGCGATATCTGGCTAATGGGAGTAGCCGAAGATCTGGGTACTATACCATGAAAGGCTTGAGTAACCGGCTCAATCCCAGACTGGGAGATCTACATTCCTTCGAACGTGTTAGCGAAATGGATGTTCAGGGAACTTTCACCATCAATAAGGACTGGGGTAACTTTGGAATTTTTTATCGTAGGCTCGACCACTATCGGGAAACGATCTTGCCATACAAAGTTATCAGGGTAGTCTTCTTGGTTGAAAGAGATTTCAATATCTAACCACTTCATGACCAGACGACCTTTAGGGATGGCGGCTAGGACTTCTCGGGCCACCGTCTTGTATTGCCTCTTGGACTCGTAAGACATAGAACCACCGAACATGTGGTCGATTGTCCTCTTGCCCAGCTAGAAAGACATTGTGTCCATACCGTCCTCACTACCATCTAAGTCGGAGTCCATGCTTTGGGTCGCAACCTGGATCTTCTTTCATTTAGCCATTTTTTGACATCAGCTTTGACCAACTTTTTTCAAAGGCGGCACTCATAGATGTTGTGGTTGTCGGTTTGGTGGAAGTTTCACCAAGGCTTCCCTTCTCATTCGCTAGAGCCTCGTGCAAAGCTTCTACCCTGGCAAGGACCTGAGCGCATGTCGGGACGGATATTGGGTAGATTTGCAAAAACTTTGTCAGAATTAGCTTTCTTGCCCTTAACTCTCTTGGTTTTCTTGCACTTGATCTGGACCTTGTCACCACCGAGCCCGGGTTGAGGATACTTGATTCCCAGAGTCTTTTCCGTATCGTAGAGGAGTGCATCCTCGGCTCTAGCGGACTTATCAACGATCTACATAAGCTCTTTAACTATTTTGGGCTCCATTCTGGCGATGTCTTCAATGCAATGTTGACAAGGTTCCAAGACTTTTGTAGGTAGTTGGTCCGAAGAGGTCCATGTGTAGAAGTTTCAAGGGTCTTGACGTAGACATCGTGGACTTGTATGGATGAGGACTTGCAACTTGTTTTCCGGCTTGACACGCACTACACAACTTGTCCTTCTCGAAAACCACATCCTTCACACCAACCACCTTCCCATTCTTGAATACCTTCTTGAGTTGGTTCATCCCAATGTGTGCAAACCGACGATGCCAAAGCCAACCCATAGATGTCTTGGTGAAGAGGCATGTAGTCAAGCTAGCTTCATTAGAGGAAAAATCCACAAGATAGATATGCCCATGTCTAAAACCTTTGAATATTAGGTCATTATGCTTCTTACTAGTTATGATAACATCAACATCACTAAACAAGCATGTGAAACCCAAATCACATAGTTGAGCTACGGAGAGTAGATTGAAGCTAAGTGATTCTACTAAAAGAACATTGGAAATAGAGAGATCTTTTGAGATAGTCAACTTACCCAAACCTACCACATTTGCCTTAGAGTTATCACCAAAAGTGATTTTATCATGATTATCCACTTCATCTTCTAGAGAGGTGAACATCATTACATTGCCGGTCATATGTTGTGTACATCCGCTATCAAGCACCCAATGTTTTCCACCGGCTTTGTAGTTCACCTACACACATGTGATCAAGCTTTTTGTTTAGGTACCCAACCAAGTTTGGTACCTTTCATGTGAGACACAAGAGATTTAGGCACCCAAAGTTGCCTAGGAAGTTTGCCTTTAGCTTGAGTTCTAATGAATTTTGCCATAATTTTACCATTTTTAAGCTTATGCAATAGAAAATGATGATCATTAAATGTAGACTTGTATTTAGAAGGCAAAATAGGGAGAGGTTTGGTAGGAATTGGACACTCCCTTGTGTGGTGTCCGGTGACTTCACAATGTTGGCAATATGAACCAACTTCCTTGATGAAACAATTCTTGATCTCCGGTGTCTTTATGACCCTTTTTACTGGGTTGGGGAAACATCCAAGTCCTTTCTTGTTGTAGTACAAAGCATTCTTCATGAGGATTTTTTTGTGCTTGTACTCCCACTTAGTCAACCGGGCCACACAAGATTTGAGACTTGCAATTTCACTTTCAAGCTCTTGCTCCCTTGCATGGTTAGTCTTAGATGATGATGTAATATCACATGATATATCAAGAAGATCATCACAAGAGGTAGATGCATTGACCTTAACTACATCATTATCAACCAATTCATCCAAGCTACGATCAATGGCATCATAGGCATACTCAAGTTCTTGATGTTTGTATATTAGGCCATCATACTCAGGTTTTAGCTTATAGTTACTTGCTTTGAGAGACTTGTTAGATTCAACTACTTCATCATATTTTCCAAACAAATTATTGTGTTTAGTGAGCAACTCATCATGTTTAGAACTAAGCATGGAGTTAGCATTTTCAAGCAACTTGATTTTAGCATTTTGCCTCTTGATGATAGTAGCATTGTCATTCATTATCTTAGATAGATCATTAGGAGAAAGAGTATTATCATCACTACTATCATCTTCCTCACTACTCACCTTGTTGTTACCTTTTGCCATGAGGCACATAGGTGGTGGAGGTAGAGGTGGATCATCATTGACGATTGCGAGACCCGCAAAGTTGTTGTCATCATTATCACTTGAGTCATCACTTAGCTCTCACCGGAGACCCATTCACCAACAATGTAGGCCTTACGTCCTCCACCTCTCTTGTTAAAGAGCTTCTTCTTCTTCTTATCTTGATCCTTCTTCTTGTACTTGTCCTCATCCTCACTTGCATCAAGCTTCTTGGACTTGTTCTTGTTTCTCTTGTCAGGATGAGGGCAATCATATGATATGTGACCAAGATTACCACAATTGTAGCACTTCTTCTTGTCTCCACCACCGAACTTGTCAAATTTCTTCGGACAAAATTTGTTCTTCTTGGGATCATAGTTGTAGCCCTTCTTTTGAAACTTAGAGATCATCCTTGTGGTTCTTCTCATGAGAAGAGCAAGCTCGGTGTCAGAGTCATCATCATCATCTTCATCATTATCGTCATCTTCATCACTTTCACTTGATGATGATGGAAGCTTGATCTTCTTCTTGTTGTTGTCGACCATCTTTGCTTTGAGAGCAAGGTTTTTCTTGGATGAAGACTCATGATCTCCAAACAAGAACATCTCATGCGCACATATCTTTCCAACGGCATCGGTGATGGTCATGTCATTGATGTCCCTTTCATGAAGAAGAGAGATAACAATATTGTATTGTGGCTTGGGAAGTACCATCAAGATCCTACGAATAACATCTCCATCGGACAATTGAGTGAGTTCAAGAGAATTGATTTCTTCCACAAGCATGTTCATACGAGAATACATGTCATTGCATAATTCATTTGGAAACATCTTGAATTGATTTAGAGCATTCATAAGCACATGATATCTTTCTTCACGAATTCTCCTAGATCCCTCATGAATTTCACAAAGAGCGACCCAAATGTCATGAGCGAATTCCTTACTTCTAACTCTAGAGAAAACTTCTTCATTAATCCCTCAAATATAGCATTCTTAGCCTTAGCATTCCACCTAACTTCTTGTTCGGTAAAAGGTTGTTCAAACCCAACGGAGGTTGCTTGCCAACACTTGGGGGAAATAGTCTTAAGATAGCTCGCCATGCGAACTTTCCAATACGCAAAGTTCTTTCCCTCGAACCTTGGCACGCTACTTCCGCTCCCCGGGGCTATTTCTCTAGGATTTTAAGCCTATCAAGAGAACGTGGCTCTGATACCAATTGAAAGAATCGAATAGCCCAAGAGGGGGGGGGGTGAATTGGGATATTAAATTTTTTTTAATTAACTACCGCTTGACCAAATAAAACTTAAAAGAAACGCAAGTAAGGAATTTTAACTAGCACAAGATAGCTAACCAAGCAAGAATTAACTAAGAAAGACAATTTCTAAGAAGAACTTGCAATAATAACAAAGCTCAAAATAAGATGCAAGAAAGTAAAGAGTTGGAGAAGACAACACTGATTTTTTCCCGAGGTTTCGAGAAGTTGGCACTTCCCCTAGTCCTCGTTGGAGCATCCACCAAGGATGTCGCTCCCCCTTGAGTCACCAAGGCTCAAGTGCTCCCTCTTGATTACCCCTTCTCCATCTCCGGATTGGCGGGTATCAAACCAAGTACATCCTCTTTTTCCGGGGCTCCCACAATTCCTCCAAGAGCTCACCGAGAAATCCTCCGATCACCAAGACCGTCTAAGTGTTGCCAACCACCAAGAGTAACAAGCCTCAAGCTTACTTGACAAAGACCAAGCCTAGATAATAGCTAGATGCACACTTGTTACTCTTCAAGCACTCAAAGAAGTCCTTAATCCTCAACTAAGAACTTAGAATGGACACAAGTGCTCTCTCTCTTGCTTCTAAATGACACACCAAGTGTATGAGCTGCTACAGGGTCGCAAGAGCACAAGAGAGGTCCAAATGAGTGGGTATTTATAGGCTAAGGATCGAAAATTAGCTGTTGCCTAACAACCCAGAATTTTCTCTTAACGCCGGAAGGTCCGGTGTGAATAACACGCTTCACACCGGAATATCCGGTGCTAAAACATCTGACAAAATAGCCGTTAACTGTTCCATTAGCCGTTAAAAATCCGGTGATTAATCCTGGCTTACAGTGGATCATCCGGTGCATTGAAATGGGCCAGATGATAGTTTACAACCTCTCTATAAAAATTCATCTGGTGATCATATTTTGCTACGCCGGACTATCTGGTGTATAGAATTAGTTCTGGACTTCATGGCTTTCTATTTATCCGGCGATTCCGCCTATCGAACGCCGGACTATCCGGCGTGGTCTTCAATAATTTTTCAAGTCAGAACTCTTAGGAATTTACTCCGGCGAACTCACTCTGACATCAGAGGATCATCCGGTGAACTGAAATTTCGCTGATTTTATCTATTTCAAAGCAATTTTGAGTTCTACCTTCGAAATTCGGAACCAATGATTTTCTGAGGTTAACTTAGTAATGGAAAGTCACAAGTGTGCATCGACTATGTCTAGACTCTCCTAAGTCAAGCTACAACTCTTAGCCCCTCTTTATAGTACGGTCAAAAGACTAAGAATAAAAAGAACCTATACTACTCTAAGTGTCCTTCATCTCCTTGTGACACTTAGATCTAGAAGATCCTTATCCTTCACGTTCTGGTCCTTTGATTATCACATAACTCTTAAAAGTGAACCCAGTTTGCGTAACCTATGTGTTGGAACCAAAGTCCCCAAACAAGGAAGGCCTTCGCCCAGAGGAGAAGCCGAAGGCTTCAGAGTGTGACACGTGTTTAGAGGGTACTACCCTATTTATAGCTCGTACTAAACCACTCCACGCTAGGATTTATAGTTTCACCCCCAACTGCCACATTCCCGGCATATTCGGGGGCATTATGGTACCATCAAATACGGGCTTCGACGCCCATCAGGCACCTTCGGCCAGTCTCAGCGCTGCACCGCGGGGTCACCCTTCGGTCTCCACCCGAAGGTTCACCAAGATCTTCGCCTATCCTGACCTCCGGCACCGTGGGTCAACCTTCGGCCTCTGACCGAAGGCACACCAGAACCTTCGCCTATGCTGGCAGATGGCGCTGTGGATCGACCTTCGGTCTCCGACCGAAGGTCCACCAGAGCTTTCGCCTACGCTGGCAGATGGCGTCGCGGATCGACCTTCGGCCTCCGACCGAAGGCCCACTAGAGCCTTCACCTGCACTTCCTGAAACACAACTGCAATATTTATCAGTGCTCAACCATCGGTGGACTTCGACTTGCCATCCTAAGAGGTACGGGATATCATCCCCGAACAGTAGCCCCCTATAGGTAAGGTTCGTCTTCGAGGGGCCAAGCCTGTAAATCGGATGATATAGCTTAACACCATCCCCTTCGGCCCATTGAAGGCCCCCGGGGGCTAGGTTAACTTTTTAGCAGATTGCCCCCTCATGTTGTTCATTTTGACTATTGTTATTTTCATTATTTGTTTGTATTTTTGTGCTGGTATGACCATCCTGCCCCTGCACAACCATCGGATCGAGGACATTAAATGTCTTTACTGCATGCTGAAACGTCTTTTACGACTACGGTTCTACTTCCGACGTGTCTCATTTTAACCGCTGTTACCTCCTGTTTTCACTGCTATAAATATGCTCCACGCAGTGGTTTAATTTTTATCGCTTGAACTCACTGAAGCCATAGCTCTCGTATAAAGGTTTTATTTTCGAGGTCTCTCGCAATCTCTTAGCTTCCGAAGCTCAGCGCGATGGCTTTGAAGGTCAAGGCAAATCGCCCAAAGACCTACTGGATTGGACAATCTAAGGTGGATGACGAGGTACTGGTTGCGCTTGTAAGGGAGGGCTTGATCAGGGATGTCTTGAAGGTTAGGCTCCTGGGGAGCCACGAGACGTCGGAGCCCAAAGATGACGAAGCTATCGTCTTCGTCAACTACTTCTGTGCGGGTCTCTGCTTTCCATGCGATGAGATGGTCTCGAAGGTTTTGAAATTGTTTGAAGTCTAGTTGCATTAGCTCACACAAAATGCTATTGTACGACTCGACCTATTCGCTTGGGTGGCCCGTTCCGAAGGAGCGAAGGCGTCAGCCAGGGCCTTCGCCGTCGCCCACCGGCTTCACCATCAGCTGAAGCTGGTCTTCACCCAAAGTGTGCAGAGCAAAGCCCATTATGGATGCTTAAACTTCTCTTACCATGCTGGCCTGACCATGCTAGCCGTGGTATACAAGAATAAGTGGCTGAAGGACTAGACGCAGTGGTGGTTCTACCATAAAGTGGACTGAAAAATTTTTCTTGTATCCAAGGGTGAAGAGGTGAAGGGGAACCACGCCCCCGATGTGCAGTTGAAGGCCTCTCAAAGGCCAGCACTTGAGGCCTTCGCCAGGTGTGCGAAGTATCTGTCAACTCGCGATCTTGTAGAAGAATTCGTGGCAGCCGTAGTATGGCCCCTCGGCCGGGACTGGAGCATCCCGAAATTTGGAGACAAAGGGCCGGAGGGGTTCTGTCGTCCCCACCCTGCTCTGCAAGGTTTCACAGGTATTGTCTTTTATCACGTTCCGAAGTGCATCTTGGCTGTCATTTGCTTACATTTCTTTCTTTGTGGTAGACCTATGGTAGCCAAAGTTGAGGCTAATGCCACGATGCTGCTAGGGAAGTTCACCCAGGGCGAAGCCCAACTATGCGCTGAGCAAGGTCTCGGCCGATGGCTCAACTGGATTTTTGAGTTTCGAGGTCTTGCCTACAAGGACAGACCAAAAGTGAACGTGCCCTTATTGGGTCAAAGCGGAGAGGGCTCCCCGGCCACCGATATCGACAGAGAACCTTCTGCTGGCAGCCAGAGGAAGCGAAGAAACGCGAATCCCTCGCCGCAAGGGGTCAAAAAGAAGAAAGCACTCGTCCTAAGGAAGAGACCTTGCGAAGTGGCCTTCGACGGCCTTCGTGAGGAATTGACTCCCGAGGGCTGACTAGCCCTTCGAGCTGTACCCATTAGACAGGAGCCCCCGAAGGGCACACAGGACCCTCGCTCCTCTTTGCCGAAGGTGTCCTTTTGCACGTGCATGGACCTTCCCACACTAATCCTTAGCGATGAGGAGGAGGAGCCTTCGGATCTGCATACAACCGCTGAGGCAGTAGCAGGGGAAATTGAGGTCGAAGGGGCCGAGAATATTGAGGCGGTAGCCAACTCGTTGTACTCCTCTTCGTCCTCGAGTTCTCCTCCTCTGACAAGTCGTCCAGTGGCCACAGAGCCACAGAGACGAAAGAGGAGGCTTCGCCACCCATGCCCCGCTGTGGCAGGAAGGGGCTTATGAGTCACGGCGGCTTAATCGACGTGATGGCTATTGAAGCCGAAGCCTTCAAGATTTCATCGTTTGAGCCAAGCTCGGGGGAGGTCGGTGATGCGAAGAAGATTTTTAGCACCTTCGTTCTACCCGAGCTTTAGATTTCCCTCACGTGAAAGCCTACTACCGAACTCATCGACACTTCCGACATGGCCATTGCGAAGGTATTTGTAAATATTTTATTATGTTTATTTATTTATTACTGTGCTGCATTGTTTCCTTTGTTACTCATTCTCATACCCGCGCGCTGTCGTAGGCTATGCTTATCTCGTGCGCTCAGCGCAAGCAGGTGGAGAATTTTGAGGCCCGCACAAGGAATGCAGAGGTGTAGAGGGACATGTTTTAGGCCTGGGAGGAAAAGGCCGAAGCCCAAAAATGTGAATTCGCACATCGAGCGAGGAAGGCTAAGCTGCACCTGCACCAGCTTGAAAAGGAAGTAAGCTCCCTTCGCTCAGGCAAACAAAGCACTGAGGAAGAGGTCACATGCCTCCGGCAAAATCTAATGGCGTCCGAAGCATGTTTCGGAGGTGCAAGCCCTCTGCACCGCTGAAAAAGCTAAAACGCAGCGGCTGTGCGAAGAGCTGGGCGAGGCGAAGGCACTATCCAAAGATGCCCTCATTGTGCTTGGAGAGCTGGAGCCGAAGGTTGTTGTAGCTTGCGAAGCTATTAGGAATACCTTTGATGGGATCGGTGCTTTGGCCCTGCCACCAACGCTTGATGTTGTCGGGTTGTGTGGACTTATTGGATGGATCAGCGAAACTAGCGGAAGCCTGTTGCCTGCAGCCCAGTTGTATGGTGACTTCTGCACCATGGTCTCAGCCTGGAGTTTAGTGCAGTCAATTGAAATGACCGGCTGTGACCATCACATTGCACTTCAAAAACACACCTTCTGCTACCCAACGGATATGTCGATTTCGGTCGTGTCGAGGGCGTCGAAGGCCACTGCGCGGTCTTTAACCACTAATCATTGGTGTAAACATGGCCACGAGCTCGCCCTCCGGGAAGCGAAAATCAATCGCCAGCGAGTACGTGTTGTGTCTTTGTTTTTAGAGGGTCAGGATTTTTGCCGTCTACGCATTCATTGAGCCCTTTTGCTGCAGGCGAAGGTGAAGAAGGACCCTTCGGCTAAGGCAACGACTGCGGCGGCCGAAGAACCTGAGAAGGTGTGACGAAAAAGCGCGAAGCGTCGTGTTGGGTTTTGAACATTTTGTTATCGACTGAGGCACTGTAATATATACAATTTTTGTTTGTTGTTAAATGTTTTGACTATCTTCGCTCCCTGCACAGGTCCTCCCCTCAGACACTGCGTAGGTAGCCGAAGACGTTGTTCCCATCGCTATGATGCAATACAATTTTTTCATGTCTTGGTCTTGCTAGGACTCCTTCCGCCGCCGCTATCCAGCTATCGATTTCGAGAGGTACTGGAGGGCGAAGTGCAGGGCTTATGATGCAATGAATGCCAGATCCAAAGCATTTTGGAGGTCTTTTAGCCCTTCTATTTTAGATACCCGTAGGGCTGAGCGTGAGTCCCGTTGGATTGCGCACGGAGATGTTGAGCCTCTGCATATTCTCGTCGACCCGAAGCCCGAGCCGGAAGACGATAACAATGGGTTCCTGCCCTGCTAGTTTCAATTTTGTTACCGCTGGGGGCCTTCTACGCAGATCGTGTGACATATCGAAGGCGGGAGCACTCCACATGTATCTTTGTCCACCACTTCATCTTCTTACGTTGGATCCCCATTGGATCCAATGTTACCTTTTCATGCCAGTTAATGCATAGCCTTTCAATTTGGCTTTAGCCGATGATATAAGGATTTTGTTGATCTTGATGTTGATGATTTTGCGGAATAAAGGATGTTGAGACGATCACTGTGTTTTGTTATTATACTTGTGCTTATCAAGTTGGATCTTCGACAGCACCGTGCGCGAAGTGTGATCTTGACGACACCATTCCCCTCAACTTTGATGCCGCAGGGTCCTTCGGCAGCAACGCTAGCAAAGCATCATTCGAAGAACACCATCCCCCCCCCCCCCGACTTTGAAGCCATAGGGACCTTCGGCAGCAACGTATGTGAAGCATCATTCGAAAAACGCCGTCCCACCCCCCCCCCCCGACTTTGAAGCCATAGGGACCTTCGGCAGTGGGGACTTTGCTCTTAATGGCCCAGTAGTGCATAACTTGGTTTCGTGTTGTAATTTCTATTTTTCTTCCGAAGGTTTGTTTCTCCTTCGGTGCGGGGGCAGGCACTCTTAGCCCCCAACTTAATCGAGAGGTGCGACGCCTTCTCCGAGGTCGAGCAGCACTTCGAGCTTTTTTTTCTCCTTCGGTGTAGGGGCAGGCATTCTTAGCCCCCTACTTGGCCGAGAGGTGCGCCACCTTCTTTTAGGTGGAGCAGCACTTCGACTTTTTTTTTCTTTTGAAGGTTTGCTTCTCCTTCGGCGTAGGGGCAGGCACTCTTAGCCCCCGACTTGGCCGAGAGGTGCACCACCTTCTTTTAGGTTGAGCAGCAATTCGGCTTTTTTTTAAGATTACAGACATTCATAATTCGATCGTAACTACTTTGCCATAGAGGCGAGGATGCTACAGAAAGAAATTCTTTAAAAAGTGGACAACTTCGAAGCAACCCATGATCAAAGTTTCTCTACGGGTTTATGCCCGTCCGAGGTTGAAGGGTACGGTGTCTTTCTTTGACATTTCGCGCCTTGATTTTTATGGTGGGTTCTTGGTGCGCTTTTCGTCGATTGGTGTGCTTCCTTTTTTTGAAGGCCTGCAACACTCCGACGATGAATTATGCATACTCAACAAAAGTGCACGCTTTCTTGAGGGTATTTCCATATATATATTTGTGTTTACAAAGGTCGCTGCCTCGTTAAAAACCTCACACCCTAACGAAGGGTTCCCCCCATGAGGAAAAGAGTATAGTGCCCGTACACTGTTTTGATGACATGAAAGGAAAACAAAATTACATAAACGTTGCATTGGTTCGTGTGCTTCGCCCATTGATGCAAAGACTTCCTCGATTACTACACATAGAACTTGAAAAGGTTGTCCACGTTCCAAGTATGCGGGAGCTCATCACCCTCTACAGTAGCCAAGTGATAAGAACCGGGCCTTAACGACCTCTTCACCAAAAAGGGGCCATCCCACTTGCTTTGTAGTTTTCCCATGGCTGAAGCATTATTGAGTCTTCGCAGTACCAAATCCCCAGGGGTGAAGTCCTTTGGGGACACTTTCTTGTCTCTCCACCAAGTTTTCAGCGGCCTGTATTCTCATTTTCTCCAGCGCATCTTTTGATGTCAACTCTTCGCTTTGTGCTAATTCATTTGCGACTCGAAATGATCTATTTTTACACTCCTCTGGAGCCATTGCCTCTTCGCCGAAGAGCAGACAAAATGGTGTTAACCTAGTAGGTCTTGTTACCGTTGTTCTTACCGACCATAAGACCTTCGACAACTCTTCCACTCACTTTCCTTTCGACAGGCCTTGCAGACGTCTTGTGACACCAGCAAAAATGATGTTGTTTGCCCTTTCCATGGCTCCATTTGACTGTGGGTGATACACAGACGCGAAGTGGACTTTGATTCCCAGGTCTTCACAGAATTGCCTGAACCTGTCACTATCAAATTGCATGCCGTTATCAACGGTCACTTCGCATGGGACTCCGAAGCTGCAGATGATGTTCTGCCACACGAATTTTTGGATATTTCTTGACGTTATATTCACCAGCGGTATTGCCTCGACCCACTTAGAGAAGTACTCTACTGCGACAACAGTGTAACGCAAGTTTCCCAGGGCAGCTGGTAACTGGCCGACAATGTCAATTCCCCTACGCGTTAATGGCCAGATTGGTGGTATGAGATGTGTCTTTGTCGAAGGCCTGTTTGATATGGGTAAGGCTTGGCTAAGTAATTAGAGATAACCAGTGTTGTGTGGGCTGGAAGGAGGCATGGGGACGGAAGTAGGTAACTTCCTAGGAACCGCAAGGCACAAGAGGGAGCTTATGGGGTCAAGAGTTACTTCTCCAGTAGTGGAACCTTTTGTGAGCCCGTGCACATTGGGGAAACTCTTTAGAAAAGTGGTGTGTAAGGTACTGCGGGTACCAGCAACATAGTGAGGATGACTCATGGGTAAAGTATACAACCTCTACAAAGTGAAAACTAAATATTTAGTTGTGATCATGGTTACAAGCAGCATGGACCCTCACATGTTTAGAAACAACTTGGTGGCCTGATCTGGTCAATCACGGTGGTGGGAACCATGTTTGAGGTAGTGGTATGGTCGGGTGGATGGAACCTGATGTTAAGTTGAGATGGTTGGAATCTCGAGGTTATGGAATATTGTTCATTTAATCTAATTAATCACTTTTGAAATATTGTTTTATTTAAGTTATGCATTTATGCAAATAAGCCAATGTTAGCTTTATTCTTGTGTATGCCTTCATATGCATTTTTACCACAACTTGTGGAGTACGAGACGTACTCACACTTGCTATAAACACCACACTCAGTCAGGGAAGATATGGAAGACTTCGTGGAAGATGGCGCATTCTAGGGTGTGTTCTCCGTCGATTTCCTATTGAGTTGCACAAAAGACCTGAAGACTTTGCATAGTTTCCACTGCCATTCCATTTGCCTTTTGACCCTCGCATCCCTACTGTAAGAACAAATATACATCTTTAAGTTAATGATATAGTTATGTTATTCCACTGATGACGTCACTATATGTATTTGTAAACTGATCCTGACATACATACAGCTATATTCGGTTTGGTCTTAAAACCGGGTGTAATAGAAGTGGTATCAGAGCCATATTGATCTAGAATGCAACCCTAGATAGTCTAGTCTTCCCCTAATAGGAGTAGTGTTAAAAGCTTAGGAAGTTTTGCCCTAAAGACCCTTCCTTTCACTAAATCCTTCCTACCTTAACCTATAGATGGACGATTTGCACCACTTGACTGGTTGGAAGTTGAAACCTTGCTGCTGATGCTTTTGAAAGTACAGAAGTCTCAAATTATACCCCAGAACCCTGTCCCCTTAAGAGTCTAGGTTCTCCCTTGAGCCAATAAACGCTTAGTGTCACTATAGGTCGTTAGCTTTGTGTTGTTTTCCCTTAGTTCTTGCTTGTTTGTGAGTGTTTGTTTGCCAGGAGGAGAAATTAGAGCCTTCCTTGTATTCCCTAAGGCCATGTTTGGATGCCAAGAATTTGAAAATTGGATTCCGTTTCCATTCCTAGATGAATCAAAATCAGCAGAAATTGGATTCAAATTTTAATAATCCTGTTTGGGTACCATCTGGAATTGTAAGAAGAAACAAATCCCCAAGTCTCTTAAGATAGAAGAGAAGCAATCAAACTGAAAATTCTCCTTTCAAATCCAAATAGACTACAGATCTAGATAAACAAAAGAGAAATTGAATGATTTGGATTGTAATGAACCAAATTGAGGAGAAGAAAGATAGGGCCCTACATGGTGTGTTGCACTTACCAGCGCGGATGATATCGCATAGCATACGGCGGGGAGGTCTCTGATGAAGAGCAGCCTAGGCGCGCGTGTAACATGCAGCAGAGCTCAACCATGAAATCGATCGTGATAGGGAGGGTGGTTCCATGGCCATGGACGACCATGGTGGCGAAGTCACTAACGAAGCATGAGGTCGCCGAAGAGGAGGGGAAGAGCTCACCTCGTCAGTGGTGATGACCTCATCATTCGTGAGGAGAAGAAGGGCGGTGAGCAAGCCGTCGTGTGTGTCGAGGGGTGATAACGTCGGGGGCAAGCTCGATTTCCAGACAAATGACGGGGTGTGGGGAGGAATCTAGGCTAATAGAGATAAGCTCACTTGGAATGTAGGATGGAATCTCTGATTTCGATTCTTGGGGGTACCTAGTCGAACACATATGTGGAATCAGTTTCCAATTCCATATCCGTGCCCCAATTGATGGTATCCAAACGGGCCATAAGGTAAATCTTAATTTAAGGGGGGTAGACGTCCTAGCAAATATGGTAGTCCTAGAGTTTGATGGAATAGATGTCATCCTCGGGATAGATTGGCTGGCCAAGAATAACGGAGTAATAGAGTGTGACAAAGAATAGTCAGACTCACCACTCAAAAAGTAGTCCAAGTCGACTCCGCAACCTTTGGGGTTAAGGCCTCCTGCTGAGTTCGGAGGCCGAAGGCTCTGGGGGGGACTTGCTGTAGTTTCGAGTCTTCAGAAGTCCGCATACGTGCCGGAGAGGTGGCCCGAAGGGGTTCACAGCCTCTGGGGATAAGGCCTCTTGCTGAGTTCGGAGCCTTTGATAGCGATCGTTAACCATTATCCTTAGGCTGGTCCATTTTCCCCCAATAGTACCCCCTCATTCTCTGGTCTCGACATTTGGAGGGGTGAGAGGATGTAGAGGAAAACCAACTCCAGCCTGGGTTTGTAACAAGACTGCCCGAAGGTCATTCCCCATCCCTGAGGAGTGGTTTGGAGGGAACTGCGGGTGTTGACGGTGAAGCTCAAGGCTGATGGTGCATTGGTGATGGCGGCACACCATGAGGTTATGCTGATGTCGGAGGTGCAGCCGATGTTAAAGTCGAATTCGAAGACCGAAGACGTATTGGCAGAGGAGGTGCATTCCGGAGCTTGTTGGAGTTGGAGTATGCGGTATCAGGACTCGAGGTCGGAGGGGTGTCGGTGGAGGTGATGTGCTCCGGGGTCCTTGCCGAGGCTAATTTAGATTTTTTGGACTTTTTTGTGATTGGTCTTCTCGTCATTTGAGTTTGTTAGAGTGGGGGATTACGTGTGGGATTGGGGAATTCCCATGTTTGCCAGTTTTGTAGGACTCTCAATTTTTGCTGGAGGTTTTGTAGGACTCTCTGTTTTTATTGGAGGTTTTGTAAGTTTCTCCGTTTTTACTAGAAGTTTTGTTGGACTCTGTTTTTACTGGAGGTTTTGTAGGTCTCTCCATTTTTGCCGGAGGTTTTGTAAGTTTCTCCGTTTTTACTGGAGGTTTTGTAGGACTCTCCGTTTCTGCTGAAGGTTTTGTATCCATTTTTTCCAAAGGTTTTGTAAGTTCCTTCGTTTTTGCCGGGTGTTTTGTAGGACTCTCTGTTTCTGCCAATGGTTTTGTAGGACTCTCTATTTTTACCGGAGGTTTTTGTAAGTTTCTCCGTTTTTGCTGGAGGTTTTGTAGGACTCTTCGTTTCTGCCGGAGGTTTTGCAAGACTCCGTTTTTGCCAGACGGTTTGTATCCCCTTCATCATGTATTAACACTGAAGGCTCTACACACTATTGGAGCTATGCAATACATTCCAGGAAACCTAGGCGGTCTTGCCTTCCAGGTGACCTAGGCATGCTACACCCGCGGTGTGTAGGCTTGTTGTGCTCCCGAGGAAACACCCCAGGTGTACCGCAACACTGTCCATCAAGGGTGTGCCCTGGCGCGTGGCATTTATATGACCGAAGCTATGCAATACCTTTCAGGAAACCTAAGCTTGATGCCATCGCGGTGACCTAGACATGCTACGCTCACGGTATATAAGCATGTCGTGCAACGAGGATTCCTTACGATAGCATTCCTCAGAGCATCACATCCTCACATCATGGTCATCCTTTGATATGCGGTGTCCAAACTACGAGGCTATGCAATGCCTTCCAGGACACCCTGGCATAATCTGCCCTCTGGGTGACCTAGGCATGCTACGGTGCTACAGGTGTGTGGGCTCCACTGCCTACCATAGCAAAGCCTACCCTCTAGGAAACCTTTTTAGGTGACTTTAGGTTTAGGCAAGCAATGCTTACAGGTGTGTGGGCGTGTCATGCCTCCCAAAGGAATCCTTTGGGGGTGCTACAACTACATTACCAAGGAAGTCCCTTGATAACCGGCATCTACACACTATCAAGGCTATGCAATGCCTTCCAGGAAACCTAGTCTTGATGCCTCCATAGTGACCTAGGCTTGTTGTGCCCGCGGTGTGTAGGCATGTCGTGCAACAATGATTCCTTACGACAGTATTCCTCAGAGCACTGCATCTCCGCCTCTGAGGACATCCCCCGGGGCATGGCTTCTACACTACCGAGGCTACGCAGTGCCTTCCAGGACACCCTGGCATAATCTGCCCTCTGGGAGACCTAGGCATGCGGCGCAGCTGCAGGTGTGTGGGCCTCACTGTCCGCCGAGACTACACAATACCTTCCAGGAAACCTAGGCAGTCTCGCCTTCCCGGTGACCTAGGCATGTTGCGTCTTCAGGAGTGGGCTTGTCACGCCTCCCGAAGAAGTCCTTCGGGTGGTGCCGCAACACTGTATATCAAGGGAGTCCCTTGATACGAGGCAACCACACTGTCGAGACTACACAATACCTTCCAGGTCACCTAGACAGTCTCGCCTCCCAGGTGATCTAGGCATGCTGCATCTGCGTGAGTGTAGGCAT
Organism: Phragmites australis; assembly: GCF_958298935.1. NCBI lineage: Eukaryota > Viridiplantae > Streptophyta > Magnoliopsida > Poales > Poaceae > Phragmites > Phragmites australis. The sequence continues at coordinate 12,666,565 of NC_084944.1, read as the reverse complement.
TTTGCGGGGTTATGTATTAGTTAAGTTTTGCAGTCTACTGTTGGCAATAAGCAGCTAATTGCAGTATTCTAAATTTACCATTTTTACCTAATGGCTATCTATTGTAAAAACTTCTAACAGTAAGGTTGGAGGCCTCCAACATATTTTTATCGTACTGTATGAAGGATAGACCGGCTAGGTAAACTATCTATAGGTAATTATGGGCGTATCTTTGCCAGAATAAGGCCTCCCTTATGAGGCTTGAAGGTCTCGAAGCCTACCGCTAGGCCAGGAGAGGTGATCCTTGACCCCCTCGGCCCTTAGCCGTTGCCCAGCTCTGCGGGTAATTCGTCCGGAGCCTGAAGACGGCATGTGTCAGAGGTGAAGCCAAAGGTTAGTCGGGAGAGGTGGTCCTCGACCCCCTCATCCCTTATCCATTGCCTGGCTCCCGGAAAACCCGTCCGAAGCCTAGCGACGGCGTGTGTTGGAGGTGAAGCTGAAGGTTAGTCGAGAGAGGTGGTCCTCGACCCTCTTGGCCCTTAGCTGTTGCCCGACTCCGAGGGGTAACCCGTCCGGAGCTTAGCGACAGCGTATGTTCGAGGTGAAGCCGAAGGTTAGTCGGGAGAGGTGGTCCTCGACCCCCTCGGCTCTTAGCCATTGCCCGGCTCCGAAGGTAATCCGCCTGAAGCCTGGCGACGGCATTCTTCGACTCAGTCATCGTCGCTGGGATATTGCACCGTCGGTAGCGAAGTTGATGGCGATGGAGCAAGGTCAGAGGGCCAGGAATCTGCCCGGGAGTTTTACCTAGGCTGCCGACCCTTGTACCATCCTTCGCTGGTTCCCTCCATGGCCAGGTATCCTGCTTGTCTTTTGAGGTACTCCTCCCGAAAGGTCGTGAGGGTTTGGCAGTCGTTGGTGTTGTGGCCGCACCCTGGTCCGTGCAGGATACACCTGTATGCCTCCTGGGGTATCGGAGCTTGTGGCTGACATTGAGGTCGCTGTCGGGTGCCGCGTGCCCCAGAGCCTGTGGTTTCCCCGAGGCCTCCTTTCCTTTGGGGAGACCGTTGGGGTCGTCTGGTGAACCGGTTTTCAGAGCTGGAGTGGCTCTGACTGCGCCTCCCTGGATGACATGGACTTGGGGTTCCTCGCTCGCGATTGGCGTCACGAGGACTACGTCGGAGGTGCTGGCGGGGTCTGCGCATTTAGGAGCATTGCGCCTCTTCGGAATCTTCTTTCGCTGGGAGGGCCTGAGGAGGACGCTGGGTGGACAGACTCTCCAAAGGTGTTGGCTTGGCCGGGGCGTCCCAGGTGATGTCGAAGGAGATACCTTGGGACCAAGTCCAGGTGGGAACATTCCGGGGTTCGACCGCCTAGAACCATTGGAAGACGGCCTGCTTGGCTACGATCTCGGCAGCGACCTCTTCTACTGCAGCGAGGTCTTCGCCATGTAGAGGCTGGAAGGACTCCGTACCATTTGGAGTTTCTGTATCGACCCAAGGTTCTGGGTCGATCAAGGCCGGAGGAACACCGTCCCATACGGCAGCGGGGCTAAAGGGTGCATGCAGTGTGCATGGCTGAGATAGCCACACATATGATTGCATGGTTGCAACGATGGATATGGTGGCTAGCGCTTTGGTGGTTTTTTTGGTGGATTCCTACCTCTCGTTAGCACTTCTGTGTTCGAGTCCCCACGGACGGCGCGCTGTTGGAGAACAAGTTTGTCTTGCCCCAGCAAGTACAGCGAGAGTTTCTTCTAAGGAGGAGACTCAAGCTTGGAGACGATGTTTGAGAGAAAGGAACACTACAAATGTATTGATAGTAGAAATATGGACTGGACTAGGAGGAGTATCATAGGAAGATTTGTGATAGTGCTCCTTCGTGCTGTCTTGAGCGTGCCCTTTCCTTGGCCCCCTTTTTTTGGGTGACCACAACCCCCTATTTAAAAGGTAGTGCGTAGCTTAGTATACAAGTTATCACGATGTACAAATATATAGGATCTGGCCAAATTACTGGGCCTTATCCCGGATAACTATCTTTTACCCTACATAGAAGATAAATATCTACCATGGTAACTATTTTGGTGCCTGCCCCCTGAGGGGTGAGCGGTTGCCAATTACGGCCCGACGCCGCTCTGTCAGGGGTGTCAGGACGACTTGCATCGTGTTAGGGTGTCAGGATAAGCACCGTTTGCACCGGCACTAATCGCCTGTCATCTCGCGTCAGATAGGTTGCAGGGGGGTGTCTTTTCTTCCATGATATTATCTCCGGAGCCCGGCTGCGTCTTTAGGATTCGGAAGGCCGCATGGGCACCGGAGGGGCGGCCCGAAGGGGTCTGCAGCCTCCGGGGATAAGACCTCTTGCTGAGTTCGGAGGCCGAACGCTCTGGAGGGGACTTGCTGTAGCTTCGAGTCTTTAGAAGGCCGTGTACGTGCCTGAGAGGTGGCCCAAATGGGTTCGCAGCCTCTGGGGATAATGCCTCTTGCTGAGTTCAAAGCCTTTGATAGCGATTACCAACCATTATCCTCAGACTGGTCTATTTTCCCCCAACAGCACTGATCACTAATGGATCATCATTAGTAACATATTCGTAGTAACAGGTATGTAACCCGTCACTAATAAAGATTATCACAAATCATTAATGTACTGTTCTGATATAGTGATGGTGCGAAGGATCACCATTGTTTAGATCATAAAAGGGAATAATATAAGCGTTGGCAGGATGTATCACAAGCTTCACCACCGTTGAAGAATCCTATCAAGCAACGCGCTATACTGGAATAGACAATAATCTACTTCGGATCGAAGTGTGAGACCAAACCCCTCGGCTCAACTACAACTGTGTTCATGTACACGACCACGATTTGAGACTTACGCTTCAACTACATGGAGTAGCTGTCACAATGAACTCGCTTCAGTAATTATACTCAATCTCTTTTTGAAGTGAGCTAAATTTTAATTTAAACAATGGAATGGAATGGGTGCAATTGTAATAAACAACCACTTATCATCTTTCCTACGTTCTCAATAATCCTCCTAGAACAGTCATTGCCAGCCCTCCGTAATCTAAGAGTGTATCCAACAATATAATCAATCACTAACTTTAAAAATTATTCATGTTATCTATAGATAATATAATGGATAATCTTTCTAATGAACTAGCTATATCATTTTTCCCTAATTTAATAGGAGTTCACATGTAATACGTTATTAAAAGTTTATACACGTCCTAAAATGCGCTATAGACTAAATACACATTATTAGTTAGTTTTTCCTATCCTTGCATTAACTTTTCATTAAGTAGACAAAAATATGATATATATATATATATATATATATATTATATATATATAATATATATATATATATATATCCTTATAGCTAGTTGGCATTAATGTGAAAGCGGATATTTTCACATGCAATTCCTTATGTTAGCCGTCTGTAAAAATAGCATTATTTTTACAAACAGTTCACATAAGGAACCGTATGTGGAAACTAGTTTTCACAGGTGATCCATAACCCCACGGGTTCGAACCGAGTACTCAAACGGTTTATTCTATAAACCGTATGTAAAAATAAATAGTAGATGTCTTTAAAAAATAGTTTTTATAGTAGTGATGGATCGTTAGAGACACCATAAGACCACTGATAAGTACGCTATGTGGCAAACGCGGCAAGTTATGGTGATGAGTTGGTTTCACAATGGAAATGTAATTAATAGGGTGCCGACGCTCTTGCCTTGTCGTTGGAAAAAAATGGAAGTGTAATGTTAGGATTTAAACAAATCGTTTCGTTTATAAAAAATGTGAAGCTAGTATGACGATAACTTAAAGGCTATGCATTGACCAGATGTTAGTAGATCTTATAGTGTTACATCTATGATACTTTTACACTTTTTCCATAGCTGCGCTAGACGCTATGGTAAAATTTAGGAGGAATTTTAGAAGAACCCTACGGTAGAACAATATGATCTCCAAAAGTTCGGGAAAAAAAAATCTTCGCATTCTGACGAGATTAAACATGACAAAACGGAATCCCAAAGTGATATTTTTTGACGCTGCTAATGCCCAGACGTCTGATCCTGGATGCTAGCGTTAGACGCCTATGCGTCACACGATTATAGGTGATTGACATCCTACTGTCGTCTGATCTGAATAGAAAAAAATCTTCACCACAACATAGCACCTATGTTTCACGCAATATCCTTGGATGAAACCCGGTTCTCAGTTCTTTTTTATGTGATCGCTAGCACTCAAGTTCATGTAAGAGACTATTGAGAACTAGACTCCTAAAGCAACGTCACTGCAAAATCACAATATGAATCCCGTTCTAACATCGATGACCAGATGACCAGGGGCTCGCCCACAAACTCGACCACCTTGGCACCAAAACAGCAAAAAGAAAAATCTAGTTTTATCAAAAAAAAAATTGAGTGCCCTGCCTCAAATATTCCTCCAAAATCATAAGATTTGGCACACTAACGAGATAAGTGCTGTAAAATTCGCGCTTAGCATTTGCAACAAACAAAATTAACATCTTGAACACCTAATTTATTTGAGTGCAACATTAAAAACCATATCTGCATCATTTTTTTAGCTATGAATGCAACATTCAGAATCCTGATACGTGAGAAAAAAATGTGACGGCAACATTCAGTAAGTAAAATCGTAACATCACAAAAGAAAATATATAACATCACAGTGAAACAAATGTTGCAATAAACCAAAATAAAAAGTTCCAACATCTCAAATCAACTATTGCAACATCATAAGTCAACTATTGCAACATCATAAATCGTCTACTGCAATAACCGTAAAAAAGAATCCCAAAATATCAGATCTGCTGTATAACAAAAAAATCTAACCCCAACCTAAAAAATCACCTGCTGCAACATAAAAAGAGATGTGAAGAGGGAATCGGGTGTCCTCGTTGGAAGCTGCCATATCGATCTACTCTATGCACAAATCGAAGATTAAGCAAGCTACTTGATCTGTCTTCAGCTTCTCTTTTATCAGATTGAGCTACTCCTTATGCAACCATACTTATTTGAATGTTCGACGACAAGCACCAAGCAGGACTATTGAGCTATGATCGCAAGATGGATCCAGGAGAGAAGAGGAGAGGACGGAGCAGCGAGTCACACCGATGGACTCTGCACAGAGCAAAAGGAGTGAACGAAATAAATCAAGGAAGACTGCGAGAGGATAAGAACGAAGGAGATAGGGACAGATTAAAAAAATAGGTAAAAATGAGGTGCATAAAATATTCAAACCCATTTCTTTTCTCTCCTACTGTGGACCCGCTGGGCCATCATCGGACGTTCAACTCTAAACATTTCCGTTTAAAAAACGTACGTATAAAAAAACTGTACTCGTACTGGAGCATAAACGCCACAGAAGGTTTGCGTGCATCGGCTGACCACCTCACCTCGAGTCAAATAAAACTCCCAGTCGTGGCGGGCCCCACGCCTCTAGGGGCACATACGTAAACTCCCCTCCCCCCTCCAACGCCGTGAGTGTCGCCGCGTGCGCCCTTCACGGGACGGGCGCGCCACGTGCGGGTCAGCGTGACGTCACACCCGTCAATTCTCAATACAGACAGGGTGCCGTCTTATCCGGACCCAGACTCCCCACACTACCGTTCTAATCCTACCCTGTCGATGACCTTTTGGGACCCACCACACCTGACCCCACCAACCTTCCTCTGAGGGCAAGCGTGCGCGCGTGGTGGTGGCCGCGGCGCCTGCTCTTTCCCGCGTCGCCCCCACCCCACCTGGAAATATCCCCGCGCCGACGGCTTTCCCGCCACGCAGGGTCGATCTGAGCCGTTGCGTACGGGACCGGGGCACCTCAGCTGTCCGATGGCGCGGGAAGGGGACCGTGGGCCCTCGGATCGGGTTCGGGATTTTGTTTTGCCTAATTTTTTGTGCGGGCCCGGTGAGGTGGAGGAGAGGGACGTGGGGGTTTCTAGAAGGACGCAAGTGTTAGCGTCGGCTTCTTCGCAAGTTTAAGCATTGTTGAACGACGATTTTCCTTCTATTTATTGTGTATCATTGTTAAGAGGTGTTATTGGGCGGAATTTCAAACTGAAAAACCTATGTTCTCAACTTTTAGACTATTCATGACATCAGAACTTACGAGAAAACTTTTGGAACTTCTGATTTCATTGAAAAGGTTTTGACTCGATGTTCATATTATATACTTGTGTCGCTTTCTAAACTGAGTATAGATCTTTTTGAGTATTAAGTTCATGACCGAATCACATCGTTTCGTCTCATTTAATAGTACGGCGGTGCTATATTAATTTCAAAAACAAAATAGTGCTTTAAAGAGTAAAACTGTTAGTCGTCTTCTTTCTTCAATTTTGGGGGGTCGCCAACGTCATGTCGCTTACATCTCCAGGACTTTTACCTATTTAAATACTCATTGAATACCATCTTATGCACTTGTGCCTATGTCAGCTCCTCTAGATCTCTTAAGTGGCAGCTGACCACCTATAGGTACATTGGCGGTCTGAGAGTCTCTACTGGAACCACTGTGAACAAACTCACTAACATCAAGTGGCGTTGGATTTGGAATTTTGCTTCTCCCAACTGGCCTCTTTCCCCTTCTGATGGATTGTCTGTAGGTCTGAGTGTTGAGATTAGTTCTTTGCTTTGCCCTTCTCTCATAAGTTTGCATTATAGGTTCATCATTTGAGTCCTATATGGATGATCATACTCGTTCCCATCCAGATGCTGATAAGGATGACTATTCTCACTACTTCTAGACATGCTGAAGATCCTGGACATGATAGATATGGAATGAGATTCATTGATAAGAGAGGAATGATTGCACACTAAGTAAAGCTCTATGGCTCAATTATGTGAACATTGGAAGTTTTGATGGTTTCAATCGAAAGTTCTGACTAGCCCAATTGGATATTCTAACTTTTGCAGATTAACCCTAAATCTCACTTTTTGCATAGATTGACCGATGCACTTGAACGAAACTCTAATACTTAGTATCTATGATGGACAACAATAACATTCACTGAAGGGATTTGATATCCATCCTCAAAATGAGATGGGACAAGTCGGGGCTTGAGGGTACCTTGATCCAAAAGAGAACTCAATTCAAAGAGGATCGAAGTTTCCTGTTATGCTTGGTTTTTCAATAGAATTACTAGGTACATTGCACATGTATACCAGGATCAGTTTCATCATACATGTGGTGATATTATCAGTGATATACAATTCTATATCGAACAAAAACAACTTTATTGAAATAAATATCATAGTTTACAAGACAGCAGCGGAAGAACACAAGAGGACTCCTATGGATCTTCTGGGTACACCACAGGTAATCGATAGGGGGTAACGTGACCTAAAATGCTCCATCTCCAATCAGCGGTCTTCAATTTCCTTATAGTCTTCTCCAACTGAGCAGCATTTATTATTGGAAATAGCAAGTGTGAGTACATATCGTACTCCGTAAGTGTGGGAAAGTATAATATGAGGGCTTAAGATAAGAAAAAGCTTGACTCAGGTTTGCTGCATCTCTGTCATCCTAACCTAGAACTTAAAAGGGTATAGCAGTCCTATTTACTGAGTGTGAAGATAACACTTAAACAAAAAGAACAGCTCATCAGATACCATCCGACTACCAAGACTCACTAGGTACTTTTATTACCTGGCTAGCCGACCATACAAACTAGAACCCTAATCCCAACTAATCAAGAAGAAGTCCAAGCCGCTCTTGACCATGAGCACGCTGACCAATCAGTTTTATACTTTGTAGAGTTTGCCCATCTTTCCCCATGGGTCGTGACTTCATCACTCGTATTACCAGGTGATAGTCTCCATGTTACTGTGCCGGCCAAGCACTTACAAACTTCCTATGGTGTGTCATCAGGAGATCACTATAAGGCATTTACAAAGCTCTCGCTAACCCGTAAGCACCCACTGAGGTTTCATCGCTAATAGTGATTTCATCACTGCATAAGCCCCCTTTTGTGCCACTCAACCATCCAATGGTGCTCACAGAATCGAAGAGGTGGCTAATTAATTAACCAGACCATACCCATATAGGCCCCGTGGATGGTTGCGATTTAGCTTGTTACAGGTTTCAAGAACCGATCCTTAGGATCCCACATAGGAACAGACGCATTCCCACCGTGCAGCACAACACATGCGTCTTCTTGCACCATCCTCAAACCAACCATCATGTTAGGATCCCTATAACATGTTGCTACAAAAGATTATCACACTCAATTCATGTTGCATAAACATTAGTCAAGTTTAACTCACAACCCAAGCATGACAGCGACTAGCATATCTACCCTTTGTTTCCCATGACTCGATTAACGGCGACAAGGATAATCAAACTATTTCTAGCAAACCCTATTCATAGGTTTCCAATTCAAACAAACATGCAAGAAGGATAAACAATTAATATAAATATCCTAAAATAGGTGCAAGATGTTTAAGAACACTTGCCTCCATGATGTTGCTCAGTTATCTCAAATTGTTTCTCCTGGAGATCCTCACACTGCTTCAGAACATAGTCGTCTACTCGCAGGAACAATCAATAAAAGAGAAAATACAAATAACTAAGAACAGTACATCAAACAAAGGCATCACATCATAAAAACTCTATGGTTGGATAGGTCATGAGATTAGATGAACCAAGGAGTGATGCTTGGATTTGAATGAAATTCGCTGAACAAGATTTGAAAAGATGAATTCTATTTGAATTGTAAGGGCTGGAATAGAATTAACTATATAAGGTAGGGGCTAACGTGTAAACATCCTAAACAGGAAATTAAAGACAGAAATAAAGGATTTCTGAAGGGGTTGTTTTATATTCTCACCAAGAGAGAGAGAGAGAGAGAGAGAGAGAGAGAGAGAGAGAGATCAAAGAGTAGAGCAGTGGAGTTTGACATGAAGGAGTTGGCTGACGGTGGGCTCTCGACGTCGCTGGTGTAGGAAAAGCCTAGGATTGACGAAGATGGTGCAGATAGGGTCACCACGCAACCATGAACTTGTGGAGGGCTCAGCTAGACCTGGGGTACAGAAGGACACGCACACCGATGAGCTGAAGGCAACGAATTGCACGATTAGATGGCGACGACGATAACTGATGTTCACATTGGGCAGCAACGGTGTTTCAACAAATCAAGGAGAGCACGGGTGTAGAATGCAAGAAGACAAACTTGGTTTTATGGTTAGTCTTGTCAGAGAAGTTCCAAGGTAGCGGCAAAACAGAGATGAACGTTCTCAGCTTCGATTGTGGCAAAACAGAGACACATCAAAGAAGACGCGTGTGTTCCCGGAGATTGGTTAAGAACTTTGACAAACCAACTGAATAAAATGTCCATGTTTCTTGGGAACATAATGATATTGCACAGGTTTGGACAGAACATCTCCTGAGAAGGAGATCGATCAGCGGAGATGACATAGATGACGGATGCAACATGCTATGGTTGGCAACAATGATTCGGCTGCCTCGTTGCACAAAAGGAGAAGTGGCCTTAGGGCCAGATAGAGGGCTTTATGGGACACAACATGACATGGTCGGTGCACCCATACGATCGCTAGATCAATGGGGAATGCGAACTAAACCCGCAGTGCACATGCAAAACTCATCCAGACAGGGCAGCGGCAACGCCGATGTGGATTCCGGTGGTGTTAGGGCTCTAATAGCCGATCTGATTGGTGAGAGCATGGGGAACATCTAGGGCACGTGATGGTCAAAGGGCATGGCGATCTGACCTCTGATCGGTTGGGGAACGCCGAGGCCATTCGCAACAACTCGCCTGTTCACGATGGCAAAGACCGTGGCAGTGCGACGATGGATCTGTGGGGATGGGGGTTTGGCTAGGGATCACATGGGATGAAAACATAGGGAAAAGGAGGAGGGGAAGGGGCTGGTCCTCACCTAGCTGCGATGGTCGGGGAGGTGGTCGCCAGGGTGCTGAACGGTAGCATTGGCGACAATTTCGGCATTGGAGGTCTAGCGCATGTTCCCATTGCATCGCTGTCAATCCGAGCGAGCCCTCCTATGGTCACATAGAAAAGATTATGAGACACACCGTGACATGGGTGGTGCAGCTGGATCTTTGCTGAATCATTGGAAACGTTGATGGATTCTTCGGTTCGTGCCCTAGACACAAGCAGATGCAGAGCAGAGCACACGACAACGTAGATCTCAATGTCATTTGTCCTCCTCTGGATAAACTATTTTGGGACACGGTGAGGGACAAACTGGGTCACATCTTGGAAAAGATCAAGGTATTTGGCTGGATGGATCACCAGGAACGCAGATGCCAACTGTCGATGACATGGCTGTCTACGACGACGAACGGCGCCCAGGTAGGACAACAGCTCTAGCTATGGTTTGGGGGGAATAGGAAGGGGCATGGGAGGGTGCAACTCCTTTTATAGGGCTAGGGCGGGTGGCCAAGAAGTGGGGAGAGGAAGCGGCCAGAGTTGGAACGTGAAACGAACGGGTGGAAGACGAAACGAATAGCTCAGGTTCAAGGACAATATATTCATTGTCCGGACTCCAAATTGGACGTTGTTTGACTCTATCTTGTAGTACTTGAAAATATCTACAAGTTAGTATTCATTGGAACTTCTAAAAATAACATCTTGAATTCCAAAAATACGTCACAAGATAAACTGTTTGAATTCAGCCTTATCTGCACAACACTGATCTCGGGGCAATAACTCCTAGATCTATTATCCAAATACAGACTTCGATAGGTGCAAATCTAATCTCTTGACAAGATCTACAACTTTAGTATTGCCAAGATTTGAATTTGAGGCCGTCTTGAACACCGAAACTGCATGAGATGATGAGGCTGAGAGATGGCACTAGGCATTGCTGACTGCGCTGACACGTAAGCTAAATGGATGTTGTGGCGGGCACATGGAAAGAGAGAGAGAGAGAGAAGAAGGGAATTGGCGTCGGTGGCTTGGATTCATGGTGGGGCATCTTCAAAAGGAGAAGACGGGCACATCTTCGATGGCCATTAGAATGGCAGTTTCCACTTTGAATTTCTGTAAAATTGAAAGAGTATGGAGTGGCCACCGATTTTGCTTACTTGATGGATGTCAAAGTATTTTGATTGTACACTTACTAGAGCTTAGTTGGCCAGCAAATGTGAACAAAAAGAATAGAGTGGAATTTGAGCCACAGGCTAGAGAGAAAAACAACGAGGAAAGACAATGCATGTTGGGTTGGATCAAAAGGACGTGAGATGAGGTTGTCCATGGATGATTTCTTTTAATGATATAGAGAAAAAGAAACAAGGATTTATCCACACTTAAAATTCCTTAACATATTCTAATATTTGATAAATACATTTTTCAACAAGGTTATTTTATTGTTTTTAAAAAGCTCACAACCCAAAATCGAATTTTTAGGGTGTGATATTTCCGAGGCAATGCTAGCCCAAACTCCAATGGAAATCAGAGGTTTTGAGCCCTCGGAAGTTCCAGTCGTTGGAGAGGGGACGAGAGCATGAGAGAGAGGCATCGGGTGCGGTGAACGAAGTGAATGGGTAAAGAGAACCGTTCACGGGGGGTAAATATCTTTTGTTGAAAACTATAGATCAGATGTTCTGACCCAAGGATCAGATGTTCCAACTTGTGTAAAGTACCAACAAATTGGATGTTCCAATGGGAAATATCGGATGTTCCGATCAATGTAATCGTCCAGATTTTCAGATGATCTTGAGAGATAACAATTGAAATTTGAACAAGATTTTGGAGGAATACACTTAGGATATACTTTAGATGTTTTCTCCATTTATGATCAGCGAACACTCATACAGAAAAATTAATGATCATAAGTGAATTAACATGATCTGAAGATCAAAATGGATAAATTGGCGAGAAAAGGGCCAATAAATCTAACAATAAGCATAAGAGACCAAATGAACCAAAGATGGTGATTTTTCTGAATTTTTTGATTTGTATGAATTTATTTATTGTACTAGGATAAATATTCATTTAGAATGAGATCTCTAAGCACTTGAATTCACTTTTAGCACATAATTTACTCAAAGAGTTTCTTAATTACTAAAAAATCAATTTATTCACACCTTGTGGTTTGTGGGTGCTCACTAAGAGAGCATCACTTTACCAAGATATGTTCCCGATCTTTAGCTCAAAACACTTAGGAAAATGCAAACAATGTTTGCAAGGAGTCAAGCTATGTTTCGAGAAACTAAGATATTAATATTATTCCTTAACTCACAAAACCTATAATCATCTAGGGATTTGGTGAAGATATCCGCTAATTATTTTTCAGTCCTTACATGGCTTAGGACTATATCACCTTTTGTTGCGTGATCTCTAAGAAAGCAATGTCGGATATATATGTGCTTGGTTTGAGAGTGTTGGACGTGGTTGTTGGCTATTTTGATAGCGCTCTTATTATCACACAAAAGAGGCACACGATTCATATGATATTGATGAAGAAGATGGAGTGGGAGTAAGGATAGCAGTGGGCTGGGTTGAGTCGGGTCCCCATAGGTTTCAGACCTGACAGGGGCGGGTTCAGGTGAAAAAATGGACCCACATGGCCATCGTGTTGGGGCCCCGACCCAAATTGGGTTTGCGTGCAGGTCTATTTTTGAACCCGTGGGTGCCACCTAAAACCCGAAATCCCGTTTCCCTGCCCATCCGAAATCAGGCCAAATTTTCATGTGATGTGCTCCTTTGCGGTTGAACCCTTTGAGAGTAGTTTAGCACAATTTTTTTTTTGAACCCGTGGGTGCCACCTAAAACCCGAAATCCCGTTTCCCTGCCCATCCGAAATCAGGCCAAATTTTCATGTGATGTGCTCCTTTGCGGTTGAACCCTTTGAGAGTAGTTTAGCACAATTTTTATACTTATCTAATGATCAAAATCAACATTTAAGGATGCAATTACTTCATCTCAAAATGTTAGTGTAAACAATAGATATTGGCGTAATGCGTTGGATGATTGTATTGAGCCTTAAGGATAGTTTACATAGAGTAGAAGCCTTGGAGGTTAAGAAACCTCTCCAAGAGATAAGGTAGGTATCACAAGATTACAAAATCCTAACCTACTAAATACAAAGGTGTCATAATATGATATAGCATCCCCCGCAGTCATAGCTGTAGCATCGCATGCAGCAAGAGTGTCACAGACGGTCAGACTGGAGAGGAAGTCGAAGGCGGGGAACCGTCGAACAAGCAATCCCCCAGCTCAAGTGAAGTGGTAACTCTTTGTGCCAATGTCGAGGTAGCCAAGAGCGAGGGGTATGGTGTAGTCGTGGTCAAGGTCGCCGTGCGTGAGATAGCCATGGTATCAATGTAGCTGAAGTCAGGGTTTTTGTGTGATGAGGTAGCCGCACGATGAAGTTGCGGGCCTAATATGGCGCCATGGAGCTGGGGGCACAAGGATGCCTAAGGAAGAAGACGGTGATGCGTTGAGGTGGTCACTAAGAGAGAATTCAATACCAAATTCGATGCAGTTGAGGCTATCGAGGATGAGGAATCATACTGGGTTTGCCAGGCTTGGGAAAGTGTCAAGGATGAAGGCACGCACCGATGTTGCTAGTTCGGATGTGCTAAAAAGGGGACCATCACAAACCATGCGCCAGTGACAGAGGGACCAGCATAGAAAGCTTCCATGATGGTTGTTGTGTGCAAAGCGGCAACAAGGAGACTGCCGGTACAACCCATGGTTACCGGAGTAGATGGAATGTAGTCGAGGAAGAGACGGTGACTCTAGCGACAAGGTTTTGGTGGGCAGAGACTAATCATGAGGTAGAACCAGTGGGATGGAGTGGCGGCATTAGTATCCTAGAGAAATGCAACAATAGTGCTTGAAGTAGGCAGAGAAGGACCCGATCAATGTGACAAAGACCTGTGCGGATGACGATGGTGATGTTGTGACTTGGAAGGTGGGACAATGAAAGTCGGATGAGTCGTTGGTGCGTGGGAACGACAGTGAAGACAATGCAACAGCAGGAACCATCGGTTGTAGTGTTATGCCCGGTAAGGCGCACACGACAGCTAGGTGGCTTTGACCACGGTAGCGTTGTGTGCGTGCTCCAGGACGAATGTCCTAGGAGTGACCGTGCGTATCGCTGTACACTTGATCGGCTGATCAGACTGAGGGGCGCACTGACATGACGGTCGTGGACAATGCCACGCGAATTGGAGTCACTTGACCCTTACGGATTGGGCAGTGCTGTGTATGTGGTGGTGGCTGTGTCAAGAACATCCCGAACGGTAGTGGTGACGAGGAGCTGACATTGAGACGTGCAGACGGGGCAGCCGGGCAGCGGCGCATGAAGACGTCCCTTGTGGTGTCCTACGCCTGGCCGTGCAACACATGTTGGAGACAAGGAGCAAGCTGGCGTAGTTTATGCTAATGTGGGAGTAGAGGTGCACCAAGATGACGTGCTGCGATGGATGACTCAAACCGATCTACAATCGGAAAACAAAAAAGAAAACGACAATATTGTGACCAGCGAGAGAGAAAAACCAATCAATAGATCGAAAAAAAACTCTCTATAGGGGAGGTCGATCAACATAATCGGCGGTGTGAACCCCAACTATAGGTTGCGCAGCCCCCCGACGGAAATCATGAAGATTGATCTCCCTAGGGTGGCGCGACAGAAGCTTGTGGTGGAGGGTAGGACTGAATTTTGCTCTTATACCATGTAAACAAGAGAGATTGGCATAATGCGTTGTATGATTGTATTGCCTCGAGGGCAATTTATATAGAGTACAAGGTTTGAAGGGTAAAAAGTCTCACCAAGAGATAAGACAGGTATCATGGGATTACAAATTCTAACCTACTAACAAATACAAAGATATCCTAATATACAAACAGTTAAGCTGCATGATGATACACTCCATCACAGTGCCAAAAAAAATTCAAAGAATCCTCACTTCCAAGTTGTGTGAATTTAAAATCTGATGACATCTTAGAATAACCAAGACTGACATAAAATCGTTAGCTTGTGTGTGTTACATTTCTGAATTCAATAATATTTGGTTATAGAAATATTTTCCTATTAGTTAAATAGGCGTGAGCTCTTACCATGCTTTCATTGGTGTCTGCAGGAACTGGTTAATGTTGAATCACCTGACAAAAACTGGGAGTCTTCAGAAAGCATGCAAACTTAAAGGTCCGTCGGACAAACAGCAATGTTGTTTTCTATAATTTAGTGAAGGAACACGGCGGATTTATTGTTTCCCATTGGATCTCTATCAATTATTAGTTTAATCCAAAATGAAATTAAGAGGAAATTCAGCTTTTTCTCCCTATTTCGTCCTTCCAGTTACCTGATGATTCAGTGTCAGTGATCAAGTCACTCAGGTTACAGTACTTATTGATATTAACATCTCGATCATGTTTATTGCTTCACGTCTAGCGCTCTTGGCAAAATTTGGTTAAAAACATCCTTCAAATTGTTGTGTTCATGGTGCAAATGTACACAACCATTTGATAGGACCCTGATCAAAAAAAAGTTTCACATACTTCATTTTCCTTTCGGTTTTCACGAAAAGACAGTTTCATTAAAAGTGAGGGAATACATACTTCGTTATCTTTTGTACTATCAACTCATTGTCAATCACCTCATTAGTAAAAAAAAATCATGATCTGTGTGAAACAAGCAGAATCTATTTTGCCTGCGAGATTTTGGTGCCATAAAAATTGGAAATCCAATGGACACAGCAGAAAAACACTGAAGTAGCATAAACAAAGCTATTTCCGTGACAAGATGCCTATGAATTGCAGCAATGCACTGACATGTCAATGCACCACACCTGGTAAGGAAAAGCATATGTAAGATTCAAAGACCTACCGATTCAAATTTAGCAGGTGCTAGCTGCTACAAGCCAGAAATTAGATGCGTATGAATATCCAATTCATGATGGAACGGATTCAGAGCGAAGTGCCAGCATTTCTGCAGCTCAGTTTGTGATACATACAATTGCCAATACGGAACAGGCTACATGGATAATTGGATCGCAAATTACATAATTTGAACCATATAGCGTAGCTTTCATCAGCTAAAAGTATAACAAAATATTGATCATTTACAGAACTTACTAAAAGGTAAAATTGTATTATACAAATTGCACTGGTGATATTTACAGAAGAGAAGCCACTATTAATCTCCCCTCAAAAGAGACAAAAAAGACGCTACTAATCTCTTTTCACGGCATTAAAATGAAAATCAATCAAACACCTATTGATCAAAAATGATACTAGGTCGTCTCAGTATCAAAGAATCACCAGTCAAATTATCCACCACATTATCAGTGCTTCAAACTATCAGCTTCTTTGGCTCAGTTTCTCGAAACATCCAGCAACTATTTGTAGTGTCAATCAGCCAGTGTCACTGTCACATTACGGAGTATCATACGCCTAGAATGATGAAGAGGGAAACTGGACCTCCCTATGTTCCATCCTGTACACAAATAGAGCAAACCTATACACTGAACTAGAATGATCCGAAGCAGCAGTACTTCTTTCCTATCTTTCCAAATTTACTGGTAGAACGCTCTCTTTGAGACTTGATGCTGCTCTGTGAGCTATTAGAACTATTAGAACGGCTTCGTTTCACATGACTGCTTAGGAAATAGGAAGATATTGAAGGACTGTGCTGCTGAAACCCCTTGCTTGAATGTGGATCTACTGGCACTGGCTTTTGCTGTGAAGTTCCAGCCACCGCGGCATTGTTATGGATTTGAACTAACCCTGCAACGGGAAAAAAATGTGAGCCTATTAGCAAACTAATGGAATTATCATGTAACTGTCTGGACTAGACTAAAGGATCCTGCATTCACACCCTACTGTTACACTAAATAATATAGTTAGCAGTGTTCAAGATTTCTACGGTTTCAAGTTATTCTTCACATGCCATCATTCCTAAGAGTAAACCAAAGAAGGATCTTTAGCAACCTCTTAAATTTAAAACAACGAACAAAAGGGCTATGTTACCTTGTTCTGACGGACTGATGACCACATTAGCTGATTTAGTAGGTGCAGCTATGCTAAACTTGCGGTCTTGATGTTGTCCATCAGTTGTGTCACTGTCCTTCAAAATCTCCCTCAGGAATGCATCGGAATCAAAGTACTCTTCAGAAATGATAGACCGCTTGCTTGAGTTTTCTGAAGTTGATGCAGAGGCTTCTGAGCTTAGTAGATCATTGAGCTCTATGTAGTCCCCAGTAGTAATAACATCATGAACAGCTATATCATCTGCAGCAGATTTTTGCTCATGTTGTCCTTTGCTTGAAGAGCTTAGTAGGGCATTCAGCTCTACGTAGTCTCCAGTAGCAATTACATCATGAACAGCAATATCATCTGCAGTTTTTTGCTCACGCTGTCCTTTGCTAGAAGAGATTAGTAGGTCATTCAGCTCTATGTAGTCCCCAGTAGCAATAACATCATGAACAGCAATATCATCTGCAGCACTGTGAGCATGCTCATGCTGTCCTTTGCTAGAACAGATATCCTGCTCATTTGCAGCTACAGTCTGCTGTATGTAGATTGAACATTTATCAAGATTATAAGTACAACTTCCATATCTTGTCACAACATCAATATTTATAGTGCAGGATAAACTAGCAAGCAGTGGAAGACAAACAGATATAAGCATGTGCTGAGAAATTACATTCTTCTGAATGGTTTTCAAAGGAGTCCAAGCATCTCGAAAAACAAATCCTACAGATAAATGGTAAATAACTACACCAGCTATATTAGGAACCTGGGAACAATTTCCTAATTTAAAATGACAGACAGCATAGGTTTCAGTGTTTCACAATTACAATTTACACTAAAATGTAGCGAAACAAATGAGCAAATTAAAGAGAGAAAATATGCCAACCTTTGGCTCTTCTAGTTTGGCAAGATACTGAAGGTAAGATTGAAAGCTATCATTAGAAGCATCTGCATTCAGAGAATTTTGTTGACTTTCAGCATTTATCTTTTTGTCACCCTGCAGGAATACTTTACACAGAGACTTGTAATCCTGTCAGAAATGCAAAAGGCATCAATCGGGCATCAATCGTCAACCCTTGAGAAAAGCTTATAGGCTATGGAAATGACTAGGAGCAACCATGGGCTACCTGTGGTAGATTAGCTTCATCATTCTGTTCTACCTGATATTCATGCATCACCCACCCAGTTCTCTCACATGGTGCTTGACCTTCATAAAACTCCAAAACAATTTTGACACCAATGATACCTGTACTTGTTGGTATTCTGGAAGAATGCAAAGGATTCCAGTATCCATTGATTGCCTTTCTGATACCGTGTTTAGCATTATCATAGGGCTGCTGATCATCTGACCAGTTCAAGTGCCATACGCCTCCTACAAGATGAGTTATCTTTTGTCAGGTAATTTCCTAGAAATCTACTAGCACAATTCGCAAAGAATCAAAGATCATATGGGATTCTTCTTAGTCAAGTAGGGAAAATAATACGTCCAGTTCCTCACTATCAAAAAATTGCATGAAAACCCTTAAACTATATGCTAGTTAATTGGACCCCCGTACTGCTTAAGAATATGCAAGAAAGCTATTCCAAGATTATTAAAGCAGACTTTTTACAGTACTATGCATCCAAGTTCCGGTGGATATATACCAACACAATATAGATCTAGAACAATAATTAGGGTGCACATTCTAATGTTTTAAATGAATTCAGATGCTCAATCTTAACATGAGATATGGTTATATAAAATCACATTTTAGGGGGTTGATTGCAATCTGACGGCTTAAATTGGTCAGATCATTGTGACAGCATAAATTGATCAGACTATTACAAATCCTGTGTAGTGTCTAAACACCTAGAAAAGTTAGGATTCGCACACAAACTACAGTTGGAATTTGGATGGAAAGATTTCAAAAATTACAGCTAAGCAAGACAACAATGCATTAACCAGTCGTTTAAACACGAAGGTGATAACTGCACTCTCCCAGTGAAAGCAGGAAAGCAGTTGGCGTAACTTGCAAGGAAACCTGAGAAAGTTTCAATAAATGCAAAGGATTTCGCATAACATTGCAATGTAATCTGAAGGCACTATGTTGCTGCAGTAACTGCAATAATCAGCTGTGCACAAGAATTATACAAAAGCCCTTTGTGTTTTCTTCAAAGACCAAAATTCTTTTGAAAGGTTTGCCAAAAAAAGGTACGCTGTTTACCCACCAGTAATCAGTTATGAATTCTTTTCAAAAGGTTTGCAATTATCAGTTCAGTGCATTTTTAATCTCTTTCGCCCACCAGTGACCAGTTATGAATTAAAAACCTTTGCCCATTGCAGATTTATATGGCACATTTTTCATTCTGTGCAATCATACAATGCATTACACTAAAATAACAGCTCAAAATGGACAAATCAGAGCAATCTTCAGGGTTTACGGTGACTCGGTTAAGAAAATCATATCACAAACTTTGTGTTTGACGCAAGACACTGCGAATTCCTAATGGAAGATGTAGTTACAACACCAAAAACATAATGCAATTTGTATCTTGTGCTTAGACTGGATACTAACCAGTGAAGCCTCGTGGATCAACAACAGAAAAGTCCAAACCCACAAGTACGTCCTGGGGAAGGGGGTCCTCGGCTTTCCTCTCCGCCAAGAATCTCACAAGCTCCTCATCAGTCCAGGAATCTCTGATACTGATGTCAAGCGCTGCTAGCCTCTCACAAGGCCCGTGAATTGGGGGCAACATCATTGTCCTGGAACAAGATACACACAACATTTTTAGTTAACTTGCAGAAGCGCATATTTAAAGGACCTACAATGCTATGCTCCTGTACGAAAAATAATAGGTCCAAATTTCCCTTAACAATTGGGGCTCTGTGCATACATAGCTTCTAATTCCCAATTAATAGATTAATTCAAGAGCTGACAAAGAGCTCACCACCATTATTAGCAAGGTTCTTGCCTCAGATATTCTTGGATTGACAGAAGGGGGAAAAGGTTTTACAGCACCATATACATCAACATCTTTAATCCACCGAAAGAAAGAAGAAAGATGCCATCGCAGAACGGAACACTAATTACAGAATTAACAAGTCAGACTCATACAGAAACAGAAAGTCACCAGAAACAGAACAAACAGAGAGAATCACTAATGATGGTCTGCTGAGACGTTAAAGCACACCACGCACAGAAAAACATTTCATTAAGTGAATAAAAAATCTCGCAAAGAACCAAACCGAAGCACCGATTCTTGCAAGAATGCAATCAACCCAAAACCGCCCATAAAAAATCATACGCACCAAACAAACTCAAGAACAGACCAATTTGGCAAGAACACAGACCAAAACAGAATAAACAGTGATATACTACAGCACACGTACCAAATAAAACCAAGAACACCCAGCAACATTCGACTGAGCAAACCAAGAAACTCGTCAAGAAGCGGAATCAAACCCCCGATCCTCGCAAGAATGCCAGGAAGCCAAAACCCATGTAAAAACTCAGCACAGAAATCGAAAGCCACCCAAAAACAGAGAACCAAGAACCAAGAACGCGTGCGAACCAAAGAAGAGGTCATCTCTGAATAAACCCCCCCAAAACACACAGAAAGAAACGCAGGATTCCGCATCCGCTTCCACTCCCCGAATCGCGTCGAATCAAGAACCAAATCCCCTTCCCCCAAATCTCCGTCACCGCGATCCCAGACTAAAATCCCATCGCCCGAACGGGAATAAAGAATCGCGGAGAAGAGGGTGGGTAGAGACGATTCGCGCACCACGGGGTCGGGGCCGCAGCAACCGGCTCGCGGTGGTGGTGCAGCGAGCGAACCAAGCGACGTGACGCGATGCTGCCGAGCCGAGCAAAGGTGGGGAAGGGCGAACGGGCGACGCAGATGCGGGCGCGAGGGCGCCCATTTATACTAGCGTCGCCAGCGTGCACGCCTCTCGCTGCCGAGTGGGGCCACAGCCTAGGGGGGCCCGGCTACGCGTCGGAAGTGCAATGGCGGATGGGCGGGCTGCCGCGTCAGGTGGGCCCGGCAGAAGGTCCAGAACTTGGCTGCCCGCTGCGGCTACTGACAGGTGGGATAGGGATAACGGAGGGTCTCAGCTGTAAGGCTGTTATTGGACAGGAGCGTGAACCACGGTTAAGGCGCCAAACCCGCCCACAATTAGCGGCTCAACATGTCTGGCCTTGGAGGTTGGCCGTTATTTACAGCCGCCTTCCACTTCACGCCTTCGAGGTCACCAGCGCCCACGTCGGCCCGGTGACGTTGAGCCACTTGGGCCCGCGTGTCGGTCTCGAGGTCGAGCATTTCGAACGTGCAGAAGCGCAGGCCCGAGCATTGGATCTACTTCCTCTGACTTTACGCGGGTAAAGACGGATGTGATCACTATTGTGTGAGAGTAGCTACAGGAAGTATTTTTTTTCGTTTTGTAATGTTTGTTTATAGTTTTAAGTATCTATCTCAAATTATTTATTTATTGTGGTAACTAAGAATATTTTATAACCTATTTTACTGCTATACCATTGAGTGTATGCATGCATTTACTTTAATATTAATGAGTTATTTGCTCTCATCTTTATATTGATTAGGAATAGTATAGCCATCTTACTATATTTTTTCACTTGATTTTAGTATTTTTTAGTTTGTATGTAATGGTCGACGTGTACAAATATTGCGAAACAGAGAGGGTAACGTTATTGTTTCACTAAATTATGTCTGTCCATTTCCAATCCACGGCTCACAGCTAATTAAAATCACGGGAACTGTGCTTCTCTGACTCTACTCCTCTTCCCAGGATTGTGTTCAGTGTTCATACCGTATGTGGGGAAAATAAAAGGAAAAAGAATACGGACTAGGATAGAAGGATCTTCATTACTTTACCCACTTGATGCAGCATACCGTTCATTACTTTAGCCAGGTAATACCAACTTTGGGACATTTGCACTCCATGGAAGGGACAAAAAACCGAAGTATTGTCAAATGACAAAATGCGTGACTTGTAGGAGTATTATGCATCTTATATTCACTAATGTATGGTTATATGACATGGTTTAACATGCCCTCTAGTTTAGTCTGCTACGACAAACTCGTTCTCTCATCTTAATTTGAACTGAGATCATATATCAACACGATCTGATCTTAGACATGTAGAAAATGTACCCAAACGGTGGCTATCACCGGATTCGTTCACAGTTGCCGTATCGTTTTGAACTAGTCAACCGTTTGGTGTACCAATTGTAACAGTTGTTACTGTTGTTGATGAGAAATCCAGAAGTATGTGCACCTAATCACTGATACCCCGTGCGGTGAATTCACCTATTAGCCCCTGAGTCTGACAGTTTTCCACGGGGACAGTTAAGAGCAGGAGTTATTCCGTGTCAAACCACCTGACGGGCTCATGGCCGTCATGCAACACCTCATCCTCATTCACCGTTGGGTCCCAAAACTCTGGTATCAGCTGAGTCCGTATAATTCACTGTATGAATGGTCATTGTTATGAATAGAGGCTCGTTACAAATAAAATCATAAGTGACACTTATCACAAATAAGATCATAGGTGATAGATCACCAATAAAGGTCATAGATGACAGATTATAATAGTGACCCGTCACCTATGGCTAAATATAAGTGACATGTTTTAACAGTGATCTGTTATTTACGACTGCTAAGTACTCTTCATGTTTTTAGATAAAAAATCAAAAAAAATATTTTTCCACCTGAGCCCTCTAATACAGGAGCTTATCGCATATGCCTCACAAGTCACGTCATTTTTTCAAACTGTTTTGTGGCTTTGCATTTCGTGGGAATCGAACACGTGACCTTCCCTCGCACACGAACCCTCTTACCACCCCAGCTATCATGTCGTTGTAATAAAAAACGAATATTTTATCCTTTTAACCTTGGTTGCTGTAGGTCACAGATGACTTATGACCCGTCACTTATGAAAAGTCATATGTGACGTGTCACAATTATGACCGATCATTGATGACTATTTTTGTCGAATTGTTGAGTACTGAATTATTTAATATTGAATTCAGTGAATTGTTGTTTACTGAATTGTTGATTTACATATAGTTTTTTTATCTAAAATTGTACAAATATTTTATGAATTTATGAACATTTCATGCCAACGATCACAATTTAATAGGTGAATCAGAGTGTCTTTGGTAAAACGGGCATAACTTTTGTATACGAACTTAACTTTTTTTTTACTCTAAGGACATCTACATCAAAAGTAATATTTGTTGCTCAAGTTACATCCATTACTCCTTGACTATGTCGGTTTCGGCAATTTTTTGAGGCCAAATTCAGCCTGTAAGATTGAGTTCTTGTCCCGTGAAATTTCTGCATCGTTTTCGGAACACGCTTTTGTGTCCATAGTTGTCATTTCTTACATCAAACCACAACAGAAATGTAAAATAGTTCCTATTCTAGTGATATTGAGGTGAGAAAAATAAGAGAAAAAATAAAATAAAAAATATATTTATGTCATTAAGCTATTGGTGACGGATCGTAACACTGACCTGTCACCAATGAAGTCATTGGTGTTGCATGAGAAAAAAAAATACCATCATTAGTGGCAAGTCAAAATTTGACTTATCATTAATGACTGTCTTAGAATGATCCGTCACTGATGAGTTTGTCATTGATGACGGGTCACAACTTGACCCATCACTAATAACTACCTAAGATGACTCGTCGCTAATGAGTCGTTATAGGTGATGTGTCATAACCGTGATCTATCACCTATAACTGACCTAGGATGATTGATGACGGGTCACAACTTAACCCATCACTAATAACTACCTAAGATGACCCATCGCTAATGAGTCGTTATAGGTGATGGGTCATAACCGTGACCTATCACCTATAACTGACCTAGGATGATCCGTCATTGATGAGTCATCATAGGTAACGGATCATAGCTACGATCCGTCACTATTATCATAAGTAGCGGGTCATGTTACGACTCGTTACTAATTCTATGTTTCCTTTATCTATTTTTGACGTAGTGATTGGTGATGCCTCTATTGCATTAGGTCGGAGACCTCATATCATGCTGTTACTTCATGTGCCTCACCCTCCCTCATGGAACTCAACCATGGGAAAGAAAACCTATGTATTGGTAGCATGTCAATTGGAGGCACATGCAATTGATTTGGAAGGAAGTGAAAGGCATAAGAGCACCTCAACCATATGGTGCATCACTGCGCCTAGGTCTCTAGAAGTTCGGCCTCCATCTCCAGGAGTGCTAACTTGCTGCTTCCACCTCCATGAGTGATTCCTTGCCCCTCAACCACTAGAGGAATACATGCCTCTGCCTCCAAGAGCCTCTCTACATTGGGGGAGATAGGCCAGTCAAACCACTAGACCCTAGCTTTAGGAGAATGTGAAGTCTTAGGTGTCGGTTTCGGTAGATAGTCCTGACGGGGAACATGACTATTGTTGTCACATCTCAAAAATGGTAAACCGTAATGAAGCATCACTTAACCATTATCGCATATGTTATCACCTGTGTTGTTACGTAATTGTTTGACAAGTTTAGTTTGAAGGTGTTTCAAACACCATAGAGATGGTTTAGAGCTCCTAAGAAAAACCCTAGATCCTTTGGAGAAGAAAGGGAAGGGAAAGCGGGAATACTTAGAAAGATTCAGCACAAAACCCCTCTCGCGGTCTGACCGGGATCACCCATTGTCTAACCGCCAGGTAGCAGCCACGTGTGTTTGCTACGTCTAACTGGCACCCTACGCGGTTCGACCGCCTGCACATAAAAGCTCAACTTAAGATGGTCGATTGCCTCTCTCACACTCTTACTCTCTCATTTGCTCTCTCTCTCTCTCTCTCTCTCTCTCTCTCTCTCTCTCACTCTCCACCCAACACTAGAAGGGACAAGGATTCCTTTGTCATCGCGTTCGAGGGATGGAGATCGTAGGAGTGGACTCTCATGAGCTCCCGAAGGATTTCCCCAAGTGTCTCCCCCTCTTCTCCCTTGCCGGAGACCCGCCATTCATCTCAAGCTCCACCACCACCCTAGGAGCCGATCCGCAAATCGAAGCCTTACCAAAGCAAACCCATCCGCTAGAAAGCTTCAATGCACTAAGGTGAGGCTTCCCCTACCATTTTTTCGTTGTTTCCGAGCTCGATTCGACCCCCCCCCCATGTCGTTTAGGCCCAAAACTCAACCTATCTTAGGTCCAATCCATGGGGTATTTTGAGTTTAGCTTGGTGAAGATAGTCCAAGTCACTTTAGAAACACTCCATTAGTCCCATAGAGCATTTAGGTACCCTCCACGGTCGAGAGTCTCATTGGAGCTCTCGCTGGTAACCCCACAAGGGTGCTGCTGGTAAGGCCTGGCGGTCTGACCGCTGCTAGGGTCGGTGTGACTGCCAGTTGGGACCAAAAGGTCTGAAATGAGGGCTCTATAAGGGGTAAGACCGCCGCTAGGTTTGGTCTGACTGTTGATGGGCGATTTGATTGTCGGATCTACGTTGGTTCAACCGTTAGCCCCCAAAACTATCTGCTAGCCGCCGGTCTGACCGCCACCCTAGGGCTGATTTGACCGTCAGCCACTGAAGGCTTGACGCACTTTAAGTTGGCTTATCCGGGGTTTCATGCTTTGAAGCCCTAGTCCCTTAGCGGTCTTTTGCGATTGTTTTCGAGTCTCAGTGCTCCACTATTACTTGAGCATGCATTTTATGCATCATTTTTGCATTGTTCATTTATTTATGCATTGAACCCATGTTTTTTTTAGAGAGCGTCGATCCAACAGTTCAGGCGAGCAAGGGCGACACCGAAGCACCCCACTTATGTGAATTCTGTGCAGGTAGCATCAGGCAGCCGGTAGAGCAGTAAGGCAAGCATCCAAGCATATTGAACCCTTGTGTTGAATTGAATAAAGTCAAAATTTTATAAATTATGCTTATGTATCTTTGCATGAGTAGAGAGTCGATGTCGGGCAAAAATGGGTAGAACCTATGTTGTATTGCATATCCTGTACCTTGAGTTGTTCATTGTCCTCATCCTTGTCTCCTCAATAATATTGTTGATGTCTAGCCTAAGAGTTGTTCGACATACTTAGCAATGCATAGGTCCTCAGTAGAAGTCGAGCGACGGTAATGCCGTTGTTCGCAAGCTTAGAGCTTACTTATTGTTTCACAATATTGATTATGTTGTTGAGATGGTTGAGATGTGAGAATGAGATGAGATGTAGGCGGTGTTAGGGGTATCATCTACCCTAGAGGAGGTTCCCGTGGTAGTTCGGGGAGGGAGCCCAAATACCGTAGACCGCCTTGCATTGGTTAAGCACCAACCGTTAGCCGTCCTTGGCTTTAGCACTTACTGTACTCACCATATGCTGATCTAATGGTAAGGTAAGCTGAGTACCTCTGTAGCTGTGATCATTTGGGCCTAAACATTGACAGTGTGAGCGAGCGGACTTGTAGAGGTATCTAGTTTGCTTCGAGAGTAGTTCTGGATACCTCAGTGCTGAGCGATGCATGTATCAAATTGTTGTGGTTTATTGGGAATAGTTATCATGAGTACCCCCTTGTATGAACCTGTGTGGTCATGCAGGCCGAATGGTCCTCATGTCGTGTGGGTAAAGGAGTATCCCCTGTAGGGTGTAAAACAGTTCGAGCTACCGCGCTCTCGATCATGAGCATGTCTTCTGGTCATACGCACCATCGTAGAGTCACGAGTTGTGGTAGTGGTTGGATATGTTGGTCATGGGGAAGATGGTTCGTGTACGTACATGTTCATGATGGTTCCAGTTATATTTTTGTGCAGTTGGTCATTATAGGGTATAATGGTATTGTTGTTAGTTAAGTTTAGGTGCTCACGCTTATGTCTAGGTTACTTAAGCATATTAATATACTAACCTTGAGGTCTTTTTCTTGCTAACAACTCAATACATAATCCTTGGAGTCGAGCTATTTATTTGTGCTCTATATGGATTAAGTCTTCCGAGTACCTTCATACTCAGCTGCTCTACATATTTTGCAGGTGAGGAGGAAGCGGTGTTTGGCTACTTCACGCCTGTCGAGGGTGATGACGGGCATGAGTAGTGCATCCTACTCAGTTGGCGTGCTTTTGTGATGGAGCCTAAGGGCATATGGCTCCATCCTCCTTTTTCCTTTTATTGCTTTAGCTTCCGTTGTGTAGTTTCTTTTGTTTGTTAGGAGTTGAGCATGTTTTAGTCTCCTCCTAGCTCTCTTTTGCTATAAATTGTAATGACTTGGTAGTGCTTAATAACTTGTAATATAATGTTAATTACTTGCTCTTTTTTAAGCTGTGTTGTGATGCTATATGTTGTAAAGGCATGCGTTCCGATCTTTAGCACAAAACACATACTAGGACTATCGGGATGATATTCTAGTTAATTATCGAGGTTGTGATTATGAATAATGATCCTCCTGGTGATTAATTAGGATATTATTTGGACGGTTCCCACACAGCGTGGTATCAGAGTCTGGTTTAACTAAGTAGTCTAAACAACATCCTAAGAGTGTTTAGTAAAGTGTGTCAACTTCAGTAAGCAACCCACTAAAGTTTCTTCTGTGCCTCGTCATGTTAATATGTATGAATTTGCTATGTTTATGCCGCTAAGTGTAAAGCGTTGTTATGAGCGGCGCTCGAGTCATTATTTCCGCATTATGACATATTTATGATTGCATTGCATCAACGTCGAAGGTAAGGAACGCCTCCCGATGGCGGTGACGATTGGGGGCTCAACCGGTGCGAGGTAGGGGCCCGATGTGTTCTGTACGGCGATGGTACGAGAAGTAAATAAGTTAGCAATAATGTATGAACATCCACCATACTATGGTAGATTTGGTCGTCTATGGGTTGTTGCTTGTGTGGCATGATGCACAAGCACCCTTTGCGCTTCTTATTCTCTCTCGTGCGAAGGGTGATGATTAGCAATTGAGATATATATGCAAATGCCTGTGATCTTGATGTTTGTTGTGGAGAGACACGCTCGAGAAAGAAACGGTAGATAGGAATTGAGCATGCATTCATTTTTCCTCATTACTCATGCGCATGCATCCTTCCATATATGCGTCATTGCGGGTATAAGCAAATGTTAGCCGACGAATGCTTTTAGACTATGTCAAAATTTGACTTCTCCCTATTTGTCTTATCAGTACAACAGGATGTGAACCCGCCGAGACTTTTCCGAGGGACCGAATGAGAACAACCCTCCGCCGCCTTCACCACCAAGTATGGCGGATGTGCTCATGCAGATAGAGAAAAACCGTCAAGCGTAGACAGCTCTTCTCGAGGCTCTCGTGCGCAACACGGCCCCTCATGGAGGAGGTGAAGCTGGGCGCCAAGATGACTTCGCAGACTTCCTTAGGACTTAGTCGGCCACCTTCACGTGGGTTGAGGATCCTCTTGATGCCGACCATTGGCTCCAAACTATCGAGAAGAAGCTCGCTTTGATTCGATGCGAGGACCATGAAAAGGTGCTCTTTGCTGCCCATCAGCTTCAGGGTGCGGTTGGCGCGTGGTGGTCCAACTTCTTGGCCATGCACCCCGCCAATCACTGGGTGTCTTGGGCGGAGTTTCGCCAGGCATTCCGTGATTTCCACATCCCTAAGGGCCTCATGGAGATAAAAATGCGGGAGTTTATGGACCTCAAGCAAGGGGGCAGAACGGTGATGGAGTATGTCAGGTGTTCAACCACCTTATATAGTATGCTCGAGATGAGGTCAACGCTGATGAGAGGAAGCAATACCCCTTTATGAACAGCCTCAATTCTAAGATGCAAGACCGGCTATCAGTGCATGAGTTCACCAATTTCAATAAGCTTGTGAGCACCTCGCCCATAGTAGAGTTCAAGTTAAAGAATCACCAAGAAGAGAAGAAGCACAAGAGGGTTTTGTCGCCTTTCATGGGCGGGAGCTCTCAATGCGCCTGCATGGAGAGTCAACCTCCACCATCTCACATATCGGCCTCGACTTCTCCACGGCCGATGTGGATGGTGTGGCGTCTGTCCTTCTCTGCCCCTCAAGGACAGCCTACAAGACTCATAGTTTCGCAGGAGAGTGTGACCGATGGCCCCAGCGGCCCGTGCTACAACTGTGGCTGTGTCAGCCACTATGCACATGATTACCCGTACCAGGAGCCATGGTGACTACTCCAAGGACACCACCCACTCAATCCACTCCTCAAGCCTCTGAGGCTGCACACGTGCCCAAGCGTGGCTGAGCACGTCACACCATAGCTGAAGGAGTTCACGAGGGTAACAACGTAATGATGGGCATGTTGAGTATGAGTTTTAATTCTGTCATTACTCATGCAGTTATTCTTTTTGATTCTGAGGCTTCTCACTATTTCATAGCAACGAGTTATACACAGCGGCACATGCTGAAAATTAGCGCCAACCCTACACCTTATCTCATAGACGCACTCGGAGCTAAGATTCTTATTAATCAGTGCGTGCCCAGAACATCGAATGTTATTAGTGACACATTATTTGGTGCAAATTTGTTAGTGATGGACTCCAAAGGGATAGACATCATGTTGGGAATGAATTGGCTCACCAAGAACAAGGCAATCATAGATTGTGCTCAGCAGACTATCACCTTCAATGGTTTATCCGGCACCCGATCTCATTTGAAGCTTGAAGATGTCAATCCTTGTCTTTATGCCCTGAAGGTCATCGCCACCACAGATCTCATGAATAGGATCAGTGGTGTGTGAATTTCCTAACGTCTTTCTAGATGAGTTGCTTGGGATGCCACCCGATCTAGCAGTGGAATTCTCGATTGATCTTTTGCTTGGAATAGCCTCGATTTCAAAGAGGTCTTACAAGATGCTGCCAAATGAATTGATAAAACTGAAGAAGCAGTTAAAGGAGTTGCTAGGGAAGGGGTTTATTCGTCCGAGCTCCTCACCTTTGGGATGCTCGGCACTTTTTATGAAGAAGAAGGATAGTACCCTGCGGATGTGTGTTGATTACCGCCCGCTGAATAAGGTCACTGTCAAGAATAAGTATCCGCTTCCCAGGATCAATATTCTGTTCGATCAGTTGACTGGCGCCTGAGTTTTCTCGAAGATTGACTTGAGACTGGGCTATCATCAAATCAAGGTCCGACCGAAGGATATTCCAAAGACGGCTTTCTTGACTCGTTATGGTCTTTATGAGTTTACCGTCATGTCCTTTGGCTTAACGAATGCCCTGTCGTTCCTCATGTACTTGATGAACAGTGTGTTCATGGAGGAACTTGACAAATTTGTCATGGTTTTCATCGACGACATTCTTATATACTCCAATACCGAGGAAGAGCATGCAGATCACCTCCGTGTTGTTCTTGGCCGCCATCGAGACCACCGACTATATGCTAAGTTCAGCAAGTGAGAGTTCTGGTTTAAGGAGGTCGATTTTCTGGGACATGTATTGTCTAAAAATGGTGTCGAAGTTGACCCGAGCAAGGTGTAGGATGTGCTAAATTGGGTGCAACCCAAGAATGTCACCGGCATTCGAAGTTTTTTCGGACTTGTGGGTTATTACTGCCGGTTCATCGAAAACTTCTCCAAGATTGCTAAGCCCATAACCGAGTTGTTGAAACAGGGAAGTGTATTTGAATGGTCAAGTGAATGTGAGATAGCTTTCTATACCTTGAAGACACTGCTTACGACCGCTCCTATTCTCGCTTGGCCTGGTGTGGGCAAATGTTTCAACGTCTATTGCGATGCTTCCCGCATAGGCCTCGGATGTGTCCTTATGTAGGAGGGGAAGAGTTGTTGCTTATGCTTCATAAAAGCTGAAGCGTCATGAAGAGAACTATCCAAACTCATGACTTAGAGCTTGCGGTGTTCTGTGGTTTGGGAACCAGGGTGGTGGTTTCGAAGGTCGAAGCATTGAGGAAGAAGATTCTTGATGAAACTCATGACTCGTTGCTATCCATTCATTCAGGGAGCACGGAAATGTATCAAGACCTCAAGCCACGATTTTAGTGGACTCGCATGAAGTGAGAAATCGCTCGATATATTGCCGAGTGCGATGTCTACTGAAGAGTCAAGGCCGAGCATCTCAAGTCGGCCTGTACACTCCAGCCTTTGCCCATCCCCTCTTGAAAATAGGAGGAAATCGGCATAGATTTCATTACCGGATTGTCGAAGCCATCGAATTTTGACTCACAAGTTCACCAAAATACACTTAGACACCATCTTCAACTATAAAATTTGCTTGATAATAACAACACATTGCTTTCACTGCCTGGTGGGACCACATGTCAGGATGGAAGTGGTGGTTTAGGCGGCGAGAAGTGGGCCCGCCTTCCGCGCCACCAGAACGGTGCAAGGGAGGTCAGGTGTTGTGCCATGCAAGTGCAATGGACACTGGTCACGGCGAGACGTGAACCGTGGTTAACACATAAACCCGCCCACAATTAACCACTCAACCATGGTTTGATATGCCTATCTCTGTCCCTTGACGTGATCCGTCTGTTAGTTACTACTAGTAACCGTGCGTGTGCGACATGCACAAGTAATTGTACCACTACGATTTCTAAATTATAAGGACATATTTTATATTCTAAGGTAACATAAGTCAAGTAACCGAATATGACAATGCTTAAGCCATCCTCTACGGATATTTAACTAAACACTGCAAGCAGAATCAAAGCTAGTTTAATTTAATCATGCTGCTTGGCAAGATTATCTACAATCACAACATAATCTGAACTTTTTTCTTTTTCATCGTCACGTTCGGAATCTAAACGTTTTGTTTAGTTTCGAGTCCAACAAATTTGCTGTTAATTTTTGTCTGAAATTCGTCATATCACGCTACAAAATTGTAAAAAAAAATTAATCTTTTATCTAAATATAATATAATTATTTAAACATGCGGCGGTGAGAGCACGGGCGTGGTGGCGAGGGCAGGCGCAGTGGATGATATAATTAATTTGCTTTCAATTTGAGGAGCAGGACACTTTGTGCTTTACTAAATATCACAAAGGATGATATTCAAAATTCCTCAATATCATGAAGAATAGATTAATTTTCGTAACAGTACATAACAACAATTAAATTTGTTTCTAATTTTAAGTAAGATTTTTTTGCAAGATAATTATATATTGGTAACAACCCTGCCAATTTAGTTTTTAGAAAATGATCACTTATTGGATATGTAATCAGATCAAGACATAATGGTCATATAAAAATAGCATGCTGGGGTGGTATTCACAAGTACATGTAGTCTAATTGCTCAATACTACATAATGATCACCTATAAACTTTGAAACATCCCAGATTTTTTTCTCATGAAACGAAATCACTATAATTTTATACATGTTGCTAAAAGAAGGACAACCATGATAATACGAGTATAAGGTAAATGAACTGATAGCTATGGTTTGGAGATACTGAACCTGTGAAGTAGTAATCCCCTATCCTTCCGATGTGGTTTATCTGTTCCAAAGAGGAAACATACATTGCATTAGTTTTTCAACCTGCATGTCGCAATCAAGATTCATGAGTAAAAATTGCAAATAATTTCAGGATATCACATAACCATATTCTCATTAAGCATGTCATGCATAGCCGAACAAAAGTGCACCAAATTTGGACAACCACAATTATGTTAGAAATTTGAACAATATGCTACCTGTTTGAGAGGTTTCATGAGGGCGAATATCACAAAGCTCTCTACGCTTTCTTGGGATTTGTGAACCCATTCTATTGTCAACAGCGTCTTTATTCTCATCTTCAAGATAATCATCAGTTTCTAGAGCATGCTCTAGCTCTCTTGAGTCAAACTTTATTTGAGATCAAAGCCTCCCTAACAAGCATAACAATATCTTTTTTCTTCTCTTACTCCTTAGGCTGCAAGGCCAGAATAAGCACAATGGTTATTACAAAATGATCAGGTACCAAATGAAGTATTCTAACATTGAAGTAAGTCAACTGCCTTCCTCTTGGGCCAATGAATATTGCCTAACAGAGAAACATTATTTAGATAAAGCACACTAATCACTATTTCCAAATAACATAGTGCAATTCTTTGTGCAAATTCCAACACAATATTCAAAAGTAATTATGATACAAACATAGGTATATAAGATCACATATTGTTTAAGAATGTATATC
Source organism: Phragmites australis (assembly GCF_958298935.1). Taxonomy (NCBI): domain Eukaryota; kingdom Viridiplantae; phylum Streptophyta; class Magnoliopsida; order Poales; family Poaceae; genus Phragmites; species Phragmites australis. The sequence goes on along the minus strand of NC_084944.1, from coordinate 12,633,518 downwards.
CATTGTGCTTCTAGAAAATTAAGCGGATAAATACTTGTTTTAAGGTTCCAAATCTCAGAAATTGGATCAGTGTATGTTACCTTGACGGATAACGTATGCTGACCTTGAATGGGATTTAGATGCTAAATGTTGAGCCCTAGGAGATTTGCTGTAGAACATATTCATAACAAGTTAGTTGGCAACAAGGTTACCCAATCACATCAAAATATGGCAACACACGATGGGCTCCTGCTTCTGCTGTAGCTACGACTTGGGCTTCGGCTATGTGAGTAGGAGCGGCCATGTTTGCCATTATATTCCTTCACCTGTAGATAATAAGGTGTATGGTTAACAATAGAAGAGATTCCAAGGACTGAACCATAATAAAGCAACAATGCTTACCCTTATAAAAGCTCACCCAAAGGCATTCCTGAATTCAGTATCATCCAGTTTCTTTCTTTGCAAGTGGTTGTCAAAGCAATAGAATGATAGTCAAGTCAGAAAGCAGCCCAAAAATATTCTAGACAAAGAGACCTAAATAATAAAATAATATCATAAAACACTGATAGCACTCTATTTTTCATTTGTGTGCATCAACTTAGTTTTGGAGTGTTTATATCCCAAAAGAAGGGCTCTTCTTCCACTCCTATCCATGAGAAGAGCCCCAAATAGTGTGATTGGAATCTGAAATAATTGTTGTTATAGAAAAAAAAATGCTATGATCAGTTACTTTCATTGACAGGGAATGGTTTATCCTGAACCTGAATAATGCCAATCGAGGTGGTCCCAAGTTTTCCAGAAAACCCTGAACTTTTAGGAAAGAACAATTTCAGATACCTCCTTTTCTCTGGAGGAAAAATATCTAGTTCAAAAACCAAACGAGGAAAAAATTTAGCTTGTATAGAAGCCTAAGGCATTTATTCCTCCCAGTTGCTGAAAAATCATCAGGCCAATGCCCACCTATGTATCAAAGTTGCAGAATTAGTCTTGAACTTCTTTCACACCTTTCCAAAAAAAACTATGGTTTACATCACGAATATATCGATATCTAGTTTTAAGAGAAAAAGATTTTAGCAGAATTAGTCTTTTGAAAAGAATCAAGTAAAGAAAATTCTTAAGAGTGACATCATACATATTTTTGCTCTGAAACAAATCTTGAATCCTGGCCTAAGGTAGGCTACGAATTGTTTCAAGATTATCACTATTTTGCTACAAATCACCACATGTTGCAATCATAAACGTTATATAAATGTGACAGAATCTTGTGGTTGGAAAGTAAAAAGATCGAGTGCAAAATTCATAATTTCATATATCCTATAGATAAAATACTTAATGATAATAATCGCCCATTGGATTTTTGACATCCTTGGATGAAAACCATAGAGAATAGAAGATGGTGTTTTTATCCAAGAAATCAAAAAAATTAAAAACAAAAAATTCATGGTTCATTACATGACCATATTACACACACAAGTCAGTTACCACCTCACCAACCACCTTGGAGACTCTAGAATGACGAAAAGCCCCACAAGAAGGATAGCACAAGGTACTAATCCTGCATAAAATGCTACATTAATTTCTCTTGATTCTGGATATGTAAACATACATGTAAAGATCATGGTTATTACCTACTACAACCAAAGAGCACTATGAAAGAAATGCTCCAATAATGTAAGCAGTTGAACACCCTGAGCATATGAACAACTGGATGTGCAAAAGAGCCTATACCAATTCTTAAGATTCAATAATTTAAAAATATATCAAGAGACTCTTCAGCTCCATTTCTCTAACCTGGTTTGCAGTTGCAAGGCCCCCTTGAACATCCTTTGGACGTATAGATATAAAAACAGGCACATGTGTTATTGTAACCTAGGGCAATGTTAGTGCAATAGATATGATGTTGATCAAGGGAAAATAGTGTGTCGCTACACAACAACTAAATGAAAAAGTCTTAAAAAGTTACAAAAGAAGAACGACGAGTCAGGTGGATATTGAGAACTAAAGATGTCCACCACATAGGAAAGAACTCCGGTACAATAGCCCAGCTGTCGGAGGATGAACTCCACAAGCAGGGATCCAGAGGGACCCCCTTTGGGATTCGGCCGGGGGGATGATTCTGAATCTACCTCGTATGCGAATTAAATGAGAGTAAATGAGATGCAGACAGGATGGATGATCGAATGCTAGAGGAAATAAACGCTCAGGGGATTTTAGATAGGTTCGGGCCGCACGAAGCGTAATACTCTACTCCTGTGTGTTTGCTATAAATGCTCTGGGAATACCTCTCTGAGGATTTCTTGTGTTACAAGGATTTCTGTTTAAGTCTAGAGCTTCGGGCTTCGTGAGCCTCTGCTCGGCTTCGTTAGCTTGTCTATTGAGCTTCTTGAACTTGTCTTCTATCTCTTCACTTCAACCTTCAAAGCTTCCGTGTCAGGCCCCCCTCCCTCCGGGGAGCCCGCACCTTCTTATACCCCGTTGGGGCGGCCTGGCGTGCCCAGAAAGGAGGGCATGAGTCCCCAGGCGCCATAAATGTAAAGCAACCACCATGGGATGCAGCTTGATGTTACGGGGGGGGGGGGGTTGAACATGAGCCCCCGTCCGGTCGTGTCGCCTGTTATGCACGGCTTTAGCCGTCCGCAGGAGGGGGGGCCCACCGAGCAGCCGCCGAACCACCCCGCGTGCCCGCTTGGTTAGAGCGCGCTTGACACAGCAGGGGGGCAGGTGATAAGCCTCGAGCCCAGCGACGATATCCCATGGCACGCCGGATGTCACGCGATGGGACCCACTGCATTAAATGTTCCCACACCTCCCTGCCAGACAGTGGCAGGGGCTGACAGCATGCGTGGGGGAGTGGTTGGAAGTGACAGGCTACGCTCCCACTTAAATGTAGCATCGGGCCTCTCACCAATCGACACCTCACCGCTGAGCCTTTGGGGTCCACCGGCAAGGGGCTTCTCAATTCCTTGGGGATCTCTGGCTGCTCGGGGACTACTGTTCATAGCCCCATGCACTCTCTCCTAGATATGCCTTTTCTTGGTCCTCAGGGAACTCGGGTACTTAGGGGCCACTGTTCATGGCCCCGAGCGTCCTCTCCCGGAACTGTGTCTGCTCGGGTCCTCAAGGAACTCGGGTACTCGGGGACCACTGTTCATGGCCCCGAGCGCCCTCTCCCAGGACTTGTACTTCTTGGGTCCTTGGGGAACTTGGGTACTCGGGGACCACTGTTCAAGGCCCCAAGCGCCCTCTCCCAGAACTTTGTCTTCTCGGACCTCGGGGAAAAAGTCCCCGAGGGAAGGCGCCACGTGGCACTCGGCTGTCCTGGCCTCGGGACTCAGGGACCCATAGTTCCCATGTCACAGACAGTAGCCCCCGGGCCCATTGGCAGGCGATGGCCCAGAGACTGCGGATGGGGTTCTTATTTCTTTGAGGCCGATCTCAGCGTCGATGCCACGTGGCTTGTTCTCAGGAACTAGAATCTTGCTATCTTTGCCGTCTTTCTGGCCCAGGCTTTTGGTACGGCCCAGGTGGTAAACCGAAAGGACGCGTGTCCTTCCGACTTTCGAGGAGAGTGATAACGAGGCGAGAGGCGCGCGTGGCAACCGCGTGGATCGAGGGTAGTGCACCTAGCAACTGCACGGATTGAGGGAGATGCGCTTGGCAACCACGCAGATCAAGGGGAATGCGCCGGGACTGGGTGTACATCGACGTCAGCCCCCATGACCGCCTCACACTGCTCCAAACGCCAGCAGAACCCCACAGGCCGATCTGGGAGGTGGCCCCGCGGAAGATGAGCGCCTTTGCCCGGTGCTAAACCACATCGACAACCTGTGTCAGGCGGGGCTGACTTCACTGATGGTGGTCGCCGACTACCTGCGCCGCTGTCTGGCCCCCTTGCAGGAGCGTGCCCGCTTTGCCTAGATGTACATCGGCTCGAGTGACCTGACGAGGACCCACATCGGCTCGGACGGAGACCTCGACGAGGGGGCGCTGGCACCCTACTGAAGGTGGTGACCGGCATCGATGACCTTGCCCTGGCGGTCCTGCCCTGAGAGGAGCTGGCGCTCTATGCAGACCCAGGCCGGGTAGCACTGCAGTCGTCCATGCCGGAGTTCGATGCCCAAGGCCCGGTGGATCATCCGGGGTGCCAAAACCCTAGGACCATACAGATCCTCGGGGTGGATGACAACGGAGGGCGGGGCGCCGTAGCCGAAGGCAGTAGGCTAGCGGCCCGAGACAAGGGGAAGCGTCCCCAGGCATACGTCCCTCAGCTGTCTTCATCATCATCGCTGTCACCTCCGCTACCATAGCCGGTGGTGGGCAGCGCAACGGAGGGTGGCAGAGGCGGCCAATCTTCAGGAGCGGAGTCCGGGACGGAGGCCAGATCTAGGGCGCGGCAACCCGAGGGCCAGGGCCCGGCTAGCGGCGCAACGACTGGCGGTCGGACCGACCAGCCGCCAGAGATAGGCTCCGGGGTGGCCACTGGGGCCGGCCCACATCGGCCCGAGGACTAGAGCCCTCCCCCGAAGTGGAGGAAGGCAGAGCCCGGACCGAAGCCACAGAGCCCTGACTTTCGGATTCCGGAGTCTCGGTGGCGGTACCGTGGGCCAAAAACCACGTAAGCTCCCTTTCTATCTCGAGCACATCTGCCCAGATTTTGGCTCGTTACTGATCCTTTTTTATTTTCAGGCTACCCATGGATCCCGCAGGAGGCCAGAGGCAACCGAAGGAGCCAAGGCCAGCCCCTGTTCCGGGGCCAAGCGCGCCTGTTCCAGAGCCGAGCGTGCCAGCGGACCTGGAGCCGAGGGCACCGACCAGCCCTGAGCCAAGGGCCCCGGCCGGCCCCGAGGAGAAAACGCTGACCGAACCTGCCCTGGGCCCTCCGAGGAAGGAGCGAGTGACCGTAGGGGAGGTTGTCGTGACGAGGGTGGCACCGGTGCGGCAGCCGTCGGGGACCCCGAGGGCCTCTGCAGGGAGGGCTTGCAGGGGACCCAGCCCCCGGCCACCTTCTGGCCAGGCCCCGAAACCCCTCTTGAAGGTGTTGGGAAGCGCCCGGGAGGTCATCGGGTGGCTTGAAGTGGCCGTGGTGGCAAAGCGGGCGAAACTCAAGAAGGAGCACGTTGCCCTAGTTGATGAGAGGGCCGGCTAGAGGAGGCCCGGAAACTTTTGGAGACCCGCATCGCATCAGCCTGCGCGTCTTACGAGAAGTCCATGCGCGAGGTGGCCGAGGAGCGGGAGGTGCTGGAGGAGACCTGCGACGAAGCAGTCGCTGCGCAGGAGAAGGCCAGCCGCATGGAGCGGCTCGCGACCAAGCGCGACCAGGCGTCTCGGAGGCGCACCACAGAGCTGCTTGCTCGGGAGCTGCAGCTGGTGTATCGGGAGGAGGCGGCCAGCAAAAGGGAGGAGGCCATGCGGTCTGCTCAGGTGGACTTGGCCCGCCAGAACGACGAGATCGAGCGTGGCCACGCCGAAGTCCTCCGCTGGGAGGAGGAGGTCGTGGTACGCGAGACCGATGTCGAAATAATAGCGGTGGCCCTTGATGCTCGGGAGGAGCAGATCACGCGGCGCGAGGTGGATACCGCCTCGGCATCGTCGGTGCTCACCGCCCGGGAGGAGCTGGTCGCCAAGCGGGAGGCCGACCTGGCTGCCCGAGAGTAGGCAGTCAAGGCCTGGGCTGAGTAGCTGCAGTGACCTCGGACTGAGATCCCGTCCGCGAGGGGCATCCCTACCAGCACCGCCGACGGCACCAGCCTCGAGGACTGGCTGAAGAACGCACAGGACGAGCTCGAGACCGTCATCGCCGAGCGGACTAACGTGAAGCTGATGATGTGGGACATCCTTCAGCAGGCATGGAACTCCGTGGAGGCGGCCAGACTTGGGTGTGTCTTCGTGGGTGAGCAGTCGCTGGACAAGGAGACGACTGGCCATAACGCCCTCAGGTTTGCGGAAATCGCCCGGCGCCTCGAGGCCCTTCCAGACGCTGTGCAGGAGCTGGTGACCCGGGAGGGGCGTGCACTGGCCCAAGGAGTGGCCAAGCACGTTCTTGCTTGCTATCGCAGCCGAGACCCTGCTTTCCCGCTGGAGCCAGTCCGGCAGGGCGTGGTCAAGGCCGAGGAAGCTGCCGCCCAGGAAGCCGTCCGCGATGTCGCCGCCGAGGTGGCGACGTGTTTTGTGCGGGAGCCGGAGCTGGAACCAAGCGGCGACGGCAGCAATGACGTGTCTTCGCCTCCGCCTGAGCCTGTAGATAGTTAGGTTTTTTGTTTTTTTGAATGTCGTAAATATGAGAGTGATCCCCTCCAGAATGGTTCCTTTGAATATAATAGAAGCCTTTCTTTGGGATCGAAACTCCACTGTGTTTGTCTTTATATGTTGTCTTGCTTTCTGCTTGATGTCCCGAGAGGTACTGGCCGGACCGAGCCCGGCCTTCTTCCCCCGAGAAGTTAGGTTGCCCCGACCACTCATGTACGAGTAGTGGGACCACTTGAGCGTTTAGCCCCCGAGCCCTCGCGAGTCCGCGGCTGCTAAGTCAAAGAGACACAGACACGAATTTCCTTGCTCGGGAGATAAGTCCATCCAGCACGGTGCACGCCACGACCAGTGAAACAAGTAGACCGGAGACACATGCGGGCGGAAACGCGACCAAAAGTCCCCACAATTTGGTGGTGTCCGGGGTAGGATTGACCAAAACGAGCACTGACAGCCCGCCCCTGGGATCTAGGCGGTCTCGACCACTCTTTGTTCAAGCAGTAGGATTACCCGAGAACCCCAGAGGCTTGGTAGTGCTCGGGGTACTGCCGAGCCGGCCGGGCACCACGGCCACCATAAAGGACCTAGGTCAGCCATCGCCGCCTGTACGGTACACCGACTACTGTCTGTTTTTGTTGTTCTGGAAAAGCGAACACGTGGGTAGGGTTTTGCGCGCAAGGATAACTCGGGAATAATATTTTATTGCGTATGTATGAAAGGAAATTCATATAACTTTAGTTAGTCACCAACAGCTATCAGCCTTCCAGCTGACCGATCCAGGAGGGGGTAGATGCCCCGAGCTCGGGGCGCCCGGGAACGTTGGTTCCCTTGTACGGAGCATCCGAGCACTGGGAAACCGGTGAGAGAACCAGGGGCTAGGCGGTCCCGACCACTCATGTTCGAGCGGTAGGATTACCCGAGGACCCCGTAGGTTCGAGCAGCGCCCTGGACACTGAGGCCCTTGCAGTCGGGCTGTTTGGTTTTTGATCATTGATCTGTAAACTTAAAAAAGGAAAAAACTCTTTGCTTGGTGCGCTCTGTTAGTGCGGTACTCATTATAGACTGCTCTCATTTTTTACCCGAGACCTCTCGAATACTCGGACCAGTGAAGTGTATAGACAGAGGCATAACCAAGAGGTCCAATGGTTCGGTGGTGCCTAGGACATGACTGACCAGACCGAGCACTAACAGCCCGCCCCTGGAGTCTAGGCAGTCCCGACCACTCTTTGCTCAAGCGGTAGGATTACCCGAGAACCCAGAGGCTCGGTAGTGCTCGGGGTACTGCCATGCAGCCGGACACCACAGCCTACCACAACAGACTTAAGCCAGCAGCTACTGCCTGCGCGCATACCGACCGGGATCCATTTTTATCAGCGGGAAAAATGAGAGAGCGTGTTTTCTCGCACAAATCGAGCATCTCACCAAATAGATTAAACATATGGATTTCAGAGAGAAAACTCAGAATAAGAGTGTATATTGACAATTTGTACAGAAGTGGTAACTTACATGGTTGGTGGCAGCCCCCGGCCAGCTTGGGCAGGGGGGACCCCTGGCCTGGTTGGCCCGAGCACAAACATGCCGTCTTATGAATAAAACTTGCACAGATGCTCGATGTTCCACGTGTTTGGGAGAGGCTGCCCGTCTTCTGTTGTCGGCTGAAATGAGCCTTGTCGCGGGACACCGGTCATGATGAAGGGGCCTTCCCACATAGGGGATAGTTTATTCTTTCCTTTACGCGTTTGGTCACATTGGAGAACTAGATCCCCAACCTCGAGTGACCGGGCTCGAATGTGACACTGATGATAGCGCCGCAGGCTCTTCTGGTATCTGGCTGCTCGGACGGTGGCTCGTTGCCGATGATCCTCCAAGTGATCGACGTCGTCGCGCCTTCGCTGTTCCTGTTCGCCTTCTGAATAGGCATTCACCCGAGGGGAGCCGAGAGTGAGCTCGAAGGGGAGGACCGCCTCGGTACCATACACGAGGAAGAACAGAGTCTCCCTGGTGGCGCGGCTTGCCGTGGTCCGGTTGGCTCATAACACAGCCGGCAGCTCATCGATCCACCCTTTCCCATGCTTTACCAGCACGTCGTAGGTCCGGGTTTTGAGCCCCTTCAGTATCTTGGCATTGGCGCGCTCAACTTGCCCATTGCTCCGAGGGTGAGAGACAGAGGCGAAGCAGACCTTGATGCCGAGGTCCTCGCAGTAGTCCCCGAACAAGGCACTCGTGAACTGGGTGCCATTGTCGGTGATGATCCTGTTCGGGACGCCGTGTTCTTGGTGAACTTGACAACTGGGACCGCCTCAGGCCACTTGGTGAACTTATTGATGGCAACGTAGAGGTACTCATAGCCCCCGATTGCTTGGGGGAATGGACCCAGGATGTCCAGCCCCCAGACCGCGAAGGGCCATGATAGGGGGATGGTATGGAGAGCCTAAGCTGGCTGGTGAATCTGCTTTGCATGGAACTAGCGTACCCTGCAGCGCCGAACTAACTCAGAAGCGTCCTGGAGAGTTGTAGGCCAGTAGAAGCCTTGCCGAAAGGCCTTCCCGACCAGTGTGCGGAACGATGCATGGCCACCGCACTCGCCCTCATGGATCTCAGTAAGGAGCTCACTGCCTTCTGCCCGGGTGATGCATTTCAGGAGGACACAGTCCGTGCCGCACCGGTAGAGATCCCCATCTACTATGTCATAGCATTTGGACTGCCGTGCAATCCTCTCTGCAGAGGCATTATCCCTGGGAAGGATGTTTTCTTTGAAGTATCCTTGGATATCGTCGATCCACGAGGCATCTTGAGAACTACCGGCAAGCGCAGCGCACTCATCTAGCGGCGGCACCCTGACAGGACCTCCCACTGAGGGTGCTGCCTGGGTTCCCTCAACTAGGCTCGAGGGTTCCCCTTCATCCTGGTCGGTAGGCAGGACGGATGGCCGTGTTAGCCTTTCTTCAAAGGCTCTAGCTGGGACGAGCGCCCGGGCAGAGGCAAGGCGGGAGAAGTCATCGGCAGAGCGTTGTCGCGACGAGGTATGTGCCGCAGCTCCAAGCCATTGAAGTGCCTCTCCAACCTCCTAACTTCCACCCCGTACGCCGCCATCTGAGGATCCGCGCACTGGTATTCCTTGGATACTTGGTTGACCACCAGTTGGGAGTCTCCCTTCACCAGCAGCCGCCGGATCCCGAGGCCCACCACTGCTCGGAGACTAGCGATGAGGCCATCATATTTCGCTATGTTTTTGGTTTGCTTCGAAAGCAGCTACACGATGTACTGGAGTACTTCACCCGTTGGGGAGGTGAGCACCACTCCATCCCTCGCGCCTTTCAGTGTGAGGGAGCCGTCAAAGTGCATGACCCAGTACCCGGGCCCGTCTTGCCTGGGGTATGCGGAAATCTCTTCATTGTCGATCTCGGGGACTGGCGTCCACTCTGCCACAAAGTCAGACAGAGCCTGGCTCTTGATTGCCTGGTGGCTGAGGAAGTTTAGATCGAATTCTGTGAGCTCGACCGCCCACTTGACGATACGCCCAGTGCCTTCTCAGTTCCGGAGGATCGGCCCAGCGGGTACGTGGTTACCACCGAGACCTTGTGTGCCTGAAAGTAGTGGCGCAGTTTTCTAGAAGCGACGAGTACAGCATAAAGCATCTTCTGGGCTTGAGGGTATCTTATCTTAGCGTCTCGGAGGACTTCACTGACGAAGTACACCGGTCGCTGTATACGGCAGGCCCGGACTGAGGGCTCGCCCGAGGGCTTATCACTGCCCCCGAGCTCGGCACAGTGGTCGGGGCTGGCCAAGTTCTTGGGCTCGACTCCCTAGTCGGGAGGAGCCGGGGTCTCAGGCTCAACTCCCTGGTCAGGAGGAGCCGGGGTCTCGGGCTCAATTCCCTGGTCAGGAGGAGCCCCGAGACCCGTAGGCTGCTCGGGGGCGGCCAGGAGCTCGGACCCAGCACCTTACCTCGAGCACTCGTCACGCTCCACCACCAGTATCATGCTCACGACCTGAGGAGTGGCCGAAACATAGAGCAATAAAGGCTCGCCCTCGGAGGGGGCCACCAGTACGGGTGGTGAGGTGAGGTACTTCTTCAAGTCCTAGAAGGTCTGCTCGGCCTCCGGTGTCCAGTCAAAATGATCGGTCTTCTTTCGCAGCTTGAAGAGTGGGAGCCCTCGCTCCCCGAGCTTGGAGATGAAGCGCCCCAGGGCCGCCATGCAGCGAGCGAGACGCTGGACCTCCTTGAGTCGAGCCGGGGGACGCATTTGCTTGATGGCTCGGATCTTCTCCGGATTGGCCTCGATTCCTCGGCTGGAAACCAAGAAACCGAGGAGCTTACCCACAGGTACCCCAAAGACGCACTTCTCGAGGTTGAGCTTCAGGCGGGTAGTGCGGAGACTATTGAAAGTCTTGGCTAGGTCTTCCAACAGGGTGGCGCGGTCTCGGGACTTGACCACGAGGTCGTCGACGTAAGCTTCGACGTTGCGGCTAACCTGCGTATCAAGGGTAATGCGTACGGCCCACTGGAATGAAGATCCATCGTTGCGCAAACCAAAAGGCATTGACACATAGCAATAAGTTCCCACCGGGGTATTAAAAGATGTTTTTTCCTCGTCCTGTTTGGCCATGCGGATTTGGTGATAACCAGAATTCGCATCTAAAAAATACAGAAGATCGCATCCCACAGTGGAATCTACAATCTAATCTATGCGGGGTAAAGGAAAAGGATCTTTTAGACAAGCCTTGTTTAGGTCAGTGCAGTCGACACACATCCATAGCTTGCCGTTGGCCTTTGGGGCGAGGACTGGGTTTGCTAGCCATTCTGGGTGGAGGACCACTCTGATGGATCTGGCATTGAGAAGCTTGCTAACTTGCTACCAGATGAACTCCTGGCGCTCGGGCGCCTGCCACTGGACCTTCTGCCTCACCGGCCGTGCGTTTGGTCGCACAGCAAGGTGGTGCTCGATCACCTCCCTAAGGATCCCGGGCATATTAGACGGCTGCCATGCAAACACGTCGATGTTAGCCCAGAGGAAGGCGACGTCCGAAAATTGTCCCGGCTCCCGAATGTGACGGGCAGCTCGACCTGCCTGAGGGGCAGAGTGTGCCCCGGTGTCACCCCGTAGAAGGGAAGCGACGGCTTTAGGTGCCTTGAAGGCACCTGCAGCTTCTTGAAGGCCTCTTGGGATAGGAGGTTTAGGCCTACACCCCCATCGATCAGCACTCTGCTGACCTTCACATTGCAGATGGTGGTTGCCCCACACCTGCAGTACTCACGGGGTGGTCCGCCAGACAGAAGGTGATCGGGGTCTCCGACCACCTCAGAGGCCTTGCGGCCGCTGTGCTCGGGGTAGTCAAGCACGCCTCACACCGCATTGTCTTGACACAGCGACAAGAGGGGGGCGTGTACGTGCCCCCGTCGATGAAGGCGACGGTGTGCTCGGGCTCTTGGAACCCGAGCTCTTGGTTCTCAGGGGCGGCTTTGTCGTCACCACCCCTGCGGCGCTCCTCACGCTCCTTCTGGCGCCGCTCGACGAGCCCTTTGACCGACCGACACTCGGTGAGGTCGTGCCTGTCAGTTTGGTTGATCTCGCACCATTTTCCCGGTTCGGGCCTCGCGGGAGCGAGAGCCCTTGCGGGAGCTGGAGCCGTCGCAGGAGCGAGCTTCCTGTCGATAGCGGCCTGGCGTGCCAGCCTTTGGGTAGGGCCCTCTGCCGGCACGACAGGGGCAGCGTCGCGCCTTCTTCTCTTTTTCTTTTCCCGCCTGTCAGAGCGGGAAGGACCTGCCTTGTCAGCAGCGGGTTGCTCAGGGCACGGGACAAGCCACGCCCGAGCCTCCGCCGCCTTAGCGCACTTGTCGGCCAACGCGAAGAGCTCCGCGGTGGTTTTGACATCATGCGTACCTAGCTTTTCGAGCATCTGCTCGTCGCGGACGCCCTGCCGGAATGCGACGATGATGGCATGGGGGGTAATCCACGGGATGGTGTTGCGGACCTAGCTAAAGCGCTGTATGAAGTGCCTCAGCCTCTCCCCCTCTTGCTGCTTCACGGCATGGAGGTCGCACTCCACGCCGGGGCATGTGAAGGTGCCCTAAAAGTTGGCCGCGAACTGGTGGCACAGATCATCCCAGGAGCCAATGAATCCTGGGGGTAAATTCATAAGCCAGGAGCGGGCAGAGCCTCTCAAGGCTATGTGAAAGTAATTGGCCATAACCTTTTCACTATCGCCCGCCACTTGGACGGCGGTGGTGTAGATCTGGAGGAACTCAACGGGGTCGATGGACCCGTCGTACTTCTCCGGTAGTTTTGGCCTGAACTTCGTAGGCCAGTTGACCCGACAGAGCTCGCCGGTGAATACGCGGTAGCCGGTGCCGTAACCGCGGCACGAGCAGCGCCCATGGGGGCGAACGCTGGTGCGCCGGGAAACCCCGGCGGTCATGGGCCAACATAGAGGAAGCCTGGTCCTCTGCCTCGGCCTCGTGCCGGGACTCTCGGTGGAGCTCAAGGGTGACGTGCGCATCCTCGACGGCCCTCCACTCATTGAGGTGTAAGCAAAGATCCTGAGCTCCTATTGTGGCCAGGGGCGGCACTCCTCCTGGAGGCCCGCCGGCTGGTTCTGCCGCCACCCGAAGATGGACCGGCTTTGGTCGCGCCGCGGTGGGAGGTGGCACAGAAGCTTTCGGCGAGCACCTGCAGGTGAGCTAGGCCCACCAGGGCGGCCACCTCCTGCAGCCAACGGCCTTTCGGGGTTTCCCCAGCTGCCTGGACAGGCGGGTACCTGAGGAGTGCTTGCGCCGCAAGCAAAGCGCTCCCAGGGCTAGCGTCACCGAAGGCAAGCCTGCACCGTAACGGAGCCCGGCGCTGTTCGGATGTGGATCTCACGGCAGGGGCGTCTGTCGCTTGCTGAGGATTATGCGGCTCGCCTGTGACAGCGGCAGGGGCCCTGCTGAGCCATGAATCCACTTCTTCAATGGAGTTGGAGCCGGTTCGTTAGAGACGATGTCCGCCTGCCATCTTTTCTGCAGAAATCAAGGCGGATTTAGAGATGCAACCCCCCTACCTGGCGCGCCAACTGTTGGAGGATGAACTCCACAAGCGGGGATCCGGAGGGACCCCCTTTGAGATTTGGCCGGGGGGATGATTTTGAATCTACCTTGTACGCGAATTAAATAAGAGTAAATGAGATGCAGGTGGGATGGATGATCGGATGCTAGAGGAAATAAACGCTAAGGGGATTTTAGACAGGTTTGGGCCGCACAGAGTGTAATACCCTACTCCTGTGTGTATGCTATAAATGCTCTGGGAATGCCTCTATGAGGATTTCTTGTGTTACAAGGATTTCTGTCTAAGTCTAGAGCTTCGAGCTTCGTGAGCCTCTGCTCGGCTTCGTTAGCTTGTCTGTTGCTTGTCTTCTATCTCTTCACTTTAACCTTCAAAGCTTCCGTGTCAGGCCCCCCTCCCTCCAGGGAGCCCGCCCCTTCTTATACCCCGTCGGGGCGGCATAGCATGCCCAGAAAGGAGGGCACGAGTCCCCATGCCCCATAAATGGAAAGCAATCATCATGGGCTGCAGCTTGATGTTACGGGCGGAGTTGAAAATGCGCCCCCGTCCGGTCGTATTGCTCGTTACACACGGCTTTAGCCGTCCGCAGGAGGGGGGCCCACCGGGCATCCACCGAACCACCCCGCATGCGCGCTTGGTCAGAGCGCGCCTGACATAGCAGGGGGGCAGGCGATAAGCCTCGAGCCCAGCAACGATATCCCAAGGCGCGCCGGATGACGTGCGATGGGACCCGCCGTATTAAATGTCCCCATGCCTCCCTGCCAGACAGTGGCAGGAGCTGACAGCAGGCATGGGGGGAGTGGTTGGAAGTGACAGGCCACGCTCTCTCTCACCAATCGACACCTCACCGCTGAGCCCTTGTGGGGTCACCGGCAAGGGGCTTCTCAAGTCCTCGGGGAACTCTGGGTGCTCGAGGACTACTGTTCATAGCCCCGAGCACTCTCTCCCGGATATGCCTTTTCTTGGTCCTTGGGGAACTCGGGTACTCAGGGACCACTGTTCATGGCCCCGAGCGCCCTCTCCCGGAACTGTGTCTACTCAGGTCCTTGGGGAACTCGGGTACTCGGGGACCACTGTTCATAGCCCCGAGTGCCCTCTCCCGGAACTTGTACTTCTTGGGTTCTCAGGGAACTTGGGTACTCGGGGACCACTGTTCATAGCCCCGAGCGCCCTCTCCCGGAACTTGGTCTTCTCGGACCTCAGGGAAAAAGTCTCCGAGGGAAGGTGCCATGTGGCACTCGACTGTCCTGGCCTCGGGACTCGGGGACCCCTGGTTCCCATGTCACCGACACCAGCAAAACTCTTCTAGTGTGTAGCATCATGGCATCCTTCATGTCATTTAAGGCTAGATTTAATACTAAAAAATAATAGCTAAAGCAAGGAAATAGCCTATGGAGGAACGTGCCTTGGCTAAATATATTGTAGGCCATCAAGAAATGCTCACAAGACCATGTTTCACTCATCCATGCTTCCCTTGTGTTCCATCAAGAAACTACAAATATGTAGCACAACTTATATTTAAAGAGCATATGTAAAGCATCCTAAAATCTTTCAAACTTAGTATAGACCAACACATGAACCATCATCAATTCACATGATCAAATATGTAACATCAAAATATGGAACTATTAGCATTCAAACTTAATGCAGACTGCAACTAACTGAACCTCGGCACAATTATCATGGAACTTACAAAGAAGAAAGCAATCCCTCTGCCCTCCTCCTCGACGCTAGCTCGAACCTACACCAAATCTTGCAGTAAGGAAAAGCAAATCAATAGAAAGAATGTTGAAGAAAGCAATCAAAGAAAGCAATAGATATTGGATTCTACGGTGTCAAATAACTCTTCAGCAGTTGCGGATGTGTTACCATGCTGATGAGAAAGCACCAATAGATTGGATTGGATATCCTACTTTATAATGAATTTTATGGATCTGGAGCCTTTTATTTGCATTGGACCTGACCATGTCAATAATTTCCATCTCTGCACTAAAATTGGCACAAGAAACCAAACGGAAGGAAAATAAGGAAATCTAGTTAATACACACGTGACCTGTTCCTCCTTCCAGACATCAACATATAATAGGGACAAAAAGCAAACATGACATGATAACAAAATCGACAGCAGAGAAGAAACACTTGATTTCGCCTCAGACTCACAGCTGACGGCACGAATCCACAGAGGAGGGGAATAGGAGGACTAATTGTTGATTCTTCCCCTCTTCTTCCCAGAATCACTTCTCTTGGCCTCCTGTGCTCGACTTGATTGGTTGCAGTTTCCTCATCATTATATTGACAAAATAGCAATTAGTCAACTAAAGTGTAACCTTGACAAGAATCAAACCAACATGAAGTAAAAGAAGCCTTCTGGCCAAAGACTCCCTGAAATGTCAATGGAGAAGGGTGAAGTTGCATGAAAAAATAGGATTTTCTTCCTCTATACAGGCTACAAAATCATTCCTAAATCAACTATTGTAGAAGATGTTAAGTAATTTACCCCATTCATTTCGTCATGGCTTTTACCATTGGAGAAATGGACCTTACTATCCACTTGCTTTGCTTTTGTTTTTCTGGGTCATCCCCTCCTCTTCCCAGAATCACTTCTCTTAGCCTTCTCAAGGTTGACTTGATTATTCACAGTTTCCTCATCATCCTCTTGACAAAATAGCAATTAGTCAACTTAAGTACAACCTCAACAAGAACCGAGCCAACAAAACGGCAAGGGGACATTCTTCAGAGAATGGGACACGAAAATTAGTCAAAATTCAAGTTTTTCTTCCTGCAAAAATATTTAGAAAAAAACCTCTACAGTAATTTACTAATCACCTCGTGAAAAAACACATATTTCCTGATTGGCATTAGCGAATAATAGAATGTTAGAATTGTGTATCTTTTGGTTTGTTGTAGGTAAGTCTTTTGCTGACACATGTTGTAGCAATGAATCTTAGATAGTCATTGTAAGATCCCAACCCGGTATCTCATGTGCCTCCTGTATTAGTCCCTGGATCAAGTAGCTGATACATATAGTATAACATGTGTATTATTACAGTCAAACTTCGTACATAAGTATTATGGTTCATAGTACAAAAGGTTACAAACCAAACCGTATATTACAAACCTGGCCAAACGGCCAGCAAAACTCAGCAGGAAGCAAAGACCCAAAGCCACAAGCAGCTAGGGTGCGAACGCGACCTCTAAGACTACTCTTCATTCTCACCTTCATCTCCAACAAAGTTAGCATCGACTTCCTCATCTAAATGACAGCAAGAGTGAGTACGAAATGTATTCAACAAGTCCTATACTATTTCAAGTGTTTGATAGATGCATAAAGGGGTTAATTGAAGGATAAGGCTTTACAATTTAGTTTTAAGCATGAAGCAGTTTATGCAAGTATTCAATTATATCATCTACTATTGACTTTAAAAAAGTTTAAAGTGGTTCAAAACTAGGTAAAAAATTATATATGGGGTTTTTTTGGGTCCTAGGAGAGGCTACACCTCACTCCGGGGTCCTTATTATCACATTTGGTGTACCTCTAGTACCACACAGCTTCTGGCGGATCGATCTAGAAACCTCGTCACATGGATATCTAGTCCACACACTCACTCAACAAGACACACGTGCCCGGAGTCTAGTCAAAATAGTTACTGTTGTCGCATGTCCATGACCGTAGACACAGCTATTTGATTTGTTTTACACTCTGTAGAAGTTGTACACTGTACCCACGTGATATGCTCAGCCTCCAACCATTGCAAGTGGAGGAGTGAATCATATCGAGATACTTCAATCATCTTTCCTGTTGGGCTTTTCTACGAGACATCCCAAGTCCCAGAGTCCTCGAACTGAATACTAGATTGGCTATGTTGTCTCTCAAAATATTCAGACAGAGGGGCAGATGGACACTTGGCCTCTCGTTGCTCCTCAACCTCCTAGTATGATGCCTAACCTAGTCCGGTGAAGAAAAGTCAAGTCCTGCCTATTCAGACGTGTGGTTGCACGTGGTGGCTAAGCATGATAGCGCAATGACTCGGTCCTTAAACGGCCAAAGCATGTATCTTCTGGCAATGAATACCACAGTGGTAACTCAAGGCCCAGGAACATTCTCATCTAAAGTACTACTCCACCTATCCCCGCTAAAATAGTTTTCACCCATTTTTACACGCCACCCAACACATCACACATGACATCAAGGATTTCACAACCATTACATAATTCAGAACCATCAAGGATTCATGATATATAAGTTATCATGGATAACAATAAATCTTATATCCAAGGAGAGGTATTTTAAAAGCGACATCTCCGAGAAGACGTATTCAATCCTAAGCATGCTAGATATCAAGGTATCGTCTGTTATTAATATAGATAACAATAGGTAAATCCTAGGGTGATATGTATTCTAGATGATGATATTCAAGTCATGGCATGTGTTGATAGGATTAACTATTACAAGCAGTTTGTAAAAGCACAATACATAGCACATGCGATAATAAGTCCAGTTTTAGTTGATCATGTAGATTATTTAGAAACATAGGTTCAATATGATCGAGGAGATAGGACTTGCCTTCTTTGGACTTTTCTTCAAAGTCGTAGTCAGGATCTTCCTCACACCTGATGCTTCCTACGTAGCACTCGTAGAATTTTGACGATTATGTAATTGCGACTATGATCAGAAACGAGCTATACTAGAAAAGAATCAACTAAACACAAATAGAAAGCCAAATGAGCCCTAATGGATATCACGCTGTGATAGATGGGTAGATCATGAATTTAGATGAATCTCAGCGAAAGAATTGCCGAAATCAGAGCCAGAATGAAGAAGTTATGACTCCCGAAAGATTTAATCTAAATTAAATATGAAATTTACAAAATTGCACTATTCATGAGTGGGGCCTATGGGTGGGACCCATTGAACAGTAGTCTAGGCCCACATGAACAGTGACTTGGTGGGACCCACATAAATAGCATCGACTAGGCTGAGATGGGCTTGGATTGGGCCGATCCTGGTCTAGATGGGTTAGGTTGCTGGGCTTAGGCTGCGTGGTGCCAGCTCACTCGGGTTTGGGCTGGTAGCTTAGTGGGTTGCGGAGCTAAGCCGACCCATTGGGGCGAGGCCCGTGACGGTCTGAGTTGGCTTGGTAGGCCAGTGGCATGTGGGCCGAGTTGTGCCCCACTCGGCTAGGCTGAGCCACGACCTGTGGCCGGTCCACGCGCGCGCGTTGGCGCGCGCGTGAAGAAGAGTGGCAACGGGGAAAAACCAGGCCGGTGGTAAGCGATTCAGCGGAGCCGCACCGGCGAACTCATTAGGAACATGTTCCAAGCGGAGCTCCACGATGTTAAGCTAATGCTGGGCATCTACACGTGACGGGGAGCTTGGCTAGGGGCACATCGACGGCGGGCCAGGACCGGAGTGGTACCAGACGGTTGCCGGAGTGGACGACGACTGTGCGAGAAAATTGGGCAGCACCTCCCTTAGTCTACGTGCATTATTCCTTCAAGAAAATGGAGCCAAAGGCTTCGCAGCTACTTGACACGTCAGCCGGACCACCTACAGAGGCATAAGCACAGCGGCGATGAGGAACAACACGACGGCAGAGCTAACAGTACGGGTGCACACGGCTACATGCGGAAAAAAGCACGGGGACAATGATACGCTACCTAGGATGGTTCGTGAGGGGCTTGGAATGCTCATTGAGAGCAAGAACGATGAGAATTTGGTCGGCGGGTGGCGGAGCGTCGAAGAGGCGATAGCGAAGTGGCTTGGCGTCCAGCACGGGTAGCATCCTGTCGGGCTTCTGGTCGACGAACAGTGGCACAGGGATGGCGGTGTCCTCCGGATGCTCCTCGGCAACTCATGGGGGCAGAATGTCGATGACAAGGTCACAACGGGGGAAATGGCGGTAGAGGTGGCATCGCGGTGGTGGCAAAATGGGACGGTGGCCGGTGGCAATATTTTCCCACAGCATGGCGGCACTATGCCGGCCACACGTGCAGGTCATGGAATTCTTGTGCGGTCGACGCTCAGGCTACTTGCGGGAGAGAGCGGAGAGAGGAGAGAGGAGAGAGAGTGAGAGAATGGAGAGTGTCGCGGCAATATTTCCTGGGGAGGGAGAGAGAGAGGCGGTCATCTCGGTGGCGAGCAGTGTCGTGCTAGAGGAGGGAGGAAGATTTTGGAGGCGCGGGCATGGATGACTCACACGTGGGCGGTTGAGCAGACCGTGGACGCGGGAGTTGAGCCATGTGGGGTTGCGATGGCCTGCGCGTGTGGGAGAAGGGAAAAGAGGCTGGGCCGGCTGCTGTGGGCCAGAACAAAGAGAGGGGAGGGAGATTCGGCCCAGGGAGAAAGAAAAAGGAAAAATGAATTAAGTTTATATTCAAATTGAGGAATCTGAATTTGGATTTGACTTTGTATTAGGATCAATTTCAAGTAAGCATATTGAAACTGTGATTTGGACTTGGATCTTGAGATTTTGAAGTTGATTTGAATAAAAAGCTTTGAATTAAATTTGGAATTGGGCCTAACAGAATCTAAGAATAGATTTGAAATTAAGAGACATTTAATTTTAAATCTTCATACAAAGAACCATAAAAGATTGCATATGAACCAAATTTACTGCAGGGATTATTTTGAAAATAACTCTAGTGCATTTTGGAATACCTAATCAAGCTAATGTATTTGAGTATGTATTTTTCTAGTTGACTAAATTAATCACAAAAAGTTTTAATTTGGAGCCAAATCTGCAATTAATTAGTATGCTAAAATTCAGGATGTTATGGTCATCTCGTCTTTTACTTTTCGATACAAAAACTTGATGTGATTATGTTAATGTTTAAGTCATGAACTCTGAAACAAAAAAACCCAAGTCATGCAAGGAGGAGAGCACAACTCCCTGACGCCCAAAGTTGAACAGAGAAGGGGAGGGAAATGGCAGAGCAGTTGAAATTCACCACTCAATCACTCGAGTAGGAGGAACAAATTCGCAAAGGAAAAGCAGCTTACTGGGATACAAATTGCAATATAATCCCAAACAAAGATGAACAAAAGCATCGCTAAAAGCAAAAGCCAAGACCCCTTCGCACGTGCATTCACCCAAGAGACCGCGGTAATGCGTATGTGCCCAGGTTAGGACATGCGAAAGCGATGCAATCCTGGCCAAAAGAAGCGGTTACCATCAATGAAAAGAGGATTTCCCCACACCTCCTTGTTGGTGGCATGCTCATAGAAGGCGTCGGGCGCTGGCCTCCTCTCCCTGAGCACCAGATTCCCCGCCACCACCTCACACCCTTTTGTCTCTAGGCCTCATCGTCGTTAGTGCGAAGGTCTGATCGTCAGTTCGTCACTTCCCCTTCACGCACCCCACTTTCGGTCACGATCCCCTCATGCCGGTCCAGCTACGCTGGTGGGCCGTAGTACCCGTACAGACGTGTCGCCCCCTATTGTCGGTGATTGGGACGCGCGGGAAGGTACAATTCACAATGATGGTGGTGTAGACACGGCCATAACCCTAGTTTAGGAGCATGTGGTACTTGTTGGTTGCGATAATCGGCGGTGAGAATGAGGAGGCATTGTTGGGAGCGTTGGGCTGCCACTCGTAGCGGAAGAAGGGTTTACCATAGACGTGGATGGGCTTGGATGCAAGCTCGACGACCGCGAAGGTGTATGGCCCGCCGCGGTAGGCGCCCATATGGCATAACAATGCCACCCACTACCGTCGCTCGGCCGCCGATGCCTTGATCCACCCCACCGCTGTCGGATCCACTCACCATCGTCCCGATCGGGCGCCACCTTAGCCAGATCCACACTGCCCATTCTGATCTGGTGCCACCCCATCTCATGCCGGTCGTAGCGGTATATGATTGGAGCGAGAGAGCGAGCGGGAAGGAGGAATGTTGGCTAGAGGACGGCATCGGTATGGCAGCAGCATGGGGACTGGGCTGGCGATGACGGGGCGGCGCCGCGGGGCCGACCGTGGGCGACCGAGCCAGCGGAGGGACGGTGCGGGGTGCGAGCGGGTGGCGGGCGGTGGAGGGTGAGCACAGGAAAGTGGGGAGAAGGGGGCCGATGTGAGCAGACCGCGCCGCGGGGCTAGGGCAGCATGTGCGCGTGTGTGTGGGGATACGGAGGAGGTGATGGTTGATAGGTTGAGGCAGACAGACAAAAAGATACAACGCATTGCCGTGGAAGGAGTGAGGATCATTAGATTCGATCTAAAAAAGATAAATAAGATGTTCGATATCAAACTTATTCTGTCTTTTATAGTTTAGATTACAACTAACAGCCGCCCACTACTGCCCTGCCCTGCTCCGGTCCGCTCCGCTCTGCTCTGGCCCGGCGCTGAGGTCACTCGCGTGCGTCCACGTGGGCTCTCGATGCCGCGCCTCGATCCGCCAGGGCCCACGTGTTGTGGATACTGCCGTGCCCGGACGCCTGACTTTGACGGAGAGGCTTCGCCATACATCCATGCATGCATCTGGGGAAAAGAAAAGGCACCGTCCACAGAACAGGATGCGGCTCTGTTCACACGTTGTGCCCCTGGTAAACAAAACGCCAAGAAAGGATCGGAGCTGTGTCTCGTGTTGGTTGGCTACGAAAGGAGGGAGATATTGCTTGGAATGGATCCCGTTGGTCTCCAACTAGAAAATGTTCAATGAGCGTATGAACAGAGATAGAGAGAGTGTGTGTGTTCTATTTTACGACGTACGCCATTTGTTTGGACCTTCTCAACGAACCATGTAGCTGGTTAATTTGTTCAGAAAGATGTGCATGTACAATCACTACTAGAAAATGACATCTGTATTGATTCATAACCAATATCACGGTTGGTTATTCAACCGACACTTTATAACTAACAATAATAATTACCGATAGTAATAATATATTATTATCGGTTTATGGTTTAATCGATAGTGATAATCAAATATAATTGTCAGTTCATACTATAAACTAATAGTAATATATTATCCGAAATCAATTTTAACGGGTTTAAAATAATTATCAACTACAAAGTATTATATATTGTCAAGAGATATAATTTTCATATAAAACTTATCTACATTTAACTTTGTATGAAAATAATATAAATTTTCAAAGACGTGCTGCAAATTTAGAATCGTAACTATCATTGTTAGTTAATAGTTTGAACCGACAATTATAATACAACTATAACTGTCGGTTCATGTGATGAATCGATGATGATAATATAAATATCACTATTAGTTTATAATGATAATATTATTACAAGTTCATGATATGAACTATTAGTAGTACTTGATTATATTATCTTTTTTTATGGGCTATCACTCTCGCTTCGTATTATCAACTGATAGTGATAGCTCGATATTTGTTGGTGTTTTTAGTAGTTAATGCTTCCACGATGAAACATATGTCTACTGATATGTTGATATAAGCTAGGTGAAAACATATTTAGTTGAAACGACCACATCTCTATCTGATTCCAGCAAAAGATAAATACATATAGATATATATCCTGATCATGGACAGTGCAACTTGGATATATAGGTAGACCTTCATGTCTTTCTGGGTCCGCATATGCACATCGTTTTCGGAGATTCTGAAGGTGTTTGCTAAAGAATCGTACTTGTGTTCACACTAACTAAACAGATGTGTTCACACTAACTTACATTTGGAATCAAAGGGAGCTAGCAACAATTGTACAGTGTAAATCAAGAAACATTAGCTTGGGTTTGGATCGATATGCATGCATGGATCCAAGCCAAATGATGGATATGATCTTCCATCAAAATTTTCCCCAAGAAGCTTCCTACCTGATTCTTGCCAGCTTATGACAAGGACATGCCTTTTGTTTCTTCCCTAAAAAACGTTACTGACGTTACATGCCGTTGTCGATTAGATGGATGCATCCACCGGAGACTTGATCATACCGTCCGTCCAAGTGCCCCTTTGAATTGACTGGTCTACGGCTTGTTATGAGTCGCTGAGCTGCGGATAAAGAAATCATTAGGACATCAGCACACAACTAATTTAGTTAATATAATATCGCACTGAATTAGACGCTGGGTTAATATAATATCGCACTGAGCGAAGTGCTGTGAATCAAATTTAGGTACGCTTGACTGCTTGAGCTACTAATGTAGCGTGCGTTTGGTTCGCGCCAGATCAAACCTTGACAAAATTCGGCTACACAAGAATTTGGTTCTCATGTTTACTAAAATTTTCTCCATATATATCCAGTGGCAAATGCACAAGAGTGAGGTAAAGAAGGCATTGGAATATATGACACTTTTAAATTTAATTTATTTTATAAATAATATTTATGAGCGTACACTGATAAACTAACACGTTCATACTACTAGAGTATAATATAGTATGTGTATCAAAACACTATATATGTCTAGATCTACTATACTCAAAATTAGGAACCGCAGAAAATAAAGTACGAGTAAAATGGTTTTTATGTACTGATCATGCGCTATGGAGGATCTCAAGAGCGAGGGTTTCGGAGACCTGCTCTTTCGATTATCATTGCACACTGATGCCAGGATGTAGTAGACTACAGTGACCATGCAACAAAAAGAGAAAGAGGCAAAACTCTAACTCTTATACATACTCATATAATGAGAGCGTTCCCAATATAAGGGCTACTCTCAATTAGCAGCCTATTTATTCTCAATTAGGTGGGGGTCCTTGCATATATAGAGAGAAAATCCTCTCACATTTATCTCTATTAGCAATATGGTACTAATAGAGGGTGAACATCATCATAGGTCGTCTCTCCACAATATACGCCTTTGAGATTTATTGAGAATTATTATACGGTTTCCGCCCCTATAATTCTAATAATCCCCATCAAATCTAAAAGTCCTATAGAGAATTGATAATTTCTCACTGTTGTTTGATATACTAATATTTCAGTAGAAACTGTTAAGTTGAACATCCACCTAGAACATCAAGCTACACTCATTCACAACTTGAACAATGAACTATGCTTTGAATTGCAAGTTTTGTGCAAACAAGTTTTACTTAAAGTCATAACTAATACTTAGCTACCAGTAGGCTACCCCGCGAGTAGAGCATATAAGTCATACTCCATGATCTCTTCATGAGTTTACTAGAGATCACCCAAATCTCATAGACTACGACCAACAGTCGAGCTCATATAGGTGTGTTCTTTCAAAAAT
Organism: Phragmites australis; assembly: GCF_958298935.1. NCBI lineage: Eukaryota > Viridiplantae > Streptophyta > Magnoliopsida > Poales > Poaceae > Phragmites > Phragmites australis. The sequence continues at coordinate 12,609,093 of NC_084944.1, read as the reverse complement.
GTCATGTAGGTTAGCATCTTCGCTACTTAAAGCCAACAGAACACATTAAGGCAATATCCAACTTGCCTTACAGATCTCTGAGAGTATTGCATCTTCACTCGAGTGGATAAAACACAAAGGTACTCTCCTCCAGTTAGACCAATAACTTGTTCTTCTTAGGTCCTAATTCACAGGATTTCCGATCACATAGGTTGAGTCACCACTATGATATAACTTATATGGGTCTCAAACCGATCTTCTTTAATGCATTATCTATCACATTCCATGATAGTACTTTTGTAAAGGGATCTGCTAGGTTCTTAGCTGTTTGGATATAATTCAATGTTATCACTCCAGAATTTCTCAATTTCTTGACAAACTTCAATCGTCTCTTTACGTCAAGGTTTGTCCTAAACATCAGTATGTCATTAACATATAAGCACAATATAACTCCCTCATCCCCACCATGGCGATAGTACACACATTTATCTGCTTCATTGATCAAAAAACCTACAGATGTTAAAGTTCTATTGAACTTCTCATATCATTGCTTAGGAACTTGTTTAAGACTATACAAGGACTTCAACAACTTACACACAATGCCTTTTTTGACCTTTTACTACAAACTCATCGGGATGTTCCATATAAATTTCCTCATCCAACTCTCTATTAAGGAAATATGTCTTAACGTCTATCTGATGAACGATAAGACCATGTGAGGCAGCTAAGGAAAGTAGCACTCGGATAGTAGTCAATCTCGCAACAAGTGAATAAGTGCCAAAAAAAGTCTTCACCTCCCTTTTGAGTCTAACCCTTGGCCACAAGCTGAGCTTGGTACTTTTAAATAGCACCGTCAGACCTCAGCTTCTTCTTGAACACCCACTTGCAACCCATAGGTTTGCAACCATAGGGTCGTTCTTTGACCTCCCAAGTCCCATTTGCGAGGATAGAATCCATTTCGCCTTGGGAATGTCATCCACAAGGTACATAGTAAAATCATCATCAAAAGACTTTGCAGTCATTTGTCTCTTACTCCTCCTAGAAACATCATTGTCATCCTCCTCAGGATCTTGCTCATGTGTTTATTCAATAATCTCAAGAGGTGGAGTAGATTCAAGAATTATCTCAGAAGATAGACTAGATATGCTATGTAAATCTTTCATAGGAAATATGTGCAAAAAAAATATTGCATCATTGTATCGACATGCATGTTAGGTACATCAGATTTAACCACTAAATACCTATAAGTAATACTCTGATGAACATATCCCAGAAAGACACAATTTACTATTTTAGATCCGAGCTTACGTTTTTTAGTTATTGGTACATTGACTTTCGCCAAACATCCTCAAGTGCGCAAATAAGAAAGTAATGACTTTCTCCCTTCCTATTCTTCATACGGGGTTTTCTCCTTATCCTTGAGAAGAACTCTATCCAAAACATGACACGAAGTCAACGGGACTTCTCCCACTATACCTTAGATAATCTCACATTGTCTAACGTGATATTAACCAAGTCAGTCAGTGTGTAGTTCTTCCTTTTGGCAACCCCGTTTGATTGAGGTGAATAGGGAGGCGTCCTCTCATGAATAATCTCATATTTCTCACATAATAAGTTGAAGTTACTAGAGAAATACTCTCCACCATGATCTGACCTAATTCTTTTGATCTTCCTCTCTTAGCATTATCTAGTCACATCATCAATTAACGTTATAAAGTAATTCTTTTCACCCTTTGTCAACACACCATTCATGTCACACAGACCTGAATGTATGAGTTTTAGAGGTGTCAAATTTCTCTCCTTGATTGCCTTGTGAGGTTTAAGAGGTTGTTTTGATTACATGCAACTATGGCACTTAGAACCTTTGATTATGGAAAAATTCGAAATTAAACTCATGATGGAAAGTCGAGTCATAGAACCAAAATTTAAATGACATAACCGTGAATGCCAAACACTAGCATCATCATTAACATTGTCACAAATATAGTTTATAGACTTATTGCTGAAATCAGAAAGGGAAAAACAGAACAAGCCTCCACACTCATAGCCTTTACCAATAAATTATTCATGCTTTTTCACTACTAGTTTATTGGATTCGAACACCACCTTAAACCCGTTTCTACAGATGTAGCGAAAATGACCCTATTAGACCACGATTATGATTTTAGTGATTAATGATAACATAGTCATTGGGACTAACATATTTGTCAAGAATATATGTTACTAGGTCTCATGGATGCAATATATCATGAAGCCACCGCAGCCGGGATAAAGTTTGATTGGATTGGAGAAGTCTTAGGAGAATTGACCTCACCGGAAGGTCCGCTGCAGAAGAGTTTGCACTCACCGGAGCATTGTCTACAGAGTCCGATAGCCTCACCAGATAGTCCGATGTTCTGTGTGTTGAACTCACCAGAGTATTTCTAACAAAGGGGGAGAAGGTTGATGATATCACCGGATTGTTCGGTGATCTGCATTGGGTAGCACCGGAGCATTTCTTGTATAGAACTGAAGATCAACCCACCGGAAGGTCTGGTGTTTGGTTTGTGCACACCGGAGTATGGCACCAGAGTATTTCTTATAGAGGTGATTGTAAGTGCTGAAGAATGAAGATCAACTCATTGGATAGTCTGATAATTACAGAGATAGTTGCTGGTCCGGTATGAATGGAACGGAGCATTTTACACAAAAAGATTGTTAAGGCTCGGATGGCTCAAGATAACTCACCAGAATGTCCGATGATGAATTTGAAGGCACACCAAAGTGGCTGGTGTTCACAAAGGCTTTGAGTGAAAATCCAACGGCCAGTTTCTAAGGTTATACTCACTAGATTATCCAGTATTAGTACTACTGTTCTCATCGGATCATCCTGTGTTAACAGTTTTTCTGAGCTGTTGGAAAAACGACTAGTTGGTGGGTTTGTGGCTATAAATACCTCTCCACTCAGTCATTTGAAGGTGTGGCATGCTATTGAAGTCTAGAGGAAGCTCATATACACTTGAGAAGACATCAAAGCCACCAAAGTGCTTACAATGATCATCCAAGGCAATTAAGCACAAGATTAGAGAGTATTTAGTGCTTATAGGTCTAGAGTGAGTTGCAGCTAGGTGCTGCAGCTTGAAGAAGGGATCAAGAAGTGATCCTAGCTTGTATTGAGTGGTACATCGACGCCTTGGAGTCTTAGTAACTCACCGACATCTTGGATCTTAGTGGCTCAAGCTTGTTGACCATCTGACTTGGTGTGGAGCGGTGGCAAGACACATGTACGGGGATGCAGAGACCCTTGCCTTGATGGCTTAAGCTCCGAAATGATCACGGAGGCAAGTGACCGGAAGAGAGGCTAGTGGTGAGACCTTGGCTTGATGGCTCATCGTGCTTAAGACATTATCTTGGTGACTTGGTAGCTCAAGAGCCGTGACTGGAAAAAACTTGGCAATCGGGAGCATATCCTTTGTGGAGCTGTAACATGGACTAGGAGTGGCATTCATGTCATTGATACCACGGTATAAAAATCCCTTGTGCTGAGTTTATCTCTCTACCTTTTTTAAGTTTCCGCATTTACATACTTGCAATTTACCTTGCTCGAGTAGGTTGTAATACTTTTAAGTGGTAGAGTAGATACACTAGATAAATCTAGAGCATATTTATATAGAATTTGATATAGGTTTATCTTATAAAGTTTTTGGAGCTAATTTGTTTTAGGTTTCTAAGTGTCCTAGTTCACCTCCCTCTTAGGACGTTACCGTTCCTCACAATTGATATTAGAGTCTCATGCTCCTGATAGGCTTAACATCTTAGAGTTGTGACATTCGGGGTTGAGATAAATACTCATAGTGCTCCACTTTTCGATGACATAAATTTTCCATATTGGAAAATTCTAATATCTTGTTATTTGCAAGCTAAGAATCTAGATGTTTGGAGAGTCACCGAGGAAGGGATGAGATCTTGCATCACCAACAAGGAGAGGCAATTAGATGCATTGGCTAAGAATATCATTTTATCATCTTTAAATATTCATACATTTAATCGTGTTTATTCTCTCATCAATGCACATGATATTTGGACTAGTCTCATTGAAATACATGAAGGCACAAAGGATATGTGCAATGAAAAATATCACGTGCTTGTTACTAAGCTCAATAGCATCAAACAATTTGCCCATACAGTGTTAATGACATGTACTCATGTTTGAATATTTATGTCAATGAGATCAATAGGCTAGGTTTGATGCAAATTGACGATGATCAAGTGGTGAGAAGAATATTTCAAGCTCTTCTTCCAAAGTACAAGTTGATTGTCTCCATCATCTACGACATAAAAAAGATGGTTCTAAGTCAAGTGCTCGGCAAGATCATCGCCCATAAGATGACCATGAACATGGGGTTGAAGCTTCTTTCTCATCCGAGGCCAAGAACCTTACTCTCATAAGCAAGTAAGTATCATGCCTACACATTAAGGCAAAGATGAGTAGGCAAGAGCAAGAGTCAAGCTCAAGCGAAGATGATGGAGATGAAGATGAAGATGAAGATGAAGAGAGCAATGAAGATGATGAGCAAAGCACATCAAGTGATGAAGAGATGGATCCTGAAGTCACCAAGTTTATCTCTCAAGTGGAGAAGAACATCAAGAAGATTAATTCCAAAATTGATCATCGAATCACCATAAAAGATTTGGTCAAAACAATTGATCACATTAAGAAGGATAAGAAGACCAAGAGCAAGAGGGAGACAAAGGGAAGAGCCAAAGAATTTGCAATCATGGGAAGATGGGTGAGTGAAGATGAAGATTTAAGCTTAAGTGATGAGAGCTTCGCCACCTACTTCTCCAAGAGAAGCTTTTCCTCAAGGTCATCATCATGCAAGCCATCACCACACAAGTGCCTTATGGACAAAGGTATGAAAAGAGATGTAAGTGATGATGAATCCGATAAGGATTCTCTCTCCTATAATGAACTCCTTCATTTGATCAATGAGCAAAAAATAACCCTTAAAAATAATCTAAGAAACTTAAGAAATTCAATGCTCTCAATGACATTAATTTTACCTTTGTTTCTAATTATGAATAACTATTGAGCAAATTCAATTTATCAAACAAGGACCATCATGAGCTTAAGGCAAAATTTGAGTGCATTGAATCTCAATCTAAGGCTCCTTTGGAGCAATCTATCTCTCTATTTAATTTTAATTTTAATGTAGTTGCTTGCACTTCTTGTGATGATTTAATTGATATATCATGCTCACTCCTTTGCAATGAGATATGTGTTAAGAATATTTTTTTAGAACCATCGAGTGAACTCATTGTGCAAGAAAATAATGAGCTCAAGCAAGAAGTCGAAAGGCTCAAGAAGGACTTAGCAAGATTAAAGGGCAGAAACCATGTCCAACCTCCACAAGATAACCGTACAACCATGGTGAAGAAGCTTACGGAGGGGTCCACCGTGATATGCTTCAAATGTCATCAAGAAGGCCACAATTCTTTCCAATACAAGCAAGTCAAGAAGGAGACTAAGGAGAAAAAGAAAGCAATGAACCTCTCCAACAAGATATCCAACATCTACACCAAGCCTAACTACAAAACCAAGATCAAGAGCAACCACTACAAGCTCAAGAAGAAGAACAATGGAAAGGTGATTGCACATATGGTTAGGAGAAAGAATTGTGGGTGGAACCAACCCATTTGGGTGCCCAAGGAGTCATCACCAACATGAAGGGGCCCCAATTGGTTTGGGTTCCAAAGAATACTTGAAGCTCGAGGCAGCTATGAGGATTTGGAGACTTAGCTCACAAAATGAAGTAAAGGTTCAAGCAAAGAAGCCTAGTATATAAAATTGAACGCTTTGATAAAGATCATGATCATCATATACCCAAATCCCCATCCAAAAGTAAAAGAGGTAAATGATAGCTAGACTTTTGTTCATGCATTTCTTTTTGCATCTAACATATTTGCCTTGTTTAGGATTGCATGTGCATATTTCAATTTATTGCAATACCTAGTTTTCATATGGTATGTTACTTGTGTTTCTCTTATGAGCAAGTTATATTGTTTATTAGCTGTAAGTTTTTTTCATGGCACGAGTCACAATTGGTATTTTTTTATATGTCATAAACCAATCTATAGGATAAATCCTCATTGTTATTAATAACAAGTACATATCTCTCACAAGTATTCAACACTTGTATGCACACATTTAGGGGAGTATATCCTATAGGTTGTGATTTTGAGACTAACATGTGTTTCAACTATTATCTTTTGTAGTCTCATGGAGTGATCAATAAGTCTCCAGAAATGTGCATATATTGCTACATTTATACAAGTGGTATTCACAAGGGGTCTCATTATCTGTATGCACACATAAAAGGAGAGTTTAGATTATATCATGTGAGTTTCATGAATTATGATCCTTGTTTGTCTCTTTCAATTGATATCAATGCCTCACACTCTTACAATTGGTATATCTTTTTAATTGGTATCATTTTATTGGATCATGATTTATGAAGCTCTCTCTCATGTGCTCTAATACTCTTCCTTGAGTTCAACATATGTTTGCAGCCCTTTTTGAGATTGTTGACAAAGGGGGAGAAGTTTGATGACAAAAGCAAGAAGTAAATATACAAGATGTCTAGGAATGCCGAAGTTGACAAAAGGGGAGAAGAAGAAGACACAAGAAGCAACATGAGGCACTTAGGTTGACACAGAGGGAGAAGCTCTTGCATGGGTCGATCAGGAGAGATAATGACAATGGATAAAGGGAGAGCCACAACAAAGGGGGACTAAATGGTAAGAACATGCATCTAAGCAATGTGGTAAGACTTTGTGCTCTTTACGATTGATATCATTTATTATTTTCCACTTGCTTTGGTTGTGTTGTCATCAATCACCAAAAAGGGAGAGATTGTAGCGAAAATAACCCTACTAGGATATGATTGTGATTTTGGTGGTTAATGACAACATAGTCATTAGGGCTAACATATTTGTTAAGAATATATGTTAGTAGGTCTCATGGATACAATATATCAAGAAGCCACCGTAACTGGGACAAAGTTTGATTGAATTAGAGAAGTCTCAGGAGAATTGATCTCACCGGAAGGTCCGGTGCAGAAGAGTTTGCACTCACCGAAGCATTGTGCACAGAGACTGATAGCCTCATCGGATAGTCTGATGCTCTATGTGTTGAACTCACCAGAGTATTTCTGACAAAGAGGGAGAAGGCTGATGACCTCACCGGATTGTCCGGTGGTCTGCACTGGGTAACACTAGAGTATTTCTTGCAAGGAAGAATGCGAGTGCAAAAAACTTAAGATCAACCCACCGAAAGATCCGATGCTTATTTTGTGCACACTAGAGTATGACACCGGAGCATTTTTTGCAGAGGCGACTGCAAGTGCTGAAGAATAAAGATCAACTCACCGTATAGTTTGGTGATTACAGAGATAGTTGCACCAAAGTATTTTCAGGGAAAAGAAGAGAAGATTCAATTCACCAGATGGTCCAATATGAATGGAATGAACACCAGATGAATGCACCAAAGCATTTTACATATAGAAGCTGCAAAGGCTCGGATGGCTCAAGATAACTCACCGGAAGGTCATGTGATGAATTTAAAGGCACACCGGAGTGTCCGGTATTAACAAAGGCTTTGAGGGGAAGTCCAACGGCTAGTTTCTGAGGCTGTACTCACTGGATGATCCGGTGTTAGTACTACTGTTCTTACCAAATCATCTGGTATTAACAGCTTTTCTGGGCCATTGAGAAAATAGCTAGTTGGCGGGTTTGAGGCTATAAATACCCCTCCACTCAGTCATTTGAAGGTGTGGCATGGTGCTCGATTCTAAAGGAAGCTCATATACACTTTAGAAGACATCAAAGCCACCAAAGTGCTTAAAGTGATCAGCCAAGATAATCAAGCACAAGATTAGAGAGTGTTTAGTGCTTATAGGCCTAGAGTGAGTTGTAGCTAGGTGCTGTAGCTTGAAGAAGGGATCAAGGAGTGATCCTAACTTGTACTGAGTGGTACATCAATGCCTTGGAGTCTTGGTGACTTGCCGACATCTTAAGCCTTGGTGACTCAAGTTTGTTGACCATCTGACTTGGTGTGGAGTGGCGACAAGACATGTGTCAGAGATGCAGAGACCCTTGCCTTGGTGGCTTAAGCTCCAAAGTGATCACGACGGTAAGTGACCAGAAGAGAGGCTAGTGGTGAGACCTTGTCTTGGTGGCTCATCGTGCTTGAAACCATGTCTTCGTGACTTGGTAGCTCAAGAGTCGTGACTGGAAAAGACATGGCGATTGGGAGCATATCCTTTGTGGAGCTCTAACGTGGACTAGGGGTGGCATTTTGTCACGTCCCAAATTCTATAATCACATGATTAAGCTTAATCATACATCATTAGCATCATAATTAATTTTGAGGTAAATTATTTTGGCGTACAAGAGCACTTTATTTGAAATCAATTGGATGAGAGAAAGAAATTCGGGAGAGAAAAGAATTGAATTTGCAATCAAACGGACTTCTCTCTTTTGTACGTGGGCCCACTGGCTGGCCCCACCATCTCTCCCTCCACTTGGGCAGCAGCCCCACCTGCTCCCTCACTCCCCCACGTGCTCCTCTCTCCTCTCCCAACCAGCCAAAGCAAGGGAGCAGCCCCCTCTCACCCCCTCTCCCTCAAACTCTCTCTTCCTCCCTCAAATCCGAACTCAAGAGGAGAAATTAAGGTATGCATGTAGTACTCACGCGATCACAAGATCATGAGCTATCCATCCCTCCAATTCATTTTCATTTTCCCGGAGGATTTGAGCCGGATTTGGTATCTTTTGGTGTTTAGGGTTGAAATGTGAAGAACACCGGATTTCTTCGCCTCCCGAGCTTTTCCCTCCGTTTCCCCCTTCAATCAGTGGTCCACAACCTCGGTAAAGGCCTTTGGGTGAGTCCCCTAAACTCTCATGGCAAGAATCCGCCTTTTAGATGGTTGGATTTCGAATTTTGAGCTAGGGGTTTGAAGTTCATGAGTTCTTGATGAATTAGAAGCAATAGCCGAGTTTTGGTCGATTTCGGCATATACATGTTATCCTACACAGTAGAGGAAGTCAATGTGATGCTCTAGGTCCAAGTCCCCACTCCAAATATCGTCGGAATCGTCACTGGTGAGCTCCCAAAGTGCCCCCGGTGACTCCCAGCGGTCTGACCGCCACCCCAAGGTCAGTCAGACCGCCAGGGGCCAAAACCCTCTGCATGGGGGCGGTCTGACCGTGTTTTCGGCGGTCTAACCGCAACTCTTGGCGGGTTGACCGTCAGTATACCTGCGGCCTGACCGCTGTATACCCAGACAGCACAGTTACTGCTTGCTGAAACTTGTAAAATTCATAATAAATTCTCTGTAGCTCCAAAAATTATGAAACAAATTTTGTTGGTTTCATAATAACCTACTATACCTATTAAAAATATCCCCAGCCATGAAATAATGAATTAAATTTCTGAGACTAATTAATTAGGTTAAAGCTTCATTAATTCACCGTTAATTCATCATAAGTCCAAAATTGATGAATCCAATTTTGCTAGTTTCCTTATGACTTGTTCTATCTAGGAAAAATGTTTTCATCTAGTATATGCATATATTTGCACTTTATTCATACTCATTGCATTGCACGCGTTGATCCTTTTTAGAGAACGTCGATCCGTCGATCCCGTCGTGCCGTATCTTTCTGATTCAGGGTAGCAAGGCAAGCATCTATCATATTGCACCGTGTTAACTTGAAAGTCTAAAGTGTTATCTACGCTTATGTATGTATGCATGTGTCGGGTACCTTTGGGTAAAACCTATGTCGTTGCATTCTTCTACCTTGGTCACGAGTTCATGTATGTTCCTTGAAGCCTAGAGGTGATGTCAATGTCTAAAGGTCTTCGCTATGCTTAGCAATGCTTAGGTATTTCGGTAGAAGTCGAACGACGGTGTTCTCTGTTGTTCGCGAGGATAGGATCTACTACTGTTTACAATTACATGTTGATGGTGATGGTATGGTTGGTGAGTGGTGAGTATGAGGCGAGGTGTGAGCGGTGCTAGGAGGGTGTTTAGCCTGTCCGGATGTAGAGTTCCCCTGAGTAGGATGGTAGAGGAAAACCAGACACCGTAGACCGTTTGCACAGGTTAAGCACCGATCGTCGGTGTAGTCGGCTTTAGCACTTACCTTACTCACCACACGCTGATATAATGGTAGGCAAGCCGAATAACATCGCAGCTGTGGCTTTGTGGGCGTGAACAATGACGGTGTGAGCAGGCGGGCTTGTAAGCGGTACTAGTTTGCTCAGGGAGTAGTTCTAGTACCGCCGCGCCGAGCGTTGCATGCCCCACATGGTTGGGGCTGGTTGGGAAAGGTTGTCACGAGTACCCCCTTGTGTGCACTTTGGCTGGTGGTACAAGCCAAATGGTCCTCGTGTCGTGTGGGTCCAGGAGTATCCCCTGCAAGGTGTAAAAATAGTTTGAACTGCCGCGCTCTCGGTTATGAGCATGTCTATCGCTTATCTGCACCGGTCGTAGAGTCTCGGTTGTGGACGATGGTTCGGCTACGTGTTTGTGGATTGGTTATGTTGGAGTTATGTTGGAGTTATGTTGGAGTTATGTTGGAGTGATAGTGGTGTTGGTTCGGATATGAGATGGTTTGGTGTGGTTATGGTTCGGGTATGTGGATGTGGTTCGGATACAGTGTGGTGGTTTGGGCATGGTGATCGAGTTGGCACCGGTTATACTTTGATACACTTGTTGGTTATGTTTATATATGTTCAGTTGGTGGTACGGGGTTGTTTCATATATGTTGGTTAAGCTAGTTGCTCACACCTACGTCTAGATTGCTTACCGCTTAATTAACTTAACCATGTTAATTCTTGCTACCAGCTTAATGCATGATCCTTGGAGTCGGGAATATATATACCCATACTGTGTAAGACTTGCGAGTACCTTCGTATTCAGGGTGCTACCCTTAAGTTGTTGCAGGTTCACAGGTTGGCGAGGAAGAGGCGCTGTTTGGCTACTTTGTGCCTGCCGATCAGGGTGGCAGGTAGGAGTAGCACATTCTACTTCGAACTCAGTGCTCTTGGTATAGAGCCTAAGGGCATGTGGCTCTATATCTTTTTGTTGTATAATTTATTTTCTTCCGCTGTGTAGATCTTTTGTTGGTTAGGAGTTGAGGGGTTTTGTCTCCTCCTAGCTCGCTTTTGTTGTAAACTGTTGAAATCAGTTGCATTCTTAATACTTGTAATATAAATGTTTATTACTCGCTCTTTATTAAGCTATGTTGTGATGTACCTGTTGGAAGGCATGTGTTCCGATCCTTGGGCGCAAAACACATGCCAGGGCTGCCGAAGCGGTATTTTGATTAATCGTCGATGTTGTGATTATGTTAATGATCCGCCTGATGATTAGTTCAAATACTGTTTGGTCGGGTCCTCACACATTTATGTCATCGATACCACGGGATAAAAATCCCTTATGCCGAGTTTGTCTCTCTATCTTATTTACGTTTCCGCATTTACATATTTGCAATTTACCTCGCTAGAATATGTTGCAATCCCCTTAAGCGGTAGGCTAGACACCCTAGATAAACCTAGAGAATATTTAGATAGAATTTTATATAGGTTTATTTTGTGAAGTTTTTTGAGCCAATTTGTCTTAGGTTTCTAAATATCCTAATTCACTCTCCTCTTAGGACGTCATCGTTCCTCACAACAGAGAAGAGAGTCGATAACTATATTCTTGTTCATTGTAGAGACATGCTGCACACTCCTCAGCTGCACGATTTTTCCCGAAGTAAACTTCAGATCTACCGTGCCAACACCATGAATAGAAGTATGTGACCCATTCTCCACTAGAATGGAGGAATCCTAGGTGACCTGATAAGAACACACATGAATATTGGCTCATATATCAATCCACCAATTAGTAGACTAAAATACGAAAAACACTTAAGGTAAATTTTCATACCTTGCACCTCCGTTTTTAGCTTCGCTAATGGTCACCACATTAGCAGTATTTGAGTTCTGCTTTTGTGGAGCCTTTCTTCCCTTGCAGTCTGGACAATTCTTGGCGAAGTGTCCAATCTCACCGCACACAAAACAAGGTAGTTTAGCTGTTTTCTTCTTCTTCTTCTTGAAGGTGCTAGTTTTGTTTGGCTTATTATCTTTCTATTTGTTCTTCTTGTGAAATGGCTTTTGCACCATATTGGCGTCAGTCTATCCCTCGCCTCCTTTTAGACTCATATCCTTAGCCCAAGCTTTCTCCTCAACATCAAGAGACACAATCAATCTTTCAACAGTAATCTCTTGTCTCTTGTGCTTTAGAGCAGTGGCAAATTTCTCCATGAAGGAGGTAACTTGACAACAATGCAACCACAAACTTATCAGGTACATTGATCTTTAGGAGTTCTAGTTCCTTCACGATGCACTAAACCTCATGAGCCTGCTCGACTGCAGAGTGATTTTCAATCATCTTGTAGTCATGATACTGCTCTATGATATACAATTCACTTCCTGTATCTGATGCACCGAATTTAGCATTTAGTGTATCCCACAGCTACTTCGCGCTTTATATGTGCATGTACACATCACAAAGACAGTCACCAAGAACGCTAAGAATGTATCCTACAAAGAGTGTATTGGCATCTGTGAACATCTTTTCCTACTTAGTAGTAAGGGTTCCTTCCGACTTGCCATTAGCACTCAGTAGACATTCATAGCCATCAGCTATAGAGTGACCTTGACTTGCCATCTCTTAAAGTGCACACCAAAAAACTTGTCTGGCCTTAGTGCATCGACAAATCTAGCCATTGATAAACATAAGTGCCTACAAAAAGGTTTTTGGATTGTTGAAATATATGGCACTTTCAGGTTTAATTTAATCCATAAATAATTCATGAGCGTAAACTGATAAACTAACATGTTCATGTTACCAGAATATAATCTAGTCATATGTACAAAAGCACTACATATGTCTAGATCTACTACACTCGAAATTAGGAACCATAGGAAATAAAGTACGAGTAACATGATTTTTACATACTGGTCCTACGTTGAGGTTGCTGAAGATGTTGGTTGCACCGTGTTGACGGCATGATCGATCCTACTGGTGACGTGTCAAATTTGTTGACGATGGCAGTGGGTGCACAAGTGACCAGGAAGACGAGCCGTGGTGAAGAACTTGAGCAGTCGCGTGGAGCTCTTCCCAAAAACCTTATGAGCCATCTCCCGATGCAGGATTTCAAGAGCGAGGATTTCAGAGACCTACTCTCCCGATTGCCAGTGCATGCCAACACCATGATAGAGTAGACTACAATGACAGCAACAGAAATAGAAAGAGGTAAAACCTTAACTCTTATACAGACTCACATAATAAGAATGTTCTCAGTTTAAGGACTAATCTCAATTAACAGTCTATTTATTTTTTCTTCTCCTAATAAGGTGGAGGTCCTCTCACCTCCACCTTTATTAGCAATATGTTACTAATAGAGGATGGACCTCATTATGACCTGCCTCTCCATAATATGAACCTTTGAGATTTATTAAAAATTATTATACAGACTCTGCCCCTATAATTCTAACCGAAGGCTCATCCACCTTTCTCTTCTTATTCTTCCTCTTCATTCACCACTCTCTCCTTCTTCCTCTTCCTCTTCTCATCTCTTTTCTTCCTCCTCTCTTTTATCCATGGTAAAAAAATTATTTGGAGGGAAGGAGAGGGGGTGTTTTGGCTAGGAGGGTCTCTATTGGCTATGAAGCTGTAGGTCCCTCGGATCCGCCCTTGTATATATTTCTATCATTCCTGTGTTCATCTTAGACAAACGTAGGCAACCAAAACCGTTGACCAAAATATTAATTTTGGCATGAGGCGGTGATAATCTTATTTCATTATTAAAAAAGCTAAATTTTAGCACGGGTGTATTAACCAAACAAACCCTTCACTTTGATGGTACACAGCTTCACTACCATCGGATTTGTGGGGGCTCCAATCATGACATGTGTTTACTTTATTTATTTTTCCTTGTGGACTGGTGTTCAATTACTAGCAGGCTAGTAGCCTTTACATGGTACTCCCTCTATTTTAAAATGTCTGCCCCATTTGACTAAATGAGATCTCCAAAATATGATTTGATCGCTAACTTCTGTTATATTAAATTGGCTATGCAATTGACATTATGATCATAGCAAAGTTGGCTTGGAACACTATTTCGCGGACCACCTCGGCGAGGGGATTGTGAACCGCCGGCCCCGCCCACCGCATGGCCCAACGGGCCATTGTTCCTCCCTTTTCTGCCAACCGATCGTTTGGATTGAAGTATATGAGGGTCGGAAAGAGATTACGATGTACATGATAAACAAAAGAGGATGTAATCACAGAAAGGATCATTTGTGCTATATTATACTGCTGGTACTATTATAATCAATATTAATAATTTATTACTATTGGTTCATAAGCTCAGAGGACACGTAAAAAACCAAGTTAGTAAGAATAGTAGTGATAATCATTATTACTACTAGTTTTTGTTAGACAGTGATAATCAACTTATCACTATTGATGCATATATGAAACTAACAGTAATGTTCATAACAAAAACCGACAGTGATACCAGCTCGTAAAAAGACATGCCGGCTTTCATCACCCGCCTACTCGGCTTCTCCCGAAATCATTTAAATTTTCGTCTCCTACGCCGATCGCTCTGCTCCCTGCCCTTGTTCCCACACACTCTCTCTTCCATCCTCTCCCCTCCGCCTTTGCCACCGCCGCACACGGTGGAAACTCCACCACCATCTTTGACTCCGACCACTCCACCGCTCCCTCCGCTCCACCATCCCAGCCACACCACCAACCCCCGCGCCTTCGTCCAATGATGAGGCTTCAGCGCCGTCGGATGGAGAGTTCGGAAGAGGGGTAGTCCTTGGACTCTGGATCGGTGGGGTCTCCCTCTTATGATAAAGTTTGAGACTACTTCATCAACGAGTCAAAGCCGAAAAGGCGTTGGAGCTCGGATAAAGAGGAGGACAAGGAGGAAGAGGAGGACGATGATGATGGCGATGACAACTACTTCTTCATCATCATAGGTGAGCCAACTGGCTATGGTAGGCACGCGTGGTGGGGGCAGCTAGTGGCCCCTTTGTGACGACGGTGAACTGTCAGTTTTACGGTTTTTTTGCGAGCATGCAAACGCGTCTTTTGTTTTAGTGTGCAGTGATTCTGTACAAGAATTATTAGTGACTATATTAATTATTAGTGTGATTTAAACTAATGATTCCGGATATTAGTAATATAAAGCTCAGATAAATTATTGCATGTCTGTTTAAATTTTAATTTTTTTCAAAGTATCACTGCATGTTCGTAGTTGGAACCGGCAGTGATAAGTATATCAATTGATAAATTAGAGCTATAAATTGATAGTGATACAAACTATCACTATTGGTTCGTGGATCTAACAGGCAATAATAATCCATAATTATCATTGATGCTTAACCATTGCTGATTTTAAAATTGACAGTAATATATTTTTTGAACTGGCAACAATAATCCTTTCTATAGCAATGAGTGTTCAAAAGCTGCCAATTTGAATTTAGTTGACGCTGGCTGCTACATGCTAGAAATTTAGTATACATGAATATTCTTATTCAAGCCCTCATAAAAACAGATTCAGAGTCAAGTGCCAACATTTCAACAACTCAGTTGGCGATACATACTGTACAGTTTTTGAACAGGCAACATGGAGAATCGCATCACAAGTTACGTAGCATGAACCACATATATAACATAGCTCATAAGCAAAAAGTAGAAGTATTTGCCAATTGGTGTACTAAAAGGTGACATTGTATCATACAAATTGCACTAGAGTTACTTAGAATGGCATTAGTTAGAAACCACTAATAATTTCCCGTCAAAAGAGAAAAAAGAGAGCACGCTACTAAAAGGTGAAATTGTATCATACAAAAGGAGAAGTCACTAGCCCACTACTGATTTCCCCTCGAAAGAGAGAAAAAAAGAGCATGAACAAATCAAAGGATGAACAAAATGGGGGAACTTTTCCACCGCTCGTGATAACGTGGTATCCCGTGTAACTTCAAACTAGCTATCAGCTTTGTTGACTCAATTCCGCAATATACAGCAATTACTTGGTTGCATCAATCAGCCAGTGTGTCACCATATAATGTGCCTAACGATGAAGAGGAAAACTGGACCTCCTATGTTCCATCCTGTACAAAAATAGAGCAAAAACTATGTATTGGACTGGAATGATCCGAAGCAGCAGTATTTTTTCCCCATGCTTCGATATTTACTGGTAAAAAACTCTTTCTGAGACCGTAGGCTACATCCACACAAGTGATGGCAATCATACGGGATTCTTTCTAGTTAAATAGATATTTACAGTAACACCTTTAAACTACATGCTAACAAAGTGAACCACTGTACTGAATAAGAATATGCGAGAATACTATTCCAAAATGATTCAAGAGAACTTATTACTGTACTATGCATTCATATCTATAAGGCTGACTCCGGCAGTGACTGCAAAATACTGTGCTGTCATCGCTGTTCATGTTTTTACCGATCGGGAGGACGGACAAGCACTCCAGCAGAGACGGCAACTAGCGGCACAGTGATACGGACGGCTCTGAGCAGCAGCAAATTTAGGGCCGGAAAAGGTAGCCTCCGTTACTGTATATAGCGTATGCATGTGGGTTCGAGGAGAGAAGGAGATTAATGAAAAGTAGGAAATAGAATAGCTGTTAGAGATAGAAAAAATAGGGGATGCTGTAATAGTGTTAGTGGATGCTATAATAGTGGTATAGAGGATAAAATTTTAAAGTATCTGCTGGAGATGACCTAACATCTCAATGTAACCTAAAGCCTATATTGCTCTAGTATGTGCAACAATCAGTGATGCAAAAGAACCATAACTCAAACCACTTGCACTTTCTTTAAACACCCAAGCTCTTTTTAAAAGTTTTGCATAAACATCATTTTTTATGCTTTTTACCCTAAATGAGTCGTCAGTTCTATCCCATTGGAACGCAGGAATAGGATGGATCTCGCGACTAGTGACTTCCTCCCCCAACCTTGTCTTCTCCTCTCCCTCCATCATGGATCCCTCTGATTTCTGCTCCCATGGATCTTCCTGGCCTGAATTTTGAGCCGGGTAAAGCCTTTGAGGCACAAGTGCATCTCTTGTCCGTCATCCTATTTCCTTTCTTTTAGGTCATGGATCTCGAGAATTCTTCTTGGTTATTTTGGTTGGAAGATGCAAGTATAGGCTATCGGTGGACTCTGTAGCAAAATTGCAGAATCAAACTGTGACATTGTGTGTCTTCAGGAAACAAATCGTGAGCACTTTGATCTATCTTTTATCAAAAAATTTCTGTCCCACTCAATTTGATAGTTTTGAATTCTTGCTTTCAACTGGAGCTTCTGGAGGTAGCATTAACATTTGGAGGCTCGCTTCTTTGGTCATTTGATTTTTCAGAATGAGTATGTGCAAATGGTTGAATTAGTCCCTAATCTCTAGTTCTCATTAGTTTTTGGCTAATATTTATGCTCCATGCACATCAGGTGGGAAATTATCTTTCTGGAATGGTTTTAAAATATTGAAATCCCTAATGATGAAGACTCCCTAATGATTATTTTAGGAGACTCCAACTTGATCAGAGCTCCAACTGACATAAATAAGCCAGAGAGCAGATGTAAATGAAATGCTTGCCTTTAATAGCGCAATTAGTCGGCTTGGTTTGGTTGAGAGCCTTTAAAAGGACGTATCTATACTTGGTCGAATATACAGCAAAATCACCTCTTAGGACGTCTAGACTGGTTCTTCACATTAAACTCATGGACTGCTAATTATCCTGGGATCCTTGCCTCTGCTCTATCAAAAGACACTTGTGATGTGTCAAAAAAAAAAGACACTTGTGATCACGTACCTTGCCTCATCACAGTCAAGACTGATATCCCTAAAGGTAAAGGTATTTAGATTTAAGAATTATCTAATGGAACACATAGATTTTCTTCAAGTTATACAACATGGCTGGTCTGTTACCACGCCTCATACTGACAAAGCAAAAAGACCGATGGCTAAATTTTAAAATCTAAGAAGAGTTATAAGAGCTTGGCAAGCTCAGCTGTCTGCCCTAGCTGCTACAATTACTAATGTTAAAATTGTCATTTTTTTTCTTGATACTATCGAGAAAACAAGGGACCTTTCCCTAGAGGAATGGGATTTCAGACACATTCTGTAGGAACATTTAGAATCTCTTCTTAACCAGCAGAAGATTTATTAGAAGCAAAGAAGAACAATAAAATAGGTTAAATCTGGTGATGTGTGCACCAAATTCTTTCATGCAAATGCCACAGTGAAATATAGAAGGAATTCGATCAGCCAGCCAATCAATCAGCCAGCACGCTAGTGACTGGAGTGGCAAACACGACGGCCGCCGCCGAGATCGACGAAATGCTGATCCAGGTAAGCCGCCGGCGCCGTCGCCGTCAAACGAACGATGGTTTCCTTCAGGTACGAACTTGTGCTCTTGCTTTCCTTTTTGTAGCGTGCGCGGCTGCCGGTTATGCAAGTTAATAACTCCGGTGATCGCCTACGAAGGCTGTGAACCAGGTGGTGGGGCGCACAGCGTCGTCTGGCCGGTCTGCTTTTGTTTGTGGTACACAGCTGTTTTCTTGCATATATGTATGTTCCCACTGCGTGTTCATTTGAGATTTAGACATGGCTGAGCTCTACCATGCATAATGTTGTGGTCTCTTAGATTTACATGAATTATGAGCCAGGACGTAAACTGACAAAATTACTGGGAGATCTTATAAAAAACAATATGCTCTCTCTCTCTCTCTCTCTCTCTCTCTCTCTCTCTCTCTCTCTCTCTCTCATGTGTTTAGTGCAAGGGACATCCCGTGTATCGATATTGCGGATACAGGTCCAGACAGTAAGCGACCCTCTGGAGCTAAAAAGGAAGAACTGAACTTCCCAGGAAAAAAAATGAAGTGGTATTTACGAATTGGTCGCCCATTTGCCTTACAGTAGACCTGAGCATGGCCGAGCCGGTCAGAAGAAAAGCCAACCTCATTTCGGGCCTAAAATGGCTGCCCAGTTCTGGCCCTGGAATCTGACTGGGAAACAAAATCGGACGGTAAAGCCAGAGTTTTTTTTATATTTTTCATTAAAAATTTAAATAAATAGGCTCTTCGCAATAAGATTTATAAAAATAGACACCTACCGTCCTTTGAAAGGATTACAACCCTTTTAGAGGTGGTAAAGATTGCCACGGTGGTAGTGCCATCTCTTACTGCCCTCTGTAAGTACGAGTAGGGCTAACCGTCCTCTCAGAAAGCGGGTAGGGAGAATTCCCGCGCTCGTCACCCTTACTGCCCTCTAAGAGGGCGGCAAGAGGCTTTGCCAGACCTTGCCGCTCTCTCAGAGGGCCGGCCCCGCCCCCTCCTCTATATAAATATCAAAAATAAGGGAAAAATCTCATTTTATTCTGGAAAAAGAGAAAGTGAGAGGAGAGGAGAGGAGAGGGAGACAGCGCGGTGAAGCCCTACTATTTTCAATCGGCGGATTTTGAAGCGCGTTTTCCGGTGATTTTTTTTTATACTCATGTTTTTATTAGTAAGTAAAGTACCACTAGACGTAGGGTTTACCAGTAGAATATAGCTATATTAGATATGACCTAGGGTTTAGAAATGTAGAAAATGTTGTATTTTGTAGTATATTGTAAATATTAATTACGACGTTATAGGATAGCCATTAGATGCATAGTAGTATTTATATTATGATAATTTCGAATATCTAGATTGTACAGAATAATGATGTAAGTAATAAGTATAGGTAATTAGAAATTTTATTAAGTAAACGGGTGGTTAATTAGTTTAATTAGGTTAGTTTGCTTAGGGCAAAATTAAAGAAACCTATTGTTAGGCGATAATCAGTGTCGGTAATTTTGTTATAGTTTTGATAATCAGAAATATAGTTTTCTGGTTTAAACATTGGATATATTTTCCGATGTTTTTAGGGATGGCAGATAAATTATATTTTCAGATATATTATAGTGAAGGTCAAATTAGTTATGGTCCTAACGGTATAGATTTCTCTGGGTTTCAGTATGTCGTTAAGGGGCTTAGTAGAGCCAATGAGAGAATCATAGTGGACGTGTACAAGTGACTGATGCATCATTTTCAACTGGATCTCCAGCAACATGATCTTAAGCTGAGAGTTGTGCTAAGCCGTGTTAATCAGGGCTACTTTGGTGAGCTCGTCCCGATCAATACGATATCTACTTGGAGACAGTATGTAGATATATCATGTGACCGTGGACTCCCTCTAGTTTTGTTAGATGAGGCGTACCAGAAGGATCCAACAGAGATAAATTCTGCGGAAGTAGTAGCGAGAACAAGTTAGACAGTGGTAGATGAATCAAACCTGGTAAATGTTGGGGATAGGCAAGATGTTGAGGATATACGTGAGATGCAACTAAGGGGTGTAGCCGATGAGGGAGAGCACATCCCTAGCATAATTGAAAAGATAGAGATGGAGGATCAAGAGCTAGAGGAAGTCGTTGCCGATGAGGATCTATCCGACGAGGAGGGAAATGCTCCTGTTCCTGCAGAGTGGAGGAATCAGAAATTTTCAAAGCTAGTGGTTAATGAGGCTGATTGGACACCGTAGGAGTATCATAAGAACGAGGTGTTTCAGGGTGCTATGTACCCTACTAAGGAGTCTATTATTGATGCAGTTAAATTCTGGTTGTTGTCTCTTCGGAGGCAGTTCAAGGTTGTAAAGTCGAGTAAAAGGGAGTACGATGTGAAGTGTTTGGTGCCTGATTGTCTTGGCTGGTGCACGCATTCAGGGGAAAGTGGGTTGACTACTAACAGTGCTCAATAGTCAGGGAGCATAATTGTCACATTAAGGAAATAGAGTTCTCCCACCAGAACCTATCATTTACCAATGTTATGTATGGAGAAATTATGGACAACCTGAAGTATGAGCCACGATCAATAATTCATGCTATTGAGCAAATGTTCCAGTATACAATAAACTACGTGAAAGTATGGAGGGCGAAACAGAAGGCTATTGAGATGAGGTTTGGGACATCTGAAGATTCATATCACAATCTACCGCGTCAATTAGCCATAATATGTGCAAGAAACCCTGAAAGTTACTATGACATCAAGCATTACCCCTCGACTGATGTGGAGTATAGCGGAAAACGAGTATTGCAGGGTGTTTTCTTTGCATTTGTGGCAACCATCAAAGTATTTAGGCACTGTTGACCCATCATTTAACTGGACGGGACGTTCCTCACTGGGAAGTATAAATGACGGATATTGTCTGCAATTGGGGTCGACGGGAACAACCAAGTCTTGCCACTGGGGTTTGCCTTCGTGGAGAGTGAGGAAGGGGATAGCTGGTATTGGTTCCTTGACCGGTTGAAGCATGCTATCGTTCTGGACTGGCTATATGTTTGTTTGATTCATGATAGACATGCGGGGTTGTTGCAGGTTTTGCTGGATATGCAATATGGGAGTATTCGACGGTGTGTTATAGCAAAGTGGCCCGACTTGAAGAGCAGGTGGTGCATGCGGCATATAGGTGCAAACTTTTACAAACAAATAAAAAACAAGGACTTGTTGAAGATTTTCAAGAAATTGTGCAGTCAGAACCAGCCGAGCTGGCCTGCTCCCGCTTTTCGGCACTTTCCTCCGCGTGGGCTGCGCTCCGGTCCATTCCCGTGCGCCCCAGCAACCCAGCACTGCGCCCACACCCTCACCGGCCTGCCCACGCTGCCGCCCGCGCCGAAGACGCGCGGCTGCTTCCCGTCTTCGCTCGAGACGCTGACGTGTGGGGCCCGCCTATTAGGTTCGTCGTCTCTGAGTCGAACTCGGCCAGCCACCGCGTCCAAATTGATCTTCGCCGTCGCCTGAGAGTCCTGGTCCTCCTCGAGCCCTCTTGAGCCGCCTATAAAGATCCCCGTAACCCCCTTGATCTATTCCCGTCCCAAAACTCGCTGAGTTCCAGCACAATCGCTGAGATCCGTAGCTTTCCGCGGCAGCCGCCATTGCCGCCTCGGTCGAGCTCGCCGACCCAATGTTCCAATGCCCCACTGCCCCAGCTGAAGCCACCGGAAGAATGGTCTGCCTTCGCTGATCGTGTTGGAGCCTTTGGCATTGCTGATCGTGTTGGAGCCTTCGTCGTCGACAAAGATCTGAGCCGCTTCGCCGCCTCTCCCGTCGCTGGCCCTCTTCGCGTGCGCCCTCAGTAAGGCCCCCATCCGTTTCTCCGTGAGCGTGTCGTCGTGTTCCACCGCTCATCGTCGAGATCTGACGTTGGCGATGAGGTTTCGGCCGTCCTCCGGTGATTGTGCTGCTACTTTCCCCTCGACGCCGCCGTGAACTCCTTCTTCTGTCGTCCCCTTTGATCTCAGCCGTCGGATCCATCATCATCGGTCTAGATTAGATCATCAAAATACCTCTTCGCCAGCCAATCAGAAACCGCCATGTGTCCACATAGATCCTAGTCAGCAAATAAGTCTGATGTGGCCGCCATGCCACCTTGCCACATCAGCAAAATAGTCCAGTCATCATGTCCAGACAGCTTTTCGGTTTTTAAAACAATTCCTTTCTATTTGTAGCATCAGCATGACGTCATAAATCTTTTTTAAGAACAAAAATAATTCCAGAAAATAGCTCTTTTGCAATTAGACCCTTAAACTTTTCTATAATTACCTAAAAACCCCTATCTCTTTATAGATTAATCCCTAGACTTTTCTGAAATTACAAATAGATCCCTCTATTTTTACAAAAAGGTCCCTAAACTTTCTGTTTTCTTCAAAATAAGCTCTTTTCTTTTTTCAAATTTAACTTTAAAATGTTTTTAGCATATCTTTTTCATCATAGCTCTTTTTTCAGCGATTCTTGCGCCGTTAAATTCGTTTTTCAGTGCTCTTTCTTTTTAGATAGGTTTTGTGTTTTTGTTCTATTGTTTTGTGCTTTGTTCTTAGTGTATTTTATTTATGCACTTTGTCGGTTATTATGCGATTAATCAACAACGCCCCAAATCAACTTGAAAAACATCAAGACTAGGAGCAAGAGTACACTAAGCAGCAACAAGGAGAAGACAAGTGTCCTTGATCATCTTAAACCTATATTTTAAATATTTTGTTTTATAAAATTGCATACAATGTCTGTCAACTTGATGGGTAATCACCTATGTTAGGGTTTACCTAGTTCTTCCTTTACAATACTTGAAGCTTAAGTGGTAGTTGATATGAGTCTCTTGGGTAGAATTGCTTAGCCATGCTTTTAGATTTTGTGAAGTGTCATATATATGTTTAGTGGATATATGCAACGGTGATGATGAACTTATTTTAGTAACATGGAACCCTAGGACTTGGGTAAAGAGTTTGTTTGATAATGGTGATTTATGTTGTGGCCTTGTGGATATGTTCTAAGCAGTGTTGTTAGGTTTTGTTGGTTGGTTATCTCCCTATTGGATAGTCTTTGCCCAAGTATCACATATAAGGACCGCTTTGTGGAGCGATAACCCAAGAATTATCGTACCAACTACGAGACTAATATGGGTAAAGCTTAGCATATTGGTTAGACAATGCTTCATAGTCGCTTGGCGGCACACCACTGGCGTGTGTTAAATATGTCGTGAACACGGTAACATGAAAATCACGACTTGTGGGTAAAGTTGGACAACCTCTGCAGAGTGTAAAATTATTATAACAGTCGTGTTCATGGTTATGGGAGACTTGGATCCTCATATGATTAGTTGGTTTTAGTCATGATCTTGTTGGTACAGGAGTTACTGGATTGTGATAGTTTTGGGATAGTTACCTTTGGGTGGATAGTTGTTAGGTGGTTTGGGTTACATACACTTAATAATTATTTTTTTTATTTTTTAATTACATTACTGTTTTATTTACTCGCATTTACACAAACATATCTTGTGTTAGCCTATTCTTGTTATAAGCATGTATGTCATTACTTTACCACACTTGCTGAGTACTTCGTATGCTCATTCTTGCTATCTCCGCCAATACATATGCTGCTCAGTGGAAGACTTTGAAGATTACCAAGACGATGACATGAAGTTCTAGGAGCGTGTCTTCCGCTCGGTGCCTGTGGAATGCTTGGTCGCCAATGCTTTCATCTCTACCATCGTTTAGATGCTGTTGTTTAGTTATTAGAGTTGTTTGGCTGAAGTCTTTAATGTATTAGTTAAACGGTTGTAAGTTAAAGTATTACTTTTGTTACTTTCTCTGTGATATTCTTATGTGTTAAACTTTCTGGACACATATAAGCCACACTTAATTTCTCCATAAAACCGGGTGTGACATCAGATTAGCATGCTAGAAAAAACTAGATAAATCAGTACTAAGAACATTGAGATAAAGGAAGAATATAGGTAATATGGTAAAAGAGATTGTTCCCTCGGAATCTGTGCTTCTTGAAATACTGCCTTTGGCAATTAATTTATTGATAATAAAAATTAAACTTTAATAAAAAAGGGAAGATAAAAATGGGGGAAAATAGTTTGTGAAATAACTTTAATATTCTGGTATTTGAATAGATAAATTTGAAACATGATTTAAAAAGATGTTAAAATACTAGTCTACGCGAGATGGGATGTTATTTGCTTAAAATAGAAGAGGATTACCGTTTCATGGCAGATGCGCTCACATAACGTAACAGGACAAAATTGACGAAAACTCAACCGCCCCACTGTGAACTGAGAGACCGAACTAGACGCAGCATTTATTAACTTCCATGCGCGACTGTTATTTTGTGAACACTTGGCACATGTTTTCAGCCAAGAAGTCCAAGTAAGATCCTGTTTATTTTAACTGTATATTATAAAAAATAGTTTATATATTATGGATAGTAAGAAGTTGGATTGTAAAATCTGATTATAAAAATTGAATTGTGGATTGTTACAATCTGATGGAAGGCAGATTGCTGGATTGTTATAATTTATATGTTGTATTGTAACAATTCAGTTTTTGTAACTAGCTGTTTGTTTTAATTTTTTGGATTATGTTCAGAATCCAGAATTTTTACAATGTAGCTCTTTGTTTCAGTTTTTAAATTTTAATCACAATTTACTTTTTATAATCTGAAAAAAACAGGACATAACTCTACATGAGTAGATGACCGATGTTTATGCCTTCACCGGCGCCGTACAACCGGAACAGATTGAACTCCGACACGGACGAGACTTTGACCATGGCCACGCCGGCCACGAGGGCGCAGACCGCGGCGCCAGCAGGCATGCTGAACCTCTCGTAGAGGTTGGCCGCGCGGCGAGGGATCCTAGAGGTGTCGTAGTTACGCTTGTCTAGACATCTCGCTGCTCTCCACCGCCTCATCTGCATCTCTTCGCACCAATGCTGCCGCTCCCATTCCCAGCTCCCCATTCCCATTCCTAGCGTTAGTTTCTTTCTTCTTTGCTAATCGCGCGATTTCAGTCGTCAGGTTCTTGATTTGGGCGTGGATCTCGCAGGTGGCTTGATTTCAGGGAGGACAGAGAAGATTAGAAGATCCATGGGCAATCGCCAGGGCCACTGGTTTCTTCATCTGGATTCTTGAGGTGCTAATCTGTATTCTCGATTGGTATTTTCCTCCCTTGTTTGCTGATTTTTCCTTCTAGTTGTGCGTTGCAGCTGCATACGATTTAGTTTGGGGAATTGGCTTGCTGATAGGCGAATCTGCTATATTGTGTTGTCTCTAATGATTCTTATAAATCGATATTTTGTTGGATGCGTATGGATTTGACACTATACCAGTCATGTTGATAGCCTGTCGTTCTGAACCAATGGTTGTGAATAGTAACCATAACGTATGTAGATCTACTCTGAATTTGTACCACAGGATGGAGATCACGGATGTGAGAAACTACTTCTTAAGCCCTTTTTTCTATATTGTTTTGTATTGTTTGGCTGCAATTTGAATCCTGAAATCAACTTTAGATCTGTTTATTTCGACTTAGGATTGTGACTTTCAGTTTTTACGAAACTGAAACAAATAGACAACTTTTTTCTATAGCTTTTTATAATCCGTTTGTTGAATTACGAGAATATAAGAAACTGGTTTTTCCTATTTTTTCACAGATTGTGAAATTACATTTTACTAAACTGTCTATTAAAATTTTTTAGAATCCACAATCTAAAAGTTCTTCACAATCCATTTTTTACAATTTATAATCTACGAGCTGTTTTTCAGATTTCTAAACAAACAGATTCTTAGTCACTTAAATATATAATGCCCAAAATAACATGCAGGGTATCCACTTATTATCCTATATAATTATGCCATTTCTTTCTTTTCATTTATCTTTTAATCGACTTTTCATTTATTTTTACTGTACGCTCAAGTGCAAATTTGCACGTTATGAAATATGAGATTGAAAAATGCTGTATAATTGCAGCACAACTCTTGTGTAACCCTTTCCTTTTTATGAACGCATTGTTCTGAATTTTCCTGACACTACTTTTTTGCAAAGAATTTCTCAAAGGTTTGTGATGTTTTTACTGTATATACGACTTGACAGAATGGTTTCTCTATTGTTCAACAGGGCAGTGCAAAAATGGGACTTGAGTTTGTTCTCTTCATAAGATTCTTCAGGTTTGGTCAGTCTCCTTTTCTCATTTCTCTACTTTGCCGTTGATTTAATCTGTACTAAACATTCACAAGCACAACTTTCACATTCAAGTCCTCGGAAAATCAATGATCGTTGGTGTATGTATGTGTATTTAGCCTTCAGTGGTGTTCATTTATCTTTGCGTGTGACGAGATAAAAACAATGCAGATATTGTAACAGTTTCAGCCGGCATGTGGATCATCTCTGAGCTGACAAGTTACAACCTTTGAATGCTTTTCTTTTTATATTGCATAATTACTTGACGTGTTACGTGATTTTTTTAAAACCAAATGTTATGTTAATTCATCCTGTTTATATAATGCATCATTATCAATCCTTAAGCATGTAGCACCTTAGGAAGATTGATAATCGTTCATTTAATTCACAGGTGGCGAACTAGATGATTTGTATCTTGGACTGGAGTTTCACCGGAGACCAAAGCAAGTGTTTCGGGCAGATAAGGACACTTGGTATGTTGCATTCTCCTAATTTTATCAAGTAAACTTGTCTTACATTTTTCATTTTTCAAAGAGTCTATAGCAGGTGAACTTATTATACCTTCAAATGGCTTGCTTCGCAGGATAATGGGTGACTACAAAGGAAATCTACCTAATGCACGGAAGGTGGATCGTGATCCTAAAGCACCAGAACACATCCCTGTAGAAAGATTATAGATAGACTGGTCTTCTTCCCAGAAGATTATGCAGATTTCGGGGTCCCATTTTTTTCCGATACAGTCACTTTTCGGGCAAAGAGATGTTCTATACTGTTTCGTCAACGGTTCTACAGCTAGAGTGCCTAAAAATATCAAGATGCCTCCTGCAATTTCTCCACAATTTTGTACAAATATTCATACATATTTGGCGGTAGTAAAAGCGTATCTACATTTCTTAAGGCGCAATAAAGCGCTATATTAGTAGACGTTTAATGTAAATATATCTATAAAAGCATGTTCACATTTGTAGACATGTATATAGTGTCTCTATAAAGCATCTTATAACTCTTATACATGTTTTACCAAAACATATCTACTAACCCTAACACAGTCCATGAGGAGACGCTTCAAACACACTTCACCAAAATGTGTCTACATTCTCCTAAAGATAAAATAAAACGTATCTAACATATAAATAAGTGTATCTACATTCCCCTAGAGACAAAATAAAACATATCTAACGTATAAATAAGTGTATCTACGTAGCACATCATTTGAGTGACGCTTAAGATCAAGCGAGGCAGGCCTCGCCTTGGCATGTGTAAAGATAGGCTAATGTAGTATTTCCATGTGATGGTATTTATTGCAGTTTGCACCGCATAAATTCTTCCGAAGATTTTCGTGATGCAAACCTACCTACTATCTTTGTTCTTTTTTGTTTGTTATTTGGGACATTGATATGGTCTCCAATGCTCATGTTTTAACATTACTTTCTAAATTATTTCTTAGTGAAATTTGTTAAATATGTAATCATATGAAAATATTTTTCATAGCGAATCCATTATCATTTGCATGTGTCGAATGTTAGCAATTTTGTGTGTATTTATGGTCAAAGTTTTTAAAGGTTAACTGCATGCATTTTAAAACGACATCTATTTAAGAATGGAGGTATTATTAGATAGATATCACCATATTAAATGAAGAGTTGGGATTGAATTAAGTTGTAAAGAAGAGGGGAAATACATAAATCCCCCTTAAGCCACCTATATTTCAGTTTGACCTCTCACGACTCATCCCCATTAATTGGCACCGCAATCAGGGCCTATTTGTTAGAGCTCTCCCTGATTCAAATTCTCTGTGGGGAGTGATTCTCTGGATGAAGTGATTCTAGGGTTAAAAGTGATTCTCTAAAATAAAATATATAGAGGAAGTGATTCTCTGCGGGAAGTGAATCAGGAGAAGCTGTTTTTTTCAACTCCCCAACTTCTAGTTTATTTCAGAGAATCACTCTCACGGATTTCACTCAGGGAGCTAAAAGTTGAAAGCTGTTGTTTGGCAGAGCTCCCCTGATTCCAACCGGGAAGCTGCTTTGGGAGCTCTGCCAAATAGGCTCTCAGTCATTTTACTACTCTTTTTGCTATTCCTTATCCTTCTTTGGGATCCATTCATCAGGATACCAAAAATAGTCAAAGCATTTTAGTCATCAGATTGCCATCAAACAGCAGATGTTTCTTCTACTCCCATCGTTGCACTATTTATCATCAGCCTCCTATCGTTTGTGTTCTCTGTGCTCTCGCCCCCATTCAGCCTCCTCCACCATCTTTGTCAGCCTTACACTGCCCCCCCCCCACTAACATCACAGGTTTACCACTTAGGCATTCACTGTCCCCAAAGGTTTCATATTAAATCTTAGAGCTTTGCCTTGTGCGTGGGCTTTTGCTACCTTCGTGAGCTTTGTCTCCCTGAAACTTACCTCTGATTCGTGTTAGTCCTTTGGGCCTTACCGCCTTCGCAGGCTTCGCCTTGGTCTTTGGGGCTTCATCTTGGCCCTTAGGGCTTTGCATTGGCTTCGTCATGGTCCTCTTGCATCCGGTATCTTCTAGGTTTTGCTAGAATCTTGAGTTAGTCCTGAATATTACATATGTTTTCCATATGTTTTCTGCTAGAATTTTGAGTTGGTCTTGAATGTTGCCTATCCTCCCGAACAACTCTAGAAGGGTTTGAGCATATTTCTCGAGGCATAAGTCAAAAACATTTTTATCATTTAAAGAGTGAAAGATTATGATTGCAATACAAACCGAAGAAAAGTTGTCTTGCTATATACTCCCGTTGTCGAGTAGTTGTCATTTAAGAATATGTATGATCAAACTTTTAAAACTTTGACAATTAATATAAGTAAAAGGTAATAAGGTTTGTCACATAGAAATGATTCAAGTAGATTTGTCAAATTAGTACATTTTCAAAAAACAAATTAGTAACATATGATAAAAAAGTACTAGTTAAAGATGTATATTGTAGACCATGTCAATATTAAAAAGGACTCATCACAGGCGTAGAAGCGCTCACGATGGGATATTATGTGGCGCTACTCAGAAAAAGATTGTTAAGGACAAAAATGTCCAATGAACCCATTCCAAATATACAATAACATGCCCAAATGGAAATGATGATGTATTTTTTTCATTTGCTTTGAAATGATGTATCTGAAGCTTGTCGCTCGATATTGTTTCACTATATAACTTACCATAACAAGTCGTCACAACCTTACAGGTTTAGGGAGCTACAATGAAATTTACTCATGGTGCAATAACCGTACATTGCTACAAAAGAATGTTTACAAAAGTAGCCCACCCCACAAAACTGATGGAGAATGCCACCATCCCCGTCTGCAATTTTCAAGCCATCATCAAACATATCTCCCAACTCGCAATCCTGCTAATTCCTATGTACACTCGGCAACATGAACAAAACATGAGCAATTGTCTCTTTACAGTTTACATTAGCAAAGGAAAACTCTGAAATCAACGATCGCCTCGGAAGAGCACTTGAGGTGGTGGTACCATGTGTATCCTCCGTTGTCATCAATTAGGTAACAACGTCCGAAAGGCCCTCCTCGCTTTCTTGTAGAAGGCGATGTGGTTGAACTCAAAATGTTGAAAAGATGTTGTACATTGGTTTATCTGCACAGCACCGAAAATGCAGCATTAAGAAATGAAGTGGTGTTTGAAGACATTATAGAAGCAACTGTTATCACTGGTTACTCAAAACTTGCCCAGGGAGATATATTACTGTTTGCTACGGAACACAAGACCAAACAGTTTTGTAACCCCTACAGTCTTCTCTTTTAGGGTAAGCGGGAGGGAAATGCCCTACCAGGAACTTATTAATTAAAATAAGGTCTATATGCCAGGGAGTTTAGTGCCGCTTGCTCCAAAAATAATACTAGCATTCAATGCAAATAACAAATTTTCCCAAAAAGAAATAACAAATTATTACTTGTGATTCCCAAGGTATTTCATGTATCCATATTAAGATGTAGCCATATTACTAATTAGCTCCACTCAGGTGACAAATATGATAGATGCTTTATCTACATCCAGTGTAAGAACAATCAATGTCATATTGGGTTCCTTTTCTTTCTTATTCTTTTATTGGATGACCAAATGTCATAGTAGATATTTGACAGCAAAGAGTATATAAGTGGTGCAGAAATTTCATCGCTACATCAAGAATGCATATGCATGGAACTACATGGGGCATCAACTTAATCACATAAGCATGAAACTAAAAAGTAGGTACATGAAACTCACGAGATAAGACGCAACTCAAAAGGCAGTCTAGTTGAATCTGGATATAGCACTCTTTAGCTCCCATGTTTTGCAGCACCTGTTGATCTGCGAATGCGATTTTTAGCAGATGCTGCATTAGTGAACCTGAACCAGTGTTGAGCCAGTAAATCTCCTACGACGATGGATCTGTTGCATTAGTCTCTAAGAAATGAGCAACAGCAGAGTAGAGCTGCAGTTCTTCGAATGGCTTCGACACATATCCATCCATTCCACAGTGCATACATCCTTCAAAAGTCGCTTGGATTACATCTGCCGTCATGGCTAATATTGGTACATGCCAATTGGCCTTATTTCTGTAACTCTCAGCTGATAATTCACCTGTCTGGATCATATCATTGATCTTTTTCTCTACAGCGCGGATTAATCTAGTAGCCTCAAACCTGCAATTGAAGGCGTGAATTGTTAATTTTAGTACTAGAGTGCATCTACAAGTGATCAAAGTGAAAATAATCACTTCTCATAACCCAAAGGTAAAGTATGTGTAAAGAGGAACATAAGCATGCAAGGCTACAGGGATTTTTTAACAAAGTGACTGAATGTGGAAAACAGAGAGATTATCCCCAACGAGCCTCCAATTCCTTATAATACAAGATGTATACATTTAACATGTTTCATTCGTTGAGCACCAAAAAGTAACTCTAGCTTAAGAAGATAATATCTAAAATAAAAACGTATTTCCATGTGAACCCATGTAAGACATCCAAAGAGAGATTTCTGCATTAAGGTATTGGAATCTTATAATACACCCACACCAAACACATAAAATAGAAATATTTCATTAGTTACTTCTTGGAAAAAGGAAGGTTACCCGTCCATCTCAGGCATCTGAACATCCATAAAGCAAGCATCAAATGTGTGAGGCGGCTTGAGCATATCAATTGCGTCAATTCCACTTTCCACACAGGTTACTATAGCTCCATATTTCTTCAAAGCACCTGCTGCAACTTTACGATTTACTGCATTATCATCCACAACCAGAATCTGTTTTCCTGTTAGCACACTTCGAAGAACCAAAGACTGATCTCTACTGTTCTGCCTTGTAACCCCAATACCTAATGCTTTACGAAGACAAGCAGCAATAGTACTAAGACGGAGAGGTTTCCTTATGCAATCACCATATCCTGTCAACCTCAAATAGTCAGACTCAGAAGGGCTTATTGAGCTTCCCAGAAGAAAAATCTTCGGCATGGCTTGGGAAGACTTGTGTGTGCCCTTTAGTCGAAGATCCACAAGACTACGATAAAGTGCCATACCTGAACCCTCACCCCAAACATCTTTATCAACAAAGACCAAGTTCGGACTGCTTTTGATGCTCAACATGTAAAAAATCAATGGCAACAACAGCAAGTAAGCCAGATGCAGTGATACAAAAAAGAAATGCACAGCTGTTTCACTATGTTTGTCCCCTTTCCCTTAGTTGATTAGAAATTGTAAAACTTTCTTTGGGAGTTATCCAAAGAAATGCACCCAATCAATTCACAAAGCTGGAGCAATGCAACAGCAACTAACAACAACAAAGCTAGAGCAATGCCATGTGGTAAAATGATTGAAGCTTATGAAACACAAGCCATGTTACATTGACTTAAAGTTTTGAACCAATTAACAAGTACAAGCTGTAGAAATAAATCAAATATTGTAAGCTACACAAGAAAGGAAATGAACCTTGAGTTGCAGGCTTCCAGCAAAGAAGAAAATGCAGATTCAGATGTAGCAGCAAGATCACACCATATTCCAAGTCTTCGCACATGGTACATTGTAATCTCAGCACGGGCACATCTTCCATCAATAATAAGTGCCCTCATTCCTTGAAAGTCCGATGGAGTAGGTTCAGAATGATACCTTTTAATATCCCCAGGACTTCTTCTATTCTCCTTGAAAATGGCAGTAAAAGAAAATGTACTACCAACTCCAGGTTTACTCGTAAACCCTATTTCTCCGCCCATTAATTCAACCAAACATTTCGTAATACTCAAGCCAATTCCAGTTCCACCATATGTCCGTGAGGTGGAACTATCAGCTTGCATGAAAGGTGTAAAAATGCGCGTTTGAGCATCCTTTGTTATCCCTATGCCAGTGTCTTCAACTGTGACCACTAAGTTAATTGCATCCATTGCATCATTTGAAAATTTGAACATCCTAAAATTCTCCAAGGATTTCCAGTTATCTGCAACTTCAAGTCCACTTAGCGTGTTACATGGCATTGTGTTGTCAGGATTATCCGTAACTTCTCTGTTTTGAGCAGAAATATCATCAAACACAATTTTTGTCCTCTTCAGTTCCTCAACCAAATGCACTTGAATGAAGATATGGCCCCGTTCAGTAAACTATATTTACAGGCAACCCCATTAAAATGGAGACAAATCAGATCATTCCTAGGTTACATAAATGGAAAGGATGTACAAAGCAACTGTTTCATTAGGTCAGGAAATCATAGTCGATATCATTGTTGCTACTGTTGTAGTTGAGAATCATCGCAGTATAATTCTGTAAGGGAAGGTCAAGTAAAACAACTCACAATAATAAGCTTATCGTAAATTATCATGTTTCCTAGAGTTTAAGATGGTAGTAGAAGTTAAGTGGTGGGGTTAGCCAAACACGGATATCACTTGGCAGTAAGATGAAACATGGAAGCTACCCAAGATTTGAAACTAACCTTCATAGAATTCCCCACAAGATTTGTAATGATTTGCCGAAATCGCCATGGATCCCCAGTTAGAACATCAGGAACTTGATCAGATACAAGCACGGCCAACTACCTCAAAAAAAAATTATATATTGTTTCAGGTCCCATGGCATTAAAACAATCTTCAGAGTTAAGTCAACAGATACCACCTTTTAAATTAGGTCTCACCTCTATGCCTTTTGCCTGTGATTTTTCAGAGAACAGAGATACCACATTGTCAAGAATATCACGAACATCAAAAGGCACTGTTTCCAACTCAATTCTACCTGACTCTATCTTAGCCAGATCAAGGACTTCATTTATTAAGTTTATCAGTGCCTTTCCACTTTCTTGAGCTGTAACTACAAAATCCTGCTGAGTTGTATCAAGTTCAGTGTCCATTAGCATCTGCAACATACCTGATTCAGGATGAAATTCTCTTTCAAAACTCACTTAACAATGTCTTTTGCGAAAATGTAATCGCAAAAAAATATAATGTGATAAGAAACAAAAAGAGATCTCAGAAGGACAAACCTAGAACACCATTCATTGGAGTTCTAATCTCATGGGAAACAGTTGCTAGAAACTGCAAGGGAAGCAATATCTTCTCAGCTGACAACAAGAGAAAAGAAACAACACACAGGATATAACAAACTAAAGCATATGACAAGGACACTGGAAGAGGTGGAAGGAACCTGAGACTTTGCAACATCCGCAGCTTCAGCTCGCCCTTTTAGTTCTAGCATTGCTCTATAATTATCTTCAGCCTCTTCAAGAGAGTTCAATGTAGCATAAATTATTTGTCCAACAAGCAAAACAATTATAGCTACTGCCATCGATATTGTTATTGCAGACCATGGCAATGGAGGTTCATGTTTGAATCTGAAATAAATATGTGAAATAGAAAGCATTAAGCGCATCTGAAGAACAAGAAAGCACTAAGCGCATCTGAAGAACAAAAGTATTGTATGAACTCTACTCACACTAAGATTAGTACCTGCAATGCATTTCATGTTTGCGTGTCGGGTCTCCAAAATCGATGTAACTTCTATGCAGATCACCGGATGCAGTAAAATCAGAACCATACATGTTTATAGGAGAGGTACGATTTGTGGTGTCATATAACTTAACAAGTATCTTTTGTTTGCTAGCAAGTTGCTCTAGGAGTTTATCCACCAGAGAAGGAACATCAAATGAAGCACCAAGATAACTGTCAAATGTCAATAACAACAATGAAGTCAAAGTGTCCTTAAAATAATGTTAAAGTTTAACTTGAAACTTTGGAAACAGATTTTACCCCAATGTAGCATGAATACGCTCCTCTGGTGTTGCATTTGGAGGAAGATCATATTTATAGACGGTGAATGTAAGCACCACACCAAGATGGTTAGATTTTAGAAGCTTAAAGGGGGATGTTAAAGCCCCTTTACCTGTTGCCCGGGAACGCAATATATTATCATGATCTTCCTGAAATCAAGGTTGTTCTGTTAGGAAACAGATCAGAGATCACAGCTTGGTAATTAATTAATTGGCAGAGAGAGACTGACAGACAGAGAGCACAAATCAACAAAAAAGTAAAAGCTTATGTAGGTTCTCTAGCCTTCTACAATGTATGGCTACCATTTGCTTTGGTACCAATAGGTAAGTCACCAGAACAAAAATAAAAAGGCATTTGCTAAGAAATTCTAAAAATTGCACCAAGGGTCAGCTTTGAGCCCTTATCTTTTTGCTTTGGTGATGGATGAGGTCACAAGGGATATACAAGGTGATATCCCATGGTGTATGCTCTTTGCAGATGATGTGGTGCTAGTCGACGATAGTCGGACGGGGGTAAATGGAAAGTTAGAGCTGTGGAGACAGACCTTGGAGTCGAAGGGTTTTAGGCTTAGTAGAACTAAAACTGAGTACATGAGGTGCGATTTTAGTACTACTAGGCACGAGGAGGATGAGGTTTGCCTTGACGGGCAGGTGATACCTCATAAGGATACCTTTCGATATTTGGGGTCGATGCTGCAGAAGGATGGTGAAATCGATGAAGATGTGAGCCATCGAATCAAAGCCGGATGGATGAAGTGGCGCCAAGCTTCCGGCGTCCTCTGCGACAAGAGAGTACCACAGAAGCTAAAAGGCAGGTTCTATAGGTCGGCAATTAGACCTGCGATGTTGTATGGCACAGAGTGTTGGCCAACTAAAAGGCAACATGTCCAACGGTTGAGTGTAGCGGAGATGCGCATGTTGAGATGGATGTGTGACCACACAAGAAAGGATCGGGTTCGGAATGATGACATACGTGATAGAGTTGGTGTAGCACCAATTGAAGAGAAGCTTGTCCAACATCGTTTGAGATGGTTTGGGCATATACAACGCAGGCCCTCAGAAGCGCCTGTACATAGCGGAAGAATAAAGCGTGCGGATAATGTCAAGAGAGGTCGAGGTAGACCAAACTTGACATGGGAGGAGTCTGTAAAGAGGGATCTGAAAGACTGGAATATCACCAAAGAACTAGCCATGGATAGGGGTGCGTGGAAGTTAGCTATCCACGTGCCAGAGCCATGACTAGACTTGCAAGATCTTATGGGTTTCATCTCTAGCCTACCCCAACTTGTTTGGGACTGAAAGACTTTGTTGTTGTTGTTGTTGTTGTTGTTAGTTGACAAGTGTGACGAACCAACATTATTTACTGCGATAGCATATCTGAAATGAATTACTTTTTTTTGCGAGGACTGAAGTGAATACTTAAGTTCCATAAGGCAAGAGTACACATTGACAAACAAAATGATGACCTCCTGCGTGGATTGCCCTATGATAAAAAACACGCATAATTTAAAAGAAAAGGATAGAGTTTTGGATTTTCTTAAGTATTTAAAAATTAGCAAGCACATTTTTTTAAGAACAGAAGTTCAGTGGGAATAGATCAAACAAGATAAAATATTTACAGATATATGACCTCACCTTCCCAGACATCATATCTACAGATATAATGTGCTTCACAGTTTCCTGAGAGAAAATAACAGGTGCATACTCATCTTGAATTGGAGATGGTTCAAGCTTTTCAGGATTATAATCATGAACATGGGACTGATCTCCAGCTTCCATCTTCTTAATCTTCCATCCATGTTGTTGCTCAAACCGCTCCCTTTCACTGTGTAATACCTTCAATGCATAGGCGACACCGCTCATCAATGGCCTTTCAAATGTTGTCCTTGCTGTGAAATCCTCAAATGTTTTCTGTCAAGTGTCAACAATAGCAAAAGTTTTGATTATTAAAAATAGTATAATTATTTTATCAGGATGAAAAATAACATGATTTTTTCCCGGCAAACAATAGCTACATTAGTAAACACTAGATCCAGTTCCAAACTACATACTACTGTTTCAGGAACTTGCTCACGGTTCGTGAGGAAACATTTCCACCTCATCCCTATTAATTGCTTAGAGATATGGATATACAATTAATAGGGGTAAAACCTGTCAAGAAACAGAGTATTAATTTCTTTACCGTTCTACATACTTAGAGCTCAGATAACAAGTAAATTGGAACTGGCAATTGTGTGCTATCTCCAGATTTTACCGACAGCAAGTTTCTAGTTTTTGCTGCCTCACAATTAGAAATAGTTGAAGATGCTGCTTGGAAGGTAGAGATTGCTAATGAAGTGGTGAGGTTACATGACTTGCTATATTCTATTGTTTGCTCCAATTAAAAATCCTTGGCTCTGCTTGCAATGACAGCAATTAAGCTGGCTCCCTAAGGAATCTATCTACTTGAAATTTTATGTTCCCTTGATGACTAGGGTGCGGCATCAATGGGCATTGTAATATTCAGGAGGGGAAATGCAATATAATTAGAAGCAGACTTGGATATTACTTCATTCAAGTTATTATACTAACCTGAAAGTTATATTGAGCAAATATTCAATCTCAATATAAAGAGACTTGAAAACTATTCTAGAAGTTTCCTAAAAAAACTATTCTGGAAGCTAGTGTTTTAATGGTACTAAGCAGGAGCTGAACTAAGGGCACTTTGACTCCACTATACATCATATTATGTAAATTTCCCTTTGAGCTGTTCTAAAATCCACAATTTCACTGTTACTATATGACACCAGTATTGAAAGTTTGTTTATTCACCGCAGGTATTTAGAAGGCAACTTGAAATGGAAGAAGGGTACCTGATCAATAGCAGAAGGATTCTTCCCATGGTGAAAAGTTGAGACTAAAATAGCCAAAGCATGCACATGGTTCATGCTTACATTAAACTGATCCTGTAGCATCCTAGCTCTCTCATCACACATGTTAGCAAGGTTCTCAATTCTCCTAACAACAACATCTGCATACATGCTTGAAAATATGCACATGGAGCTAAAAAGACCAAGTACGACACCAATAAGTAGGGCTCTCTTCGACCACTTTCGACTTATTTTAGCGCTTGGTATCTGGAGAAGTTTCTCATCCTGACACAGCTTGTTTGACTGCTTCCCCCTTTTGCATATGGTTCGAACTATTGAAATTACAATGGTCCCAAACAAAGCAGACAGATAGAACATCCGTGTGTGATTGGAACTCGACACAATATTCTGATCCACATTCAGGCCTTTTATTCCAGCATATAAGTCACATTCACCCAGCTAGATACAATGGAAACAAAAACGAAATCAAAACAACTTTGTAATAGTTGAAGGTTAACATGATCATGCAACAACAATTAATATCTAATAAACACATAACCACGTGCCAAACTAATATTTACTTAAACAATATGGTAGACTCAATTTCTTTAATGATAAATCAGAAACTATTGTTGCAGATAATTTAACAGCTGTAGTAGAGTGTCGTGACATAAACAATGAAACTAGGTAGTTGGTACAAGTAAATTATGTGGAGAAGTGAATTATGAAGAAACTAGATATATTGAACACATTTGAAATATTTATAGTACCGAGAAATCCATAGAACAATATGTTTACATGTAACAAATTGAAGTTCAGATGATTCATGAATACATCACAGCGATCAGTTCAACTACATCCAGTTCCACGGATGCTTTATATTGCAAGTTTATACTGCACTGCAAAAGCTGCACCTAATTTGCCACTTCACCAAGTTCATACAGGAGGAGAGAAAACAATACACTCACATTGCATTGTGTGATAGGAGAACTTTGTTTTATGATATTTTGCAAGAACTTATTTTCCAATAGCGCAGGTGTGTGACTGTTTCTGTCATACTTATCTTGAACTGTGCAGAATTCTTGAAGAATTACATCCTTCAACCAATTTTGCTTTCCACCAGATGCCTTATCTCCAATACAAAGAGTATCTGAGATACAAGGCAAGTAGCTGACTTGATTTGCCATGCATTCTCTCTACATCATAATAGCAAACAAATAGTTAAAAGGGACAGTGAGGAACGCATACTAACAAGAAATTTGTCCATGATGAAGTGACTGATTTTGGAAACATTATCTATAAAATTATCAGTCGGACTAGCAGATACAAGTATTTGATGGGCAAATTAAGGATTTGACACTCCATTCAGGTGCATGTTCTGCTGTTCTGTAAGTATTTTGCTGGTTTGTGAATATTGACTAGAATGATCTGTCCTGACATCAACAAGAGCAAACAACTATATTGGAATGGGCCCCTCGCATTTCAATCACCTCTTATATCTGGCCCTTCTGTCATGTTTACCATAAATTCCAAATTTCTGATAGTAATAGTATGTGAAATGATTTCGAACTGAGAATCCCTATGACACCAAATTTGACTAGAAAAATGATTTCGAAAAGGTCATGTAACATGGAGAGTTGTGGCCACCAAGGCTAAAACGAACAGAATACATGATCATATCCTCGAATGTGACAAAACTGAATGCAGCTAACTGTTTTAGAACCAGGCGGCACCTAGGTGTTAGGCGCCACCGTGCTGCCTAGCGCCAAATCACCGCTGCCCACTAATCAGCGATGAAACGCTAGGTGGGAGCCTAGCGATTTTAGAAACATTGGCAGCTACATGAAAAGCTCTTAACTACATTCTTCCCAAAAAAAAAAAAGAAAAGAAAAGAAAAGAAAAGTGAGCCACACTGCTGTCCGCACAAGCAAATACGTTAATAAACATACAGCTGATCCCACCAATGACGATCATTACGCACAAATGCCCGCAATGAAAGAGTAAGTACTTAGTAATGAACATGTCTGCAAAAGCTCCCAGACTATTCCATCCAATCTGAACAGCATAAATCTACACGACGACAGGAGATTCATCAAGTTGGCAATAAACAAGCAAGTACCTCGGAAGATGAGAGGATGGACACCAACTCCTGTAGTTGACTCCTGCTGAGGTTGAACTGCCCCGCCACCGCCTCCTCTTCAGCAACACGGCCACAACCCAACCTCCCACATCCGCCAATTGCCCATACCACCAAGAGGCATACGAAGAAGCCGGCCACCGCCCCGGCACCGGCATGCGCCGCCTTCCCTCGCCGGCAGCCGCCACCGCATTCCCCTGCCCCGTCCGGCGCCATCCGAAACCCACCTCACCGAAACCAGCAAAGCCAACGAAAACGTTGAAGAAACACCACCTCCAAGCACAAAAACCCAAGTGCTGTAGCAATTCAGACTCTACAACGTTGGATTCTGACAGCAACAGAGCACGCCGCTCCCCGATTCCGGGTTGGATATGCTCCCAAGAGCCACGAGAACGAGCACAAGAAACCCCAGCAGCCGCAGGAAGAGGCCATCAAGAACCTGCCTTGCCGCCGGGAAGCAAGTGAGCTCAGGATTTCAGAGAGGCCACGGGAATCTCATCACAGGCCACTCGAACAGCCAGCTCCAAGAGATTGATGGGTTTCTTGATTGGTTTCTTGCTCGGGTGAGGGCGTGTGGGAGTCCTTGCACCTGCACGCCAAGAACCAATCCAAGAACGGAGGAGTTTGTTGTGGTGGGGCGAATAATAGCTCCCTCTGGCAGTCGCACGCCGGGAAGTCGGGGACCGGTGATCCAATAACCCACTCCAACTTCAAGCCGCCCAAGCAAGTTGCAGGGGAGTTGTTGCTGTTGGTTTCTTGCCCGGGTTGGAGGTGTGGGGGTGGGTGATGGGAGGGGAAAGGGTGAAGGAGGAGCTGCAAACGAAGGCAGGGGGGGTGGCTGGTGAGAGAGGGTGGTACAGGAGTAGTGAGCAACCACTAGAAAACTGGAATGAAACGGGAGAGGAAAGATACGAGAGAGAGAGAGACCACAACACGCAGGCAGCTTCCTCTCTTCCTCTGCTGCCGTAGCTGCTTTTGATTCTTTCCCGGCTCTCTTCGTCTCTTTCCTGGTGTTTTTGCTGTGGGTGCAGGAGCACTGGAGCTGGAGGGAGATGGGGCCAAGCCCGGGAGGGGGTGGGCTGGGGTAGGGTGGGAGGTGGAATTTTTTGATGTGGAGAAGGGGTTCAAGGTGCACATCATCATCCCATCATCCTGTGGGCCCACGTAGCTACAACATTGGTCATTGGTGGTGACATGGTTTAGGATTTTTTATTTTCCCTTCTTTCTGTCTTTGCTTGCAAGACAAACCTAGGAATAAAGGCACGTAAATTGCGTGATTGTATATCCAGAAATTCGGGCCCTTTGCGCCTTATATTTAGTTAGGTTTTCAGACTATACTGGTTTATTTCATCAAATTGCACAAAACTATATCTACTAGCAACTATATACGTGTTTCATATACGTAGAATAAATTTATGATATAGCAATTCGAAAAAATAAAAGAATATAGTATAACAAAAGAGATATTTACATATACGAAATTTATAATATGATCATGTAATTTCAAAATGATGAGAATGGTGAGTACCTGGATATGAGGGTGTAGCGGACCGTGTCTTCCAGAGTTTGCCATCTGTAGCAACGATATGAAAAGGATCAAGATGCTTACTAATTTGTGAGGAGATAAAAACAGTTCTCGTATAGTATCTTAGTATAAAGATAGCGCGATGGATGCGATATATGTGGTAGACGGCAATGGAGGCAACATGCGAACGACGACACACCCTCTCTAGAAAGCTGGTATTGTAGACGAAATACGGGAGATAACGTACCCTCTAGAAAAACCCGACGTTGTAGATGAGATATGGGAGGCGGCACACCCTCTTGAGAAACCCAATGATAAATATATGGAAGGAAAATATTGGATGGCTAGATATGGTAAACAAATAATAAGAGATTGGATGTATTTTTGGAAGGAGGAATATGATTCAACTTTATATGATGACTATTTGATCAACTTATACATTTTATAGGAGTATAGATATAGATATATATAGATATACAGGGAAAAAAATACATGACTACACTTGTTTGCACCATATACTACCTTCATTATCAAATAAATATCATTTTAAAAATTTAATTTTGTTCTTAAATAGATATCGTTTTAGGTTTTTAAGATAGTATTTTACTAAAGTGTCAATATTAAAGGCTATTGAAAAGTGAAATTTTAATTTAATAACTATGGTGGATTAGTAGCTTACGTGTACTCGATTAAATGTTAAAAAATCGAGAGATAAATATATCATACATGAAAAAATCTATTGTAATTTTATCCTATATGTCAAAGGTTAAAACGATATATTAAAAAGAACAGAGGTGAATTGTACATACTTTGCACAATTTTTTAAAAAAAGCTATATTTTTTCTGCACGGATCTTTATTGTAGCCGTTAGCTAACAAGATGGACCCGCATATCCAGACTCTAAATAGGAAAATGAAATGTATGCGATTTTCTTTTCTAGTGTAGGTAATTCTATTTGAGACTGACGTGAGAATTGAGTCATGCATCACGCAAAAGTACGTCAAGCGTAGAACATCAAACGGTGGGCAGCTACACGCGTCAGTGTTACATCGTTTTCCATCGCATTATTGCTTCGACCAAATTGTTTGTTCCATTTAATAACTTAAAACAGTACTCCTGTAACATTTTCTATATCATCTAAAAACTCTGAAACTTTTCCCTTTCTCTTTTTATTTTCTGAGATACGACGATTGGGAATGCTTCTGAATCATCTGGTGAAATGCTTTATGGAAATCGCTAGCCTTGGAGCATTGAACATTTGGATCATGCACAACAACATGGTGTTCAACCAGGCCCAGCCCAAACTTTTAAGACTGCCAAAGAACATTCCGAAAGAATTATGGTTATCCATAGTACAAGATCTTGTATATCCCTCTCAGAACAAAAAATGGCTAAACATTTTTGTGAAGTTCTTTTTCTTTTCTTTTTTTCTGGTACCCATACATACTTTTACAGTTAATACATACTGTATATGCAGTAGGGTTTCTTTCCTATTTCCATTCACAAAATGTCTCACGGAAATCGAGCCCGTGCCTACTGGAATTTTTGCTATATTCTTTTAACTGACATTATTGTCCTCTGTTTTTTTTTTCTTTTGATATCTATTGGCCTCTGTGATACTTGCAATTAAAGTGTGATTTAAATATGGCTGTAGTACAAACTTTGCTTATTTGGCAAACACGGAGACTGCAAAGGGTTGGTGAAGTTTGACCTGTGATGGTCAGCCTTTATTAGTAAAAAGAGTATTTGCTATATAGCCCAAAAATATTTTGGCTAATTTATACTTTGTACTGTCTTCCATCATAAATCCTTTTTTTTTTTTAAAGTGGCAAGAGCTCTGTCATTCATTATAGTAGAAAAGAAATAAAAAGAGTCTAAGCCGAAGAAAAGCTCTCAACGGTGGTAAGCGATTACAAGAGAAGAACGAAAAGGAAAGAAAAAAAGAGCAGGAACAAAGGGCC
Source organism: Phragmites australis (assembly GCF_958298935.1). Classification (NCBI taxonomy): domain Eukaryota; kingdom Viridiplantae; phylum Streptophyta; class Magnoliopsida; order Poales; family Poaceae; genus Phragmites; species Phragmites australis. The sequence goes on along the minus strand of NC_084944.1, from coordinate 12,565,715 downwards.
AGAGCAATGAAGAAGCTACAGCAAATAAACTAATAAGGCGACAGAATGGTTCTCAACTTGGCCGCAGCATCCTCCTTTGTCAGATGGGAAATCTGCAAAAGTCGAAAGTTCTTATTTTGGAAAATTCGTCGGTTTCTTTATCATAAATCTTGTTTGTCGCTACCTAAAACAAGAAATTAAAAAAAACACTGCCCGATTCATTGTATGGTACCGTGTCGTCTTTTCTCTCAAGGTTCAATGTATTTTCACGTCGTTCCTTTTTAAAAAGAAAACAAAGACCCCACGAGGTTGTTCAGAATATTTATGATACTGGTATCCTTCTGTCTACGATCAACAATAGTTAAATTACTTTTAGGCCCTAAGTATGCATCCTAGGGCTTAATGTTACAACCCAAAATATTATAATATACTTGCATACTGGTGACACTGTTACAACCCAAAATATTATAAACTACTTGCCTAGTAGCGACGCTATTGCACTATCTAATGGAACGATTACTTTCTGTTAGCAAACCAACCATCCTGAATACTCTCTTTTATGTTTTGTAATGTAATTTAGAAACAGTGATTATTGAAGCATTATCACGATGTTTTGCCCCTTAGCATCAATGTCATTGTCTACAATCGTGGTGGTCCCTTGGATCACTGTACATCCTATGCTCCCAGCGTTTTTTCTCCAAAGAGCTACAACTTCTCTCTTCTTCTCCAGCTGAGACATGTGAGCTCCATGACGCCGCCAAGTTCAGGCTGGGTGTGGGGCGGCGGACGGGCACAGTGATGGGTCCAGGCGTTTGGAACAAAGGGGAGGACAGAGAGAGATGGAGGATAAATAGGACAGTAAAGTGTATTTTGCGGTGTTTTCGTCAATTGATCGGTAGTCTCCAAAATATAATATATGCAAGCTTTTGCGATGGCACATTTTTTAACATTTATTTTTTTTCCCAAAGTCGAGAGAGATGGAGGATAAATTGGATCGTCCAGTGTATTTTGTGGTGTTTTCAGTCAATTGATCGGTAGTAAATGTGCAGTGTGGCCAGCTTGAAAATAAATATTCCAGACAAAAAACAATCGCGTGATCACTCTTTGGGTCATGTTCTGATCGTTCCTTTTGTCTCAGATGGTGTCTGATTTCTCACACATATCCACTCGTTGCCTTATGTTATGAAAATCATTTATCTTAGACGATGTCTAATTTCGCAGCCTCTTGGAGCATCTCTAGCGTCGCCAATACACACGTCAACAAAACAACCGATTTTTCATCTCCAGCAGACTAGCCAATGTGGCCAGCATCGCTATTCAGCTCCTCTTGCACTCCAAACTTGACGTGTCTCCCTCCCACGCCATCCTCCAACCGCCAAAATTGAACACCATTCCATCCTCCACGCTGCTGCCAAATCTGTCGAGTCCGAGCTCAAATCAACCTAGCCCAAGCCACGAGAAGAGAAGAGGGAGGCCTCGCGAAGCTTCCCCGCTAGATTCACCGCTTTTCCCCATCGGATTTCGCGAGCTACCACTGTCTTCCCCAATACTGATGAGTCATTTGGCTAACTTGTCATCGAACCGCAGTCTCCAAGCTCCCCTATTCAATTTGAGCCCACTGTGAGCATTACAGAGTCCTCGTCGATCTTTAGCGTGTGCTCATTCCGCCTTGGCCTAACGTTGGCCTGGCCTTCCTCAGGAGGCATGTTCTATCACGCCATTGCTCACGCCACTGACCGAGCTCCAGTCGGACCCACCTGATCGGAACACTCCAAATGGGTTCACACATGCATGTGGAAGCTTGTGGTGCCACCAGCTCGGCGTCCCGACGCCAAATCTGTCGTCATCTTGTGCATCTTCTTCCTCTGTTCTCCACTGCTTCACGTGAGGTAGGAGCGGCGAACAACATTGGCAGGCCCTGGTCCCACCTTCCAAGAGAGCAGCTAGCTGAGTCTTGGTGCAAAGTGTTTAGTATATTTTATGAAAATATAGGAAAGCAGAATATGGATAGTCCGTTGGAATGCGAAGAGATATGGAAGGAGATCTTTTTAGATAGCTATCAATATGAAGATATGAAATGTGCAATTTAGTTAGTATGCTAGAGATACTATGGAAGGTTTATGTTTAACGGTGCCAAAACTGTTTTTACAGCTGATCTAGGATAGACTACAATATCCCACTCTGCATGTTGGTAGGATTGTTTCTGTTGGTGGTTCGTCAGTGTGGTGGTTTACAATTTCCTAGCACATATCATTCGCATATTCTATCTTCAGATGCTTTCCTTGATCACCTCATGTTGTTCGTCTTCCACCATGGGATCAGAAGTATCTCTATAGTGGACTGGCTTCCTGTACCAGCTTGGTTTAAAGTTACTCCAGTCATGCACTATCAACTATTAGTAAAGTTAATTATAAAAATACTTTTCAGTCATCACTTAGTTAGAAGGTGAGTTTTGCAAATATATCATGTCTATGTATCAAGCTGAGACTTTAGAGTATGCCACTTTTTTTCTATAATATATATGTATTTGTAATTGTCAATGATGGGTGAATCGTCGATCTTATGAATTTATAGAATATAAAAGATGCTTCAAGTAGATAAATCATATGAATACACATTGAGATTTTTAAACAGTTTCAGATCTCTTTTTGGATAATAACTCTACATCTTGTTTGTCTTGTATTGATATGAGCTTGTATAAGGGGTGCGTGGCTAGCCTAAATGTATCTAAACCCTAGTTGGCGATTTCCTTGATCAAGTTGCGGTGTCTTCTGGCTTGTGTGACTTCTAAAGACTTGTAGACAACTGTAATGACCTGTCCTCTATAGGAGGCTCAGGCTTCGTATATATATGGAGTGTTGTACGTCCTTTGAAATCTTCATTCTCATTTTTAAGATAAACTTTTCTATTTATGGGATACCCTTGGTGCTTATAGATAGTTTTCTTTCATCTAGGGATCTCCTTCCCGGAGATAGAGATACGGTCTGATAATTGCGGGAAACCTTGGGGTGACTGGATATGGTAGTTATCCTGTAGTCATCGTCAAGCCCCCAACAGTACATAAAATCACTACTAGAGAAAATATTTATGCAGACGGTTCAAAAACCTCGTGTGGGACGCTTTTTCGAACCATATGTGAAAAAATGTATGTACAACTTAGATTTATACAGACAGTTTTTGAACCGCCTGTACAAAAGATTTATACAGTTGGCTCATAATTGGAGTTGTCTGTACTATGAGAATATCACAGACGACTCAAAGTTTTGAGCTGTCTGTGAACTAAGAACAATGCCGACGGCTCCCATTTCGAGTTGACTGAGAATATGGTACAATACAGACAGCTCTAGTTTCGAGCTATCTGTGAACTTGGAATAGTATATATGGCTCTCATTTTGAGTCGTCTGTACATTCATTTATACAGTACTAAATTTATATACTATTGAATGTAAATTGACAACAGATCATCCACTAGATCATACACACAATAGATTGAACATCTTTATTCAATGTCACAAAGTCATACGCGTATCATACAAAGTCTATGAAACTAACTAAGTCATAAACAAAAGTAAAATATCAATATTACAAAGACTCACAATATCTGCAGCCTTTACCACCTCATATGGAGGCTTCACAGCTCACTTGACCTCCAAATTTGTCATTTTCATTCAAAGCAAAGCAAATCATTCTTCATTCTTCATTCTTGAGTTAACCCTGTGCCTGACAATATATAAAGCAATAAATTAACTTTAGACACTAAATTAATAGGAATTAATGAGTTTATTTGCTTCATTTTCTATATCATTAGCCATAAATGTATAATAAATCAATAAACTGGAAGATGTAACCATTTTCAATATATTAAACTGAACAGCTTCTGTTGAGATTACAAACCTTAGCTCCTAAAATTGTCACGATCATGAAATTCTCCGCTCTCTTTTATGATCTCCGCATGTATGAAATAGATGAGCCATTTTTTAATATACATGAGATTGTCCTTCTCAAGAATATTTGTAAGAAATTTATATATCCGTAGAAGAAAATTAAAATAGTTAGGCACAACAATAAAAAATGCATTTTAATATACTATAATTACACTAATCGGCGGATATACTTGTGACTAGAGCGAATGATTTGCATCATATAATAGGCAACATAGTACCCATATAGGTTGATGCCCTACGGCTACTTGTGACACTGTAGAAAGTTGTACACTGTAAATTTAGTTCTATGGAATACATATTATAATGGTAAATTTATGTGTGATGGAGGAATTATTACCAAAAACTTATATTGGTGGGTCCCTGAGGGCTTATCTCTCCGTACAAGCCCACTCATCGAAATGTACATTGCGAACACCCTTATCAACAAATTTGTCAGAACCGAATACCTCTCTGTGTCGTACTTCCTGGGGTCAAATTATATGAAATGTTGATTGTGTGTATAGATACAAACTAGCAGCAATGGTCTTAGTAGTTGTACGATAGAAGAATAAGATCATTCGATCCATAGAGAACAACCATGGTCTCCGCAATATATTTCTCGACCTCCCCTAGAGACCAAGAGATTGTTGACCCACATACGACCTGTGGGTCGAGGAATCCAATTCTCGTATTCTCTCTCCAGACTTCTTGAATCATATATCTACACATAAGAGTAATGTAGATGAATGAGCGAGATGGGTTATTAAACATAGACTATGATTAATAACACTTACAATGTCTAAAATCTCTTTAGATCTATGTCCAGTATGTCACGACGGTAGAGGAGGAATAAATCCTCGAAGGTCATGAGGAAGGTTTCAGCTGGTTTCAGGAAATGTTGCCGCTGGTACTTGGCACTGAAACCATGAGGAGAAAGATGTTTCTCCTCATGGATCCTCTTCATGTATAGGTCGTGCAGAATCAAACTTTCTCAGCCCAATTGCTCTAACACTTTCTTGCTCAGTAACGGCTGGCCTGCCACATAGGTGGTTGATAGAGGTTCTTCTTCTAACTCCTTGCTCTTGTCCAACTGTTTGTTGGCTCTGCGCTTTCTGGGAGGTGCCATTTTGGTGGACTACTGGCCATATTTGCTGGATAATTGTTGTTGTTCATGTGGTGCAGAAGGAGATTTGACCTTTGGTGGAGCACGATAAAAAAAGAAGTTGCTGCCGTCGTGTACTGGAGACAGAGGCTGTGAAGGCAGTGGAGGGACAACTAGTGTTATGAACTTCTTCGGCCACTGGATAAAGGGGTGGACGGCCTCCCCAAGGGTCCTGACGTCATCCTCTGTCGAATAGGAAGTGGGAGGGACATGCAATTCCTATATACCATGTCCACTGACACCCTAGCGTAACCAAGCTATAGCGGGATTTTATGAATCATCTGTTCTTCGCCACATGGGAACGCCTCGTGCCAACCTCAATGATGTTATCAGAGCCAACAGTGGTGGGTAGTATGAGCTTGCACTCGGTGGCCACCTCTATATCATCGAGGGGGTATCTCTCGCTAAGGACCTCTTTTGGAATGTCGTCCAAAGGAAAGTCAACTTCAAATATGCCGACAGGGAAGTCGTGTTAATTGAGCATGTTATCTGGAGCGCTAAGTTGCGCAAATGCGCAGCTACTCTGGTGCCGAGCCGATAGAGATTCAAGTGTCATGGCTACATCCTGCTACCTGAAAGCCCGTACTCGCTCCTCAACCCATTGTTCCATCCTTTCTTCAAGCATATCCATCTTTTCTTTCATCCTTGCTTCAACCTCAGCGACAATCTCCATTCTCATTTGTTCACGCTCGGCTGCTTCACGCTCAGCTTTGTTTCTTCTTCGGCTCCTATATGAATTGGCATCGTCAGGGAATCCCAGCTTTCATGGAATGGAAACACCTATGCCACGCGTGCAACCCTGGTGCTCTTCGTTTTCTAGAGCTAAGGTTAGTGTGTCTTTTTCTGAGATGGCTAGAATGATCCTTGAGTGGATTCTTTCGAAAGTTGCAAGATCCTTTGAGCCACTTGCTCGGTTTCTAGCTTCGTGAAGGTGATGAAACCATCAGACGAGCATACTACTCTTTCTCGAAACCAGTTCTAGGCCCGGCTCTCTAGGATATTGGAAAATAGTGTGGAGCAGTTCTCCCGAGCTGCCTACTCGTCCTCCTTTGCAGCGTGTACCCACCAGTGTCGAGCATGTGGGGGTGCGTGTTTCATGACTAGCGTGCCTTGTTAGCCTGACTCTACTGCCGTAATTCCTTAGAGTGCACCTCGCAACAAACTCTGTCCATTAATCTGCCAACTGCCCATAAGAAATATTATTTGGGACAAGATCCTACTTCACATATAGATTATACATCTCGCTCTTGAAGGTCTGCCACGCATTGTTCATCTTGGCTATTGCATATCTTTCCACGGTCTCCAAAGATTATCCTTCAAGGAAGTCAAATTGGGTTTTAATTGTTTCCCATAAAAAAATTTTGTCGCTCTACGATGCGACCTTCCAGTTTAGGTAAGTTATTCTGACCCTTTGTTTTTCCAAGTGAGACGCATGCTCTACGAAATACCGACTGAGCTTGCTGAGACTTTGTTGGCACACGTTCCTCATTGATGTGAGTTATGGTGTAGTGACTCATGAGAATTTGGTTTTTCTCTCGGCCACCTCGCTTTCGCTTCTGCGTCGTAGCTATGACAGGAACAAGTACTAAAATAGAAAACCAGCATATAGAAAACCAGCATTTGAATCATTTCATGGACACAACATATAGACAAACTGAACCAAAAGAACATGTACCAAAAAAAGATTCAGCAACAGGATTGGGAACTGGTCTCATTCATGGTGATTATTGTGCTGATATATTGCACATATTTCAATGGTCAATATATTGCATTACAAGTATTTGTGAATTTTTCTGCCTAGGGTTTGTACTTTGTCATTGCAAGTATTTGTGATTTCTTCTATAAGATATTTATATTTATTTCTATACAGGATCAAGTAATTGGTGTACTTGATCAGGAACTATCTACTTTGGGTAATACACATTTTGCTAATTATCAGTTAGCTCAAGCTAGTTTCAAAGAAGAACAGCAAGGGAAGTATCATGTTGTATCTTAATAGATGAACGATAACTCATATTTGATGTGGACTGCAAGAACTGAAATTGACCGACTGACTAATATTATAACAAAAATCATTAATTACAGTATTCATTCCAACACTTCTATTCATCAAAACATAAACTGAACATAAAATGTATTGACCATTGAAATATATGCAAGTTACATAAGGAAAACTCATGTATAGCACAGAGCAATACATATACTAAAACCAACAAATCAATAGTTTCCTATGCCACACACATCAGCATGCCTAAATTCTAATGTTCAAATGATCTAGAAAAAGATAAATCAGACCATACCTAGTCGGTGCCAGCCAATCAGGACGATCTAGAAAAAGATAAATCAGACCATACACAGTTCAACTACATTCTGAAGTAGCTTCATACTCCAGAAAATATTACAAGAAAAATTAGCTTTGTAGGGTATACAATGGAATACATTATGTTGTCTGCTTCAAATTGCACAACTATGACTTGGTCATCTTGCCAACCAGCCAATATTGTCATTTGTTGAACTATTATTACTGAATCGCGCTGCCAACTAGTTGTTGAAGCTACGGTTGTGCTGTTTTGTGATCCAAGTCTCCGTACAGCCTGGATTCTCTCTGCGTGTTGCAAGATCTTTAAACATATTGTGCACCTCTTGACCATTATAGTGTCTTGGATATAAATCACTCTCCCTCGTTGCATCGAATTGCTCCTTCATACTGTGGCACATGTGATACTTGTTAAGAAACCTACTGTGCCACATGAACACCGTTTTGTGTGAGTGGGGTAGCCACATACTCTAAGCAATGAGGTACCATCTAAGCAATGAGGGCACGCCGTGTCTTCTTGTTTACTCTAGCACGAAAGGTTACGTAGCACAGGCAAATCATTGATCATGTAGAATAACAAGGCACGTAGTGTGAAGTTCTCTCTTCTGTACGCATCCTATACGTGTTCCATTCGTTCCACAATATTTTTAGATCTTCCACCAATGGTCTTAGGTATACATTAATATAATTCTCAGGTTGTTTTGAGCCTTGGATAAGAAGTGGCATCATTAAGTACTTTCGCTTCGTACATAGCCAAGGAGGTAGGTGGTAAATATTGAGAACAACTGGTCAAGTGTTGTGCCTGCTGCTCATCTTCCCAAAAAGATTCATCCCGTCCGTGCTCAAAACAAACCTTATATTCCTTAGTTCTGCACTAAAGTCATCGAAGATCGTATTGATGTTTCTCCACTGGGGAGAATCGGTAGGGTGTCTTAGCTTTCCATCTTACTTTCGGCCTTCTGAGTGTCAGCACAACAATTTGGCCTCTTTTTGATTCGCAAATAACACTTAAGAGGCAGAATTGTAGGCAGATCCTACACCACTTTAGCAGGAATTCCTTTCTTCACCTTGTTGTCTGATTGACTCTTACGCTTGTATCGTGATGCTTTACCCACTGGATATGAATGCAAGTCTAATAGATCTTTACGGTAGACTATACAGTCGTTCAAACATGCATGTATCCTTTCTACATCCATCCCCAATGGACAAAGAACCTACTTTGCTTTGTATGTGCTTTTGGGCAACTCGTTTCCTTCTGGAAGCATGTTCGATACGAGTTCTAATAGCGCTATGAAACTCTAGTCTAACCAACCATCACTTGATTTCAATTTAAGCAGTAAGGCAACTTTGTGTATTCCGGTTTGCATCCAGGGAACAACGGTTTCTCCAAATCCTCAATCAAGCACATGAATTTTTTAAAGTCTCTCTGAGCACTCAAGTTCACATTTGCATCGTACAACATCTGATCCAGCCTTTCTTCGTCGTCTGCACCACCACAATCATCATCATCTGCACCAAATTCATTGTCATCTTCTCTTCTTACGTCAACTTTGGGTTCTTCGATGATACCAACGTCTTCATGTAACATGCTCTGCTCTTCACCATGTTTGGTCCAACACGTATAGTCAAGTTTGAAGGCTCTAATAATCAAGTGTGTTTTGATATGTAGAGTTTCCTTCTGTCTAATAAAGGATTTCTCATTTCTACAATCACAACAAGGACAATATTTAAATTAAACACCCTTCTCCAAATGATCCTCCTTAGCAGCTACCAAAAAAGCCGTCACACCATTAAGGTCCTTGATTCATACGAGAATCATACATCCAGCCATGATCCATCTAAAATGTATGAAGTAAAATAATTTCAAATTAACCTAATAAAAGAGAGCAACCAACTTTTCATCAAAAAATGGAGCTACCATGCATGCATGCATGAATGAACCATAAAAATGATAATTAATTCAAAAAAATTAATAATTACCATTATATTATATACATGTATTCCTAAAAATAAGGGCTGACATTAATTCAAAACTTATCATCAAATACTGATAATTTTATGTCTATATACTAAAAATCTAAAATTTATCTACAACACTTGATTAAAGCTGGCCATTTATACTAACACATAATTAAATCTTGATCTATAATTTGAGCGGCATATATAACTAGAACAGTTAATATATTCTAGATCATCGTGAAAAAAATCTAAATCTAGATGTAGATATAGTTGATCTCACAAGACAAAATTAGAACATAAATCTACATCTTCTACATCATCTAATGAATAGAACAATACTATGTCATCATGAAAAAAAATCTAGATCTAGATCTTGATCTAGCTAGCTCTCAAAACCACATCTAGACCATCTAAATCAAATTAGAACATAATGCTTACCTTGGAGTAACAAATGTCAATGATTCTTCAAGTTTTGACTAAAATCTAACAATTTTTTGGCCAAAATTGTCAGCATCTACCTCCAAAAGTTGTGTACTATTCTTCACTATTCTTCTTTGATCTAGAGGTATGGGATGATGTAGTATTTTAACATTACAGACGGCTTCATATTTAGAGCTATTTGTATTAAAGTGTCCCACCTCCCCCGGCCATTTTCTCATATGGCTCGTATGTGGAGTCATCTGTATTAATTTTACGAACGGTTCCTATTTGGAGCCGTCTGTGATATTTGTTTTATTACAGACGGCTCCAAATACGAGCCGTCTATATTAAATGGGAACTATCTATAATAAAACTGTCCCACCACCTCTGAGCATGCCTCGACATCATTATAGATGGTTTTTTTAGCAGTCTGTGATAATCTTTGCACAGGTAGCTTCATAGAATCGTCTAAATAGGGGTGTCCGACTAAATCATTTCTGTAGTAGTGAATAAGGTTTTAACGGATCAAGTACATGGTTAGCAAAGATATGCATTTTGTCCGACCGTATCATCAAGTAACACTCGCGTTTCCAATTAGGATGATGCATCTAACTAGGTTATCTGGCTTCTCATATCATCTACTCGGAATTCTAAATACCTCTGGGTTCTCGAGCGAGTCCTCGAGAAGATGTTCCATCTGAGTAGGTTTTCTACTTAGCCCATAAAAAATCATCCCATCCTCACGAGAGAAAACTTATCATTGGTTGGGTTCAAAAGTTGGATCATTACAGTAGAGATTTTGAGTAGTGGTGAGAAATCTTTTACCCAGCAAGAAATCATAATTATAGTGGGAAAATGTGCGCTCTAGGTGGTGTGGTATGTCAAGCTCCTCAGGCCAACACTCCAACTGCTTCGCATGTGCCGGACATTAAATGCGATGTGATGGTAAAGCAGGAGATTGTGGCCTCAAGTTATGCCACGACGTCAGTCAAAGATAAGTCCCCGAGCACCTCCTCCTATATAAAAGCAGAGGGGATCCCAGTTACTAACGTCATTGTTTGATTTTTGTCATCCTATTCATGCTCATCGCACCTTTGCCTCCATAACCCAAAAAACCCTCGTCCTTGAATCCCTCCGCCGCCATGGGTTGAAAGAAAATCAAGAAGGAGAGCCTCAACACCAATGAGATGGCAAGCGTGATTCTAGCTTGGAAGGAGTTCAAAATCACGGAGGAGGCTCTGATCAAGGCCGAGATCGATGAGGTGATCCCTCCTTGGGCTCTAATCCCCTACTCACCAGCGGTGGGGAAGATGATCCCGAGCTCGGACACCACTTGAATGGTGATGTTCCTCGACTTCTTCCGCTGTGGATTCCGCTTCCCCCCTCTTCCAACTTTCTCCATGAGGTTCTTCACTTCTATGGTGTGGAGCTCATCCACCTCAACCCCAACTGTTAGAACCTAAGTCCCCAGACAAGGAAGGCCTTCGATCTAGAGGGGAAGTCGAAGGCTTCGAAGTGCGACACATATTAGAGGGTGAGATGATCTTAATTCCTCTGTCACCTCAGTTACAGTGCTAGCCTATTTATAGCCCGTACTTAACCACTCCATACTAGGGTTTACAGTTTCACCCCCAACTGCCATATTCTCGGCATATTTTGGGGTATTATGGTACCATCAAGTACATCTGCATATTTATAACTATACCATGAGTGGCTCCACTGGCTTCGACGCCCACCAGGCACCTTCGTCCAGCCTCGGAGCTGCACCTGAGTCACCCTTCGGTCTTCACCCGAAGGTTCGCCAGGATATTCGCCTATTCTGATCCCTGGTGCCGCGGGTCGACCTTTGGGCTCTGATCGAAGGCCCGCAGAGCCTTCGCCTATGCTGACAGTTGGCATTGCGGATCGACCTTCAGCCTCCGACCGAAGGCCCGCTAAAGCCTTCGCCTGCACTTCCTGAAACACAACTGCAATATTCATCAGTGCTCAGCCACCGACGGACTTCGACTAGCCATCTAAAGGGGTACGGGAGATCATCCCCCAACAGTAACCCCCTACAGATAAGGTTCATCTCCGAAGGGCCGAGCCTATAAATTGGATGATGTAGCTCAACGCCACTCCCTTCGGCCCATCAAAGGCCCCCGGGGGCTAGTTTAACTTTTTAGCAGATTGCCCCCTCATGTTGTTCATTTTGACTACTATTATTTTTATTTTTTGTTTGTATTTTTGTGTTGGTATGACCATTCTTCCCCTACACAACCATCGGATCGAGGACGTTAAATGTCTTTGCCTCATGCCGAAACGTCTTTTACGGCTACGGTCCAACTTCCGATGTGTCTCGTTTTAACCGTCGTTACGCCCTGTTTTTACCACTATAAATATGCTCCACGCGGTGGTTCAATTTTTACTGCTTGAACTCGTTGAAGCCGCAGCTCTCGTACGAAGGTTTTCTTCTTGAAGTCTCTCGCAGTCTCTTTTGTTTCTGAAGCTCAGCGTGAATGGCTCCAAAGGGCAAGGAAAACCGTCCGAAGACCTACTGGATTGGACAATCTAAGGTGGACAATGAGGTTCTAATTGAGCTGTAAGGGAGGGCTTGATTAGTGATGTCTCGAAGGTTAGGCTCCTGGGGAGCCACGAGACTCCAGAGCCCGAAGATGACGAAGCCATCGTCTTCATCAACTACTTCTGAGTGGGGCTCCACTTTCCTTGCGATGAGATGGTCTCGAAAGTTTTGAAATTGTTTGAAGTCTACCTGCATCAACTCACGCCAAACGCCATTGTTCGGATTGGCCTTTTCTCCTGGGCGGCTCGTTTTGAAGGAGCGAAGGTGTCAGCCAGGGCCTTCGCCATAGCCCACAGGCTTCACCATCAGCCGAAGTCGGTCTTCGCTCGGATCATGCAAAGCAAAGCCCACTATGGATGCTTGAACTTTACTTATCACGCTGGCCTGACCACGCCAATCGTGGTGTACAAAAATAAATGGTCGAAGGACTGGACTCAGTGGTGGTTCTACCACAAAGTGGACCGAGAAGAGTTTCTTGTATCCAAGTGCGAAGAAGTGAAGGCGAACCGCACCCCCGATGTGCAGCTGAAGGCCTCTCAAAGGCCAGCACTTCATGCCTTCGCCAGGTGTGCGAAGTATCTGTCAACACATGATCTCGTAGAAGAGTTCATGGCATCTGGAGTATGGCCCCTCAGCTGGGGCTGGACCATCCCAAAATTTGGTGACAAAGGACCAGAGGGGCTCTACCGCCCTCATCCTGCTCTCCAAGGTTTCACAGGTATTATCTTTTATCACATTCCTAAATGCACCTTGGCTGTCATTTGCTTACACTTCTTTCTTTGTGGCAGACCTAATGGTACCCGAAGTGGAGGCTAAGGCCATGATGCTGCTCGGGAAGTTCACCCAGGGCGAAGCCCAGCTATGCACTGAGCAAGGTCTCGGCCAGCGGCTCAATCGAATTTTTGAGTTTCGAGGTCTTGCCTATAAGGACTTTCCGAAAGTGACCACGCCCTTACCGGGTCAAAGCGAAGAGGGCTCCCCGACCGCTGATATCAGTGGAGAACCTACCGCTGGCAGCCAGAGGAAGCGAAGAAATGCAAACCCCTCACCGCAAGGGGGAAAAAGAAAAATGCACTCGCCCTAAGGAAGAGACCTCGCGAAGTGGCCTTCGATGACCTTCGCGAGGAATTGACTCTTGAGGGATCACTGGCCCTTCGAGCTGTACCCATTCGATAGGAGCCCCCGAAGGGCACACAGGATCCTCGCTCCTCTTCACTGAAGTCATCCTTTTTTGCATGCGTGGACCTTCCCACGCTAATTCTTAGTGACGACGATGAGGAGCCTTCGGATCCGCACATGACCGCTAAGCCAGCGGTAGGGGAAACTGAGGCTAAAGGAGCTGAGAATGTTGAGGCGGTAGCGGACTCGTCATCTTCCTCTTCGTCTTCGAGTTCCTCCTCTGTCGACAAGTCGTCCGGTGACCACAGAGCCATAGAGACCGAAGAGGAGACTTCGCCGCCCATGCCCCGTCATGGCGGAAAGGGGCTTATGAGTCACAGCGGCTTACTCGACGCGAAGGCTATTGAAGCCGAAGCCTTCAAGATTTCATCGTTTGAGCCAAGCTCGGGGGAGGTTAATGATGCGAAGAAGATTTTTAGCACCTTCGTTCTACCCGAGCTTGAGATTTCTCTCGCGCGAAAGCCCGCTGCTGAGCTTATCGACGCTTCCAATGTGGCCATTACAAAGGTATTTGTATATATTTTATTATGTTTATTTAATACTATCCTGCATCGTTTCCTTGGTTATTCATTCTCATACCCGTGCGCTATCATAGGCTACGCTTATCTCGCACGCTCAGCGCAAGCAAGTGGAGAATTTTGAGGCCCGTGCAAGAAATGCAAAGGCTCAAAGGGACATGTTTCAGGTTCGGGCGGAGAAGGCCGAAGCCCAAAAATGGGAGTTCGCGCGATGAGTGAGGGAGGCTAATCTGCGCTTGCAGCAGCTTGAAAAAGAAGTGAGCTCCCTTCACTTAGGCAAACAGAGTGCAGAGGAAGAGGTCACATGCCTTTGGCAGAATCTAATGGCGTCCGAAGCTCAAGTTTCTGAGTTGCAAGTCCTCTGCACCACTGAAAAAGCTAAAATGCAGCGGCTACGCGAAGAGCTGGATGAGGCAAAGGCACTATCTGAGGACGCCCTCACTGTGCTTGGAGAACTAGAGCCAAAGGCCATTGTATCATGCGAAGCCATTAGCAATACCTTTGATGGAATCAGTGCTTTGGCCCTACCTCCAACGCTTGACCTTGTCGGGCTGGGTGGACTTATTGGATGGATCAGCGAAACCAGCGGAAGCCTTTTTCCTGCGGCCCAATTGTACGGTGACTTCTGCGCCATGGTCTCATCCAGGAGTTTAGTGCAATCAATTGAGATGACTGGCTGTGACCATCACCTTCTGCTACCCATCGGATATGTTAACTTCGGTCGTGTCAAGGGCATCGAAGTCCACTGTGTGGTTATTCACTACCAATTATTGGTGTAAACACGGCCTCGAGCTCATCCTCTGGGGGGCAGAAATCAATCGCCAACGAGCACGTATTTTTGCTATTTTTTTAGGGGGTCAGGATTTTCGCCGTCTGCGCATTCATTGAACCTTTTTGCTGCTGGTGAAAGCGAAGGAGGACCCTTCAACTAAGGCGACGACCGCGGATGCCGAAGAACCCGAGAAGGTGTGAAGAAAAAGCACAAAGCATTGTGTCGGGTTTTGTACATTTTGTTATCAACTGAAGCATTCTGTAATATATACAATTTTGTTTGTTGTTAAATGTTTTGATTATCTTTGCTCCTTGCGCAGGTCCTCCCCTCGGACGCTGCATAGGTAGCCGAAGATGTTGTTCCCATCACTATGATGCGGGACAATTTTTTCATGTCTTGGTCTTGTTGGGACTCCTTCCACCGCCGCCACCCAGCTATCGATTTCAAGTGGTACTGGAGGGCGAAGTGTAGGGCTTATGATGTGATGAATGCCAAATTCAAAGTGTTTCGGAAGTCTTTTAGCCCTTCAGTTTTAGAGACCCATAGGGCTGAGCATGAGTCCTGTTGGATTGCACGTGGAGATGTTGAGCCTCTGCATATTCTCGTCGACCCGAAGCCCGTGCCAGAAGATGATAACTGTGGGTTCCTATCCCGCCAGTTTCAATTTTGTTACCGCCAAGGGCCTTCTACGCAAATAGTGTGACATATCGAAGGCGGGAGCACTTCACCTGTATATTCGTCTACCACTTCTTCATCTTCTTACGTTGGATCCCCATTGGATCCAGCGTTGCCTTTTCATGCTAGTCAAGGCATAGCCTTTCAATTTGGCTTTAGTCGATGGTATAAGGATTTTGTTGATCATGATGTTGATGATTTTGCGGAATAAAGAATGTTGAGATGATTATTATGTTTTGTTATTATATTGTGCTTATCGAGTTGGACCTTCGGCAGCACCGCGCACTAAGTGTGATCTTGACAACACTGTCCCCCCTGACTTTAAAGCCGTAGGGACCTTCGGCAGCAACGTACGTGGAGTATCATTTGGAGAACGCCGTCCCCCCCCCCCCCGACCTTGAAGCCGTAGGGACCTTCGGCAGTAGGGACTTTGCTCGTAATGGCCCGGTAGTGCATATCTTGGTTTCATGTTGTAATTGCTATTTTCCTTCTGAAGTTTTATTTCTCCTTCAGTGCGGGGGCAGACACTCTTAGCCCCCGACTTAGCCGAGAGGCGCGCCGCCTTCTTTGAGGTCGAGCAACACTTCGGCTATTTTTTTCTTCTGAAAGTTTGTTTCTCCTTCGGTGCGGGGGCAGTCACTCTTAGCCCCCGACTTAGCGAGAGGTGCGCCGCCTTCTTTCAGGTCGAGCAGCACTTCAGCTTTTGTTTTTCTTCCGAAGGTTTGTTTCTTCTTCGGTGCGGGGGTAGGCACTCTTAGCCCCCAACTTAGCTGAGAGGTGCACCGCCTTCTTTGAGGTCGAGCAGCACTTTGGCTTTTTTTCTTCTGAAGGTTTGTTTCTCCTTCGGTGTGAGGGCAGGCACTCTTAGTCCCCAACTTAGCCGAGAGGTGTGCCGCATTCTTTGAGGTCGAGCAGCACTTTGGCTTTTTTTTCTTCGGTGCGGGGGCAGGCACTCTTAGCCCCCGACTTATCCGAGAGGTGTGCTGCCTTCTTGGAGGTCGAGCAGCACTTTGGCTTTTTTTTCTTTCAAAAGTTTGTTTCTCCTTCGGTGTGGGGGTAGGCACTCTTAGCCCCCGACTTAGCCGACAGGTGCGCCGTCTTCTTTGAGGTCGAGCAACACTTTGGCTTTTTTTTCTTCCAAAGGTTTGTTCCTCCTTCAGTGTGAGGGCATGCACTCTTAGCCCCCGACTTAGCCGAAAGGTGCACCGCCTTCTTGGAGGTAGAGCAGCACTTCAGCTTTTTTAAGCCTTCTTTGAGGTCAAGCAGTACTTTGGCTTTTTTTTCCTTCCGAAGGTTTGTTTCTCCTTCGGTGCAAGGGCAAGCACTCTTAGCTCCCGACTTAGCCGAGAGGTGTGCCGCCTTCTTTGAGGTCGAGCAGCACTTTGGTTTTTTTTTTCCCGAAGGTTTGTTTCTCCTTCGGTGCGGGGCAGGCACTCTTAGCCCCCAACTTAGCCGAGAGGTGCGCTGCCTTCTTTGAGGTTGAGCAACACTTCGTCTTTTTTTTTTCTTCTGAAGGTTTGTTTCTCCTTCGGTGCAGGGTCATGCACTCTTAGCCCCCGACTTAGACGGGAGGTGCGCCGCCTTCTTTGAGGTCGAGCAGCACTTCGGCT
Organism: Phragmites australis; assembly: GCF_958298935.1. Lineage (NCBI taxonomy): Eukaryota > Viridiplantae > Streptophyta > Magnoliopsida > Poales > Poaceae > Phragmites > Phragmites australis. The sequence continues at coordinate 12,548,638 of NC_084944.1, read as the reverse complement.
TCCGGGGATTTCGCCTATCCTTCGACCTCTTCAGGTACTTCTACCTGTAGAAGGTGTCTCAGAACAAGGTCATCGGTGGCATCGGATTTTGACTTCGGGAGGGCAAGTCGTTGAAGTACATCGACTATGCCGCGAAGTGCTTCTGGTCAAGGTGGCATAGGAAGTTGTTCTACTACCAGCCCAGTCTATCGGGAATTTCTTACAGGGGTCTTACGCCGCTGCTGAGGCCCGTCTGGATAGAAGAACAATTGATGACTTCCCTCCGTTGGAGTCTCATCGGACAGATCCGGCATCTGAAGGAGAGGAAGTTGACAACGTATGATGTTGCCAGAGACTTCATCAGGTGCCGCCTGAGTCCTCTGAAGTAGAAGATTTGGCCCGAGAAGGTGAGACAGGTACCTATTGATACTAAGTAGTTACTTTTAAAGGAATTGCGAGCTTAATCCTCACAATATTCTTGTCGCTCTCTGCACTGCTCTTGCTAGAGGCGGTCGACAAGAAAACCAAGCTTCTCTTTGACACAATCCTCTCATCGAACCTCCTAGACATCCCAGTCCCCATCATAGAGATGGATCTCGACGCCCAAAGGAGGATTTGTCGATAAGTCTCATGAAACTTCTCATTTTTTGGTTTTGTTTTCTTTCTGAGTAGTCATAAACTTAGTGATGGCTATCACAGACTTGTATAGCTTCCCAGGTGCTAGTAGCTTGACCCGGAGGCTGAGAACGAGGGAGCCCCAGCCATGGACCCTCCCATTGATCCATTGCCTAACCTACCAACTAGGGATCCGACCCCTGTGATTACGACGCAAGCAGTCGGAGCAGTGGCCTTACTCTGGTAAGTTGAGTTTCTTTTTTGCTAGAGCCTTTGTAACTGGATTACTTTTGACTTTGGATTCTTTTAGCCCCTAGCTCAGGATTGCAGGAAGGCGATCGTCATCACGAGTTTGTCGACTGGTGCTTCCCCAGCCCCGATGGGATAGGGGTCCAGAGGAGGTGCCCCTCCAGATCTCAGTGAATCCCTCCTTGGCTAAGAAACGGCCTAGGTGTGCGTAAGTACAGTAAATGCCTTCCCTATGTTTGACGTGCACGATATTGGATCGGTTAGTAACGATCTATGATCTCCTACTTGCATGGTTTCTTGGGTGAATATAGTAGAAATTTTTTATTTTGGGGCTAGCGTAGCCAACCCATTCGCCAACAGTGGTATTAGAGCCTACATGTTTACATATATATGATATGTGGTAGTAATAGATAGGATCTATTATTGTTCTTGTGATCGGTTCATGTGTTGGATCGGTCAATGCACGGTTTGGTAAAATTAAAATCGGAATGAGGTGTGTGTCGATAGAATCACACGACCAAAAAGACTAGCTCGATCTTCTCCATGGTCGCGCGTGCGACTTGTCCCTACCGGCTATAATCACCATCGGGGCTAACAACATGCGTTATTGCATGGTTGGAAGAACAACAGATCGAGGTTGTGTGTATTGTCGTCATTTATAAAAAACCTCACGCGATGATCAATATGACTGATCTAGTGGAAATTGAGGCATTGTGAATGACTCAGAATCTGCTTGATATGATCAATTTGATAAGATTTTTATAGCGATTTCATAGATACGGTCTATGTATTTCTGAGAGGTTTTCATGTCGCTGCCCTAAAACTCGCGGGGGATGGCTACCACCTCGACCCCCACCTGTTGACCGGCTAGCGGGACCGCCATTGCATAGCGTACACGCAAAGATCGTTATAATACCATATTGATGCAACGACATTAGAATTCGTTTCTACGCTTAACTTGTTTTTGCACAGAATGTTGTGACTGGTATGGTCTTATTATGTATGTGATACATATGTGTAATTTTCATGGCCTGCGTGTCATGGTTCATTACAGCAAAAGGATGTCATGTTACTGTATAACGGCTTGCGTGCCGACTTGTGATGCTTCTTTTTCTCATGTAATCCATCTAGTTCTATTAGGTGTAATAGACTAGCACATTATCATGTAGACTTGGAGCATGATGACTCAGAGGATAGGACTGTGGCGATGGAGATCACCATGTGAAGGGGTCATACTATGTCACAGTTAATATGATTGCCTGTGATGTTTATCTATGTTCCTGTCATATTATTCCTTCATGTTTTATATGCGGTGGATATGATTACTATGATAGAATAGTTTCCCTCAGAAAAATTAATAGTAATTGATGCCCTTCCAATAGATACACCTACATAGGTTTTAATCATTGATTAGCAATTTATTTCTTACCTATGTCACATAGGTTTCTAGCAGAGATGCCAAAACTCAATAGAATCTAGTTGAATATGGATCTTATCCCATTGTATGGCGTTAGAGGGAAACAATTTCAAAACATATGGTGGGAATATCTTCTGATAAATTATTTATTGGAGGATACACATAAGCAATGTGTTGAAGCATTGCATATATTTTTATTGTAGATTTTGGAAGTAGTACCCCTTACCATTCTGGAATAAATTGTAACGATTGATATGAAATTAAATTGGGATTGTTCTTACTCAATGATGCAAAGGATGTGTTCTAGAGGTTCTTGTCCCGATGAACTAGATCAAGGATGCTATCTTGTAACTCATGGAATTTATAAGAAACGCCATGATTACTCACTTTATGTCCATTGCATCACGTTGAATATGACTTCAATATGATTGAAGGGCATATTGCTTTATGGAGAACCAAGCTTGGCTAAAGGATACTTGATCATGAAAGCCTCACTTGTGGGGCATAGCACTTAAAGAGCCATTGTCAAACGATGATAGTTCAAAGGGAAACCGGGGATACTTGGAAGTTTTCGAGAGAAGGAAAGGAAATATGACTTCTAGACCTAGATACCAATGATATAGACTTGGATCTTACCATTTTCTCTTGTAACTCTTGGATAGTTGATATTAGAATCAAACTTAAGTTTTTGGCAAAATGTGAAGTTGATATATGCATCATCAATATAGCAAATAGTTATTGTGTTGACTGATTGACACTGTAGTTTCATTATTACCCTTGTGGTTTTGAATGGAATAGTTGTTATTCCGATCTAACTTGACTATGACCATAAACTTTGCTTCGGAAGTAGAGGATTGTGGGCAAATGTTGTTTAGCTTTCTAGCAACTTGGTCCAATCATGATCTATTGGTGAATGGATTTTGACAATATGTAAGTCTATAACATTGATTGGCTCCACTTTTATTTGGCATTATTGCTTGTGTCATATGAATAAGAGATGCACGGAGAAGCTCCATAGAGATGGTCTTCAAGATTCATTTAATTTTGAATCATTTGACATATGCGCATCTTGTTTACTTGGCAAGATGACTAAGTTGCTTCTTACTAGTCTAGGAGAAAGGACAAGTGAGTTATTAGCTCTTGTACATACAAATATATGCGGGTTAAGGAGATCTATAGCTAAAAGTGGTTCTTGGTACAAATATGTCACGCTCGATTTTTTAAAAGAATAACCAGGTGCATTCCACATGTATGTCAAGATCAGTTTCATCAAACATGAGGCAACATTATAAGTGGTATACACTTCTATATTGAACAAAATAACTTTATTGAAATAAATATTAGAGTCTACAAGACAATAGCAAAAGAATAGAAGAGGACTCCTATGGGTCTTCTAGGCACACCACAGGCAATCGACTGGGGGCAACGTGACCTGGAACACTCCATCTCCAATCAACGGTCTTTAGCTTCCTTGATCTCCTTGTAGTCTTCTCTAACTAAGCAGCATTTATTATTGGAAATAGCAAGTATGAGTACATATCATACTCCACAAGTGTGGAGAATGATGACATGATGGTTTAAGACAAGAAAGGCTTGACTTAGGTTTATTGCATCTATGCCATCCTAACCTAGGACTCAAAAAGGTAGAGCAGTCCTACTTACTATGTGTGACGATGCTGACTTAAAAAGAACAGCTCATCGGATTCTATCCGACTACCAAACTCAGTAGATATATTATTCATCATGTTACCACCACCCGACTACCAAAACTAGCCATCCAAGATCTCCACTAATCAAGAAGAAGTCCAAGCCCCTCTTGACCGTGAACACGACTGATCGATCGGTTTTATACTCTGCAGAGTTTGCATAGTTTTCCCCACGAGTCATTATCAACTCTTTTGCTGGTACCTCTCGGTACCTTACACACTTTCAAGGTGTGTGCTGAGAGATCACTACAACACCTTTACAAAGCTCCCACCAACCTGTAAGCACCCACTGAGGGTTCACAGCTAACAGTGATTCCATCACTGCAGAAGTCCCCTCTTGTGTCACTCAACCAACCACTGGTGCCCACAAAATTGGAGGGGTGGCTAATTAATTGTCCAGGCCTTACCCATATAAGCCTCGTGGTTGTGCAGTATAGCTTGGTTAAATGTTCAAGAACTAGTCATTAGGATCCCACACAGGAACAACGATAAACTAACTGCATATCACCGCACAAGTGCTAGCCGCACCATCATCAAACATCCATCCTGTTAGGATCCCTATACTATGTTGCTACAAAAAAATTGCCATTCCCAATTCATGGTGTATAACCATTAGTCAAGTTTAACTCATAACTCAACTATGACAACGACTAACATATCTACCCTTCATTTTCCATGACTCATTCAACGACGACAAGGATAATCATACAAATGCTAGTAAACCCTAATCATATGTTCAAATTTAGACAAGCATGCATAAATGATAAACAACTAACATATAAATTCTAAAATAAGTGCAAGATGTTCAAGGACACTTGCATGACTGCTGCTCAGTGATCTTCGTAAACTCGGTTCTGGCATATCTCAAAGTCTCAACCATGTAGCTTATCGAATCTCCAGAAATGTCAAATTTTGCTCACAAGATCTACCGACAAAAGAGAAAGCACAAAATAACTAAGAACCAATACACCAAACAAAGATAACACATCACAAAAACACTATGGTTGGATAGGATATGATTTTAGAAGGATTTGGGCACAAGAACTTCCCAAATCAGAGTTTAGACAGAGAAGAACAAGCTCTCAGAAGATTAAATTGGGGTTGAAAGAAAAAGGAGCTAGAATATTTTGTAAAATATTCTCGACCAATTTATGAAATTATTTGTCGAAGGAAACCCTAACTATGGCGATAGTATGACATTGGCAGGGAAAAGAATGAAGGCTCTTGCCAGATAGGACACAAAAAGGATTTCCGAGCAAGATGGTATGTGAGATCCTATTAAGCCCTAACTGATAATTGGAACATAGTGGAACAATTGTTATGGACTTTTTATGAATTATGAATGAGGAATTGGGTCGATTGGAATTTGTATGAAAAGGAGTGGATCAATCGAAGTTTGAGAATCACATGAAATGATAGAAGAGAATGATCTGGCAATGTGACAAGTAAACCCAATGTCAAATGTATTATTTGAATATTTTAAATCATATTGTATTTGCAATGACATGTGCATCCTACATGTCAGAGCTATTGAACATGAATTCAAATGTTAAAATAGTACTTAGAAATTGCAATGCCTAAATGCCGAAACAAAAGGTACGAAACGATCAAATTATTTGGATGAAATTCGCTGAATGGACACAAGATGAATTTGGATTTAAATTTTACTAAACAAGATTTGAACTCATGAATTCTATTTGAATTGAAAGAACAGACTGGAACCGGAACTATAGGCATACTTTAGGGGCTAGCATGCAACACATCCTACAACAGAAAAAAATAGAGACCGAAATTGCATGGGAGCTGGAGGGTCAACCTACAAATTACCGCAGAGAGAGGAAAATTTTGGTGGAATGACTTATTTGTATATATTAAAAACTTGCAGGGGGTATTCTAAGAAACAGCATGAGGTGTGAGGGATGTTTTGTATACATAAGAACTTGCAGGGAGGTTATGCAGGAAATCACCTTTCTTCTACCTTCAGATTACATACACGCACGCACGCATACTGCCATGGCTGTAGCGATGAGCTCCGGCCAGCAGGGCTTCATCTAGCCGGTGGAGGAGGGGGGCTCGACGGTGACCTCCTTGGCGAGCTTATCTGAAGGGTGGCATTGGAGGGTGGGGAGTGCAACATGCATTGGCACGCGACAGTGGTCTATGCATGGCTGCCAGGGATGCGCGGCAGTGGCACGACAGGGACACGACATGTCCAGGTGTGGCCTCCACCCAGCCTACAACAGTGCACACACGCAGCTTGCAGGGCAGCATGCACAGAGCGGCCAACCGACGTCAGGGTTCTAGGCTCGAGCACGCAAGCAAAGAGGCACGTGGATCGGTAGGCGAGCTCGGGGAGGGACGGCTATGGGCAGTGTTGTAGTGAGGGAGACGAGGCACGTTTGTGGTGGTAGGACACAGAAAGGGAAAGCGAGACTAGGGCTTGAATTTTATAGAGAAAGGGGAGGGGAAGCGGCTGAGGGTGCGAGAAGTAATGGCGGCCGGCTTCAATGGCTATTATGGACATTAGAGCGGCTGTTTCCACTCTAAAATGTTGGAAATTGAAAGAGGATGGAGTGGCCACAGGTTTTGCTTACTTGATGGATGTGAATGTGTGCTGATTGTGCACTTACTCGAGCTTAGTTTGTCAGCCATGGCTGCCATGCGAAGGAACAACATCGTTTGGAGGTGGATGGAAATGATCAAGTACAAGCACATGCATGTGAGCTGGTTTGGGCTGGCATTAGCATACATGTGGGGATGTCCTACTATCAATCCAACATGATGCAAGGTTGATGGCATGTTACTGGTTGTGGCCAAACATGAAAAAAAGAACAGAGAGGAATTGGAGCCATAGGCTAGAGAGAAAAACAATGATGAAAGACAGTGCATGTTGGGTTGGATCAAAAGGAAATGAGATGATATTGGGAAAATGGAACAAGGATTTATCCAACCTTGAAATTCCTTAACTTATTCTATAAAATACATTTTTTGTCACACAAAACAAATTCCTTTTAAACTCTAAAAAAAGAATTATGGAAAAGTCCTTCAAAGAAAATTGATGAAAAATGTTAGTTTATTGTTTTAAAATGCTCGCAACCCAAAAATGAAATTTTGGGGTGTGACAAAATCTGAATCCTTCAAAAAGTTCAAGTAGTTTCAGAATGAGGTACAAAATCATATAGGCAAGATAATTACATTCCAGCGCTTAGATCATGGAGATGAATACTTGAGCCATGATTTGATGGTCTTCTAAAACAATGTGGAATTGTTTTACAGTTGACTCCGCATGATATGCCTCCATGCAATGGGTGTTTAAACGGACGAACCATACTTTATTGGACATTGTTCGGTGTATGATGAGCCAATTTTATCTTCCCTTGTCTTTCTAGGATACGCTCTAGAATTGTTGCTTTCACGTTAAATAGAGTTTCATCTAAATCTATGGAGGAGACGTCATATGAGATATAGACCGGGAAGTGTCCTCTGTTATCTTTCATTAAGATCTGGGGTTATGATGCCTATGTAAAAATATTTGACGTCTGGTAAGCTCACTCCCAAATCAGATAAGTGCTTCTTTGTGGGGTATCCTAAGAAAACCAAAGGATAGTATTTCTATAACTAGGAAGAAGGCAAAGTGTTTGTCGCCCAGAATGGTTTTTTTCTAGAAAAAGAGTTTCTGTCAAAGAAAGTTAGTGGGAGCACGATGCAAATCAAAGAAATTTGGGAACAATCAAAAAATGTTTCAGCTCCTACTGAACCACAACTAGATGTTGCAGAACATATTGTGGAGACACCAGCTCCACGTCGGTCTAAAAGGGTCAGTCATGCACTTGAGAGGTTTATATTCCTAACCACGAAGTAGCATGATATATTATTGTTGGACAATAATGGGCCTAAGTACTATATGAAAGAAATGGTGGGACCAGATTCCGAGAGATGGCTTGAGATCCGAATTAGAATCCATACGAGAAAACAAACTTTAGAACTTGGTTGATTCACCCAATGGTGTTAAAAACTATTGAGTGTAAATGGGTTCGAAAGAAAATGGGTAGACATTGATGGAAATGTTCGCGTATGTATAGCACGATTGGTGGTGAGAAGTTTCATAGTAATTCAAAGTGTTGATCATGATGAAAGATATTGCTCGTCGTAATGCTAAAGTCTATCGGGATCATCCTAGCGATGTTGTATATTATGATGTCAAAACGGCTTTCCTTAATGTAAATCTAAGTTGGTCGTGTATGTGATAGCTTGAAGGTTTTGATGATCGTAAACATGATGAGAAGCTATATATAAGCTTTAAAAGTCCATCTGTGGATTGAGGTGAGCATCTCGGAGTTGGATTTTTCACTTTGATGAGATGGCCAAAGAGTATGACTCCTCCAATCCGGGGAGCTCGGAGGCCTCGGGGCTCCGGCTCCTCAGCTGGTCCACAGGCCCCTGGGCGTCGAACTCCGGCAGCCGCGCCATGATGGCCACCCGGTCGGGAATGGCACAGAGTGCCATCTCCGGCCACGAGAGTTTCGCCCGGCCCATGTCCTCCGTTCCGGTGATCACCCTTATCATCCCCCGCAGTTCCGCCGGCCCCAGATCCCAGCTCACGCCGATCTGGGTCCTGGTGATGTCCTCCGGCCCGGTGTAGAACCAGCTCGGCCGGGCCCGTTCTCGCAGAGGCGCCAGCCGACGGCGCAGAAAATCCACCACCACCATGACGGAGGTCAGCCCGGACTCGCGCAGCTCCAGGATACGCTCCAGGACCGGCTTCAGCCTCGTGTCTTCTGGCGGCGGTGCCTCCCACGTCGATCGCCGAGGTTCCGCCGCCGCCTCTGGCAGTTCGAGGCGCTCGTGGGGGTCGACGTCGACGAAGAACCAGTCCCGTCGCCACTCCTCCCACTTGCTGCGCAGCACCTGGGGAATGTAATGATCCCCCAGGCCATCCCGGAGCCGAAGGTTGCAGCACCCCGCGACGTCCGCCGTGGAGTGCCCCCTCTTCTTCCCCACCGGCCGAAGGACGAAGAAATGGTGAAGCAGCGTTGCCGACGGCGCCACCCCCACGAACATTTCGCAGAGATGCGCGAAGACCGCCAACACCACCACGGAGTTGGGGCTTAGGTGCACCAGTTGAATGCCGTACGTCTCCAGCACTTGCAGGAAGAAGGTGGAGAACGGCGGCACCAACCCCGCCGCCACAAAAGAGGTGAAGAGGACGATCCACCCTGGGACGGTCGTCACCGGCATCAGGCTCGCCGGCGTCACCACCACAGCACCTGCTTGCCCCTCCGGCACCAGCAGTTTTCTGATCTTGTCCGCCGCCTCCTCATTCCTCAGACGAGACTCCGGCAAGATGCTGTCCGAAGCCTTGTCCCGACGTCCTCCTCCAACCCTCATCATCTCGACAAGAATGAAAGGTGTTTTGGCGGTGGAAAGAGAGAGAGAAGGAAGAATGCTCCGGTCGCCTCAGAATTTCCTAAGGGCTTCAGAGCACAAAGAAGGCAGGAGCGCAAGGGCAGGAAAGCGTAAAGAGGGGGACGGACCGATCCTATCCCCCTTTTATATCTCGAAAGTTCAAAAACTGCCGCCCAAACGGTTCGCTCGGCGCAGCGTCGCCTCGATCGGCGCAACCGCCAGGCGAATCTCCCGCCGATCGCGCAATGTCAGCGGCTGCCAGGCGTATTTTCCTCGATCTGCGCGGCGACCGCGCGTGCCGCCCGTACGGTCATCATACCCTTCGGAAGTTGTGTGGACACGCGTCCTCTCATTTCTCCCGTCAGGGCGTACTTGAGGTCTGGGTCCGTAAGGACCACCTCTCGAAAGCCTGCCACATGGCGTCTGCACCAGCCTCAGCCTCGGCCACGACGAAGGGCCCATCCGCCGTCTCCGTCCCGTCGCCTACCAATGGGCCCGGGGGCTACTGTCGGTGTATCAGGAACCAGGGGTCCCTGAGTCCCGAGACCGGGCCGGTCATCCGCCACGCGTCACCATCCCGCGAGGTCCACCCTGCAAGATAAGAAGAAGCTAAGTCCCGGGAGAAGGTGCTCGGGGCCGCCGCCTCTGGTTCCCGAGCACCCCAGTTCCCCGATGATCCGCAGAGTCCAAGTACCGGGAAGGAAGTGCTCGGAAGGGTTCTCGCCTACCCCCGAGTACTGTAGTCCCCCGATGATCCAAACAGCCAAGTGCTCAGGAGAGAGTGCTCGGGGCTGCGCGTGGCAGCCCCCGAGGACTCGGTTCCCAGAAGGTCTCCCCCAAGTGCTCGGGAGAGAGTGCTCGGGGCTGCACGTGGCAGCCCCCGAGGACTCGGTTCCCCGAAGGTCTCACCCAAGTGCTCGGGAGAGAGTGCTCGGGCCTACACGTGGCAGCCCCCGAGGACTCGGTTCCCCGAAGGTCTCACCCAAGTGCTCGGGGCTGCACGTGGCAGTCCCCGAGGACTCGGTTCCCCGAAGGTCTCACCGGAGTGCTCGGGAGAGAGTGCTCGGGGCTGCACGTGGTAGCCCCCGAGGACTCGGTTCCCCGAAGGTTCGCGCAAGATCGTCCGACGACCCGAAGGGTCCCGTCGTCGGGGTGTCAGCCAGTCAAAGGCCCAATGCCGCATTAAATAGGCACGCGCGGCCTGACATCCTGACATCCTGACATTCTCAGCTGCCCACGCCCTAGTGTCAGACCCTGTCATGCTCTGGCAGGGGGGCGTGGGTCCATTAAATGCACGGGTCCCGTCCCGTTTCACCCAGGTGCCTCGGGATAACGTTGCCAAAATCGAAGCGCTCCGCGTGCCACCCTGCCCTGGCAGAAGAACAAGACAGGGTGGGCGCACCAGGCACTTCTGTGGCTGCCCGGTGGGCCCTCTTAATGGCGGCAGAGGACATCCACAGTGGCGGGTGGTCGGATGCACGCCGCAATTTTCCACCGCCCCTGTGACTTCGCCAAGACGGAATGATGACGCCTTTCTCCGTGGCGCCTTGGTATTTGCGCCCCCTCTTTCCCATTCTGGATAAGTCGAGGTCGGCGTGCCTATAAAAGGAAAGGATGGAGAACTCAAGAAGCACCCGAAGCTCTCGGTAGACAAACCGAGAACAAGGAAAACAAGGCAAGAAAGCCCCGACAACCCTGAAGAAGCACCCGAAGCCCAGATCAAAAGGCGAAGAACATCACAAACAAGCTCAAGCCAAGCTAGAACACGAGAGCCTCAAGCTCTCTGTAGACAGCTCACCCCTGTAACCAGATACATCCTTGAAGAATTCCCTTCAAGGAGAGATATAACACTCGCACAGGAGTAGGGTGTTACGCCCCCGTGCGGCCCGAACCTGTCTAAACCCCGGTGCACCCATCTTTCTTGCGCTAGGTCCATCATCTCCCACCACCAGCCACTGCATTTATTTCCGTTCCCATTTATTTCCCAGACAAGCTCGTTCAGGATCATCCCCCAGGCCGAATCTTTAAAAAGGGGTCTCTCGGGATCCCTGCGACAGGAGTTCATCCTCTGACAGCTGGCGCGCCAGGTAGGGGGGAATATCCCTGGATTTGTTTGTTTCGCTTTTTTCCACAGGAAAAGATGGCTGGTGGGCACCGTCTCCAGCGTTCCGACTCCACTTCCAGTGACGGAGTGCTGCCCGACGCCCGGGAGAGCCCAGTCGCTGCTGCGTTCCAGCAGCAGCCGCCATCCACGTGCGCGGTTTTTCCCGCTCAAAGGGATCAAGGCGCTGGGCCCATCAGGGCCGCCGCCGCCGCTGCCGACGCACTTTCCGACCCCCAGCAGGAGGTCGGGACCCCGGCCGCTAGGTCCGCCTCTGGACCGCGTCGGGTGCCACCTCGGCACAGGCTCGCATTCAGCGAGGCCGGCCCAGGGAGCGCGCTGCTTGCGGCGCATGCTCTCCTCAGGCACCCACCCGTTCAGGCCACGCCGAACACTCCGGAAGGCCGGTGGATCCAAGATGTCGTCGCTTTGGTCGGCACTGCCCGTCGCCAGGTGCAGGCCGGGAGTCCTCACACCACCTCTTAGCGTGGTGCCGCCAGAGCCGGCTCCTCAACGGGCAACGCCCGCACGGGCCGAGGGGCCTCCAGGCGAAGTGCCGTCCCCCTGGCCGTGTCCGAAGCCCGTGACCTTCGCTTGCGCCTTGACGAGCGGAGGGGCCACGAGGATGCCCGAGTTACTCTCGAGCGCCAGCGGGAGACCCGACAGGGGGTCGGGGCAGAGGACCAGGCTTCCTCTCTCCCGGCTCGAGGCCACCGGGAATCCCCGGCTCGCCGCCACTCGCCACCAAGGACCCCAACTCGTGCTACGGGGTACGGCACCGGCTGCCGTGCCTTCACCACCGAGCTCCGCCGGGTCAGGTGGCCTTCCAAGTTCCACCCCGAGCTGCCGGAGAAGTACGACGGGTCCATCGACCCCGTCGAGTTCCTCCAGATCTACACAACGGCCGTCCAAGCGGCCGGAGGCAGCAAAAAGGTGATGGCAAACTATTTTCATGTTGCCTTGAGGGCCTCCGCCCGCTCTTGGCTTACGAACTTACCCCCAGGGTCTATTAGCTCCTGGGATGACCTGTGCCACCAGTTTGTGGCCAACTTTCAGGGCACATTTACGCGCCCCGGTTTGGAGTGCGACCTCCACGCCGTCCAACAGCATGAAGGGGAGACGCTACGGCGCTTTATACAGCGCTTCAGCCAGGTTCGCAACACTATTCTGTGAGTGGCCCCCCATGCTGTTATTGTTGCTTTCCGGCAGGGCGTCCGCGACCAGCGGATGCTCGAAAAGCTAGGTACGCACGAGATCGAGACCACTGCGGAACTCTTCGCACTGGCCGATAAGTGCGCCAAGGCTGCGGAGGCCAGGGCGTGGCATGCTCCTCGCCCCGCCTCCGACCAGCCAAGTTCTTCCCGCTCCGATAAGCGGGAAAAGAAGAAGAGAAGGAAGTGCGAGGCCGCTCCCGTTGAGCCGACCTAGGTCCCCGCTCATAGGGTGCCACAAGATCCCGACCGCCGGCAAGAGCGCCGGCCGGGCGTCGACCGACGTCCCGCCAGGGCCCCTGCTAGGGCTCCTCCTCGGGCCTCCGTGACCACGAGGGCCCCGGCACCAGCTAGGGCACCGGCTCCCGCAAGAGCCCCGGCCCCCGGCCGAGCTCCTGCTCCAGCGAGGGCCCCCGCTCCCACGGGGCCCGAGCCAGGTAAATGGTGTCCCATACACCAAACCAGATGTCACGACCTCACGGAGTGTCGTACGGTCAAAGGACTCGTGGAGCAGCGCCAGAGGGAGCGCGATGAGTCCCGCGGAGGAGACGATGCTGAGGTCGCCCCCGACAACGTCGAGCTCGACTTCCAGGAGCCCAAGCACGCCGTCGCCTTCATCGACGGAGGCGCCTACACACCTTACTCGCGCCGTGGCATCAAGGTCATGCGATGCGAGGTGTGCTCGGCAACCCCGAGCGAGGAGGCCGCAAGGCCCCTGAGGTGGTCGGATGCTCCGATCACGTTCAGCATGGCTGATCACCCCGCCAGTACTGCAGCCGTGGGGCGGCTACCTCTGGTAGTGTCTCCCACTATCTGCAATGTTAAGGTCGGCAGAGTGCTGATCGACGGTGGTGCCGGCCTCAACCTCCTCTCCAAGGAGGCTTTTGAGAAGCTACAGGTGTCCTCCCGACGCCTAAAGCCATCGCTCCCCTTCTGCGGAGTGACCCCCGGGCACTCCCTGCCCTCGGGCAGGTCGAGTTGCCCGTGACATTCGGGAGCCGGGACAACTTCCGCACGAAGTGCGTCCTCTTTGACGTCGTGGAGCTCCCTCTCCCCTACAACGCCATCCTCGGGCGTCCGGCGCACGCCAAGTTTATGATGGCCGTGCATTATGCATACCTTACGGTTAAGATGCCCGGCCCCGCAGGCTCCATCTCCGTGATCGCCGACTCCGGCGGCGCCGTCTCCTGCGCTGAACAGTCATACATGGCTTTGGTCTCAACACAGGCCGAGGTTGATGGCTCTACAGGGGGCCCGGGACCCTTTTCATCCAAACCCCGACTCGCCGTCGACGCCTCTGTTCCAACGAAGGAGGCCGTGGTGGGCGAAGATGCCACCCAGGTCGTCCGGATCGGCGGTGACCTGGGCAGCAAATAGGAAAGCGCGCTCGTCGCCTTCCTCCGGGCTAACGCAGACGTGTTTGCCTGGCAACCGTCCGACATGCCCGGGATCCCTAGGGAGGTGATCGAGCATCACTTGGCAGTGCGTCCGGACGCCCGCCCGGTGAAGCAGAAGGTCCGGCGACAGGCGCCTGAGCACCAGGAGTTTATCCGCGAGTAGGTTAGCAAGCTCCTCGACGCCGGATTTATCCGAGAAGTCCTTCACCCCGACTGGCTTGCAAACCCAGTCATTGTCCCGAAGGCCAACGGCAAGCTCCGCATGTGTGTGGACTACACCGACCTAAATAAGGCTTGCCCTAAAGATCCCTTCCCCTTACCTCGCATTGATCAAATTGTAGATGCAACTGCGGGATGCGATCTTTTGTGCTTTTTAGATGCAAACTCTGGGTATCACCAGATTCGCATGGCCGTAGGGGACGAGGAAAAAACTGCTTTTACCACTCCGGTGGGGACTTATTGCTACATATCAATGCCTTTTGGCCTGCACAATGCTGGATCTTCCTTCCAGCGCGCTATTCATATTACCCTTGACTCGCAGGTTGGCCGCAACGTCGAAGCTTACATCGACGATCTCGTGGTCAAAACCCGAGACCGCGCCACCTTGCTCGAGGACCTTGCCGAGACTTTCAACAGTCTCCGTTCTACCCGCCTCAGGCTCAACCCGGAGAAGTGTGTCTTCGGGGTACCGGCGGGCAAGCTCCTTGGTTTCTTGGTCTCTGGCCGAGGAATCGAGATCAACCCAGAGAAGATCCGGGCCATCGATCAGATGCGACCCCCGGCTCGACTCAAGGAGGTCCAGCGACTCGCCGGCTGCATGGCAGCCCTCGGACGCTTCATCTCCAAGCTCGGGGAGCGAGGGGCCCCCTCTTCAAGCTTCTGAAGAAGTCCGGTCGTTTCGACTGGATGCCGGAGGCCGAGCAGGCCTTCCGCGACTTAAAGAAGTACCTCACTTCGCCGCCCGTGCTGGTGGCTCCCTCTCAAGGTGAACCCCTACTGCTCTACGTTTCGGCCACTCCTCAGGTTGTGAGCATAGTGCTGGTGGTGGAGCGCGACAAGTGTTCAGGGCCAGGTGCTGGGTCCCAGCTCCCAGAGGCCCCCGATCACTCATCTGTCCTCGCGGCTCCCCCTGGGCAAGGGGTCGAGCCCGAGCACACTGCTCCTCCCAGACAGGGAGTCGAGCCCGCATGCCCGGCCAGCCCCGACCGTGCCGCCGAGCCTGGGGGCTGCAGCAGCCCCCCAGGTGAAGCCGCCGTCCGGGCCCGCCAGGTGCAGCGACCGGTGTACTTTGTCAGTGAAGTCCTCCGGGAAGCCAAGACAAGATATCCCCAGGCGCAGAAGCTGCTCTATGCCGTGCTCGTCGCTTCCCGGAAGCTGCGCCACTACTTCCAGGCGCACAAGGTCTCAGTGGTTACCACGTATCCGCTGGGGCCCATTCTCCAGAACCGAGAAGGCACCGGGCATATTGTCAAATGGGCGGTAGAGCTGGCGGAGTTTGACCTACACTTCGTCAGTCGCTAGGCAATCAAAAGCCAGGCGCTCTCCGACTTCTTGGCAGAGTGGACGCCCGTCCCCTACATCGTCCCAGAAGAGATCTCTGCCTATCCCGGGCACGACGCGCCCGGGTACTGGGTCATGCACTTCGACAGCTCCCTCTCGCTGAAAGGCGCAGGGGCCGGAGTGGTTCTCACCTCCCCAACGGGTGAAGAGCTCCGATACGTCGTGCAGTTGCAGTTCCGCGCATCCAACAACATGGCGGAGTATGAAGGTCGTATCGCCGGCCTCCGGGCTGCGGTGGGGCTCGGGATTCGTTGCCTCCTGGTCAAAGGGGACTCCCAACTGGTCGTCAACCAGGTACCCAAGGAGTACCAGTGCACGGATCCTCAAATGGCGGCGTACGTGGCTGCGGTCAGGAAGCTCGAGAGAATCCTCGATGGCCTAGAGTTGCGGCACATCCCTCGCCGCGACAACACTCTGGCCGACGAGCTCTCCCGCCTGGCCTCCTCACGCGTGCGCGTCCCTACCGGAGTCTTTGAAGAAAGACTCGCACGGCCTTCCGTCCTGCCTGCCGAACAGGATGAAGGGGAAACCTAGAACTCAATTCAGGGGACCCCGGCGGTGCCCTCAGTGGGGAGCCCCGTCAGGGCGCCGCCGCTCGGTGAGTGCGTTGCGCTCGCCGAATGTTCTCAAGATGCCTCGTGGATGTCTGACATCCGAGGGTACTTGAAAGAAAAGTTCCTACCCGGGGATGAGGCGTCTGCCGAAAGAGTTGCTCAGCAGTCCAGACGCTATGCCATAGTAGATGGGGATCTCTACCGGCGTAGCGCAGGAGGTGTCCTCCTGAAATGCATCTCCCGGGCAGAAGGCGGCGATCTTCTCGCTGAGGTCCACGAGGGCGAGTGCGGTGGCCATTCATCGTTCCGCACGCTGGTCGGGAAGGCCTTCCGGCAAGGTTTCTACTGGCCTACAGCTCTCCAAGATGCTTACGAGCTGGTTCGGCGCTGCAGGGTGTGCCAGTTCCACGCAAAGCAGATTCACCAGCCAGCTCAGGCTCTTCATACCATTCCCCTGTCATGGCCCTTCGCGGTCTGGGGTTTGGACATTCTGGGTCCATTCCCCCGAGCAATCGGGGGCTATGCATACCTATATGTCGCCATCGACAAGTTCACCAAGTGGCCAGAGGCGATTCCAGTCGTCAAGGTGACCAAAAACACGGCGCTCCAGTTTATCCGCGGTATCACCAGCCGCTTTGGCGTCCCGAACCGGATCATCACCGACAACGGCACCCAGTTCACAAGTGCTCTGTTCGGGGACTATTGCGAAGACCTCGGCATCAAGCTCTGCTTCGCTTCCGTCGCTCATCCTCGGAGTAACGGGCAGGTCGAGCGCGCCAACGCAGAGATACTGAAGGGCCTCAAAACCCGAACCTATAACATGCTCGCTAAGCACGGGAAGGGATGGGTGGACGAGCTGCCAGCCGTGCTGTGGGCTAATCGGACTACGCCAAGCCGCGCCACCGGAGAGACTCCGTTCTTCCTCATCTATGGCGCCGAGGCAGTCCTCCCCTCCGAGCTCACTCTGGGCTCCCCTCGAGTGCATGCGTATTCTGAGGGTGAGCAGGAGCAACAAAGGTGCGACGACGTGGACTACCTGGAAGAGCGCCGGCGGCGCGCCGCCGTCCGGGTGGCTCGATACCAGCAGAGTCTGCGGCGTTATCGTCTACGCCATGTCTGGGCCCGGTCTCTCGAGGTGGGGGACCTAGTTCTCCGACGCGTCCAGTCGTGCGAAGGAATGAATAAGCTGTCCCCTGTGTGGGAAGGTCCCTTCACCGTGATCGCGGTCCCGCGGGCAGGTTCTTTCAGGTTGGCGATGGAGGAAGGACAGCCACTCCCGAATCCGTGGAACATCGAGCATCTCCGACGCTTCTATCCGTAGATGGTCGTGCTCGCGGCTCAGGTCAGCAAGGCCGGGGGCTTCTCCCCGCCCAAGCAGTCCGAGGGCTCCGCCCCTTGGGTAAGTCGCTGTCGCCCAACCTTGTAAATATTGCACATTCAGTATTTCAATAAGCAATCGCTATGTCGAAATATTTTTCTAGATTCCATATGTTTAATCTGTCTGGTGAGGTGCTCGGTTGTGCGAGAAAAAGTTCGCTCTCTCATTTTCCAATCTGATAAAAGAATCCCAATCGGTATGCAAGCGAGCAGTCGCCGCTGACTTACGTTCGGCATGGTAGGCTGTGATGTTCGGTGTCGTGGCAGGCTTCCGGGCGCTACCGAGTTTCGGGGTGCTCTGGGTAATCCCATTGCTCGAGCTGCTCGAGTAGTCCGGAGCTCAGGCCCCTGGAGCGGGCTGTCGGTGCTCGGTCTGGTCTGTCATACCCGGGCGCCACCGAACTATAGGACCTCTGGGTTATGCCTCTGTCCGCTCTTGTCCGCTCTTGGTCGTGGTGTTCGGTCCGCTTTTAAGGACCCCGAGCATTACCGAGTCCTCGGGTGCCCTAGGTAATCCTATCGCTCGGGCTGCTCGAGTAGTCCGGAGCTCAGGCCTTGGGGGCGGGCTGTCAGTGCTCGGTCCGGCCCGTTTTAAGCCCGGGCACCACCGGACCACGAGGACTCTTGGTCACATTCTCGCCCGCACGCATCTCCCGTCTACTAACTGAGTGGTCGCGAAGTGAAAAAGTGTTCACTGGGCACGGCATGTTCCGTGCTGGATCGATCTATCTCCCGGGCAAGGAAGTCTGTATCTTTGTTTCTTAACTTAGACAATGTGGACTCGCGAGAGCTCGAGGGCCGACTACGCCAGCAACAGCGATCGGGACAACTTCGTTCTCGGGGATGGGAAGGTCGGGAACGGCCCGACTGAGTACTCCCCAGGACTTCCAGGCAAAACATCAGAAGAAAACATCAAACACTCAGAGAAATTGGAGTTGCGAGCCCAAGGAAGAGCTGCCATTATATTCACAAGACATATACAAGGCATTTTCTAAGGGTTCACTCCTATATTTACATTCATCAAGACGACAAAAGAAAGAAAAAAGCTACAAAAGATCTAGTCGGCGGCGGAGGCGTCGGCTGAATCCTCTGAGTCATCCCCGGGGGCTGGCGGCGGCGGCACCTCTCGCCTGAAGCCAGCCGCCACCACGGTGGCGGTACTCCGGACCGCTACCCGGGCGGCCTCTCCCTCAGCCTCGACCACTCCCTCCCGCGCCGGCTCCAGCGGGAAGTTCGGGTCCCTGCTTCGGTAGCAGGCCAGGACGTGCTCGGCCACTGCATGTGCCAAGCCACGTCCCTCCCGAGCGGCAAGTTCCTGGACCGCCCAAGGCAGGGCCT
The DNA here is from genome assembly GCF_958298935.1 of Phragmites australis. Taxonomy (NCBI): domain Eukaryota; kingdom Viridiplantae; phylum Streptophyta; class Magnoliopsida; order Poales; family Poaceae; genus Phragmites; species Phragmites australis. Next base: position 12,529,728 of record NC_084944.1, on the reverse strand, counting down.
CAAGGTGCTCGCAGACCTGCTGAAGCCCCAACACTTGTCATGCGGGGCTGTCGCTCTTCTGATCTTCAACGAGCCGCCCAAGACCACCCTTCTCTACGGCCCGCCGCATCCGCCGGAGTATGTCTTCCAGCATATGCTGCAGGTTGACCCGTGAGACAAAAGCGGTCTCGAGCTTCTCCTTGGCGGCCCGCAGCTGCGCCTCAAGTCCCTGGTCCCCGACCGGACCGGAAGAATCGCCGACTGCTGCGGAGCCAGCAGCCTGCTTCGTCTTGGCCACCATCTCGGATAAGGCGTGTTCACGGGCGGTTAGTTCTGCCTCGTGCTTCGCGTTCTCCTCCGCCCTAGTAACAGTGGCCGCTGCCGCCGCAGCAGCCTCGCCCTCTCGACGACTCAGTTCGTCTTCTCGGCGATTCAGCTCGCCCTCCCGCCGGGCCAGCACATCCTCCTGCTTGGCCACCGAATCCTCCCAAGCGCCGAGATCCGACGCCGACAACTCGTTGTCCACCTTCCGAAGGGAGACGTCCTCCTCCCAGCGGTAGATCTCTTCTCTGATTTTCCGGAGGTCATCTTCCCAGCGCTGGAGGTCGGCGCGCGTCTTCTCGGCCGCGCCCTCCCGGCGGGTCAGCTCGGCTTGCCGCTCCTCCGCCGCCTGCTCCCGAGCTGCGACTGCCACCTCCCTCTCCTGCGCCTGCCCCATCCTGGCAAGGGCCTCGGCAGCTTGCTGCTTCGACACCTCAGCCAGGCGGGCGGCGTCTTCTCGTTCCCGCGCGCCTTCTGCCCACGCGGTCTTCAAAATTTCTTGTTCCCGCGCAGCTTCCGCGCGGATGTCTTCTAGGAGCTTCTGCTCCCGCGCGGCGGCCGCGCGGGCCTCCTCCTGGGCGCCCGACAACTGCGCCTTCTCCGATGCCAGGCGGGCGCACTCGGCCTCGAGCTCCCCCTCCTTGGCATTCACCGCTGCGCCCAGCCGCCCAACCGCTACCTGGACGCCTTTGACGGCGGCCAGGAAGGGGTCGGCGGGCTGGCCGGGCACCGGTGGGGCCCAGGCCTCCCCGCAGAATGCCTCTGGGGGGTTCGAGCTCTTTGTAGGGCCCTGCACCGCCATCCGCTCCGGGCTCTGCCTGCCCGGGGTAGGCTCCGCCGGCGCCGAAGACTCGGACGGCAGCCGCGTTCCCGCATCGGCCGCCCTGTCCACCGGCCCCGGCAAAACATCCACCTCCACCGTCATCCGCCCCGGGCTCTCCGCGCCCGGGGTAGGTTCCGCCGGCGCCAAGGATTCGGACGGTTGCTCCATCCTCCTCTCAGCCGCCGCCTCCGCCTCTCTCCCAGTGGCCGCCACGACAATTGGCGCCTCCGCCGTTCCTGTGCCCGCCTCCGTCGACGCAGCCGGCGGGCTCGGCCCTGGCCTTGGCGCCCGCGCCTTCTCCGTCGCAGTGGCGCCCGCGGCCGGCCTACGGGAGACAGATGAAAAATGTCAAAGCTTAGTTCGGGCCAGAAATGCCCAGGAAAAAGCAAGAAAGGAGACTCACCGATACTGCCACTTGGCCGCTGGGAGCCTGAAGTCCGGGTCCGGCGCCGTCGGTCCGGATTCCTCCCGCCGCCTCTTCCGCTGGGGGCTCGGTGGGGCCGCTGTGAGGGTCTCAGGTACCGCCGCGCGGGTCGCGGGCGCCGGCGCCGGCCCCATCCGCACCAGCCGTGGCTCCAACACCGGGAATGCCGCCGCTGCTGTTGGCGACGGCGGAGAATCCGGCACTAGAATCAGGGCCCGGGGACGCTTTCCCCGGTCTCCCGGTGCCACCTCCTCGACGGTTTCAGAGGCGCCCTCCTCTCTGGTGTGGTGGCTGCTGCCTGCGGCGGCCCCGTCGCCAGCCCGCGCCGAGCTGGCAGTAGCCTCCTCGCCAAGTAGCTCCTCCAATCCGGGGAGCTCGGAGGCCTCGGGGCTCTGGCTCCTCGGCTGGTCCATAGGCCCCTGGGCGTCGAACTCCGGCAGCCGCGCCATGATGGCCACCCGATCGGGGTTGGCACAGAGTGCCATCTCCGGCCACGGGAGTTTCGCCCGGCCCATGTCCTCCATTTCGGTGATCACCCTTGTCATCCCCCGCAGTTCCGCCGGCCCCAGATCCCAGCTCGCGCCGATCTGGGTCCTGGTGATGTCCTCCGGCCCGGTGTAGAACCAGCTCGGCCGGGCCCGTTCTCGCAGAGGCGCCAGCCGACGGCGCAGAAAATCCACCACCACCATGACGGAGGTCAGCCCGGACTCGCGCAGCTCCAGGATACGCTCCAGCACCGGCTTCAGCCTCGCGTCTTCTGGCGGCGGTGCCTCCCACGTCGATCGCCGAGGTTCCGCCGCCGCCTCTGGCAGTTCGAGGCGCTCGTGGGGGTCGACGTCGACGAAGAACCAGTCCCGTCGCCACTCCTCGCACTTGCTGCGCAGCACCTGGGGAATGTAATGATCCCCCAGGCCGTCCCGGAGCTGAAGGTTGCAGCACCCCGCGACGTCCGCCGTGGAGTGCCCCCTCTTCTTCCCCACGGCCCGAAGGACGAAGAAATGGCGAAGCGGCGTCGCCGACGGTGCCACCCCCACGAACATTTCGCAGAGATGCGCGAAGACCACCAACACCACCACGGAGTTGGGGCTTAGGTGCACCAGTTGAATGCCGTACATCTCCAGCACTTGCAGGAAGAAGCTGGAGAACGGCGGCACCAACCCCGCCACCACAAAAGAGGTGAAGAGGACGATCCGCCCTGGGACGGTCGTCGCCGGCGTCAGGCTCGCCGGCGTCACCACCACAGCACCTGCTTGCCCCTCCGGCACCAGCAGTTTTCTGATCTTGTCCGCCGCCTCCTCATTCCTCAGACGAGACTCCGGCAAGATGCTGTCCGAAGCCTTGTCCCGGCGTCCTCCTCCAACCCTCGTCATCTCGACAAGAATGAAAGGTGTTTTGGCGGTGGAAAGAGAGAGAGAAGGAAGAATGCTCCGGTCGCCTCAGAATTTCCTAAGGGCTTCAGAGCACAAAGAAGGCAGGAGCGCAAGGGCAGGAAAGCGTAAAGAGGGGGACGGACCGATCCTATCCCCCTTTTATATCTCGAAAGTTCAAAAACTGCCGCCCAAACGGTTCGCTCGGCGCAACGTCGCCTCGATCGGCGCAACCGCCAGGCGAATCTCCCGCCGATCGCGCAATGTCAGCGGCTGCCAGGCGTATTTTCCTCGATCTGCGCGGTGACCGCGCGTGCCGCCCGTACGGTCATCATACCCTTCGGAAGTTGTGTGGACACGCGTCCTCTCATTTCTCCCGTCAGGGCGTACTTGAGGTCTGGGTCCGTAAGGACCACCTCTCGAAAGCCTGCCACATGGCGTCTGCACCAGCCTCAGCCTCGGCCACGACGAAGGGCTCATCCGCCGTCTCCGTCCCGTCGCCTACCAATCGGCCCGGGGGCTACTGTCGGTGTATCAGGAACCAGGGGTCCCTGAGTCCCGAGACCGGGCCGGCCATCCGCCACGCGTCACCATCCCGCGAGGTCCACCCTGCAAGATAAGAAGAAGCTAAGTCCCGGGAGAAGGTGCTCGGGGCCGCCGCCTCTGGTTCCCGAGCACCCCAGTTCCCCGATGATCCGCAGAGTCCAAGTACCGGGAAGGAAGTGCTCGGAAGGGTTCTCGCCTACCCCCGAGTACTGTAGTCCCCCGATGATCCAAACAGCCAAGTGCTCAGGAGAGAGTGCTCGGGGCTGCGCGTGGCAGCCCCCGAGGTCTCGGTTCCCCGAAGGTCTCCCCCAAGTGCTCGGGAGAGAGTGCTCGGGGCTGCACGTGGCAGCCCCCGAGGACTCGGTTCCCCGAAAGTCTCACCCAAGTGCTCGGGAGAGAGTGCTCGGGGCTGCACGTGGCAGCCCCCGAGGACTCGGTTCCCTGAAGGTCTCACCCAAGTGCTCGGGAGAGAGTGCTCGGGGCTGCACGTGGCAGTCCCTGAGGACTCGGTTCCCCGAAGGTCTCACCGGAGTGCTCGGGAGAGAGTGCTCGGGGCTGCACGTGGCAGCCCCCGAGGACTCGGTTCCCCGAAGGTTCGCGCAAGATCGTCCGACGACCCGAAGGGTCCCGTCGTCGGGGTGTCAGCCAGTCAAAGGTCCAATGCCGCATTTAATAGGCACGCGCGGCCTGACATCCTGACATTCTCAGCTGCCCACGCCCTAGTGTCAGACCCTGCCATGCTCTGGCAGGGGGGCGTGGGTCCATTAAATGCACGGGTCCCGTCCCGTTTCACCCAGGTGCCTCGGGATAACGTTGCCAAAATCGAAGCGCTCCGCCTGCCACCCTGCCCTGGCAGAAGAACAAGACAGGGTGGGCGCACCAGGCACTTCTGTGGCTGCCCGGTGGGCCCTCTTAATGGCGCCGGAGGACATCCACAGTGGCGGGTGGTCGGATGCACGCCGCAATTTTCTACCGCCCCTGTCACTTCGCCAAGATGGAATGATGACACCTTTCTCCATGGCGCCTTGGTATTTGCGCCCCCTCTTTCCCATTCTGGATAAGTCGAGGTCGGCGCGCCTATAAAAGGAAATGATGGAGAACTCAAGAAGCACCCGAAGCTCTCGGTACAGAGACCGAGAACAAGGAAAACAAGGCAAGAAAGCCCCGACAACCCTCAAGAAGCACCCGAAGCCCAGATCAAAAGGCGAAGAACATCACAAACAAGCTTAAGCCAAGCTAGAACACGAGAGCCTCAAGCTCTCTGTAGACAGCTCACCCCTGTAACCAGATACATCCTTGAAGAATTCCCTTCAAGGAGAGATATAACACTCGCACAGGAGTAGGGTGTTACGCCCCCGTGCGGCCTGAACCTGTCTAAACCCCGGTGCACCCATCTTTCTTGCGCTAGGTCCATCATCTCCCACCACCAGCCACTGCATTTATTTCCGTTCCCATTTATTTCCCAGACAAACTCGTTCAGGATCATCCCCCCGGCCGAATCTTTAAAAAGGGGTCTCTCGGGATCCCTGCGACAGGAGTTCATCCTCCGATAATGTATGACATATTATTGATCAGGATGACAATCCAATGCATTAAGTTTCTCAAATCTTCATTGAGAAATGGTTTCAAAATGAAGTTATGGGAAAGACAATAAATATAAGGCATAAAGACCTATAGAGATAGATAAAAGGAGACCAAGGTGTTGGCACTTGCGAGAATCTGTGTGTGATGACACTTGATGAGCATGATATCCTGAATGAAATACCCAGAAGAGGGCTAGTGAGATGAAGCTGAAGAACGCACATTAACAAGGTATTGAAAAAGTTCAATATGTCGGATTCCAAGTAAGGTTTCTTGCCAATGCCATGTAGCGTCAATCTTTGAGAGACTCAGCATGTTGTGACACCTGATGAGCAGGAAAATTTTGATATCAATCACAAGTCCTATCGATAGTCATAAGGAAAAAATCATCCTCTGGTACTGGATAAGAACAAGGATGTGACCATAGTTTTTAGAGGAAAGAAAAGGTCGTTGTAAATGGTTACATCAATGCTAGATTCCAAACCAACAAAGGAATCATGGTGTGGAATCTGGTTTATGTAAATGATGGAACAGTGAGCTAGAAATATTCCATATAAGAACCGTTGCCTACTCTACAACTATTGCTAAGTACACCACCGCTTTTGAAGTCGCATTGGAAAATATTTGGATCAAAAAATTAGTTACTGAGTTATATGTGGTTTCCAATGTGTTCAGTCCAATAGATCTCTATTGTCGATAGTTGACCTCTTGCCCGAGCACTGGGTGCATTGGTACCACCATAATTTTGAGCATGTACTTTGGCATGGATACATCATTTGAATTGAATAGAGAAGTGATGTAAATATATACAATTGGTATTGGATACCTATGGGATTGGATCCGTTAGCTTGTCTGACTCTACAGTATGAAAGAAGGTGCACTATCAAGCAATTGGTATTGGATACCTATGTGACTGGCTCTAGTGGAAGTATGAAAGTTTTCGTGATATGTCGTAAAGGCAATCACGAGGATAATTGTATCACTTCTATGTTTGTGTTGTCTCGAGTAATTTGTTACTCTGTTCCTTGAATGATCATTATAGATATTGATCAGCAAGTGTGTGACTTGCTCATGATACTCATTGTTTGATGTCATTCTAAAATGGTTCCTAGTTTCATATCATCATGAGGAGCATTGATGATTCACAGCCACCACATGTATTGACCGATGATCATGTTTCATGGATCATATATATGAAGATATCAAATCAATAATGTAGGCACATGTTAGTGAACATGTGTTGGATAGACCCACCTCGAGACATTGCTGGAATAGTTATATGAAGTACCATCAGTTGTGGTCTCGAATGGTATACCTAAAGAATCATTTGACCTGAGATCATCATTAATTCCAGAATGTGTAGTAACGCACTTAGGGGCTTTCGAACGCTACTATGTAACTGGGTAGTTATAAAGGTTGCTTTTGGGTATGTTATGAAACATGTCGCGGGATCTGAGCGATCAAGATGGAATTTTCCCCACCTAGATAACAGGAGAGATATCTCTAGCCCCCTCGAGGTAGTTGGATTGAGAAAGTGCATGGTCATGCCAATATGATTAAAGAGTTAATCATGATGAATCCAATATTTGATCTAGTGAATGGTCAAGCTATCACAAGAGTGGCACAAATCTCACCTTGAGCTTGAATGGTATCGTGTGGTAAAGGGATTAGCGCATGTGTATGTCAAGGTTGAGCCGATATGATCTTTATGTGTGCTTGGAAGTCAATATGTGCTGCTAGGTACCGTATTTCCTTGCAATTCGGAAAAGGGTTTCCGGGTAGCGGCCATTTACACATGAACCTAATAGGTCATGCACTTAAAGGGATAAAATTTAAAACTTGCATGAATATATTCTAGTGCAAGTGGGAGATTATTGGTGATACGCCCTAGAGGCGATCACATGTGCAGATTAGATTTGTGAATGAGATTTAATATGATTGAATGTCCATTAGGGTTTAGAGTCATAATAGGCTTTAATGTGATTAAAGGCCCATCAGCGTACTCTATATAAGAGGAGGTAGGAGCCGTGGGCGCATGGATTGATTTTGCCACCAAAATCCCGCCACCACCTCTTCTCAAACTCCTTGCGAAACCCTAGTTAGGCACGTGGTGCAAGCACACTAGCATATTGTGTTACATCCCTATACCTGTGGATACCGTGGAGGCACTACTGCGATTGTTGCCATGCTGATCGGCGATAATGACAATAGGATGGGTTCGACTACTTCCTCATCACGATCAAGGATGTGGTCAAGGCTTCCTGTTCGTGGTCAATGAGGTGGTCGGTGTGATCAACTACTTTCTGTACATGGTCACGAAGCTGGTCGAGGATGTGGTGCCCGTGGTCAGAACTGGTTGAGAAGTGCGACCACTTGCTCGAAGCTGGTCGAGGAGCATGACCACCTGCACGAGATTGGTCACGGATCTGATCAAGAAGTTACTCAAGGAGTTCGATGCGCACGACGTTGGATCAGTCTACTCCAACTCTTCTCCCGCTATACTACGTGTCAAGTAGTAATGATCTATGATCTCCTACTTGCATGGTTTCCTGGGTGAATGCGGTAGAAAATTTCATTTTTTTAGACTAGCGTATCCAACCCATTCCCTAATAGAGAATGCGCGAGCAGACAAGTAAAGTGGAAAAATAATTTAATCGACCTCCTAGAAAACATGATTTTTATTATTACAAAAAGATACCTTTAGTATTTACACTTGGGACTTACAAAATTCATTGACGACCCACGAGCTATTGTAGACCTATTATCTTAAACCTAAATGTACAAACTGGATTAAGCTGATAAGCTCTACCCTTATTACTTCAGGGGTAACATAGGCGTTGTTACATGGGTTCTAGACTTGTCATGGAACGAAGCCTTCAGGTCTCTAGGTTTGCATCTCAAGGCACTATGGTCATGGTCACGACTAAGGCTTCTTGTCCATCTAGATCTTTGAGCTCTTGGGTTCCTTGCCCGGTTGATGTTGAGCAGCCATGTCGAGTCTCCGTTTGTCGCAACAGAGACCTGCCTTGGGGCAACCCTAGATTGTGATGACCCCTTTGGGTCCAAGGATCCTCACGCACTAGTAAGCATAATGCATGATGACCATGAACTTGGCGAGAGTAGGTCTTCCCAAAATAGTGTTGTACGCCATCTCAAAGTTGACCATGTTGAACAAATATTTTCCATTTGGAAGTTTTCATGCTTCCCGAAAGTTACAGGGAGCGACATCTGGCCAATAGGAGTGGTCGAAGATCCATGTACTATACCGTGGAGGGCTTGAGTAACTGGCTTGATGGCAGATCAGGAGATCTGTATCCCTTCAAGTGCACTAGCGAAAAGGATGTTTAGGGAATTTCCTCCTTCTATGAGTACTCAGGTGACCGTGGCCATACGAAGTTCTCAGGGCAATCCTCTTGGCCGAAGGAAATCTTGACGTTTGACCACTTGACGGCCTGACGACCCTTGAGGATGGCAGCTAAGACTTATCAGGCCACCATCTTGTATAGCTTTTGGACTTGTAGGAGATGGATCCATCGAACATGTGGTTGACCGTCCTCTCATTCGGCTAAACAGATATTGTGCCCATGTCATTCCCACTGCTACTAGTGCTTGTATCCCTACTCTGGGCCATGACCTGGTTCTTCTTTCCTTTGGCTGCTTTTTCGGCCTCCGACTTGACTATCTTCTTCCAAAGGTGATACTCGTGGAGGCTATGAATATCAGTCTAGTGGAGGTCGCACCAAAGCTTACTGTCACGTTTGTCAGAGCCTGGTGTAAAGCTATTTCCCCAGTAAGACCCAGAGCGCTTGTCGGGACGGATGTCAAGCAGATCTGCAAAATTTTCATCAGATTTAGCTTTTTTGCGCTTACCTCCCTTTGTGTTCTTCTTGCACTTGCTTCTGACTTGGGTCTTCTCCTTGATGTAGAGGAGTATTTCCTCGGCCCTAGCAGACTTATCAATGATCTGTATGAGCTCTTTGACTGTCTTGATCTCCTTTCTAGCGATGTCTTCAACACACCATTAACTCTTGACCTCTGAATGCATGGATGGCATCGTAGTCGCTGATCTTGGGGATGGTGTTCCTGGTTTTGTTGAAGTAGCGCATAAACTCGTGCAAGGTTTTGTTCTCTATCTGCTTGCAGCAGTGGATGTCGTTTTTCATGCCAGGGTGCATGTACGTACCTTGGAAGTTGGCTCAGAAACGTCGCAAAGCTGCTACCATGAGTAGATTTTCCATGCCGCTAGTTTGGTCAACCATGTCCTGGTTGCCCCTTCAAGGGCTGTGGTGAGGTAATTTGCCATTACCTTCTCATCCCCACCAACCATTTGGATGGTTGTGGTATAGATCTAGAGGACCTCAACTTGATTTGTGCTCTCATTGTACTTCTTGGTCAACCCGGGGAAGAACCTTTCCGGCCACTTTACTTTTCGTAGATCTGAAGAGAAGGTTGGACACCTATTGATGGCTTCCTACTTGGTTTCGGTGGCCTCAGGTGTTTTTTCCACAGGGGTCAGGGATCGGCCCCGACCTGAACGGTGTCAGGATGTCCCCATATCAGATCATCGAGAGGTGGATGACACCACTTCGGGGGTCCTCGGACATCTCCATCGGATGTCGATGACCTCACGAAAGTTGTTGACCGGATGATCTTTGATTTGCGAGACCCAATGACGGTAATTCCCTCAGTTGTCATCCCAGGAAGCCTTGTTCTGGGAGTGGTGCCTCTTCGAGGCCGACATGTCTCGTGACAGGGGATTTCACGATCTACCCTAGGTAGTGCTGTTACCAACTAGGGCTTGATGAGAATTCTCAGTATGAATGAGAACTTCTTTCGTTAAGTTGATCGTTGAATTCATCTAGTCATTGTCAATCGGGGTTGTCAGATCTGTGGTCGGCGGACACATGAGGGCCTCTTGTAGAAGGAGGAGCCTCTTGGTGGTCGTAGATCTGAAGCATTCAACCCCCTGTTGATAGTTGGGAGACGGTAGATCTGCACTCCATTAGGGTTTAGGTTCTAGAGCGGTTTGGTCATCTATGGCTAGCTAGTACCTGGTCCTAGAGCGGGAGGGCCTACTCAATTGCAGGGTCGTTATCATGATGGTCCAGACCATCACCCCAATCTACGATGGCCAATATTTCTCGGGGATAACCTCCACTAGAGGAGGTGTCCAGATCGATCATGGATTTGTCATCGGATTGATCCAGATAGGCATCTTGACAATCCATATTGTCAGAATTTGAGGAGGAAGATCCCGACTTGTGGTGAATTGCACATTCATGATTGTCTTGCTAGCCAAGTGGTTCAAACTCGATGTTGTAATCCTTCGTGCATTGATCCATAAAGCGACTTTCCTCATCGCTAGAATCGTCGCCGAAAAGACCTTCGTCAAAATTCACCCAATCGATCGCTGGCTTGTCGGGAGAAGAGGTAAAGTTGTCGTAGAACCCCTCATACGAAAAACCGGTCCTCGGTGCACACTTGGGCGAAGCTGATGGCATGTTATGTGCTGAATCTTCAACACTTATTGTCATGATCCCCATGGACGACGCTAACTATCGACGATTGGTGAACCACCAGCCTTATAAACTTATAGAAGAAAATAGGGATGTTTCGAGCAGATGAACCACAGGAACACATAGAGCGGTTTTTAGATAGGTTTGGACCTCCTTAGGATAATAACATACGTCCTATTTTTCTTGTATTGATATGAGCTTGTATAAGAGGGGCGTGTAGCTAGTTTAGATGGATCTAAACCTAGTCGACGACTTTCTTGATCAAGTTGTAGTGTCTTATGGATTCTACAACTTCTAAAGACTTGTAGGCACCTGTAATGACTTGTCCTTCGCAGGGGTCCCAAGCTCAGTATATATAGGAGGGGTCATATATCCTCTAGAGTCTTCCTTCCCGTTCTTGGAATAAAATTTCTCTATTTATGAGATACCCTGGGTACCTACGGGTAATCTTCTTTCATCCAAGGATTCCCTTCCCGGAGACAGAGATATGCCCTGATAATTGCAGGACCCCCTGAGGTACCCGGGTATTGTAGTTATCCAATAGTCATCGTCAATAATATACATTATTTTGGTTTCATTATAATGATAAGTGATTGTTTGATTGGAAAACATGGATGGGAAAAGCTCCAAGCCTTACCCAATTAGCATTAGCCTCAAAGAGATATAGGAAATACTAAAGGTAGACCAGCCTATGGAAGTGGATTGTTTCAGCATGACCATATGGATGCTCACTTACGATGAGATTCAGCTTTCAAGAGAGACCCAAGTTCATTACATAGACTTGTAGGTTTACATATATTCTTATATTCACATATTCACTCTTTTGGCTCATGTTGTGAATGTTCCATTTATCTCAGACGGTGTCTGATTTTGCACGAGGACCAAAACTTCATGGAAAGCTATCAAAGCTTGATAGCTATCCTGGGATAGACTACAATATCTCATAGTGCAAGTTGGTAAGATTGTTTCCCTTGTATGTCGGTGTCGTGGTTTATGCTTTCCTAACACCTATTGTTTGTAGGTTCTACTGCAATATGCTCACCACAACCACTACATTCTATTCACATTAGACATAGGGGCTAAAAGTGTCTCTACATTGGCACACGACCTATAGCTGTTTAGTTTAAAGGAGATGATCCATTCATGTACTATGTCTTTATAATTCAAAATATTACCAATAACCTAAAGTTAAACCTATAAGTAACAAACCCAGTATGGAATGATGATATTTTCATAAGGCGTCGTAAATTACCAATATGTGTTCCAAAAATAGAAGACTGGTAACTTGCTTCGAACATCAATACAACCAATTACTTTATCTACATAGATGTAAGAAGTTGTTCTTTTGCAGGGATGTGACAGAGTTTTTTGTTATCAACTTTATGCATGCGTTGAATGGTGAACGACTAGAATCATCGATTTTCACTGTGTGTGTTATCCATTGAATAGTGATTTATGGTTGTACAATTATTTTTCTTAACAGTGATATTAAATGCGCATACCGGATGAGTACAAATGAGGAACAAGTTTTCAGTTGACCTATTCAAGAGCAATGGGAATGAATCTAAAGGTAATATCTCTGAAGTTGTACGAGAATTTTTTAAGCACATCAGGAATTAGATGGTTTCGAAACATAAATTAGTTGAGACGTTATTTTTTCATATACTATGTATTTAACCATAAATTACTTGTCGTATCATTTATTGTTCTCCTTGATATCATAAAAACCATCTTAGTATATGTTAGATTATCAAAACATACAACACCATATCAGTTACTTGATTTATGTTAGGTCCAATTATAATAGATGTCTATAAATTTTGGAAATTATAGTTTGCCTCTAAACACGATGGTTGTAGAGCTGCATGTGCGTGTCACACTTGCATAGATACTAAGTTATCCTAAATAACCCTTCATAACTAGAGGGAATATATGGAATTTCTTAAGGTCCCATTTGGAACAACTAAACCGGAAAATATAGGGATATGAAAATTAGAGGAATTCAAATGGCATGGCTGGTTGGTTTCGCTGAGAAATTATAAAGCAAAAAAAGTTGCTCAACTGAGCCGTTGGATGCTTCTGAAGATAGAAGTGCATGGATTTGGAGAGAAAAGACACAAAAAAGAATTCTATGGGGTTGAATCTTATGACAGATTGCCTCTAAAATTCCTATGCATTGAGACATTTCACAGAAATTTAATAGCAATCTAAGCGCTTGTTCCTTCGTTTTAAAGGGCCACGCAGGAGCTTTTCCTGTGGGATTATATTCCTATAAGATCCCTCTTAAATTTTCTGTATTCGAAACAAACTACTGGAGCAAGGCTGACAGCAGAGGAATCTCGATGTGGTTTGATCTTGAGCCGTGCATCACTGGCGCGTGACAGAAGGAGGCTGGTAGGAGTAATAGTATTTTTGCGCAGAACCCTGCTTCTGCCCCTGCTGCAGTAAACTACTGAGATGAAACAGTAGCCGCGAGGCGCTGTCACATCGTAGCGTGAGTAGGAATATAAGATGGAATCCTAGTAGTTTTGCTTCTTCTTTTTTACCGTCCATCTTTTACCGGTCCTAATCAGTGAAAATCATGGTTGTGGAGGAAATATCTACTGATTTGTAAAAGAGAGACAAAAGGATCTTCTTTTTCTACACGTGGAAATTAATAGTCATTTTTGCAGGGTTTTTTGGTAATCTGAATCTACAAAACGTTGCTGTACTTGATCATTGTATTTATAAGATCCAAATGATCATCAGTAATACTGAAAAAATATGGCCATTGATCATGTAACAAAGGTATCCATAGGAAAATCCCTGTATTTTTCTCAATTTTCTCGGAATTAATCTAATCCATATGAAATTCTCGTAAAGATTGTAAAATTCATGTGTTCCAAACAGTGAAATGTTAAAATAAAACTTAGGTTCCAAGAGAGACTGTACCGGATTCCTGCATAACTCTACGAAAAATCTCAAGACTGCATCCTGCCTCTCAGAGTCTCCGTGTATATTTATGTTTGGTATTTACTCCTCCGGTTATAACTATTTGTCATTTTTAACTTTTTATGATCTTCTATGTGCAACTGACTATTTTTTTATTAAAATATAGTTATAATATACAATACAAATATAATATTACAAAAATATTTTTCAAATATATATATAATTATTATGTTTCTAAATTAAATATTCGGTAAACTATTGATGATTAAAATTTGATCACATTTTAATTAAAATGGTAAGTACTTATGATCTGAAAAAGTATTTGGAATTGCTCTATGCTTCTGAGTTCTCAAAGGTACTCGTGCTGTACATTTATTCATTTCCTGAACTGCTCTTGCAGCAAGAGGATGCGTGTGAGTGCACATGCTGCTCATTTATGAGTTTATTTATTGTAGTTTGTGCATCCTGATGGGACGCATCGCATGCGTATGTGCACATGCTGCGCAGTTTATTTATATTTCCGTAAACGAATATGTACCCTACAACCCGATTCCCGTCCGTACTGAGTGTCGTACTTCATCGCCACCATGTATTCTCACGGGTGCATCTAAGACCATCTCTAATTATATATATTTTTTATTTCGTTTTATTTATTTTTTTCATTCTTTTTATTTTCTCTTATCTTTAACAATTTTTCTTCGAGAGAAATCGTGAAGGGAAAGAAAAGATAATCCCGTTCTGAAAGAAATGACTTTGAGAATCCTTTCGTGACAGGAACCGTAAACGAAAATCGTTGAAATGCTGAAGGTAACAAAACTCTCTTCACGATGAGAATCTGGACCGTGAAGGAAAACCCTTGACCATGGCTAAGATGAAAATGACCTAAATAACAAATTCCATGTGTAATGGCACTACATGACAACCTTTTGTCCTCTAGTGCTATTGCACTGTAATTGCAAAAATTGAAAAATAGATAATATATACTACCGTATTTGTTAAAATAGATAATATGTCGGTGTATTTGTAAATTTAGTACATATATTTGGCACAATAAACACCAAAAAATCAATTTAGATACCTAAGGCACCAAAAAACGATAGACTCGACCTGTATTTGGCACCTTACAGGCCAGGCATGGTACTCCCATCCCTTCACAATGCGTCGTGTTACAGTTTTCGGTGCACCGGTCGTTTTAGCTTTTGTCGATTTTGTTACCTCACGCGTTGTTGTCCCCGCGTTAATTACTTAGCCTTTGTGCTGCCGTGTTGCGCTATAAGATGAGAGTGGAGTGGTAAGGAGGCAACACGAGAACAGAGGTGATGAGCAGCGTGAGCAGCAACGTGAGTGGAGGAGCAGCAGCTCAAGGTGAGGAGTAAGCAGTAGCGCGAGCAGCAACGCGAGCAGTGGAGCAGCAGTGCGAGGTGAGGAGTAGTAGTAACGCGATGAGAGGAGAATTAGCCAGAGGTGAGGAGGAGCAGCAACGTGAGTTAAAGTAAATACTTAAATTATGTATTTAATTAATAGTTAAAACAATAATCGTAACTCAAGTAAGTAGATTTTTTAATCCGTTCAATTACATTTGTTTAATTATTTGATTAGTTTAATTATATGAATTTGATTAGTGCAATTAGGTTATTTAATTTGTTTAATAAAATTATGGCCTAATAGTGGCACTTTGTGGTAGTGGTGGGGTAGGTGATGGCCTAGTGTATTCATACTCTCTATATGTATAAGTAGAGTGTGGTGCAATGATAGAAAAAAAAGAAAAATGAAAGGAAAATGGAAAAAATAAATTTAAGAAAGATTCAAAAACTTTGGATTGGACAAAAAGATTCGATTAAAATCACAATGCACTAAAAAACTGTCAAATTGAATTTTTTAGTTAATAGTAGTTTATGCATGTTTAGTCAGTATTTTAATTCAATCCATTAAAATAGTGGTGCACACCGAACAACTGTATAACTAGAGAGGTGGTCAGGGATGGGATGGGATGAGAATGATGGATGGATAGTGATGTAAGCTTGTTTAATTAATATTTTAATTCAATATTAATTATTAATTATTTTATTTGAATTCAATATTGATGATTTAATTAGTATTGTTAATTACATAAATATTTAGCATCGTTAAGTACTGTACTACTTAATTTGCATTGTTAATTTATTTATTATTTATCAATGGACGTAATTAGTTATGTATCGTACATACATCTAAGTAGTTATTTTATTAGATGTGCTTTTGTTTAGCAGATACGATATAACTTTCTATATTTATTATGGAGAACGTTCTGCAGTTTTGTATGAGATGCTTGTAACAATTTAGAACCATCAGTATATAGAGATTTTGGTTGAGATACATAATGACCTAGATGATCTGAAATTACATGTTATGTGCCTTTTGCGTGTGAACCAGCAATCTTATACTATTGTCCTAGAGGGTGTTCGGTCACAACTTATTTCAAACAGCTCGGTCATTGTCCATACGTTGTTCGAGATGAGAAGGAAGAATGCATGAGCTTTGTATCACGCAAGGCATTGAAGGAGAACTTCGATATGAGGGTGTACGTAAACATAGTGTCACAACTGGTGCAAGGTGATGAAGTGACTACTGTGGAAGGATCAGACCAGCAGGTGATGCATGAAGAGAATGGAGGGCATGTCGGGGAGGGCAGTTCTTATAGACATGGAGCTAGAGTAAACCCTTCTGAGGTAGATGCAAGATGCGTGGATGATGAAGCCAGTGGTAGCGGGAATGAAGAAGCTACTGACAACGATAATCCGGTGTTGGTGATCTGGTACTTTTGTGGTGCTGGGCTGCTATATTGTGCTGTCATTGAGTATAACATCTTATCTAACTGGGGATATCAGAATAGCGACATCCAAACTGGGCAACAGTTTTGTAACAGTGGGAGGTCATCCACTTTGTTAGCAACTATGTTGTAATGGCAACAAGGGATCAAAAGTGCACCCGGTCTAACCTTACGGAGTATAAGGTCAAGTATATCAAGCACCTAAATTGTACTTACTTTTTACGAGCACAAAAACTGAAATATGAGAACTATTTTGTGATCAGTAGACACACCCCACATACATACAGCGAAGAGGCTATTAGGAATGTGAGTCACGCTATTGATGCGAGGTTCATAGCCCAACTCCTCATCACTATTGTTGGCATGAACATTTGTTTGTCGTCAAAATCCATTATGGAGGAGGTGCAAACTAAGACAAATATGCTGATCAATACCACACCATGTGGTGAGCGAAGCAGAAGACGTTGAAGATGCTGTTTGGAAGCTTCGAAGAGTCTTACAACTATGCTCTGAGACTACTGCAGAAGATTATCATGACGAATCTAAAGACTCATTGGGCCATAACGGATGAGACGATCAAGCTAAAGGATGGATCATAAAACATCACTGGTCCTTTGGACAATGCATCGAAGCTTTCAAACATTGCAAGCCGATTGCATGCGTGAATGCCACATTTCTAAGTGGCAAGTACTATGATACCCTTATGACAGCAATAGCGGTAGATGTAAATAATCAGATCGTTTCTCTCGCCTTTGCAATGATTGAGAGTGAGAACAATGATAGCTAGCTATGGTTCCTCACTTTAGTGAGGACATGAGTCATGGGCAATAGGGAACGAGTATGCATCATCTCAAATCGCAATAAGGACCTTCTGTATGCGTTGGACATGCTACATGATAGCACAAACTACTCCATTACATGGCCTGATGTGAAAAGAAGATGGTGCATGAGACACTTGGGAGCGAACTTGTACATAAGGTACCGTAGCAAGTCTCTTGTAAAGATATTCAAATGGTTATGTCTACAGAACCAACATGTGAAGTTCAATGAGATATAGAAAGAGTTAAATGAGATCACTCGCAAGATGATAGCAGATCAACAAGTACAGGAGGATCATCTGCGAACGCAAATAGTTGAGGGACAAACTATCATCAGTCGTTCCCATGCTACATTTAGCCAGTTGATAACGGGGAAGCCAGCAGAGTGTTGGGCCCTAATCTATGACACTCACGGTGCCAAGTTGGCACATAGAATTTAAATGGTCATATTGTAAACTTTCTTATGCAAATAGGCTTTCTAAAATTATTGTATCCCATATTAGGTATACCATCATCATAATGAACATAACGGAGGTGTTCAACAATATCCTAAATAGAGTACGGGGCCTCCCGTTGTGTGCCATCATTGAGCTCACATTTTATAGAACGGCATACTACTTTCGAGATCATGGTAATACTGCTATGAATTGCAGGACGCGGTTCGCTCCTAAGGTGGAGGAAATCGTATCCAGAAGGAGGAACAAGACTCACTTTCATCGGATGAGGATCTACGACCTGGCCAACAATGGATTTGAGATCATGTGCCATCGTAGGTATGCTTCAGGGTAGAGCGCAGGAGACACCGTGCATCAATGTTAACTTGGGCCTCGCGAGGTGAAGTACACATGTAATAAGCCAAAACTGCACCATATCCCATGCTGACATGTCTTAGCCGCTTGTAGTGACATGGACGGCAATAACAGATCACAGTATGTGGCAATGTACTTCACGATCAATGCATTAAGGAGCACGTGTCTTCCAAAGATGCAGTCCTTCAACATCGGAAGTAGATACAAAGCAATCGAGGAGCCTAAGTGGATACCTTATCCCCGAGCATGATGCACGGATCCTGAAAGGCCTAGAGCCACGAGATTGCATGGTGACATGGATGAAGCAGACGCTGTTGACGGCCTACGCAAGTGCAAACTTTGCAAACAAACTGGCCATGACAGGAGGACATGTCTAATCCGACAGTAAACTATCCGGTCACTATTGAACTGTAGTGTATTAGAGTTGTTGCATTTTAGTTTATTGTCTGAAGTTATTCGTAGCATGGTGTATATTCTAAATTGTATTTCACATATTAGTTGTACTACTTATTTTGTAATATATCATATGGTGTTGGCATCAAATATGATGTTTTTTTATTGAACCAAGAAGATTGTTATTCACCTCTTTATTGAACCATGAAGCTTGTAATATATTCTAATTCGTTATTCATATACTTATTGAACCATGAAGCTTGTAATATATTCTAATTTGTTATTTGCCTAATTATTGAACCATGTTGCTTGAAATCATTATCATGGCTCGTAGTGGTCTTCCTGAGCTTCTTCAGCAGCGGTACGACAAGAACCATAGGGGACGGAAGATTTTCACAGGGTAGCAAGTACCACGATTATATGTGCTTTTTAATTTTCATGATAATTTTTTACTAACTCAGTACATGTATTGGATACCTTTTGTAATTGCTTCCATTGCGAGCCTAGAGTGTCCACATGATTTAAGGAGTTAGACCCTCGATTTCATAAGACACTCGCATAGGCAGGGCTACTACCTTTCGCTTCATGATAGTCGGAGCTCCCATGGCGGGTGATGGCAGGACACCTCTCCCGTCAATTGAGGAGCCACTGCTCACAGGTCTCGTCGACCGATGGCGTCCTGAGACGCATATGTTGCACTTTCCTTTTGGTGAGACGATTGAGGGACATGGGCATGCTGACCAGGCTACCAATCAGGGGTGCCCCATTAGTAGTTCCGCGACCAACAAATTCACAGGGGAAGGGTTACGTTGAGGGCATGTAATTATTTATTATGTAATGCACTTCAAATATTATAGTGCTATTCAAGCTTCAATGACCCTTTATATCTTGTAGGTTTGGTGTGCAATATAACAAGAATGATATTAGCCTCTTCATGTCCTGGATTCATAGGCTGCCACAGTTCGGTCCATGCCCACCGGATGCAGACCAGACTAGAATTATACAGCACTATGAGGTGTACTTATACATTATACTGGGAGGCATCATGTTCTGCAATACGGCAGTCGATTATGTCATCCTCCATATTGTATGGTTAGTGAGTCAGCTCGCATCACATCCTTATGAGTAGACATCTTACAGTTGGGATTTGTTGTCCTGGCTGCCACCTATAGAGGATTGTGTGATGCAACCCAGCCATCAAAGAAGAAGAGATCTGTTACAAGCTGCCTACACCTCTTACAGCTATGGAGCTGGGAGTACCTCCCCGTTTGTCAGCCTTGGATGCTTAAGAGCTACTATTTAGTCCCCATCTCTGATGACATGAGGCCTATAATGAGATATCGGTGGATGCATGCCAGGCTAAGATGGAGTCAGCAGCAATACCATGGTAGCTACTCCTGGGTGATTAGTGATCTGGACATCCTCACGTTGATCTCTTGAAGTGAGATCCATGACGTATGGCACGAGTGGCTGAAATTGCGACTAGAGGGCTCATCATATCATATTGTTGGCGTGACTCGGACTTATGGATGACCAGATGCTTCTTGTTGTACTTGAACAATATGGAAGTATATTCTCCTGAGCGTGTACAGAGGCAGTTCGGGTACCAACAGGTGGTGCCAGTACCTTGCCACGAGACACCAGTCGGGTGCACGAATAAGTGTGTTATTGTATGTAGCATTAGTATCTTACGTGATCCATGTTAATAAATTATAACTGTTTATGTCATGTATAGGAGGAGATCATAGGGGGCAAAGGCATGCAGGACTGGGCATCCGTGAATGTTGAGCACCTAACAGAGGTGGACAGACTCAGTCGTGGTGGATGTTGTCATTCCTGCTAGACAATCCGATGATGCAATATACTAAGAGTACCTTTCGTGGTACCATCAGCGCACACGTGCCTCCTTACTCAGCGGACTTGTAGAGCCAGCCCATAGACCCTTTCTCGAGGATCGTGCCCGCCTTCTTAATATTGTGATAAGTGATATGGTACTTATAACGATTTTTATTGGTTAAACCTCTGTATTACTGACATAACCCTCATCTTATACATATCGAAGAGGCGTACGAGATGCATACACAGGCGGAACAAGCTTGTGATGAAGCAAGCGAGTTATCAACGCGGAGGGATCGGAACCCTCTCCAGGACTACATGAGACGAAAGGGCCCCACTTCCTATCTGCTATACGTGGTCTAGGTGGTTGTGTCTTGTGTTAGAGGGGATATGACTTACCAGCCATAGACTCATCTCGTGCTTCCCACACCAGACACTCGTCCAGTGCCCGTGACAAACCCGTTTGGGCAATCACGAGAGACACCTTTGGGTTCAGAGCATCATATGTCACGTTCCGGTTCTAAGGATGAGGAGTGGACGTAGGCTCCTGCGCTTGAGCAGTGTACACTGGGTTCACAAGCCCCGCAGTAGACACAACCTCCTCAGACTACGCTGACACCACCGCCTGCAGCATCAACTCATCACGAGAACGTGATTGACTGCACACAATAGACACATAACTGGAGCGACACACATGATTTTTACTGGGTTGCTACAATGCAGGCCGCTAGCTGCATCCAGCCTTTTAGCGCACAGTATCCCCAATATCCCGATGCACTTGGGGGTTCACAGTGGTACCAACAGGGCGAGCCTTTGGCACACCAAACTCCATGAGAGCAAATTCTAGGGGTGTCCACACTGCCGCATGAGGATCCATCTTCATGGTACATGCAGGGCAGAGTTAGAGGGGTGGGATACACGTTCATTAGGGGTCCCACAGTGAAGGACGATGATGATAAAGAGCAAGGGAACACATGGTAGGGGCCAGCGCAAGCCGTTGGGATGAGGGCCACACACCCACCAGACGCGTACACTCCTGGGAATTGCGTGCATCGTCGTCGTTGTTGGGTTGACAGTGCAGTTGTTCGGTGCACTTGTACTGATTAATGACACATGTATTATTGACTTTATTAGTCAATCCTATTGTGTATTATTCATTGTATTTAATTATTTTTAATTTATGTAATGTTTGTCAAATAATTCTGGCACACAACTTTATTTGTTAGTTATTTTTTAAGCTTTGTTACATATTAATTATGATATTTAATACTTGTTTAATGTTTCTTAAATAATCAGGGATTCATGCTTTGGTGCAGAGCCATAACGTTGCAGTGAAGGATCAATACATTTATGACGGGATCTTCGAGTACAGGCTTTCTATGGACACCTACAACGATCCATATAGTACTTAATGCCTCCTTGCAAGTTGTGCATAAAGGGAATGATAATCCCTTTAAGGAGAACAACCTAATCCAAGTCGTGACCAAATTGCATGAAAGACCCTCCTGTTCTGCGTTAACCGCTCTGCTCCAACATGTAACCACCGAGGACCTTAGGGCCCTCTTGCACGAGCAGCGTCAAACGTATCTCAGGGTGTGCAAACTGGCCGACCATCCTTCCATTCTAGGTTTCTCTAGGAGGCAAAGATCGATAGTGATGTTACACGACTAATATGCATCCCATATTCAGATTCATAGTTTTTCATATGGTCACCCTACTTATCTTTTTTCCATTGATTTGAATACTCCTGTTTTGAGTTAGGCATTTCTGGAAGACACACATTTGATCAACAAAGACATCACAAACTTCTTGGTGATGTATATGCTCTTCGACGGGGGTGTCATGCTAGGTTCGTGTAGAAGAAAACAACAATAGTTCACGAACCTAAGGGTACAGGGGCGCCTTCTACTACTCACTCAGAAAATAATGAGGATGATGATTTCATGCTCCAATGCCTTGATGTTCCAAGTGCAATACAGAAAAGGTTCAAGGAACACTGCAAGAGGACGTTCACGCACTACATCGAGATTACGTACAACCGACAAGGAAATAAGATGTGCTATTGCTGTGATAGCTCAAGATGATGACGACAACGATAATTTCATGCCACACCGACTCCTCCCTCCGAGGCCTCCATCTCCAGAGGACATTGATGACCCTAAAAATGATGGTAGATTTGCATGTACCCATTCTTACAACTTCCCATTACCACCTAAGAGACGACAACCATCTTACCCAGATAGCATTGACTGGCATAGCTGCCATTCTTTCGTTAATTTGCGTCACCACTTTCCTTCGCCATCTTGAGATGATCTAGATATTCAACATCTATGCACTATGAACTATGCAAATACCAGGCATGACTATTTATTTTGTTTACCTTTCCATTTTATTAGTTCAATTCGATGGGTATATGGTTAGTGTCTTATATTAACGTAATATGTTACAAACTATTTGTGAACTTTATGTCTAATCAATGTGATGGTAAGTTTATTATATTAACGTACTATCCAAGCACAATTCTTCTCAACATATGAAAAGCATTACTTACAAAGCTACTTAAGTACCATTGCCGGACCCGCTCACGTACTCACGAATACACTTCAGTGCATACACACGACTACTTCATCTCGGCCACAATCTCACTGTAGGTCAATTATCAAACAACATAGACTCATCACCTCATCCACTGCAGCAATGATTCATGCACAGATTTTTCACTGTCATTGCAATTACACCCATTAATGGGCTTACCAGATTATCGGATGTCCTTCATCAATATAAGGCACTGCAGCATTGGCTCATGCACAGGTTTTTCCCTACCACAACACCTCTATCCTGACTCAGGCTTTAGACACGTCAAGTCTTATGCTAGTGTCCTCTTATGACTAATGTTGTAGCACGAGCACCTTGAGGACTGGCATAAACTGGGGTTGTATCACCAGCACCTCGGGGACTAACATTAATTGCAACTCTAGCATCAACCATGTGATTGTATGAACCATTCAACACACAAGGATTTCTTGCTTTAGGATGAATGATTAAAGCAGGCTTTGACTTTGGATTAAGATCAAATGGATAAATATTACTTCCACACCTACTCAAAATCAACAACTTTCACAGGGAATATTTTCATAGGATTCTATGACTCCATGCAGTGGCAACAATAACTTATTGCTGAAATTTTGTAGAATAAAATGATCACACCAAGCAACAGCTTTCACAGGAAATCTCTGCCAAGCATCAATGCCACAACTTTTCTAGCTTTCCCAGGGAATCCTATGCTCCAGCCCCTAGCCAAGCTCATGCACGCAGTCCATGCACCAGTCCACAGCCACCATAAATAATTCCACCCTCATCCATGGATAGACCTCTCCTTCCTCAACTCTCTCAGCTGCAATGTCTTTCTCAGCTCCACCAAGCCACCCAAGAAATATTAGGGAATTTTCATCCTCTAGGAGGTCAAACTATTGATGTACTTTTGTAGCAACCCTTGTAAGCTTCACGAATACCAGGACATCTCCTACACCTATGGCCTACACTTCTTCATATGTGGCAACTCCTAGTATGACAAGCCTCGATATGGACCGTACGAGTACCCACCGGCATAGCTACGTATATCACTCATGTAGTACTTTTCGTACAATTTCATGCACTGTCTTACTAATCTCCCCTCTTGTTTCATTTGTCCACTCTCCTCCACCTATCTGTGACTACATGGAATGGATGGACATAGAGCAAAATGAGCACCAGAAGCGGTGGGTTGACATGAGTATGCGATGAAGGAGGGAAGCATACGAACGTCGGGAGTATGAGAAATAGCAGAAGGAACTACATCTCAAGAAATAGGAGGAGGAGCGTATGAGGAAGGTAGCGTAAGAGCATGCCGCGGCTGGGCACGTGAAGCAAAGAGAGGGCCCGTCGCGCTAAAACGGAGGGCCCCGATGTCCTGCGAAAGGGCAAATATCCTATGTGTACTTAGTAGAGAGCATATATTGTTACCCAGTATATTTTCATTCCCTAAAGCATGTTATGTCTAGTAGCGACACGCTATTAAGTTAGCTTTTTGGCATACCGTACATGCCAACATTTGCTGTCATTATCTTTTTATGGTTAGGGTCCATTCGCGTAGCGACGAAAAACCCCATGTCCCATGTAATGCTTATAAGCGTGTGTAACCTCTATGCGTGTTATATGATAATCATATTTCACAACTATTATTGTTCGATAAATCAATAAATTAGAATTTATATCCTTCCAACGTTACTTCACTAAAAAGTTACCCACACAAATACATTAAATGAATAATAAAATATCAACAAAATTACATTAAAACAAATTTACACACACTCACAAATCCAGTTTCATTCTTTATATTTTTGCTCGTGCCCTGATGAAACAAAATTGTGCTACTGCACTTTATTCAGCCCCTCTATCACTAGTAGGTACTGCACTGTAGAGAGATGATCTGAAATGACACACACTCACTCATCAAGTTCCTTTCTTTATTTATTCGGTCCTGCCCTAATAAAACAAAGTTGTGCTACTATACTTTATTCAGCTCTACTATCACCAATAAGTACTACACTCTATGCAAAGAGATGACACGAACTGACACACAACAAAACGTGACATGAGCGATGAAAGCAACACGCGGTAGGGCCGGCCTGTATTCAGTGCTTGAGGTGCCGAATACGACACTTTTCACCATATTCGGCACCTGAGTGCCGAATATAGGCGTGCCCATCATTTTTCAGTGCCTCGCATACCAAAATCTGGTTTTTGGTGTTTGAAGTGCTGAATACAGGTACTAAATTTGCAAATATGCCGCTATGTTATCTATTTTAGCAAATACGATGGCATATATTGCCTATTTTTAGATTTTTACCCACTTGAAATTTGTTTTTTTATCTTGCAAAAGGGATCAAATTTGAACTTAAAATTTCGAATGGATATATAACATGACCTCACCTACAACTCATGAATTTTTCATGACTATCTAAATGCCTAATGAAAACGCAAATATTGGATGGTAACATCGAGCACAAACTCAAGGTATATAGATGTGGATGTGACATGGTAGCACTGTCAAACGAATATGTCAGGAATGATGTCGTAGTTTGATTTTAGATGAGATCCAAAAGGAATGAGGAGATCATCTCCTAATTTCTCTCCAAATTTTTTATTTATTTTTATTAGTAAAACGAGTTCCATATCCACAGTCGAAAATGATGCGGGGAGGCTGGAGGAGGAGGAGGATGGATGGCAAAAGTGGGCAGATTATTAGAATTTTATGGGATTTTATTAGATGAGAGGAGAGTAGGAGGAAGAGGTGATGTAGGAATCAACTCGTGTTTTATATAGTTGAGGTTCTTAAAGAGTTCTAAATATGGATTCTAATGAATTTGCACCGTTTTACAAAACTAGGCTAATTGCACCTGAGGTGCACCCGGATTCTCATGGGATATGTTCTATGTACGTTGATACTCCCTATGTTTTGCAATGTTTGTTCATATTCTCAATAATATTCATTTCAAATTATTTTTCCATGATAGAAGTGAGGATATTTTACTATATACTACCCTTGTTCTTTTTTATTTATTGTTTAGGATATCAACACAATCTCCAATACATGTATTTAACCATTATTATTTTTCTATGAATTTGTAATTGAAAGTTATTGAAAATATAGTCATTTAAAAGTATCACTCTACAGAACCTGTCAAAAGTAGCGCTCAATCAATGCCGGTTGAACAGTAACGGCCACTGAAGAGGTATCAGTGCTGGTTCTTAACCTCCCACGCTCGAACCATGGTAAAACCGCTAAGAACCAGTATTGATACGTACTATCAGTGTTGGTTTGTAACAAAAACCAATACTAATAGTATCAGTACCGGTTTTTAATATGAACATGCACTAAAGCCTGGTTTAGACCCGAAATTTTAATGAACTAGGATTTTGGCTCACCCCTTCACACGTCCGCTCAGCTTGGTCACGGCTCAGTCCTCTCTCTCTCTCTACCTTATCCTCTCTTTCTCTCTCACCCTTGCATCCTCATCCTCATGCAACCTTCTCCTCTCAATCTCTCCCCCATCTCTCCCCCCTCCGATCCAAATCTCCCCACGAGCTCCCACCGGTCCCGCCACAACCCGCACATTCCTCGAGTCTGTGCCCGTGTAGAGCAGGTCCCCCCGCCACAGCCAGCGAGTACATGTGGTCGTCCTCCTTGACGAGCGACCCTAGGAGCCCCGTCCTGGCATCCAACATGCCCACGGCGTCAACACCGAGGCCTGGGAGCTAACATCCACGACGACTCTCCCTCCCCATCTCGATGTACCGCTGGAGGGGAAGGGAAGGGCGGCGGCCGAGCACTTGAGTGGCGGGATCCAGAGCGGTGCGCGGCGGCCGAGCAGCAGGTTCCAGTGTGGTGGGATCCAGATCGGCAGCGGCGGCCGAGTGGAGCGCAGTGTCCGAGCATGTGCTATGGTGGCAGCCTTCGAGCCACCGCATTATATAATTGTGCAATAGCACGGGCACGGTGCCGACTTCCTCTCCGGCGGCAGTGGTGCTCGGCAGGAGTGGCATCCAAGCCGGTTCAGAATCGAATGCCGCTCCCGCTGCAGCTAATTTTCTCTTTTTTATTCACTGAAAATGGCAACAGTGTTGGGCAAGCAACCGGCACTGATACTAGCCGAGTATTAGTGCCGATTAAAGAGTGCCGGTTAAAAAACTGGCACTGAAGTCATTTTTCAACTGATACTCTTATGCCTTTTTTGCAGTAGTGTATTTCTCATGAAAAATCTACTGGTACTATTTCATGTGAAAATATATTAATACTTTCATATGTATTAATGGTCAAAGTTTTTAAAGTTTGACTGCACGTATCCCTAAACAATATCTATTTTAGAACGGAGGTAGTATAGCCCTTCCTCTAATGCCCCTCATAACATATAGGAAATTATTGCTTAGTTTTTTTTTTCCAACAAACTCTTCATGCAAAGTGTGCAACCATGCATTTAAGTTTGTTGTTTGTTGCTTCTGCATGTTTCAAAAACATGTTTGTGCGAGAGAAGTGATTGTTTTATCATGTGTTAATAAGACTACTACATGTACATAGTATCATATTGTTCTATCCAAGATTACCGCGACATAAGAAGATCATTAAATTGATATGTAGAGACAATCCTTCTAATGCATAATATCATATTGTTGTTTCTTAGTAGCTCCCAAAATAATTGATTGTTGCTGTATTGTCTATGAGAGTGGACCCAAAACATTGGATTTTGTGTCAGAGCTCTACCTTATGCAGCTTCATTTTCTCCCTTGTTTACTCCCTCCATTTCAATATATTTGTCCATAACCCATTGTGCATACTAACCAAGGAAGCAATATGTTCAAGAAAAAATCAATGTAAAATGACATGATACAACCAATTTTCCTCTTTCGAAGCATTTAATTAGGGTAGAGAGTGAAAATATTGCAATAACTATACTTTTGATTTTCTCAATAGACAAATATTTTGAAATATTTTCTCCTATGACCATGAACAAACATAGTAGAACAGAGGGAGTAATTCTTTATCACGTCAACAGGAAATCCTATATGGTACCTAATAAATGGGCATGATACCACCCATTGGAAGTAGTCTAAGTTACCATGGTCTCAGTAGCTAATTTTGCACATATGACTTTGGATATATTTGGTGGGTGCGCAATGATAAGAGTGGATAAATATAGGAAAATGATAGGAGTATACACTATTTCCTCTTTGATAGATCTATTTGCTTTTAATTGGCTCCGAAATATCTACTTAGATTAAAATGCAAATCTAGTGGTACCACTTTTGTATCACTAAATTCATATTTAGTGAAGTTTGAACGGGACTGGAGAGGTAGGGTTGAGGCACTGCTCCATTCGCTGCAGCACACTATGCCAGGGCCAACAAAACCTGAAGCGTTCTACATTCGCCGGTTCTAATTTAATGAAATATTTTAGCCGCCTCCTGCCCTCCCCAATGGCCACTCACCTCGATGGCGCCAGGGTCAGGACGCGGTGCTTGATTAGGCGAGAGACCAGCGACCACCGATGACGCGCGGAGATCGAGTGCGAGGAAGTCCAGCCCCACGAGGCGGCGGCGGCAACCGAAGGGGCCATCGGCGTCCATGGACTCTAGACTCACTCAAGCGCGCAACGGATCAAAATTGGTAGATCAAGTGGAGAGGAGCCGGAAGAACTCGTCAGCACCGAAGAAGATGGCACGAGGAAGTGAAATCGGGGGTGGCGGCGCTACCGCATGAGAGAGAACGGGGAAGGAGATCGAGTGGCACGGACACGGTAGGAGAGGAAGATGTGTCGGTTTCTGTGTTTTCAATTCTCTTGGTGGGTCCCACAAGCAAGCCACAGATTGTGACATGCGGTGTTCAATTCGAACCGACAACTGTGAGGCGTAACATTTTCGGGCACCGGTGTCCTCTGGCATGTGTGTACCCTATGCAGTGGCGACGCCAGGTTCACGGACCAGGTCTGAAGAAAATTATAATGTTATTTATGGTTTATTGTTTGAAAATTGAACGATTGTTGTATACACGATAAAATGATGTAGTTATGTTCAAATGAGTCGTGTTTAATGTGTTAGCTCAAAGTACGGTATTGTAGATCCGGTTATATCGAAAATAGCTCTATTAGATTATAATTATAATTTTGATGATTAATGATAATATACTTATTGTGACTAATATATTTGCCAAGTATATACGTTCTTTTGGATGCAATATATTAAGAAGTTACCATAGTCGGGACAAAGTTTAGTTGAATTAGAGAAGTCTTAGGAGATTTGTTCTCACCGGATGATCCGGTGCAGAGGAGTTTGTATTCATCGGAGCATTGTGTCAGGCTGTTAGCCTCATCAGATCGTCCAATGCTCAGAAATGTACACATCGGAGCAATTCTGACAGGAGATGAGGAATATCTTTATCGGATGATCTGGTGTTCAATGGGCAGTTTACACCGAAGCATTTTGCTTCTAGGCGGAGAAAATTCAAGGCATCAGAAGGTCCTATGATCAGTAAGGATGCACGACGGACTATTTCTTGCAAAGAAGAATTCAAATATGGAAGAACGAAGATCAACGCTCCATAAGGTCCAGTTCCTGTGTTGTATACAATAAATACTTCACACTGGAGTATTTCATGCATAAACGTTTCTAAGAGTTGAAGATCGAAGAATATCTTACCGGATGGTTCAATGATAGGTGTTGTGTACACCGGAGAATTACGCCAGAGTAATTTACACAGAGAGGATGTAGAGCCTCGGATGACTCAAATGTACTCACTGGATAGTCCAGTGATAGAGATGAAGTATACACCAGAGTGTTCGGTGTTTATAGAGGCTTCGAGTATGGGTTCTAACGGCTAATTTCTGAGGTTGCACTGATCGGATGATCCGGCGTTAGTACTTTTGTTCTCACTGGATCATCTGGTGTTAACAGCTTCTCTAAGTCATTACGAAAATGGCTAGTTGGCGGATTTGAGGTTATAAAAACCCATTCACTTAGTCATTTGAATGTGTTGGAGTCTAGAGAAATACAGAGACACTTGAGAAGACATCCAAGCTACCAAAATGTTTAAAATGATCATCCAAGGCAATTAAGTACAAGATTAGTGAATGATTAGTGCTTATAGGCCTAGAGAGAGTGTTGCTAGGTAATTGTTGCCTAAAGAGTGGATCAAGGAGTGATCCTAGCTTGTACCAAGCTGTACGCTGACGCCTTGGAGTCTTGATGACTCGTTCACAACTTGAGCCAGAGTTGCTCAAGCTTGTTAACCCTCCGACTTTGTGTGGAGCGATGGTAAGATACGTGTACGGGGACGTAGAGACACTTGAATTGGTGGCTCAAGTTCTGAAGTGATCACGACAGCAAATGATTCAGAAGAGAGGTTTGTGATGAGATAATGCCTTGGTGGCTTGGTGTCTTATCCGGCTTGAGGCATTGGTGGCTCAAGAGCCGTGACCAGGTGTCATCTAGGAGCATATCCTCGGTGAAGCTCCAATGTGAACTAGGGGTGGCATTTATACCATCGATACCACGAGATAAAATTCTCTTACACCGAGTTTGCTCTATATACCTTATTTACCTTTCCGTATTACATACTTGAAATCTACCTTTGTGCATTGACCTTATTAGAGTAGTTTACTAGGATTAGCTATAGGTTGTAAATCTTTTGAGTGGTAGAGTAGATACACTGGATAAACCTAGAGTACATTTATATAGAAATTGATATAGGTTTATCTTGTGAAATTTTTGGAGCTGATTAGATTTTTAAGTGTCATAATTTACTCCCCTCTTAGGACCTCACTGATCCTTTCAAGGGGTATTAGAGCTAGGGCTCACATTTAACTCTAAAATTGGTGTTAGAGTCTCACACTTTTCACAAGGTTTCACCAATTCAAATGGTATTTGAGCCTTTACTGTGATCGATTAGGCTTCACCGTCTAGTGAGTTGTGCTATTCGGAGTTGGGATGGAAACCTATAATTCTCCATATTTCAACGGCACTAATTTCCCCAGTTGGAAAATTATAATGACTTGTTATTTACAAGCTAAAGGTTTATATGTTTGAAAAGTCACCGAAAAAGGGATAAGACCATGTTTCACCAATAAAGGGAGGCAATTAAATACATTGGCAAAGAGTATTCTTTTATCATCTTTATACGTTGATGCATTTAATCGTGTTTATTCTCTCATCAATGCATATGATATTTGGACTAACCTCATTGAAATATATAAAGGCACAAAGGATGTGCACAATAAAAAATATCATGTGCTAGTAACTAAGCTCAATGGTATCTAACAACTACCCTATGAAAATACTAATGACATGTACTCACGTTTGAATATTCTTGTAAATGGGATCAATAGGTTGGGTTTGCCGCCAATTGATGATGATCAAGTGGTGAGAAGAATACTGCAAACTCTTCTTCCAAAGTACAAGTTGATAGTCTCCATCATCTACGACACAAATGACATCAAAAAGATGACTCCAAGTTAAGTGCTCGGCAAGATCACCGCCCATGAGAAGACCATGAACATGAGGTAGAAGCTTCTTCCTCATTAGACACTAAAAACCTTGCTCTCACAAGCAAACAAGCTCGATGTCAATACATGAAGACAAGGATGAGGATGCAAGAGCAAGAGTCAAGCTTAAGTGAAGAAGATGGTGATCAAGATGAACAAAACTATGAAGAAGATGATTAAAGCATATCAAGCAATGAAGAAATTGATCTCAAGATGGTCAAGCTCATGTCACAAGTGAAAAAGAACAACAATAGGACCAATGCCAAGATTGATCATCCAATCTCAATTAAAGACTTGGTTAACACAATTGATCATATTAAGAGGGAAAGAAGATCAAAAACAAGAGGGACAAGGGGAAGAGCTAAAGCATTCGCAAGCATATGAAGATGGATGAGCGACGATGAAGAGTCAAGCACAAGTAATGAAAGCCTCACCATCCTCCCTTGCAAGAAAAGTTATTTCTCAACATCATCATCACACAAGTCATCACGAACCCATCTCACAAGTGTCTTATAACCAAAGGTATAGATAGCAATGTAAGTGATGATGAATCCGAGGATTCATCCTCTCAAGAAAAACTTCTATATTTGATCAATGAGAAATAAAAGGTCTTAAAGAAACAAGCTAAGAAACTTAAGAAATTCAATGCCGTTAATGACATTCATGCTACCTTTATTTTTAATTATGAATAATTATTGAGCAAATTTAATTTGCTAAATAAGGAGTATCAAGAGATTAAGACTAAATTTGAGTGCATTGAATCTCAAACTAAGGTCTCTTTGAAATAATCTATCTCTCTATTTAATTTCAATCTAAGGTAGATGCTTTCACTTATTGTGATGATTTAATTGATTTATCTAGCTCACCCATTTGCAGTGAGATTTGTGTTGAGAATGATATTATAGAACCACCTAATGATCTCATTGTACAAGATAATGATGAGCTTAAGTAAGAAGTAAAGAAGCTCAAAAAGGACTTAGCAAGATTAAAGGGCAAAGAATATGTCCAACCTCTTCAAGATAATTGTGCTACCATAGTGAAGAAGCTTGCGGATGGGTCAACAGTAACATGGTTCAAATGCCATCAAAAATATCATAAGTCCTTCCAATGCAAGCGAGTCAAGTAAGAGACCAAGGAGAAGAAAAAGATAACAAACCTCTCCAACAAGACCTCCAACCTCTACACCAAGTTCAACTATAAGGTCAAGACCAAGAGCAACCACTACAAGCTCAAGAAGAAGGACAATAGCAAGGAGTTTGCACACATAGTTAGGAGAAAGGATCAGAGGTGTAACCAACCTATTTGGGTGCCCAAAGAAGTCATCACCAACATGAAGTGGCTCCAATTAGTTTGGTTTCCAAAGAAGACTTGAAGTCCATAAGTCGGCTTAGGGATTTGGAGACTTAGTTCACAAAACAAAGTGAAGATTCAAGCAAAGAAGCCTAGTATATAAGATTGGATGCATTGACGAAGATCATAATCATTATATGCCCAAATACCAATCTAAATGTGAAAGGTACTAAATCCAAAATTCTTTTAATTTATACTTTTGTCTTGTCTAGGATTGCATATACTTTTTTTTTTATTGCAATGCCTAGTGTAGACTTTTCATATGGTAGATTGCTTTTGTTTATTTCTTTCTTATGAGCAACATACATAATTTATTAGTTGTAGGTTTCTTACATGACACTCGTTTTACAATTGATATCTTATATGTGCTATAAACAAATCTATATGGTACCCTCCCTATTGTTATCAATAACAAGTGTATATCTCTCCTAAGTATTTGATACTTATATGCACATATTTAGATGAAGTATATCCTATGATTTGTGATTTTAAGACTAACATGTGTTACAAATTACATATAATATAGTCTCATAGAGTGACCAACAAGTCCCTGAAGGTATATAATGCTTAAAGGCTTCAATTGGTATCATTATCAATTCATTTGTTCATTTAAGTTACCTCCATGTATAATATGGCTTAAACTTCCATCTTCATATATTATCTATTTGTTCATATGTCTCTCTCTTATCATATTTATGCACACAAATAGGGGAAGTTCAAATCATATTATGTGAGTTTCATGAATTATGATCCGTGTGTTTTAATTTCAATTAGTACCATATTCTTGAAATTGTATCCCTACAAGTGATACCCCTTCAACTGGTATCATTTAATTGGATCATAATTTATGAAGCTCTCTCCCATGTTCTTTAACGCTCTTCCTTGAGCTCAACATGTGTTTGTAGCCTTTTTTGATATTGTTGACAAAGGGGGAGAAGTTTGACGATAAAAGAAAGAAGCATGCCTAGTGGAGAATAAGCAAGATGCCAAAGTTCATAAATAGGGACTCATCTATATTTGGTATCAAAAGTATGCAAAGGAGACGCTCTTGCATGAGTCGATTAAGGGAGATAGATAGTGGCAATGGAGAAACGGGGGCACAACAAAAGGTGGACTAAATAGTAAGAACATGCATATAAGAAATGTGGTAAGCTTTATACTCTCTATAATTGGTATCATTTATTACTTGCTACTTGCTTTGGTTGTATTATCATCAATCACCAAAAAGAGAAAGATTGTAGCGATAATTACTCTATTAGACCATGGTTGTGATTGATTAATAACAACATAGTCATTGGAACTAATATATTTGCTAAGTATATACATTATTAGGTCTCATGGATACAATATATGAAGAAGTCACCACAGCCAGAACAAGATTTGGTTGAAATAGAGAAGTCTCAGGAGATTTGTTCTCACCGGATGGTTCAGTGTAGAGGAGTTTGCACTCACCGAAGCATTGTGTCCAGATGTTGTTAGCCTCACCGGATGGTCCGGTGCTCAAGAATGTACATGCTGAAGGAATTCTGATAGGAGATGAGAAATGCCTTCACTGGATGATCTAGTGTTCAATGGGCGGTTTACACAAGAGCATTTTGCTTCTAGGCAGAGAAAATTCAAGGCACCAGAAGGTCCGGTGATCAGTGAGGATGCATAATGGACTATTTCTTGCAGAGAAGAATTCAAGCACAGAAAAACGAAGATCAACAGACCGGAAGGCCCAACGCTTATGTTGTACACATCGGAGTATTTCCTGCAGAAGCGTTTCCAAAAGTTGAAGATCAAAGAATATCTCATCGGATGGTCTGCTGATAGATGTTGTGTACATCGGAGGCTTAGACTAGAGTAATTTACATAGAGAGACTGCAGAGGCTCGGACAGATGGCTCAAATGTACTCACTGGACAGTCCAATGATGGAGATAAAGTATATACCAAAGTGTTCGGTGTTCATAGAGGCTCTGAGTGGGGGTTCTAATGGCTAGTTTCTGATACTGTAGATGATCCAGTGTTAGTACTATTATTCTTACCGAATCATCAGGTGTTAACTGCTTTTCTGAGCCGTTGGAAAAATGATTTGTTAGCAAATTTCAAGCTATAAATACCCCTCCACTCAGTCATTTGAACGTGCTGGAGTCCAGAGAAACACAAAGACACATGAGAAGACATCCAAGCCACCAAAGTACTTAAAATAATCATCCAAGGTAATTAAGCACAAGATTAGTGAGTGATTAGTGCTTATAGGCCTAGAGATAGTGTTGTTAGGTGATTGCTAGCTAGTGATCCTAGCTTGTATCAATGAGTGATCCTAGCTTGTATCAAGTGATACACTAGCGTCTTGGAGTCTTGGTGACTCACCGACTACTCGAGTTGAAGTTTTTCAAATTTGTTGACCTTCTGACTTGGTGTAGAGCGGTGGCAAGACATGTGTACAAGGATACAGAGGTCCTTGCCTTAGTGGCTTAAGCTCCAAAGTGATCACGGCGGCAAATGACCGAAAGAGAGGTTTGTGGTGAGGCCTTACCTTAGTGGTTTGGTGGCTCATCCAGCTTAAGGCCTTGGTGGCTCAAGAGCTCTAACCACGTGTCATCTGGGAGCATATTCTTGGTGGAGCTCCAACATGAACTATGGGTAGCATTTATCCTATCGATACCACGAGATAAAATTCTCTTATGTCAAGTTTGATTCCTCTACCTTATTTACGTTTCCATATTTACATACTTGTAATCTACCTTTGCGCATTTAACTTCCTAGAATAATTTGTTAGGATTGACTATAGGTTGTAAATCTTTTGAGGGGTAGAGTACACACTATAGATAAAGTTAGAATACATTTAGATAGAAATTGATATCAATTTATCTTATGAAGTTTTTGAAACTGGTTAGATTTTAAGTGTCCTAATTCACCCTTACCCTCTCTTAAGACGTCTCTGATCCTTTCATCGGCCCAATCATGGCACGGCCCAAGAGGTAGGCAGGCCAGGGCGGCACAACATGGCTAGTTGGGTTCGATGCCTCAACACGATGGGCCAGCATGGCACGACCCGATTTAGACGGGCCGACATGGGCACGGCATACCCCGCCGCCCACTATGCTGCCTTGCTACCCCACCCATACGCCGCTGCCCTGCCATGCCACCCGGTCACCCCGCCCTCACGTCGTCGCCTCGCCCGCCGGCCTCCCTGCCCCACCCTCACGCTGCCGCCCCGCCCTACCTCGCCATCGTGCCGCCCCGCCCCGCCCCTCGGCCTCTCCGCTCCGCCCCCGCGCTGTTGCCCCGCCCTCTTTGCTGCCACGTCGGGCCAGTTGGGCCACTGAGCAAGTCGTGCCAGAGTAGTGCCCAGGCTGACTCGACACGGTACTATAGCTAACGAGTCTTACCGTGGGTTATGCCTTTCACATGTGGACCGACACGACACGACACGACCCATTAATCTTACCGGACCGTGACGTAGCCGAGCCGTGCCTAACTAGACCCATATCTTCGCTCTGTCTTGGCCACTGACCATATAGATGGCATCAGACCCATTTTAACGGCACTAAAATGGTGTAATCTTCGCTCTGGCTTGGCCACTGACCATATAGATGGCATCAGCAGATAGAGTAGCTATGAGTAGTGAGCTAGCTCCTGGCTTGCACTAGTATTTAGGAGTTGACCGGCCAGTGCATGCAGAGCGTGGAATTTTCTGCAATCAATTTTCTAACGGCTAAGGACATCTTCAGCAATGCAAAATCACAAAGGCATCATTTATCGTAAAAGAGAGATAAAATCTAGCTACTAACTATTTTTTATCTCAAAATAAATATTATTTTAGGGTTGTACACAAGTATTAAGGTAAACAATAAAATGATCACTTACCTTCTTTTAATACCATTTATTATATAGGAAATGAGATTTGTATTGAGAAGAAAGTTACTCAATAGAGTGGTAAGATTGATAAATTTGAGCTAAATTTACCTTAAAATCATAAAATATCATGTATTTTGAATATTGTAGAAGAGACTAAAACGATATCTATTTTGAGACAGTAGTATAATATGAAAAGGATTGTCTAAACCTACGATAGTGGTAGCAGTGGCACAGTAGTATAACTGCCCCATCACATGGAAGTACGCTAAGCCCTTGGCCACGTCCGCCGCTTACCCGCAGGCAGCGTGCTCCTCGAGTCTCCCACCGCGCTTCGCGATCTCGTCGATGAGCGACCAGCCGGGCGTGAACTCGAGGAACAGCTGGTACGACCCGTCTCGGCCACCGATGCAGGGGACGACGTGCGGCGAGTGCAGGCTAGCCATCACCCGCTGCTCCCTCAGTGCCTCCACGCCCGTCGCCATGGCGGCCTTGACCGCGAACAGCTCCCCCGAAGTCTCGTCGGCGACAAGGAAGACCTCGCCCCCGACGCACCACAGCTGAGCGTCCGCACCCACGTCCACCTCCTTGTCATGGCCATCATGGCCATCATCGCCATCTCTTCCCCTCTATTTCTTGTGATGCGTCTGTAGGTATAAGACTACAAATGTTAACTCTAAAATGCAGGGCACATATATATCAAATAACCTGAGTAAGAAATATGAACATGGAGGTAAGATGGAAAAAAAATGAAGGGAGCGAGAGGAAATGCATGTAGTTATAAAATAAATATAGTGTTTCACATTTAGCTGATGAGTTACTCAGGGTGCAACTGCCTACAGGCCCACCATAAAGTATGTCTCCCAGTCCACAAATGTTCATTAACTCTTCATTTTCCATGATAACATTTTTTATATTAAATTTGTTATTTCTACCAACCTACAATGCTCAGTCTACGCGTAGAAGGAATATACTTTCTTTATATCAGATTTTACTAATTTTAATGTTTGTATAAAGAATGATTGCTCATATCATGCTACAACCAGAAGGGCAAGATACAACTGAAACCAGCGAACCTCGTAGCTTTGCAACCCTCTAAAGATGTATCCTAATTTGAGTGTCCAAGCCAACTAGACGTCTAAAAGAGAGGGACCAGCCGATCAGGAAGGATTATATTAGGAGGTGGGTTAGTTTACAACTTTTGCAATTTTCGTCATTGTAGCGCCTCTTTACGGTAAAGAAAAGGGACAGTGGTTGGCATGTTGAGACCTCTAGATCGACCAGCCCTCCAGCTCGGTCCAACCAGATCTCAAACCCTAACCTTGCCGATGATAAGTGGTGGAGTTTGGATCGAAATTTGGAGGAGGCCGGTGAAGCTAAATGGGTTTTAACTAGACTATGGGGGTTAGACTATAAGGGAGCCGAATCAATGAAATATGAGAGATTTAACTCAAAATACACTATAAAATATAGAAAATACAATACAAAATACAAAAAAATATTGGATCAGGTGGGCCACGGCCCACCCTGGCCACAACAATGCTCCGCCTCTGCCGGTGACATGCAAATCCATCTAAAACCTACAATAGTTGATTGTTACACTAGCAAATGTGTACGAATAATATGTCGCATATATAGTTAGGAGTGAACATATTCCCTCCTAACTATAAGTTATAACTCATTAGGTAGATCGGTTACAACCTTATGTCCAGAAGTACGTAATTATAATTCAGATCAGCCTACGCACTGTGAGAAAGCATCCATGCATGTAGGAAATCTTTTATTGATTCTAATAGTTAAAATACAATATCTCTAGAACCACATATCCAATTTTTGATTGATTTGAAGTATATTATTAGAAAAAATTGCGCATGAATGCAGAGAATCTTTTGTTGATTCTAATCGTTAAAATGCAATATCTCTAAAACCACATATTCGATTTTCGATCCGTTTGAAGCATATTGTTAGAAAAATATGCTTAATAAAATGAGATACATAAATGCTATATTTTGATGAAGTTTTAGGATAGTAACCGAGTTACATCCATGTAAATCACCTAGTTGCGCTTTATGTTATACTACAGTTATAACTAATAACCTAAGTTGTTATAATATATTGAATAATATAGTTACAACATAGTAGACACTCTAGTTACGATAACATAGTTACAATATGGTAGATACTATAGTTACGATAATGCATTATCGAGTGAGTACTAATTACAATATGATAGACACTCTAGTAACAACATAATAAACAATCTAATTACGATATACATTACCGAGTGTAGATTAGTTACAACATGATAAACACCCTAGTTACAACATGTTGAATAATATAGTTATAACATTGCCGATTGCAACATGATCGTAATTAGTTACAATTAGTCAGTCTGGATAGGTAAGTTGCAATCTCGCTATGAATATAGTTATAACAACTCTATGCCTATAGTTGCAATAGGTAGTTGTAATCACTCTATGCTTATAATTCTTATAGTTGTAACATTTCTATACACGTAGTTGCAATTGGTTCCAATCGCTATTTGTGAGGTAATAACACGCTCGGTGATCTAATGGGCCCGCAGGGTAGTGGGATGGTGGGATTCCTTTGACCAGCCTTTGACCATGCATGGGTGGTGGGAGGTGGCTCATTGGGTGTTGTTGGTTGACAACATGTGTATGTGCGTAGCTCACATAGCCAGTGTGCGTACCCACAAAAGATATATATATATATATATATATGCATATATATATATATATTAGTGTATTAGTGTACATTTGTATATATATATGTATATACGACGAGTCTATTTTGCGCCTAGGCCCACTGTAGTTCACTGTTGTGCCACCCTCCAGTTACAACTCAATCAACTGTTAGTTACTATCCGCTACGTAAACCAATTACAACCGCATATCCAGAAGTATATAATTACAACACGAGAAGCTAACGAGTTAGGGTTTAGATTGTACTACGATTACAATCATATTCCTTAGGTTGTACATCATTAGATAATAAATTCGTTAGGAGTTATGTTTATCATAATGCAATTGCAACTCAAATTT
This sequence comes from Phragmites australis, assembly GCF_958298935.1. Taxonomy (NCBI): domain Eukaryota; kingdom Viridiplantae; phylum Streptophyta; class Magnoliopsida; order Poales; family Poaceae; genus Phragmites; species Phragmites australis. Next base: position 12,490,247 of record NC_084944.1, on the reverse strand, counting down.
TTTTTATTTACATCTGATTATAAATCCTTCTCTTGCGGATTGTAACTCTACTATTTTTTAATTATAACTGAGGATGGCGCAACAGTAACTAGAGTTGAGGTTAAATACATTATATATATATATATATATATATATATATATATATATATTATGTATATACATATATGTGTGTATATATTCAACCGGAATCCTCCACCCCCTCCCTACCATCAGGCCGCCCCACGTCTAAATCCTGTCTGTCCCACCGATTCGCTCTGACCTAGTCTTTTCTGGTTCATTTTGCAACTTACGGTTTATCCATGCATAATCATTCCGGTTTTTATTGATTTGGTTTATGTAAAGGTTTATGATAAAATATTCTGATATATGTTATAAATTATTCCGGTTTTATGTATCAGTGTACATGTTTATCTCAAATTCTAATACGTGGCATTATCCTACAGTGAAGTTTTTACAGTAGGAAGTTATTGTCTTAACTGGAAGTTAGTCTATATTTTACCGAAACGATATAATCTTTTGTTACACTTTGTTTATTGTTGTGTATTTTTTTTTAATACTATGTAATATCATTCCGTTTACATTACAACGTTTTCTGTTTTTACTGTATATGATAAGAATAAATTTTAATAATGGAAAAATGTTTTCTTATATATTTTATGCTTTAATTTTTTCATCATTTTAAAATTTTCGGTAATCATGCCTATTAGTTCTTTTATGTAGGCTCTCATCATGTGTTGGTTGTTATGTTGTGAAACCTCCGCCGGTGTCATTATCCCCTCCCATTTTCCACCCGCCGCTTCCGTGCTCATCTCATCAGCAATTCGCGGTCTCACTCTGTTTTTTCTCCAAGTTTCTTCTCCATTCAAGCGAGGTTGAAGGTGATTTCATTGTCATTACCCAAATTTTGCCGATTTGAACCCTAGTTGTGTCTCATTCATCATTCTTCAGTCATCCACATGCCTTTTACCGGAAGAGTACCATGTTTGATGTTAAGATCCCATTTCAATCTATTCTTGATTTTACTCTTTTGTTAGAAATATGTAAATTCCAACCATTTATGACTTTCATAATGCACCTACCACTGAATATTTTGGTTTAGGGAATTTGAAGTTTTTAGGTTCTCATATGGGATTTTTATTATTAGGGTTTAAGGACTAAGGGTTTGTGGTTTTGATGTAACATTCAAATTCGTTTTGTATGTCGCATAGTTCCTATTGGTTATATCTATTATGCATTCTTTACTTCCTTTTTATAGATTTTATTTTTATTTTTATTGATTATCCATTAGTTCCCTTTTTGCATGTTTTTTTTATTGATGTCTCCCACTTTTTTTGCAGGATGAAGAAACTCCATGTTCCTCCTACTCGTATGACAAATGTTGTCATTTGTAATAGCCAGAAGAATTTTGAATTGCTGGTAGACACGGCTGCCCACAGCCATACCCTATAGCCAGATGAAATTGAAGCAAACCAACCTGATTCATCTAAGAATAGGTGAGAGTTAAGCAATCTGTTATCTGTGTTCACTTGTCCGGAGTTTGTGGTACATCTCATTATCCTTCATGTTTTCGATTTTTTGGGGTTTTTTTTTTTGTTTTGCCAAGATGAGAAGGCTAGATGCTCCCCCAACCCAAATCACAAATGTTGTCATTTGCAATAGCCAGGAGTATTTTGAATTGCCAGTGACATATCAGCTAACACATCTTCTTATCATCAATGTGGAAAAGCCAACAGCACTTATTAGATGCCATCTTTCCCTAATATGCAGCGAGTATCTCATTTATCTATGCACCCTTTGCCAAAAAAAATGGCATCAAAGAAGAGGAATTCCAATGCAACAAGAGGTCGACGCAAGTCAGCCGGTACTAGTCGGATGGAGACGATTCTAGAGGGTGAAACAAAACAAGTAATTGTGAATAGTATCCACAAAATTTTAATTAACATTAATTTAATAACCATAATCAAAACAAGCAAATAGTATTTTATAAATAGTAACTATGAATAGTATCCACAAAATTTTAATTAAGATTAATTTAATCAAATATTACACTAATTGAAAGCGACATCTATTGAAGAAAATTAAAACAAAAGTGACATGAGTAGGTGAATAGTGAGTCACACGCTAAGTGCTCAATCCACCATATTAAAGGGTTAGTGCCAAGTCACTGTAGAAATTCATATTTCCAATAGTAACATAGTATTTTGAATAGTAGCTTGCATTTTGAATTGTAAATAACCTTGAATATTTTGTTTCGAATATTTTGTCACTTAACTCTGCGGCTTCTCATATGAATAGTGGTATCAGAGTCTGGTCATCATTAGAAAAAACTGAATTTAGAAGTTAGTATAGAAAAAATTATCCATACAAAATATAATATTAATATAAGATGCAGATTAAATTCCTCTGAAGAACATAGTTGGTATACTTATCGTAGCCAATTAAATTTAATTGTTGACTTGCTGAAAAAATATATATAACTTAGAGTAAAAGGCAAGATGATTTATACTTAAAATTAGAAAGTTTATACAAAGAACACAAGTAGTTAAAAGAAAATATCCTCTTATACAAAACAAAATAAATCTAATCTTACAAACCTTAGTGTATATATATTCCGTTCTCAATTTTTCATACCTCATAATACTTAGAGTTATTTCTAATTTTCTCTTCTTTAAGAGCTAGCGCTATAAAATTTCTCTAATCTCAACCCATCTACTTCTCTCTTCTCTCCATGTTACAATAATAAAAACTAACTGCTATCTATAATCATTAGAGCTACTCTAAACAAAATAAAGAAAAGGAAGTTAAACCAAAGCAGCAACCGATATGAGCCACACTCGCAAAGCTCAAGCAAATAACCACTCAGCGCACAATCCACTCGGAAGTCGGAACACAACGACACAGCAAGTCCCAATCATGACTGGTTTTGTCCGCATATTCTCTTCTCCATGTGGAGACCGGAGGGTGGTGACAAAGTCAAAGCTAGCTAGACATTGTCCTTGAGAGTGGAGTCACAAGCACAGAAAGGAAAGGCTGCATGGTTTCATTTCTCAGACCGGTGTGCAGGCATGCAACAAGGCTGCAGCAGCTGAGCTCACGAGCTGCAGCCTGCATGCCTACCTATTCACCAGGGGCAGGAGTAGCTGCTAGAGATAGCAGCCGGCTAGTGGGGTGGACCTAAGATGTCAGGCGTCATGCCCTGCCGCCGTGACGATGCACTGAAAAGACGCCGGAAAAAGGGGTGGCGGCAGCTGGAGCCGTAGACGGAACGGACTGGATGGTGGATGCTGCTGCTGCTGCTTCTTTTAGGCGTCACTCCAGCGCCAAGAAAAGGCTGTGTGCCACTTTTCTGCCATGCGCGCAATGCACGGACGAACGAAGGGGAGCCTCAACCAGGGATTGATTGGTGTTACACAATGGTCTGTAAAAAAAAGTGTTCTTAGAAAATTATCCTAGGCTCTGTATTATGCAATGCACGCAACATTCGTTATTTTAAGAGTAGGGACATTAACCTCATACTTTTAGTCTACTCAACATGAATGAAAAGAACTCAAGCACACAAAAAAAAAAGTGTTACATGGTTGATGTGTAGCACTATTCACTAGATTCTTACTCAATGTTCTGTTTGTCATAGTTTATTACTTACTTCTATTTCTCTAAAATTATAAGCTGACTTATTGATAGATTTTAAAAAGCTGAAAAGATAACTTCTGATTAAATGAATTAAAAGCTGATAGAATGACTGAAAATGAATTTTTAAAAAGCTGATTTGTTGAGAACCTAAAAATTTCTCATAAAAATCAATAACTTTTGCCATAAGTCATAACAGTTTTAAAAAAAACCTATAAATTTTAGCTGTGTTAAACAGAGCCAATATTTTGTTAATATATTTACCTTTGTAATAACCAGATCCACCGAAATGGATCCAAATCGGTGGTAAAAACAGCTCGGCGGTCTGACGGGGAGCATGATTAGTGGTCAATCAGTGCTTACTGGCACCTAACGCCCATGGCTTCGAAGGCACTGCATGTTTTTCATTGGTTATGTGCACAATGATGATTACGGCACGTACAGATCTTTATGTCATGAGCTGGGACCGTTATGTTTTTTCTTTTTTTATTTTAAAAAAGAGCCGGAGCATGGTCGTTCAATCAAGAAGCAGTTCAAAGCTTATCTACATAGGAAGGCCGAAAGGTGCTCACGGTGCAAAGTAAACAAAAGAGAAACTCGAACCGGGGTAGCTATGATCTTTCATGAGTATTGTTTCCTTCAGATATGTATTGTCAAGTATGACCAAGATAATAAGTGTAGATTCGTTCAAAAAAAAAAGTGTAGAATATTCATGGTTTGGGTTCAGAAAAGAAGATGGGTGGAGAGAATGACCAATTTATATCCATGATCCTGGGCCAAGCGTAACAGAACAAGCCCAAAATGGGCCGAACTTTGCGCTGCAAACGGTCCACGTGGTACAAAGCGGATAGGTCAACATTCAGGCAAGATCCTCCATGCCGCCACACCATGTTTCTCGCGGTGAGTGGCCCCAATCTTGTTGCGAGCGACAAAGGCTGCAGGAGAACCATTCACGCCACAACCATGCTCTCCTCCCAATGCTTTGTTGTCAATTTCTTTGTAATCCTGTTTCTGTGTTTTCCCCATGTTAACGCGAAAAAATATAGTGCACCACACACTGAGCATCTCGTGTGTAATACTTAGCAAGCAGCATCCAAGGTATCCTAGTCGTGACGCTCTTGGGAGAGATCCGTCAGAGCGTAGATGACCGGTGGCTTGTCCTTAGTCATCGAGATCAAAAATGAGTAGCAACGTAGGCTGAAAAAGAGAATTATGGAAAAACAAAACAAAATATAATATAAATTGTGTTGGATTGATTGGATGATTTCTCAATCAGTCATGATCCTCTCATATTTAAAGGCCAACAGGTTTTAACCGTAAAAGATTAGAACTCCTAATTCAAACCAAACAAGACTTACATATATGGTTCGGTTATGCCATCTAATCTCTAAAGTTTCTATAATTAACATATATTTCCTATTCGACCACGTAACCTTCCATATACACAGATATCCTTTATTGCAGTTCAGTCTTCTTGGATTCGATTACCTGCTCGATTCGAACATCTGTTCACGTACTACCTGCTCGGTCTGACTACCTACTTAGAGACCAATTGCTCTATGTCTCCATATGCTCGAATCTGACCAGTCCTTCCACCTGCTCAGAGAACAGCTGCTCAATCTGACCATGTGCTCGAATTCGAACAATCAATGTTGACTTGACTAGCTTCCCAGAGACCATATGCTCAAATTCGACCAGTCAAAAACACGCACCTGCCAGCTCGAAAATCACCTGGTCAGAGATAACCATAGCTAGAGATCACCTGATCAAGGATAACCACAGCCAGAGATCACCTGCTAGAAGACCATCTGCTTGGTTCAACCACTCTCACGCATTCGACTAGGTCCAACAATATCCCATTAAGCTGATCATCACTGCAATGATCACTATAGATAAATCTTATCATCAACACATGCTCCCATGTTTTTGGTAAACATACATGTTTAACACAAAACAATACCATCATTTATTCCTCAGAACGATGATAAGCAAAACATCAACCATATTTTATCTAAGTACTTCACGTCGTACCCCCTTTTATTGGATTTAACAACCTTGAACTGCCTCCGAAGAGACAGCGATCAGAATTTAACTGCATCAATAACTGCCTCCTTTGTAGGGTACATAGCACCCTGGGACATCTCGTTCTCATGGTACTGTCACGGTGTCTGATCAGCCTCGCTTAGCACCAGCTTTCAAAATTCATGATCCCTCCACTCTATAGGCACTGAAGCATTACCCTCCTCGTCAGATGAATCCCCATCGGCAATGCCTTCCTCCGACTCTTGATCCTCCAACTCCATCTCTTCAATGATGCTAGGGATATGCTCCCTTCATCGGCTACACCCATCGGTTGTAGCTCTAGAATATCTCCAACATCTTCCCTGGACTCGACATTAACCTGCTCCGATTCATCTTCCACTGCCTCACTTGGTCCTGCTATTGCTTCTGCAGAGTTCACCTCAGTTTGATCTTTCAGGTACGCCTCAACTAACAAAACCAGAGGCAGGCCACGTTCACAAGATATTTCTATATACTGCCTCCATATTGATGTGGCTTCGATGAGAATAAGCTCACCAAAGTATCCATAACTAGCACGGCTGATGACAGCTTTCAGCTTCAACTCATGTTCCTGCGGATCCAGTTAAAAAACTGTATGAGCCATTTGCACACACCCATAATAGTCCTCTCATTAGCTTTACTAAGACTCTTCATGACATGACGAAATCCAGACAGATCTACACCGCTAGGACCGTACCTAATTTCACCCTCACCATAATATATCTGAAAAATTAATTTATCTGTCATCCCTGAAAACACCCGCAAACATTACCAATTTTAAGACCGACGAACTATATTTCTCATTATCGGAGAAAATAATTTACCGACACCGATTCATACATAACAATAGGTTTTCAATAATAGTCCTACCCAAACTAACCTAGAAATATCACTCTATACAATCTATATTCACTAGCTATTCTACTGTGTGCAAATTAAACGCTACCATTTTCTAAACGTTACATCCTAAGTTCATATATTATCATATAGTGCTACCTCCTAGGTCACATAGTATAACCCTACAATTATTATTCTATAAAATCTACATTTCTAAAACTAAGATAGTAAAAATAATATTCTATATTTCACTGCTATCATACCATATTCTAAGTAAATTTGACAATTTTCTACTAAACATAACATTTTCTAAACCCTAGGTCATATATGTATAAAACCTATATTATATACTACTACTGCACTAATTAACAACAATAAAAAGAAAAAAAAAAGACTTACCAGAAAGTGATCTTTAAATCCGCGGATCAAATGCAGGAAGGCTTCGCCGGACTCTCTTCCTCCCCTCTCCTCTCCTCTCTTCTCCTCCCTCTTCACAATTTTTTTTCTGAATAAAATGTGATTTTAGGCTATTTTTACTCCTTTTATAGAGGAGGCCGGAGGGGGTGGAGGCCGGTTGGCGCGAGCAGGTAGTCCCCCTAATCGCCCTCTGAGAAAGCGGTAAGGATCCCTACCCGCCCCTTCAGAGGGCGATAAGGCCTGAGCACGGACAGGTACCCTCTTACCGTCCTTGAGAGGGCGGTTAGGCCACCCGTCCTCCCAGGAGCGGTTAGCAAGCTTAACTGTCACCCTCTTAGAAGGCTGCAGTCCTCTGAAGCACTGCAAACGCCTAATTTTATAATTTTTTTATAGACATAGAGAATCTATTTATTTAAATTTTTAATAAAATTATAAAAAAAACTCGGAATCGAGCAGGCGAGTTGGTGGGCGATGGCCTCTGTACACGCAGGAGTCGGCAGAGGCTAGTGGGCCGGGGACACGTGTGGTCCGTTCGCCCGAGATATGCCAGAGATCGACTCGGTTCCTGTTGGCCGGCCGACGAATTTTTTTATTTTTATATTTCGAAAATTAAAAAATTGTAAAACTAGGTATCCATTAAAAAATTAAAAAATAGGTTTACTATCGCCTATATGGACGCTAGGTTTTAAAAAATAAAGATGTTACACTCCCAACAGACGACAAGTCAAAAAATAAAAAACACTATATTCTATTGCTCTCAAAATTCAAAATGTTATTGAAATAGTTATGAAAAATTCTAAAAAAATTATATTATAGATAATACTATTATTTACCTCTTAAAAAAAATTCAAACAAAAATATAATATGTATAATGAGAAACAAAAAGGATAAATTTTATTATACACAGTTGAGTTGAAATTTTTAGAGAGATGCATTGTAGCATCTTCTACCAATACTTTTTTCAGAATTTTTTATAACTGTTTTGATAGTGTTTTGAATTTTGAGAGTAATGGAACGTAAGGTATTTTTTATTTTTCAACCTATTCCTCATTGGAAGGGTAATATCTTTATTTTTTAAAACTTATTGCCTATTAGAAAGGTGATAACAAGGTGTCGTCCTTACAAAGAGCGACATAGCCTATTTTACGATTTTTTTCAAACGGACATTTACTTTTGCAATTTTTTTGATTTTCAAAATATAAAAATAAAAAAGCTCGCCGGCCGACTATAAAGAGTTTTACCGTGACAGTGAATTGGGCTGAACGAGAACAGTATTGGTTATAGAAAATAAATTAGAAACTTTTGAAGTTTTGCGAGGAAACTTTTGGGACATTTTGGAGATACATCCGGTAACCTATTCATACAATAAAGACCAAAATTTCTAAGTTTCTCTCTATACTTTTCGTGTTCATCTTTTCGTAGTGATTTTCGATGCATCTCTTGATAGTTGCAACTTGTGTTAGTTTGTTCCTTCCATAATCATCATAAGACATCAAGATTACTCTATGAGAAATTTGGTTGGCCGAATTTTAGTAAATCTTGCAATATTTGTGTTTGATCTATTTTCGTAATAATCTATCACAATCTGTTTGTGGATTTTATATCTTTAGATCCAGAGATCTGGTTAACCTGATTTTGAAAGGAATAGTTTTGCATGATTGTCTACTTTCTACCATAAAATTTTAGGGCAATCCAACGATTGGATTTTTCTAGGCAATCCAACCTGATTCTGATAGTTGTATCTGCCGAACTGAATTTCGTGAATAAATTAAATATTTCATTAGGGTGATTTAAATTTTGAATTTAGCTTCCACAATGTTTCACCCCCTCTGATTGGGTAATTTGCGCTTCAATCCTACAAATGATTTCGACTTCAATTTTTTCTTTCTTTTTTTCTGTTGAAATTACAATAATATGTGTATCTTTTGTAGCAAAAATTGCAGATTTCACATGCTCATGCACTCTGAACAATGGCACGGTTGAATTATAGCTACATATTCACAAGATACTCAAATACAAATGGTTCAACCACCCTGACAATGATGTGAAACAAAAGATCAAACGCAACATAATAGGTACCTGCTATATGTCCCAATTTGTTACTAGTGTTAAAGATTCTTTTATTTTAAGTTGAACAAGTATTTTTATGTGTTACCGTAAGTAGTTCTGCATTGAAAAATAAACAAAATTTCAGAAACTATAAAGCAACTTTTGGGCTTCTTTTTTCCCAGGCATTACTTTGGTATTCTAGGAGGCAAATTTATGGGTCTGTAGAAGCAAAATTGCATAAACTTTGAAGCAAATTTATAAGTATATATTCTAACTAACAGTCAATTTATGTATTTTAAATAAGCAACAAATTTATGAGTATATATTCTAACTAACAGTGAATTATGTATTTTAAATAAGCAATTTGATTTTCATAAGAAGCAACAACTCTAATTTGGAAAACCAATCTTATATACACATGTGAAGCAAACTTCATGCATACAGCATATGGACAATTCGTGCAAATTTGTTCATAAGCTACCATTATTTCTCCCATGTCCAACAAAAATAAATAAATTAATTAAAATCCTGTTATTACAATGCATTTTTTGTCATGTGAATAGATGTGTCTCCTTCCTTGAAACTCTATTTGCTAGTCTTTCCTTACAAGTTGAAACATCGTATTAGTTAGATCCACATATGTGCTTTGTTCTTTGGTTGCGCATTCATGTCGAATGATAGGCTTATCGACTTTTCACGTCCTTTTCTTGCTGATCTACGTGGATTTTTTACTCTTTCAGGATACTCGGCCTTGCTCTCACCTAGGACCCCCGCCGCACCCCTTCTTCCCTGGCTCACCCTCACTGCCTCACAGCTCGCTGAGACCGAGCAGCCGCGCTAGGGCTTCATCGCCGAGCGTTGTGCATCCCAACAGGCAGGGGCAGAGCCAGGATTTGACGATAGGGGGCAAGGAGAGAGAAATTTGAATTGGTTTTAGAAGCTATTAAATTTATTCTTGTAAAAAACATAATTTCTCTTATATTAATATTGATTAATATATTTTATTTTTTTAAACAATAAAATATAGGTGTTACGATGAATTCATATTCCATGATCTATTTAAAATATCTTTTTTTTCTTATTCATACATAGATGTACTACTTTTCCTATAGATAGTTATCCATTCAACGTCGATATTGCTTTTTCTAGTTCGATATTGAACTACCATAAAAATTACTAAAAATATATATATAATTAAAAATAACTAGAGCTCAGATCAATAAAGAGTAGAGTAGTGTAACATAAATCATAACCATTAAAAACAAACATTTTAAAATTGATAAATTTTAGCAAGAAAAAAGTATTTTATTTAGATGCATTCATAATAACCATGCATAGTAAATTATACTCATGATATCTAAGTATCTAAAATGTGTTATAAAAAAGATATAATATTCGAAACATATATAATAGATAAAATAAATTTGTTATTTAATTTTTATATACTACTAATTATATATACATACATATATAAGCATCGGGTGGCCTTGCCACCCCTGTCTCCGTCCTTGCCAGCAGGTGAAGGGAGAGGCTGAGGGAGCAGAGATGGGAGTGGGTGGTTCGCACTGGGAAGTGCCGCGTGCGGGTGAGGAAGGATGGAGACCTAGGCAGTTTTCGCGAGCCGATTTATCGAGGGCACATGTGGCTGCTCTGGTTTTTAGAACCACGAACAGAGAAACGCCGATTTTTTTTTAATACGGAAAAAACCTCATCTCTATTACCGAGTAACAGAATCACTGTTTAAGTCTCTTACAACCAACCAGTAAAAAACATGAACGAAAAGTAAACAGTTCAACAGGGATATAACCTGCTCGAAAACAAAAGCCAGCAAAAACTAAAGACAGAAGGAAGACACTTAAAAGTCTACACGACAAGCAACGGCAGACTTAAACCACTCTGAACCGAATCAGAACGATTTCACTGGACATCCTCGACATCTTCAACATGACCTTGATTTCCATTAGAGTTCTGCTCATCCTCTTCATTCTGATCTTCAGCAATGATCACTTGTTGCTAGAAAGAACCCTAAATGTAGACAGTGAATAATTGGCGAGAGCATCCATCACTGTATGAAGCCTTGAGCTCCTTCATAGGTGACTCTAATGGGTGAGAAACGCCGATTTTATTCGGATTTTTTTATTATATGTGAGAGGAGAGGGGTGTGGACGGAACTCATGCTTTACATAAGTTACAATAAAAATATAAATATTGGATATGATAATATTAACATAAATTTAAAATATGAAGATGTGAATGCGTCATGAGAGCGTCGTCAAACGAATACATCGGGAACAATATTGTAGTTTGATTTCAAAATATAAGATTAAAAAAAGGAGGTAATTATCCACTAATTTCACTTTTATTTTTATTTATTTTTATTAGTAAAATATGTCTCTTATCCGTATTTGATAATGAGGCGAGAAGACTGGAGGACGAGGGTGAATAACAAAATAGATAAATTTTTCAAATTTGAGAGGTTTTTATTATATGTAAGGATAATATTTTTCTTCTAATTTTTCTATTTATTTTCATTAGTAAAACGAGTCTCGTATCCGTAGCTGGTAACAATACGGGGAGACTGAATGACGAGAATGTATAACAAAAGTGAGTAAATTATTTAAATTTTATGAGATTTTATTAGATAGGATGAGATAATGAAAGAGATAACACGGAAACCAACTCATATTTTATATATTAGAAATATTGTATATAATAAAGATAAGAGATAGGAAAATAAAACAAATTGCACGAATGGCGAGACTTTTTTAGCTTTGCATCCGGTAACCATGGAAGGGAGCCGAACACGCCCATAAGCAGTTAGTCGACGTGCCTGGACCATGATTGTCGAACTTCATTTCATCATTTGCAACCCATTTCACCCCAAACGCTTTAGTTAATTGAAGTGCCTTTATGCGGGTTCTCTTATTTTTTTAGGGTAAAGGTTTGGGCTTGCACTGCCCACTACACTTGAAAGGGCCCATGGACTACAACCAGTTTGAGGCCCAACATGATAGCCTAGTTCCCACCATAATCCCAGAGCTACCAAAACTCCATTTTCAGCTATCACCATCCTCCAGTTCTGTTTCTGAGGCTCAAAGGATGCCAAGAATTGTCCAAGGCACATAATTCATATCAACCGACCGAGATTATTACCCCAACTAATTTGCAACAAACTACCGCCATCCTTCTCAAACTTTAACAAGCATCATCGTTTCTGAGATCAGTTGCTGTCATCAGCTTTCCTGCTGCTTAATCAGATAGATAGATCCTTCTTTTCTCTTTGCGGAAGAAGCACCATGTATGTGGCAAGTACATGGTCCTGCGTGCCTCAAGGAGGAAGCATGCATTCCCAAGCAAGCATTTGCATAAGGCAGTTAGGTGGAGCAAGTCTACCAACGCTAACGATGTCGATCGAACGCTGCAAGCCATGGAATGCCATCCGTCCACCTAACTAATCAATATATCACCAGCTCTTGCGATGAAGGGGATTGTCTCAAGGAAGGGATCTTTAAAAAAATGAAGATGTGATTACGTGAGACCACGAGTAGTCACCGATAGGCTATATCAGTTGACTATTTACCATTTGTCTGGTATAGCCACAGAACATCGCCGGCCAAGTATTCTGTAATCTTAACTTTGTGACAATCATATATATTGGAGGAGTATAAACAAACAATATTGGGCTTCAAAAATCCCCAGCGAGAGCCTTCAAACCCTTTATGAACTACACACTCAACTGAAATAGGTTAGTTTTCAAATATTGCAGTTTCTTGTACCTCTGTGCACCTTTCAACTCATCCTTTTTTTTTTTCTTTTTTGAGATTCAACTTCCCGATTATGTGGTCCTAGGGGATGAGGTAGGCATCCATGCATGATCTACCTACCCGCTCAAGAGCACCACCACACCAGAATCCACCTAATTATCTACTGGTAATTATAAGAACTAATTCAAATGTAATAAGGGGAGATGGGATGTTAAGAATTCTTTTGAAACCTTCTCTTTTGCACCTGTTTGTTTCAGATTGTTTTTGACTTCTGCTTCTGTTAGAAGCTCAAACAAACGAATTTACTAAAAAGTGATTTCTGATAAACCAGAGGGCTGCATCTGAGAAAATAAACTGGAAGCTAAGAAGCTAGCTGAAAGTAGCTTTTCTGAGAAATAGTATGCTGAGAAGTAAAAAAAAAATGTTATAAAATACAACAGCTAAAATTCAAAAATAGCTTTTCAGAAAAACGAAAAGCACAGCTTTTCAGAGAAACCAGAAAGTCCAACTAATTCTTAGAGTCTGTTTGTTTGAGCTTTTATTTTTGAGATTTTCCGAAAAGTTGTACTTTTTGCTGGTTTGAAAAGCTGTTTTTAGAAATAGATTGTTGACTTTTACAATAAATTTTTGGCTTTTCAGCCCTTAGCTTCTCAGAAAAATATCTCTCAATGAGCTTCTCAACTTTAATTTATTTTTTTCTTAAAACTCTATTTATCCTGACTTCTAGCTTCTGACAACAGCAGAAACGGAGCCAGAAACAAACAAGACCGTATTTGTGAACAATTGTCTTTATCTACAGGGAAACAACGGAAGCTACCTGAAACCTACCCCCGGATGACAGCCTCGACACCTGGCCTTCTTCTTGCAAAGTCCAAACGGAACTCCATGCAGCTCAGGCTAGCTGCAGCTACTTCTCCTGCGTGTTGTATACTAGTAGTACTTTTCTTTCTATCTGTCCCTTCCAGTCACATCTATTGCTTGCAGAGCAGCAGGTTGACCTCCGGGAGAACGACAGCGTCTTGCTTGCGTGAGAAATGAGAATGATGTAGTATATGCCTGACCGGCTGAAAGCGAAAGTTGTCTGCTTATTGTGGCTCAGAATGTCTCCACCGCGCACATTGGATTTTTTAATTGCTCTTCGCTGTGTCTTGAAAAATTCTCCGATGAACATTTGCTTGGAGTTTGAAGGTCGGTGTGATGGCTGTCCTAAATCCTAAAAGGCACGTTTGTAAAAGGTGACAGGATTCCAAATCCTCAGAATTTGATGTTGGTACAAATCTGAAATAATATTAGGAGGTTTGTAATTCAATCCCCTCTTTCAGGCAGGCCATAACTCGGCGATAGTTTGAGTTTCTAGAGAACATGCATCCTCAACGATGCTGTGGCAAGTGGATATATATCCTCTGTGCATGTATCTACTTGTTCCAGCTTGTGTCTTGATCATCTGGTGAAGTACAGGATTACGTATAAGTAACTAAAGTGCTGAACCCAAGTTGTTGACTTTTGTAATTCCTTTTTATTATTTCAGTATACTCCAGCTTTTGATTCTAGAATTGAGAGTTACTCAACTAGTAGACCAAGATTTCAAATTGCGATTTTTGCGGCTTCGCAGCATGGTCCGAGAAAAGGAAGCTATCACTAGCTATCCTCGGAGCTATCCTTCGTCGCATTTTTGTATTAACAAATATAAAATATTGAAATTTGTACATAATATAGTTCATGCTTGAAAATTTATGAAGATATAGTATATAAGAGGCACTGCATATAACACAATAAGACTAGAAGTCATAATATTTTTAACATAAGTATTCAATCAGTAAGAATAAGTGTTGGAGTACTGAAAAAGAGTAAGAGATGGTGTCTTGCTATTTTTTCTTTTTTGCCATAGATCAAGCTTAATGGAAATGCTTTTAGGCCTTCTAGGAAAGTTAGATTTCAAAATTGACTTGTCTTGGGGCATATGGCATATGGCTACATACGCATGATAGGGGAGCTATGCCTGGCTATGAGTTACAGCAAAATAGCGCAACTATTTAGAGCTATAACGCTTATAGCTCATGTAGCTGAAGGTTAATTGGTCTGTTACTTCGCATTTGAGGTCCAAAATTGCTATTGCATAGCTATAGTTAGATATTTATAACCTTGAGTACCACCATAGATTTAAATAATCTAGGACAAAAAATCCAAAATAAATCAAAGGATATATATGATCTACATTTGAATTTCAAAAGAGACGAGCGGTGGTAGGTTGTATGTAATCCCCGGTTTGATTGATCATGTTGAGAAATGATTAATTCATATCTGTTAAAAAGAGTGATTTCTTCAACAGTTATCTTTTTTTTCATATTTGTTAGAGAGATATGCCTTTTTAATAGCATCTTTCATCTTGTGTGCATATATACAAAAATGTTATTTTACATCTCTGACCTAATACGTCTTAGCCCAACCTTCTCTCACGCCCACGCCTACACCGAAATGCTCCCACGTGTCCCGTCTCACCCACGCACCTGCTCACGCCATGTGGCCACCCAAATGTGTGCGCCTAGCATGTATCGCTTGTCCTATATCGTGGTGCTCAGTAGTGCTCATTTGTTTTTAGTAGCAGTTGTTGTTTAGTAAATCTTGAGTAATTTCTATGATTCGAATGTTTTATTATGTTAGTAGTTTTGTTCACTAATATCCGCTAATTAGTGTTCAGTAGTTTTTCAATATGACAGTAGTTTTAAGTTATTGAAAAATTGTTTAGTAGTGTCAGTAGTCTAGTGTCAGTAGTCGTCGCTATTTAGTAGTGTCAATAGTTCTAATTCATAGTAATTGTTCGGTAATGTTAGTAGTTATCAATTTTTTTTAATAGTGTCAATAGTTTTTAGTTAGTAGTGTTAGTAGTCGTTAAAATTATTCAGCAATTTGTATTGGTAGTTATCAGTTATGCCAGTAGTATAATTAGTTTGTTCAATAGCAGTTTTGTCAGTAGTTTTAAGTCATTTAGTAGCTTTAGTAGCTGATTTGGATGAAGGAGGGCTGAGGGCACGACGACTAGGGCCGAGGTGGCGTGAGGGGGGTGGTGCGGAGGCCAGGGCCGAGGGCGTTGCAACCGGGGTGGCACGATGGCTTGGGGAGGGGCGTGACGGCCCGGGCCAAGGCGGTCAGGGGTGCGGCACGGTGGGCAACATGTGGCGAGCGCTAGGGCGGGATGACATGTGGCAGGCATCGGACGGGGGTGGGGACACGTGGCGTGTAAGGGTTGGTTGGGCTGGTGGGGGTATGATGCGGGTAGGCTGGAGAGCCTCTAGTTGAGTGGGTTAAGTCTTAGGGTGTAGAATATAGCACTACCGTATATATGTATATATACATACACATAATGTAATAGATGAATAAATTCTATTCTACACTATTTTATTATATTCTATAGAATTATAACACGTTATCAGCATCTTTACTCTCCATTATTAGAAAATAGACCTCAAATATAGAGAGGATAACGACGCTAATAAGCCAGACCGAAGGCATCAGGGCTCGAATCGAAGCAAGAGCGATCTATCGGAGATGGACAACGAGATGTGCTATGATTCCACTATCCTCATAAAGTCCATCGCCTCTTACAACGGCCAATCCTCATTCGCATCCGTGCATATCTTCGTCGATCTTCCCTGAGAGCACACAAGATCCAACAGTGACGGCGACCTCTTCTACCATCCACACATCGACGGCTTTGCCTAATCAACTAATCCGATCAGCCAGTGCAGTTCAAACCGCAGAGGGTAAGAAATCATGGTTTCTTCCAAGATCGACGTTGTCCTTACCTCTCTTATGCGATTTGAGGACGCTATTCTCTTCTTTTTCTACCTTCCCGGCCTTGCCCTCACCGTTGCGATGTCTCTTGACGACGGACCCTTCGGATCCACGACGGCGACCGGTGGAGGGCTCCTTCCCGCGGCGCGCGTGCATCCGGCGACGCCATCAACCCGGCGCAACTCGGGCTCCGGCCAATTTGGTTTCAGAACATTTTCTTGGTGATTAAAGCAAAACCTGGGCTCGTTAACTACCATTAAGCGCCCTAACCGTCACCATTGAATCGATGAACGGATGGGAATTGATGATACAGGTCGAGAGAAAAGAACGTCTCCTCCCTCCAAGGTCCCGGCCGGAGAGCTGAAGCGATGTGGCCTGACCGGCCATCAAGGCGGCGGCTCCCACATGTTCCAACCATAGCCAGGAAGCCCAGCTACCCGTCTCCAAGGCGAATTAAACCCGAGCACAGCAGCCACACCCACCACTGCCCACCTACCTCCCCTCCCCATCAATGCCGCGACTGATGTGTATCCACGCCCCGCCATCCGCCTCGCCTCGCCTCGCCTGCCCCGTTCGAGAGTGCGACACGAGACACTCTGTAGTTTGTGGAGAGCCCCCTCCCGGTTCTGGAATTTGCTGGAAGCTGCAGGAAGATTGCTATGTTTTGATTCAAGGGGAGATGCATCATTCGTCAACGCTACTGTTGAGAACTTAACTAACTCTTTTTATTTGCTCTTCTAGTAGTAAACAGCGGATGGCGAGATCGTAGCATCACTACTACAAAATCTATGTTTTAACACCTAGATTTGATTTATACAGGTGGTTCGTAGGAAGAACCGTCTGAGAAAATGGTTGTGGTCCCGTACGATTGAGGACCGTCTATGAAAAGTAATTTTTACCATTTTCACAGACGGTCCACATAAGTAACCGCCTATGTAAATGGAGTATTTCCACATGTGATTCCTTATGCGGACTACTTGTGACAATTGATGTCATTTGCACAGACGGTCGACATAAGAAACCGTCTGTGAAAACTAATTTTCACAGGCGGTTTCTTATGTGGACCGCATGTGCAAATGACATCAATAGTCCATAAATACTCCTTCTTCTCAGCCAGCTTCATTCAGACAGATTTACTGTTCGAAACAGTAAGCATTTACTGTGGCGGCCGATTTAGAAAATAGGTGGGGAAGATCTTGTTTTTTATTTCCTTGGAGGAGCCAAATAAGGTATGTATATCTTATCCCTAGCTTGCATTTTTTTTAAGTTTAGATTTAGATTTAAGGTTAAATTAGAGTTTCAATGTGATCTAGAGATGCTCATGGTTCTTGCCATTTAGATCATCAAATTAGCTCAAATTTGTTGTAATATTGATTTAATTGTGTAGATTTACATGATTCTAGTATTATATTTTAAAAATGTAGCTAGAATGTGATATTTTTTAGCCTTAGGAGGTTTCATCATGAATGATGATATTTTCTCTAGATCTAGATCTAGAGAGGGAGAGGGAGAGGGAGAGGGAGAGGGAGAGGGAGAGAGAGTAATGAATTCACATTATTTTGAGTCATAAATTTACGTTAATGTAGATTCAATTGTGTAGATATATTATAATCATAACAAGCCCATATTTTTCTTTTTAAAAAAATCTTTTTAATTCTGATTTTCAAATTAATTAATTAATTAATGTATCTAATTTTGTGGTTGAAGTTAAAGATGGACAGAGCATGGATGTATGATGCGTCAAGATATGGAGAAATATATATCAAAGGACTCTCTGTTTTTATTAAAGCCGTAGAGAATGACGCTTTAACTAAGAAGACAAAGGAAATATACTGTCTTGAGAGGTTTTGTTGAGGATTACAAATGTTGGTCCAATCACGACTAACAACGTACAAGCAAACCAAACCAGGATATCGCTGCTGATCAAGTAGATGGTGATGATGAGGGAGCAGTCGAAGGCGACACTGATGTTATGATGGATGATGATGCCGATTTTGATCTGGATGATGATGCTGACTTTGATCTAGAGAAAATGCTGCGTCACGCAGAACCGCATGTTTTAAGGGACACGAGAGGTTTAGATAATTTCGAGGCGTTAAAAAAGGCATCGAAGGAACTTTTGTATGAGGAATCGAAGGGCTGTGATAAAGAGTTTACGGTGTTGCATTCGGTGCTTGAACTTCTAAGGTTGAATACCAGCAATGGATGGTCCAACAAAGAGTTTCTCGAATCTGTTGAGTCTCTTGGCAAATATGCTTCCGAAGCCTAACTCCTTGCCCACCACCACTTATCTGGCGAAGAAGCTTATCTGCCCGTTGTCATTGGATGTGCAAAAAATACACGCGTGTCTGAACCACTGTATCCTCTACCGTAAAGAGTACGAAGCCTTGGATAGATGTCCAGTGTGCAATGCGAGTTGGTACAAGAGGAATGATGATTGTGAGGACGAAGATGCTTCCGCCAACACGAAGAAGAAGAAGAGTAATGCTGGCCGTGATGAAGAAGACACTTCTTCCAACGCAGAGAAGAAGAGAAGAAGTCCTGCGATAGTGATGTGGTACCTACCAGTGATACCCCGCTTGCAGCGCCTGTACTCGAACCCTAGGGACTCTGAACTGATGCGTTGGCATTTCGATAAGCGCAAGAAGGATGGAACTAAGTTTCGACACCCTGCTGATGCTAGGCAATGGAGAAAGTTCGATGCCATGTATCCAGAGTTCGCTGAAGAACCAAGGAATGTAAAGTTCGCGTTGAGTATCGACGGAATGAATCCTTTCGGTAACATGAGCACCTCACATAGCACTTGGCCAATGGTCCTGACCATCTACAACCTTCCTCCATGGCTATGCATGAACCAGAAGTACCTTATGCTATCCATTCTTATCTAAGGACCGAAACAACCAGGCAACGATATAGATATGTTTCTGGAACCATTGATGGAAGATATGGCGAAACTGTGGAACGAGGGGGTCCGGGTGTGGGATGAGTTCCGACGACAGTACTTCACGCTGAAAGCAATGATTTTCGTTACCATCAATGGTTATCCCGCTCTTTTTAACCTATCGGGACATGTTAAAGGGAAGCAAGGATGTGCAGTGTGCTTGGATGAAACCGCGTCTGTGTACCTTCCATACTCACAGAAGGTAGTGTACACGCGACACCGACGGTTCTTACTCAGAACTCACAGATACCGCAATATGAAGAAACATTTTGACAACACGGTTGAGGAAGATACTGGCCCGAAACCTCGCAGCGGGGCACGAGTGTTTCAAATGGTCAGTAGCATCAAGGTTGTTTTTGGGAAGCCGCCGAAGGGTAAAAAGAGGAAGAAAAGTGAGACGCCGACCAGCACGCTGTGGAAGAAGATGCCAATTTTTTTTAAGTATTTGTCCTATTGGAAGGACTTGGACGTTCGTCACAACATCGATATCATGCACGTTGAGAAGAATATGTATGATAGCATCATTGGCCTCTTACTGGACATACCAGGTAAGACAAAAGATGGAATCAAGTCACGTAAGGACTTGGTGCATTTTGAAATTAGGCCAGAGCTACACCCTGAAGACAGACCAAATGAGAAACATTATCTTCCACCGGCTAGCTACTCTCTAACACTTGAGGAGAAAAAGGTACTGTGCAAGTGCTTACGTGGGGTGAGAGTCCCGACTGGCTACTCATCCAACATTAAGAACTTAGTCTCGATGAAAGATTTGAAGCTAATCGGCATGAAGTCTCACGATTGTCATGTGATGATGACGCAGATGCTTCCTATTGCAATCAGGGGTATCAAGCCAAGATACATAAAGGTGGTCATCACACGGTTGTGTCACTTCTTCAACGCAATTGCTCAGAAGGTGATCGATGCTGAAAAACTGGGTGCTCTACATAGTTCCTTGGTAGAGACTTTATGTCAACTTGAGATGTGCTTCCCTCCATCCTTTTTTGATATTATGGTACACCTCTTGGTTCACATCGTGAATGAGATAATTACGCTGGGCCCTGTATTCTTACATTAGATGTATGCGTTTGAGCGGTACATGAGCATTCTCAAGGGCTATGTACGGAATCGTGCTCATCCAGAGGGTTCCATGATCGAGGGCTACAATACCGAGGAAGTCGTTGAGTGTTGCATCGATTACATAAAAGATTCTAATCCGATTGGTGTACCTGTATCTCGACATGAGGGGAGGTTGTCTGGGAGAGGGACCAAAGGAAAGAAAAGATTCATCGATCATGATTACAAAGTAGTGTAAGAAGCACATTTCACCATCTTGCAGCAGATCAAGTTAGTGGCGCCGTACGTCGAGCAACACCTAAATGAGCTCTACACAAAAAATCGAGGCTGCTCGTATGATTGGATCTTGAAAGAGCACAAGCGTCGCTTCACAACATGGTTCAAGAACCAAAACCTTCTGGATGGTGAATCTGTAGATAAAAAAAGTGTGAAAATGTTGGCTTGTGGCCCATCAAGTTTAGTTACGTCATGGCAAACGTATGACATTAATGGGTACACGTTTTATACCAAAGCAAAAGACAAGAAGAGCACGACCCAAAACAGCGACGTTAGAACAGAAGCCTATGACACAACAGGGGAAAAGGTCACCTACTATGAGTTCGAGAAGAAATCTGGGAACTCAACTATGGAGTGAATCTGCAGATCCCCGTCTTTCGGTGCAAATAGGTCAAACACACAAATGGTGTGGCGGTGGACAACTACGGCTTCACAATTGTCGACCTCAGCATTGTAGGCCACAAAGATGACCCGTGGGTACTCGCTGATCACATGGTACGTAACGAAAGGTGGGATACACGATACGGACAAGCCGGATGCGATGACGGTCCGTACACACTTTCCGGTAATAACACAACTTCTAATTCTTGTATCCCACTATTAATGACGAAGAGTTTTATTGAACTAACGAATACGTTGCGTTTTTATTTGTAGTGCCACAAGCAAGATTTCAATACCGTTCTTTATGGATACTATGTTTGCCAATTTCTTAGGATAAACGGGAGGTACACAACGAACCCTGAGGACATAAGTCATCATTGCGCCTGCACATTCTTATTCGGTTATGTTTCCGTTGTTAGTAGTGTTTTAACTCTTTTAGTTGTGTTTTCAAACCAGGCAAGGATGATCCAATGTGCCAACCAAGCTCTCACTGACAAAGAAATCCAAAACGTCCAACGTGACATGTGCTGGTTTATTATGTACGAAGTCATCCACAAGAACGGTAGATTCTTTGATCGCGGAGGTGAATTAGCTAGCCATCTGAGACTTTGTGTGTGGGAGAGCGACTCTTAGCTCTATAGGCTTGTGATGTTGTAAATATTGTTGTACTTATGTTAAATATTGAAATATGTGATGCTATTTATATTGTTATTGAAACTGTGTGAAATCTAGATGGAATAAAATATATTCTAATTATTATTTTTTAAATAAATATATACCACAAGTGGAACCGCCTGTGGAAATCTTTATATCTAAGGCGGCAGCTAATGTAGGCCGTCTGTGGAAATCGATTTCCACAGGCGGTCACTTTTGCGCCTATGAAAATCGTTGATTTTCACAGGCTTTCGGTCGCAGGCGGGTGCGCCAAACGTCTGTGAAAAAATGTTTTTACCCGTTTGTACAGTATCGTTCTGTACTAGTGCGTATTAATGTCTACTTAGTGGATACCAGATGGCGGGTGATTTAGCAGGCCTAAAATTCCAATAGTGCTATTTAGAAAAACACTGAATACTTTGTGTAGTTGTGTATATATCACATTGGCCTTGTCCACTAGCAATGCCAGATGTTTGGATGGCTTGGCCACCCCCACGCATCGTCCAGAGAGCATTCTTTTCATCAAATTTGACCTTTTTTTGGAGCAAGTCAAAATCTGGCCTTGCTCAGATGCATCGACGACCGAACCGAACCGAACCGAACGGTCCCATGTTTTCATGAGAATCGCTGCAGCAGAATCTGCGAGAACTTCGACAAAGTATTGCAAAACGGAACGGCAACAAAGTGATGCGCAAGCAGGGCAACTGCTCAATGGCCTCCTCATCGGCACTCTAGTGTGCCGGCCGCTGAGCGAAGCGAACAAGAAGAAGCGGTTGCCTGCCTGCTCGATCTCGGCCGGCTAGCTTCTGAACCCCTCTCTCAATCCGCTTCGGAAACGGATACATGACCTGGTCGGCGGCGGATCGAGGCCGGATCGGACGCGGCCAGAGCGCCGGTCCACCATAAGTAATGCAGCCTCGCCGGGCCGGTCTCGATCTGAGGCTTGCGCATCGACCGATCGATCTGAGGCCGCCGCCGCTCCGGTCCGGCGCGGGAGCAGAGGTCAGTGGAACTCTCCTCGACATTGGGACTATACTTCTCGCTATGTGTTTCAGGGCTGTTTCGGACGTGGGAATTTCAGACGAAACATTGTTAATTTCCTCTAGGCATTCGGTTGGCCGGTTTGCTTTCAGCTGATCATACACTTGAGCACATTTCGAAAAAGAAGATATCCTTAGCGTAACTGTATCGATTGCGTCGCCGCTAACATGCAGCTACGTGCGTGTCTCTCGAAAAGACTCTGTACTTTTTATAGCAGCACTTTCTTGCGGCCCTGTCCCCACCTATATTTCACCTTCCTGTCTTTTCCAATCATGCGAGCTTGAAATCAAGTCGCCAAAAATTGCACATGAGCGGGTTTGTTGGAGTCCTTATTTTTTGGTGGACATGTTTCAAAATGGTCTAATTTTTTCTTAATCAGTAGGGGTCTCCTTACTGTTCCGGTTAAAAAAACATTTTCCCCATATATACGGTTTGTTTGAAATCTATTTGTAGTCCTCCAAAATTAAATACCACGCATCCAATATCACGTCTTGTTTTTACATGGTATAGATATGGATTTTGAATTTTTTTATTCTTATGGATCATCGTGGGAATTGAAGCCTCCGCGGTGAAAGGACAGGAGTGGAAATACCACAATTCCTATGGGGTGACATAGAAAGAGTGAGAGTGTCTGTGATGATGCTGGGCAGGGCAGGCTGGGGTTGATGGGGGTTGGATCATCCAACCTCCAACCATCTCTCCCTCCCATCTCTCAGTCAAGATCACAACTCAGTTTTCTCTCTCTCTCTCCTCTCGTCTCCCCCTCATCACACCTTCCGCCTTCTCTGTCTACCCTGGTTCCCTGGGCCCGGCCCCCGGCCCGCGTGGGGGCCGCCGCGCCGTGGCCACCGCTGCGGGCAGTTAAAAAGCGCGCGCGGGCGCGGCAGCAGCAGCGGCCGCGTCGCCACAGGAGGCACCACTACCACCTCGCACTGTCTCCCTCCCTCCCTCTCTCTCTCTCTACCCCGGGTCTGGGAGCACGCGCTGTAGCTACTTGGAGGGCGGCGCGTCGGCGAGCACATTTAAGGCGCCGCTTGGATCTTGATCTGGCCGGCCGAGCGCCGGCGCCTCCGCCTCCTTGTCCTGCTCGGCGGCGGCGGTGGTCGGCGCTGTCGCTGGTCGCGGCGTTCCGTCGAACGGGCTGCGGGCGAGCGGGCGCCGCGCGCCTCTGTACGGACTGACGGACGTACGGACTCTGTGTGTGTGTGTGTTCTGTGCTGTTCTTTGCTGCCATCTCTGCTTGCGTGCTAGAATTTGGCATCGCTGCAGCGCCAGCTCGAGATATTTTCCACCCAAATCTAGCTCCAAAATGCGATTTTGCCTCTGTCCCATCTCTCCTGCTTCTCAATCACGCGTCGTGCTCGGCTCGGCATTCCGTCGGGCGGGTTCTGGTCGCACCCATTGGGTTGGGGATGGAGATCTTGCCTGTTGGCGAGAAGAATAAATAGTCAGGCCACGGCTTTCTTTTTCCAGTTTGGTTTGGGAGCTTGTTGCTTTGCCTGTTAGCATATGATTGTGCTGTATTCACACGGTCACACCTCGTGCTCGCAATTTTGGACTCACCTCTACTGCGGACTTTTCTGTGGTCACATACATAGTCAGCCTATTCACCTGCCTAGAAACTCTCAATCTATGCCCTTGCTGTTGTTCTTATTCTGCCGGATGCTGGTACTCTGTTACAATTATCTGGTGCTGTGGAATTTTACCCCTTTAAATAGTCAGTTCTTTGCTAGTCACTCACTATCATTTAAGTACTGTATTATAGAAAACAACAGTTGCATATGCGAATTTCAAATACGCCTGATGATGAATTGTAGTAGCATTGTGGTAGTGATTTGTTGATATTAATGTGTTTGTTTCGCTTGTCAGAATTGATGAGCTGATAATCTATTTCTTTTGCATCTACCAGAAAGTCTGAAGGTCGGAGGACGCGATAATGGCCGAACCCTACCAAATGAACGGCATACTGAATGGGATGCTTAATTTGAGGCAACCTTCCTCTCCGTCCGAGGTTGATGAATTCTGCAAAGCGCTTGGTGGCGACTCACCAATACACAGTGTGCTAGTTGCCAACAATGGGATGGCCGCGGTCAAGTTCATGCGCAGCATCCGCACATGGGCTTTGGAGACCTTCGGAACGGAGAAGGCGATTCTCTTGGTTGCTATGGCGACTCCAGAGGACTTGAAGATAAACGCCGAGCACATAAGAATAGCCGACCAATTCATAGAGGTTCCTGGCGGAACAAATAATAACAACTACGCGAATGTACAGCTTATAGTTGAGGTTAGCACAATTGATCATCCTGATCCTTTTCACCTACTTTTCGAATAGTTTACATGTATTTTAACTCCATACAATTTGGTAATTAATATTGTCAATTCACCTGTCACAGATAGCAGAGAGAACTCGTGTCTCTGCAGTTTGGCCTGGCTGGGGTCACGCATCTGAGAACCCAGAACTTCCTGATGCTCTGAATGAAAAAGGAATATTTTTTCTTGGGCCACCATCAACTGCAATGGCTGCACTAGGCGATAAGATTGGCTCTTCTCTTCTTGCGCAAGCAGCAGGAGTTCCAACTCTTCCATGGAGTGGATCACATGTATGCCTTCTCCTCTTTCTGTTTAGGTTTGCCCCAATTTTTCCTCCACTAATTTAGTGCTTTTTAAAAATCAAATCAAATGCTCTGTAGGTGAAAGTTCCACCAGAAAGCTGCCACTCAATTCCCGAGGAGATATATAAGAATGCTTGCGTTTCCACTACAGAGGAAGCATTGGCTAGTTGTCAGGTGGTTGGGTACCCTGCCATGATCAAGGCATCATGGGGCGGTGGTGGTAAAGGAATAAGGAAGGTTGGTCTTCTTTTCAATTGTACTTTGGAAAAGAAAAGGAAAATGTCAAGTATTCAAAAAAAAACATGGAGCTAAAGTTTCAGGATAAAAATTAGATTAATTAATGCTAATTTTGGTGTCGTCTGCATGGATTTGTAGGTACATAACGATGATGAGGTGAGAGCACTGTTCAAGCAAGTGCAAGGAGAAGTCCCTGGCTCGC
The DNA here is from genome assembly GCF_958298935.1 of Phragmites australis. Lineage (NCBI taxonomy): Eukaryota > Viridiplantae > Streptophyta > Magnoliopsida > Poales > Poaceae > Phragmites > Phragmites australis. The sequence goes on along the minus strand of NC_084944.1, from coordinate 12,464,282 downwards.
CTATATTTATTATGAAAGTGGCATCTCAGGTGAGAACTGATTCTAAGATTTTACTCTTCTTTTTTTTTTTGTTTGCTTTGACTTTGTATTTGTTCTTTAAAATGCTATCCATGTATATGCTAGATGGGTAAGGCATATGAATTGATGATGTACACCATTCACTGTTCTCTGTATCCTGAATGCTTCTGTGCGATTATATTTGTTTCTGAAAACTTCTGTTTTGTTCTTTCATTGTAGAGCCGACATCTGGAGGTTCAGTTGCTCTGTGACAAACATGGCAATGTGGCAGCACTGCACAGTCGAGATTGTAGTGTTCAAAGAAGGCACCAAAAGGTTAGCTCTTAGATTTTTTTTCAAAGTTTTGGTTTCCATTGTGAGTTCTTGGAATTCATCTCATCTCTTGGATTGTGTATTGTGCACTGTAGAAGTTTTATATCTTTCTTGAATAAATTTTATTTGAACTAGTGCAAGAAAAAAAATCATAATTGTATTCTTACGTAGCAATATTTTTCACCATTTACCTCTGCAACAGATTATCGAGGAGGGGCCAATCACAGTTGCCCCTCCAGATACGGTTAAAGAGCTTGAACAGGCGGCAAGGCGGCTTGCTAAGTGTGTGCGATATGTCGGTGCTGCTACTGTAGAATATCTGTACAGCATGGAAACAGGCGAATACTATTTCCTGGAGCTTAATCCACGATTGCAGGTCTGTTCTAAACTTCTAATGTAGGTTTTTTGAAGTGGCATTCTTTATGGTTCTTGCATTTGAGTTTTTGACTGGCTTCCTTTCAGGTGGAACACCCCGTGACTGAATGGATAGCTGAAATAAATTTGCCAGCAGCCCAAGTTGCAGTAGGAATGGGTATACCCCTCTATAACATTCCAGGTACTTCAGCTTTCCAACTTGATGATTGATGTGATTATCTTGTTCCCTTAGTTCTGACATATAAATGGATCCTTCCAGAGATTAGGCGCTTTTATGGAATGGATCATGGGGGTGGCTATCATGCTTGGAGAACAATATCAGCTGTTGCAACTCCATTTGATTTGGATAAAGCACAGTCTGTAAGGCCAAAGGGCCATTGTGTTGCAGTCAGAGTTACTAGTGAAGATCCAGATGATGGGTTTAAGCCTACTAGTGGAAGAGTGGAGGTTGGTTTTACTTTACAGTAAGCTTTTCTTTTTGACAATCCATCAGCTGTGCTTACCCATATATTAACTGACATTTTTCTTTTGTGTTTTTGTCAGGAGTTAAACTTTAAAAGCAAACCAAATGTTTGGGCCTATTTCTCTGTTAAGGCAAGTATATGTCCATCCAAAATGGTTCTTTTTGCAAATTATTACTCTTGAATATTTCTTGGTGGCAATAAATTTTCTTAAAATATGTATCTTGGTATGAGACAAACTAACCCAAATATTATTTCCCTTTTCTTAATTTTCAGTCAGGAGGAGCAATTCATGAATTTTCTGATTCACAGTTTGGTAAGTAACATAATGTAATTCCCCATGTGTTCTTGGTATCTCTTAATGCTTTTGGTTAAATTCAGTGTTGTTTTGTTGCAGGTCATGTTTTTGCATTTGGGGAATCTAGATCTTTGGCCATAGCCAATATGGTACTTGGGCTGAAAGAGATCCAAATCCGTGGAGAGATACGCACAAATGTTGATTACACAGTGGATCTCTTGAATGTATGATGACCCCCATAGTAAATGATCTTATTTAGATGATACTCTTTATCTCTTTGTGTGATTTATTTTTCAATATTCCATTTGTACAGGCCACAGAATACCGAGAAAATAAGATCCATACTGGTTGGCTCGATAGCAGAATAGCTATGCGGGTTAGAGCAGAGAGGCCCCCATGGTACCTCTCAGTTGTCGGAGGGGCTCTATATGTATGATCTGTTTGATTGCAGGACTATGATTTCTTACCTGGTTGTGAGCTTGTAAGCCAGATATCATTGCTAACATCAAATTTGTATCTCTTATTTCACAGGAAGCATCAAGCAGGAGCTCAAGCGTTGTTACCGATTATGTTGGTTATCTCAGCAAAGGTCAAATACCACCAAAGGTATAATACTATATTGCTGAAATGCCCTTATTGCAGTTATGCTTGTTGCTATTTGACTTAAGCAGCTTGGTAACCGTGTAACTCCTTTCTCCTTTGCAGCACATCTCGCTCGTTAAGTTGAGTGTTACTCTAAATATAGAGGGGAGCAAATACACGGTATTCATCTATTATTTTTTCTCTTTACATTTTTGTAGCCTTCCACTCAATGTTTTTTTATGCAAAGTTAAATGTGATTAAACTTTGTTGTAGATCGAGATAGTAAGAGGTGGACCCCGTAGCTACAAATTAAGAATGAATGGATCAGAGATTGAAGCAGAGATACATTCGCTGCGAGATGGTGGACTTTTAATGCAGGTAAATATTTCCTACCCTACGCCTTTCTTTCTTTTTCTATTTGAAAAGGGTCTGATCCATTTTTCATTGTAATTCAGTTGGATGGGAACAGTCATGTAATTTATGCGGAGACTGAGGCTGCTGGTACACGCCTGCTCATCAATGGTAGAACATGCTTATTACAGGTAAAGATAGCTATGTTCTTATTCTCTCATGTTTATACTAAAACAGAGTTCCTTTTACATATTTTTACTTGAAACTAAAGTTATTGGATATCCTCATTTCAAAGCCTCTGATGTTAACAGCTGTTAGTATCCTCATTTTTACAAAGACAAATGATATCCCGGTTGCCTAAGATCTTATTAAAAAATCCTCACTATGTTAAATTTGACTTGAAGGAATGAGTAGTTTTGGATTGTTTTGATTTTAACTGTATTCTCACATTGCACGGGAATACAAAATTTCAATTTTTTCTTAATGATACTTTACAGAAAGAACACGATCCTTCAAAGTTGTTGGCTGATACACCTTGCAAACTTCTTCGGTTCCTGGTTGTGGATGGCTCTCATGTGGATGCTGATACACCGTATGCTGAGGTGGAGGTCATGAAGATGTGCATGCCACTGTTACTTCCTGCTTCTGGTGTCATTCACTTCCTCATGCCTGAGGGTCAGGCCATGCAGGTTTTATTCCTCTCTTTCTCAACACACACAGTACTGTGTGCATATTCTGGGTACATTTACTTACATGCAATCAGTGTACTTGCTTCTTTTTAAAACGAACTTAAATGTCTGTTTTTTTGTCAGGCGAATGACCTGATAGCAAGATTGGACCTTGATGACCCATCTTCTGTGAGGAGAGCTGAACCATTTCATGGCACCTTTCCAAAATTGAGACCTCCTACTGCTATTTCTGGCAAAGTTCATCAAAAATTTGCTGCAAGTGTGAATTCTGCACACATGATCCTTGCAGGATATGAACATAATATCAATGAAGTAAGACATTAACTTTCAGAATAGTTATAGTTTCAATTTTCTTTCCAGTTTTCTCTCCCCTGCCATTATCCTTATCTACGAAGAAAAACCAACTTCGTAGTTTATGGCGCACACTATCCCATCTTCTTGGAAATAATTTGTTCCATCTTCTTGGAATTATTTAGTCTTCATGCAATATTTAATCAATATCTGCCCGACTATACTTGCCTTTTCAGGTTGTACAAGATTTGCTAAATTGCCTAGACAGCCCGGAGCTCCCTTTTCTACAATGGCAAGAACTTATGTCTGTTTTGGCAACTCGGCTTCCAAAAGATCTTAGGAATGAGGTGATTAGTTGTTTACTAGTGTTTTTAGATCAATTTCCATCTTGTTTATTTCTTCTCTCGTTTATTTTGGGTGCATATCAGATGTCTTAACTAGTTTGCATGTACTCAGTTGGATGGTAAGTACAAGGAGTATGAACTGAATCCTGATTTCCGCAAGAGCAAGGATTTCCCAGCAAAGTTGCTGAGGGGGGTTATTGAGGTCAGTTTGAGACTGTTGTTTGGCATTGATTTCTGTTTGGGTACTTGTATTGTTTCCTTACAAAAGTGCTACTGTAGGCCAATCTTGCATACTGTTCTGAGAAAGATAGGGTTACTAATGAGAGGCTTGCGGAACCGCTTATGAGCTTGGTCAAGTCATATGAGGGTGGAAGAGAAAGCCATGCTCGTGTTGTTGTCAAGTCTCTCTTTGAGGAGTATCTGTCTGTTGAAGAACTCTTCAATGATAGCATTCATGTGAGTCTTCAAAATAAGGATTGCTCAATGCTTATTTGCTCACCAAAATGTGCTAACCATATTTGTGTTTTCTTCTTTTATATTTTCAGTCTGATGTTATAGAGCGTCTAAGACTTCAACATGCAAAAGACCTTGAGAAGGTCGTATACATTGTGTTCTCCCACCAGGTAATGTCTGTAAAGTGTTTTTTTTAATTTTTTTTTTGTCACATTGATATCCAAGGGCTTTTTTTGGCTGACGATTTGTTTCTGTTTGAAGGGTGTGAGAAACAAAAACAAATTAATTCTACGGCTTATGGAAGCATTGGTATATCCAAACCCATCTGCTTACAGGGACCAGTTGATTCGCTTCTCTGCCTTGAACCATACATCATATTCTGAGGTAAAGTTGAAAAGTTTGAAAGATCTTTTAATTTTTCTCATCTGATAGTCTTGAAAAATTATATAATATATTGTTATTGATGCAGCTGGCACTTAAAGCAAGCCAACTTCTTGAGCACACTAAATTGAGTGAACTGCGCACAAGCATAGCGAGAAGCCTTTCAGAGCTGGAGATGTTTACTGAGGAAGGAGAGCGGGTGTCAACACCAAGGAGAAAGATGGCCATCAATGAGAGGATGGAAGATTTAGTATGTGCTCCACTGGCAGTTGAAGATGCTCTTGTAGCTTTGTTTGATCACAGCGATCCTACTCTTCAGCGGAGAGTGGTCGAGACATATATACGTAGATTGTATCAGGTATCATCGTATATGTCCACTACTTCACTCATCTTGATACAACTTAAATATCAACAAATTTATGTCAACTAACCCAAAATTGTCTTACAGCCTTATCTTGTGAGGGGAAGTATCCGGATGCAATGGCATAGGTCTGGCCTAATTGCTTTATGGGAATTCTCTGAAGAGTATCTTGAACAAACAAATGGGCAAGATGCACCTCTAAAGCAGCAAGTAGATAATCCCATTGAGAAGGGATGGGGTGTCATGGTTGTAATCAAGTCTCTCCAGTTTCTATCAACTGCAATTGATGCTGCATTGAAGGAGACTTCGCAATACAAAGCAGGTGCTGGAAGTGTCTCGAATGCTAACCACTTAAATTCTAACCAAAGCAATATGCTGCATATTGCTTTGGTTGGTATCAACAATCAGATGAGTACTCTTCAAGACAGGTTTGCTTACTCTTCCATATCCTTATTTGGCTATTTATTTTAATAAGAATCTGTGAGAGTTATTCTATGAACAATTAACAGATGTCATTGATTTCTTACCTTACCTCTTCCATTTTTGTTCTCTTTGTAGTGGTGACGAGGATCAAGCACAAGAAAGGATCAACAAACTGTCCAAGATTTTGAAGGATAATACTATTACATCACATCTTAATGGTGCTGGTGTTAAGGTTGTCAGCTGCATTATCCAAAGAGATGAAGGGCGTCCTCCAATGCGCCACTCCTTCCAATGGTCTGTTGACAAGCTTTATTATGAGGAGGTTCCAATGCTCCGTCATGTGGAGCCTCCATTGTCCACATTCCTTGAGCTGGTATGTAGCTATATTCATCCTTTCCACATTCTTTTAATCTTCTCTCGACTATACCCATACCTCTTAACAATATATCTGTAAATACAGGACAAGGTAAATTTGGAAGGTTACAATGAAGTAAAATACACCCCATCACGTGATCGTCAGTGGCATATTTACACACTTATCAAGAGCAAGAAAGATCAGAGATCAAACGACCAGAGGTTGTTCCTTCGCACCATAGTCAGACAACCAAGTGCAACAAATGGGTTTCTGTCAGGAAGTATTGACAATGAAGTAGGCCGCGCTCAAGCTTCATCATCATTCACATCAAACAGCATTCTCAGATCATTGATGGCAGCACTAGATGAAATAGAGCTACATGCTCATAGTGAGACTGTGAGATCAGGCCATTCACACATGTATCTGTGCATACTGAGAGAACAACATTTGCTTGATCTAATTCCATTTTCAAGGTCAGTCAATGCAGCTGATTTCTTTATGCAGATAAGAATATTTCGTTTTGAATTTCCTTATAGATGTTCACTTCGTTCATGCTATTTCGTTGTGTTAGGATGACTAATGAAGTTGATCAGGCTGAAGCAACTGCATGCTCACTTTTGAAGCATATGGTTTTGAATATATATGAACATGTTGGGGTCAGGATGCATCGTCTTTCTGTGTGTCAGTGGGAAGTGAAGCTCTGGTTGGATTGTGATGGGCAAGCTAGTGGTTCTTGGAGAGTTGTCGTTACCAATGTTACTGGCCACACCTGCACTGTTGATGTAAGTTCTTTGACAATTGCTACTACTATACCAGCAATCACAGTAATAATTCAGTAACTACTGTAAAATGTGCTAACTCGTGCAAAAACTATGATATGCATATAAGTTGACAGCCATCACTACCTCATAGACCACAGTACATGACTTACTTGGTTAGTGAATACCAAATGCTCTATCTGCTAATTCTTTCTGATCATTAATTTTTAGGGAGAACTTTTAAATATCATTTGCACTTCAATGCCCTTATGCTAAATTTCTTTTTGCTCCCAGATTTACCGAGAAGTGGAGGACCCTAGTACACATCAGTTTATTTACCACTCTGCCACACCCACAGCTGGTCCGTTGCATGGTGTTGCATTGAATGAACCGTACAAGCCTTTGGATGCTATTGACCTCAAACGTTACTCTGCTAGGAAAAATGAAACTACATACTGCTATGATTTCCCATTGGTGAGTACAGCTCCTTGCTTTTTTCCCCCTTATGCACGCATAAGCAGATCAACTGAGTTCAGTAATACTGTTTCTGTAGGCATTTGAAACAGCGCTGAAGAGGTCATGGAAATCAAGTAACTATGGTGCTGCAGAAGCTAATGAGCATAATCAACGCTATGCTGAAGTCAAAGAGCTTGTATTTGCTGATTCAGTTGGAGCATGGGGTACTCCATTGGTTTCAGTTGAGCGTACTCCGGGCGTCAATGATATTGGCATTGTTGCTTGGAGCATGAAGCTGTCCACACCAGAATTCCCAAGTGGCCGGGAGATTATAGTTGTTGTAAATGATGTGACATTTAAAGCAGGGTCCTTCGGTCCGCGGGAAGATGCATTCTTTGATGCTGTTACCAATCTTGCTTGTGAGAGGAAACTTCCTCTTATCTACCTGGCAGCAACTGCTGGTGCCAGGCTCGGTGTAGCAGAGGAAATAAAGGCATGCTTCCATGTTGGGTGGTCTGATGATGAGAGCCCTGAACGTGGTTTTCACTACATTTACCTCACTGAACAAGATTACTCACATCTAAGCTCTTCAGTTATAGCTCACGAGCTGAAACTAGAAAATGGAGAAACCAGATGGGTGGTTGATACCATTGTCGGGAAAGAGGATGGACTTGGTTGTGAGAATCTACATGGAAGTGGTGCCATCGCTAGTGCCTATTCTAAGGCGTATAAGGAGACCTTTACTCTGACATTTGTGACTGGACGGGCTGTCGGCATTGGGGCTTATCTGGCTCGTTTAGGCATGAGGTGTATACAACGTCTTGATCAACCAATTATTTTAACTGGATTTTCTGCACTGAACAAGCTTCTGGGACGGGAGGTATACAGTTCTCATATGCAATTGGGTGGCCCCAAAATCATGGCTACGAATGGTGTTGTCCATCAGACTGTGTCCGATGATCTTGAAGGTGTTTCTGCTATCCTGAAATGGCTCAGCTATGTTCCTCCCTATATTGGTGGTCCTCTTCCTATTATGAAACCCCTGGATCCACCAGATAGACCTGTAACATACTTCCCTGAGAATGCTTGTGATGCTCGTACAGCCATCTGTGGCATTCAGGACAGTGAAGGCAAGTGGTTGGGTGGTATGTTTGACAGAGAAAGCTTTGTGGAAACATTGGAAGGTTGGGCAAAAACTGTTATTACTGGAAGAGCAAAGCTGGGTGGAATACCAGTTGGTGTCATAGCTGTGGAAACCCAGACAGTGATGCAAGTCATCCCTGCTGATCCAGGTCAGCTTGATTCTGCCGAGCGTGTAGTCCCTCAAGCAGGACAGGTGTGGTTCCCGGATTCTGCCACCAAAACGGCTCAGGCGTTGCTAGATTTCAACCGTGAAGAGCTTCCACTGTTCATCCTTGCTAACTGGAGAGGCTTCTCTGGTGGGCAAAGGGATCTGTTTGAAGGGATCCTTCAGGCAGGTTCTACAATTGTTGAGAATCTGAGGACATACAAGCAGCCCACTTTTGTGTATATCCCAATGGGTGGAGAGCTACGAGGTGGGGCCTGGGTTGTGGTGGACAGCAAGATCAATCCGGAGCACATTGAGATGTATGCTGAGAGGACTGCAAAAGGGAATGTCCTTGAGCCAGAAGGATTGGTTGAGATCAAATTCAGGCCAAAGGAACTGGAAGATTGCATGGTACGGCTTGACCCAGAATTGATTGGCCTGAATGCTAGGCTGAAAGAAATGAAGAAAGAAAATGTTAACATCTCTGAAACAGAGACCATTCGGAGGAGTATGACTGTTCGGATGAAGCAGCTCATGCCTATATATACTCAGGTTGCTACTCGGTTTGCCGAGTTGCATGACACCTCTGCCAGAATGGCTGCCAAAGGCGTGATCGGTAAGGTTGTTGATTGGGGGGAGTCTCGATCTTTCTTCTACAGGAGATTGCGAAGGAGGGTTTCTGAGGATGCACTTGCCAAGGAAGTTAAAGAAGCTGCTGGTGAGCAGCTGTCCCACAAGTCCGCACTGGAGTATATCAAGAGATGGTTTCTGGCGTCCAAGGGAGCTGAAGGAGATGGAGAAAAGTGGAACGATGATGAATCTTTTTTCGCCTGGAAGGATGATCCCAAGAACTATGAGAACTATCTCGAGGAGCTAAAGGCTGAAAGAGTATCCAAATGGTTCTCACACCTTGCTGAAAGTTCAGATGTGAAGGCCTTACCGAACGGTCTTTCGCTCCTGCTGAACAAGGTAAGATTTCTTCGAACTTGTCCCTAATCTTATTTTTTTCTGTTTCTGTGATCATGCCCCTGATATACTGATTGTTGAATTGTGGTACAGATGGATCCTTCCAAGAGGGAGCAGGTGATTGATGGCCTCAGGCAGCTTCTTGGTTGATCGATAGTGTTTCAACATCCCAACCGAATAATGTCTTCGGTAGACTACACAGAAGCACACTTGACAATTTTTGCACATAAGCACTTGGAGATGGCATCTCAATACCATACACATACAAGCCTAGATCATGTATCTGCTCTGCTCTGCTGGATGTTTGATGTTAGTTCTTGCGAGAGCAGAATGCTCCAGCAGTGTCCTCTATTTGTTCTACTGTAGTCATGTATTTAGTTGTTTTAACCATGTAATTGTTTCATGGCGATGCCATACAGATACAACAGAAATCCTGATCAAGTAATTATTTATTTTTTAAATCCAAATAATATATGATTATCTTTGATCCTGTGAAAACACGTTTCGATGCGACTTGTGCTTAGGTCGTGATTAAGATGAACTAGAAGCTAGGGCGCAGTGGCGCACACCCTTTCGTTCAGTTTTCCATGATATGCACGTTTTTCGAGGGTGCGATGGTTTCATGTGTTTACTGTGCAAAACTGTACTTTGTTTAAGTGGTAACTGGGCTACCCTCATCCATGCAGAAGAAATGCAACCATCTAAATTAGAAAAAGGTAATTTATTTTTTCAGTGTGACATCTAACATTGTTCTGCAACGTAAGCACTTTCTAGCTATCTTTCACTTCGTTACAATGCACAATCTGCTTGATACAAAAGATATGTGCAAAATGTTAATACAATTATTGACCAATAGGTACACAAAATGGAAATAAACTATGTCATAAAAAACGATTCAAAGCTATTTTTAACTTGACCCACTTCATATCATTACGTATACATTGTTGCACAAATGTGTAGTCAACTGAAGTAACTCCGATGGCCCTGAATGTTCCATCCATGATTTATACCCTGAACGTTAAAGAAAAATGCTAAAAAACTTGATTGCATGAGACAAATATTATTTCCATGTTTCCAGTCAAGTCAGGTGAGCCTTCATTTTCTTTTTTTTAAGAACTCCAGTAGGAGAATCCCCTACGGCAAGGCCACCACTTCATTAAGAGAAGAAGATATTACTGTACACTCCTGTAATCAGGCAAGTCTTAGAGAGAGACACAGAGGAGGAAAAGACTGAATAAAGCTGTTAATCCATTGAGAAAACTCGTCATGAAAGGATCCCTTTATTTTGTCCAGCTGCAAGTGTACAGTGCCAATAAAATTATTCTTCCAATTGTGAAAAGCCGAGTTGATTAAAAATCTTTGCGTTCCTTTGCTTACAAGTCTCTTAGGTTGCAATAGCGAAGACTTCCCAGAAAAAGATGTGATAAAATATCCTTGCTGCTTTGTTTAGCATTACAAAGAATCCTGCATCCTGGTTCTAGGTGATGCCAAGAAGGATCAACATTTAACACTTAAAAGGGAAATCAAAGAAGAGATGGAATGTCGTCTCTTCCTTGTTTAAATTACAAAGAACACAATTGTAATTGTTATTTTGAATTCTGTCTCTAAAAAGGAGCCAAGTGAACGCTCTGATCATTTTGGAGCACTTTGACTTTGAGATCCTGGTAACGGGAGCGGGGCGAAATGGTCTTAAAAGGCAAAGCATATAATTTACTTGAAGAGTACCTGTCATTGCCCCAACAATAACTCTAGCAATCCTTTTGCGTACTCTAGCTTTGAATATTCTCCAGTCATAGTTGCAGAGTCAAAATTGGAAAGCAACAGTCGATAGTGGGGTGTGAAAGTTCCTATGGGGCAAGTTTCATTCTCTGTAGGTCACAATAGACACATCATGTCTCTGACAAACGAGCACAGATGCGGAAGATGGTTTTTTATGGTAGTTGCCATCCCACACAACCTGCCAGAGAAGAATGGTGGATCCAATCCCAGGAAATCCTAAAGCAACACCTCTAAAATGGTCTGAAAAGGTCATTATATCCCTGCCACCAAAATGATTCTTTTGGCCCGGAAGCATGTGGGACATGACCACTGGATTAGTGAGTGTTCCAGATTAGATTGATCCAAGAAATATCCAATTTATTGTAGAATTAATGTAGATGTTTCACCCAAGAGAGCTTCATTTTGTATTGACACGTTGATGATGTCTATTCCTCCTTCATTTTTTGGTGTTTCCAAGCAATAATTACCTTCCCTTTAGGCGATCCATTGGGCCCCTCCACAAGCAGTTCCTCCTAGCTCTGTCAATGTCACACCTAATTTTATAAAGGGGCAAAACCAGATGTAAAACACACATATGTCAGGATTAAGTTTCATACATGCAGCGGCTTCATCAGTGTATTACACACAATGCCATTCTCACAATGTTTAACTTAATTAAGATAGAAAGACCTCAAAGTCTTTAACTAAAACACACTAGTAAAACATAGAGAAGTTCTCATCTTCCACAAGCAATTGACCGGGGGTCCACCAACCTAGCAATCTTCATCTTCATCGATGTAGTAGTTTGGTTCTCCTTCATTGTCTGAGCAATGTTTGATGTATATTTGGATAGAAATAGCAAGTGTGAGTACATGTACTCTGCAAGTGTGAAAAGTAAATGACATGCAACCTTAAATAAAAGAACAAGCTATGGCAAGTTAAATTTGCATAAATACCAACTATGCTATCGTAGAGTTATAAAAGTAACATATTTAACTATGTGATTCATTACTAGACTTTCATCTTCTAAAAACATCTCCATATGCTTTCCAACTACCTGAAAAACCACTTTAAGTTCCTAAACCATCCGACTTGATACCCTCCATAGGTAACCAAGAACTATCCAACCAAACCAACTAATCATGTGAGGATCTAAGTCTCTCATGATCATGAGCACGGCTGATATATCAGATTTTACACTATACAGAGGTTATCCAGCTTTCCCCATGAGTCATGTTTTTCTTGTTTCCGTGTCCGCGAAACACTTAACACACGGCCATGGTGTGTTGCCCGTAAAATCACTACAAGGCCGTTACAAAGTTTCATCCAGTATGTGCACGCTCGCTAGGTTTTAGCGCCGTCAAAGTGGTATTCACGTCACCCAGAAGCCCCCTTTTGCGCCTTGTAACTATAGTAAGATTTCACTCTTCTCTTCCACTACACATCCCATACCACTCACCAAATGGTTCTGGCTTTAGCCGTCCCCACACATCCACTCTTACGGTTTGGGATGCACAACATTGTAATCCACAAATTAATAGGTTAAGCATGTCCTATACCAGGTTGAAAGTGCATCTAGGCTCCTTATGTGGGTTTTGAATAATTGATGATAAACGATTAAGAGACTAATGAGTTTAATGAGGTTTTGGATAGGTATTAGTCCCTTTGAAGAAGTAAAATGAAATTGACGTCCCTTAAAAAGAAAAGAGAAGTGGCATATAGTTACTCAATAGATTTAAATTTATTTTATTTTTAAATTTGAGTATAGGTACGCCGTACTATCAAGAGAGATGCATTTGGATTGACTTGAAGTTGTCTCAGTGATCAAATAACTCTTCTAGATCAAAGATGAGAGACACATATCACTCCATAAACACCGGGTGTTTAAAAAAAAATGTCGGGATCCGGAGTCTCCGGGTTGGCCCGGATACTCCGGGTAACCGGAGTCTCCGGACAATACTTCGGCAGGGGGTTCTCGACCTATGGTTGGAGTTCAACCCAGAGTCTCCGGGTTGACTCGGATACTTCGGGTAACCGGAGTCTTCGGATAATAACTCCGATAGGGGGTTCTCGGTGTATGGTTGGAGTTCAACCCGGAGTCCCCGGGTTGGTCTGGATACTCCAGGTAACTAGAGTCTGTGGATGATACTCTGACAAAGAGTCTTGATTAGAGCTTATAAGTTTTACCTGGAGTCTCTGGGTTGATCCGGATACTCTGGGTCCTGTGTTCATCCGGCCCTCCGGGTTGGGTTCCGGACAGGCTCGTGGCTGTGCGATAAGTGCTAACTTGTAGTTTTCGGGTTGATCCAGATACTCTGGGTCAGTACAAAATGTACTGTAACGGCTTATTTTTGGGGCTAGGTATAAATACCCCCTAATTCATTTGCTGTTGAACCAACTCAAGACAAAAGCATTCAAAGCTACTTTAAAAGCCCTTCCACTCCTCTAGTGCATTAAATCTTGCAAGGATTTTGTAACACCCTAAGTTCATAAAATCATAAAAGTCAAAAAGTTTTCCAAAGAAGATAAAAGGGTTTGCAAAATTAAATAAAATCCCTAAGTGTGTGTGTCGTTATACATGTATATGCATATATGTGAATAGTGTGTTATGTGTATAAATACATATGCACATTGAAGGCTATTTTCCTTATAAATAATATTTATAGATATATATATATGTGTATATATTGATTGCTTGATTTATTGTTGATTTTGTGAATCATATATGTGTAGTATATACCTTGTATGTATATATATGAGTATATACATGAGGAAGAATAGAAAAGCCTTTAGAGAATAAAATAGGCCGAAGCCCATTCCTCTCCTCCTCTCCTTCCCTCTCTCAGCTCGGCCCACCCGACTCAGCCTAGCCCAGCCCAGCCCACCACCATCTCCCTCTCCTCACTTCTCTTTCTGGGCCGAAGCCTAGCTCGTCAGCTAGCACACCCCGACTCGTCTCCTACCACCAGCCTCTGCTCCCTCTTCCCGCTCTCTCACGCGCCGTCGTGCTACGCCATCAAAGGAATCCGAGCCGGCCACGGTCATTTTTTTGTTGTTATTCACATAATAGTTGTTGTCTTATGTTGTTTTTTTATTGAACCATGAAGCTTGAAATCGTTGTCATGGCTCACGGTCATCTTTCTGAGCTTCTTTGGCTACGGTAAAACTAGAACCATAGGGGGAGGATGATTTTTACAGGGCAGCAGGTAAAATGATTATATGTGCTTTTGAATTTCCACGATAATTAGTTACTTACTCAGTACATATATTGGATACCTTTGCAGTTGGTTCCGTTGCGTGCCAGGAGTGTGCACACGATTAAGGAGTTAGACCCTCGATTTCACGAGCCACTCGCACGGGTAGGACTACTACCGTTTGATCTCTTGATGGCTGGAGCTGCCATGGCGGGTGGTGGCAAGACACCTCTCCCGCCGATTGAGGCGTCACTGCTCACAGCTCTCATGGACCGGTAGCGTCCTAAGTTGCACATGTTCCACTTTCCTTTTGGCGAGATGGTCGTAACATTGAAGGACATGGCCATGCTGACCGAGCTGCTGATCAGGGGTGCCCTGTTAGTAGTTTCGTGACCAACAAAGGAGCAGTGGAAGAGTTACGTTCATGGCAGGTAATTATTTGTTATGTAATTCACTTCATATGCTTTAGTGCTATTCATGCTTCACTGACCCTCTGCATTTTGTAGGTTTGGTGTGCAATATGATATGAAGGATGTTGGCCTCTCCATGTCCTGGATTCAAAGCCTGTCACAGTTTGATCTATGCCCACCGGATGCGGACGAGGTTACAGTTATGCAGCATTATGAGTTGTACTTGTACATCCTACTGGGAGGCATCATGTTCTGTAACACGGTAGACGATTATATCCTCCATCATTGTATGGTTTGCACGTCAGCTCGCGTTACATACTTATGAGCCGACATCTTACAATTGGGGATTAGCTGTGCTGGCTATTATGTACAGAGGATTGTGTGCCGTAACCCAGCGGTCAAAGAAGAAGGGATCTATTACAGCTGCCTACACCTGTTACAGCTATGGAGCTAGGAGTACCTCCCGGTTTGTTGACCTTGGTTGAGCAAGAGCTACTATCCTTTCCTCATCTCTGATGGCGTTGTAGATGACATGAGGCCTACGATGGGGTATCGGTGGATTTATACCAGGCTGAGATGGAGTTAGCAGCAAGACTGTGGTAACTATTCCCAGGTAATCAGTGATCTAGACGTCCTCAGCGCTGATATCGTGGAGTGGGATCCATGGCGTATGGCACGAGTGGCTGAAATTGCAACTGGAGGCCTCATCGCATCCTCTTATTTCTATGACTCACATTTATATATGACTAGGTGCTTCTTGTTGTACATGAACAACGTGGAAGTTTATTCTCTTGAGCGTGTACAAAGGCAGTTCAGGTACCGATAGTTGGTTCCAGTACCTGCCCCACGAGACGCTGGATGGGCGCACGAATAAGTGTGTTATTGTACGTACTATTATTACCTTAAGTGATCCATGTTAAGAAATTATAACTGTTTATGTCATGTACAGGAGGAGCGCACAGGGGACCGCAGGCATGCAAGACTGGTCATCCATTAATGTCGAGCACATTAACAAGTGGACGGAGTCAGCCGCAGTGGATGTCGTTGTTCCTGCTGGACAATACGATGATGACACGTACTAGGAGTACCTTTTGTGGTATCGTTCGTGCACATGTGCCACTTTACTCAGCGGACTTGTAGAGCCGACCCCCAGACCCTTCCCTGAGGATCGTGCCTACCTTCTTCATGTCATGGTAAGTGATGTGGTACTTCTAATGATTTTTATTAGTTAAACCTATGTATTACTGACACGACCCTCATCTTATACAGACCAAAGTGGCGTACAAAATGCATACGCAGGCGGAGCTAGCTTGTGGGGAAGCAAGCTGGTCATCAATGCGAAGATATCAGAACCCTCTCTGGGACTATATGAGGACGAGAGGGTCTCACTTGCTGTCTGCATTATGTGGTCTAGGTGGTTGTGCTTCGCATTTGAGGGGGTATGACCTACCAGCTATGTACCCATCCCATGCTTCCCACAACAGGCACTCGTCCAATGCCCGTGAGGAACCCGTTCGGGCACAGTCGTGAGAGACACCTTCGGCTGCGGAGCATCATGTGTCATGTTTCGGTGCTGACGTCGAGGAGTGCACGGAGGCTCATGAGCTCGAGCATTGTACACTTGGTTCACAGCCCCGCAGTGGACATAGCCTCCTCAGACTATGATGACACTTACACCTATAGTATCAACTTATCATGAGGACGTCATTGACTCTACGCAGTAGACGCCTAACTGGAGCGGCTCACATCATTTTGATCGGGCTGCTACAATGCAGTCCGATAGCTTTACCGAGCTTCTAAGCGGTCAGTACCCCCAATATCCTGATACACCTGGGGATTCACAGTGGTACCAGCATGGTGAGACTTTGGCACACTGTCTCCATCGGAGCATGTACTATAGGCATCCACACTTCCGCATGATGATCCTTCATCATGGTATATGCAGTTCAAGTTAGTGGTTCAAGATACATATTTGATAGGTGTCCAACAGGACAAAACAATGATGATGACGAGCAAGGCACACGTGGCAGGGGCCAGTGCATGCTGCTGGGATGAGGGTCACACACCCGCCAGACGCTTACACTCCTGGGGATTATGTGCGGCGTCGTCGTCATTGAGTAGGCAGTGCACTTGTACTTGTTCATACACATGTATTATTCACTTTATTTTCGTAGTCATGTCTATTATGTCTTATCCATTGTATTGTTAATGTAATTATTTTTAATTTACTTAATATTTGTCAAATAATTATGGCACATAACTTTATTTATTACTTATTTATTAAGCATTTTTACATATTAATATGATATTTAATGTTTCTTAAATAATGAGGAATTCGTGCTTTGGTGCAGAGTTAGAACGTTGTAGTCAAGGAGCAATAAATCTATAGCGGGATCTTCTAGTACAGGTTTTTTGTGGATACCTACAATGATCGATGTAGCATTAAATGCCTCATTGCAGGTTGTGTGTGAAGAGAATGATGATCCCTTCAAGGAGAATAATCTAATCCAAGCCGTGTCCAAATTGCATGCAAGACCCTTCTATTCTGTATTAACCGCTCCACTCCAACATGTAACCATCAACGACCTTAGGGTCCTCTTGCATGGGCGACGTCAAATGTATCTCAGGATGTGCAAACTAGCCGACCATCCTTCTATGCTATGTTTCTCTATGAGGCAAAGAAGAATGGCGATGTTGCCCGAGCAGTATGCATCCCATATTTAGGTTCGTTATTTTCTATTTGATCACTATACTTATCTTTTTTCCATTAATTCAAATGCTCCTCTTTTACGTTAGGTGTTCCTGGAAGACGCTGAGTTGATCAACAAAGAAATCTCAAACTTCTTGGTGATGTATATGCTCTTCGGTAGGGGTGTGATGCCTGGTTCACGTAGAAGACAACGAAGATTAGCAAACTAAGGGGTACAAGGACTCCCTCTACTATTCAACCAGAAAATGATGAGGCCGACGAGGACGATGATTTCATGCCACCAATGCCTCGACATTCTAGTAGCAATACAGGAGAAGGTTCAAGGAACACTGCAAGAGGATATTCATGCACCACATCAACATGGCATACGATCAACAAGGAAATAGGACGTGCTCCTACCGTGATAGATCAAGATAACGACGAGGAAAATGATTTCATGCAAAATGACCCCTCCTTTCGAGGCCTCCATCTCTAGAGGACACTGAGGACCCTGAAGATTATGGTGGATTTGCTTTCACCCATTCTCACAACTTCCAATCACCACCTCGGCGACCACAACCATCTTACCCTGATAGCATGGACTAGCACAACTGGTATTCTTTCACTAGTTTATGCCGCCACTTTCCACTGCCATCTTGAGATGATCTAGATAATCAACAGCTATACACTATGCATCTTGAGATCAATGATACAAGGGGGAAATTGCACTACTATATTTTAAGGCTGCTCACAGCCTTCGAGACTACATGGTGAATTAAGAATTTTAAAATGTACATTTAAATTAGCAAATAATTTCTAATTTTATCGATACTTGGCAATTCAAACATTAATGTGCTTAGGCTGAAACCATGATATATGTTCATACTAATGTTTCGACTTAGCCTTCAGACAATAAATGACTAGAACTTTAAGCATCAAAGGGGGTGGCAACCGGGGTCAGGCCATATTCGGCATATGAGGTGCCGAATATGGGCTACAATGCCATATTCGGCACCTCATGTGCCGAATATGGATGATATTTATATTCGACACCTCGTGTACCAAATATGGCTGGGTCCGTGTTTTTTCGGTATACGGTGTAACGAAAGTCAATTTCACTACGTGAAAAAAGCTCAAAAGTGACGGGTCATAATCGTTATGGGTAACGGGTGCTGCACCCATTACCTCGAACGCTTCACTGATGACTAGTCATAAGTGACGTGTCAAAACTTGACCCGTCACTTATTAAGGTCATATGTGATGGGTCATAACTGTGACCCGTCACTTATTACAAGTCATAAGTGACGAGTCATAATTGTGACCCGTCACTTATGATTGATTTACGTTTTTCATGTTTTTTGGATAGAAAAAAAGTCAAAAAAAATATTTTTTTCACCTGAGCCATCCCAACACATGCGTATCACCACTGGCCACGGGAATCGAACCCGCCATCTCCCCTCGCGCGCACGTGTTACCACCTTAGTTATTGTATGTTTGTGATGGACAACATATATTTTATACTTTTACCTTCTTTGCCGAAGGTCATAAGTGACGAGTCATAACCGTGATCCGTCACTTATGAAGGTTACATGTAACATGTTATAATCTTGACGCGTCAATAATGATTGATTTTTTATTTTACATATAAAATTTGTATTAATATTTACATATAAAATATGTATTAATATTTACATATAAAATTTGATAGGTGGCTGGTTATAATTTACCTATAAAATTGTATTAATATTTTATAAATTTCTGAATATCTCATGCAAATTATCGCAATTTGATAGGTGCCCCGGAGTGCCTCCGGTAAAACGATCATAACTTTTGCATACGAACTCCGATTTCGAATTTTTTTGACTCTACGGACATCTACAGAAAAAGTTACATCTATTTCTCCCCGATTTTGTGGAGTTTGGCGATTTTTTCTAGGCCAAAAATGGATTGGAAGATTAAGTTCTCGCTCTCGAAAGTTTCTGCACTATTTTCGGAACGCGTGTTTATGTCCATAGCCTCCACCCCTGACATCAAACTTGAGCAGAAATTATATATATTTTCTGTTCTAATGTTGCTGAGGTGATAAAAAATAAAAAAAAATAAAAAAATAAAAATATTAGTGACTATTATCATTTGTGACGCGTCATAACATGACCCATCATTGATGTCAGCTCATAAGCGACGGGTCACAATCTGACCCGTCACTTATGAGTGCAATGACAGTCACCTTGCATCACTCGTAAGTGATTGGTCAAATTGTGACCCGTCACTTATGACCTGACATAAGTGACGGGTTATGTTACGACCCGTCACTATTATCATAAGTGATGGGTCATGTTACAACCTGTCACTAATTTTGTGTCTTATTTATCTATTTTTTACGTAGTGTTTTCGGTAAATGAGATGCTGAATATAGATGCTAAAATTGTAAATACGATGATATGTTATCTATTTTGATAAATACGATCACGTATGTTGTCTAATTTTGAATTTTTGCTGATTTTCTTGCATAAACACTCATTATACATGCTCTAACAAGGAATCTATAACATATATTAACAAGCCAAGAATCTCTGACCTCCCAAGGCCTCTAACTACTGTAGCTAATATTCACTACTGTTCATACAATTTCCTAACCGTAAGATCCTAACACCGGCGTCGATTCCTCCCACGTGTCCCACGTCGATCCTTCTTGAACAATGAAGCCAACGAAATCAGTGAGCATACACACCCCTGCTTCCACACTCTTCTCCCTCGTACACTCCCGTTCCCCAACCACCTTCCTCTTCGCCACCACTGCTCTGTTGGCCCTGGTGAGTCTAAACTAAAGATGCAGGACTCAGCGAACTCTTGAGGCCCTCCTGTAGCTCCGCCTGTGATAGGTGGGCCCTGGTCCTGACGCCGACTCCCGCGACGCGTGAAGCCCAGAGAAATCCAGCGACTTTCTTGGGGCACTCCAGTCGTTGACCCAAAAATTCACGTTACCAGCATACATCACATTACATTATTCATCTTACAGGCAGAATGAATCGAACCAGCATACATCGCATTACAATATTCATCTTACAAGCATCATCCAACCAAAGATGGACCAAAAGGCTTCACAAATTGAACTGGACCAACACTATGCCCTCCAACGACGTTGCCGCTATCCTTAGCAAGCTTCCATGGCGACATTACATTGATCACCTTGCGCATATGAGAAACCCCCTCATTGAGCTCACAGAAAACACCGTACCTACACGAGCGAAGGGCTGACAAGGATCTCCACGATGTGCTCTACTCCTCGAAGAAGCCATCGTTGCTCAATGTGCTCTGCTCCATGAAGAAGCCATCATTGTCCGAGTCAGAGGTCGCCCCAACGCTGGCAGCCTCGGTCGCTGTGGTGGTGAGCGCATGGGGCCCTGCTGCTAGCGAGAGGAGGCTCGTTTTGTGGCGGCACGAAGACGAGGGGGAGGATGTGCATGGTGAGATGCGCGAAATGGCACGTGGTGAAGTAGATCAGCGCGAGAGAGGTGCAGATCCGCACGGGGAGCGATAGATCCCGTTGAGGGGCCGACAAGAGGGGGGTGACCAGAGAGGGGCGACAGATCTGGAGGGGGCCGACAAGAGGGGGTGGCAGATCTGGAGGGGGTGAGGGAGGGTGCTGACGGGAGTAGGGCGACCGGAGGAGGGCGAGGGAGGGAAGGGGGAAGACGATGGGAGAGACTTTGTCTCTGGAGTAAAACCGGAATGAGTGCGGCGGGCGGATGTGGGTGGATGGAGCAGACACGGGTGGATGTGAGTCAGTGGGTGGATAGGGGAGGCACTGGTGCCCTCCCATCTGGTCCTTGCGACCCACGGCCTGGGAGTCACGCCCGCATGGGCCTGTGCAGCACGACCTGGGCCATCTGCCAGCCAACAGTGCCAAGTCCTCCTCGGCCAGCCTCCCTTGGCTGCGCCCTTCTGGGCCTATGGCAGCGCCCACCTAGGCCACGCGCCCGAGCCACGTGAGCCCTGGGCTGTAGCATTCGTAACTCCAGGCCGCCGAACGACCTGGTCATGTGGGTCGTTGCCTTCTCGCTCGGACTGATGAGCTCCAGAGCGCACTGCCTACCGGGCTGACTAACCTGACTGCCAACCCACCTGAGCTCTGCCCGACCTGGCCGCTCGCTCGATAGCTTGCGTGCGCCGATGAGCCCCAGCCAACTCCAACCGAGTCCCAGTCCAAACATGACATGGCCACATCCATCCAACCACATCCACCCCATACATACTCTTTGGAGTGCTTCAATTTGAAGGCTGAGACTATAGTACTCGAGCCAAATACCAGAAGAATCTAGCACCCTAGCCGTAGTTGACATGGTGAGTTCACATCAATACGTGTGAAACCGGACATCCTTCATAAACGAAAATAAACAAGTTTCTATGCTGCCAGAGCACAATGTATTATAGTCATAGACAGTCGATGTTGTCCGGTATTTTTCCTACTTTGATACCCCGTATTATGCACTTCCATACCTGAATCTCCCCATGTAACGTGCTGATGATGCAACCACCTGTACGGGCGCAGCGTAGTGCGCCTGTCTGCCTAGTCCTCCAGCTGCCGGCAAGAAAGCGAGAGCTGCTGGGCGGCCGGGATCAAGCGGGACGGAATCGCGAGCAGCTCCAGCCACCAAGGAGACGTCGTCCTCTTCTCGGTTAAGCCAATGTGGGTTCTACCTAGCTAGCAACCAGTAGTGCTCGCCATCACTGGCTAGCCGTCAGGAAGACCACGGCGCCGAGTCCGCCCAACCCAATGGTGGCTGAACGAGCGAGTGACATGGTCCGGTCTCGCCGGAGACGTCATTATGTAGGACACCGGTGGTGATCTAGAATTTAGTTTTTTTAGGATCTAGGGTTTAGTTAAACGCAGAGAGAAAGAAGAACAATGGCTCTTGCTTGTCTGCTCGACTTTGTCAAAAACGAAAAAACAAAAAGCCTTTTTGAAGATTGAATTTCTACTACTCGTGGACGCGTGAGCTAGTCTGCAGCAAGAAGCAGATTGCTAAGTTTCACAAGAAACTCAAGATATGCATGCTTGGAATCATAGTTCGATCTCTACTGCTGCATCTATAATATGGAATAATGGATGTTTTTCTATCTTTCTATGCTCATCAGCGATTAAAATAATGTTTGCCTGTTTCCCGACATATTCAAATATATATATAAGGAGCTCAGTGTTACAAAGTATATATATGGAGTTCAGTGATACAAATTTCAATTTAGCATGCTTCACGGAATGAATTCATATAGTATAGATATTGATTGCAAATTTTGTGTCCCGTTGCAAAAAACAGACATTTGGCTAGTTTTCTAAAAAGATTGAACCAAACACCAGATCCATAAAAAGATTCATCATCACAATTTTTTGTTACATGTTGTAGGATCGAAATGATTTTCTGCACCTAAAAGCTAGCCAAAAAGATGAGGGGCTCTTCCACTTTTAAATTAGGTGTATTATCCTTCCACAATTAATGTGAAACTATTCTAACAATCTCACCCTTTATATATTGGTGTTCCTCGGTCCTTCACTGTACACAGACGGTCCCTCATACACACTCTATTCATCAGAACAAAGATTGTGATCTACACCTTGTGGATTAGGCTTTGATATCAATTATAGAATCGAAAGAATCTTTCTAAACCCCAGTACATTACTCTTCTACAACTAATGTGAGACTATTCTTACACAGATTGATGCTGGCTGCTGACCATGAGCAGTTTTGAAGCTTTGGTTCAAGCAAACCATCAGAGATCACCGTGGGAGTGTGGTGACTATACTGATGAAAGAAATGGTGAAGGCCGGAGAGAAACCTACACTCTCTGCCATCGATTCTGGCTTCATCATCCGGTCTGGCGGGAACAACCGATTTCTGGTGATGACATGCCAGCATGCCTTTCGAGATTTCGACCCCTCGAAGCACACCATGCACGTCAGGATCTCCGACCCACATTTGGATTTAGTTTTAGTAATCCAATACGATATCCATACATTGCTTCCTAAGATTTCCAGGTAGAGTTGATAAAATAGACAACATACATAATCTATATTTTAAAAATAGACAACATATTATCGTATTTGCAAATATAATATGTGTATTCAATACCTTATTCATCAAAAATGGGTTTTTGGTACACCATGTACCGAAAAAAGAGGAGCATTGTTATTTTCGGCACCTCATATGTCAAATACAACATTGTGCACTGTATTCGGCACATAAGATGCCAAAAACTAGATGTATTTAATATATGAGGTGTCAAATACGGAATATAGTGCCGTGCCGTCTCTTGTTGGCTCTGTCATGTGCTGCTCTCCTGTGTCACATGCTACTCTCTTGTCACCTCTGCCTCCTCTCCTATGCCATGTGCTACTGCTCTCTTGCACTCGCCAGTGCTATAAAATAAGAGCTGGCTTCAATTAGAGAGCAGCAGTGTAAGGCGGGGAGTAGCAGCACGAGGAGAGGAGGAGCAGCAGGAGAGGAACAACATGAGGAGCAGCAGAAGCTCAAGTTGAACACTTTGAGAGCGCTCCCTTCAGTTATATTAAGTACTTAGATTACATATTTAATAATACTTAGATTAGTAATAATAATTAGAGTAAATAGATTATTTAATCTGTTCAACTATATTTGTTTAATTATATTAAGTTGATAAATTAGAGTACTTAGATGTTTGCTTAGTTCGATTATATTAATTTGATTAGTCTGTGTAATTAGATTATTTAATTAGTTTAATAACATGAATTTCATTAATCAGTATAATTATATTATTCACTTAGTATAATTATATAAATGTCATTAACTAGTATAATTAGAGTATTTATGTATTTAATCAAAGTTATTAGAGTTATATGATTAATTGGATTAATTAGTTTAATTCAACTATTTTGATTAATTAGATTAATCACTTAGGTTAAGTAGATTAATATGATTAATTAGATTATTTAAATAGGGTGAGTACTGTGAATTTATTTATTGGTTGTCAAATAATTATGACACAACTTTAAATATCACATGTTGTTTAATATTTATGTAATAGTTATTCATTAAATATTTATTATTACCTTTAATGTTTATTAAATATTTAATCACAATAGTTGTATATTAATACTTAGTTAATGTTTATTAAATATTTTAATCTTAAATATTAATTATTTTATTTGAATTCAATATTGATGATTTAATTAGCATTGTTAATTATTTAAATATTTAGCATTGTTAAGTGATGTACTATTTAATTTGCATTGCTAATTTACTTATTATTTATTGAGGGTTGTAATTAGTTGTGTATCATACTTATATCTAAGTAGTTATTTTATTACATGTACGTTTGTTTAGCAGGTATGTTTGTTTAGCTGCTTTGCCCGAAAGACTCGTAAAAATTTAGAACTGTCAACAGATAGAGAATCTGGTTGAGCTACCTCTCGACCTAGATGGTTTGAAATCACATGTTATGAACTTTTTGTGTGTGAATCAGTAGTCTCATACTGTTGTTCTGGAGGATGTGCGGTCACGACTTGTTCTAAACAGCTCAGTCATTGTTCATACGTTATTCGAGATGAAAAGGAACAACATATGTGCTTTGTACTCACACAAGGAATTAGAGGAGAACTTTAAAATAGGGGTGTACGTAAACATATTGTCACAATTGGTGCAAAGTGATACAACGACTAGTGTGGAAGGATTAGGCCATCAGGTGATGCATGAAGAGGAGGGAGAACATGTCGGGGAGGACAATTCCGGTATAGAGGGGGCTGAAGTGGACCCTTATGAGGTAGATGTAGGATGCATAGATGATGAAGCCGGTGGTAGCGGGGATGAAGAAGCTACTGACAATGATGACCGGTGCTGGCGATCCAATACTTTCTTGGTGTTGGGCTGCTGGATTGTGCCGTCGTTGAGTATAACACCTTATGTAACTAGGGATACCAGAATAGCGACATCCAGGATATACAATGGTTCTGTAATATCGAGTAGTTCATCCACTTTATTAGCAACTATGCTATAATTATAAGAAGGGACCACAAGTGCGTCCGATCTTACCCTACGAAGTATGAGGTAAGGTGTATCAAACACCTGAATTGTCCTTACTTCGTACGAGCACATAAGCCGAAATATGAGAACTATTTTGTGATCAGTATATACACCCTACATAAATGCAGCGAAGAGGCTAGGAATGCGAGGCGCACCATTGATACGAGGTTCATAGCCTAACTCCTCATCACCCTTGTTGGCACGGACATATGTTTATCACCAAAATCGATTATGGAGGAGGTGCAGACTAAGATGGGTATACTGATCAATTACCACACCGCGTGGTGAGCGAAGTAGAAGTTGTTGAAGATGCTATTTGGAAGCTTCGAAGAGTCTTATAGCTATGCTCTGAGGCTACTACAAAAGATTGCGATGACGAATCTAGGGACTCAATGGGCTATGACGGATAAGTCGATCAAGTTAGAGGTGGGTTATATAACACCACTGAGCGATACCTCATTAGGTTATTCTAGTCCTTTGGATAATGCATCAAACCTTTTAGACATTGCAGATTGGTTGTATGCGTGGATGCCTTGTTTCCGAGTGGTAAGTACCATGGTACCCTTACGACAGCAATGACGGCGGATGCAAATAATAAGATCATTCCTCTTGCCTTTGCAATGGTTGAGAGTGAGAACAATGATAGCTGATTGTGGTTCCTCACCTTGGTGAGGACATGTGTTGTGGGCAATAAGGAACGAGTTTGCATCATCTCAGACTGCAACAAGTACCTTATGCATGCATTGGACGCGCTATATGATAGCACAAACTACTCCATTGCATAGTCTGATATGGAGAGGTGGTGCATATGACACTTGGGCGTGAACCTGTACAAAGGTACCGCAACAATTCTCTTGTAAAGAGATTCAAAGGGTTATTGAAGAGATTGGTGACGTCCTAAGATGGGGGTGAATTAGGACACTTAAAAACCTAATTGACTCCAAAAACTTCACAAGATAAAGCTATATCAATTTCTATCTAGATGTTTTCTAGGTTTATCTAGTGTGTCTACTCTACCTCTCGAAAGGTTTACAGCCTATAGCCAATCCTAGAAAACTACTCTAGGAAAATAAATAAGCAAAGGTAGATTGCAAGTATATAAATCTAGAAACATAAATAAGGTAGAGAGAGCAAACTTGGTACAAGGGATTTTATCACGTGATATTGATGGTATAAATACCACCCCTAGTCTACGTTGGAGCTCCACCAAGGATATGCTCTCGGACGGCATCTGATCATGACTCTTGAGCCATCAAGGTCTCAAGCTGGAGGAGCTACCAAGACACAAAGATAAGACCTCACTACAAGCCTCTTCTGGTCACTTGTCGCCGTGATCACTTCGGAGCTTGAGCCACCAAGGCAAGTGTCTCCACATCCTTGTACACGTGTCTCGCCACCGCTCCACACCAAGTCGGAGGGTCAACAAGCTTGAGCAACTCTGGCTTAAGTTATCGGCAAGTTACCAAGACTCCAAGACGCCAACGTATCACTTGATATAAGCTAGGATCACTCCTTGATCCACTCTCTAGGTAGCAACACCTAGCATAAACTCTCTCTAAACCTATTAGCACTAATCACTCACTAATCTTATGCTTAATCACCTTGGATGAATACTTTAAGCACTATGGTGGCTTGTATGTCTTCTCAAGTATCTAATGGTTCCCCTGGACTCCAGCACACTCATGCCACTCCAAATGATCGAGTGGAGGGGTATTTATAGTCTTAATCTTACAAACTAGCTGTTGCTCCAACGGTCATATTTTGTTGTACTCACCGAATAATCCAGCATGTACAACATTACAAGTGCCAGACCATCTGACGTGTACTCCCCAAAAACTATCCATTGGATTAGCCATTAGAACTCCACTTTCTTTTTTGAACATCGGAGTATTTTCTTTGTGAACACCGGAATATCCGGTGTGCATACGGTGCCAACTGAGCTATTTTGCAATCCCTTTGGAAAAAATAGTCCAGCGTAAACTTCTTGTGAACACCCGAACATTCGGCGTGTATTAGACCCCATTTGGAAGCTTTCTAGAAAAAACAAACCACCGAAAACTTCTTGTGAACGCCGGAACATTCGGCGTATTCATTTATGTGAATGGCGGAGTATTTTATGCTCTTCAAATTATATACACAGGAATATCTGTCATGTATATTTTCAGCTGGCTAGCAATTCGTATTTCAGGCATAACTTTCCACTACAAACTCTGATTTTGATGATCTTAGGCTCTATAGAAAGATTGTGAAGAGCTCTACATGATTGTATAGAAATACATCCTATTTGATCACATCAAAATTCATGGAATAAGTCCAATTTATTTCTCTCTTTATCCTAGCTTCAGTAACTTCTCTTTTGTTGTATCCATGAAATCTACTAAAACATATACTTGAGAAACATATTAATCCCATTGATTATGTTGTTATTAATCACTAAAATAATAAACATGCCCTAAGAGGGCTATGTTCTTTACAATATCACTCTTTTTGGTGATTGATAACAACATAACCAAAGCAAGTGGCAAATAACAAATGATACCAATTGTAAAGAGCCCAAGACCTTACTACATTGCTTGGATGCATGTTCCTACCACTTTATTCCCCTTTTGTTGTGGCTATCATGGAGGCAATTCTCTCTCTTTATCCATTGCCATTATCTCCCTTGCGACCCCTTTGTCAACCTTGGCATCCCTAGGTATCTTGCTTCCTTACTTGTTCTCCACTAGGCACGCCATCTTGCACATCTTACTTTGCTCGTTAAAATTCTCTCCCTTCGTCAATTATCTCAAAAAGGCTATAAACATATGTTAAACTCAAAGGAAAACGTTAGAGCACATAGGAGAGAGCTTCATAAATCATGATCTATTTGAATGGTGCCACTTTTGAGGTGAAAGGGTTATGTGAATGCCAATTGAAATGAAAGAACATGGATCACAATTCATGAAACTCACGTAATATGATCTAAACTCCCTCTATATATATGCATACAAAAATATGATGAAAGTGAAATATATGCACAACTAGATAGTACATAGAGATATAAAATTTGAACCATATTATGCATGGAGGTAGCTTAAATGTATATTTTTTTTGACAATAATACCAATTGAAGGCTTTAAGTATTGCATACCTCCGAGGACTTGTATATTTCTCCATGATACTACAAAAGATATTATTTGCAACACATGTTAGTCTCAAAATTATAATCCATATGATATGCTTCCCCTAAATGTGTGCATAAAATGTCGAATACTTGTGAGAGACATGCACTTATTATTGATAACAATGGAGAATCTACCCTGTAGATTGGATTAAGTATACAAATTGAAGAAATATGCCATGTAACGAACCTAAAACTTATAAACCATGTAGGTTACTCATGGGTTAGAGAGAAACACAAGCATCCTATCATATGAAAAACATACACTAGACATTGCAAGAAATTGAACTATGCACATGCAATCCTAGACAAGGCAAAGATATTTATCAATTAAAAGGATTTTACATCTAGTACCTTTACCTCTTTTATCTTTAGATGGGGATTTGAGTATATGATGATCAATGTCTTTATCAATGTGCTCAATCTTGTACACTTGGCCTCTTTGCTTGAATCTTCACTTCATCTTGTGAGCCAAGTCTCTAAATCCCTGAGCCGACTCATGGGCTTCAAGTTTTTTTTGGAATCCAAACTAATTGGAGCCCATTCATATTGGTGATAACTTCCTTGGGCACCCAAATGGGTTGGTTCCATCTCCGGTCTTTTCTCCCAATCATGTGTGCAACCACCTTGCCATTGTCCTTCTTTTTGAGCTTGTAGTGGTTGCTCTTGGCCTTGATCTTGTAGTTAGGCTTAGTGTAGAAGTTGCGGTTTTGTTGGAGAGATTCATCATCATCATGTTCTTGTTAGTCTCCTTCTTAACTTTCTAGCATTTGAAGGACTTGTGGTCTTCTTGATAGCACTTGAAGCATGTCACGGTGGACCCCTCCGTAAGCTTATTCACTATGTTGTCACAATTATCTTGAGGAGGTTGGACATGACTCTTGACCTTCAACCTTGACAAGTCCTTCTTGAGCTTCTCCACTTCTTACTTGAGCTCATCATTCTCTTATGCAATGAGATCATCACATGTTTCTACAACAATATTTTTTAACACATATCTTATTGCAAATGGGTGAGCAAGATAGATCAATTAAATCATCACAAGAAGTTCTAGCATCTACCTTAGGATTGAAATTAAATAGAGAGATAGATTACTTCAAAGGATCCTTAGGTTGAAATTTAATGGCCTCAAGTTTTATCTTAAGTTCTTCATGCTCCTTGTTTAGTAATTTAAATTTGCTCAACAATTGTTTATAATTGGAAATAAAACAAGCATGAATATCATTAAGTGTATTGAAGTTCTTAAGTTCTTTAGATTGTTTATTTAAGGCCCTTTGTTGCTCATTGATTAATGTAAAAAGTTCTTCTTGAGCGAGTGAATCCTTATCAGATTCATCATCACTTACATCGCTTTCCATATCTTTTTCCATAAGGTACTTATGAGATAATGACTTGCGTGATGACGACCTTGAGGAAGAGCTTCTCTTGGAGGAGTGAGTGGTCGAACTCTCATCACTTGAGCTTGAATCTTCATCTTCACTCATCCACCTTCCTATGCTAGCAAATGCCTTATGTCTTCCCCTTGTCTCCCTTTTGTTTCCTATCTTTTTTTTTGATATGATTAATTGTTTTGACTAAGTCTATCATGAAGATTCGATGATCAATTTTAGCATTTATCCTCTTCATGATCTTTTCCACTTATGAGATGAGCTTGGAAACCTTGGGATCAACATCTTAATCTCTTGAGGTGCTTTGATCATCCTCTTCATCGCTCTCTTTATCTTCATCTCCATCGTCTTCGCTTGAGCTTGATTCTTGCTCTTCCCTCCTCATCTTCGCTTTCATGTACGGGCAAGGAGCTTGCTTGTTTGTGAGAGCAAAGTTCATGACCCTAGATAAAGAAGAATCTTCAACCCCTATGTTCATGGTCATTTCATGGGCGGTGATCTTGCCGAGTACTTAGCTTGGAGTCATCTTCTTGATGTCGTTGTTGTCTTAGATTATGAAGATTATCAACTTGTACTTTGGAAGAATAGTTCGAAGTATTCTTCTCACTACTTGATCATCTCCAATTTGCATCAAATCTAGCCCATTGATCTCATTGATAAGAATATTCAAACGTGAGTACATGTCATTAGCACTTTCATAGGAAAATTGTTTAATGTTATTGAGCTTGGAGACTAGCACATGATATTTCTCATTGTGCACATCCTTTATGCATTCATGTATTTCATTGAGGTTAGTCCAAATATCATGTGTATTAGTGAGAGAATAAACATGATTGAATGCATCAACACATAGAGATGATAAAATGATACTCTTCACCATGGCATCAAATTCTCTCTCCTAGTTTGTGAGACGAGCTCTCATCCCCTCTTTGGTGACTCTCCAAACATCTAAACCTTTGGCTTGAAAATAAAAAGTCATTAAAATATCTAACGGGGGAAGTTTGTGCCGTCAAAATGCGGAGCACTACCGATATCCATTCCAACCTCGAACATCACAACTCACTAGGCGGTGAAGCCTAACCGATCAAAATGAGACAGGGTCTCAAATACCACTTGAATGGTGAATCCTTGTGAAAGGTGTGAGCTCCAACTTTGATACCAATTAAAGGGATCGGTGATGTCTTAAGAGGGGGGAGTGGTGAATTAGGACATTTAAAAACCCAACTGAGTCGAAAAACTTCACAAGATAAACATATATCAATTTCTATCTAAATATGCTCTAGGTTTATCTAGTGTGTCTACTCTAGCGCTCAAATAGTTTGCAACCTATAGCCAATCGTAGCAAACTACTTAGGAAAATAAATGAGCAAAGGTAGATTTCCAGTATGTAAATGTCCTAAAAGGTGTACGGTGCCACCCGTTGTGTATGATCATTGAACTCACACTCTATAGAACGATGAACTACTTTTGAGACCTTGATAATGTTGCTATGGAGTGCAGCACATGGTTCACACCTAAGGTAGAGGAAATCATATCTAGTAGGAGGAACAAAGTACACTTTCATTGGACTAGGATCTACGACTTGGCCAATAATGAACTCGAGATCATGTGCCGCCGCAGGTATGCTTCAGGGTATAGTGCAAGGACATTGTTCACCAATGTCAACTTAGGTATCACGAGGTAAAGTGCACATACAATAAGCTAAAACTGCACCATATCATGTGTTCCCATGTCTTTGTCGCTTGCAGAGACATAGGCAGCAATGACGGATCACAACACATATCACTGTATGTTACGATCAATGCATTGAGGAGCATATGACTCCAAAAGATGCATTTCTTCAATATCAGAAGGAGCTACAAAGCGATCGAGGGGCCTAAGTGGGTACCTTATCTCCGAGCATGACGCACAAATCCTAGAAGGCCTAGAGCCACAAGGCTGCAAGGTGACATGGATGTAGCAGATGCTGTTGATCATCTACGCAAGTGCGAAATTTGTAAACAACCTAGTTATGATAGGAGGACTTGCCAAACCCGATAGTAAACTATCAGGCCACTATCATACTATATTGTATTCTAAATTGTTATTCACCTATTAGTTGTTCTACCTATTTTATAATATATCGTATGATACTGGCACAACAAATGATGTTTTTTTTGAACCATGAAGCTTGAATCATTATCATGACTTATTGTGGTCTTCTCGAGCTTCTTCAGCAGCAGTATGATAAGAACCATAGGGGATGGATGCTTTTCACAGGGCTACAGATACCACGATTATATGTGTTTTTTAATTGCCACAATAATTTGTTACTTACTCAGTACATGCATTGGATACCTTTGCAGTTGCTTCCGTTATGTGCACTGAGTGTCCACATAATTAAGGAGTTAGACCCTCGATTTCACGAGCCAATCGAACGGGCAAGACTACTTCTTTTCACTCTCATGATGACCGGGAGATCCCATGGCGAGTGGTGGTAGGACACCTCTCCCGCCGATTGAGGCGGCACTGCTCACAGGTCTCATCGTCCGGTGACATCTTGAGACGCACACGTTCTATTTTTCTTTTGGCAAGATGGCTATAACATTGAGGGACATGGCCATACTGATTGAGCTGCTGATCAGGAGTGTCCCATTAGTAGTTTCGCGACTAGCAAAAGGGGCAGTGAAAGGGTTACGTTGAGGGTAGATAATTATTTGTTATGTAATGCATTTCAAATGTTCTAGTGTTATTCAACCTTTATTGACCCTCTGCATCTTGTAGGTTTGGTGTACAATATGGCACGAAGGATGTTAGACTCTCCATGTCTTGAATTCATGTGCTGCCACAGTTCGGTCCATGCCTATGGAATGTGGAGGCTACAATTATGCAACACTATAAGGTGTATATGTACATGCTGCTAGTAGGCATCATGTTCTACAATATGACATACGATTATATCCTCCTTTATATTGTATGGTTAGCAGATCAGCTCGTGTTACGTCCTTATGAGTTGACATATTACGTCTCTAAAATAATCAGGGATTCGTGCTTTGGTGCAGAGCTAAAACGTTGCTATCAAGGATCAATAAATCAATGCTGGGATCTTCTAATACATGCTTTCTATGGACACTTACAATGATCGATATAGCACTTAATGCCAGTTTGCAGGTTGTGCGTGAAGGGAAGGATGATCCCTTCAAGGAGAACAACTTAATCTAAACTATGTACAAATTGCATGCAAGACCCTTCTATTCTATGTTAATCACTCTGCTCCAATATGTAACCACTGATGACCTCAGACCCTCTTGCACGAGCAGCGTCAAAGGTATCTTAGGGTGTGCGAACTAGCTGACCATCCTTCTGTACTAGGTTTCTCTAGGAGGCAAAGAAGGATAGTGATGTTGCCCGACCAGTATGCATCCCACATTCAGGTTTATCATTTTCTATTTGGTCATTCTACTTATAGTTTTTTCCATTGATTCGGATGCTCCTCTTTTTTGTTAGGCGTTCCCGAAAGACGCAGGGTTAATCAACAAAGACATCCAAAACTTCTTGATGATGTATATGCTCTTTGGTAGGGTGTGATGCTTGGTTTGGTAAAAGATGAGGAAGATCAGTGAACCTAAGGGGTATATGGGCGCCCTCTACTATTCAACTAGAAAATGACAAGGATGCTGATTTCATGCCACCAATGCCTTGATGCTCCAGCAGCAATACATGAGAAGATTTAAGGAACACTGCAAGAGGACGTTCACGTACCACATCGAGATTGAGTACAACCAATAAGGAAATAGGATATGCTCCTACCACTATAGCTCAAGATGACGATTATGACAACGACAATGATTTCATGTTGCAATGACCCCTCCCTCCGATGCCTCCATCTCCGAAAGACACTAATGACTCTAAAGATGATAGTGGATTTGCTTGTACCTAACATTACAACTTCCTATCATCACCTCAGAGACGACAATAATTTTACCCTGATAGCATTGACTGACACAACTCGCATTCTTCTGCTAATTTGCATCGCCACTTTTCACTGCCATCTTGAGATGATCTAAGTATTCAACAGAAAAGCACGATCACAACACGATGCAATTAGATCATGAGATGGAGAAGGTGTCGGTCATTTGAAATTTAAACCCAAAAAGATAGAGCTTCCCCCGCATATCGCATAGAACAAAAGCGACTCTAAACCAATATATTATTTCCTCTTTGATTTGGGATCCTCATTCCAATAGACTTTGTCAAAGTCTCATCGATTGATTAAGATGGAAACTAACATTTAACCAACTTTGTTCGTTCATGTCAAAGATGAATAAATTCTCTACTAAGTAAACTATTGTGATGGAATATTCATATTTGTTTTAGAAGAATAAACACTAATAAATGTAAATTTGACAAATTCGACTGCATCCATCTATTGTGAAAAAATACATTCCTTTGTGCAAAAGAAACATCAATTTGGCAATGTGTGGGGGTACAATTACCCAACTATTCAACCAATAATTCGAAAGGATGTCATTTCCTAAATGAAAACGAGAGCTTTTATGATCAAGAAATCTTGCAATGAATAATGCATATGCAATCTTGTATGCATGCATCTCCATTATTGCAGGCGTGTGGATCGATATGATCGAGCTATACTTTCACCGAATTATAATATTCCTGTATGCATGCATCTTTATTATTGCAGGCCAGTGGATCCATATGATTGAACTATGTTTTCACCAAATTATGGCAGAGGGAGCCAATCGACAGAAGCACGCTGCACATAGGAGGGAGCTGACTGACAAAAAAGATGGGGAGCAGGCCATATTTGGCATATGATCTACCGAATACGACTCTATTGCCCATATTCATAAAACGGTGTGCCGAATATACTTGAGGTTCCACGTATTCGGTACACGGTGTGCCGAATACTATTTGTCATATATGTTTTCGGCACACCGTATACCGAAAACTTGATTTCGGCACACCACTTACCAAATACAGTTGCTATATTTATAAATACAACATCATATTATGTATTTTTTAAATACGATCTGGTATGTTGTCTATTTTTGGATTTTTGCCAAGATTTCCCATGATTCTCTTTAAATGTCTGTTTTATAATTCGGAGAAGATTAAGACTTTCGATATCTCTATGATCCTTCTATATCATTGTAATCAAATCAATGAGTAACTTATTACATTGTTGAACTCGAGAAGAAATGTTCACGAGGGAAGCATTGGACGGACCGGCCGGCTGAGTAGCCTGCTGCATGCCCCAAGTCGAGGCTGATGGAAACTCGATTGATAGTTTCCTGACATTGTCGTGAGTTTTTCTGTACATTAACGGGATTAGCTGAGAACATAAATTTTAGTTTTTGGAATAGAATTACTCCAAACTAAGGATCACACCACGGGATAACTTCATTTTTCTTTTCTTACGCGTCCCATCTCTACCGACTTTCTTAAGATATCCTATGTAGTTTTGTGATACTCATCTGTTATTTTGTACTATTAGTCTTACATATCTTATATGATTTTATTTATACTCTTATAAAATAGATGAGTTATGATAGATTAAAACGATCTTTATTGTATATCTTATACAATTAAACGATTTATAATCAAAGTTAGTTCACCTGTCCTCTCCCCATTCCTATAATATGAAAAATTGCAATCAATTAGCCAATTAACAATCAACTTACTTATACATGTTGTTCTTGATCGTCTTTCTTTATTGTAGAATGCTCTCTTTCATTCTGTCACTTTATTTCTAATACTTAAATTAAAATAAATAATCATCATATAATGAAAGGTCAAGACCAATCAATATTGAGTTTTTTTCTTCCTCTCTTCCATAACTATGACAAGATCTCCAATAATTATGCTCTTTTTCCTTGTTTTAGTCTATTTTAAAATTCGGTCAGAATTTTCGATCCCTACTACCGCTTACACGGATCGATAGGACTCACACGCCGATAACCTCTGCGGATGGGCCTTAGCTACCTCTACCCATCGACCCTCACCCACCTCATCAATGCAGGTCACCTTCGTTGATCGATGACGACCATCTTTTCAACAGCATACAACTCCGTATCATACGATCACTTAGATTTAATCATCGTGTACGTAAATATCTTTTTTATTGTGCTATATTCTTTTATTTTATCGAATTGTTATATCCTAAATTGATTTCATATGTATAAAGTACACGTGCAGTTGCTAGTTTCACCTATAGAACGTCAGTTAGCCTTTTGCAATCGGTGCCAGTTTGAACAGAATTGCTACGGCTATGTTTGTACAACTATGCTCTTCTGCTTTGTTTACTACAATTAAATTCCAGTAGCTCATACGCGTTGCTTCTTTCATTCAAAAAAATTATCTAGCCGTGTTTGGAACACATGATTTAGCTAATTTACGTGGGAATTGGATTAGTTTTGGAGAAGTTTACAAGAATATAATGTTCCAAATTAATAGGCCCCTAGATTGTTATATTTTAGGGTTTAGTTGCTCCCCTAATTGCAAATATACAGATATTTACATGGTATCCAATGCGACACTTCGACAAGTGATCTCTACGAAAACTTATTATTCCAAAGGAAAATAAGTATATATTTGAAAATATTTTTAACAATGAATATAAGAAATGTTTGATGAAACACAACTTCCGACAAGAGCAAACACATAGTACATGGAAAGATACATGGTTCGTTCCCATGTTCCGAGAAGGATTGATAAATGGACGGAGAACATATGAAGATCGGATCCTGAGAGAGAAGATCACCAAACCACACAATGGTACTCGGAGCCATGGCACCCTGAACAGAAGAAACGTACAGAAACCAGGCGACGCGTCCCCTCCTTGTGAGCTTGGCCCTGGCGATCCCGTCGAGCAGCACCTCGTAGCCGGACGCGGCCTCCGACGGCACCGTGCCCGTCCTGGCCTTCTTCTCCACCAGATCGTCCTGCAGTTGCATGCACCAGCGTATTGGCCGCCGCCTGATCGAAGCGTCAGAACTCAGAAGCTGCTTATACAATACAAGGCTAGCTCGGCGCGTGCCGGGGAAGCTGCACACTGTAGCACGCGTGAGCAGTATCCGCGTGGTACCGTAGGAGCGGACCCGGGGCCATAATCCTCCTTTGCCGCCGCACTTGGGTTGGTTTCTCTCGTTGCCCTTGGCTGAATCCTGCTCCTCTGCTCGGCTTTTCAAGGATCTCAGAAATGGCTTTAGAGCGTCTCAGACGATATAGTCCATCACTTAGATATAAAAAATATACATATCATCTTTATAACACAATAGATAATCATTAGTTATATCGTTTTCTTCTAATTTAATACGGGTCAACATATAATAGGTATTAAAAGTTTATATACATCTTAGAATGCGCTATATATTGGCTATAAGTTAATAACTAACTTTTTTCTCTCCTTACATTAACTCTGCTCCATATAAATAAAAATATGATATAAACATCCTTACAACTAAATAACATGGATGGTTGGAGATGCCTTTATCATCGCTCCTCTCCTTTGACACCATAGCATGTGTGACTGTAGCAGCTGTCCACGCCCATAACGTGATGAGGTTGCATGTCGATTAAGTTAAAGTCCAAGATAAGGCAAGTTAGAGGTATGCTATCAATTGGATATGGAGTGTTAGGATTTGATTAGCTTGGATTCAACATATTAAATCCAATGTATTTGTTACTTAGAGGCCAAGTAATCCCTTTTACATAAAAGACCGGCAACTTATCAATTAATAGGTAAGAAAAAACGAATTAAGATGAACATCTTTGCCGTTGTAATTTACTCGGTAAAGTTGGGTTTTCATGATCTAATCAACATTAGCCCAAACATGAACGTCTTTGGAATCCTTTTTTGAAATAATATTTATTGGTGTAATAGGTAAGGGGTGTCCCACCAGGAAGACTCACGTTGCCAAATATCAACCAGTGGTTGATATCCTCGAGACCATGGTTTCACCCCACGATCAGGGCGGGGCTCAGTCGACCAGCCCCTTAGTCGAAGGAGAAGACCCTGCGAAGGGTAGGTATTCACCTAACCAGTCAAATCGTATTAAATATCATGTATTCAAATGCTTTCCTTTCACAGGCACCTCCATTCGACTAGTATGGTCATATGCAGACGTAAAGTTAGAGTGACTCATCCTGTAGTATTAAATGCTACGGGATGATCTCACAGGTGAACATGACAGTGCTCAATAGACGTGATAGGGTCTGTAGGACGACCAAAGTAGGTTGTGCATGCATACCCCCGTGATAGGGCCTAGGAGTAGTTGGCTCTGTTAGGAGTAGGTCTACTACATGTCTTGGCATGATCGTTTGTTTATTCTCTTTTCCCCCTGTTATATAAAGGAGGGACCCGGCTTGTAAAGAAAACTAGAGAACTAGTTCATTCAATCCATAAGAAAGTACACAGAACGTAAGGCTATTATCCTATGAGAGGTCTGAACCTGGTGTCACACCCGGTTTTAATAGACAAAATCAGATGTGGCTTATGTGTGACCAGGATGTTTAACACACATAAGGACGTCACAGGTGAAATAATAAAAGCAATACTTTAAACGAAATAAATAATAAACTCTTACAACAATCGTGTATATTGTCTTCTAGGAAGATATCTGCAGCGGAACAGAAGTACTGGTGCCTAACAACACCGTAGGCAACCGACTGGGAGACACGCGCCTAGAACATCAGAACTTCGTCTTGATAGTCTTCATCATCTTCACTCACTGAGCAGTACCACACATGACATATGTCATAGAAAAAATAGCAAGTGTGAGTACATGCCGCGCTCAGCAAGCGAACAGGAAAATAACGATATGCAGGCTTATCACAATGACAGTCTAGCACATAGGTTTATTTGCATACATACGAACAATAAAATATGGTTATGTAAAAGCATTAAATTAAGTGAAGATTAACACAACTTCCCACCAACATCACTACTAAGGTTAACACCTTGATCAAAACCTTCACCAGACGTACCATCCAACACCACAAACCATAGCCAAAACTATTACATCACCATAACTAAAACCATTCCACCACCAACTAATCATGTGCGGATCCAAGTCTCTCATGACCGTGAGCATGGCTAATATATCAGATTTTACACACTGTAGATGTTGCTCAACTTTTCCCGCGAGACATGATTTCATCACCTGCAAGCAAGTAACTAAATCCTCCATTTTGCTCACGTTAGCTAGACGCTTACACACTTTCAAAGTGTGCGACCAAGATATCATTGCAAGGTCGTTACAAAGTTTCCTCTAGATTGTGCATGCACGCTAAGATTTCACCACCGTCAAAGTGACGTCACACCACCTAGAAGCTCCCTCTTGCGCCTTGTAGCTCTAGAAAGAATTATTCTTTCCTTCCACTACACATCCCTTACCACTAACCAAATAGTTCTGGCTTAAAAGCCTTCCCCACACAGCCACTCTTACGGTTTGGCAGACACAAACTGTAATCCACTAATTAATAAATCAGGCCCCTCATAAGAACTCGTGGTTGGTATGATACTTCTTGGGTTATCGCTTCATGAACTGATCATTACTTAGGTTACTTGAGCAAATACTAAACCAATAACATAACTACGATCATCATCAACATCTCTTACTCAAGGCCTAAGGTTCCATGTTGCTACACCATTATTTAATTAACCATCATTGTCGCATAAGTTTATTAATCAAGTATAAGACACTTTCTAACATTTTCGACAGCATGGCTAAGCAATTCTACCAATGAAACACATCTAACCATAAACCACTTAGGCTTCAAGGAATAATAAGGGAATATCTAGGTAAACCCTAACACAGGTGATTTCCCATCAAATTGACACTGCATGCAAATAGTATAATTTTTTTTAAAACATATGAGCAATATGATCAAGAAGTACACTTGTCTTTTACCCAATGCTACATAGTATTGAAACCATGGTCTTGAAGTTTCTCGAATAGATTTGAAGTGTTATCAACTAATAGCATATTCTATCGACAAACAAAAGCAATATTGAATAAACATTGGATAAACTCCAAATTGCAAAAATAACAGGAACAAAATGATGGACTCGGATCTTGGTTGAGCTAGATAATAAGAGGAATTGGTTGGACTTCTTTTGAAAATAGATAAAATGATAGGAACTAGAGTTTCACTTGAAATGATAGAAAAGACTACATATGAAATGATAGAAAAGATTGTTTGAAGTATTAACATATGTGATCTACAAATTTATATATTATTTTAATATCATAAACTTATATTTGTGGTACAATGACATGTAGATCTAGCCAGGACCTATATGTCGTTGAGACAACCACAAATTTACTAATCAAAATATATCTTCATATTGTGGATCTAGATGTTGATAAGGGAAATGTGAGAATTGATACTAAAACTGGCATGATTGGATAGATCATGATTTAAGAAAAATTTAGACGAAAGAATCGTCTAAATCGGAATTACGATGAAGCATGACATCCTTTTGAAAGACAGATTAGGTTGAAATGGAAATACTAGTTTACTAGACTTATTTTTCTATGGGAAAAGACTAACTCAAAGGTATGGTCGGTTTTGAAAGGGGTCATCCGAGGTAGTGACAAAATAACGATGAACGCTGTGGCCGCGTCTAGATGCAGCGACGAAGATACATGCGTTCCTAGAGATTGGATATGCAATTTGAGATAATGTCTGAGTAGAGACGTTGATATATCTCGAGAACACAATGCTATAGCACGAGTTTTGGCAGATCGTCCCCTGAGAGGAAGAACGATCAACAGAGATGAGATGGGTGACAGTTGCAACATGCTACGGTTGGCAACCACGTTCCGGTCATGTCGCTGCACAACCGGTGAAAGGCTCCTAGAGTCACGTAGAAGACTTCATGGGACACGCAGGTACATAGATGGCACATCCATATGGCTTATAAATTAACATGGAACGCGAAGGAAATTCTGGTGTGCACGTAGAACGCATCCAGAAACCGGACAGCGGGCATGTCGACTTTGATCCTGACGGTTTGGCTACTCTACTGGATGAACTGGTTGGTGAGGACGTGGGGAACATCATGGGTACATGCGCTAGTGAAAGGGCATGGCGAACAGTGCAATAGTTGGCTGGAAATATCGATGCCAATCGGTCACGGTGCGGCTGTCCACGATGGTGATGACTATAGCGGCGTAGATTGAGCTTTGACTGGGGTTAGAGCTTGGCTAGGGACTTAATATGATAATAAAACAGAGGTAAGGAAGGACAAGGAGGGGTCCTCACCTTGCTTTGACGATCGGGGAAGGAGGATTCGCAGATACGATGGCGTAGCACATCACAGGTGGCGACGGCGGCGACACTGGCGAATGATGGTGCACGGATATGGCATTTGCGGTGGCTAGGTCTTGGAGGCATGGAAAAGGGGTAAGGGAGGACGTGCAACACCTATATATAGGTCTAGGGGCGGCTGGCCGAGGTGGGGTTAAAGCCAACCATGACTCGTGTTCGAATTCGAGTGGGTTACGGTTTTTTTCACAGCCCTCTATTTCGAGGACTATATCTCCACTGTCCGGACTCCAAATTGAATATTTCTAGACCCTAAATTGTACTGCTCGAAAAGATATACAATTTTGTATTCATTAGAATTTTTAGAAATGTCATCTTGATTTCCAAAAATACGTCACAACATAAACTGTTTGAACTGAGACTTATCTGCGCATCACTGATTTTGGGGGTCATAACTCCTAGCTTTATTGTCCAAAAAGTGACTTCCATAGGTTAAAATTGAAGCTCTCGACGAGACCTATAACTTTTATATTGTCAAGATTTGCATTTGATGCTATCTCGAACTCCAAAACTGCATGAGAAATGAGGCCATTCTGGACTTTACGAATATTCATAGATTTTGTGGATCCTTTATGTTGGGCCTTCTAGAAGAATTGTGTGCTGGGCAAGAGATTAGGCTTAGGTATGATTGGGTCTAATGGCACTTTAGGCTATCTAGGATTTTATTAAAGAAACTTTTGCAGAGAAATGTGAATAGGGTTTGAATAGGATTTGAGGAAAAGAAAAAATTGACTTTAAACAAGGATTTGGATAAGATTTGAGTTGAACTAGAGAAGTATCATGCATGATTGAGGATTAAAGAGATGATAAATTCAAATTTTTTGAATTCCAACCATTAAGATCCTTAACTTATTCAATATCGAGTTTTGTTAAAACCTTTTCAAAACATTTTTCACCCAAAACACCAAAGAGAAAGAAAAACAAAAAAAACTCTAATGCATTTACTCGACTCCTAGCAAAACTCGGCATGTAATGCACACAAAAAAACCTATATTGATTGATTGTTTATGAAAATAGATTTTAAACCTATTCTACTGATGAAGCTATTCAATAATCTTGAAAGATTTTAAATAGTTGCACATTCTGAAAACCGGGGTGTTACAAATCTACCCCCTTTAAAGGAATCTCGTCCTCGAGATTTGTACGGAATAGAAAAGAGATAAGAGAACTTGGTCTTTATGATTTCTTCTCACTTTCTGTAATTGGTCGTTGTCATTAGAAAACTCTTATCTTAGCGTATCCTCCAAACCCTGGTTATCTTTCCTTGTTTTACCCTTAGTCTGGGAATGACATATTGTTCTGAAATTCGATCTGGTTTCCCTTAACATAAATAACTTCAGCCAAAACCTTAAAGTGAACTGTGTATCCTAATCTGACACCATCTCCTTAGATACACCATGTAAACAAACTACCCTTGTACTTCTGAGGTGAATGAAATTCACTAAATTATGAGCTACTTTCAGAATCACTCTCTATGATGAACTTCTGTTTAGATGCAAAGATTTTCTTTCCGAACCATACGGTGCCTTAATTATCATTCATAAATCCTGAAACTTCACTCTCCTTGGTGACTTGCCTGACTTCTTTGATCTTCCGATCCTCGAGTTGACTTTTGTGGATACCTTGTTCTAAAGTGCAGTCTTTTCCCATTGTAGTTGCTTCCATATACACGTTAAAACCTAGGTTAAGTGTTTCATACTCCTTCCATCACTCTGGTTGACTTCCTTGAAACATAGTTGTGTTGCGATAACTCTTCTGTCTCACTTCATTATTTCCTAACTTTGTAAACCAGTTCATTATGGAGATGGCATCTGTGCTATGAGCTTCTAAAGTTATAGGGGTGGCTGATGGGTCTTCCCCCCTTAAAAGGAGCGATAGTGGACTTCTTTGACATGCATTCCCAGTTATTAAGAAGTAGACAGACTAGAGATAGAGCAGATAAACATTAACATTTCTCAGATAGAACGAGGGGAAACGAACTTCCATTCAAGTCTTAAACATATTGTAATTAAGTCACATGGTTTGATGATATGAAGATATAACATTGGATTCTCATTATTGCAAGGTTGCACTTGACATGTGGTATATCACTCTCAACTTCTTGGTGTCTACCGAGCTTCTTTAGTCTTAACAACATCCTGTTGAGCTTGACTATCTTGAGTTGCTGCTTGAACGTTATGAAGGCCTGAATGATAAACTGAGGTCTTCATCTGGGGCTAAGGGTTGACCGGCTCTGGCAGAAAACTACTTGGGGCATATGGTGGCATAATGTTCTTCTCCTCCACA
This sequence comes from Phragmites australis, assembly GCF_958298935.1. Classification (NCBI taxonomy): domain Eukaryota; kingdom Viridiplantae; phylum Streptophyta; class Magnoliopsida; order Poales; family Poaceae; genus Phragmites; species Phragmites australis. The sequence goes on along the minus strand of NC_084944.1, from coordinate 12,420,850 downwards.
GCGGAAACATACTACTTTTTTGTAGTAGAATCCTGGAGTCTATTCTTGCCCAGATTTGTAGGATGTGGAATTAGAATGTTGGGGCATGGGAGAGGAGTTTTTTTTCTTCTATTGTATCATCCACTTCTTGACTAACGAGATTGCCTTATTGCACTGATCCAACTTGATATTCGCACTTCTTGAAACGTTTGGCCCCGTTCGGTTGAAATTCGTTGTAGGTGATCACCCAATAAATAATATTGAGTTCCTGAGGACTGCTTTGCGTCCTGGTGACCTGCTATCCATAGTTGTTCTGAGCGAGCATCTGGCTTCCATTACGTGCTTGGGGTTGAGACCGAGTAGGCTTCAGAGTGTTGGTGTTGTCCTAATTTGAAAACTTCTTAGGGCACTTATTCACACAGTGTCCTTCATCTCCACAATAGAAACATCCTTTTCTTAAGGCGGGAGTAACTAGGCTATTCTTGGCTTGAGGAGTGGCAGTCAGAGTAGAATGAAGTGTTTGATAATCGGAGTGTTGAACAGGTGCTTGGAGTTGAGGCATGTACTAATTGTTGGATGAAGCATAGCCTCTTGCTGAGGAGCTTGAGTTGACACATGGGGATATGCGTTACTTTCCTGTCCTTGGAATGCTATCTTCCTCTTCTTCCTGTTATTCTGCTGACTATGTTCATCTTGTGCACTCAGAGCTTTAGTGATCTATAGAAATTTTTTCATGTTCTGAGCCATGCTTTGGAGGATCTGAGTCTATATTGCTAAAAGTTGTTCCTTGTTGAACTGTGGTGGTGTATGCTGGTTGTCACTGTCATTGTTGCTGTGGTTGGTGTCCTCACCATGCTGGTCTTTCTTTGTGTTCACCATCTGATCAGGATTGAAGAGGAAGATTAGGGCAAGAAGAGAAAGGATAGAAGGATAAAACCCAGCTATACTATTACTATAGGGATAGATAAAGAATGTTGCTGTTACTAGATGCTAAAGCATCCAACAACACACTCCAGCACTTAAACAAAAAATTCAAATCACTTAAGGCACACCACATGAAAACACACTACTAACATCGTTCTAACGTTCCTGAAGAATAGGAAAAAAATTCTCCTATGACTCAAAAAACTAAAACTGGGACTAGTGCGAAGGTAGATCTTCATGTCTTCAATGTAGTGGTAGATAATTCTTCCTTGTAACAAAGTTTCTTCAACTACATCAGGATCTTCATACGAGGTAGAAGCATCAAGTGGGATCTTCAAATGCATCCTTCTCAATCGGAGTAACTGAGACTGGTTCAACAACTAAAAGTTTGAAAGAGGGAATGTGCTAGATATTCATTTTGCTCAATAGGTTGGAGTAGGTAAGTGTAGAGAGGATCTGAGAGAGTAGAAAAGCATGGAGATGTTTTTTTCAAAATAGTCTTTTAAAATATGACCTTACGACACGAACATTCTATCTAGGCTTGCGTCCTTTGGTCCGTATGGCTCTGATACCACATCTGTCACACCTGGTTTTAATGAACAAAATCAGATGTGGCTTATGTGTGATCAGGATATTTAACACACATAAGGACGTCACAGGTGAAGTAACAAAAATAATACTTTAAAGGAAATAAACATTAAACTTTTACAACAATCGATATATATTGTCTTCTCGAAAGATATCTGAAGCGAAACAGAAGCACTAGTGTCCAACAATACCGTAGGCAACTGACCGGGAGACACACGTTTAGAATGTCAAAACCTCATCTTAATAGTCTTTAACATCTTCACTCACTGAGCAGTACCACACATGTCGCATGGCATAGGAAAAACAACAAGTGTGAGCACATGATACGCTTAGTAAATGAATAGGAAAATAACTATATGCAGGCTTATAACAATGACAGGCTAACACATAGGTTTATTTATATAAATGCGAGAAATAAAAGATGGTTATGTAAAAGCATTAAATTAAGTGAAGATTAACACAACTTCCCATCAACATCACCACTAAGGTCAACACCTTGATCAAAACCTTCACCAGAAGTACCATCCAACACAACGATCCATAGCCAAAACCATTTCATCACCGTAACCAAAACCATTCCACCACTAACTAATCATGTGAGGATCCAAGTCTCTTATGACAGTGAGCATAGCTGATAGATCAAATTTAACACTTTGCGGAGGTTGTCCAGCTTTCCTCACGAGACGTGATTTCATCACCTGCAAGCAAGTGACTAAATCCTCCATTATACCCATGTTAGCTAGACACTTACACACTTCCGAGGTGTGCGGCCAAAAGACCACTACAAGGCTGTTACAAAGATTCCTCCAGATTATGCATGCCCGCTAATGTTCACCACTGTCAGAGTGGCGTCACACCACCCAGAAGCCCCCTCTTGCACCTTATAACTGCAGAAAGAATTAGTCTTCCCTTCCACTACACATCCCTTATCACTAACCAAATGGTTCTAGCTTAAAAGCCTTCCTCACATAGCCACTCTTATGGTTTGGCATACACAAACTGGAATCCACTAATTAATAAGTCAGGCCCCTCATAAGAGCTCATGGTTGGTACGTTACTTCTTAGGTTGTCGCTCGACGAACCGGTCCTTACTTAGGTTACTTGAGCAAATACTGAACCAACAACATAACTACGATCATCATCAACACCTCTTGCTAAAAGCCTAAGGTTCCATGTTGCTATGTCATTATTCAATTAACCATCATTGTTGCATAAGTTTATTAATCAAGTATAAGACACTTTCCAATATTTTCGACATCATGGCTAGGTTTATTAATCAAGTATAAGACACTTTCCAACATTTTCTACAGCATGGCTTTTGAAAGACAGATTAGGATGAAAAGGAAAGACTGGTTTACTGGAGTTATTTTCCTATAGGAAAAGGTTTTACCGTACAATCATTGTGTCAGGATTGACATTATCATTGCACAAGGTTCAAGAGTATAGCGATGACTATACTTCATTGACTAGACTAAAGAGGAGGATGTGGTGTTGACTTGGCATGCTATGTAAGCACCGTCTTGGATTAAAGAAGGGGTGCGCTGAGGTCTAGTCTCGACCATCCATGATGGATCGAATGGCAGGAGGTTGCGCTTTTGGGTTAAGGATACTGCCGGCAACTCTGCGTAGCGGCGATGGCTTGGGTTTCGTCAGAGACGGCAATCAGGTGCGTGGTCACTGACATCGACGTTAGGCTTTGGTGGCATTTCAGCAAAACGAGGGATGCATAGCATATAACGTGGAAAGGATAACTCAAAGGTATGGTCGGTTTTTGAAGGAGTCATTCGAGGTAGTGGCAAAACATCATTGAATGCCGTGGCCGTGTCTAGATGCAGCGACGAAGATGCACGCATTCACAGAGATTGACTATGCAATTTGAGATACCATCTAAACAGAGACATTGATATATCCCGGGAACACAATGCTATAGAACCAGTTTGGGCAGATCATCCCCTGAGAGGAAGAACGATCAGCGTAGATGAGATGGATGGTGGCTGCAATATGCTACAGTTGGCAACAATGTTCCGGTCGTGTCGCCGCAGAACCGGTGAAAGGCTCATAGGGTTACGTAGAAGACTTCATGGGATACGCAGTAACACAGATGGCACATCCATATGGCTTATGGATTGACATGGAATGCGAAAGAAATTCTGGTGCACACACAGAACACGTCCAGAAACCAGACAACGGGCATGTCGACTTTGATCCTTGCAGTTTGGCTGTTAAACTGTATGACCTGGTTGGTGAGGGCATGGGAACATCATGGGCATGCGCTAGTGAAAGGGCATATTGAATGGTGTAATAGTTGGCCAGGAATATCGATGTCAATCGGTAACAGCGTGGCTGTCTACGACGGCGATGACCATAGCGGCGTAGATTGAGCTTTTGGTCAGGATTAGAGCTTGACTAGGGACTAGGCCTTCTAGAAGAATTGTGTGTCGGCCAAGAGTTTGGGCTTGGGCAGGATTGGGTCCAATAGTATTTTAGGTATATCTAGGGTTTTAGAAAAAAACTATTGTAGAGAAATTTGAATAGGGTTTGAATAGAATTTGAGGAAAAGAAAAGATTGACTTTAAACAAGGATTTGGATAAGATTTGAGTTAAACTAGAGAAGTGTTCGACTGTAAAGTTGTAGATATCATCGATAGGTACAAGTTTCATATAAAAATCAACTTCATCCGAGATAATATAAAAAAGTTATAAATTCTCTTTAAATATCATCTGCAGTACACAGAATATATCGCAATTGAAGTGCTAACATGCCTCTATATTTGTGCCAAATGGGATGTCAACATCCCGATTATTGATAGGTTGCTAATGGGCCATTGAGAGTCTGCATCTATTTATACAAATTTCTTATTTCAAATAATATTTTTACAATTTTTTATAAAATAATGTTATTAAAAAACCTTTTCCTAAAAAAAATGAAAAATCCTACGGCCACCTCTAAGCTCTACACACGCATCCAACGGCCGTATTGGTGATACGGAAGGCTACTCCAACGCATCGGCATCGCTCTTGTCCGCGGCGGCCGCCGGCGGCGGGCTATTGAGTCGTGTCGTCTCCGGCGAGGCCGCGAGCGACCCCTGAACCATTACCAATGCCGCCGCGCGCGCTGCCACTGCCGCACTTCACCCTCCCACCCCTCGCCGGCGAGGACTACCTATTCGTGGCCGCGCTCCGCTCCCACCTCTCCTCCTCGCCGCCCCCCGCCGCCGCCTCGCTCTCCCGTTTCCTCCCCTGTCTCACCCCTCTCCGCCTCGCCCACCTCCTCCTCCAACTCGCCCGCCCGGCGCTTGCACAGGGCTTCCCGCACGGCCTCCTCGCCGCGCTCCTCCCATCGCCGCCTCCCCCGCTCCCGTTCGCCATCCTGATCCACTCCCTCCCGCCGCGCCGCTGTGCCGAGCTCCTCGCCTCCGTGCTCCCCTCCGTCTCGCCGCATGCCTTCCCGGACCTCCTCCACCACGTCCTCCTCACCGCCCGCCTCGCCTCCGGGCCGCGGCTCCCCGCGGCCGCCGCTGCCGTGGCCGTCCCAGCCCTTGACGTCCTCTTCTCAGCATGCGCGCGCAGCCAGAAGCTCTCCCGGGCCACGCTCGCCTACCGCGCCATGCGCGCGCACGGCCTGCTCCCGGCCGTCGCGTCCTGCAACGTCTTCATTTCCGCCGCGCTCCGGCTGCGGCGCCCTGAGATCGCCGTCTCCTTCTTCCGTGAGATGCGCCGGGGCCGGATCTCGCCCAATGTGTACACGGCGAACATGGTGATGCGGGCGTTCTGTGCCATGGGGCAGGTCGCGGACGCGGCCCTGGTGCTCGACGAAATGTCGGACTGGGGAGTTGGGAGGACGGCTGCCAGTTTCAACACGTTGATCGCCGCGTACTGCAGGGACAGTGGCGGCATGGAGCCCGCGCTGCGGCTCAAGGAGAGGATGGAGCGTGAGGGGCTCGCACCAGACGAGGTGACATATAACACGATTGTGCATGGGCTGTGCAAGGAGGGCAGGATGCGGCAGGCGAACCGGGTGGTGAGCGAGATGAGGGTGAAGGGGGTGGCGCCGAACACAGTCACCTACAACACTCTGATTTATGGGTACGTGAAGCTCGGTGATAGCGAGGCGGTGTCGAGGGTTCATGAAGAGATGGTGAAGGCCGGAGTGGGGGTCAATATGGTAACATACAACGCTCTGATTCTTGGTCTTTGCAACGAAGGGAAGATGAGGAAGGCCGGGCGTTTGGTTCAGCAGCTTTGCACAGCCAAACTTGAACCGAATGCTTCAACTTTTGCGGCGCTGATTGTTGGGCAGTGCAAGAAGCAGAACTCAGAGCGAGCGCTAGATCTGTTGAATGCGATGAAGAAAAGCGGGTTTCATCCGAATTACGACGCCTATAAGATCGTTGTATCCACTTTCTGTAAGAACAAGGATTTCGAAGGAGCAGTGGATGTTATGAAGGACATGCTTGGGAGGTGCATGGCTCCTGACAAGGCCTTGTTGCATGAATTCTTTGAAGGCCTTTCTGAAGCTAAAAAACTACACCTGGCAGCGGACCTCCGTTCAGTGGCTAACGGTGAAAGGTTGATTCCTGATGTCTAGGAATAAAGATGAAGATAAAACCACATGTTAACATGTATGGTGGACTACCAAGTTTAATGAAAATGTTTGTTCGGTGAAGTCAAGAATACCAATCTTTGTGATCATGCTGATGTGGAACTTGTTTAGGTGTGTGTGCTCCAGAGGAGTCGTGTTCAGCATAAGCGCAATCATCATGTTCAACGACTCGTTCCGTAGCTAATATGTCTTTAATTGCCGATGCTGTCGAACGATAGTCTACCAAAAGTTTGGCTGCATACCATACAGAGAAGAGGTCTAACCGAAGATACAAGATCTTCTATAATCAGGGTTAGTGTCCTTGCACTTTTCTGCAACAAAAAGTATGTTACCCCTATTATGTTATTCCTTTTTTAGAGCTACTTTGAACTGTATCGTCAGTAATTGTTTATATGTTCGGCATATGCGCACTTTTCTTTTCAGAGAGGTAGATACATCTCTATCCATCCTTATCTTGCATGATGCTGATAGGGCCGGCCCTTCCTAGGTTGTAGTTATGCGGCCATTGCTTGAACTGCCGACGTGTAAGTGCCGTGGTCGCCGGCCCAACCGAGCCAGTAAGAGAGCAAGGAGGGGCCACTAGGGAGATAGAATAGATAGAGCGGGTCGGCAGGATATAATATATAGAGAGAAAAAATAGTATGTACTTTTAAGAGTATATATTTCTGATTTAATTTATAGTTGATCTTATTATAACTGAAATATATATATATATTATTTTCGAAGATATATATAATACTTTTTAAAATATACATACTACTTTCTAAACACCCATTAATTGAGAAGTATGCATACTCGAGAGTAAAAAAAAAAAGACTTCCTATAGATATAAAGAGACTTCTTATTTCATTGTCTACAACAATCAAGCCTAATGCTAACATATATAGCCGGCCAGAACTTCCAACCGCCAGCTCCTATCTCCTATCTAGTTTAAACTAACAAAGTCCTAATCCTAAACCATCTAGAATCCTAAACTGGATCCATCTAACACTCCAACAGATAAAACCGCAGTAAAGTAACCTGATTCAAACCAATTAAGCCACAGAGAGAGGGTCTGCGCGACAAAGGAGGCTTGGAATTTCTCCTAGTATGCCTCAACGGTGGTAGGAAAGGGCATACGCACTAGTTCACCCAGCGGATTGCTCTATAGAAGTGGCGTGGTTCCGAAAACAAGTAATTGGACGGTCTAGTAGACACGCGCGCTTACAAGACGAAATAGCAAAAGCTAGATCTATTCTATCAAAATCCAAACCCTAGAAGAGGGTGCGACCAAAACAAGGCCCAAGTTTGATTCGAATTAGAAAATAGACGTGATTCTCTTTGATGATTTTAGACAGCTCATGAGGAATTTCGAGATGAGGCCGGATGCATCTAAAAGTAGACGAAATTATCTTTCCATCAAGTACTCATGGGCCCTGAGAATCCTTTGTAATCAATAGTTATGGCCTTTATCAGTTGCAGCTGTCAGGAGGGCCGAATCTGAATTGAACTCGCCTCCACTTATATACTTGAACTTGTGTGGTTCTTCTCTCTGGTTTCTAAGGATAATAAAATCATCACAATAGTTAAATAGTAATTTATTCTTGTAAGTATTTGTGGGTAGTCCTAGGAACAAGTTCACCTGATGACTAAGTTGGCGTGCTCATGCTCGCATTATTTGTCTTTCTATCACCTGTTCGGCATGCTGTGTAGTAGGAGGAATGCGTGTATCCGTGGAAAGTATGTCCTCATCATCCTCCCCTTCTTGCATTTGAGTCGTCTTTGACTTAAGCTCATCCTCTTCTCCCAAGTATGACCTCAAATCTGCAAAGTTAAAGGTGGGACTAACCCTAAAATCTGCAGGCATCTCGATCTTATATGCATTATCATTAATCTTCTGTAACACTTTGAAAGGACCATCAACTCTAGGCATCAACTTGATTTTATCAATTCAGGAAATCGATTTTTTTCTCAAAGGCAACCAAACCAAATCTCCAAATTTAAAAGTTAAAAGCTTCCGCCTTTTACTGCCAGCAAGTTTATACTTTGCATTCATGGGCTCTATGTTTTGTTTAGTGGTTTCATGAATTTTCAACATAAAATCAGTACGTTGTTCCGTATCAAAATTCAGCTTTTCTGAAGATGGAAGAGGTAACAAATCAATTGGAGCATGAGGAACAAAGCCATAGACAATTTCAAAAGGGCAAAGCTTTGTAAGAAATTATAAGCATCAATATGAGGCAAGCTTCTTCCCACATCTTTATATTATGTTTCAAAACAGCTCTAAGTATGGTAGACAAAGTTCTATTAACAACTTCAGTTTGCCCGTCAGTTTAGGGATGACAAGTAGTCGACAATAAAAGTTTAGTCCTCAATTTTCCCTATAGTGTTCTCCAAAAGTGGCTAAGGAACTTAGTGTCATGATAAAAAATAATTGTGTTTGACACACCATGCAAATGAACAATTTTACAAAAGAATAAATCAGCAATATAGGTAGTATCATCACTCTTATGACATGGTATAAAGTGTGCAATCTTAGAGAACCTATCCACAACAAAAATGATGTCATGTCCCTTCTTTGTTCTAGGCAATTCTAAAACAAAGTCCATAGAAATATCTTTCTAAGGTACATTAGGAACTGGTAGAGGCATATACAAACTATGAGGATTAAATCGTGACTTAGCCCTTGACATGTAGTGCAGCAAGCAATGAATTGTTCCACATCTCTTCTTATCTTTGACTAAAATAAATGACCAACAAGGATGTCCTCCGTTTTCTTTACACCAAAGTGTCCTATCAGCCTGCCTCCATGCGCTTCCTGCAACAACAACAAACGAATAAAGCTAGCTAGAATACATAGCTTATTAGCTCTAAATATAAACCCGTCATTGAGAACAAACTTATTCCATATTTTTCCCTCTTTACATTTCTGCAACACATCTTTAAAGTCATCATCATGCACATATTGCTCTTTAATGGTTTCCAATCCAAAATTTTGAAATCAAGCTATGAAATCATGGTATATCTACAAGACAAAGCATCAGCAATAACATTCTCCTTTCCCTTTTTGTGTTTGATGACATAAAGAAAAGATTCAATGTATTCAACCCACTTTGCATGTCTACGGTTCAATTTTCCTTTATTATGAATATGATTTAACGACTCATGATCAAAGTGTATGATAAATTCTTTGTGCCATAAATAATGCTGTCATGTTTTTAAAGTTCGAACTGGAGCATACAATTCTTTATCATAAGTAGAATAGTTTAAACTAGGCCCACTCAACTTTTCGTTGAAATATGCCATATGTTTTCCTTCTTGTAACAACACACCACCTAGACCAATTCCACTAGCATCACATTCAAGCTCAAAAGTTTTGTTAAAATTAGAAGTTGGAGTAATGGTGCATATGTTAACGTATCTTTCGATGAGTTAAAAGTGTTTTGTTGTGCAATAACCCAATTAAATAGTACACCCTTCTTAGTGAGTTCATGCAATGGTGCAGCGATGGTGGTGAAATTCTTCACAAAGCGGCGATAGAATCCAACAAGTTCTAAAAAGCTTTGCACTTGTGTGACCGTTATAGGAATCGGTCAACTGTGTATCGCTTCAACCTTGACTTGATCAACTTCAATTCCCTGTGGAGTAACAACATAGCCAAAAAAAAGAGACTCGAGCCGTGCAAAATGTGCACTTCTAAAGGTTACCAAATAAGCGTGCAACACATAAAGCATAAAAAACAACACGTAAATGGTTAAGATGTTCTTCTAATGATCTTCTATATCTCAGAATGTCATCAAAATATACCACCATGAATTTACCAATGAAAGTGCGCAAAACTTCGTTCATTAATCCCATGAATGTGCTAGGTGCATTAGTTAAACCAAACGGCACTACTAACCACTCATATAATCCAAACTTAGTTTTAAACATTGTTCTCCATTCATCTCCTAACTTTGGTATCCACTACACAAATCAATCTTTGAAAACACAATAGAGCCACTTAATTCATCAAGCATATCATCTAACCTAGGGATAGGATGACGATACATGATGGTAATGTTATTAATCACTCTACAATCCACATACATGTGCCATGTTCTATCTTTCTCAGGCACTAAAATGACCGGAGCAGCACACGGACTAAGAGACTCACACACATACCCTTTATCCAGCAGTTCTTGCACTTGGCGTTGTATCTCCTCTGTTTCTTCCAGGTTGGTTCTTTATGGCGTACGATTCGGTAAGGAGGCCCTAGGAATGAGGTCAATTTGATGCTCAATCCGACGGGTTGGTGGCAGCCCTGATGGCACTTCCTTCGGAAAGACATCAGTGTACTCCTGCAATAGGTTAGTAACAGCAAGAGGCAAAGAAGAAGATATATCCTCCAGTGAAAACAAAACTTCTTGCAAAAAGAAGTACTAGCATCCAATTCATTCATATCCGACTTGATAGCAAGAAAACAAGCACCTTTCACTTTAATCTCATTTTTCTTCTCATGAACAGATTTAGGCTTTTCCGTTTTATGTTGATCAAATTCCTTTCCTACAATATGATTGTCACTCTTAGCATGATTTTGATTGTTCTCTTTAATGGTTCTAGAAACTTCATCTTTAAAATAGCACCACGGGACATTGGATGTAATACAATTTTCTTCTCTTTATGCACAAAAGAATATTGATTGGTTCTACCATGATGCAAAGAATCTTTATCATACTGTTAGGGCCTACCTAACAACATAAAATATGTTTGCATAGGTACAACATTGTAGTCAATAAAATCATGATATGAACCAATAGCAAAGTGTACTCTCACCAGCCGTGTTACCTTTACCTTGCTGCTATTGTTTAACCATTGAATATAATATAGTCGCGAGTGCAATTTGGTGTTCAATGCAAGCACAATACGAAAACATAAGTGGCGGGGTTTTGAAAACAAGTAATTGGACGGTCTAGCCGACACACGCATTTACAAGGCGAAATAGCAAAAGCTAGATCTATTCTATCAAAACCAAACCCTAGAAGAGGGTGCAGCTGTCTATTTATGAGATAGAAGAGGAGAGGTTTTGGCCAAAACACCAGGAAGCCAAACTGGACTCTAACACAAGGCCCAAGTTTGATTCGGACGGGAAAACATACGTGACTCTCTTTGATTATTCCAGACAGCTCAGGAGGAATTTTGAGATGAGGCCCAATCCATCTGAAAGTGGACAAAATTATCTTTCCGTCAAGTACTCATGGGCCCCAAAAATCCTTCATAATCAACAGTATGGCCTTCATCAGTTGCAGCTATCAAGAGGGCCAAATCCGAATTGAACTCGCCTCCACTTATATACTTGGACTTGTGTGGTTCTTCTCCCTGGTTCCTAGGACAATTAAATCATTGCATTTGTGGGCATCCCTAGGAACAAGTTCACCTGATGATTAAGTTGGCGTGCTCATGCTCACATTATTGGTCCTTCTATCACCTGTTCAACGTGTTGTGTAGTAGGAGGAATACGTGTACCTGTGAAAAGTATGTCCTCATCACATGTAGTACCAATGTTGGGCGTTGCCGGTGAGGTCATAGGCCACCAACCACACCTTGTCACCCTCTATTGTTCTTTGGCCACAGAAGAAGTATTCACAATGATTAAGCCACCCAAGCAAATCCTCATTGCCATCGAAGGTCGGAAACTCTAGTTTTTGGAAGCGAGGAACACTGGTGTTGCCGCCTGTAGGAACGTGGCCCATGGCGTTGCTGACCTATGACACGGATGGGAATTGCATGGGAAGGAATGTGGGGATGGGGTGATGGTGAATGGGGAAAATGGATGTGGTGGATGGTGGTGGTGGGTGTGTTGGCAGGGGCAGGATGCCTGAAGTATCGCCCGTGACCACTGGAAGGATTGTCACCAGAGAAGGAGCTATTGCAGTAGATGGTGTGCTACTTTGTAGTGCATCCAGCTGATTTGCAGCATTTAGCAAACACTTGTCGACCACCGATAACTGTGAAGTTATGGCAGCCACTACGCTTGTCGACCATCGATAACTACGAAGATATGGTAGCCACTTGCCAAGCCAACTCACCGAACAGATTCTACATGCCCTTCTGCATGTCAGCAACCATCTTGGCCAGGGCCTCCAGGGCCTCCCGGTGTTAGAACCTGGCATCTCTGGTATCAAATTGATAGGGCCAGCACACCATAGGTTATAGTTATGGAGATGCCAGGTTTCGTGTGTAGGTGGCTAAAGAGACTTCTTATTTCATTGCCTCCAACAAGCATGCCTAATGCTAGCTTATATAGCTAGCTAGAACTTCCAGTCGGCCAACTCTTATCTCCTATCTAATTTCACTAACAGAATCCTAATCCTAATCCATCTATGTCGAGGGTTAATTCCTGATTATGATTCCAGGGTGTACCGTTCGATGGACGTGTGAACAACACTTGCGACTTTCGTGTGCTTGTGATGCACTAAAGAACACAAAAGGGGGTATCCAGGTTCAGGTCTTCCGAAGGATAACAACCCTACATCTTGTGTATTTTGTTATCAGAGTTTGCGAACTAGTTATAGATGAGTCTTTCTAGATCTTGCCCTCCCCCCTTTACAAATTGGGTCCTCCCCTCTTTATATGCTAGAGAAAGGGAGAACTTACAAGTGAGCCTTGCTTAGCAGACCTATGCCTAGCTAGATATTCTATTCTTAGATCATCCTCATGGAGAACCTAGTGAACCCAACTTGCCCTGAGAGCTCTGCATGCCCGTCCCATCCGTGGCATGCCACCGTACCTGCCTCCCCCAGTTGCCCGGCCTGTCCCATCGACGTGCGCTGCAGGATCGTCTACCAAGTCATCCTATCCCTGCGCCTCATGAGTCTACTTGCAAAATCATCCACTTGCCTGGTTATTCTACAGATCATATCCCATCCATCGTGTGGCGCAAGCCAGTCCGCAACACCCCACTTCGTAGCAATTAATGCTACAGGACGGGCACTACCTATCTACACCAGCAACGACTTTATTCGCTGGAGGAGGTGCTTTGAGAAGGAAAATACTTGAATAGATATCAATAAATGTGATTACATAGGTTAGGTATAGGCGTCACGTGACCAGAAAAGGCTGATCATGGGACCATATTATATCACAAGAAAGCTAGTCGCGCAAGCCTCACACTGGTCACGCAAGCCAAGGCTGGTCGCTCGATGGGCCATGGTTCACGAAATATCCCCCATCGGTCGCCACATCCCTTGTGGGGCCCATTAGCAAGAATACGCCCCTACTCAATATTCCAACAGTAGCCCCCAAACTTTCCTATGGCTGTGGTTAGGTCTGGTCACACCACTTGGGTCCCATGGGAACATAGTCCACCCAAAGAGTGGTCACCGACACCATTTAGCTTTCAGATTTTGACTCTAAACTTCATGTCACATGGGGAGGTTAAGCATCCTGAGAGAGAGAGAGAGAGAGAGAGAGAGAGAGAGAGAGAGAGAGAGAGAGAGAGAGAGAGAGAAACATTGTTTGCCACTGGGCTCGAGGGACTTTTCAGTTCCCCATGTGTGCCCCCTTGGATTTCAAGTGGTTCGGATGCCGTGCCGGTTGAGGTTCCTCAGTACTTTTGAGAGTGAGGTGTTTAAGACGAGATAAGTATGACAGGCTAAGGTGTTGGTGTCTAGACGCAACTACACATGCCCGGTTTTGACCGGGAAGTAGCTGTAAGCCCCCTAGGGTAGTAAACAATAGGATCCGGGACATCCTGGCAGTTCCACCCTTCACCCCGGGCGTGAATCAATGGTTGGCCGGGCTATAAAAGTAGGAGCTCACCCAACAGACCACCCACCAAAGTTTTTGCAAGGCGATGAGACAATTCTTCTTGTGGATCATGGGTCCTCCTCCCATTCCTCATCGGGAAGGTTGATGATCTTAGAAGATTTGGCAAGGGCCAAGTCACCTTTGACACTGGCTCCACTCGTTGTGGTGCCCGGGGGGGGGGGGGCAGACAATCTCCAAGTCCTTCCTGTGGGGATGGTGCCGATGACCGTCGTGCTTCCCTCATTATAGAGAGGGTCTCCCCCTATCACTCTCGCCTGATCTCCGGCACGTGCGGTTGCCCCGGTCAAGATTATCGACATCTCTGACACGAGGGGGAGATCGACTAGGTCCTTTTATAGGAGGAGACCGAAGGAGAGGAGAAGGCAAAAGAGGTGCAGAAGGAGGGTAAGCTGGGTTCGCTGGCACCAATTAGCAGCTCCAGTAGGGTCTTCACACCAGCCACCCTCTTTGGCCTATATGCAGACCGTCGTTCGATTCCAGGGGCAACCAGTTGCCGCCCTAAGGAAGAGTATAAGAGGTTCCTTGACTTTTTCAAGGGTAAGTAGGGGTTCACATAAAACGTAATTCTTGGAGGTGGTGCATCTTCACGATATGAAAGAGTTAGGTGGAACCTTTCCGCCAACTTAGGTTTAGCCACTCGAGTCGAGAGGGAAAGAACAAGCATGTAATAGGATAATTATCCTGGTCGAATGTAATCGACTGCCTGTAACCAATATTTTCCATGAATGAGAAATGTTTCGGCCCTTTCTGATGGTCTCGCTGATGGCTGGAAGACCACTTGAGAGCCCTGCAGGTTTTAGATCATCTGGTCCTAACTGTTGTTCAAAGTGTTCAGAGAGTTTTTCCTATGCTGTCGCGGCGAGTAGGCTCCGACTAGCCTCTATGGATATTAGAGAGCATTGTGCTCCCCTCTTCCTGAGTGATGCATTTCAGTAAAAGGCCATTGCTCCCCCGACGGTAAAGGCGTCCCTCTACCAGGGAGTATCTACTAGCTTGTTACGAGACATTTTCTACTAACGCATCATCATTAGGGTTTGCTTGATTTTGAAGGTAGTCTGATATCTAATCCATCTAGGTTGTACCCAAATCGAACAGGGCAGCCACATGATGGCCATCGAAGGTAAACGGCACCGAAGGAGGCATTGCCTCCAAAGATGTTGCCTCTGGTGTTTCATTTTCAAGCGGAGCATCCCCTTCACCTTGGCCCAAGACTGTGGTGGATGGTTGTGTGACTCTTTCTTCAAAGATTCTGACCGTGAAAGGTTCATAAGAAGAAGCTAGATGGGCCTACTAATCGGCTAGTAAGTTGTCTTTGCGAGGGACGTGCTTGACTTCAAAACCAAAAAAACATTACTCCAGTCTTCTCACTTCGGTGATGTATGCCACCATTGTCATATCAGAGCACTGAAACTCCTTTTGCACTTGGTTAACAACCAATCGCAAGTCCCCTATCATTAAGAGGCGTTTAATCCCAAGTGAAGAGGCTATTCACATTCCAAACAAGAGGCCCTCGTATTCTGTAATATTGTTAGTGGATGAAAAATATAATTGAACTACGTACGTAAGGAGGTCGCCAGTTGGAGAGATTAGGAACACTCTTGCCCTAACTCCCTTCAACGTGAATGATCTGTCAAAGTGCATGGCCCAGTGCTCATCTGTCTCTGGTTGTTGTACTTGCTTGGGCTCAAAGGATGACCACTCGGCCATAAGATCAACCGGTGCCTGGGACTTGATAGACGTTTGGGGGATGAACTGGAGATCAAACTCTCCGAGCTCTACTGCCCACTTTGTTGTTCTTCCTGCCGCATCCCTGTTGTGGAGAATTTCTCTAATTAGGAGCAAGGAGGTTACCCTAATTTTGTAGGCTTAGAAATAGTATCTGAGCTTGCGAGAGGATATCATAATGGCGTATAGCATCTTCTAAGAATATGGGGCCTTCGTGTTGTGTAGGACCTTACGATGTAGTATACTGGTCGCCGAAGACCTTCTCGCTCGACGACCAGCAATGCGCTCGTGACCTGTCGGGTGGCTGTAATATAGAGCAAGAGCTCCTTGTCTAGTCAAGGTACGATTAGTATGGGAGGGGAGGAGAGGTACCTTTTTAGATTTTGGAGGGCTATTTCCGCTCCTGGGGTCCACTGGAAGTGGTCGCTCTTCTTCAGGAGCTTGAAGAGTGGCAACCCCTTCTCTACTAGCCTTGAGATGAACCTGTTCAAAGCTACCACACATTATGTTAGTTTTTGTACTTCTTTTAGCCTGGTCAGGGATTTCATCCGACCGATGCTCTGGTCTTGTCAAGGTTTGCCTCTATCCCTCAACTGGAAACAAGGAACCCGAGCAACTTCCCTGATGGGACTCCACACGTGCACTTCTCAGGGTTCAGTTTCATGTGGTACTTCCGAAGGTTGTTGAATGTTTACTAGAGGTCCGCAACTAGGTCATCCTTGGTTCTACTCTTTCCGACCACAACATCAACATACACCTCGATATTTCTACCGGGTTGTGGTCAAAGAATGAACTGACTACAACGCTACTAAGTGGCACCAGCGCTTTTCAAACATAAAGGTATTTTTATATAACATAAAACCCTAAAGGGCGTCACAAAAGCAGTATTCTCATCTTCCCCATACATGCTAATCTGGTGATACCACGAACGGGCTTCTAAGAAGCTTAGAAGATTGTTACCAACGGTTGAGTCAACAAGCTGGTCAATCTGGGGTAGAGGGAAGAGATCTTTCGGGCACGCCTTGTTGAGGTCACTAAAGTCGACGCAGATCCTCCACTTATCATTGTGTTTTCAGATCATGACTGGGTTAGCCAGCCATACTGGGTACTGCATTTCTCAGATAAAACCTACTTCTAGGAGCTTGTTGATCTCCTTATGAAGTGCTTCCTTTTGGTCGGCTGTAAACCAACGTGGTTTTTGTTTGACTAGTCGCGAGTCAGGTCGCATGGACAATTTGTGCTCGATCACGTCCCTAGGGACTCTGGGCTTATTAGACGGACTCCATGAAAAGAAGCCTGTGTTCACCCAGAAGAAAGTGATGAGCGTGTGTTCCTATTTGGGGTCCAGACCAACCCCTATCTGGATTGTCCTGGTCGGGTCTGAGTCGTCAAGGCATACTGCCTTGAGTCATTCATCCTGGCTAGCGGCGATGTGAGCCTTCATCAGGCGGTGACTAGGAGTGGCATTCTCCGGCTACGACCCAGGAGTTAGCTCGACCATGTAGAGACTCCTCTTGTCGCTATGTAGGGATGTCTTTGCGTAGCCAAATATGACAATGCCCCGGTCGATCCAGGGATCTTGATCGCTTGATATGCGTAGTGGGTGACAGCCATGAACTGGACCATCGTTGGTTGCCTCAGGATCACATTATAAGTGGTCCCGGAGTTTGCCACATCAAAAAGGACTTTTCAGTCCTGAAGTTACTTGACGAGCCGAAAGTGATTAGCAGCTCAACTTGACCCAAGGGCTTAGTCGAAGAGCCTAGGGTAATCCCAAAGAAGAGGGGTGACGATTTCAACATGCTCCTTGGGATTTGTAGGATGTCCAGTACGTCGGCGAAGAGGAGGTTGATGTCGCTCCCTCCATCGATCGGCACGCGATCCAATCGGATGTTCTGAATGGTGGGTTCAACCACAATAGGGTAGCGACTAGGTCACTTGACACTCATGGGGTGGTAAGCCTATCTGAAGGTAAGGGGCACTTCCGACCACTTCAGACACGAGCTTGGGCCCGACGTGGTCGCCCACACTTCTCAGACCATCGACTTATATTCCTTGTTCGAGGAATATGTCACAGCACCACCGAAGATGTGCTGGACCATGTGATCAGCTTGCTAGTACCCCAGTGTCGACTGGTTAGGGTCGGCTGCACCCTCATCATCCTAGTCATGCCTGGATTTACGCTCTCTAAGCTCCTTGTGGAAGATGCCCACACAACCTGACACTCGGTCAGGTCGTGGG
The DNA here is from genome assembly GCF_958298935.1 of Phragmites australis. Classification (NCBI taxonomy): domain Eukaryota; kingdom Viridiplantae; phylum Streptophyta; class Magnoliopsida; order Poales; family Poaceae; genus Phragmites; species Phragmites australis. Next base: position 12,403,002 of record NC_084944.1, on the reverse strand, counting down.
CATCTGTGCGGTGGATCGGGCAATATCCATGACCCTTCTTCCCCTGCCTCTTCTCGAAGCATCGGCACGGTTGGCTGATCTGCTCAACCCCCATGACGTCGAATAGTCCCTCCTTGCATTTGTTCTTCTTTTTCTCCTTTCGATTGATCCCTTTGGAGGAGGTAGGCTGGTCGGAGGTCGGTCGTGTCATGGCATCAACCTAACACTCTCGGGCCTCGACGGCCTGTGCGCACTTGTTTGTGAGCTCAATAGTGCTTCAGATTTACTTGGTGGCTAGCTTCTCGACCATCTTTTTGTCTCTAACCCCTCTCTTGAATGCTATGACCACAGATTCACCCATGATCCTTGGAATGGTGTATCAACGCTTGGTGAAGCGTCGAATGAAGTCTCTCAATGACTCACCTTGTCGCTGCCTGACTTGGTACAGGTCATCCTCAACCCTGGGTCAGGCATAGGTCCCCTAGAAGTTGGTGACAAACTGGACATATAGTTCTTCCCAGGAGCAAACCGACTCGTGGGGGAGGTTCATAAGCTAGGACTAGGTTGAACCGATCAAGGCGGTCGGGAAGTAGTTGGACATGACATTCCTGTGGCCTCTCGTGGTCTGCACCATGGCGGTGTAGATCTGCAAAACTTCTCAGGGTTGGTCGAGCCATCATATTTTTCGGCTAGGATCAGCCAAAACTTGTCCAGCCAGCACACTTCTCGCAGCCGGGCTGATAGGGTGTTGCACCCCATTCCATAACAGGGAGTCACCCGCTGATGGGAAACAACGCGTTCTCAGGGAGAGAGATGACAGTCACATGGTCCTGGGGATGGGATGAAGGAATCTAAGGCCTCCCTGTGTGGGGGAGGCGAATGGTAGGACTGCTTGCCCTTTTCCTGCTCTCGCCGGACGCAGTCCTCCTACTCTCGTGTGGCTACATGGCTTTGGATCATGCCACGGAGGTCGCATTGGCACAGAGAGTTGCGCAGGTTAGAGGGTTGGCTATCCCAATGTGACATGGGTCTTCAAGCGCTCCCTGTTACTGAGGGAGGATAGGATCTTTCCTGCCGTGTGGCCTGCCATGATTCTTGGTGATCGCAACCTTCATCGGTCCTAGCGATGAATGTGGTGTTTGTTGCCGTAGTTTTGTGTCGGGCAGTCTCAACCAGAAGGGCGAGGTCATGCAACTATGGAGCAATTGGCGAACCCTCCGGTACTACTACCGGTGGGTGTCTAAGAAGCATTCGCACGATCTGCAGAATCTGTGCAGGTGTCATGGCCTCATAGTCAAGCTGCCGAGCGTGAAGTGGTGACTTATCATGAGGGGAGAGCCCCCAGCATTCATGTGGCGTGATGGCCTTGGTGACAATGCCGCCAAAGACCAGGTCCTCTGCGGCAGCTCCTCTAGGCGATGCTGTGGTAGTTGGGGATGTGCTAGAGTGTCTCCATTTATGGTGCCGGCCTGGTACCCCTCTGGGTGTGTGGCCTGGGGATCATTGCCGGCACTCGGAATATGGGAGCCTCCACAGCCCCTTGTTGCATGAACTATCATGCAAACTTTTCATTGAGCTTCGGAGCCCTCGGACTCCGATTTGGTGTCCCATTCCTAGAGCACACCAGGCTCATCTAGGCCGTATCCCATGACGAATACCTTGTGGTGACCGGGGTCCTCGGAACGGGACTCAGCGCTTACCGTGGATCCGGCCATGGGTAGCCCAATCTAATCTTTGACACCTACTGAAACGCAAAAAAGTATCCCCCTACCTAGCGTGCCAACTGTCGAGGGTTAATTACTGACAATGATTCTGGAGTGTACCAATCGATGGACACATGAACAACACTTGCGGCGTTCATGTGCTTGTGATGGACTAAAGAACATAAAGGGGGTATCTAGGTTTAGGCCTCCCAAATGATAACATCCCTACATCCAGTGTAATTTGTTATTAGAGTTTGTGAACTGGTTATAGATGAGTCTTTCTGGCTCTTGCCCTCTCCCCTTTACAAACCGGGTCTTTCCCTCTTTATATACTAGAGAAAGTGAGAACTTACAAGTGGGCCCTGTTTAGCAGACACAAGTCTGGCTAGATATTCTATTCTTGGATCATCCTCATGAAGAACCTGGTGAACCCAACTTGCCCTGAGAGCTCTGCACGCCCGACCCAACTGTTACACGCCGCCGTTCCTGCCTCCCCCGGTCGCCCGGCTTGTCCCATCGTCATGCGCTACAGGATCATCTTCCAAGCCATCTTGTCCCTGCGCCTCGCGAGTCTACTTGCAAAATCATCCACTTGTCTGGCCGTTCTGCAAATCTTGTCCCATCTATCGTGTGGCGCAAGCCGGTCCGCAATACCCCACTTCATAGCAATTAATACTACGGGACGAGGCACCACCCATTTGCGCCGACCATGACTTTGTTCGCTGGAGCAGGTGCTTCGGGAAGGAAAACACTTGAGTAGACATCAACAAATGTGATTAGATAGGTTAGGTATAGGCATCCCACGACCAACAAAGGCTGGTCGCAAGACCATATTATATCACAAGGAGGCTGATCGCACAAGCCTCGCGCTGGTCACAAAAGCCAAGGGTTGATCGCTCGATGGGCTAGGGTTCAGAAAATATCCCCCACCGGTCGCCACATCCCTCGTGGGGCCTGTTAGCTAGAATGCCCCTTACTCAATAATCTGATAATCTAGAATTCTAAACCAAATTAAACTAACCTAATTCAAACTGACTCTAACTCTAACAGATAACCTGATTCAAACCAACTAACAATAAACTGAATCCTAATTTGAAGTCTCTGCTGCTCATAATAGATGCACACTTTCATTTGACGTACACTGAATTAAGTTGCAGTTATATTATTGATATATATACATGTGGAAAGTTTTAGTTTCGCACATTCTCATATGTACACAATATAAATTCGGTTTAGTTTGCCCTAAAATGACACTCGACTTGTTGTCGGGGGCGACCCTACATGGGGGAATGTGTGTACAATTGTACACCCAAATATTTTTAGAAAAAAATGAGTAAAACATATTGGCATGGCATGCCAAGGATGTTGGTAGTTTTCAACTGTTGAGTCTTGAAGAGGTCAGTGACGCCCTAAGAGGGGGGTAAATTAGGACACTTAGAATCTAATCGGCCCCAAAAACTACACAAGATAAACCTATACTAACTTCTATATATATGTGTTTTAGGTTTATCTAGTATGTCTACTCTACCGATGAAAGCACTTGCAACCTACCTTAAGAAGGTAAATTGCAAGAATGTGAATGCGGAAATGTAAATGAGGTAGAGAGAGCAAACTTGGCACAAGGGATTTTTATTCCATGGTATTGATGGCATGAATGCCACCCCTAGTCCACGTTAGAGCTCCACAAATGATATGCTTCCAGTCAGCACCTGGTCACGGCTCTTGAGACACCAAGTCACAAAGACAAGGACTCCACCCGGATGAGCCACTAAGCCACCAAGGTAAAGTCTCACCACTAGCCTCTCTTCCAGTTCGTTGCCATCATGATCACTTTGGAGCTTAAGCCACCAAGGCAAGGGTCTCTGCGTCCCCGTACATGCTTCTCGTTGCTGCTCCACATCAAGTCAAAGGGTCAACAAGATTGTTGGTGAGTCACCAAGACTCTAAGGTGGCGACGTACCACTTGGTACAAGGTTGGATCACTTCTTGATCCATTCTCTGATGCTATGAACTTTGTTCTGCCTCTTTACACTATTCATTATCCGGTGTAGCCTTGCTTCATCACCGAACCTTCCAGCGTGTTGATCTTTGATCTTCCACGACTACAACCTTCTCTGGTGGCAATACTTCGATGTGTATCTTACTCTGATTACCGGACTTTCTGGTGGGTTGTTCCATTCAACCTTCTGGTCAGAAACACTCCGATGTTGCCATGCTTTGATCACCGAACTATCCAGTGAGGCTTAGCCTTCATTCTTCAGCATGGCACCCTTCTATGGAAGAATTTCTCCGGTGAGCACACCTGCTAATCACCAGACCTTCTGGTGAGGTCTTTAAGCCTCTCTCCCCCTTTATCAAATATGCTCCAGTGAGTTTTACACCCAGAGCACCGAACCATCCGGGTGAGGCAAATCTTCCTGGGACTTCTCTAATTCAGTCCAACTTTGTCCCGATTGCAGTGGTCTCTTCATGTATTGCATCCATGAGACCTACTATCATAAGTTCTTGAAAAATATGTTAGTCTCATTGACTATGTTATCATTAATCACCAAAATCATAATCATGACATAATAGGGCCATTTTCGCTACAAGTCTGCACTTAGCAACCTGTAGAATCCTTTGCTACTTTGACTTTACTCTATAAACACTCTGTTTCTTGACTACCACCTTGTAACAGCACATGAGATAGATCGCAACCAGTGTGTGTAAACGCAAGAGCCGAGACTTCAACTATTCCATTCTAGTTAATGCATTTTCTAATCTTTATAGGCTAGTCAGTGCAATGCTCCTAGTGGCCCAACCCAACACCTATGCAACTAGCTCCCAGTGGCCCAACCCAAACCTAGACTCTTAGAGACCTGGAGGCGCACGCAAAGTCACAACGCTCAATGGATTGGAGGTGACGCTATAGAGATCGGTGACGTCCTAAGAGGGGGGTGAATCAAGAACCAAAAACTAATTGGCTCTAAAAACTTCACAAGATAAACATATATCAGTTTAAATCTAAATATGCTATAGGCTTATCTAGTGTGTCTACTCTAGCGTCCAAAAGAGTTTTGCGACCTATAGCCAATCCTACAAACTACTCTAGGAAGGTAAATTGCAAGCATGTAAATGCAGAAATGTAAATAATGTAGAGAGAGCAAACATAGCACAAAGGATTTTTATCCTGTTGTATCGATGGCATAAACGCCACTCCTAGTTCACGTCAGAGCTCCACCAAGGATATGTTCCCGATCACCAAGGCTCTTCCGGTCATGGATCTTGAGCCACCAAGGCCTCAAGCAAGATGTGCCATTAAGACACCAAGGCAAGACCTTACCACAAGCCTCTCTTCTGGTCACTTGTCGTTGTCTTCATTTCAGAACTTGAGCCACCAAGGCAAGGGTCTCTGTGTCCCCGTACAAGCGTTGTGCCACTGCTTCACACCAAATTGGAGGGTCAACAAGCTTGAGCCACTAAGGCCCAAGTTGCTGGTGAGTCACTAAGACTCCAAGGTACTAGCGTACCTCTTGGTACATGGTAGGATCACTCATTGATCCTCTCTCTAGGCAACGTCTAGCAACAACTCTTTCTAGGCCTATTAGCACTAATCTCTCACTAATCTTATGTTTAATCATCTTGGATGATAAATTTAAGCCCTTTGGTGGCCTAGATGTCTTCTCAAGTGTCTATGACCTTCCATAGACTCCAGCACCTTCAATTGATAGACTGGAGGGGTATTTATAGCGTCAACCATATGGACTAGTCGTTGCCCCAATGGTTCAACTTTTCTGTATACGCCGGATAATCCGATGTAAACAGATTGTACTCACCAGACCATCCAGCGTGTACATCCTCCAGAAAATAGCCATTGAAACTTCACTCAAAACCATTCTAAATACCATATGTTCTAGTGTATTCATCAGCTTCATCATCAGACCATCTGGCATGTACACTTGAGCCAAATCGCGCCACTTCTCTCTGTGCAAAATATTTCGGCGTAGCCAATCTTCATTGCCGGACTATTCGGCGTGTTCAACCATGCCAAACAGGTTGTTGACACCTTCTCTAGAACAAATACTCATGTGCAACCATTCGATGTGTACCACTCTGAGCATCGGACTATATGTCTTGTAGCTTCTTCAACTCCATCCTCTGTAAATGCTCTAATGTGCACCATCTTCATATCGACGGACCATCCAGCATGTTCAAAACACCTAGGGAAAAAAGCTCTGGCATGTACAAACTCATCTATGCCGAACCATCTGGCAGTGACAATTTTCCTGGGACTTCTCGAACTCAATCAATTTTTGTCCCGGCTATGACGGTTTTTGATGTATTGCATCCATAAGACCTACTAAGGTATATACTTAACAAATATATTAGTCTTATTGACTATATTGTCATTAATCACCAAAATCACATACGTGCCCTAAAATGGTTGCTACAATCTCACTAAGGGCATGTTTGCTACAATTTTTCCCCTTTTGGTGATTGATGACAACACAATCAAAGCAAGTGGTAAATAAATGATACCAGATGTAAAATGCATAAAGTCTTACCACTTTGCTAGGATGCATGGTAAGAACAATAATTGTGAGGGAAAAATCTCATCTTTATCATACCTTGTTCTTACCTTCACTCTATCTCTTGTCCCCCTTTTTATTGTAGATACCATGGAGATAATTTTACACCTTTCTCTATCATCACTTTCTTCCTTGATCTACTCATGCAAGAGTTTCTTGTTCTCCTCCTTCGTCAAACATCATGCATCTTGCTTACCAATCTTGCATCTTACTTTGGTCATTAAATTTTTCTCCATTTGTCAACAATCTTCAAAAAGACTACAAACATATGTTGAACTTAAGGGAAAATGTTAAAGCACATGGGAGAGATCTTCATGAACCATGATCCAATAAGATGATACCACTTGTAGGAATCCAAAAGAAATGGTTATGTGGATACCTATTAAAATGAAAAGAGCATGGATCACAATGAATGAAAATCACATAATATAGTATAAACTCCCCCTATATATGTACATACATATGATAAGAGAGAAACATATGCACAGCTAGATAATATATCAAGATAGGAAGTTTAAGTTATATTATACATGGAGGTAGCTTAAATGAACAAATGAATTGACACTGATACCACTTGACAAATAAGCATTGCATACCTCCAAGGACTCGCAGATTACTCTATGAGACTACAAAGGATATCACTTGAAACACATGTAGTCTCAAAAGCACAACCCATAGGATATGCTCCCCCTAAATGTGTGCATACAAGTATCAAATACTTATAAGAGACATGCAGTTGACACTGATAACAATGGGGAGGGTACTATATAGATTGGATTTATGGCACATAAAAGATATCAATTGCAGAAATATGTTATGAAAAGAACCTACAACTAATAAACAGTATAGGTTACTCATAGATTAGAGAGAAACATAAGCAATCTATCATATGATAAACCTACACTAGGCATTGCAATATATTGATATATTTATATGCAATTCTAGACAAGGTAAATGTACGAGATGCAAAACAAAGAAATTCATGAACATAAATTCTAGCTACCATTAACTCTTTTACCTTTAGATGGGGATTTGGGTATGATGATCATTATCTTTATCAATGTGTCCAATCTTATACACTTGGCTTCTTTGCTTGAATGTTCACTCCATCTTGTGCACCAAGTCTCTAAATCTCTAACGACATATGGACTTTAAATCTTCTTTAGAACCCAAACAGATTGAGGCTCCTTCATATTGGTGATGACTTTCTAAGGCACCCAAATAGGTTAGTTCTATCTTCGATCCTTTCTTCCAACCATGTGTGTAACCACTTTGCCATTTTCCTTCTTCTTTAGCTTGTAGTAGTTGCTCTTGCTCTTGATCTTATAGTTGGGCTTGGTGTAGAGGTTTGATGTCTAGTTGGAAAGATTCATCATCTTTATCTTCTTCTTGGTCTCCTTCTTGACTTTCTTGCATTGGAATGACTTGTGGCCTTCTTGCTGGCACTTGAAGCATGTCACGATGGACTCCTCCACAAGCTTGTTCACTATGGTAGCATGGTTATCTTAAGGAGGTTGGATATGATTATTGTTCTTTAATCTTACCAAGTCCTTCTTGACCTTCTTCACTTCTTGCTTGAGCTCATCATTATCTTATGCAATGAGTTTATTAGATGGTTCTACAACAATATTCTCAATACAAGTCTCATTATAAATGGGTGAGCTAGATAAATCAACTAAATCATCACAAGAAGTAGATGCATCTATCTTAGGATTGAAATTAAAGAGAGAGGTAGAATGCTTCAAAGGGAACTTAGGTTGAGATTCAATGCCCTAAAATTTTGCCTTATCCTCTTCATGCTCCTTGTTTAGCAATTTGAATTTGCTCAATAATTATTTATAATAAGACACAAAGGTATCATGAATTTAATTAATGGCATTGAATTTCTTTAGTTCTTTAGATTGTTTCTGTAAGACCATTTGTTGCTCATTAATCAAATCAAAAAGTTTTTCTTGGAGGAAGAATCCTCATTGGACTCATCATCACTTACATTGTTTTCAATACCTTTATCCATAAGGCACTTGTATGATGATGACTTGTGTGACGGTTTGCATGATGACGACTTTGAGAAAGAGTTTCTCTTGGAGGAGTGGGTGGTGAAGCTCTCATCACTTGTGCTTAAATCTTCATCTTCACTCACCCATCTTGATATGCTTGCAAATGTTTTGCCTCTTCACCTTGTCTCCCTCTTCCTGATCTTGGTCTTCTTCTTAATATAATCAATTGTATTGACCAAGTTTTTCATAGAGATTGGATGATCAATCTTGGTATTAACCCTCTTGAGGTCTTCTCCACTTGTGAGATGAGCTTGGCGACCTTGGGATCCATCTCTTCGTCACTTCAGATGTTTTCCTCATTTTGTTTACTGCTCTCTTCATCTTCATCACTATCATCTTTGTTTGAGCTTGACTCTTGCTCTTGCCTCCTCATCTTCGCCTTCATGTGTGGAAAATGACCTTGCTTGCTTGGGAGGGCAAAGCTCTTAACGTTGGATGAGGAAGGAGCTTTAAACCCCATGTTTATGGTCATCTCATGGGCGGTGATCTTGCTGAGTACTTGACTTGGAGTCATGTTCATAATATCGTGGTTGTCATAGATGATCGAGACTATCAACTTGTACTTTGTAAGAAGAGTATGAAGTATTCTTCTCACCACATAATCATCTCCAATTGATATCAAGCCTAGTTCATTAATCTCATTAACAAGAATATTTAAACATTGTGAGGAACGTTGACGTCCTAAGAGTGGATGAATTAGGACACTTAGAAACCTAAAATAAATTGGCTCTAAAAACTTCATAAGATAAATTTATCTCAATTTATATCTAGATATACTCTAAGTTTATCTAGTGTGTGTACTCTATAGCTCAAGAGGATTGCAACATAATCTAGCAAGGTAAATTGCAAGTATGTAAATACGGAAACATAAATAAGGTAGAGAGATAAACTCGGTAAGGGATTTTTATCATGTGATATCAATGGCATGAATGCCACCCTTAATCCACATTAGAGCTCCACAAATGATATGCTCCCGGTCACTAAGTCACTTCCTGTCATGGCTCTTGAGCTACCAAGTCACTAAGACAATGTCTCAAGCACGATGTGCCACCAAGCCACTAAGGCAAGATCTCACCACTAGCCTCTCTTTCAGTCACTTGTCACCGTGATCACTTCAGAGCTTGAGCCACCAAGACAAGGGTTTCCGCGTCCCCGTACACGTGTCTTGCCACCGCTCCACACCAAGTCAGAGGGTCAACAAGCTTGAGCCACAAAGGCCCAAGCTGTCGACAAGTCACCAAGACTCCAAGACGCTGACGTACTACTTGGTACAGGCTAGGATCACTCCTTGATCCCTTCTTCAAGCTGCAGCACCTAGCTACAACTCACTCTAGTCCTATAAGCACTAAACACTCTCTAATCTTGTGCTTAATTACCTTAGATGATCACTTTAATCACTTTGGTGGCTTGGATATCTTCTTAAGTGTATATGAGCTTCCTCTACACTCCAGCAGCATGGCACACCTTCATATGACTAGGTGAAGGGGTATTTATATCCTCAAACCCGTCAAATAGCTGTTTTCCCAATGGTTTAGAAAAGCTGTTAACACCGAATGATCCGGTGAGAATAGTAGTACTAACACCGGATCATCCGGTGAGCACAAACTCAGAAACTAGCCGTTGGAACTCCACTCACATCCTCTGTGAACACCGGACACTCCATTGTGCCTTCAAATCTATCATCGGACCTTCCCCTGAGTTATCTTGAGACATTTGAGCCTTTGCAGCATTTCTGTGTAAAATACTCTGGTGCATTCATCTGGTGTTCATTCTATTGACACTGGACTATCCAGTGAGTTAAACATTATCTTACTTTCCCTAGAAATGTTTCGGTGCACTATCCCTATGATCACCAGACTATCCGGTGAGTTGATCTTCATTCTTTAGCACTTACAGTCGCCTCTGCAAGGACCTTCCAGTGGGTTGATCTTCAGTCTTCTGCACTCGCATTCTTCTCTGAAAGAAATGCTCCAGCGTTACCCTGTGTAGATCACCGGACTATCCGATGATGTTCTTAGACTTCAAAAACTTCACAAGATAAACCTATATCAATTTATATCTAAATATGTTATAGGCTTATCTAGTGTGTCTACTCTACCATTCAAAAGAGTTTTGCAACCTACAGTTAATCCTAACAAACTACTCTGGGAAGGTAAATTGCAAGTATGTAAATGAGGAAACATAAATAAGGTAGAGAGAGCAAACTCAGCACAAGGGATTTTTATTCTATGGTATCGATGGTATAAACATCACCCATAGTTCACGTTGTAGCTCCACCAAGGATATGCTCCTGGTCACCAAGACTCTTCCGGTCACGGCTCTTGAGCCACCAAGGCCTCAAGAAAGATAAGCCACCTAGTTAAGATCTCACCACAAGCCTCTCTTTCGGTCACTTGTCACCGTTTTCACTTGGAAGCTTGAGCCACCAAGGCAAGGGTCTTCACGTCTCCTTATAAGCGTCTTGCCGCCACTCCACACCAAGTTCAAGGGTCAATAAGCTTAAGCCACCAAGAACCAAGTTGCTGGCAAATCACCAAGATTTCAATTTGCCGACGTGCCTCTTGGTACACGATAGGATCACTCATTGATCCACTATCTAGGCAGCAACTCCTAACAAGAACTCTCTGTAGGCCTATTAGTACTAATCTCTCACTAATCATGCTTGATCACCTTGGATGATAACTTTAAGCACTAGTGTGGCTTTGATATCTTCTCAAGTGTCTATGAGCTTCCTTGGACTCCAACACCTTCAAATGACCGAGTGGAGGGCTATTTATATCCTCAACCCCACAGACTAGCCATTGCCCCAATGGCTCAATTTTTTTTATACGCCGGATGATCCGGTGTAAACAGATTGTACTCATAGACCATATGGCGTGTACATCCTCCGCAAACTAGCCATTGAAACCCCACTTAAAACCATTTTGAACACCAGATATTCCAGTATGTTCACCAGCTTCATCGTCGGACCATCTGGTGTGTACACTCGAGCCAAACCGCGCCACTTCTCTTTGTGCAAAATACTTCATCGCAGTCAATCTTCATTGCCGGATCATCCGGCATGTTCAACTATGGCCAACAGGCTGTTGACACCTTTTCTGGAATAAATACTCTGCCGTAACCATCCGGTGTGTACCACTCTGAGTACCAGACCATCTGGCATGTAGCTTCTTCAACTCCTTCCTCTGTAAATGCTCCGGCTTGCGCCATATTCATATCGTCGGACCATCCAACGTGTTCAAAACACCCACGAAAAAAAGCTCCGGTGTGTACAAACTTATCTGTGCCGGACCATCCGCCGTTAACAACTTTCCTAGGATTTCTTGAACTCAATCAATCTTTGTCCTGACTGTGGTGGCTTCTACATGTATTACATCCATGAGACCTACTAAGGTATATACTTAATAAATATGTTAGTCCTATTGACTATATTGTTATTAATTATCAAAACACATACATGTCCTAAAATAGTTACTACAATATCTCCAAGGGCATGTTTGCTACAGATGCTTAATAGCTGGGTAGAGGGTGATGAAGCGACCGCGATGGGCGGCGGCTGCAGGACCAAGGCGAGGCAACCGAGGCAGGCATAGTGGCACAATAGCTGTGGGGCGGGTCTGGGCATGGCGAGGCTATGCAACCACAGTGATCATAAATTTCTTGACATGATACTATGATTGTTCACTGCTTAATATCTTGAATGCTTATTTTAATTTGGAAAATGAATGCTATGAAAATTGTATAAAACTCAAAAATCAAAAGAAAGACTATTGATTCTAAAAGATGAAGAACTGTAAAGTTGTATTGTAATTGTAATTTTTGTTTTGTAGTTCCTTTATGTTAGTTGAGATATTGTCATTGTTATGAATAATTTGTACTTTTGATCTGGTCATTGTTATCGAATAATTGTTTAGCTATGTACATTTATTATTAAAATAATGGGTCCACCACTGTTTTGTGCAGAGATTTATTCAATGTAAATTTAATAGCTTTCAGTTTAGAGCATAAAAAAATTTGTAACTCGATATGTTCAAGTCTACTTTCATGTTTCAGGCTTGCATAAAGCAGACACCTGCGCTAATGTAGCTTGGATAGATGCATTTGTCAAATGACAAAGGTGAGGACAACTTTATCTCATCTTTTGGTCCATTCTTGCAGCATAATTGTACAGAATGCGTTATAAGGATAGCAATTTTTTTTTTCAAAATCACATGTTCCTAAATAATTCTAATGCATGATTTGGCATCTCCAAGGTACTCAGATAAAGAAATTACTGCTTTTTTATACAAGTTTTAGATTCTCATGACCTATACCATCTCTATTTTTTTAAGGGTACACGTAGAACGCACATAGCCAACACATCCCTTACTTATCACATGCACGCACACGCATGCACATCCTATACACACGTTAGAGATAGATTGAAATGCTCTACTCTGAGTGTACAGAAAACATGTAGTACCATTAAACATGCATGCGTGTTTTTATCCATAACCTGTCTGGGATCTAATTCTAAGGATGGACACACATGTGATTTAATCTCAGCGACAAGTGAGCACCGGTGATCTCAGTTGCATGCCAGCGGCTTTGCCAATCGAGCTGACGCTTGATCTCGCCCTCCCTGATTTGTTGCAAGGGTTTCCACATCTGCAGAACTGTTAAGTTTGGACTGAACATACCTTAATGGTGATAAAGTAAACCGCAGCATGAAAACCAGGGTGTCGACGAGAGTTCAGATTCTACAAGTCAAGTCTTAACGGGTTGCATAGGGGTTATCCGATTTTTTTTTTTTCTATTTGGGTCTGGTGGTCTCCTCTGTGCTCAGCTAACTATTAGGGCCTGTTCTACTGGGTTTGGGGGGAGGGGGGATTGGTATCCAGATCCTTAGGATTTACAATAAAATTTAATTAAGCTTAGAAATATTATAGAACAGTCGTGCTTTTCCAGACAAACCCTAACTAAGAATAAGTTAACCTACAAAGAAAATTGAATAAACTAACCCAACAAACACACCTAATATAACCAAAAAATAACTAAAATAACTACTTTTTTTTTCACAAAGGAGGTCCCCACTCTCCAGTCACAAAGGGACTGAGGAGCACCTCCGGGGGTGAGCATACGGGCCCACCAGAGAGCTGATTTTCAGGAGCGCGGGCTCACCAACTACCCATATTCGTGTGCAGAACGGGAGCTCGAGCTCCCACCTGACAGCTCCACAATTGGGAGCTCAACCATTGCGCTACTACGCTTTAGTTGACAGATTTCTGGACCAACTAATCCAGCTCGATCAAGCTCAGCTAACCTTGGTTATCCACAACCCGAACCAAACGGAGCATGATCTTAAGAAGGACCTATGTTTGGGACTAGATCGTTATCAAACGAGAAATGAAATATACATTGTTCCAGCCAAAGGTCTCCATCACACGGTGTGGACATGATCTGTTCGTGCCATTCTTCCATGTCATTGCTGACTCATGGGGCAGGACTTAGGTTGGATCAACGGAGTACCACTTGGGACGCATGGATGGTTGATGAGCAGCGAGCTTGGGTTCATTGACAGGGATAGGTGAAAGCAACATATCTAGCAGGCATGGTGCTTACTTTGCTAGAACAAAAATGTTTCGAACAAGGGATTTCGAGGATTCACGCCAGAATTTCCCTGTATTTTTTAAATTTTTCTTGACTATTTTCATCATTTTCATATCTCAAGGTTTAAACCGGTATTTTTGTGGTATAGGGTATGGTATCGCTGTCCTCCCACAAAACTTTAATCTTTTTCAGTGAACCTAAAACACAAGTTGTATAAGGAGAAATAAAAAATAAACAAATGTCATTATGGAGTAAAGTGGCCCGGTTTTAATAGTTTAGTAGTAAAGTGAGACCAAAAAAAATAGTTTAAGAGTTATCTTGACAACTAAGAAAGTCTGGGTTGTAAAATGGACTCTTTTATAAAAAACAACTCAAGGTCCAAATATGCCCAAGTTATGGAAGTATCTTGCTGTTATGCATGTACCTTTTCTTTTAAAAAATTTATGGTTAACCCTAGCGTCGGGTACGTGGCTTATGTCACTAGGATGACGATGTGCATATGTATGTATCTCTACATATGCATCTGTCCCTTGACTTTCTAGAATCCAGGTAAGCATGATTATTGGTGAAGAAGCCAGCATCCTTAGTCCCAAAGTTTTGCACTTGACTTTCTACTAGTCTTCTCCTTTTTCCATTGAAGCACACTAAGCTTCTCTAAGCCATTCTTGGCGCCATTTTATATGCAGTTCCTGATTAGTGTCATACTAATCCTAACGCTAAAAATATATTAAAATAGGATGTGATCATAAAGCAACATATTGGTCCCGTTACCTATTTGAAAAGAATGATTATTTTTTTCATTTCCTTCGGCAAATCGAACTGTTTCTTGTTAATAGAGCCTCCGTGTAAGCTATTTCCTCTGCTCCTAAATATTAGTCTTCAGTACGACATTTTAACTAATAATATTAAAAAGTATTTAAAACAAAAAAATTCAATAATAAATAAGTTTTAAGCAAACTTTTTTATTCAGATTTTTCTATATTATGGAAATATGTTTTTACAATAAATCTAGTAATATCAACCATATGTTGTTATCTATATGATTTTTTACCTATTGATTGTGAAAGCTAATAAAGTTTAACTTAGAATAAATCTAAATAGATTTATATTTGGGATCGGAGGGGTAGATGGGAAGATAATTCCCTAGGTATGTTTGAGTAGTATTTGCAAGGCTCAACGAAGTAGTTAAATGCAGAAAAATTATGGAAGAATTCTATAGGTGTGAAAAGACAATAGTAAGCTAAGAATAGTGCGGTCCAAATGGGTCTGCCAAACCAACCCGGTATGGACCTGGCTAGGCATGGCTCGTGAGGCACAGTATTATGCCAGGTCGACCTGAGCACGGTTGCGACATAGCGAGCGATGCCAGGCGATGTGACCAGTTGGCGTGACTATTGGGCGGCCGGGTGGGGCAGTGACAGTGCGACCGAGCGGGGCAGGGAGCTGCCGAGGTGGTGCGGGGTGGCTAGGCGACGACATGAGCGGCCATGGTGGGGCGGGGGTGAGTCGTGTCCGTGCTGACCCGTTTAAGATGGGTCGTCCTATGCCGTGCGCTAGGCTTAAGCACGACCCGTCATCTCGGATCGTGCCGTATTTGGACCGTACCACGGTTGGCCAGTTGGCACGACCTATTTTAGACCGATCTAGCTAAGAATATCTAGGTAAGGTGGTGTATTAATACAAATATGACTCTTACATAGTTAAAATCTATATTTTACGTGATAGGAGATGCACTATGCTTGGCTATATGCATATACCTCTCTTCTTTTTAATAAAGTATGTTTGCTTGGAAGGCATATCACGTGACAAATACATTACACCTCTTTATATATCATTCAAGAATACCCCCATTCGGAATTTCAAGTATGCTCTTTTCAATTTTGTTGCTAAACATATAATAAAAACACAACATATAATAAACATATATATATACACACACGCTGCGCACATCCCGCAATCGCTAGTTACAATCCGAAAAATTGCGAGTTGCAACTTGTTATATAGATCAGTTATAACTCGACCTCCAACATGAGCTAGTCAACTAGCTTGTGCCACGTCACCTATCGTCCACCGGCCAGAGTGTTGCACGGAGAATCTTTTATTGATTTGAATCGTTAAAATGCAATATCTCTAGAACCACGGACCGATTCTCGATCCGTTTGATACATTTTGTTGGAAAAAATGTGCTTAACAAAATAAAATCATTAAGACTATATTTTGATGAAGTTTTAGAATCATAAAGGAGTTACATCCATATAGTTACAACATGATGAACATCGCAGTTATAACATGGTGAACATTGCAGTTACAACATAGTGAACTGCAATGTTCTCTGGTGGTGGTAGGCACTTTAGTTATAACATGGTGAACTCTTTAGTTACAACATGTTGAACACTACAGTTGCAACATGGTCAAGAAGTACAATTGCAACATGAAAAAATAAAATCAAATTAATTGCATCATGAAACTAAAAACAGTTACAATAAGGTAAATACTACACTTACAACATGGTAGACAAGCTAGTTACAACATGCACATAGTTGTAACCGCTCTGTTTGTGGTTGCAACTAATAGTTCAGCTTGTTCCCAATCCTTTACTATGGTGAGTACTTCAACCATCTCACTTGACAGATTTGTTCTTTTCTCTTCGATTATCCTTCCTGTAAGACTGAAAGCAGCCTCAGAAGAAACTGTAGATACAGGAACCGTTAACAAATCTCGCGCTAACAGTGAAAGCACTGGATAATTCGTCTTGTGCTCATGCCACCATTGCAGTATGTTAAAGTTTTCTTGTTCGTGGCTGATAACGTCACTGTCGATGAAGGTAGTTAGCTCCCCTCCGGATGTTGGAATTCCGGTGCCCGTAGACGATCGTGACGAAGAGTCTGAACTTCTTGATGAAAAACCTGCACCAAATATTTTCCCCCACGTTGTCGTCTTCTTACTTGTTGTGGATGCTAGTGGAGGTCGTTGCAGGCGAACTCCGCCATACTTTGTTTCATATTTACTATAAACTTCGAATAACTTAGAACGAACATTAGTATAATAATTAGAATAATCATGGCTAAGAGCATCACCTAGAATTGCGAGAACTCTACAGAAAGCTGCAATTTTAGCTCTAGGATCTAAAATAAAGGCAAAGGCGTATAACAAAGGAATTTCTTTCCAATACTTTAAGAATTTAGATTTCATAGGAACTACACAATCTCTTAGAAGATTGTCATTTTCATAGTTGTTTAAATGAGTAGCAATTTCAACAATATTATGCACTACTAAATAAGATGTTGGATAATAAACTCCTGATAAACTCACAGTTGAATCATAAAAAAAATTCAAGAAACTCCAGTATCCTTTCAGCAACATACCAATGCGCTTCCGTGAGTAAAGTTTGACCCCTATGCTGATGGTAATGTGTATGAATAAACACACCAAATGTGCTCTTATATGGTATAATATTTTTAAGCATCAAGAAAGTAGAGTTCCATCTCACCGGCATGTCCAGAGCAAACTTACGTGGACGCACACCCATTGCAACACAATACTGTTTATATGCTGCAATTCGATGGTTAGAGAAGTTCACAAAAGATATTGCAGTACGAAAATCTTCTAAGTATCGCGACAACCTCTTCAAACCGGATTTTACTATAAGATTGATAATATGACAAGCACAACGTTGATGTAACAAGAAAGATTCAGCATAAGTACTAAACAACGGAGTAAGAATATCCATTGCTCTAGAATTTGCACCGGCATTATCTAAAGTGATAGAAAATATTTTATTCGTGAGGCCAAAGTCTGCAACTACTTGAGATATTTTTTCAGCAATATTTTCACCGGTATGCGCGTTGTCAATCAAACGAAAACCTATTATTCTCTTTTCTAATTCCCAATCATTATTAACAAAATGAGCAACCACACTAAGATAATCCTCTCTAGCCCTACCTGCCCATATGTCCGAGGTCAAAGCAACTGAAAATGTACATATTTGCAACATTTCTTTAAGCTTGCTACGACACGCATTATAGTATTTTACCATATCCCTACTAGTTGTCTGTCTAGAAACATGCGTGAACCTAGGATTATGAGCTTGCTTAATGTAATCTTCAAATGCAGCAGACTCACCGATATTGAGTGGTAGATCCGCTCTTGCAATGAAGCGATATAGCTCTTTTCGAGCATTGGCAGAGTCGTACTCCCAATGATGAACAGAGCCGTCGGGGTTGTACTGCAACACCGTCTGCTTCATAGCTGCTCCACTCTTTCGCTTGCAACTTGTGGCGTGCCTCTTCAAGTGCCCCGTTCCACCCGAGGACTTTGTAGATAATTCATTTTTACAAATATAACACCTAGCATACCTGACACTTACCCCATCTTCCTCTTTGTAGATCCTTTCAAAGTCTTGCCAAACTTCGGAAGTACCGGCTCTTGATCTTTTAGACCCGCTGCTTGCTAATGTGTGCGCACTTGTAGAGCCTGACGATGGAACTGCTGCTGCATCACCTGGATCTGGATGTGAACCAACCGGAGGTTCACCGTCGGGTCCATCATCACCTGCAGCACTGGTATCAAAGGGGCCGTAGTCCCATGTGAGTCTTTGGAGAAAAAAATCATGATCTATGGATGTATCATGATCACCGGCATCCATGATCAATGTCGAATGACACTACAAAAATTGCAAATATTCAGAGTTAGAAATAATCAAGTAATAAAACTAATAATAAAATAAGACTCAACAACGATGCAAAAAAATCACCAAGATTTCTTCAACTTCAAGATAGCAAGTCAGCAGGATGACGATTTTGGAATTGCTCGGATTTTTTTGCAACAATTCAAACTAATTTTGCCAAATTATCACTAATTCTCAGGAACTTTGAGACAAGAATGAGAGGAGGAAACAAGAGAGAAAATGGTGTTGCTGGTGTGGAATGGAAGGGCAATGTGCTCCTCTATTTATAGGTGAAAAATGGTGATTTTTGCAATTTTTTTCGAATTTTTTGAAGCTCAAACAGTCACAAAACTGCTATAAAATTCAAAAATATCGGGTTAACGGGTTAAACGGGCCTTTCCCGGCCAGTTTAACCCGTTAACCAGCTTGCCCCCGCCGGCCGGGCCATGCCCCCCGCGGTGGGCCGTGCCGTGCCGTGGGCCGCCGCGTGCCGTGATGGGCCGCCGCGTTCCCGGGCCGTGCCGGGCCTCCTGGGCCACTCGTGCCTGAGCCGGGCCATGCCGCGCGCTCGGCCCTAGCACGGCCCATGGCCTCGTGCCGTGCCGGCCCGGCCCATCTCGGCTTGGGCCGAGCCGTGCCTGGGCCGTGCCTACAGTTCCGTGCATCGGGCCGGCCCAGTAAGCATGGCCCATTTGGACATCTTTATCTCCAGTTATAACTCAAAATACTGAGTTACAACTTGTTAGATAGATCTATTACAACTTTACGTCCATAAATACATAATTGCAATATAGTAAGTTAACACTGTGAGTTACAACTTGTTATTGGTACTGCACATATCCTACGGTTACAACTCGAAACACTGTGAGTTACAACTTGTGGGATGTACGCAGACATAAACTACGATAAATATACTGCAAAATATACATACAGTATATATATATATATATATATTCAAAACTAAGAGAATAAGGGAAAAAAGACGATTAGTTAGTAGAAGCAAAGACAGATGCCGCCTGTCCTATATTCCTTTCCCGTCCTCTTCGATTGTCAGAGTAGAAAACGAACAATAGGAAGATTATTTTTAAGAGAATCAGGTAAGGCCGGCCAGTGCACGCAAAGCTTAAAAGAAAAGGAAAATCATGAAAGATACATGGATGGATACTAAAATAAATATACCTCGTTCCCAGCGCCTTGTCCCACCCAGAAGGCGAATGGGAAAGCTCGGTGCACCACCACCGGCGCCGCTCCAGCTCCTCCTCCTGCCCCACAGCCCCAGCACTAACTCGTAACTAGTAAGGTAAAATTACATGAGCTGGATCACTTGACTGATAATGTGGCCGATACGGTGTGCTCTTCTCGGGATTCCTCATGCAAAGATCGCTGCTTTTTTTCGGGCGTTTGTTGGGGATTTGTGGATGCTTTTTAGTCTTGATGATGAACTGTGCCTTGGGATTTTGCTTTTGGGAACCTTGGGCACTTGGGAGATGAAAAAAGATTAGATTTTGATGCGATTTTCTTGCCATGTTGTTTGATTCTTTGGCCATATTTTTCTCTTCTTTTGCTGCTCAATTCGTGTCTTTGCTCACTGGTTTGGGTGTGGAATTTCGTTACTTGATTTTGCAGATAAAAATTGGAAGGAACAAAGAGTTCAAATGGGTGCGTTCTTGAGCTCCGCCAACAGCAGAAAGCATCCATGGGAGAACGGGGAAGCTCTGAGAACAGATTCTTCCAAGAAGCTAAGGATGTCAGTGTCTCTCTATGAGCACCCAAGGCTGATTCCCTGGCTCCCGGACGAGATCTCGCTGCAAATCCTCGCGAGGATGCCGAGGATAGGGTACCTGAAGGCCAAGATGGTCTCCCGGAGCTGGAAGGCTGCCATCACCGGCTCGGAGCTGTACCGGCTGAGGAAGGAGCTTGGCGTGGACGAAGAGTGGCTGTACATACTGATGAAAAAGGCAGATGATCAGAAGTTGGTGTGGCACGCTTTCGATCCGGTTAGTAGCCAATGGCAGAGGCTGCCACTCATGCCTGGGATCAGTCATGGTGGAGGAGAGTGCAAGAGAGGCGTGCCCGGGTTGCGGTTAGGGGATCTGGTGAGCGCCGGCATCAGGATTTCTGATGTTATCAGAGGCTGGCTTGGTCAGAAGGATCTGATTGACAGGATTCCGTTCTGCGGTTGTGCCATTGGGACTGTGGCTGGGTGTCTGTATGTTTTGGGTGGGTTTTCAAGAGCTTCTGCAATGAAATGCGTGTGGAGGTATGATCCCTTTGTTAATTCATGGCAGGAAGTGAGCTCGATGAGCACCGGGCGTGCCTTCTGCAAAACCAGCCTGCTGAATAACAAGCTGTTCGTTGTTGGTGGTGTCAGCAACGGCAAGAATGGGTTAACCCCGCTCCAATCTGCCGAAATGTATGACCCGGCAACAGGGGTTTGGACAGAGGTGCCAGACATGACATTCTCCAAAATGCAAGCTCTGCCGACCGCATTCTTGGCTGAGTTATTGAAGCCAATTGCTACTGGAATGACCTCATACAGAGGGAAGCTGTATGTTCCTCAGAGCCTTTATTCCTGGCCATTCTTTGTTGATGTTGGTGGGGAGATCTTTGATCCCGAAACAAATTCATGGGAGCAAATGCCTGCGGGCATGGGAGAGGGTTGGCCTGCAAGGCAGGCTGGGACGAAATTAAGTGCTGTTGTAGATGGTGACCTGTATGCTTTGGAGCCATCAACTTCTGATCGAGGCAAGATAAAGATCTATGATCCTCAAGAGGATACTTGGAAGGTTACCGTAAGCCAGGTACCTGTTGGGGACTTCGCCGAGTCGGAAAGTCCGTACTTACTTGCAGGACTTCTCGGAAAGCTCCATTTGATCATCAAGGATGTGGATAACACCATCAACATTATGCAAACGGACTGTCTGAAGCCTATGGATTCGCCAGCCCCTGCAGCTGGCATGACATGCCAAAATCCAGATGTCTCAGAGCAGGAAACAGATGTTTGGAAAGCTGTCGCGTCGAAGAATTTTGCAGCTGCTGAACTTGTCAGCTGCCAGGTTCTCCGCATATGAGTTTGTAAAATCGTGTATTCCGCTTTACTGTGTGGATAACTGTATCAGTTGCGAAGTAGATAAGTTTCTTCCACCACACATCTGAATGATTTGATCAAATCAGATAAACTTGTTGGGCCTTCAATCTTAAGAACAGATGATCCACATCATGTGTTAGATATGCGATTAGTGAACTGCAGGAAGTATTTCCTCCCGGCAATGCACATATGGATGTGCAGTCTGTAATTCAATTGTGTAAGGGTTTGCTTCAACTACTGTATATGTTTATAAAATCAAATAAGATTGGAGAAGGAGGAGGTCATGTCGCCTTGTCCGATTCTAAAGACAACACACAACAGTGCTGAGTCAATCACCAGTGCCATCTATACATTGTTTAAGTTGTGCAGATGATGCGCTTATGGGACCTGTATCTGGTTTTCCTTCTCTTTTATCCAGTGACACCTTCCAGAACGTGGATATACTTTGATTTCATTTCCTCGCAAAAAGAAAAAAGAAAAGAAAAGAAATGCTTTAGTTTTATCAGATAATGTTCTTCTCTTGCATCCAAAGGTAATGACGCATCCAGTTTGCAGGATTCACTTGGCTAGTTGGCTGTCACTCTTGGATCTATCTATTCTTTGCTTCGATGTTCTTTCTTTCGGTAAGCGCATATGGTATTGTTTGGATAACATGTTATGACTTGTGGCATTTTAAAAGTTGGATGCAAGAGTACCAGTATGAAACGGTTTTATGCTTTACACACATGTGCACCAGTCGCCGGCTTACCTTGAAACCGTTGCTGTCAAAAATTTGAAGCTCTCGAGTACAACCGTTGTGATCTGAAGACTATGGTTTGAGTTTGTATGGAGTCATGGTGTCACTTCTGCAATGTTGTCCACAATAGCTGTGAACAGAAAGGTTGTGGAGGGCATCTCAAGATTGCGATGTTGGCAGGTAACAAATTTGCATCTCGTCTGAATATGTAAGAACAGCAGGTAGAATTTTCAAATCTATCTGTATTTTCCAATTTAGCCGAGCAGCTGCGCAAGCTGTTTCACTTGTTATGCACATTTAGTCGAATAAAAAACACACAGGATTTACCACATGAAAACAGTTAGAATTGTCAAGAAACAATTTATGAACAAGGTGTCAGCACCTTGATGATCTGTCTGCTGGACATAAGATCCAAACTTTTACAAACCCAACTAATTATTCAATCTTACACGATGGAATGGAACATCGTCTGGTTGACACGACTAGTTCAAGAGTTTAGAGGCAAAATCATGCCTCCAGAAATGATAAACATGTCGAAAACATGCCAGTATTACATAGGGATCTTTTGTTTTCACATCAGAACATTTATGCCAAAGAAAATGAATAGCAGAAGCTTCCTTCCATTATCCAGTAACCACATCAAAACAAGGAGTGGTTCTAGTTCAACGTTAAAGACCCTATAAAAACTGTGAAATGCAGTCAACAGATGTGAATACGCTCTTGAAAGGCTGCTGGTTGTTGGCACAAAACAATTAGTTAACAAGATTGTTGCTGAGCTGAAGGGGCTTGTACAAGGTGTTACATTTATGTATATCACATACAACTCTACAAACTACAATTGATACAGATGCTGAGATTCTACTGATATTTACATTACAAAATGTATTCGATTGCCATCGCAGAAGATTTCTACAAAGTCTGCAACCGGCTGACCTTTTTTTCTTTAGTTTTCTCTTTGGTTCCTATGATTACCTAGGTGTTCGGTTCTTCATATTCAATTCAAGCTTCTGCCTCTCTCCCTCCACCTCGGCGAACTGCACACTGAGCTCTGAGTACCTGCCCTGCATCTCTTTTAACTCACTTTCTACTGCCACCTGCCTTCTCTTCAACTCCATAGTGTTTCGTATCAGTTCATTGATGTCCCTGAAGCTTTGGAAGACTGCTGCTTCGTCATTGTGCTGCCTCAAGAATGAACTAACAAGGGGGGCAAAGATCAAGAGACATAGTGTTTAGTCGAATTTAATTGACTTGTTTTACTAAAAGCTACAAATTGTTGTACTGTGGTGAAAGTTGTAGCTAATTGTCAAATAAAAAAAAAAGAGAAAAGGTTCAGAAAGATAAATCAACATGCATAGTTTTCAAATTTTGCAGGGCAAAAATAATTTTTTAAGTGTTATATGGAAGCTGGCTCAATGTTTAGAATGGATTTATTCCACTGTTTAGAAAGTAAGATCTCCTGGTAAGGATAGGGATCTGTTTAATTAGATCAGCAGGCATGAAAATAAAAGCAATAGTGTTTCCTGAATGTGCTAGTCACCTCTGGAAAAGGATGTCTGTTTTCTTCTTTGCTTGGAGTGCTTCTGCGAGCTCGAGTTCCAAGGCGAGTACTCTTTCCAAGGCATTGCCAGATCCAGGAAGCTCTTTAAATGAAGGAAAAATACTTTGCAAATGCTCATTTGCCTAAAGTAATACACATGCAAAAATGAGAACAGAATACATGGGAGTACAGGTTCACATTTACTATACTAAATTGGAAGCATACCATATCAAGTTGTGATAACGTCCTTTCCAAACTACTGAGTGATGGATCAATCAGATTAATGTCCAGGGGAAGAAGAGGAGATAAATTCCCATTTTTCAACCTTTCCAGCTGCATATAGAAACAATTTCCAATAAATCAGCTCCCTTCTACATCATGCCATGCATTAAGTTTGTTACTGACATGTGCAAAAATATTTTTTTCTAAATTGTCTAATGGTAGTTACAAACCTTCATGATTTCATTGAGTTACATAGTACCGCAGACTAATCCGTGTGATACTGTGATTTTGAGTTCATGGTACTAATTCAATTAGCGCATTAGTTGTATGTGGGTGCTTTGTTCACTGTGAACACATGCAAGCCAGCAAGTATGCTACATCACATCACTTCACTGTTGTTATGCATATATGACAATATCTCAGCACCCTGAATATAAGTTATAACACTATAAATGAACTAGCATAAGTATATTTTTCTCTCCCTGTAGGAGCCTGGGGAAGAAATGATAGCTGTGATGATCCCAAAACTTGTAGGAACACAATTTTTTTTCCCGCATGAAATTTGCTTTTCTCACAAACATAGTATGTGTTACAACCCGAAAGAGATAATGCTTAATGCACTAAGGCAGAACTTTCATCATACCTCCTCCTGGAAAAGGCTCAAGTCCGATGCTAATTTCTTATGCTCTTTAAAAATATCTTTGTTGTTATTGTTGCAATTCAAATGATTCTCTACTGATGATTCACATTCCTTGTCGCAATTCTGTGAAAACAGCAAAATAATGTAAGCTGAGGAAGCAGTCACCAGTATAAATGTTATTCATAGTGGAATAAAAGAATAAGGAACCGAAAATAAGGAGTCGGTGTTGAAAATGTACACTGGCCACATCAAAAAATCTTTAACATATTCTCTTGTCAGTAAGCAAGAAGGTAAAAGCACAATGTAAGGTCTATAACACAATTCTATACAAATTAATCAAAATAAAAGGAACAAACATGATCCAAATTCTAATTTGAGGGCAAAAAGGGACTATCCTATATATGCGTCGTCCAATCATAGAAAGCTGACTAACAAGTTACTCCTATGAAATGTTGAAATAGCTTAAGTTCAGGATGGGTTTAGGTTATGCTGGATTCCGGCCAGGTTGGGCTTTGGCTTGTGTAGGGCCACACCAAGCTTGACTAGTAGACCAGACAAGACCAGACAAATGATTAAAATTCCAGTTACTCTCGGGCCAGTCATCGATATTGAATATGCACCGCACTCAAAAGAATAAGCACTTACTAAAATGGGCATTGTTGTCATATTGCAATTTCAGAAGAATCTATTTTTAAGCTGACTTAAACTTTGACATGCCATAATGTTGGCCACTTCTCTTGCATAAACTGAATAATTATCTATTTTATGTGTTAGGCATGGCCCTCATTTCAATACTTCATAAATCTGGATCATATTTTTCCCTATGTCTCGATGTCACAAGGAGGATTGTGAGCTATGCTATATTATATATAGCAAAAGTTGTCATCTGTTATACAGTTCATATAGCAAATCTGGCGAATAATTCTTATGCTGCCCTTTTCAATGTTCTGCCATAAGCTTGACGATAAGTACAATTACTCAAAAGGCAAACAATTTGTAGATCTATTACCTCCAAGTTCTTGCATGCTATAGAGTTGATACATTCTACTTGAGACAAACTTGATACCAAACGTCTGCTCCGAATTTCACCTTCCTGTAATCCTGAATCCATTTCTGTTGTATTTGGTGTAGCCTTTGATGCAGACTCAGACTTTCCCTCTCCCAGAATATGCCCGGTAGATGTAGCGCCTCGAGTGCGTGATCCAGAATTATCATTGCTCCGGATTTCACCTTCCTGTAATCCTGAATCCATTTCTGTTGTATTTGGTGTAGCCTTTGATGCAGACTCGAACTTTCCATCTCCCAGAATACGCCCGATAGATGTGGTGCCTCGAGCGCGTGATCCAGAATTATCATGTGATATGTTATTCTCAGTTAATGCCATATTCTCCAACAACTTCTTAACCAAGTCAAGTTCCACCCTTATTCTGTTACGTTCCTCACTGCACCCCTGAAGATCGGCTTCAATCTTCTGCTTTTCTTCGTTGCAGCAATCTAAGTTTAATTTTGTGCATTCCAGCTCTGTCATTATGCTGTCATATGCATTGGACAACTCTCTTTTATCAGCTGATAAATCCTGCATCTCCACCTCCATTTCAGAAACTTTCATTGATAACTCTTCAATCCTCTTAGCAAGAGAAATCTCATTTTTTCTCCCAGTTTCAACTTCATCCAAAGCACTTTGCAGCTTCAGAAGCATCTCTTCTGCATATTTTTTAGAGACAAAAACTTGACCTTTCAGCTCTTGAACCTTCGATTCATACTGCTCCTTAATAAATGCAATTCTTAGGGAATCTTGCATGGCAAATAGTGATCCCTCTTTCTCCTTTCTTCCGGCTTCAGCCTTTTCTTTTAGCTCTCTCAAATGGATAGACAGATTCTTGAATTCTTCTGTCTTCAGACTTTGTTCAGCAAGTTTTTGAGTGAGATCCTTGTTCTGTTCTTTTAAATTTGTCAACTCATGTCCATGATTCTGGAGCAATGATGACATCTCAGCATGTTGTTCCATCAATTTTGACCTAAGAATCATGTTTAGAATTTCAATCTCATCTTTTGTAGATCTTAGATCATCAACCAGCTCTTCAAGATCTGTCACCAAGACTCTAAGCTGTGAAATCTCATCTTGATACTTCAATACTCTCTCACTGTTATTGATTAATACTGCTATATCCCGAGACTTGTTATTACTAACTTGAGTCAATGCTTCCTTATTTCCTTTCATAAGCTCCTCAAGACCTTCCTTCTCTTGAATAACACTGCGAAGGTCGATTTCAAGAGAATGGATAGCTGCTTGAAGTGTGGCATTCTGATCAGTTAATTCCGCTTCAGTAGACATCTGTGCCCGTAATAATTCAGCAGCATCTTTGTTCTTGAGTTGAAGTTTCTCAAGGTCATTTCTTAACAAATTAAGTTGCACAACAGCCTCTCTTACTTGACTTCTCATATAACTGGCTTCAACTTCACTGGAAAGCATGGCCTCAAGAACTGTTCCTAACTGGTTTTCCACATTTGAAAGTTGGGAGTGGAGAGAGCAATTCTTGTAGTTGAGGTCCCTTTGGATCTGCTCACTCTGTGATAGCGCATCTTGCATCAAACTGTTTGCGTTTTCCATGCCCAAAATTTGGTCCGTCAGATGAATTAACTCTGTTTTGTGCTCATCAAAAGAAAGTAGGACCTGATCCTTCTCACCAAGCTGTGATGTAAGACTTGCAAGGGCAGATTCAAGTTCTTCCTTAAGTATCTTTTCTCTTAGTAAATTCTCATCAGTGAATCTCAAATCATCTTGTAAACGTTTGATTTCACTTTCCATATGCACCAACGACTCGTCTTTAGATTGTAAAGACTGGGTCAAGGTTCGGGTATACTCCTCACGTTTGGCAAGACTTAATTTGGCCCTTTCGAGTTCCTCTACAGTGGCACTAACTTCTTTCAATTTTTCAACAAGAACCTCATTCTCACTAGCTACGTGCTGTAACTCAACTTCCATTTGTGACAACTTTGATGTTAAGTCACAATTGGTAATGGCATACTTTTCTTGAGAATCAGAGCTAATCTTAAGTTTGTGAGCCATGTCCTGCAGTTCTTGCTGAAGCTTCTCTACAAGTTCTTCAGAAAAGTTTAGCTTCTCTTTTGTGGCATCCAAATCATATACAAACTTCTGCTTCACATCAAGTAATTCTAACTCAGCCTTCTCTGACCTTTTCTGGAGAGCATCACACATTTCTTCCACTACCTCCTTCTCCTGATGAAGATGAAGCACCTCCTTACATATTTGTTGCTGGAAGAATTCCAAGCTTGTCATCACTGCAGTGTAATTCTTGTTCTGAAGTTCATGTAGCAAACATGCCTCGTCTAAGCCTGAAATGTTGACTTTCTTGTTCAAAGATATAGTTTTAGAGCATAGGTCACCCAGTTGATCTTGAAGGGATGTAGAAACAATTTGCATATCATTTTTTAAGGAGGATTGCTTATCTAACTCATCTTTCATAGCCTCAAAATCTTCCCTTACTGATCTGAGCTCATCCTTAAGCTGATCTGTTTGTAGATTTTCTTTCATTAAAAGGTTCTTGAATCTATTCCTTTCTTCAGCACATGCCTTGTACTTGCTTTCACAAGCTCTATGTTCCTGAACAAGCCTTTCAGAATCTGTGAGCTTTTCCATTAACAGAGCATTTTCAACTGTAATATCATGGAGTTTTGCTTCTAATAGTTGGTTCTTCACTGTCAAATCATCACACTTCAAAATGTATCCTGCTTCACTTTCTTTGACACTTTTGGCTTGGTCCAGTGCAGAGTTCAACTTGAACACTAGAGATTGCCTAGCATCATTAGAGTCATGAAGCTGCTTTTCTAGCATGTGCAACCTTCCTTGCATGCACTTAATTATATCCAATGCAGTATAGTGAGATTCACGCAGCACATCAGAGAATATCTGCCATTCGATGTTGGCAATAAACATTTCTAAAAGCTCAGATTCCCTTGTGGACGAGGCCCTTTTTGGTCCTTCCATGTGGTTCCCCTGTGAATCAGCATTACTAATTTGACATTCTGAGCTCAAACAGAGCTCTTCAATCTTAAGTGCCCGAAGAAGATTTTTCTGGCCATTCATTTTATCCGGAGTGCCATTTTCTTGTAAAAACGCTTGAGGTTCTGTCTCTGCATGTAGACCTTCAGGTACAATTTGTTTGACATCAAGCCTGTATTGTCCATGTTCTTTATTGCCACGTAAGTCTGCTACAGCTGAATGTTCTTCAGGCAAACTCTCGTAATCTTCTAGAAAAGATTGCCTCGCAAGAGTTTCATTTGACTCATACATAGAGAGAACCTGAAATGACAGCAACTCAAGGTCTTTCTGTAGACGCACCACAGCTGCTGAATAATTGAATCGAACCCTCTTGAGTGTAGTTTCTGTCGCAACAGCCCTCATCTCAAGGTCCTTATTTCGAGCTTCTAAAGCTGTTCTGTCCTCAACAAACCTCATTAACTGATCATTCATTTCCTCATGCATTTTTTGCTTCTGAGCTTGGAGGACAGAAACTGTATAGAAGCAAGAGTTATGTTCTTTCCTGAGATTTTCCAATTCTATTGCTGTTTGCTTCTGGCTCTCCTCAAGCTTATGGATAAAGGATTCATAGTAACGCTCCATCTGGCTCATCTTCTCCAGGAGATTCTCCTTCTCAGTTTTTGAGTCCTCCAACTTCTGCAAGAGCTCACACATTTTCTCCTCCATTGTGCCTGTACTAACACCAGAATTTTTCTTGAGGGTGCCATGATCACCTCCTGGACTTGTTAGATGAGCAGCATTTGAAGGTGGAACCAAATGTTCTTCATAGTGATTTTCTTTCATCGGTCCTGGCTGAACACCTTGCTTGAGGCTCTCAATGACACGCTGAAGTGCTCCCAGATCAGCAAGAAGAAAATCAAGATCACTTGCTTGTAGTCCATGGAGAGCATTGTTTCTGGTTTGCTGCAGTTTACTTTCAAGAAGCAGCAAACCTTGCAGCCATTCAGTTTGGAGATCATGTACTGAATCTGTTGCAAGAACATCATTTCCGAACTTACTCAGAGTCTTACATTCTGCATCAGACTTCTGCTGCGGGAGTTTGGGAGATTTTCTTTCTTCCAGCTCTTGTTTCAGATTAGAGCATTCTGTTCTTAGCAAGGATACTTCAGCAGTGAGCTGATTCCGTGACATAAGTTCAACGGCAAGCTGTTGGGCTAGGCCCTGTGTCTCAGTGCCTAGTTTGTCGGTAACATGCTCCAGAGATGTTGCTTCTGTCTTAAGCTGAGAAAAAGCTGACTCAGCCACCTCCAATCTGGTTCTGAGTCGGTGATTCTCCTCATGAGCAGCAGCTAGATCTTTATCAGCAGGGTACTCAGGACTCCAGCCATGAGTACAATCATTGCTCCCTTGTGGTGAAAGGCCTTTACCCCAATGTGCTCCTTTCTCTGGTGTAGGACTTTGACTGGTAGAACAAAGTGGTAGGTCACCCAAGATTGTGCTCCTAAAGCTACTGATTTCATGTCCACCATATGGATCATTCTTTTCAGTAAAAATGCCATCTGAAGTATGTGACGAGTTTTCATAGTTTTCAGTTGACCCCCCAGAATCTTCCACCAAAGGGAATCCCAGAGAAGTTTCTTTTAGCTTAATCCTTGCATTAACCTATTTTGAATGACAAAGATAAGTATGGTCAGCATGAGATAGGAAAGTCTATCACCAAATGAGCAGAAAGAATGCTGACCAATCCATTCATATGATTCACCAACCTTATAGGTGCCAATGTCTGATGAGGCTGTAGCAACTTCAGCAGGATCATGACTTCTTTGGTTCAATAACTGCTGAGAACTTCTGGTGCCAGTTTCTCTTTGCTGCTCAAATTCTCTGTAGCAAGCAAGATTTTATAACGTTTAGAACCAATAGTTTCTTTTCCAGAAAAAAAATTCATTGTTGCATGGTGAGCAAACCTGAAACCAGTTTTGGTAGTGAGAAGCTGTGCTGTGACCTGAAATGGTTATATAAAAGAATAACATTAGAAAAAATAGCCATAATCCCCACAGAACAGAGAACAAAATTGTTAACCTACTTCTCACAACATAACATTAGCTTATGATGAGTACTGATATAGTAAAAGAGACGTTTTCTATAATTCATACATGTAATAGTGTCCCAAAGTCGCAACCATGAAGAGGAAGTGTGATTGAGGCAGGCTTCAGCGCTTCTGCGAATTCCGCAAGATTCACATCAACCTCCCCAAGAATACTAGACCGTGAAGTCCCCTGTTTTTTACAACAATATGGGAAGAGATAGAAAACATCACTCATTAGTAAATTCTTAGAGCATTTCTTATGACAGACATCATCATCTTAATTTACAAGAATATTGGGACAGACAAAAGAAGATGAAGAACAACAGTAACCAATTTCTAGAACGCACCATGGCCACAACTAGCTTATAGAGCTTGTCATCATATGTCTTAGTCCGAGAATCCTGAAGAAGTCGTGTTGCTTCATAGATAGGATCCGGCCATTTGCAGCTTCCATTCCTCACATTTGCTTTATTTGTTTTTGAAGTTACCTTTCCTGTATCAGCGGAGATGAAGGACAAAAATAGTTTGTCCCATCCTATTGATGGAATCTGCAATAAAAACAAGGATAAATATAGCAGATTAATCAAGCATTCTTCGCAGAAACAAGCAATAATTTTGAGTTATTTTATACATACTGCACAAGCAATTTTGTTAAAAAGAAAGCATTGTTTGTCATATTTTTTTCATGTGAACAACCAGGAGAAGAAAAAAAATAAAATTAAAGTAAATGTATCAGAACTTACATTTGTTGCATGGAATTGCAGCCGGAATACAACCTTTACTTTGGTCTTTTCGATCTTCCATTTCGGTACTCTTGACATTGTGACAGTATAAAGGAAATTTCCAGAAAAGTTAATCTTTGCAGTTTAAAGTTTAAATGCCTCTCATGTGTAGAAGGATCAACTTTCTTTTGTCTGAAAGCAAATGCAACAAAAACTTACATCAACCTCGTCAAATGAATGTAATTCACCTCCTTTCTAATACAGAAAAAGGAAGTATTCGCATAATAATCAATCAACCACACTCCACTGATGAAGAAAAACATAAAAAAGATAAAACAATAACACAAAGTAGAATAATCACGGTATAAGCTAATCTTTTTTCTCGAACATGTAGGAGAACTGAGTATCATTGTGTTAACAGAGAAAAAATGATCCAATTACAACACACCCTTCCTTTTCTGAGATTACATTGGCGCCAAGTTAAAGATAAAATGACCTAATCACCACCTAAGGAAGGAAACCAAGCTCCTGATAGGGCTGTGATCTCCTTCGCACCAGCTAGGCTACACAGCCGTGCCTCCTCCCTGATCACCCGAACAACCAGCTTATTAGGTAAACTTCCTAATAGAAGTCACGAAAGAAAGAAAACGATTATGTTGAGATTGTTTTTAGCACTTTCCAAATTTATATCAATTCCTTCTAAAAACACACCAATCTATCAGCAGCGCAGCATAATGCAAAATTGAAAAACAATCAATAGAAGAACCACTTCATGGAAATCCACCTACACCAAGAGTCTCCTCTATCTTTTCATCCATGGAACTCTAAAGCCACAGCATTGAGAACATACTAAGTGTCACTAGCTTGTGACCAGTCCAACTGGTATGATACCCATGTCTTCTAAAGATCCCAGTTTTAGTCATGTTAGGTGAGTCTATTTGTGGTTCTACAGGATTTGATCCCATGACCAATCAGCTGCCGAGTCTTAAAAGATATCTGTCATAACCTACTGATCTCATAAAAAAAATAACATACTCATTGCCAATGTGTATGCTGCAACTTTACCCAAAAGGGTAAACCAATATAATATGGGCATTATATTCAACATCTTATCTTATACTTAATATATGGGATTATATCCATGCATTAGGTGAGTCTATTTGTGGATTCTACGGGGTTTGATCCCATGACCAATCGATTGTTAAGTCTTAAAAGATATCTGTGATGACCAACTGATCTCCTTAAAAAAAGAACATACTAATCGCCAATGTGTTTTTTGCAACTTTAACCAAAAGGGTAAACCAAGATAATCTGGGCATTATATTCAACATCTTATCTTATACTTACCATATGGGATTAAATCCATGCACTATTACATCTTACTTAATAAAACTAGGCTGAGGTATCACAGTATCTTCACTTTATTCTTGTTCAGTTTATAAAGCAGCAATGCACTCAAATATCCTCCACACCTTTCTAATTTCATAAACCACCTAAAAGATATCCACAGGTCCAAAATTCACAGTGTTACAAGCAAAGCTCATAGATATAATATAATCATATAAGAGCTTAGAGGGTACAGCACGAAAGCCAGAGAGTGTATCTCCCACATAGGCTGACATAAGGGCTAGTTGATTCTTCGTAGAGGCCTAGATGGTTAGCCATCTTCTTGAATTTCTTTGCAAAATACAAACTTCCATAGTAAACCAAATATGCCAAAACAGGGAAAAATTTGTTGCCTTTTCAAAAGAAAATGAAATAAGGTTCTGTATCATCACTCATCAGAACAGCTACTAGAACTGAAAAAAACCACAAAAGTAAGTGAGATATCATCACGGCATCACCTATAATACCACTAAAGAGGATTCGAACTAAATCAAACAACACCTTCAGTCCCTCATACATAAGCTAGCATATTTTACAAAGGAAAGACATGTATACAGTCGGAAAAACTAGGCACCAGTACTAATGCAAGAAAACATTTAGGAAGTAGGAACACGAGAAAAAACACTCAATACAGGCAGAAAGCTCAATAGCTTGGTTAAGTTGGCTCTGATGCAACCAGAAGTAGTTGACACACCAAGCAGAACTAGCTCCCGTCATTACTTGCAAAGCTCCCACTCAAAAAAAAAAAAAAAAAAAAAAGAATCCAACACTATCCACAAAGAGTCCAAATGCAACGATGAAGAATTCCACAAAAGTTGTACTTCAGACAAATATTATGCCAGACTGACCCATTAAAGCAGCATATCCAACCAACTAAGATCCA
Source organism: Phragmites australis (assembly GCF_958298935.1). NCBI lineage: Eukaryota > Viridiplantae > Streptophyta > Magnoliopsida > Poales > Poaceae > Phragmites > Phragmites australis. Next base: position 12,369,137 of record NC_084944.1, on the reverse strand, counting down.
TTAATTTGAATCATAAGGAAAATATTGAAAAATTAGGATTGCCTCCGAAAGGTCTCATCTGTCCACTAAAGATAAACTTGAGTTGAGTACACATTCAAGGGACCCAGAAACAATAAAGCCCAACAGCATTGTACAAACAACCAACCAAAAGCATATCCAACTAACTGTAAAAGCTCTGCAAATTAGTCAAGAAGCAAAGGCAGCCAACTCAGATCCACCAAACACTACAAAAGCCACAGTGATTTTGCAATTTACAACAAATAAAGCACCTGTGCACCAAGTACAAAATTCAATGCTCATATACGTAGCACACCAAGGCAAAACACTCTAATCTGATAGAAGCCCGTTCTTCGCTGAAGATGCAGTGCGCAAGGAGAGGCAGCTTTTGGTACAAGAAAAATTCACCAGCATTGGCAAAATTCCACCTTAGAGCTAGTGACATCCATCACCAATAACAGTTACCAGCGATATTCACGCCTTCGGTCTAAAGAAAGATCATTGGATACACATGGAGATCTAGTAACAAATATCCACCAACACCAGCCGGACAATCCCAAAAAGAGAACACTGGCACCTACTAGAGCGTTGAATCTAACAACTGCCGAGGTCCCAACAGATGCAGCCCAAAAACGTCCTCGGATTGCGCAGAAAAGCACGCACCTTTTGCAATAAACAGCTCCCCAACACTTGCCAGTGCATCATGAACAACATTTACCTTCCCCTCTAGCAAATGCTAAGATGCCAGTAAAAAACTGGATGCAATGCATTTGGATCCACTGAAACTAATACAAAACCCCCACACTTGCACAAAAATCACATAATTGCAAGTAACCATGACCTAAGATCGAATGGTACTGTACTACTATGGTACCCACAAAAGGCCCAATTTTTTTCCCAAAGAACCCAGAGAAACACAAACGGGGAGCCCGGACCCATCGAGATCACCTGCGAATCCCGCCAGAGACGACAACAGACTCCGAGAGACGGGTCATTTAGCTGGGGAGAACCAAGATTTGGTAGGAAATCTCGCCGGATCCGCCATGGACCGACGCGAAATCTATCCACCAAGAACAGAAAGGGAGGATCCTTACCTCCGTATACTCCCCCATTGGCCACGCTTTGGGAATGCGAGCTTGAAGGAACAACCCCGGTTCCCCACCGATCTCACAGGGGAAATGGGAAGGGATGGAAAGAGCGGAGCATTTGTACGAACCTCGTCTTTCTTTCTTCCTTTCCCTCTCCTTTCCTCGGATGCGACGCACGCGAGGCAGCTCCTCCTCCTCCGTTGGACCACGTCGCCGGCCAGCGCGAATGCGGCCGCCCCCGCCGCGCGGCAGACGCCCCTCCGGCGCCGCGGAGCCGCACCTGGTAGCTCGGGTTTAAAGCAGGGTAGTTGGGGCAGAGAGAGAGAGAGAGAGAGAGAGAGAGAGATTACTGGAGGTAGTAGTGGTACTGATGTACCTGGAGCCTCTGGGACTGGTTGTAGACCTGTAGTTGGTGTAAGGCCATGTTTGTTTCTGTTTATTTGGCTGGTTTCGGCTTCTTAAAATCAAAAACTAAAATAAATAAGATTTTGAAAAGTTGCTTTTTCAAAAACTGTAAAAAATAGCTTATGATAAAACAAATTGAAAACTAAAAAACCTGCTGAGAGTGATTTTTAGTATGATAAGAATTAAAAAACTCTCGTACAAACCGACCGCTAGAAATCAGTTTTCAACCAAAGCTTAAAAGCCACCGCTCAAACAAAAGGCCCAAAGTACTACGACTGTAAGAGAGAGAAAGACGAGAGAGAGAGAGAGTGATAGCGAGAGAAGGGACGGCCCGCCGAAGCTGAGTGATTTGGGTACTACTAGATTAGACTAATCAGACGCAGGTTGCTTGCTTACCGGATGGGGCAGGGGCAGGGGCAGGGGCAGGGGCAGGGAAGGGAACAACAAGCGAGGGATGGACACGCGCACCGCGCCCGCAGCATAATCATGGCGTCTGGTCGCTTGTTTGATTACCCCATCCATTACAGTTCAACAACATACTCATTTGCCTGTCAGTACTAGTTTAAGAGTATAAATATAGTAATCACCTGGTGCTGTACTTTCTTGTCTCACTACAGTAACCGATTAAACTAGAAATCCAGTAACAAGTAATTTGTTTATTTACGTATTATTTTATGCTTCCGCTGACATAGAAGTTACCGGGCTCTTCTGCATTAGGCCATCTCCAGCAGCTACTTTAAATTTTCATTCTCAAAACATTATTACAGCATTCTCTATCACTATTATAGCATCTCTTATTTTTCAATCTCTAACAGCTACTCTATTTCCTACATTCTACTCATCTTTTTCCCTCTCCGGTCCTGTTGTTAACCTCTGTATACAGTACTGATAGTGTACAGTGCCGCTGCAGTACCCGACGGTGTTTTTAGTCTCCGGACCCGCTGTCAGCCCTGTAAACAGTGCTGCTACATTGATTCGTACTGCTGCAGTACTCCGAAAATACTGATAGCCTCCCTCCGCAACACTGTAGCAGCACTGTGCTGCACTGTAGTACTGGATGAGGTAACTGCTGGATATCGATTTCCAATGCTACCGTACTTTGCAGGGTACTGTAAGTATTGAAAAGTGAAACTGCTGGGTTTGCCTTAGACTATCTTCAACTATATTCTCTTTATTTTATTCTCTTTTCGATTTTCCTCTTCATTCTCACTTATTTTATTTTTTATTATCTCCAACAGCTTATTTTTGAAGGAATTCGTGAAGGAAAAGGATAGAGAATTCCGTTCTGAAACAAATACCCTTGAGAATCACTTTGTGAGAAAAAAACTATGAAACTAAACTATTATAGCGCTGAAGGAAAAAAAATTCTTTCTTAAAGAGATTTTGGTTCCTGACATAAATCTCTCGAACATGGTTTAGAAGCAGCAGGCTGTGGTAAGATTGCTAAAGGGTCTCTTTGGAACACGCCAATTTCACAAGGGAAACAATTTAACTTCCATAGAAATAAACAATTTTACAAATTTACATGTGTACAGGTATTCAAGAGGTAGAAAAGTACAGTGATCCTTGTGCAAAAAAAAAAGGTACAGTGACCTCTCTCCATCCGTTACTTCATAATTGTACTTTCATGAATTTCGGTGGAATTATCTATTCGGTTCGCGCAACTGGTTTTATATAACAAAGTATGGTATATGACAATATGTTAGAATTTCTGGTTTTATTCGTCAAATGAAGTTATTTTATTCCTTCTCTTGTTCAAATATACAATTATGCATATAGCATTGTGCAGGAGTACGTTCCGGTTTGGTGGCGATGATTCCATAGCGATTGATGGATTGGTGCTTGACAGCTGAAGGTGGGTGATGCAGGGATGCTTCGATTAATCAACACGATTGAGAATATCATCATTAAAATTAAGCTAAAAGGCATGTTTCTGGGGACAAATCTTTTGACAGAAGCACATATACGCTTAGGGCTGAACTTTGTGCTGCAAAAATCAAACTTTTTGAAGGTGAAATTCACTATCTTAATTTGCACTTTAAAAGGATTACACTCTGTTCTTCCTCTTCATGTACTTGTAGGACAATGCCACTTTGCAACATGGCACGCGTGAGTAAATAGTAAATAGCGCAGTATGTATGTCGCTTTTTGTGAACGATTTTAGATTTCTTCGTCAAATTTAAATAAATATTTATCAATAAAACATGTTACTGAGAGGAACATTATCTATCTGTTAAATCTTATTTGCTTAGATGGTGAATTATGACTGTAAAATAATGATTGGTTTCTGTAGGATCAGATAGGTGACTAGAAGGAGTGTATAGGCCGCTTACAATTTTTTTCAAACTACATGATTTACTCCTTGTTCACCCAATGTATCTTCAGAAAAATCAAAAAAAGCAACGCAACAGAAATTCAGACTCAACCTAGAAGTTTCGATTGAAAAATAAAATTTGAAAATCCAACATAAAGTGGGTCTCAGGGTTAGAATCCAACCCTAGGTTCCACAACAAATCAATTAATGACTCAACTCTATAAAAAATTAAATCTTTAAGAGAAACACTAAAAACTCAAAGAGATGATCACCATGTGAAAAAACCTCCAAGTCGATATGTTAGAGACAAAGAAATTCAATACCTAATTGTGTACCATTATACGCGAATTTTATGTCTCTAGGAACTAGGATATTAACTCCAATAAGGTGGAAAATTCAACTCAAGCACGAAAATAAAAATCACAACCGAGATAAAAAAAAACTTGCAAAAAAAATAAGGGAACTAATAGAGAAAAATTTGAAGGAGGAGAATTCAAGCATATGCAAAAATATAGACTTCATTACTCAAAAATGTTAGCCCTATTTTAGGCAAATTACAAAGATTTTTCTCTCAAAATTTACACTTATTACATAGGATAAGCATTTTCATCATTTCTTTCCTCTAAGATCCTACACTAGGCTCTCAAATGGGTAGCACAATAGGCTTAAGTGGCTGGTTCTTATCCTTCCATAGCTCTATCCTTCTATTTATAAGCCTAAGAAACTTGACCCCTAAGTTTTCTATTTTTTTCCCAAAATACCCTTCTCTTGTAGTACACTCTTACCTACCACTGAGGATTTTTTTTCCCTATTTTCTTCTCAATTCATCAAATGGTCGTGGCGCCTTCATGACTTAGCTTCACATCGACACAAGTTTCATGATGGTGCCACGTACTCCTACCATCCTCCCATAGTTTAGAGGTCAAACCGTGAAACCCTAGCATGCTTCACAAAGCGTGACTCCCCACTTACTTACACCTTAAGCAAACCCTCCGATGTTGACGCGTGTACTCTGTCTTGCAATTCTGACCACCAACAAGTCTCTTCTACTCCCGATCACTCGAGCCACCTTATCACTTGCACCGACACCCCCTTCGCTTGACTTTGTCAATACGCCGTCTCTATCTGTCTTCTATATTTTTGCTTGACCTCCACGTGTTCAGCTAGAATCACCCTTGACTCTGTCTGACCTCCTTAATCGTGCGGTAACAGGCACTCCGCTTGGCCCCAATCATCCCGTCGTCGACCGTCAAGTTGCATCCATCACCTGCACACCATGAGACAAGCAAACGCATATCTCTAACTCCAATTCCAGCTAGTCCATAATCAATATGTTCAAATAAAATCTCAAATAAATTAAAATCACATCAAAAGTCATACAAACCAAATTGACAACCTTGTCGATCATTTATCACATATAAACCAAAGCACATTTCAACTTGATTCCTCAATCTCCCTTTTGATGGGTGTATTGACAACACCTTAAAACACAAAGATTTTAGTTTGAAGAAGATAGACTCATCCAAGTGACCAAAAACTCAAGAAAAAATAAAAGCATGTCACTTGGTATAAGAAAGATTTGCATAAGGCATAAGAGAGGTAAAGACAATCCAAAAACCTTAAAAGATCAATAAAAGCTTAAAAACACAAAATCAAATACTCCCTCTCGATGAATACACATTTTTCATTAATGAAAGATTCTTCTTTGTGATTTGGTGTATATTTTTCATTTCTCCCATCTTTCATTCATTTTCCCCCTTTGGCAATGCAAATATCAAGGACAAAATATTATGTAATGCATGAACATGCAAGCCTAATGAGCTTTCACAAATACACCACAAAGCATTTGCAAATGCTACAAACATCAAATGGCTATGGAAAGTAGAGGATGGAGCTTACAATTGCACAAAGGTTCAAAAATAGACAGTGACATAAGAACATGGAGTTTCATAAGCTAAACACGAAGAATGGATTGGCACATTTAATTTCATATAGCTGAATCATGTTCAAAGTGACTACCACATAAGCATCCACTCGTGCCGAGGCAATACAAACATGAAGAACTAGCCAACTTCAATCTCAAATTAGGTAAACAAGTATTCATGACAGTAGCTTTTGCAAACGCTCACATATGAAACCAAAATTTAGTTAGATCAAGTGATTAAAACAAAATTGATCTTTTGGCCACATTTCTTTCATTTTTATTCTCAAGTTGTCTCTTATCCAAGCAAAGTGTAACGTGATTGGGTACGACAAACACCTCGAGGTTTTAAGACAACCGTATTGGATCACATTTTTGCGCAAGAAACTTGATTTTCATAAGATTATTCAAATTTCACAAGTTATCAAGTTTTCACGGGATCAAGTCAAATAGTATCTTTGCGACACAATGTTCCCCTAAAGTTCTATCATGAGCTATACATTTGATAAAGACAGAAAATATAATGTAGTATTTCTCAATCCACTAACTTGAACAGTCTAGACCAAGATATTCATCAAACCACTCTTAACACAAGTATTGACTAAGCCAAAGCAATTACGAACATGGTGATTAAGAATATAGAATTTTATAGTCTATATGATTAATAAAATTATCAAATTTTATCTTAAGAAAAGCTAGCTTGCTTGAAATGTTTCATGTCAAAGCATCAAGAGAAGCCTAAGATTAAAAGTTTGCTCTGCACAACTACTCATCTTAGTCCAAATTCAAGTCTAGCAATAAAAAATACTAAATACATGCAAGTCAAAGCTTAACTACTATGCTTATCTTACATGATGCGATGCAATGCAAATACAACAAAAATAAAATAGAGTATATACAAAGGCAACTCCTCCTCACACAATGTCATAGGGATAGCATACACTAAGCTCTCACATCAAATAGGCAAATCTAATAGCATCTAGAGGCTTGGTGAAGATGTCGGCTAGCTGGTATTGGGTATCAATGTATTTTAAGTATATGTCCATCTTCTCATTGTGGTCTCTCAGAAAGTAGAATCTCACATCTATGTGTTTAATTTAGGAGTGCTGGACTGAATTATTGGCTAGGCTTATGACACTGGTGTTGTCACACAAAAGTGGCACACTCTAGAAATCTAACCCAAGATCCCTTAAGATAGCAACCATTCATAAAATATATGAGCAACAACTAGCAGTAGCTACATATTCAGCTGCAATAGTAGACTACGCAACGCTAGACTGTTTGCGAGAAGATCAACACATAAGAGAAGTACCTAATAAATGACAAGTATCAAATGTACTTTTCTTGTCAATCTACAACCAACAAAATCCGCATCGAAAAAACCTCGAAGAGAAAGCGAAGAGGCAGCAGGAAACCAAAGTCTATACTCGAGAGTGTGCTTGAGGTACCTCAGAATACGTTTCACCGCTTGGCGGTGAGATGTCCTCGATGAAGCTTGGAAGCGCGTGTAGAGGTAGACGACGAAGTGGATGTTCGATCTTGTCGCCATCAGGTACATGAGAGAGCCAATCATGCTCCTGAACTCCCGCTGGTCCACCGCTTATCCATCTTCATCCAGATCAAGCATAGTCGAGGTAGCCATCGGTGTCGCCAAGGGCTTCACGCCGCTCATGTCGAACTTATTCAGTGGCTCATTGGTGTACTTCGTCTGGTGGACGAATGTGCCTTTTTTACATTGCTTGATTTAAAGTCCAAGGAAGAAGTTGAGCTCGCCCATCATCGACATCTCAAACTTCCTGCTCATAGTTTCTACAAACTTGACCACAAGTGCATGAGAAGAGCCACAAAAAATGATATCATTCACGTAAATCTGAACAAATAGAAAATATTTACCATGCCTGAGAGTAAATTAAGTTTTATCAACTGACCTCATGACATATCTATACTCTAACAAAAAAGATCTAAGTTTATCATATCAAGTCCTAGGTGCTTGTTTAAGCCCATATAAAGCTTTTTGGAGCTTGTATAGTTTGTGGGGGTACTTGGAGTGCTCAAAGCCTGGGGTTTACTTGAAATAGACCTCTTTTTGTATGAAACCATTTAGGAGAGTACTCTTGACATTCATTTGATACAGCTTGAAACCCTAAGATGACGCAAAAACTAGGAGGATCCTAATGACTTCTAGCCTAGCTACCAGTGCAAAGGTCTCTCCAAAGTCTATCACCTCAATTTGAGTAAAATTCTGAGTCGCTAGTCTAGCCTTGTTTCTCACTACAGACCCATCCTCCCCTGTTTGTTTTTGAAAACCCATTTTGTAACTACGGTGTAAACATTAGGGATGGCTCTATAAGGACCAAATTTTGGTTTCTATCAAAAAAATTGAGCTCTTCATGCATGGCATTAACCAAATTTGAATCAGATAAAGCATGCCTAATATCATGGGGCTCAAAGAAAGTAACGAATACATAATCAATAAAATGAGCATGAGAAACAGATTTGGATCTCGTTACCCTCTCATGATGTCACTGATCATCGTCTGTGGAGGGTGTCGCTACTGAATGTGTTGAGGGGCCTCACCCCTTGAGAGAACCTACCCCTCACACACAGCTGGTGTAGGCTCGAGAGTAGCTAAAGTGGAAGTAAAGGCTATAGGACTCTCAACAGGAGCTAGCTCTGGAGCAAGTGTGATTGAGGAAAATAGTAGATCATCCTCGTCATCACCAAAAGTTACAAAGATGCTCTTGCTCATCTCCTGATCACCTGCACACTCAAAGACAGAACTAGCACAGGGGTTGATTCATCAAAAGTCACATAACATGATTTCATGATGGTGTTAGTATCAAGATTATAAAACTTGTAAGCATGACAACGAAGAGAATACCTCAAGAAAATACTATCAAAATAACACGAATCCAACCTATAAAGATTACCATACTTTATGATGAAGCATCAACAACTGAAAACTCTCAAATGTGAAATATTTGGCTTCTTGCAAAGTGTAACTCATAAGAAGTTAAATTCAAAAAGGAGCACAAGAAAATCCGATTTGAGATGTAGCACGTTGTAAGACCCTAAACTCGGGTTCTTCTGTGCCTCCAGTATAAGTCCCTGGATTAAGTAGCTAATACGCACAGTATAACAGTTATAGTATCACAATCAAACTTCGAACATAATTATTAAGGTTACAGAGTACAAAAGGTTTGCAAACTATATGTATATTACAAATTGGCCAAGAGGTCAACAAAACACAACGGAAAGCAAAAGCCCAAAGTCACAAGGAGCTTAGGGTGTGGGCGCGACCTCTAATCCTTGCATTCACCTCCGGTGAAGTCAGCATCGGTTTTCTCATTTGAATGATAGCAAGAACGAGTATGGAAGGTACTCAGTAAGCCCTATACTACTTCAAAGTGTTTGATAGATACATAAAGGGATGATTCAAGGATAAGGCTTTACGGTTTAGTTTTAAGCGTAAAGTAATTTATGCAGTTATTCAATTGTATCATCTATGATTTACTTTAAAACAGTTTAAATAGTTCAAAACCAGGTAATAAGCTATATCTGGGGTTTTCTCGGTCCTGAGAGGGGCTACACCTCACTCTGCATTACCTTTCGTCACATCTGGTGTACCTCTAGCACAACATAGATCCTGGTGGATTTAGCCAACAACCTCATCACACGAAAATCTAGTCTACACACTCACTCATCAAGACACACGCACCAGAGTCTAGTCAAAAAGGTTCTACCTTCGCATGTCCATGGCCGTAAACACGGCTATTCGAATAGATTTACACTCTGCAGAGATTATACAGCTTTACCCACGCGATATGCTTAGCCTCCAACTATTGCAAGCAGAGGAGCGAATCATACTGAGACACTCCAATCACCTTTCTTGCTGGACTTTTCTACGAGATTTATCCCCCAAGCGCCAGAGTCCATGTACTGAAGGCTGGTCCCCTTTTTAAGCTAGGCCGGTACTAGCAACCTCCAAACAGAGGAACAGATAGCCACTTTACTGCTCGCTGCTCCCAGCCTCCTAGTATGATGCCCAACTCAGTCCAGTGAAGGAAAAGTCAAGTCCTGCCCATTCAGGACGCATGGTTGCACGGGGGCTGCTAAGGCATGGCTGCGAAATGACTAGATCCTTAAATGACCAGGGTAGGTATCTTCCAATAATGAATACCACAAAATTAACTCAAGCCCCCAAGAACATTCTCGTCCAGAGTACTACTCTACCTGCCCCTACCAAAGCAGTTTTCACCCATTTTTACATATCTTGCACCATATCTCACACGACATCAAGAATTTCACAACCATCACAAAATTCACTACTATCAAGGATTCATGGTATATGAGTTATCATTGATAACAGCAAGTCTTATCTCCGAGGATAAGTGTTTTAAAAGCGACGTCTCCGAGGAGACATATTCAATCTTAAGCATGCTAGATATCAAGACGCCATCTGTCATTAATATAGATAACAACAGGTAATCATAGCGTGATATGTGTTTTGGATGATAGCATTTATGGCATGGCAAGTGTTAATAGGATTAACTACTACAAGAAGTTTGTAAAAACGCAATACATAGCACATGCGATGTAAGTCCAGTTTTAAGTTGATCATGTAGATTATTTAGATATATAGGTTCAATATGATCAAGGAAATAGGACTTGCCTTCTCTGAAGTTCTCTTCAAATTCTTGGTTGTAGTCGGGATCCTCCTCGCTCCTGACACTTCCCGCGTAGCACTCGCAGAACTCTGGTTGCTCTGCAATTGCGACTACGATCATTAATGGCTATACCAGAGAAGAATCAAATAGCGCTAAATAGAAAGCTAAATGCACCCTAATAGATATCACAATGTGATAAATGAGTAGATCTTGATTTTAGATGAATTTCAGTGAAAGAATCGCTGAAATCGGAGCTATAATGGAGAAGTTATTGCTCCCGGAAGATTTAATCAAAATTTAAATCAAGAAATTATGAAATAACACTATTCATAGGTGGGACCCATAGAACAGTAACCTAGGCCCACATGAATAATGACTCGGTGGGACTCATATGAACAGTACTGGTTTGGGCCGAGCTGGGCTCAACTCGGGCCTGGATGGGCTGGGCTTGGGTTCGAATGGGCTGGGCTGCACAGTGCCGAGCCTGCACAGTGCAGGCCAGTCCAGGTCTTGGGCTGGCTGGCTATCGGGCTTGGAAGCTGGGCCTGCCCACAGGGCGCGGCCACTGCGCGGCTGGGCTGGCCACTGGGGCGAGCCTTGGCCCACTCAGCCTGGCCGAGCTACGGCCCACTGGCCAGTCCGCGCGAGCACGCAGGCTCTGGCGCATGAGCGGCGGAGGGGAGGGAAAAATGACCGGCGGTGAGGAATCCATGGCGGAGCACGGGAAAGCTCACTGGAGGAGCGCTCTGGCCGGGGCTTCACGATGGGAATTTGATGCCAGGATTCTATGGGACATGGCAGACTCGGTTAGAAGCATCTCGACGGCAACCGACGGTGAGAGGGGTACTAGATGGCGGCCAGAGAGGGGACTGTGGCACGAGTAAAAATGGGTAGCACCTCCCCTGCACGGGGAGGTGCCAATCCTGCAAGAAAAAGAGGCCTAGCACTTCAAGGCATCACAGCACGATGGCCGATCACATCACAGAGCAAAGGTGCACGCTGACGACGATGCTTGCATGGTGGCAGAGACAAACACACGCGGCGGCGTGTGGCTATATGCTAATCAGCAGTTCGAGGCGACTACATGCTTGCTAGGAGGGTGCTAGGGGGACCAAGAGGCTCACCGAGAAGGAGAACGGCGGCGAGTTAATCGTGGTGGCCGACGGTTTGTCGAAAAGGCGACGGCGGTCGGCTCGGCTCCACACGCAAGCGGCTCATGTCGGGCTTTTGGCGGATGAAGAGCGGCACCATGATGGTGAGGGCTCCTTGGTGCTCCTCGGCGGCACATCAACGGCAGATTGGCGACGGCGAGGTCGCAGCGGCGGGAATGGTGGTGGAGGTAGCGCTGTGGTGGTGGTGAATTGGGTAAACAAAGAGAGAGAGAGGGGTCGGGTGGCTCTATTTATAGAGGGAGGTGGAGTAGTGAGGTGGTGGAGCGCATGACGTAGTGTAGTCATCGACAACAGCGCGGCGATGAGGTGGCGGAGGGGCGCCCACCATTTTCCCATGGCATGGGCGCCTGCACCGTCCACGAGCGTGCGTGGGAATGAAAATCACGCGGCGCAGAGGCATGGGTGACACGAGTATGGCCGAAGAGAGAAGAGAGAGCGAGGGAGCAGAGGGGGTGTCGCGGCTAACACGGAGAGGTGGTCGTCGCGGTGGCGCAGGACAGCGCGGCGCGGCGTTGCACTGGAATAGGAAGGAGAAGGTGCGGGCGAGCAGCTGATGTGCGACACGCATACGGTGCAGATCACGCACGGGCGAGAGTGGGCAGCAGGCCGACGCACGCGAAAGCGGGCTGTGAACGTGGGAGCTGGGCCGCGCGAGGCTGCGGTGGTCTGCGCGCGAGGGGGAAGGGGAAAAGGGGCCGAGCTGGCTGGCTAGGCCGCACGAGGGAGAAGATCTGGCATGGGGAAGAAAAGAAAAAGGATAAGGAATTTGTTTTGGAATTAAATTCAAATGAGAGATTTGAATTTGAAATGACTCTTGATTTTGACCATTTCAAATAAATATATTTGAATGATGATAAACTTGAATCTTGAGCTTCCTAAGATGATTTGAATCAAGGGATTGAAATGGATTTGAGATGAATAGAATCTAAGAGTAGATTTGAAATTAAGAGACATTCAATTTCAAATTTCCACACAAAAAACGATAAAAACAATTAAACCAAAAATGCATATGCTCAATTTATTGCAACGGTCAATTTAGAAACTGCCTTGGTGCTATTTGGAATACTTAGCCTAAATAATATATTTGAATATATACATACGAGTATATATACTACAAATATATATTTTCTTGGTTTTATATTGGTTTAATTAATTAAAAAAATTAAACTTGGAGTGAAATTTGTAATTAATTTACATGCTAAAACGCATGATGTTACAAGCCATCTCCATCAAACTATTCTTTCTTTCAATCACACCATTCTGCTGAGGAACGCGTGGGACAGAAATTAATGCTAGCAGAAAGCACCAAAGAGATAGTTCTTGAACTTGGTGTCATTATCATTGCGATTTACTTTCAATGCACCTGTGAGTTCTTTGAACAATCTCAAAGTTAAGCTCCGAAAGTGTGAGAACACTTCATCCTTACTTACAAGAAAAAAGATATAAGAGTAGTGAGAGTAATCGTCAACAATAACAAATACATACCACTTCTCACCCACTGAACGAACTCGGAAAGAACCAACAATGTCCATATGAATAAATTCTCTCGGTCGTTCAATCATCACCAAATTGACTAGTGGGTAAGGAGCGGCAACCATCTTGCCATACCGATAAGGAGCACAAACAAGGTTCTTCTTAAACTTGAGCTTGAGAAATTCTCGGATCAAGCCTAGGAAACTCAAACTAGTAAGTAAATCAAAGCTCATATGCCCTAATCTCGTATGCCACATCCAAAGCTCAAAAGAAGGTTGAGCAAGTAAACACTGAGAAGAACTAGAAACCTTAGAAAAATCAGCTCCAAAAACGTCAGAAGAATCAAGAACTCGATAAGCATCGTGCTTGAAGCACACTTTCAAGTCCTCATCTAGCAACTGAGATACAAAAGCATGTTGTATCTCAGATGCTCAACCAAAGCCATCTTTGAGAGTAAAACTCTCATTTAGCTTTACCTTTCCTTTGGCTTTCACTCTACCTTTCTGATCATCCCCGAAAGTGATGTACTTGTGATGCTTTATCAGGGTTAGACTAGAGAACCATGATGAATCTCTGGTCATGTGGCGCGAATAACCAGAGTCAATAAGCTACTGTGTTCTCCAGGCCTCTACCTACCACATGCATAGAAGAAGAATAGAAGGTGGATGGCTCAGTACTCGGGGTTAGTCAAAAACCTCATGGGAATCCAGTACTAGGTCATCTGCGTTGAAGCAGAAACAGTAGGAGCATACAACTCAACACCAACATGCTGGAGACTAGTACCAAGATGGGGAACACATGGTTCGCCAAAGCATTGGGACTCAAAGCCTCTTACACGTGGACCAAAACCATATGAATCATGATAAAATAAATGCTAGGAAACACCTTTAGGAAGAGACTGAAAAACGCTAGAGACTAGTAAGTAGGAGTGTGAAAAAGGCTTATGCACACCAACAGAGTGACGGCATATGTCCCGGGTACTTCACTCCCACTCATGCCTCTTATACTCCTACGACAAAAGCAAAACCCAACAAAGTGACCCTCTCTCTAGCAGTAGGTGCAGTGATAGCGTCTCTCAAGAATTCGACTATCAGCTACTCTAGGCTCTCTCACAGGTGCCCTTATCTTAGGCTGTGGAGCTTTCTTGGGTGTAAGTGTTTCTTTGTAGGTTAAGGTGTAGGCTTGTTCTTTTCTAGCATGGTTTGTGAGGCATTAATCTTGGTTTTATCTGACTCTAGGGTAGTGGGTTTGATAAATACAGTCTTACCAAAAATAGTGTAAGCAACTCTCTCAAAGCCCAAACCCAAAACTAACTCAGGCGTACTCAGGCGTCTGGCCTTGATCTGGTTAGTGCCCTCATGTAAGATGCTAAGAGTCGACCAGATCTCGTGAGCAGTACGGAGGTGTTGAACTCTGTCAAACTCATTACGACTCAGACAAATGAACAATATATTACGAGCCTTGTTGTTGGACTCATATTATTCAATCTAGTCCGGAGAAGAATGAGCAACATGAATCACATAGTTGGAGTCCACAATCTCACACTTCCTTGGCTTGAAAGATAAGTCTCCATGCGCACTTTCCAGTACGAAAAATCTCAACTATCAAAGGACGAAATTTTCCCACTTCTCTCTATTGTTGTCAAAGGATCACAAAGTCGGTTGAGGTCAACAAGTGATCAAATCGGTTCTGATATCAATTGTAGGACCGAGATAGGCGACTGGAGGGGGGGGGGGGGTGAATAGACATATTACAAATTTCTTGCGAAATAGATGACCTACTTCTTGTTCACCCAACGCATTTTAGAAGAAATTACTACAAAGAGCAACACAGCAAAAATTTAGGCTCAACCCGAAAGTTTCGATTGAAAAACCAAATCTTAAAATCCAACCAAAGGTAGGTCTTTTGGTTGGAACCAAACCCTGAGTTTCATAGTAAACCAATCCATGACTCATCCCCATACAAAAATTTGATCTTTAGGGGAAACACCAAAACATTAAGGAGATGATCACCGGTGAAAAAACCTCCAAGTCGATGGATTAGAGGCAAACAAATTCAATACCCAACTGTGTACCTTTATACGTGAATTTTATGTCTTTTACAAATAGAAGATTAACTCCAATAAGATGGAAAAATTCAGCTCAAGCATGGAAAAAAAAATTGCAACTGAGATTGGAAACTTGTAAAAAAAAAACAAAGGAACCAATAGAGGAAAACTAGAAGGAGGGGAATTCAATCATATGAAAAATATAAACTTCATTACTCAAAGATGTCAGCCCTATTTTAGGCAAATTATAAAGATTTTCCTCTCAAAACTCACACCTATTCCATAGACTAAGCATTCATCCTTCATCTCCTCTAAAACTCTAATAATAGGCTCTCAAATGGATGGCACAATGAGCTCAAGTGGCTGGTTCGTATTCTACTATAGTCATACCCCTCTATTTATAAGTCTAGAAAACTTGACCCTTAAGTTTCCTAACTTTTTTCCAAAATACTTATCTCTTATAGTATACTTCTACCTACCGTTGAGTGGATTTTTGTTCATTTTCTTCTCGATTAATCAAACGGCCACGATGCCTTTATGATTTAGCTTCATCTCGATGCAAGCTTCACGATGGTGCCACATATTACTTTAGTCCTCCCACAGTTTTGAGGCCAAACCTCAAAACCCTAGCACGCTTCTCAAAGCGTGACTTCCCACTTGCTTACACCTTAAGCAAGCGCTCCGATATCGACACGTGTACTCTATCTTATGATCATGACCGCCGACAAGTCTATACCGCTTTCGATCCCTCGGGTCACCTTGTCACTTGCATCGTCATCTCCTTCGCTTGACTTTGTCAATACACCGTCTCTATCCGTCTTCCACGCTTTGCTTGATCTCCACATGTTTAGCTAAGATCACCCTTGACTTTGTTCGGCCTCCTTGATTGTCCATCACCAAGCACTTCGTTTGGCCCCGATTATCCTGTCGTTGACCACCAAGTTGCATCCATCACCTACACATCATGAGACAAGCAAACACATATCTCCAACTCTAATTCTAATTAGTCTATAATCAATATGCTTAAATAAAATCTCAAATTAATTCAAAGCTCATGCAAACCAAAAACTTAACCAACCAAATCTACAATCTTATCGATCACTCATCATGTATAAACCAATACACATTTTAACTTGGTTTACATCTTTAAATGTAGCGACTGGAATATTTTTTATTCCATTATTAAAAAATAGTATAACCACACAATCAATTAGTAAACATCAACTAATTATAAACCTAAATAGATATTTCAAACTGAAAAGCTCATTGTCAGGTGTCACACACGCTCCAGGGCTTCAACCCCATGATCTTGACTTTTCATTTACCAGCAAATTAAATAACTCCAACAACTGATTTGCAATATAATAAATGAATCAAATTGTCAATAGCGTGTAAGACACACCCTGACGTTCAGAATAAAAATACAAAATCGGAACACTCTTGTACTTGATCTCCTGCACAATTATTATACTATTTATATTAGGCTTTCGGTAAACTAGTATATAGTGCAGCTGGTGGTCACGTAGTACAAATGTAGATCTGGTTTGGCCAGTAGGTTTTTTCCCTGAAGCCATAAGTTGTATTAAATAGATAGAATTTATGCTGGTTTTTGAAAAAGTTGATAAGCTGATTTCTAATTAAATGAACTAAAGCTGATAAGCTGATTAAAAATGATTTTTCTGAAAAGCTCTATTAAGAACTACAAATTAAACTCATAAGCTAACAGTTTTTCTCAAACGTCATAAACAGTTTTTTAAGAATCAATTTTTCTATAAAAATCTATAAATTTTAGTTGTACTCCATTAAACAGAGCATGGTAGGATTTGTTTACAAAGCAGAATATAAACATGAAACCTAGAAATGTTGATAGGGCCATAGGGGTGTGAGTGTGAAACATCGAGAATAGCGTTTGTCACGAGCACCAAAGACAAACACTCCATTCAGCTAATCGGGATTCCAGGCTGCTAGTTGCTGGTGACCGTACATGTACCTATTGTATTATAATATAACCATGATGCTTGTGGTGACCGTACATGTACCTATTGTATTATAATATAATCATGATGCTTGGTGCTTATGTTTAAGGGATCATCCGATTTATATCAACAATACTTGTGGTTAAGGTTATGAATACAACATTTCACTTAACAGTCTAATAAATAAATAAGCACATCTCCATCCATTCGTTGAGAGGGTGAACCGTGCTTTACATAGTTTATCTTTCTAGTAGAAAACTTTGGATCAAGAATGAGACTGTCACAATTAAGGCCGAGAACGAGATTGTCGTTGGTCTTCACTAATTTTTATAACATGCATATATAAGAGCGACATACTATAAAAGAAGTTAGAAAATCCACATCACTTCAATATCACACAAACTCTTGATTTGCCTTTTCTCTTGCAGTGTTTAGAATCACATCCTCTCCTTAAACGGGACCCAAATTGAATTAAGTATCACCTATTTTTCTCCCATCCTATTTTCTATCCACCCCCTCATTTGACTTACCAGTGAGCGTTTACAGTGGTGATTTTGCATGTTGCGGTTGCTCTAAGTAGCGAAAGATAAACTAAGCGGAAATGTGCACACGAACGCTAGAAAGATAACATGAGTTATGAATATTCCGTTTTGTACAAGTTCCCGGTTAATTCTCTCATAGTACTTTTATTTGGCTGGAGTAAGCTAGCTAGTCTACAGCAGTCTGTCTTTTCTTTAGATCATGTGCCGTGAGATCATATGATAAAAATTAGTTCGGAAGATGAAATTAACAGAGCATGATTTAGTTTAATGATATTAGAATAATATTTATAAGTTACTAAGTTGCTATTTAGATATGTTTATACGCTGGTGTTATTATAAAGATGATGCAATATACTTATGTGAGTAGGATTACGTGAACTGATCTTGAGTCAACTTGGGAAGGACTTGTACTCGTACTCGTTTGTTGATTAATGTGCAGGTGTTGCTCGAAGGTAGACATGGTCAATGATGGATCGATGAACTAAGTTTAAGGAGAAATTGAGATTCAGTGACTAGGTTCAGGAGGAACCGAGGTCGTAGTGATCGAGAATATCATGCGGAACGTTCAGGCCAGAGAATTGTGTACGTGAAGACAAGGTTGCATGTGTGCAACTAGGTGTGTTGCAAAGCAGAATAGACGTACTCAAGGTCATGGGCAACCAGATTGTGTGTTCGGCTGATGGAGTCGTTGGAGTACATGGCAAGATCAAGCTACGGTCTGATTGGTTGAAGAGTCTAGTCCCATAAGGAATCGAGTGCTAGTCTGAGTTAGCCTTAAACACGAGTTGGATTCGATTATGAGTGGACGTGTCTTAGTATGGTTTATGTCTGGGTAGGATATGATCAGGTTATTTCCAAACCAAGGACGGTTTAAAAGGCTATATATTGAGAGGGTCTCGGTTAAGGTAAGTAGTGCTAAGAACGAGATCAGATTTAGACTTTTGATTTAGGGAGTAGATCAGTCTAAGGTTTAAGATTTTGTGAAAATTTTTATTGGATGCTTTGAGAGACATCTTGTAAACTCGTATATGTAATGAAAATTAAATTTCGTAAGTTGATGAGTTACTGATTCGAAATTTTCTTTCTTTTCTATATTCTGCATACTTGGTTTTAATTTTCGATTAATTTTGTATTTCTATCAAGTTTTATCTTAGTTTAATCTATTTAAAACCTTGCTAGAATATCTAATGTTTGATCTGAGAAAATTTCAAATGGTTTTGGTTTGATCTCGAATAGCTTTTTGGTCAACTTGACTAGGTTTCGATCTACTCGATTCTGGTTGACCCAATATGCTTCGATTAGGCATAATTCTTGATTCATATATCTGATTGACTCGATTTTTATTGGGTTAGTTTGTATTTGAATCTAGTTTCAGCTGTCCAAATTTAAGAGCAATCGGATCAGCGGATCTTTTTCTACATTATTTTTACTAGAGTATGTATAATCTATTTCGAGTGGAATACTAAGTTTAAATTAATTTACGATTCGAATGAATTAATCCTTGAATTTGTTGTTCGCAATTATTCACTCCCTCTGATTGCCTTATAGAATGTAATGGATCCTACGTGTGCCGAATGCAAGGACCACAATGGAGCCTTTGCAAGTACTAAAATAAAATGTCTAAATCGAGATGATTTTGAAGAAATTCCTACAAATCCTTTTGTTGAAAAAGAGGGGACTATAAATTGTACAACCTTAACAATTAGGTGTTGATTTGAACAACTATCCCAATCTAATGGTTGCCTAGGCAGCTAATGTTTTAAAGTGCACTGGAGTCTACCCTAGCTGAATAATAAGGAACACTTGCGAATTGGGGCCTATGACATGAGTAGACTGTGAAAAGACCAGACAAAATGTTTTAAGTGCACCTCAAGTCAAGGTTAGCAATTAATTAACTTATTAATTTTTCTGTTGGAAAAAATGGAAACAACTTTTTTCTTTTGAGAGGCAGAAATAGCTTTACTGGTCTCTGTAACATTCCGGATGTTGCACTTTGTTGCTGTCTAAATACATGCCCATTTTTTTTTAACCAAACTGGCAGATGACTAATTGATCCAGAAGAAGGTACCATTGGGAATATTAGGAGTTCCTGCTACAAGTACAACACAGAGCTATATTAATCTACCCAAACATGTAAGCCAGTATGTGAGCTCCGTCTTGCATATTCTCATGGAAGATAAGAGTGTACACTTTTACTGTTGATGATAAAATTTGGTATTTTCGATTGGTATCATGACTAGATTCTTATTTTTGACAAGATTTGTTTTAATGGGCGACCAATTGAACAGTTCTACGACCGGATGAATAGTACCGTAACCAGATAAACAGTAACTTCTGACTGGTGAACAGTAACTTCCGACCGGTCGTCGCGAACCATGACCAGGCAACCAGTGACCACGGTTTGTTCCTGCAGTTGGTCTCCGGATAGATGGAAGAGTTGCTCGAATATAAGAAAGCCAAAATACATTTAAGTATATTGGCCTAGTTATATAGGAGTTTTTACGTGTTTAAATAGTAAATATATGTTTTATAGAAAGTTTGGAGATCAGGTAGGCATAGCCAAATCATATCTGTAAGTCTTGTTCGATTTGAATTAGGAGTCCTAATCTCTTACAGCTAAGACATGCTGCCCTTTAAATATGAGAGGGTCGTGGCCGATTGAAAATAATAAAAACAATCGATCAAACACAATTTACATTATCTTTCATCTTTTTCCTAGCTCTCGAAGTCCCGTTCCTCTTTTTCCATCTATATTGCTTCATGTTCTTGATCTCGACGAACAAGGACAAGCCGCCGGCCATTCGCGCTCTGACAGGGTCCCTCTCGAGCGTGGGTGACGACGAAGGTACGACGACACAGTGCCACGACTAGGGTATCCTGGGTACTGCTTGCCGGATATTGCACACGAGGTGCTCAGTGTGTTGGCGTGCCACGTTTTTGCGTCAACGCACTTTTTGGCGACTCCGCTGGGGAAAACGTTTTTTAAATTTCTCTTAGCCGAATTCTAAACCCTAGTCATGTCTACTTCGGAGATTGACAAAGACAACATCATTATGGCGTCGTACGACGAGTTACCGGAAGAGGCGCGTTTGGCAATTGAAGCCGACTTGGAGCAACGTCGGCAACAGTTGCTCTCGCGCTATGTGAAGACTCGGCAAGGTGTGTTCAAGAAAGAAGATTCTCCATCACCCGCCGACCAAAGCCCTAAGGTAACAACCAATGTGAGTGCTCAACCATCTCCTTCTCATCAAGAGGTTGCTGTTATGATTGATCAATCTGTTGGTGCAACCCTAGCTAATAGTGTTCAGAAATTGGTTGATGATACATTGGTTGATAAGCTTCGGCCTTTAGTTCTATAAATTCATGAGGAACAAAAGTTGAAAAAACCTGCCACTAGTAATGTTAGTACTCCAATTTTACCTATTGTTATTAATACATTACCTAGTGTTTCTTATGCGCATAATCCTCATGATGGCCGAAATATTATGGGTAGTGTTGCACCGGATTATGTCACTTCTCATGCTATTAAAACTGATGTAACACAAAACCCGTACCAAATACCATATGCCATGCACAATGCTTCAACTTCGGCTCAAGCTTATAGAGCCAAAAATCATCCCAACGTGCTAACACCATATTACCAAACCGTAGCGTATAGTGTTCCACCTATACCGCCGCAAGGATCGGGAATCCCTTATGGGCTGATTCCTGAACAAAATTTTGCTACGCTACCTCCTGTTACTTCTCATGTGCCGAATTTGTCCACACCACCGCTCGAGCCAATAACAAACCCTAATCGGCTTGTAGCCGATTATACTGAAATCATGCAAGAACAAGTAGCTACTGTGCTTAGAGAGCAATTCGGCTTGGAGGTTAGAAGGAAAGCTCGTGCATACCAAAAGCCATATCCCGAGCACTATGATACAATCCCATACCCTCGTGGTTTCAAGGTTCCTGATTTTGTGAAATTTATCGGGGAGGACAATAGAACAACTAGGGAGCATATAGGCCAGTTTCTTGCATAATTAGGTGAAGCTAGTTCCAATGATGTGCTGAAAATTAGATTATTTCCTTTGTCATTGTCTGGAACAGCTTTTACTTGGTTTACATCCGTTGCTCCTAATTCTGTTCATGTGTGGTCTCAATTAGAAGAGAAATTTCATGAATATTTTTATAGTGCTGATACTGAATTGAGGCTTTCACATTTGACATCGGTTAAACAAAAATACAATGAACATGTTGTTGATTTTACTAGAAGGTTCAAAGATAAAATAACCGATATTTTAACTTGACACTTTCTGAAAAAGACTTGACCGAATTAGCTTATTCGGGTTTGTTGTCTCATCTTAAGGAAAAGCTGGAAGGTTATGAAGTTCACGATGTTAGCCAAGTTTTGCAAAGAGCTCTAGCATTAGAAAACCAGGCTAAAGAGTCTAGAAATTTTCAGAAATCAAATAATAAATTTAAAGTTGATCGTCCTAATGTTCACATGCTGGAGTATGAGTCTGAGAATTCAGACGATGATGATGCTGATGTGTGTGTAGTCGAATGGGCTTGGTCTTCTAAGTCTAAACCATTCGTTTGCTCTGCTCTTAAGTCGATTCCTCCCAAAAATCGGCAAGAAGAAATTAAATTTACTTTTGATGTAGCCAAGTGTGATAGGATTTTCGATTATTTGCTGCAAGAAGAACAAATTAAACTTCCTCATGGTCATATAATTTCACCATTAGAAGAATTAAAGAGGTGAGCTTATTGTAAATGGCATAATTCTTACTCTCATGCTACTAACGATTGTAATGTTTTTCGTCGACAAATTCAATCGGCCATTAACGAAGGATGATTGAAATTCTTGGAGATGCAAGTTGACAAGCAACCGTTCCCGATTAATTTAATTGATCTCCAAGACAAGAGTGTTTTAATTCGGCCAACCCAAGCCGAATCAGCGAAAGGAAAAAATGTGATAATCGGTGAAGATAGGCCAAAACCTTTGGGAGAGAATAAGAAATTGCTACTTGAGAAGACTCCCGAAGGCAAGGAATTGATCAAAGTTGTGTTGAACACTTCGACCCCCAAGGGGCATGGCAATGCTACAATGATCAAACCCAAAATTCCAGAGGTTGGTAGGTGGAAGATTAATAAAGCAAAAGGACGTGACAAGGTTGTGCAATTCAAACCCACTTTCAAGCAACTTTTGTCCAAATATGAAAAGGATAAGGCCATCCAAACACATACGAATAAGCCAAATAATCTCAAGCAATCAAGATCGCCTTTGAAGCAAGGAGTGCATGATCATCATCGACCAGAGGAGGATTGTGTTGCTGCTACTCACCCACCACTTGGGCCGGCGCCATGGCTATGGATGCTTCCTCCGATGTCTTTTCCTCCTTACCCAATGTCGAATTATAATGGTATGTGAATGCCTCCTCCTCCTATGCAATTAAATTATTTTCATTCGACACCACGTACTCTGGTATTTGATAGAATATCACGTCCTATCCACAACCGATTATGGTGGTCTAGTGATGTTTGACATAATGGAAATGTGAAGATGGTATACCGGGTCAAGGAAAGTGTTGTTTCTATTCGAAATTCAGATTCTAGTACTGCTGAAATAAGGACCACTACTGCTGATATTATTGAAATAGGGTTAATGAAAGTGGTCGCCGAAGAGCTTGGTAAAGGACCGATTGTTATTAGCAATAAATCGGTCAAATTTGAAAGTATACCTACTGTTGTTCATGCTATTCCAGAGGATGATAATCATGAGGCAAATAACAACAAGTCGTCTTTTAAGTATCTACAGCCGAGGTGGTGTCCCTCCGGTTTATCTCACACGAAAAAGAAAAGATTGCAACGGCTACACAAGCTGGAATTAATGGAGCGGCAAGCTGAAAAATTACGGGATAATACTTTCAATGAAGTTAAGCCTATGCAACCCGTGAAGCAAGTGTGGAGACCAAAATTAGATGCAACGACGGCTCCTGCAGCAGCTCCTTCACCAATAGCAACACCAGTGCGTATTCAGGGTGATAAGAAAGATGATGAATTAATTGATTATGGTGATTCGCTAGTGAATACTAATGATGCCTCGCCAACCGAAGGTATGGATGTCAATATGGTTTTTATGTTATCTTTGGAATTTCGTGCTATGGATGAAGGTGAAGTGGCTCAATTGAATTTGGGGCCAAAAGAAGCTACTTTTGATAAGCCAAGAGAGACAGATCGGTATTTGAAGCCCTTGTATGTGAAGGATCATATTAAAGGGAAGTCAATTTCTAGGATGCTTGTTGATAGTGGAGTTGCTGTAAATTTGATGCCATACTCAATTTTTAAGAAGCTTGGTAGAGATGACAACGAATTAATGAAAACTAATTTGGTGCTCAATGGATTTGCGGGTGATTCTAATGAGGCTAAAGGGGTTATCTCTATGGAGCTCACTGTTAGAAGCAAGATATTATCCACCGCCTTCTTCATCGTCGAGGTGCAAGGTAACTATAGTGTTATTCTTGGACGTGATTGGATTCATGCAAATGGTTGTGTGCCTTCCACCTTGCATCAATTTTAATTCAATGAGTGGATGATGAGGTAGAGATAATTCATGCGGATACTTCGGCCTATGTTGCTTTGGCCGATGCTTCAACCGATTGGAGATACAACAATGCTAAGTGCTTGTCGGGTCTTGATTTTTCAGATTATGATTTTCTTAGTGTCTCCAAAGACGGATGTGTACCCGTGGTTGTAAAGCCGACTTGTGATAATCGGCTCAATGGCATGATGTATCAATGAGTAGAGATAGGAATTTAGAATGGTTGCACAAGCGTATGGAGCAATATCGGTCAGATAAGAACGATATTTGTGAGGCCATTGAAGATTTATATGAGTTAGATAAGTTAGGTCAAGGTTTTTCATCGGTCGATCCATTAGAAGAAGTTGATATAGGTGGTGGTAGTATTCCAAGGCCGACGTTTGTAAACAAGAATATGAAAGCCGATTACAAAGCTAAAGTAATCGAGTTACTTAAAGAATACATAGATTGTTTTTCTTGGGAATATCATGAGATACCGGGACTTAACCGAGAGTTAGTAGAACATCGGTTGCCTATCAAAACGGGATTTAGGCCTTATAAACAGCCCCTTAGAAGGTTTATTCCTAATATGTATGATCGGATCAAGGAAGAAATAGACCGATTGTTGAAAGCGGAGTTTATTAGGCCATGTAGATATGCTGATTGGATTTCAAACATTGTCCCGGTGGAGAAGAAGAGTAGCGGTAAGTTACGAGTTTGCATTGATTTTAGAGATTTCAATCAAAACTACTCCTAAAGATGAATATCCTATGACTATAGCTGACATGCTAATCAATGATGCTTCAGGACATAGAATAATTAGTTTTCTTGATGGTAATGCTGGGTATAATCAAATTTTCATGGCCGAGGAAGATATGTCTAAAACGGCTTTTCGTTGTCCTGATTTTGTTGGTTTATTTGAGTGGGTGGTTATGACATTTGGGTTGAAAAATGCTGGTGCTACTTATCAAAGGGCTATGAATTTAATTTTTCATGATTTGCTTGGTGTTATATTAGAAGTATATATTGATGACATAGTTGTTAAATCGGATGGTAATGATTCTCATTTAGCTGATTTACATTTAGCCTTTGAAAGGATGCGTCGGTATGGTCTGAAAATGAATTCACTCAAATTTGCTTTTGGTGTGTCGGCTGGGAAGTTTTTAGGCTTTATTATATATGAGAAAGTCATAGAGATAGATCATAATAAAATAGAAGCTATACAAAAGGTTCAGGCGCCTACGTGTAAAAGGGATATGCAGAAATTTCTAGACAAGGTGAATTACCTAAGAAGATTTATATCAAACTTGTCCGGAAAAATCAGTGCCTTTTCACCTATACTTCTGTTGAAAAATGAGACAGAATTTACTGGGGGGGGGGGGGGCAGAGCAGCAGCGTGCATTTGATGAGATTAATAAATATTTGTCTACTCCTCCGGTGCTTCGGGCGCCCAAAGCCGGATTACCTTTTCGGCTATATATTGCTGCGGGAGATAATGTGATTGGTGCTATTTTGGTACAAGAAGTTGATGGTAAAGTGCATGCAATCGCTTATTTGAGCCGACGTCTTCTAAATGTGGAGACAAGATATGTCTTTATTAAAAAATTATGCTTATCGCTATATTATGCTTGCACAAAGTTAAGGCATTATTTGCTATCCAGTACTTGTGGAGTAGCATGTCAAGCCGATGTGATTAAGTATATGTTGCAAAAGCTAATTTTGAATGGTAGAATTGGTAAATGGGCTTATGCGCTTATAGAATATGATTTGGCTTATGAATCTTTGAAATCTATGAAAGGCCAAATTATAGCTAATTTTATTGTTGACCATTGGATCGATGATAAGCATAATTTAGTTGTCGGTTTTATATCTGTTAAATCGTGGAAGCTTTATTTTGATGGTTCGGCTTGCGGGGTTGGACAAGGTGTTGGTATTATTTTTGTGTCACCTAGAGGTGCTGTTTTTGAAACATCCTATCATCTAGAATATTTTTGTGCCAATAATCAAGCCGAATATGAAGCTCTCTTATTAGGATTAGAAATTTTGAGCTCCATGAGTGTAAAGAACATAGAGGCTTTTGGTGATTCGTTGCTAGTTGTGTAACAAATTTTCGGTAATTATCAATGTTTCGACGGATCACTAAATAGTTATCTTGATAAGTTTCTAGATATTATTGCTATTTTGGATGATTTTATTGTCAATCATGTGCCTAGAGGTAATAATTTCAGAGCTAATGAGTTAGCACAACAAGCATCCGGTTATCAAGTTGGTAGAGATAAATTATTTGTGATTGAAAAACAGATGCTTGAAAGTGTTGATCTTTGTATAGCCGAACATGATTTTTTGGGTTTGGTTGTATCCTCTTCATTGGGAGAGAATGTTGAAGTTGCTGAAATTGAAGACCGGAGAAAGCATCTCATTGATTACTTGAAAGATCCAAGCAAGAGTGTCGATAGAAAGATTCGGCGGCAATCTTTCAAGTATACATTGTTGAATGATGGTTTATATCACCGAACTATGGATGGTGTGCTTCTCAAATGCTTAGATTCTGATGAAGCTAGGATTGCTATGGGAGAAGTGCATGAAGGCATATGTGGCACGCATCAATTAGCGCACAAGTTGAAGTGGTTATTGAAGAGAGCTGGTTTTTATTGGCCTACTATGCTTAATGATTGCTTTAGGTATTATAAAGGATGTGAGGTATGTCAAAAGTTTGGTGATATCAAATTAGTTCTTGCTGCTGTGATGCATCCTATTATCAAACCATGGCCGTTCCGAGGTTGGGGTTTGGATTTTATTGGCCAAATACATCCTCCGTCATCTAAAGGTCATCGCTTTATTTTGGTGGCTACTGATTATTTTACAAAGTGGATTGAAGCTGTTCCTCTCAAGAACATGACATATAAGGAGGTAATTGACTTTATTTTGGAGCATATTGTTCATAGATTCGGCATTCTGCAGACTTTAACTATGGATCAAGGTACTTCATTCATGTCGCACCAAGTACGTGAATTTGCCGAATCATTGAAAATTAAGCTTCTTAATTCATCTCCTTATTATGCTCAAGCTAATGGTCAGACCGAGTCTAGTAATAAAATTTTAATTAAGCTTATCTAGAAGAAAATATATGAACATCCCAGGAGATGGCATGAAGTTCTATTGAAGGCTTTGTGGGCACATCGTATATCTAGACATGGTGCCACTAAAGTAACGTCGTATGAACTTGTTTATGGACAGGAAGCCGTTTTACCTGTTGAAGTGAATCTTAATGCTTTGATATTGGCCGAGCAGAATAACCTGTCGACTGTGGATTATTATGATCTAATGATGGACATGATTGATGAAGTGATGGATGAAATGTTGAAGGCTTTGAGAGAGATCGGGAAAGACAAGTTGAGGGTAGCAAAAGCCTACAACAGGAAGATAAAAGCAAAGTCATTTCAGATTAATGATCTTGTGTGGAAAACTATTTTGCCTATAAAATTGAAGGACAACAAGTTTGGTAAATAGTCTTTGAGTTGGGAAGGTCCATACAGAGTTGTAGGTATCGTCTCTGGAAATTCTTATTTGCTAGAAAGTTTGCAAGAAGAGAAACTGCCTAAAGCTATTAATAGATGATACTTGAAGAAATTTTATCCGAGTGTATGGCAAGATGCTTAGGAGAAATATAGCCGATGTATTGGTTACCATCGTCCTAAGGGGTATTCGTGGCCGATATCTTGATCATTGTCCTAAGAAAGGTAGAAGGGAGATGATATGTTTTTTAGTAAGCAACCTTTACCAAAAAAAAGAACGGCATTTGCCCATTAAGCCAAATCTTATCGGAAATAAGAAAGGTAGAAGGGAGATGATATCTTTCATCTTTTTCCTAGCTCTCATAGTCCCGTTCTTTTTTTTTACATCTATATTGCTTCTTGTTCTTGATCTCGACGACCAAGGACAAGCCGCCGGCCATCCGCGCTCCGCGGGGTCCCTCCCGAGCGTGGGTGAGGATGAAGGTCCGACGACACAGTGCCACGACCAGGGTATCTTGGGTACTGCTCGTCGGATATTGCACACGAGGTGCTCAGTGTGTTGGCGTGCCACGTTTTTGCGTCAACACTTACCATCCATGTTTAAATATTTATGCCAACAGAAGAAGATGTTGTCAGGCCAAGAAAATTAAGAGCAAATCGTCTAGCCCATTGAACCCCCAAAACCAAAGACTTTTTTATTTTTATATTTTCTAGCATAAATATTAATAAAAATACACCTCAGCTGAAAATATTTGCAGAAATAGATGTCTACCACCCCTAAAAGGGCTACAACCCTTTTAGAGAGCATATCACGGTGGCACGGCCAGCGCCACATGGCCCTTACCGCTCTCTCATAGGGTGGTTAGATCTTACCGCCCCCCTAAGAGGACGGTTAGGGCCCATCCCTGACGTACCACCCTCTCAGAGGGTGTTAGCCCCCTCTTACCGTCCTCTGAGGGGGCGGTTAGCCCTCTATCCGTGCAGGCCCTCCAGGTTAGCCCTATAAAAGGCTGAAATTTAGCCAAAATTAACATTTTATTCCAGAAAAAAGAAAGAGAGTGGAGGGGAGGAGAGGAGAGGAGAGAAGAGGGTAGTAGCGCGATGAAGCCCTACTGTTTTTGATCTGCGGACATCTTGGATTTTAGTTTTCGATAAATTTTTCTAGACTTTTGTTTTTATTAGTAATTAAAATACCATTAGATATAGAGTTTAACAATAGAATTGTTGTTACATTAGATGAGATCTTGAGTTTAGCATGGTAATCAGGAAATCATGCTTTTCTGTCTTTTGTAATTTATTGTAAAGATCTATTTGAACATGGTAGGATAGCCATATGATGTATAGTTATATTTAGAGTACGGTAGTTTCGATTACGTAGACTTTACAAAATAGTGATGCAGGTAATAATTATCGATAATTAGGGATTTTATTAAGTATACTAGGTTTAATTAGTTTAAATTGGTTAGTTTGCTTAGAAGAAATATTGATTGTAGTGAACTAAACGTATTGTTAGATGATCATCAGTCCCGGTAATTTTGTAAGAGTTTCGATAATCAGAAGTATAGGGTTCTAGTATTAATGTTGCACATATTTTTAGATTTTTCTAGGTATATCAGATAAACTATATTTTCAGAGATATTATGGTGAAAGTAAGATTTGTTATGATCATAGCGGTGTAGATCTCTCTGGGTTTCAGCATGTCGTGAAGTAACTTAGTAAAGCCAATGAGAGGACAATAGTGGGCATGTGCAAGTATTTTCAACTGGATCCCCAACAATATGAACTTAAGTCAAGAGCGTGTTTAGTCGTGCTACTAAGGGGTACATCAGGGAGCTCATCCTGAGGTGTACGTAGATATAGCATGTGAATATGGTCTCCCTCTTGTGCTGCTAGCTGAGGTGTACCAGAAGGATCCAACAGAGATAAACGTCATGGATGCATTAGCAGGAACAAGTCAGGCGGTAGTGGATGCAACAGACAAGACAACTGTGGGGGACGAAAAAGGATGTTGGGGATATGCAGTTGATGCAACCAGAAGACGTGGCTGATGAGGGGGAGAACATCTCTAGAATAATTGAAGAGATGGAGAGGGAGGATCAGGAGCTCGAGGAAGCTATTGTCGATGAGGATTCATCCAACGAGGAGGAAAGTGCTCATGTTCCTACAGAGTGGAGGAATCAAAAAATTTCACAGCTAGTGGTTAGTGAGGGTCATTAGACACCATAGGAATATCATGAGAACAATGTGTCCCATGGTGCTATGTGCACTAGTAAAGAGGTTGTTATTGATGTAGTGAAATACTGGTCGCTGTCTCTTCGGAGGCTGTTCAAGGTTGTGAAGTCAAGAACAATAGAGTATGACATTAAGTGTTTGGTGCTTGATTGTCCGTGGCAGGTGCACGCATTCAGGGGAAGTGGGTTGACCACTGGGAATGCTCAATTGTTAGGGAGCATAACTGCTACATTGAGGAAATAGAGTTCTCGTACCGGAACCTGTCATCTGCTTTTGTTGTCAATGTGATGTACGAAGAGACTATGAACAGCCTAAAGTATGAGCCATGATCAATAATTTGTGCTATTGAGGAAAGATTCTAATACACAATAAGCTACAACAAGAAATGAAGTGCGAAATAAAAGGCTATTGAGATAAAGTTTGGGACATACGAAACATCATATGACAACTTACCACGTCAACTAGCCACAATATGTGCGAGAAACCCGGGAAGTTACTTCGACATCAAGTTTCACGCCTCGAGTGATGCGAGGAACCCTATCCCTCGAGTACTACAACATGCTTTCTTTGTATTTGTGGCAACCATCAAGGCATTTAGGCATTGTCGATCCATCATTTACTTGGATGGTAGATGTTTTCTTGCATTCGACAATCTGTCTTTCCATAAGGCATGCTTCATTTAGAGATGGAGTACCACACGCCATTGTAACTTGTCGTGGATTCTGTACAAATAGGGTACAAGTCGGTGCATATTGTCTTATGTACTATAGCCACAGACAGACAATGAATGATTATGATGACTCTTATATGTGTACTTTACTTTTACCAATGAAATGATTGAGATTTATTATTCTACCAATACGTTTTTTCTAAGCCCAATACCTCCATATGATTCCATGCCTTCCATGCAGAGGCAACAATAATTTATTGCTGAACTTTTGCAGAATGAAATGAGCATACCAAGCAACAGCTTTCATAGGGAATCTCTGCCAAGTATCAATGTCATAATTTTTCTAGCTTTTATAGGGAATCCCTGCTTAGTTGTCCTTATGCACAATACTCCCTTGCTCCAGCCTCCAGCCATACCCATGCACTGAGTTCATACACCAACCCTCAACCACTATAAATAACTCCATCATGAACCATGGATAGACCACTAATTCCTCAGCTCTCTCAACCGTAATGCATTCCTCAGCTCCAACAAGCCCACCTAAGAAATATTAGGGAATTTTTATCCCATATGGGGTTGAACCACCAAAGTCCTTCTGCGATGACCTTTGTTGGCTTCACGAGTCCCAGGACATCTCCTACACCTATGGTAGATGCTTCTTCATGTGTGCCAACTACCAGCACAACCTGCCTCGATATGGACTGTATGAGTATCCACCGATATAACGACATAGATCACTCATGTGACACTTTCCATATAATTTCATGCACTGTCTTACTAATCCCCCATCTTGTTTCATTTGTCCAGTCTCCTCTACCTATCTGTGACTTAATGAAATGGCTGGACATAAAGCAAAATGAGCATCAAAAGTGGTGGATTGACATGGAGATGAAGTGGAGGAGGGAATCTTACGAACGTCGGGAGTACGAGCAAAAGCAGGATGAACTAGGACTGAAGAGTCAAGAGGAGTAGCGCATGAGGAAGACAGTGAAGGAGCGTATCATGGCTGAAGCACGCGAACCAGAGAGGG
The DNA here is from genome assembly GCF_958298935.1 of Phragmites australis. Taxonomy (NCBI): domain Eukaryota; kingdom Viridiplantae; phylum Streptophyta; class Magnoliopsida; order Poales; family Poaceae; genus Phragmites; species Phragmites australis. The sequence goes on along the minus strand of NC_084944.1, from coordinate 12,337,523 downwards.
AAAGGAAGCGGGAGAGGGACCGTCGCGTTAAGGCGGAGGGCCCCGATACCTTGCGAAAGGGCAAATATCTTAGGTGCACTTAGTAGAGAGTATTTATTGTAACCCGACCTATTTTTATTCCTTAAGGCATTTAGGTTTAGTAGCGGCACGCTATAAGGTTAGTCTTTAGACGTACCATACATGCTAATGTTTATTATCGTCATATCTATATGGTTAGGGTTCATTTGCGCAGCGAAGAAAAATCTCATATCCCATGTATTATTTATCAGCGTATGTAACCTCCATACCGGATAATATAATAATTGTGCCTCACAACTACTATTGTTTGACAAATTAGATTTTGTTTCATCCCAACGTTACTTTAGTAAAAAATAACTCACATAATTTTACATCAACTAAATAAATAAATGTGGACAAAAATACATCGAACCAAAACTAAGGATAAAATGAACCACTCTGTTTAGCATGTACGACAATTTGAAAAATCTGAGAGAGCGGTTAATCCCTGACATTTTTCGGCAAACGAATGTGCAATATTTTTTAAATTGCAGTATACAAAAGTTATATAAAAAAATCATAATCACCCTCTTAGAGGGTGGTAATGGGCTAACTATCATTTGAAAGGGCGGTAAGGAACGGTGCGTCAAGGGTGGACCTAACCGTCCTCTCAAGACGCCGTAAGGTCTAACCGCCACATAAGAGAGTGGTAAGGGCTAGGTGGCACTGGCCGTGCTATCGTGGCATTCTTATTATCATTGAAAAAGGCTGCAACCATTTCAAAAAGTGGTAAACGCATATTATTGTAAATATTTTTAATTGGGGTATATTTTTTGTTAATATTTATGCTAGATAATATAAAAATAAAAAAGTCCAAAACCAAACCTCTTGCCTTGTTTGAAAGGCCCAATTCCAGCCCAATTGGGCCTTTTTGGAAAGGCCGGATCCTAGCCCAATTGGGCCGGGTCTTCAAGGGTTAGACTGCGTTCTGTTGTTATATGATCTGAATTCTGAAGATAAGATTGCTTGCCAATCACTATCGTAGTGGAGGCCTCGGAACAAACTTGTGTTTAGAGGATTTCGTCTTGTTTCTTGATCTACTTCTTGTTTTGTGCCTGTCAGATTTCTCACATGTTTTGATCAAAACCCTCCTGGAACCACACTTGAACAGCCATAGTCATCAACGAGACATTGTAAACGCTCAATTATTTTCTTTTTGTAAGAATTTGCTGTTCCCCCCTCAGTATATGTACCTTCTGTTGACCCTTTTTTTTACTCCAAGTGAGAACGTGGGACTGCTTGGTTTGAGCTTGGGAATTTTTATCTTCCACATGATTTCTTATTTTTTGTATCTCTATATTTTCAATTATTAAACTCTTTACTTTTCCTTAAAAGAAGGGATAATTCTTTTGTTTGCCATTGCAAATGCATCTAATCCGGGATATGCCATCGAACAAAAAAAAGGCTAATCCGGTCTATGCCGTCGGGTCTGCAAACTTCACCCTTATTTGCTATGGTCGCCGTCAACTCTGTTAGTTTTTTCCATTAAAATATTTTTTTATTGCCAAAACTACCCTTGTCTTCTACCTCTAGCTTTACCCCTCATTTTAGTTGAGCTCGCCCCTTCCCCTTTCTCAGCTCAGCGGTAGCACGGGACGGCCCAGTAGAAATCCGATGGACGCCCAACAGTTCAGACTGGTAAGCAGCTTGGGTGCGCTCCGACAACCACATCACTTCGGTCACCGCGGCGGCGACACAGCAGAACTGCGGCGTGACGCTCCGAGTGGTAGAGGCGGCTCGGGTCGATGGCGAAAACTGTTGCGGCAGTGGCGGGCTAACGGCGCAGAGGGGCAGACGAGGTAGAGAGGGACATGGGGAGCACGGAGGTGGTATCATCGGCGGTAGAACGACGACAACGGTGGCGGAACCCCACATCCAAGGTCCCGGCGGCGGCCGTTCTCGGTCCTGATCGGCGAGGGTGCCTTCCCTGCGGCCGACCAGCAACATCGACGATTGGACGAGGGCGTTGCTGCAGCGGGGTTCCAGCTGGAGCAGGCGTGGAACCCACACGGAGGAGCTCGGATCCAAACGAGGAAGAGCTCGATCCTGGCAGTAGGGGCTCGATTTGGTGGTCCGCTGGCACATGGGCGGATCCAGAGGAAGAGGGGAAAACAAGAAAGAAGAAAGAATAAGGAAGAAGTTAAGCTCTCTAATTCTCAGCTTTGGATCCGCCACTACCATAGCTCGTCGATCCTGCACACCAGCAAGAAGGGAAGTGGGAAGGTTAGCCAGGTGATGCTAAGCACAAATCCCATCCAAGCTCGCCACTGGAGCATGGGCTCTTGTAGGAGGAGCATGCCACCGGCAACACAAAAAGGCAAGAGAGAGGTTGAAGACATGGGCTTCCTGGATTGCTCCTTTTTTCTTTCTTTTGTATTCTTTTTTCATTTTTTTTTTTGAATTGTGAAACGGGTCTAACAGGTGGATAAGAGGATTAGCGTTGAAAAGGCCGGAGAAAGAAGAAAGCTGGGGCAGATAAGTCATTTTACACATTCGTCACTGTCTTGATTAGACAACAATAGCAAATAAAGGTATGATTTGTATCATGGATGGCATACACAGGATTAGCCAATTTGTGATGATAGATTTTAAACTAGAGACAATCATAATAGAAGATAAAAAGTTATCCCTAAAAAAAATTCACGTAATGCTCACAATTAAGTAAACAACACCCACACCCTTATATAAGCCTTATCTCATCCTAGCCCAAAAACCCTATAACACACCTCTCCTCTACCACCACCACTACTTGCTATGCTTCTCTCCTCGATTCTTCTCTCCCGTGACCAAATTTGACCCTCTCTCATCTTGCCCAACTGAGTTGTTCATCACAGATGACCTCATAATTATAAATCATTTGATTATGCTCCTTTCCTCTGCTCTTTCTTTAAGCTCTGCCCAAGAACCCAAATATGGGTCCTATCTCAACATGGCTGCTCTTATGACACTTTAAGATTCACTATCTTTGAAATAATTAAAGTAATATAAGTGTGAAACACATGTGAAATGTTATTTACATAGGATTGCAAAAAACATGAAATGCCATGCACATGCATAGGATAACATATTCTGAAAAAAACCTAAACCAATATCATTTCATCATATTTCCTTGCATAATGCATCTCGGTTTGAACAACATATTCTTTAGTTACTCCTCATACTGAAAAGGACCGAGAGGGTCTGAAAAAGATGATAACACACCAATCTTACTAGGTTATTGAAAAGACAAAGAAGTGAAATTAAAGACAAACCAAACAAACTCATCACTCTCAACTCTTGCGCTGCTATGTATAGCAACATTTACTGTTCACCCTTTGGCACAAGATAGTTGCGTTCACTGTTGCTGTCCCAAAAGCAGACATGCAAGGATGCACCCTTCCAGGAATTTTTTTAGCCTATTTAATATTAATATTTTAATAATAGCATGTGGGGATCTAAATTTTCAGAAACTAGCTCCTTTTGTCACGCCAAGGGCTTTGGCGTGACTCATTACTTGGTCACGCCAAGAAACCTGGTGTGACTGGGGTGCCACGCTGGCGTGCAGCCGGTCCCGTGCCACGAGGGCGTGCCGATGTGGCAGCCCTCAGTCGCGCCACCCAGTCTGGTGCGGCTCCTGTCGCGCCACTCTGTTTGACGTGACAGAGCGCCATACAGGCAGCTCCCTGGCCCCTCTCTCCCCACCGCACCTTCTTCCTCTTCACCGAGCGCGAGCAGCAGGGACTCCAAACACCCCGCGGGTGCCCCCTCCCTCTATTCCCACCTATTTCGGGCCCGATTCAAAGGGGATTTGAGGGGAAAGAGTCCTAGGAAGGTATCTCCTCCAATCCCTCCAAGTATTTTTGGTTATTTCGGTTTGCATTGCTAGTTTTTGGGTAGTTAGGGTTTAGAAATTGATTCGGTTGATCTATGAAATTTGTACGTTTTGGTCTAAATCGAAGGTTATATATCGTGCTATGTATGTATAGTAACGCATATGTATCGTATGAAATTTGTTGCATGCAATTGGTTGAGCGTAGGAAATTGAAATACATATAGCTATACTAAATGTATATGAGTAATGCATGTTTTTGCATTGCAGAGATGAATTTTAGTCGAATTGAAATGTATAATGTGTAGGTTTTGTATTCATGCAGTTTTCTGGTATGACTTCGAATTTATGGCGTAAGCAAAAGTAGGCACATATCGGTAAGAGGTATCCTGATGTCAATTGCAAAGATACCCCCGTTCCCCCCGCCCTTCCCGTCCCGACATGTGACTGTGGTAAGCCTGTCGTGGTTCTTCAGTCGCTGCACGAAGATACTGTTGGTCGTGCTTACTACATGTGTCCGGACTATCGGGTGAGTGTATTTTTGTTATGGATTATGGTAGAAACAAATGGCATTACCTTTGCATGACGTGACGTTTTAATAATTTGCAGGAGTGGGAGATGTGCTACTTCTTCCAATGGATTGATGGGCCCGAAATGTATGACCAGAGGATTCTAAAGGTGAAACGGTTTAATCAGTATCCGAAGGCATATGACAACTTTGTTCGTTGGGTTCCTCCTCCACCAAATCCGCCAAAATTGACAGATAAAGAGAAGTGGCAATTGAGGAGTATACATGTTGCGGATCCTCCGTTGTGCAACTACGGAAAGCGATGCGTACTTTGTGAATCTTCTGGGGGGTCCCCTTACTTCCGTTGTGAAGGGATGACAAGGGTAAGAATTGGGCATGGGTGCTTGTTTACAATTTGAATGCAGAAGAGTTATATATCATGTAACATGTATCATGAATTGTAATACATCGCCATGGTGTTACTTGTGGCTTTCAGGATCCATTGTACGGTCCTGATGGTCAATGGATAGATGAGGAAAAAGATGAAGTGAAGGGGAAAAGGGTGATAGAACCATGTCCCCCAAGAAAGTACCCTTGTGGTGTGAATGCACAACACGGGATAGTGCCATCCGAACTTGGTGTGGGGTACTACTATGGGTATGTGGTCGGCAATGATATGGTTAGGTTCATGCGTATTATCTATATTTAATGTTGCGCTATCGTATTATTAATTGTTGTGCATATGTATTTTTTAAAATAGAGTACGCGGAGATGTTCATGGGAGGAGTACCTTGATAAAGGTGCGGTTGATCATGAGATTGCATGGCGGAGTAAGCGTCATCCAAACATGTTGTCAAGCTATTTGGAGCATCGGAAGAAGGAAACTCGTGATTACTACCGTGCTTTGTACCCTCCCCCCTCATGAGAAGTACCACCATGGAGGGTCAAGATGTTGCGGCTACGAAGGTGCAAATAGAGACAATGAAGGCGCTAGTTGGTAATTTGCCCGTGGTTATCCCGAACGACGATGGCGACGAGGTGCTATATGATGGGCCAGACGATTAGACCTAGGAGCATAAGGGTAGATGAATGAATTGCAGTACACGATCGGGCCCGAGGTGTGGGGAGTTGGCCGGCGTGACTCTGACTTGTGTCACGCCGAAGCCCCTGGCATGACAAAGAACTTAGTCACGCCATGAAGTATGGCGTGACTACGTGTTTAGTCACGCCATAGGGCTCGGCGTGACTAACTGGTCAGCAGCCACGCTTGTTTTTCCCAAACTGGATCAGACATCTTTATGAAATATTTGATGCCGAGTAGTTCATCTCATCTCAAGCATGTAAGTCATTGTATTGTAGCTTTGTTCGTTCCCAACATATGTTAGTTTTATCCTCTATTATCATTTGCCTTAACAATTTCATTTACTTTTGTCTGATTTGAATTCAAAAATAGAGATATTCCATATGCCTTGCAGTCAATTGCCCATTTTTACATTCTAGTGATCAACCATGTAGCAACCATTGTAACCATTGTGTACAAACTATGGCACAAATACGAGGCATCTAGCAAGATTTGCAAAAATATATACTTAGTCTGTTAATTGTAAATTCGGAGACTTGTTATCAAATGCGAATTTGTAAATTCGGAGGTTAACATTATGCGAAGTGGCAATGTCGGAACAGTACATATTCGACGTACAAAGCAACACACGCAACTCGCCGAGCCTAAAATATCATCGTTCACATCCCGGGGGTGTACAGCTTCTTCTTCCTCCTTTCGCGGGCCGTATTGGACGGAAGGACATTGCCACTCACAATGTCAGTCCTGTCTCGGCGACGCCGTGGGGGCTGTGTAGGCTGGGTCGCTGGAGGGGCGCCTGCGAACTGTGAGGTCCCCATCACATCCGCGTCGTACGATGGGTCTCCACTGTCTGAGCTCTGTTCCTCACTCTCGGAGGTTTCCTCTCGTGGGGCCTTGCCTCATGGAGCCATGCCAACGGAAGTAGAGGCGGCTCCGGTCATACTGCACGACTGCGTCTGAGCCACACTAGTACTGCGCGTGCGAGTCCAGGTACCGTAATGCACCGGCGTCTGCTGTGTCGAAGCAGCCGTGTGGCCGCCAGATGGCTCTGAAGAAGGCCCACAGTTTGCAAGCTCCACATCCAGGGTCGTCATGCAGCTCATCTTGTATGCAAGGCGGCGACAGCTCCTACGAACCCTCTGCAAACAAGTAGGTGGAATTTTCTGAGTGCTTCAACAAGTAGGAGAAACTTTGCATAATTGAAAATTTGTCAACTATTACCTCTACAAAAGCGCGAAGATGGCCAACCTCCTCCGCTGAACCCGGAGGGACAAGCAAAGCTTGCCCAGCCTCATTTGCAAGGTGTCCGAGCTGTTGTCCCTGCAAACACGACGCAATGCATAAAGTACGGTACAAACCATGAATGAATACAATGTTGCTATTGCAAATTACAAATACCATGTAGTTGTGAAGCGGGACACGCTCAGGCTGGCGATTGTGTCGAGTGATCTGATCGTACTCATCTATGAGGTCGTCCTCGTCATCAGAGTTCGACAAATCCTCTGCTCCAACTGCAACTCATGGTGGCTTGATTGTCAACATGTAGTTGTCATGCAGCCACCTCAAGTACTCGCAGTACGGACCCGAGCGGTGGGCGGCTCCACCATGCACAATTGTTTGTGCCCGGTTGCTCCACTGCACCAAGTAGTTGTGGTGGACGTCCTGCCAATCTCGAGCACCCCTTTGTTTCCTCCTGTCAATTCTGCAAGATGACAAAATCAGAAACAAATGTAACCTCACATAAACGATCCCTTGAACTATGCAGGCAGTATTTGTACTCACTTATGCAAAGCCACGGACATGGGTGTCGTGTCTGGAGGCGTACGTTGTAACCTCCCAAACTGTCTCATCACACGGTTCGGACGGTGAATCTCAACAATGTAAAAGCAAATAAGCGGGAGAACGGACCGCCAATACTCACTGTCCCGTGTGCACAATGGGCTAAGACCCATGGAAAGGATCTCATGCCGGTCATATGGCTCCCACATCACCTGAAAATTAACGAAAATATCAATTGACACATGCAAGTGTGTGAAATAAGTAGTTCATAACCAATTGCACTCACGTGGCTTTGCATGATGCAGTCTAGCTCGTTGGTGTAGAAGAGGTACCGCCTGCCTGCGTTTCCAGTCACGGCCTGGACGTTCCTCCAAAGGAAAGCAACGGTCTGAAGCAAGCCCTCGTCCTCGAACTGCCAAACCTACAGTTCAAACGCATCATATCACATTTCAAAATATCCACTAACAATATGAATTTAAGCAGAACTAAAAATACGTACCCCGGGGGAGAATCGATCGGATCTACCAACCGGCAGGCCCTCCCACATCCACACCTGCAGTAGGTACGCGCATCCACCAAGGTTGGCATGGTCTCCACTACGCCTGCAAGCATCACATAACTGCCAGTACAGCCATGCGAGCATGGCCGATCCCCAACTGTAAAGGCCGACGTTCTCCCATTGCTCGCCTAGTATCGGTAAGTACATCCACGAGACTGTGTTTCCACTCCCGTCCGGAAAGAAGTAGCCACCCACAAAATACCACAACCACGTGCGAGCGTACCTCTCGACGACATGCTTCGCTGCATTGTCAGGACACTCCGTGAAGTTCTGAGCCAACCAGGCGGAGCTGACGCCAAAAGGTTTCAGGTGGCCTACTATCAACAACCAGCTCCACCATGTCTCTCCATCCTGCAGGTTGCACATTCCCACACACAGGCTGCCCGTCCACTGGAAGCCCGAGAATCATGGCCACATCATGCAGAGTGATCGTGAGCTCCCCGCAAGGGAGGTGGAAGGTGTGTGTCTCGGGTCTCCAGCGGTCGACTAGCGCAGTCAGAGCTACGTTGTTGAACATCGGCAACCCCGCCGTGACCAACCGGGCCAACGGTAGGAATCCTGCATGCCCAATGTATGGGCGTATCTCTCATCCCACCTGAGAGGGCTGTGAGTGCGAATCCGAAGTGGTGATAGCACCTGAAAGGAACATTGTAATTTGAAAATGTTACTGACACCTGCATCTTATGTAGCACTTAGATGTAAGAAGTACGGATAAATCTTACCTCGCCGTCGTTGACCATCAAGTGTGCTCGGTGCTCCCTGTCGTAAAACGTCTCAAGGAGCGGGTAGTCAGGGTGCGCCATCGCCCTGCAATGTAAGTAGTGAGAGGGTTATTAGAGAACGAAAAAAATATAATTTACGACACATATAAAACATTAAAAATAGAACAAATAAATGATAGCGAGTAGTTCACCTCTACCTATCTGCGATTTACTTCCCCGCTACTAGAATTCCCCTTTTTCCTATGATTTGGCTTATTCTTCGGGCCCTCCTTGTGTTGTTCCATCCTGTGCCCGAACCGGTGGCATATAGAGCAATGAATTTTAATAGGTGCCTCATCAAAGTCGCCTGCTCCATACATGTCTTCACCGTAACCTTTACTGCTATCATCCATCTCATTCCGAAGATGTTTCCTCTTCCTCCTCCCTGCCTTTTGTTTCAGTAGACCACAATCGGGCACATATTCGTCACCATTGTAATCAGGCCACTGTGAAGCATCAAGTAAAGGCTCGAAGGTGGACTCCCAAGTCTTTAGAGCCATCCTTTTAGAGTACACTGGGGTCAAGTAATCGGGACATCTATGGTCAACTCTTCTCATCTGACATGCTGTGATAACATGAGAGCATGGGATATGAAGCAATTGCGGGGTCCTACACGTGCACTGAACTGTAGTTAAGTTGACCCTATAGATTCTGCCGCTGGAGCCCTCAGCCCCCACGCAGGTCCGAAAAGCGGATCTCACACTGTAAACATAGCTCCTTGGATCAAAGAGCTAAGCCTCCTGTGTAGCAGATATTTCCCCCTGCATCGTGAGGTGCTTAGTGATGGCTTTTCCCCACACCTCACCAGCATCAATACCTGAACGTGCTTTCTTCCACGGATCGATAAAATAGTAGTTGCATTTGTGAAAGGTGTACTAAACGATGGCAGAAACCAGCATTGCACGGATGCCTTTGAGGACGTTGTTGAATACCTCCGAGATATTTGTGGTCATGGTTCCGTACCTACAGCCACCCGCATCAAACGCCAGCGCCCATTTGGACCTATTAGCTATTTTGCTCTTCAACCACTCTGTCGCAGGCTCGTTCAATATCTTCTCCAATTCTACGAGCTTCTTGTCGAACTGTCTCTCCTCTTTAACCTTGCAAAGTATCTTCAGTTTGTTAAGTACCTCCTTGCTCTTCTGCCTTCTCCAAATGTTCGCAGCAAAATGACGCATGCACCACCGGTGCACGAGAGGAGGGTAACCTTCCATGTGTTCCCTTGCTGCATTAAGGAGACCCTGGTGCCAATCCGATATCATACAAACTTGGCGCCCCGCGCTAATTACGTGACGGTGAACCAGGAACAAAAACTAAGACCAACTACAGTTCCGCTCTCCCTCCGTCAGCGCAAATGCTAGGGGGATCAACTGATCCTCTACATCGATGCCAACAGCAATCATCAGTGCACCCTTGTACTTTCCTGTCAAGAAAGTGGCGTCGACACTTATCACGGGTCGACAATGCTTGAAGGCCTCCATGCATTGATGAAAGCACCAAAACACACGCTGCATGACTGGCTTAATGACACCGCCATCGCTGCCCATCATGCCACCAGTTGAAATGAACCACTTCGTCCCGGGATTGAAGTGTGAAATTGCATTCAAGATCCTAGGGACCCTCGCGTATGCCTCCTTCCAATCTCCCTATAGTAATGCCATGGCATGTTGCTTCGCTCTCCATGCCTTATCATACAATACCCGGTAATTTGTGAACCCAACTATAGACTCAATTAGAGAGGCCACAGTCGTGTCCGGGTCCGCCCTAACGATTAGGGCGATGTGTCGACCAAGATAAGTAGCCGTGCACTGGGAGTGCACTTGTTCCGACCTCGCAGACCCGCAAGGGTGAGGCTGTTTCACATTTGTGACCTTCCATCGTTTGTTGTCACCTGGGATACGACAGATCCATACACCCCATCCACAACCTTTCTGGCATTTTAAAGTGTACCTCTCCTTCGCATTCGAACGAACCACGTCGTACAGCCGGTGGTGCCGAACTGAGTAGTCCCTGAACCAGAACTTCACTTCATCAAGACTATCAAATAACATCCCCTTCTTAACCAACTCCTTCTCACTATCTTGTTCCTCCTATGTCGACATTAAGCCATTATCACAAAGAGCATTCTTCGTCAATGAAATGTCCTCATAACCCGGCACCTCGGGCACATCCACATGTACCGCCTTGAGTGTCCTTATCTCCTGCTCCGTGTAAATTCTGTCCCACAAAGCTGCCTCCTCATCCTCTCCCGCTTCTCCTCCCACCTCAACACCCCCGTGTCGTTGCCTAACATGTTCCACTTCTTCTGCCTCATCATCTTCGACGTCATCCTCACTGTCCGAGGAAAATATTTTAGTTTCCTCGACATTTCCCTGAGCCTCCTGATCCTCAAAATAACCATCATCGAATACAACAGCCAGATCAAATTTATTGGAACCACCGGAATATACCTCCTTAACTCTGCAACTGTACCATCCGCGAGTACGGCGGTACCGGCAACCTCTGCGATAATACATGGAATTTCCTGGGTCAAATGCTCAACAGGCTCCACTTCCTGGCTACTATTGCCCGGTACATCTTGAACCGATGGCATCGAGCTTCCTCCGACACCGACATCAACTACCAACTCCGCGCAACAAACTTGAGAACCATTCAAACATTCCTTGTACAGCTTCCAATCAATTTCTGACGCTAACTCCATAACAACATAGTGAGCCCTACCACCCCTGCCGGCATCCAACCTTCCCCGTACGGTAACATTACTTACATCCGCATCAACATTCAAAACTGCCCTAACCCGAGCAACAATTTCACCGAAGCAAGGAGGGTTCCCAAATTTCAACACTTCCTCCCTCATCTTATCAAACTCCCCATTTGTACTAACCGTGCCACCATAAAATATAAGCATAATCCGTTCCATCTACACAAACCATCCAAACATTACATGTGTACACAAGTATCATCACTATAGTACATTAAAAACCTACACATTATACATTTCAATTCGACTAAATTTCATCTCTACAATGCAAAACCTCCTCCGCTAGTGTACGCACAAAAAACATGCATTGCTCATATACATTTAGTATAGCTATATGTATTTCAATTTCCTACGCTCAACCATTTGCATGCAATAAATTTCACACGATACATATGCATTACTATATATACATAGCACGATATATGACCTCCGATCTAGACCGAAATGTACAAATTTAATAGATCAACCGAATCAAATTCTAAACCCTAACTACCCAAAAACTAGCAATGCAAACCGAAATAACCAAAAATACTTGGAGGGATTGGAGGAGATACCTTCCTAGGACTCTTTCCCCTCAAATCCCCTTCGAATCGGGCCCCAAATCGGTGTAGAATGGAGTGGAGGAGGGCGCCGGCGGCGTGGGAGCGGCTGCTGCTTGCGGCTGGTGCAGGAGAGAAGGCCTTCGGTGCGGGAGAGAAGGCTGGTGCGTGGCCTGTATACCCCTGTGTCAACGCCAAAGGGGGTGGCATGACTCTAGTCGCGCCAACCCCCTTGGCGTGACACAGGGGGACAGACGGCCCGCATGTATGGCGCTCTGTCACGCCAGACTGGGTGGCGCGACTGGAGTCGCACCATGCACTCTGGCGCAACTGAGGGCTACCACGTCAGCACGCCCTCGTGGCACGGGGCCGGCCGCGCGCCAGCGTAGCACCCCAGTCACGCCAGGCTTCCTGACGTGACCAAGTAGTAAGTCACGCTAAAACCCTTGGCGTGACAAAATGGGCTAGTTTCTGAAAATTTAGATCCCCACGTGCTATTATTAAAATATTAATATTAAATAGGTTAAAAAAAATTCCCCTCCCAGTAGCCCATGAGAGGGGAGCCTTCTTCTTGTTATCTTTCTTGTTCTTGTTCTTTTTCTTTTTCTCCTCTTCAACCATGTACTTCTTATTCTTTTCTTCTTTGTTGTTCTTCTCTTCTTCACCCATCGTATTCGGAACCTTCTTTTTTGCTTCAGTCATCAGCTTCTTCTGCATCTTCTCTTCTTCTTCAATCCTCATGATGTGCTCTCGCATCATGTGATAATGTGCATTTACGAATCCATGAGAAACCATACTTGGTTGTTGAAACAATAAACCTTTGCTCCGAATATTTCTTTTCGAAGAGATCTTATAGGGCCAAAATTAGTGGCGTAAAATACATTACTTACTCGCATCGCTAATATTATGCTCAGTCTGGAATAAGATGAGTTCCACTAGAACTTAACCCTAAATGGGTAGTTCTCAATGAAGTCTTACTATCTTGCCTTAGTATATAGTGATGTTCCCTATGTTAACAAATGCCTTTGAAAATTAAAGGTGCCACTTAAAGTCAAGATCTTCCTTTGGTATTTATGCCATGTGGTAGTTCTGACAAGAGATAATCTAGCAAAGCATAATTGGCAAGAACTGTTATTTTTGTCACGAAGAAGAGACAATTAAACACTTGTTCTTTGAGTGCCATCTTGCCCGCTTCGTATAGTCCATCATATATGCTGCATCAGGACTCTTCCAGCCCCATAGTGTATCACATATATTTGGTACTTAACTGAGGGGTATTATGAAAGACTTGAAACCAAAAGTTCTATTGGGGGAGACTGTTACTTGCTAGTCATTTTGGTTATGCAAGAATGATATAGTGTTTGGTAAAAGAAATATTTATTCTCCTTTGTTGGTTATCTACTCGTGTACTCACTAGCTCCGTACATGGGCTATATTACAGAAGCCAGATTATCGGGATATGTTTGCAGTGGCGTGTCAACATTTAGAGCGGGTGGTCAGGGAGTGTTTTACACAGGTCTATGGGTGGCGGCCTAGACATAGAATCGGCACGCCTTAGCTTTCTTATTACCACTTATGATAAACTATAATTGTGTTTTCCCATTTCGTTTTTGGACTATGTGCATCTTAGTCATGCAGAGACCGAAAGTATTCTTTGCACAACTATATCAGCTTGATGTAATTATCTTACTTCAATAAAAACTTCCTTTATCTAAAAACTTCTTTAAGTGTATCCATATAGGGTTCTTGTGCCTGTATATGTGTTTTATAGGATGGAATTGGAACTATCGGAGGAAAAGCACTATGTAATGAGTTCTTTTCATGGACTTATCTCCTTTGGTGTCAGCAGTAAGGTGCCATGAGAGGGTAAGAATTCCATGGCTTCAATCAATGGAAGTGTGAAGTGGGGGATTGTCGGTGTATCAGGAACTGGGGGTCCCCGAATCCCGAGGCCAGGCCAGCAATCCGCCACATGGCACCATCCCGCGGAGTCTCCACCGCCAGGTAAAAAAGATCGAGTCCCAGGAGAGGGCGCTCGGGGCCACAGTCGGTGGTCCCCGAGTACCCCAGTTCCCCGATGATCCACGAAGTCTAAGTGCCGGGAAGAAAGTGCTCGGGAAGGTGTGCGGTGACCTCCGAGCACCCAAGTCCCCCGACGACCAGGAAAGCTAAGTACCGGGAGAAACATGCCCGGGGCCGCTAGCGGTGGCCCCCTGGGCACCCAAGTCTCCCGAGGACCCACCGAAGGAAGTTCCAAGAAAGAGTGCTCGGGGCTGCGTGCAGCAGCCCTCGAGCACTCGGTTCCTCGAGGATCCGTACAAGTGTGCCCGGGAGAGAGTGCTCGGGGAGGTGAACAGTACCCCCGAGCACTCGGTTCCCCGACGACCCAGAGAGCCCCCTGACAGTGGCCCCCGAGGGGGCCCACCGATGAGGTGTCAGCTAGTCAAAGACCCAAGGCCGCATTTAAAGAGCGTGCGTCGCCTGTCACCTCCAACTGCTCCCGCCACGCTCAGCGTTAGTCCCTGCCACGTCCTGGCAGAAGGGTGTGGGGTTATTAATTGGACGGGTCCCATCCCGTGCCATCCGGCCTGTCTCGGGATAACGTCGTAAGGGCCGAGGCGTTCCGTCTGCCGCGCTGCTGTGGCAAGGGAACAAGATAGGGCGGGCACGCCGGGCCGCTCTGCGGCTGCCCGGTGGGCCCTCTCCACGGCGCCCGTTGCCAGTGCATTTATGGTGACGGATGACTGGGTGTAGGACGCATTTTCCACGCCTGGTCACTTCGCCCAGAGGAAATGATGACGCCCTTTCCATTTATGGTGTCTCGGAACTCGTGCTCCCCCTCCCGTTCGGGGCACGCTGCTGCCGGCGGGTATTTAAAGCCGCCGGCGGCACAAAAGAAACAACAGCTCATAAGTGTGGGAAAACAAAGTAAAAAAGAAACAACAGCTGTGAAGTGAACAACACAACATAGCACAGAAGGAAAAGAGAGAAGAGAAGATCACATACCGAAGAACAAAGAGCCCCAGGCTCTAAGATAGATAAACATTTTTGTAACCAGCAACTAAACATTCTTGTAACCAACAACATCCTTGAGGGACTTCCTCAGGGCATTTATAGTATCCATACAGGAGTAGGGTGTTACGCCCCCGTGCGGCCCGAACCTGTCTAAACACCAGTGCATTTACTCCTTTCCGCATTAGATCACCCCGCACCGCCGGCCATCGCATTCATACCCATTTATTTCTCAGGTGAACATATTCAGGATCATCACCCCTGCCGAATCTCTAAAAAGGGGTCCCCCAGGATCCCTGCGATAGGAGTTCACCCTCCAACAGCTGGCTCGCCAGGTAGGGGGGAAGCATCTCTGAATCTGTTTTGTTTGTTTTCTTCCGCAGAAAAAATGGCCGGTGGTCATCGCCTCCAGCGTTTCGGCTCCAGTTCCAGCGGGGAAATGTAGCCCCTCGCACAGGAGGCCCCAGTCGCTGCTGCATCCCAGCAGCAGCCGCGATCTGCACACGCGGCGTTCCCCTCCCAAGGGGACCAGGGTGCTAGGCCCAGTAGGGCCGCCGCCGCCGTCGCCGGTGCACCATCCGACCCCCAGCCGGTGGCCGAAACTCCTGCCGCCAGGTCCGCGTCTGGACAGCGCCGGGTGCCTCTCCGGCGTAGACTCGCCTTCGACGAGGCCAGCCCCGGGAGCGCGCTGGTTGCGGCGCACGCTCTCCTCAAGCATCCGCCAGTCCAGGCGGCGGGGGAAACCCCGGAGGGCCGCTGGCTCCAGGAAGTCGCCGCCCTGGTCGGCACTGCCCGCCGCCAGGTGCTGGCTGAGAGTTCCCGTGCCACCACCCAGTGCGGCGCCGCTTCCGAAACCCAGGACCTCCGCTTACACCTCAATGAGCAGAGGGGCATCGAAGACGCTTGCGTCACTCTCGAGCGCCAGCGGGAGACCCGGCAGGAGGCTGAAGCTGAGGACCAGGCTTCCTCCTTGCCGGCCCATGATCGCCGGGGCTCCCCAGCTCGCCGGCGTTCACCGCCCAAGGGTGCTGCCCGCGCCGCAGGGTATGACACCGGGTGTCGTGCCTTCGCCAGTGAGCTCCGCCGGGTCAAATGGCCCACCAAGTTCCGCCCTGAGCTGCCAGAGAAGTACGACGGGTCCATCGGCCCTGTCGAGTTCCTCCAGATATACACCACCACTATCTAGGCGGCAGGTGGCAGCGAAAAGGTGATGGCTAACTACTTTCATGTTGCCTTGAAGGGCTCTTCCCGCTCTTGGCTTTTGAACTTACCCCCAGGATCTATCAGCTCCTGGGATGATCTTTGCCACCAGTTTGTGGCTAATTTTCAGGGCACATTCACGCGCCCCGGCCTGGAGTGCGACCTCCATGCCGTCAAGCAGCAGGAGGGGGAGACACTACAGCGCTTTATTCAGCGCTTCACTCAGGTCCGCAACACTATCCCGCGGATAACCCCCCACGCTGTCATTATCGCTTTCCGGCAGGGCGTCCGCGACGAGCGGATGCTCGAGAAGCTAGGCATGCACGAGGTCGAGACCACCGCGGAACTTTTCGCGCTGGCCGACAAGTGCGCTAAGGCGGCGGAAGCTCAAGCTTGGCACGTCCCGCGCCCTGAGCACCTCGCCGCCGATCAACCAGTTCCTTCCTGCTCCGACAGGCGGGAAAAGAAAAAGAGAAGGAGGCGCGAGGCTGTCCCCGTCGAGCTAGCCCAGGGCCCCGCCCGTGGGCTGGCCCAGGAGCCCGACCGCTAGCAAGCACGCCGGGCGGCTGCCGACAGACGGCCTGCGCCCGCGAGAGCCCCAGTCTGAGCCCCTCCTAGGGCTCCGGCTCCCGCAAGGGCTCCGGCTCCTGCCAGGGCTCCCGCTCCAGCAAGGGCCCCCGCTCCTGCAGGGCCCGAGCCAGGGAAGTGGTGCCCGATCCACCAGACCAGATGGCATGACCTCACGGAGTGCCACACGGTCAAGGGCCTCATCGAGCAGCGCCAAAGGGGCGCGACGAGCTCTGTGGGGGTGGCGACGATGAAGCCGCCCCCAACAACACAGAACTCGGCTTCCAGGAGCCTGAGCACACCGTCGCCTTCATCGACGGAGGCGCGTACACACCCTCCTCCCGCCGTAGTGTCAAAACCATGCGGCGTGAGGTGTGCTCGGTGACCCCGAGTGACGAGGCCGTGAGGCCTCTGAAGTGGTCGGACGCACCGATCATGTTCAGCTTGGCCGATCACCCCGCCAGTACTGCAGGCGTGGGGCGACTACCCCTGGTAGTGTCCCCCACCATCTGCAACGTGAAGGTCAGCAGGGTGCTGATCGATGGGGGAGCAGGCTTTAACCTCCTCTCTAAGGAGGCTTTCGAGAAGCTGCAGGTGCCATCCAGGCGCCTAAAGCCGTCGCTCCCGTTTTACGGGGTGTCGCCTGGGCACTCCCTGCCCCTCGGGCAGGTCGAGTTGCCCGTGACATTCGGGAGCTGGGACAACTTCCGGATGGAGAACGTCATCTTTGACGTCGTGGAGCTCCCCCTCCCCTACAATACCATCCTCGGGCGCCCAGCGCTCGCTCGGTTTATGGTGGTCACGCACTACGCATACCTCACGGTCAAGATGCCGGGCCCAGCGGGCCCCATCTCCATGTCCACCGAGACCAGCAGTGCCGTCTCTTGCGCCGAGCAGTTATACTCGGCCTTGGTCTCAGCCCGAGCCGAGGTCGAAGGTCATCCAGGGGGTCCGGGACCCTCTACATCCAAACCCCGACTCACTGCCGACGTCTCCGTTCCTACGAAGGAGGTGGTGGTGGGCGAAGGCGCCTCCCAGGTCGTCCGAATCGGCGGTGACTTGGGCGGCAAATAGGAAAGCGCGCTCGTCGCCTTCCTCTGGGCTAAGGTCGACGTGTTTGCATGGCAGCCGTCCGATATGCCCGGGATCCCTAGGGAGGTGATCGAGCACCACCTGGCTGTGCGTCCGGACGCACGCCCGGTGAAGCAGAAGGTCCGGCGGCAGGCGCCTGAGCGCCAGGAGTTCATCCGGGAGCAAGTCAGCAAGCTCCTTGACGCCGAATTTATCCGAGAAGTCCTCTACCCCGAGTGGCTGGCAAACCCAGTTATCGTCCCGAAGGCCAACGGCAAGCTCCGCACGTGCGTGGACTACACCGATCTAAACAAGGCTTGCCCCAAAGATCCTTTTCCTTTGCCCTGCATAGATCAAATTGTAGATGCAACCGCGGGATGTGATCTTTTGTGCTTTTTAGATGCAAACTCTGGTTATCACTAGATTCGCATGGCCGTAGAGGATGAAGAAAAAACTACTTTTACCACTCCGGTGGGGACTTATTGCTATGTGTTGATGCCTTTTGGTTTGCGCAACGCTGGGTCTTCTTTCCAGCGCGCTATCCGCATCACCCTTGATTCGCAGGTTGGCCGCAACGTCGAGGCCTACATCGATGATCTCGTGGTCAAATCCCGAGACCGCGCCACCCTGCTCGAAGATCTTGCCGAGACTTTCAATAGTCTCCGCACTGCCCGCCTGAAGCTCAACCCCGAGAAGTGTGTCTTTGGGGTACCTGCGGGCAAGCTCCTCGGTTTCTTGGTTTCCAGCCGAGGGATCGATGCCAATCCAGAGAAGATCCGGGCCATCGAGCAGATGCAACCCTCGGCTTGACTCAAGGAGGTTCAGCGTTTCGCCGGCTGCATGGCGGCCCTCGGGCGCTTCATCTCCAAACTTGGGGAGTGAGGACTCCCCCTCTTCAAGCTTCTGAAGAAGACCGGTCGTTTCGACTGGACGCCGGAGGCCGAGCAGGCCTTCCGCGATCTGAAGAAGTACCTCACCTCACCACCCGTACTGGTGGCCCCGTCCGAAGGCGAGCCACTACTGCTCTATGTGTCGGCCACTCCTCAGGTCGTGAGCATAGTGCTGGTGGTGGAGCGCGATGAATGCACGGGGTCAGGTGCTGGGTCCCAGCCCCCGGCCACCCCCGAGCACTACCCCGACCTCGCGGCTCCCCCTGAGCAGGAGGTCGAGCCCGAGCACTTGGCTCCCCCCGAGCAGGGGGTCGAGCCCAAGTACTTGGCTCTTCCCGACCAGGGAGTGGAGCCCGAGCACCCGGTCAGCCCCGACCACGTCGCCGAGCCCGGGGGCTGTAGCAGGCCCTCGGGTGAAGCCGCAATCCGGGCCCGCCAGGTACAGCGACCGGTGTACTTCATCAGTGAAGTCCTCCGGGAGGCCAAGACAAGGTACCCCCAGGCTCAGAAGCTGCTCTACGTCGTGCTCATCGCTTCCCGGAAGCTGCGCCACTACTTTCAGGCGCACAAGGTCTCGGTGGTTACCACGTACCCACTGGGGACCATCCTCCGAAACCGAGAGGGCACCGGGCGTGTAGTCAAGTGGGCGGTGGAACTGGCGGAGTTCGACCTGCACTTTGTCAGCCGCCAGGCGATCAAAAGCCAGGCGCTCTCTGACTTCGTGGCAGAGTGGACGCCCGTCCCTGAGGTCGTCCAAGAAGAAATCTCCACATATCCCGGGCATGATGCGCCCGGGTACTGGATTATGCATTTCAACGGTTCCCTCACGCTGAAAGGTGCGGGGGCCGGAGTGGTTCTCACCTCCCCAACGGGTGAAGAACTCCGGTACGTCGTGCAGCTGCAGTTCCGCGCATCCAACAACATGGCGGAATATGAGGGCCTCATCGCCGGCCTCCGAGCCGCGATGGGCCTCGGGATTCGTTGCCTCCTGGTCAAGGGAGACTCCCAGCTGGTGGTCAACCAGGTGTCAAAAGAATACCAGTGCACGGATCCTCAAATGGCGGCATACGTGGCGGCAGTCAGGAAGCTAGAGAAGCGCTTCGACGGCCTGGAGCTGCGGTACATCCCTCACTGCGACAACGCTCTGGCCGACGACCTCTCCCGCCTGGCCTCCTCCAGTGCGCGCGTCCCTACCGGAGTCTTTGAAGAAAGACTCACATGGCCTTCCGTCCTGCCTGCCGAACAGGACGAAGGGGAAACCTCAAGCTCAATTCAGGGGACCCCGGTGGCGCCCTCAGTGGGAAGCCCCGACAGGGAGCCGCCGTCCAGCGAGTGCGCTGCGTTTGCTGATTGTTCTCAAGATGCCTCGTGGATGGACGAGATCCGAGGGTACTTGAAGGAAAAGTTCCTTCCCGGGGATGAGGCTTCTGCCGAAAGAGTTGCTCGGCAGTCCAAACGCTATGCCATAGTAGATGGGGATCTCTACCGGCGTAGCGCAGGCGGCATTCTCCTGAAATGCATCTCCCGGGCAGAAGGCGGCGAGCTTCTCGCTGAGGTCCACAAGGGCGAGTGCGGTGGCCATGCATCGTTCCGCACGTTGGTCAGGAAGGCCTTCCGGTAAGGTTTCTACTGGCTTACAGCCCTCCAGGATGCTTCCGAGCAGGTTCGGCGCTGCAGGGCGTGCCAGTTCCATGCAAAGCAGATGCACCAGCCAGCTTAGGCTCTTCAAACCATCCCCCTGTCATGGCCTTTCGCGGTCTGGGCGCTGGACATTCTGGGTCCATTCCCCCGAGCAATCGAGGGCTATGAGTACCTCTAAGTCGCCATCGATAAATTCACCAAGTGGCCGGAGGCAGTTCTAGTTGTCAAGGTGACCAAGAACACGGCGCTCCAGTTTATCCGCGGTATCACCAGTCGCTTTGGTGTCCCAAACCGGATCATCACCAACAATAGCACTCAGTTCACAAGTGCCCTGTTCGGGGACTACTGCGAAACCTCAGCATCAAGCTCTGCTTTGCCTCTGTCGCTCATCCTCGGAGAAATGGGCAAGTCGAGCGCGCCAACGTGGAGATACTGAAGGGGCTCAAAACCCAGACCTACAACGTGCTCGCAAAGCACGGGAAAGGGTGGATCGACGAGCTGCCTGCCGTGCTATGGGCCAATCGGACCACGCCAAGTCGCGCTACTGGGGAGACTCCTTTCTTTCTTGTGTATGGCGCTGAGGCGGTCCTCCCCTCCGAGCTCACTCTAGGCTCCCCTTGGGTGCATGCCTACTCTGAAGGCAAACAGGAGCAGCAAAGGTGCGACGATGTCAACTATTTGGAAGAGCGCCGGCGGCGTGCCGCCGTCCGGGCAGCCCGCTATCAGCAAAGCTTACGGCGCTACCATCAGCGTCACGTCCGGGCCTGGTCTCTCGAGGTGGGGGATCTAGTTCTCCGACGCGTCCAATCACGCGAAGGAAGGAATAAACTATCCCCTATGTGGGAAGGCCCCTTTACCGTGATCGGTGTCCCGCGAGAAGGCTCCTTCCGGTTGGCTACAGAAGATGGGCAACCGCTCCCCAACCCGTGGAACATCGAGCACCTGCGCAAGTTCTTCCCGTAGATGGCCATGTTTGCAGGCTCAGGTCAACCAGGCCGGGGGCTTCCCCCCGCCCAAGTTGACCGGGGGCTACCACTAACTGGGTAAGTCACTCAACCTTATAAAAAAAATTTCAATACAATATGTATATCAATGTGCAATCCTTATGTCAAATTTCATTTTTTTGGATTCCATATGTTTAATCTGTCTGGTGAGATGCTCGATTGTGCGAGAAAAATTCACTCTCTCATTTTCCCCGTTGATAAAAGAATCCCGATCGGTATGCGCGCGGGCAGTTGCCGCTGGCTTACGTCTGTTGTGGTAGGTTGTGGTGTTCGATGTCGTGATAGTCTCCCGGGCACTACCGAGCCCCTGGGGTTCTCGGGTAATCCTATCGCTCGAGCTGCTCGAGTAGTTTGGAACCTAGGCCCCAGGGGCGGGCTGTCGGTGCTCGGTCTGGTCTGTCATACCCGGGCGCCACCGAACCATAGGACCTCTGGGTTATGCCTCTGCCTGCTCTTGTCCGCCGGTCTGGGCATTCGAGAGGTCTCGGGTCGAAAACGAGAGCAGTCCATAATAAGTACCGCACTAACAAAGCGCACCAAGCAAAGAATTTCTCTATTTTTCTCAAGTCACAGATCGACAATCAAAAGTAAAAGTAGCTCGACCACGAAGGCCTCAGCGCCTAGGTCGCTGCTCCGCCCTAAGGGTCCTCGGGTGGTCCTACTGCTCAGGCATGAGTGGTCGGGATCACCTGATCCGGGCCCCCTTGCGCCCTCCCCTGCTCGGGCGCCCCAGCCGTGGGAACCAAGCTTCCCGGGCACCCCGAGCTTGGAGCGCATTCCCCTCCTGGATCGGTTGGCCGAAAAGCTGACATCTGTCCGGTGAGTGGTTAAATTCATACGAATTTACATTCAGTAATATTTTGTTCCCGAGTCGTCCTCGGGGGCCCTCGTACTCTAATCTGTTCGGCGAGATATTCTCCTCGCGCACAAAACCCTGCCACGTGTCCACTTTTTTCTAGAACGACAGAACGGACAGTAGGAAGGTGTACCGTACGTACGGCAATGTCTGACCGAAGTCTTTCATGGTGGTCGTGGTGTTCGGTCCGCTTAAAAGGCCCCGGGCACTACCGAGCCTCTGGGGTTCTCGGGTTATCTCACAGCTTGAGCTGCTCAAGCGGTCGGGAGCCTAGACCCTGGGGGCGGGCTGTCGGTGCTCGGTCCAGTCCGTCCTAGCCCGGGCACCACCAAACCGTGGGGACTCTTGGTCACATTCCCGCCCGTACGTGTCTCCAGCCTACTTGTTTGAGTGGTCGCAGAGTGGGAAAGTGTTCACTGGTCATGGCGTGCTCCGTGCTGGATCGATCTATCTCCCGAGCAAGGAAGTTCGTGCCTTTGTCTTTTGACTTAGCCGTTGCAGACTCGCGAGGGCTCGGGGGCTGAACGCGCCAAGAAGGCCGGTCGGGGTGATTTCGTTCTTGGGGAAGGAAAGGTCGGGCTCAGTCCGACTGAGTACTCCTCGGGGCATCAAGTGAAAACAGCAGAAACTTCATCAAGCACTCAGAAGAATACTGGAGTTGCGACCCCAAAGAAAGGCTTCCATTATATTCACAAAAAAGAACAGCTATTCTGAGGGATCACTCCCATATCTACATCAAGACAAAGAAAAAGAAAAACTACAAAAGCCTACTCTAAGTCGGAGCCCTCACCGCTGCTCCCTGGGTCTGGAGTCGGCGGCGCCTCTCGCGCAAAGCAGGCTGCCACCTCGGCGGCGGCGCCCCGAACCGCCTCCCGGGCGGCCTCCTCCTCGGCTTCGACCACCCCTTCCCGAGCTGGTTCCAACGGGAAGTTCGGGTCCCGGCTTCGGTAGCAGGCCAGGACATGTTTGGCCACTGCATGGGCCAAACCACGCCCTTCCCGAGCAGCGAGTTCCTGGATGGTCTGGGGCAGCGCCTCGAGGAGCTGGCTGATCCTCTGAAAGCCGAGGGCAACCAGGCCGAGGCCAGTCCCCTTCGCCTCCACGTGGACTCGCCCGAGCCCAGCCACCCTCATGGACCTCTGCGTCTACCGGAGGATGTCTTCCATCATCCGCTTCACGCTGGCCCGTTCGGTCTCGGCGGCCTCGAGCTCCTCCGTCGCGCGCCGCAGCCGCTCCTCGAGGCCCTGTCCCCCGACCGCGCCGGACGCCTGGGCCTCAGCCTGCTTCACCCGCTCCGCAAGGGCGGAGAGGGCCTGCTCGCGGGTGGTCAGCTCGGACTCCCACTTGGCGGCCCCCTCCTCCCAAGCGGCCGAGGCCAGCACCACGTCAGCACCTCCGTCTCCCAGAGGATCAACAGTTCCTCCCGGGCTTCCAGGTCCGCCGTCGTGATGCCGACGTCGGTCTCCCTGATCGCGACGTCCTCCTCCCGGCTCTGGAGCCCCTCCTCCCGGTGTTGGAGTTCGGTGCGGACCTGGTCAGCCTCGCCTTTCAGGCAGGCCAATTCAGCCTAGGAGGCTTCCATCGCCCTCTCGCGGGCCAGGACCGCCTCCTCCCGCGCTTGCGCCTGCCTCTCCCTGGCGAGCGCCTCAGCAGTCTGCTGCTGCGACGCCTCGTCCAGGCAGGCGGCTTCTTCCCGTTCCCGCGCGGCCTCCGCGCGGGTGCCCTCTAGGGCCTTCCGCTCCTCCTCCAGAGCGCGCCGCTCGCCCTCGTTGGCGGCGCGCACCGCGGCGACGCGAGCCTCAAAAAGGCGCCAGCCCGCGACAAGCCGCTCCCTCTCCGCAGCAAGGGCGGCGCGGTTCGCCTCAAGCTGCGTCATCTCCCCCGCCACGGCTGCCTCCAGCCGCCCGATCACCTCCCGGGCGCTCCCCAGCACTACTGGGAGGGGGTCGGCGAGCTGGCTGGGCGACGGCTGGGCGCTGGGTCCCCTGCGAGCCTCCTCCGAGGGGCTCGGGGTCCCCGAAAATTGCCATGCAGGCACCGCCCATGACAAGGTCGACCGTCCCACGCTCGACGCGCTCGGGGCGGACTCAGCCGGCGCCGGTTGCTCAGGCACGACCGCTGTCACCCGCTCGGGGCTGGGCGGCGCTTGTGTTTCCATCTCGGCCGGCGCGCTCAGCGGCTCCGGCTCCACCGGCGCGCTTGGCTCAGGCGCGCTCAGCTCGGGGGCTGGAGCCGGCCTCGGCGCCTCCGCCGGTGGCCTGTAGAAGAAAAACGAAGGTTAGTCTCCAAAGCCGCTCCGGGCGAGGTATGCTCAAGAAGAAAGGGGGGAAAACTTACGCAGATTTGGGTCCTCGGTATTGCCATCTCGATGGCGGGATCCTGTACCCCGGGCCCGATGGCGTGGGACCGGAGTCCTCCCTCCTCCTCTTCCATGGGGGGCTCTGCGGGGCCGCCGTGCAATCTCCGGGCTCCAGACCAGGCCCAAGAAGATCAAGGTCTGGTTCCAGAACCGCAGATGTTGCCCCCACCAACGGCCCCGCGCTGGACGACTGACCGCCCCGGCCAACCTCCTCGCCAGGCACAGGAACAAAAGTCCGGGGGCGCTTCCCTCTATCCCCCGGCGCTATCGCCGCCCCGCTGTCGGCGGCGCCTCCTTCTCCGGCTTGGCAGCTGCTACCCGCAGCAGCCCCACCGCTGGCCTGCGGCTCGCCGTCTGCGGCGCCCGGGCCACCGGTCTGCGCCAGATCACTTGCGACCTCCTCGCCAGCTGCCTCGTCCACCCCGGGGATCTAAATGGTCCCGGGGTTTTGGCACCCTGGCCTGTCGACCAGCCTCTAGGCGTCGAACTCCGGCAGCTTCGCCTGCAGCGTCACCCGGTCAGGATTGGCGCAGAGCACCAGCTCCTTCCACGGGAGCTCCGCCCGGCTCAGGTCGTCCACCCCGATCACCACCCGGAGCAGGCCCCTCAGCGCTGGCCTGCCCAAGTCCCACTCCTCGCCGATCTGGGTCCGGGTGATGTCCTGGGGGCCAGTGTAAAACCAGCAGGGTCGGGCCCGTTCCCGCAGGGGCGCCAGGCGGCAGCGCAGGTAGTCCGCCACCACCATCACCGAAGTAAGCCCAGCCTGGTGCAGGAAGTCGATGCGCTCCAGAACCGGCGCCATCCGCGCGTCCATCTGCGGCGGCACCTCCCAGGTCACCTTCTGGGGTTCCGCCGCCATCTCCGGTAGAGTCAGACGGTCGTGGGGGCTGACGTCGATGTAGAACCAGTCGCGCCGCCAGTCCTCCCACTTGCTTCGCAGCACCTGGGGAATGTATTGCTCCCCCAGGCCGTCCCGCAGCCGGAAGTTGCAGCAGCCGGCGACGTCCGCGGTGGAGAGGCCCCTCTTCTTCCCGGTCGACCGCAGCACGAAGAAGTGCCGAAAGAGCGTCACCGACGGCGGCACCCCCACGAACATCTCACAGAGGTGGGCGAAGACCGCCAGGATGACGACGGAGTTGGGGCTGAGATGCACCAACTGGATCCCGAACGTATCCAGGATCTGGAGAAAAAACGTCGAAAATGGCGGCACCAGCCCGGCTGCCACGAAGGAAGTAAAAAGAACGATGCGCCCCGGCTGGTTCGTCACCGGTGGGAAGCTCGCCGGCGCCACCACCGAGGCCCCCCGCTGGCCCTCGGGAACCATCAGCTTCCGAACCTTGTCCGCCGCCTCCTCGTTCACCAGCCGGGACTCCGGCAGTATGCTGTCGGGGGTCTGGTCACGGCGGCTTCCTCCTGCTCTCGACATCTCATCGGGGTGGGGGATGATCTGGACGGTGGGGGAAGAAGGGTGCTCTGATCGCCTAAGGAAAGTCTAGGGCTCAGGAGCGTAAAGAAGGCAAGAGCTTGATCGCAAGATGGCGTAAAGAGGGGGGCGGTTCGCTCCCCTCCTCCTTTTATACCCCAGGGAAATTCAAACGTCGCCTGCCACGGCGCGCTCGGTGGGACGGTTTCCTCGGTCAGCGCAACCGCCAGGTGAATCTCCCACAGGTCGTGCAATGTCAGCAGTTGCTAGGCGTATTTTCCTCGATTTGCGCGGTTGCCACGCGTGCCGCCTTCCTCGTTATCACGCGCCGCCCGTCCCGTTGTCACATGCCTCGGGAGTCGTTTGGACGCGCGTCCGTTCGGCTCCCCGTTGGGCCGTACCAGAGGCCTGGACCGGAAGGGCCACCGTCTAAAAGCTCGCCACGTGGCATTAGTACCGGCTTCGGCCTCATTGACGACGAAGGGCCCATCCGCAGTCTCTGGCCATTGCCTACCCATGGGCCCGGGGGCTGCTGTCGGTGTATCAGGAACTGGGGGTCCCCGAATCCCGAGGCCAGGCCAGCAATCCGCCACATGGTGCCATCCCGCGGAGTCTCCACTGCCAGGTAAAAAAGATCGAGTCCCGGGAGAGGGCGCTCGGGGCCACAATCGGTGGTCCCCGAGTACCCCAGTTCCCCGATGATCCACGAAGTCTAAGTGCCGGGAAGAAAGTGCTCGGGAAGGTGTGTGGTGACCTCCGAGCACCCAAGTCCCCCGACGACCAGGAAAGCTAAGTACTAGGAGAAATGTACCCGGGGCCGCTAGCGTTGGCCCCCTGGGCACCCAAGTATCTCGAGGACCCACGAAGGAAGTTCCGGGAGAGAGTGCTCGGGGCTGCATGCAGCAGCCCCCGAGCACTCGGTTCCCCGCAGATCCGTACAAGTGTGCCCGGGAGAGAGTGCTCGGGGAGGTGAACAGTACCCCCGAGCACTCGGTTCCCCGAGGACAAGAAAGGGCATTCTCGGGAGAGAGTGCTCGGGGAGGTGAACAGTACCCCCGAGCACTCGGTTCCCCGAGGACAAGAAAGGGCATTCTCGGGAGAGAGTGCTCGGGGAGGTGAACAGTGACCCCCGAGCACTCGGTTCCCCGACGACCCAGAGAGCCCCCTGACAGTGGCCCCCGAGGGGGCCCACCGATGAGGTGTCAGCCAGTCAAAGGCCCAAGGCCGCATTTAAAGAGCGTGCGTGGCCTGTCACCTCCAACTGCTCCCGCCGCGCTCAGCGTCAGTCCCTGCCACGTCCTGGCAAAAGGGCGTGGGGTTATTAATTGCACGGGTCCCATCCCGTGTCATCCGGCCCGTCTCGGGATAACGTCGTAAGGGCCGAGGCGTTCCGTCTGCCGCGTTGCTGTGGTAGGGGAACAAGACAGGGCGGGTACGCCGGGCAGCTCTGTGGCTGCCCGGTGGGCCCTCTCCACGGCGCCCGTTGCCAGTGCATTTATGGTGACGGACGACCGGGTGTGGGACGCATTTTCCACGCCTGGTCATTTCACCCAGAGGAAATGATGACGCCCTTTTCATTTATGGTGTCTCGGAACTCGTGCTCCCCCTCCCGTTCGGGGCACGCTACTGCCGGCGGGTATTTAAAGCCGCCGGTGGCACAAAAGAAACAATAGCTCAGAAGTGTGGGAAAACAAAGTAAAAAAGAAACAACGGCTGTGAAGTGAACAACACAACACAGCACAGAAGGAAAAGAGAGAAGAGAAGATCACAGACCGAAGAACAAAGAGCCACAGGCTCTAAGATAGATAAACATTCTTGTAACCAGCAACATCCTTGAGGGACTTCCTCAGGGCATTTATAGTATCCATACAGGAGTAGGGTGTTACGTTCCCGTGCGGCCCGAACCTGTCTAAACACCAGTGCATTTACTCCTTTCCACATTAGATCACTCCGCACCGCTGGCCATCACAATCATACCCATTTATTTCTCAGGCGAACATATTCAGGATCATCCCCCGACCGAATCTCTAAAAAGGGGTCCCCCAGGATCCCTGCGACAGGAGTTCACCCTCTGACAGGGATGGTTGTGGAATACCCATGGGCAAAGCATAGTCTTAGGCGTCATGACTGAGGGGCTAAGCCCACTTTTTTGGCATACTTGGATTCATTGCCAGCTTTAGTATGTGAAAAGAAAGAGATATCACCTTTCACTTTATAGAATTTACTGTTGGAAACAAATTAATTAATTTGTCACCACTGAAACTGCTTAGAGTGTCGCTTGTAGGAAAGGAAAATATGAGGTGGGGGATTACATAGTTATCACTTGCTTTTTTTAAAAAAAAACTATTGTTTGAAACAAAACAATTTGTCGCAAATGAAACGAAACAAAGTGTCGTTTAGTAAAGAATAATGTGATGTCTCAATGTTTTTCATCCTATTTTTTTAAAATATTATATTATTGGAAATAAAATAGTTCAATTACGAATACAGAAGATTCAAGTGTCTTTTGTAGAAAGAAAAGTGATATATGGAGACGAAAGAGATACAACTTTCTTCTACAAAAAGCAATTGTTTGATTCTGTCGCAAATGCAGCAGAATACAATGTTGTTAAATCTTTCTTCTAGAAAAGCTACTATTTGAGCTCTACCCCAAATGCAACGGACTATTGTGTTGTTTGTAGGAAAGAAAACTATGACGTGGAGCGATTGATGAGTCATCACTATGTTTTTAGGAAGGCTTTTCCTGGAAGCCAAATAATTATTTTCCAAATGCAATGATATTGTGCGAAAATGGAACGTGTAGGAGTAATCACTCTATTTAAGAAGGTGATTGTTGCAAAATAATAACTCTGTCAAAAGTGAACCCATTTTCGTATAATCTGATTGATAAATATGTCGTTTTTCCATGATTTATCCTTGAAAAATATTGCTTCTACTTGTTAAATATAACTAGGTGGATTGAGTTGCCTACACCGCGTCCATTTTTTTTTGCACAAAATATGACAAAAAAGACTAAAAAATTAGATTCACCATTTTTGGACATCTCAATATTTATTTACTAATTTATTAATATTTAACACATTCATTTAATTATAGGAAAACAATGGTACTTTCATACATGCACATAATTTTAACATGTAGAAGACAGTAAAACTAAGCTAACTAAATTTGTTTCATATTTTTTTGAGTTTTAAATATTTTCCTATGCATTTTAGATTATTTCAGCCGATTTATCAATATAACTATTATTCTGAAAATTTGCAAAAAATTATGTGTATGTATGTATATGGATACATATACGTATGAGTATATATACCTACACAGATGTACATGTATACGTATATATGTATATATATACAGATACACATACATATCCTACATAGATATATGCGGGACCCACATGCACAGCAGTACAGTAATTTGATCCTTAGAATTGTTTCAATTCTTGGCCTTTAATATATGTAATAGATTAGTTAACGCAATGTTTAGTTGTGCGTAGAGTTTCCAAAACTATTAAGAACTACACTTTCAAGAACTTGTCAGAAGTCACAGAAAATTAAACCACACTTTTAAGGGCTGGAACTATATTGGCATGTGTGGCCCACTCGGTATTGAGACAACGTGCTTTTATTTCCTCTGGATCATATTGGCAAATAATGCAACTATCCAAGTTACATATACTATTTTTTGGCCGGAAAATCCAAGTTGCATTTTTTGTGTTTCTGGCCTTTGCCCATCTTCTCATTTTTGGGCGATGCAATCTACTATTAAAAAGCACCATTTCCATCATTGCCCTAATCACGTTTTTCGAGTAACCAATTCCGAATAATAACTAATAGTTGTGCACTGTGCGCATCATGATTATGTGATGTACACTCCGTTTTTTCTTTTTTTCTCTAGGTAGCATGTATGCTCTTAATTTGTATTTTGATAATTAATGATAATATTTACATATAAACTAATATGTTTATTTGAGATATGAGAAAGATTAATCCCAAAATTGTTGAGGAGCTAGAAGAGGCTTGTGCGGAAGATATGACAATGGCTAGCTTAAGTCAAATATATAAGATGTAGGACATTTTCTTTTGCCGCTCAATAGTGATTAGAGAAGAAAAATGATCCTATTGATAGAATATGTCGTACTATTAAGAGGGGTTGATGCTCATTTACTTGAGGTATCAAAAGTGTTGTATTGCTCAAATTTGCATTTCATGCTAGAATGAGGAATTCATTTTGAGAGAAACTGGAAAGCCCTACCGTTTATGTGTTCTGTGTGCCTGGAGGTATAACTGCCAGAGGTCGGCGGTCTGACTACCTTGTGTGCAAGGGCAATGTCTCTATGGTTGACCAAGTGTTATGGTCTTGCAGTCTGACCGTGGTCATCCTAATCTAACTGCCATAACGAACAGAGAGTTTGAAGTCTCTGTTCTGGCTCGCGGTTTGATCGTGATCATACTGGTCTAATCGCCATAGCGAACAGAGAGTTAGGAGTCTTTGTTTGGACTCACGGTCGGACCATGGCTAGGGTATGAGCCAGTTCAAATGAAGTTCAGAATTAGAGCAATCATTGCTCTGAAGTAGCCGTTGGGGTGGTCTGACTGCCATGTGTGTTGCGATCTAACCACTAGGGACTCAGAGGTGCCAGACATTGTGTAATGGCTACATTCTGACATGTAACCTATATATAGTCCTCTTACTAGATCAAGTATTCTCTCTAGCTCGCCCATTTTAATCCCTTAATCACTTAGCATTCCTCTCTCCCTCTCTTGGCTTAGTGGTTACATATTTGAGAGTGTGAGAGCATCTAGCGCATATCTTTGTATTGTTTGAGCTTTTATGACACTAATGATTCTTCAAGCAAGCATTATTGACTTATTACTTTTGGAGATTGCCGCCTCCTAGATGACATGGAGGTGGTGGCACCGTTGAGCCCTTCAAAGGGAATTGTGAAGGAACCTCGTGGTGATTGTGAGAGGTTTTGTACACGTCTCACAGGAGTGGTAAAATGCTACTCTAGTGGAATCGAGGTATTGAATAGTTCATTACACTAATCTGACTCAAGAGAGCTTTCTTCTCTTGGTGAGAATTCTATATTTGATAGAGGAGCAATTAGAAACTTGAACTCACCTTAACGTGGATTAGGGGTGATCGGTATATATCCAATACCACAAGATAAAATTCATTATCTCTTTCATGTGGTATCTCTTGTGATCAATTTATGTTCCTGCAATTTACCTTGTTTAA
Source organism: Phragmites australis (assembly GCF_958298935.1). Lineage (NCBI taxonomy): Eukaryota > Viridiplantae > Streptophyta > Magnoliopsida > Poales > Poaceae > Phragmites > Phragmites australis. Next base: position 12,306,403 of record NC_084944.1, on the reverse strand, counting down.
TTTATTTTTCTAGAATATAAATTGTTGCATGTCACCTTAGAATTGCAAATCTTGACATAGTTGTTTCTTTTTTTTGTAGTTGAAGTTTTTATAATTCCGCAAACTAGTATTGGTTGTTTTTCATTTAATTTTTGACACCGTTTATTCACCCGCTCTAGTCGGCATCCTTGATCCTACAAGTGATATCAGAGCATATGACTCTTTTTCTAGCAAATTTAACCATCCCAGAGTAGGATTATAGCTAGCGATGCTCATGTCAACATGAAGAAGTCACCATTCTTCGAAGGTTCAAATTATGCCTATTGTAAGGCTAGAATGACCGTTTATCTTAAGGCTATGGGTGATAAGTTATGGATATTGTAGATAAAGATTTTGCTATTATTGATCCAAATAATGTTATTGTTGAAGATAGAGAAAATATTCTTTCTAATGCTCAAAATATCTATAGCGCTTTGGATCTTAATGAGTTCAACCACATTTGCAAACTTGAGACTAACATGTGTATGTACACTTTTAGGGGGGGTATATCCTATAGGTTGTGATTTTGAGACTAACATATATTTTAAGTTATATTTTTATAGTCTTATGGAGCAATCAACATATCACTGGAGGTATGCAATGCTTAAATGCTTCAATTGGTATCATTGTCAAATCTTTTATTCATTTAAGCTACCTCTATGTATAATATAGCTTAAACTTCCTATTTTAACATATTATCTAGTTGTGCATATATTTCTTTCTCATTGTATGTATGCACACATATAGTGAGACTTTAGACTATATTATATGAGTTTTATAAATTATGATCCATATGCTTTCATAGCTTATAATTGGTATCATTTATTTATAGTGATATCCATACAATCGGTATCCTTTTATTGGATCATAATTTATAAATCTTTCTCCCATGTGCTCTAATGTTTTTTCCTTAAGTTCAACATGTGTTTTTAGCCTTTTTGGGAGATTATTGACAAAAGGGGAAGCTTGATGACCAAAACAAGATGAACAATGTGAGGATATTGTATCAACAAGCAAGGCATCTAGGAATGCTGAATTTTACAAAGGGGGAGAAGAAAAGATGCTATATACCTAGATTAACAAAAGAGAAACTCTTGCATGAATCGTTCAAGGGAGATAGTGGCAATGCAGAAAGGGGGAGCCACAACAAAAGGGGACTAAGTGGTAAGAACATGCATCCAAGCAATGTGGTAAGACTTTGTGCTCGCTTATGATTTTTACATTTGGTATCATTTATTATTTGCCACATGCTTTTGTTGTGTTGTCATCAATTACCAAAAAGAGGGAGATTATAGCGAAAATAGCCCTATTAGGTCATGATTGTGATTTTGGTGATTAATGACAATATAGTTAATGGGACTAACATGTTTGTTAAGAATATATGTTAGTAGGTCTTATGGATGCAATACATGAACAAGTCACTGCAGTCGGGATAAAGTTGGACTGAATTGGAGAAGTCCTAGGAAAATTTGCCTCACCCGATGGTCCGGTGCTCTGGGTGTTAAACTCACCGGAGCATATTTGACAAAGAGAAGAGAGGCCTGAAGATGTCACGTCCCAAATCCGTAATCACGTAATTAAGCATAATTATGCTTCTTAAGCATTATTTTTAATTTTGTGTAATTGTATTTTGGAACATGCAATTCGTTTAGAGTCAATCGGGCAAGAGAAAAAATTTTGGGAGAGAAAATAATGAAATTCAGTTAAAACAGACCTCTTCCTCTTCCACGTGGGCCCTCCTGGCTAGCCCCACCATCCCAACCATCCAAAGGGGCAACACCCACCTGCTCTCCTCTCTCTCCCTCAGCTCACTATCTCGCCACTATGCTCCCTCTCCCTCTCTCTCAAGCACTTTCTCCTTTTCCTCCAAAATCCCACCTCAAGAGAAGGAATTGAGGTGCGTATGTGGTGTATACGCAATCACTAGCTCGTAAGCTATCCATCCCTCCAATTCATTTTCGTTTTCCCGAATGATTCGAGCCGGTTTTGATTTCTTTTCGTATTCATGGTTAAAGCACAAGAAGCACCAATGTTCTTCCTCTTCTTGAGCTTTCTTCCTTCAACCGACGGTCCCCAAGCTCGGCAAAATATTTTGGGTGAGTCCCCTAGGCATCTATGGCAAGAATCCGTGTTTTGGTTGGATAGATTTCGAATTTGGAGTTAGATTTGTGAAGTTCATGAGTTCTTGAGGTTTTGGACTAAATTAAAGGATTTGGGGAGATTTGAGTTAGGAATCGTGTTGCTAGTTTGATGAGTGAATTCTAGACTCTCTAAACTATCTCAAACATATCTCCCTTTGGATTGGAGAAGCTCGCAAATCAAATTGGCTATTTTTCCCCATGAAGAACAGCTGTTCTGGAAAGTCCGAAGACGCGAAATTTTTTTCGGAGACTCTGCAGTCCGAAGACTCCGCAAAAATTCATGGATACTCCGCAAAAATGCGCAGTCTCCACATAAATTTGCGGAGGCTCTGCAATTACGATGATGCGAGACTTGCAAAATTCATAATAAATTCTCCATAGCTCCAAAAATTATGAAACTAATTTTGTTGATTTCACAATAACGTCCTTTACCTATTAAAAATTTCCCCAACTGTTAGATAATTAATTAATATTTTGGGATGAATTAATTAAGTTAAAGCTTCATTAATTCACCGTTAATTATTTACAAGTCCAAAATTGGTGAATCTAATTTTGCCAGTCTTCTTATGACTTTTTCTAACTAGGAAAAATATTCATGCATTATAAAGCATACTTTTCATGACTTTTCTTCATATACATATGGTGATATACATTGTTGCACTCCATTCATGTTCATCATTGCACGTGTTCTTGTTTAGTGAAAGAAGAACCGACGAGTGACCCAGTCGTGGTTGAAAGTGACGCCAACCCTCCCGAGTTCTGTGAGTGTTGTGTGTGAAGTATCAGGCGGTTACCTGAGCAGCAAGGCAAGCATCTAAGCATATCACACCATTTGAATAAATTGTTGAGTCTAAATTGATATATTATGCTTTATGTATATTCGCATGTTTAGTGAGTCAATGTCGAGTCGATGTGGGTAGAACCTATATTGATGCATGATCTCTACCTTGACTTATTGATGAATCTGTATCTTTAACCTGGGCTTCATATAATGTTGTTAATATAAAAATGATATGAGATGCTTAGCAATACATAGGTCATCGGTAGAAGTCAAGTGGTGGACAGTTCCATGGCTTGCGAGCTATAGGTTTACTTATGGTTTATACTGCAAATATTGATGATGGTTGGATGAGTGGTGAGGATAAGATGAGATGTGGACGATGTTAGGGGTATCATCTATTTTGAAGGAGGTTCCCAGGGTAGTTCGGGGAGGGAGCTCGATACCATAGACCGCTTTGCATCGGTTAAGCACCGACTGTTGGCCGTCGTTGGCTTAAGCACTTACTGTACTCACCACTTGCTGATCTAATGGTAAGGTAAGTTGAATACCTCTGTAGCTATGGTCATTTGGGCCTGAACATTGACAGTGTGAGCAGACAGGCTTGTAGAGGTATCTAGTTTGCTCCGGGAGTGATTCTGGATACCTCCACACCGAGCGATGAATGTATCAAATGGTTGGGACTTATTGGGAAAGGTTGTCACGAGTACCCACTTGTGTGCACTTTAGTGAGTGGCACAAGCCGAATGGTCCTCATGTCGTGTGGGTAAAGGAGTATCCCCATGCAGGGTGTAAAAACACTTTGAAATACTGCGCTCTCGGTCATGAGCATTCTTTTTGTCCATACGCACTATTGTAGAGTTTTGTTGTAGGTTAATGGTGGTATTGGTGATGGTTGGAAAATATTGATGTTGGCTCTGATATATTACCCTTGGTTGCTTTTACACTCACATACTATTGTTGATTTCAATTTATGTTGGTTAAGTATAGGTGCTCACACATATGTCTAGGTTGCTTAAGCATATTAAATGTACTTAACATTGTGGTCGTTTTCTTGCTAATAGCTCAACGCATGATCCTTGAAGTCGGGTTATTTATATGTACCCTATATGGATTAAGTTTTGCGAGTACCTTCGTCCTCAGCTGCTCTACAAGTTTTGCAGGTGAGGAACATGTGGTGTTTGGATACTTCACGCCTACCGAGGGTGGTGGTGGGCTTGAGTAGTACATCCTACTCACTTGGCGTGCTTTTGTGATGGAGCCTAAGTGCATATGGCTCCATCCTCCTTTTGTTGTATAGCTTTTAGTCTTCCACTTCTTAGTTTCTTTTGCTGGTTAGGAGTTGAGCATGTTTTAGTCTTCTCCTAGCTCTCTTTTGCTGTAAATTATAATAACTTGTTGCATGCTTAAGAACCGTAATATAATGTTAATTATTCGCTTTTTCTTAAGTTTTATTGTGATGTATATGTTGGAAAGGCATGTGTTCCGATCTTGAACACAAAACATGTGCTGGGACTATCAGGATGATATTTTGATTAATCATCAAGGTTGTGATTATAAATAATGATCCTCCTAGTGATTAGTTAGAATATTATGTAGACGGTTCCTCACAGAAGACCTCACCGGAAGGTTCGAGAATCAGAGAAGATACAGACCAGAGCATTTCGTCTAGAAAAGGTTGTAGCCATTGAAGTTGAAGATCCAAACACCGGATAATCCAGTGATCAATGTGTTGCATACACCGGACAATAAATAGTGCAAATGGACAGAAGGAGTTCAACACACCGGAAGGTCATGTGTATGTGTTGTACACACCGAAGGCTTAATACCGGACTAATTTACAAAGGGTGCCAAGTGTTGAAGAACAAAGTTTAAGGCACCGGATGGTCCAGTGATGGATCCTGTGTACACCAGAGTATTATTTCCAGAGAGGGCTGCATTGGCTCGGTTGGCTGAAGTCAACTCACTGGATAGTCCGGTGATGAAGTGATATACGCTGGATGCTTACACCGGAGCAATTTACACAGAGAGGATGCAGTTGGCTCAGATTCGAAGTATATACTCACTGGATAGTCTGCTGATGGAGATGAATTATGCACCGAAATGTCTGGTGTTGACAGAGGCTTGAGTGGGGTTCCAACGACTAGTTTGTGAGAGTGTACTCACCGGATGATCCAGTGTTCGTACTATTGTTCTTACCAGATCATCCAATGTTACCAACTTTGCTGAGTCGTTGGGTTAACGGCTAGTGCGCTGGTTTGAGGCTATAAATATCCCCCACTCAGTCATTTGAAGGAGTGGCATGCTACTGGAGTCCAGAGAAGTTCATGTACACTTGAGAAGACATCCAAGCCACCAAAGTGCTTAAAGTGATTATCCAAGGTGATTAAGCACAAGATTAGTGAGTGATTAGTGTTTATAGGCCTATAGAGAGTGTTGCTAGGTGATTGCTGCCTAGAGAGTGGATCAAGGAGTGATCCAACCTTGTACCAAGTGGTATGCTGCACCTTGGAGTCCTAGTGGCTCACCGGTAAGCTTGTTGACTCTCTGACTTGGTGTGGAGCGGCGGCAAGACGATTGTGCAGGGACGCGGAGACCCTTGCCTTGGCGGCTCAAGCTCCAAAGTGATCACGGTGACAAGGAACCGGAAGAGAGACTAGTGGTGAACCTTGCTTTGGTGGCTTGGTGGTTCATATGGGTTGAGACCTTATCTTTGTGACTTGGTAGCTCAATAGCCGTGATTGGGTGCCGACCGTGAGCATATCCTTAGTGGAGCTTCAACGTGGACTAGGGGTGGTATTCATACCATCGACACCACGGAAAAAAAATCCTTGTGCCGAGTTTGCTCCCTCTATTTTATTTACATTTCTGCATTTAAATTCTTACTATTTACCTTCTTAGATAGGTTGCAAGTGCTTTGATCGGTAGAATAGACACACTAGATAAATCTAGAGCATATTTAGATAGAATTTGATATAGGTTTGTCTTATGTTGTTTTTGGAGCTAAAATAGTTCTAAGTGTCCTAATTCACTCCCCCCTCTTAGGACATTACTGATCCCTTCACCATCACATCAACTAGGCATGTCTTTTGTTCGCAAGCAATCGCTTCAAATAGTGATTATAGGGAAATACCGCACCACCTTAGCAGGATGTCTTTTCTTCTTACGGTTCACAGCCACATCATTATCATTATTGTGCCGCTTATACCATGATGCTCCGCACACCGGACATGCATCTAATTCTGAAAAATCTTTGCGATACAATATTTTGTCATTTGGACATGCATGAATTTTCTCTATTTCCAAACCCAACAGGCATACAACTTGCTTGGCCTGGTACATGGTTTCAGGCAACACATTCTCCTTTGTTAGCAAGTCATCCAAGAACTGTAACAACTCATTGAAGCACTTATCCAACCAACCGTTGCTAGCCTTTAATTGTAGCAATGTTAGCACCGTATGCAACTTTATGTGCTCATTCTTATAGTTCAGGAACAAGGGTGTTTTAAAATCCTCTATCATATGTTAGAACTTTTGATGTTATTTTTCACTGGTCAAGTCCCCCCTTCTATCACGCAACATATGATCTATGTCATCTTCATAGTCGTGGACCAAAGTATCTTCGAACACCGGCATATCATTGTCTTTATTAGCCATCATATCATTGCCTCTATCTTCTTCAACAATGTGTTGTCCTTCATGTTCAAACTCCTCATCTTCATCATGTTTGGTCCAACGTGTATAATCAGGTTTGAAACCCTTTTGAAGCAAATGTGCACGGATTTGCTCTATGCTTGAAAACTACTTCTCATTTTTTCAATCAGTACATAAACAACATATATAGCCATCACAATTAATTGACTTGTACGCCGCAGCAACGCTAAAAAAAGATCCCATACCGTTAAAAAGCTCTGGACCATTACGATCAGTATCCTACATCCATATTTGGTTTATCTATAATTTATCAATTATTATAAATCCATTGCATTAATATGAAACAACAATCAATTTAATTAATTATTATCAACAATAGAATATAATGCTAAATAATGATAAATAAATTCATCCCTAGAATATAATGCAAAATAAGTGCATGGAACAAGCACATTTTTTCAAAATCTAGAGCAATCTAACAAATAAATCTAAGTACAAATAAAATATATATAACCTAATTACCTAGATAATGTATACCTAAAATTGATTAGCTTAAATTCACTAGGTCACTTAGAGCTCTAACTCCTTTAAAGTTCATCATCATGGAACTAGCACAGGTTTCCAAAACCTAGAGCAATCTAGCAAGTAAATCTAAGTACAAATGAAATATATATGAACTTACTAACCTTGGAGCACCTAGGTCATGTGGATTTCAACAAATTTTGAAGCCTCGTCGTGCAAGCTCACCGCAAAGAGCCGCTGCATGTCGAGCAGAGCCGTCGAGCAGAATAGAGCTCTTCTATCCTGCTCAGTCTCAGGGACAGAACCATTATATACTGTGACACATCATTACCGGTCCATAACACCAACGGTAGTGATACAACACTGCCGATTTTTCTAACCAACCGATAGTGATAACACAAGTATCATTGTCGGTATATTATATGAACCGACAGTGTTATATCACTGCTAGTTTGTAATAAAACCATCAATGATAGTATTTATCACTGTCAGTTCTCAACAGCTCACCGATTGATCGGTGGTTGGACCTTGTGAACTGGTAGTGATACCTTATCACTGTTAGTTATTTTTAAACCAACAGTGACGAGAGGGTGTGGATGACCTTTTTTTAAGTAGTGAAATATGAAAATCTATTATATGCCGTAGCATGTGTCTATAGCATATAGATCCAGATCCCACATATCATTGACTCAACCAATGGCATATAAAGGGATTATGGAAATTTGTAGTGGCACTAGAAGAATCCCTTTTTCTTCTTCTTCTTTGGAGTGAGTGTGTGCCATAATGAGTTCTTACGTCATCAATTCTCAAGGGAACCTAAGCTGCTATCTCCCGTTTTTAAGAGCTACTCCAACATACCATCTATAATGCACCATCCATATCTCCATATGTATTGACATCTATAAAGATTTTCCCTTCATATTACTCAACCACTCTAACAACACATCCATATTTCACCATCCATATTCTCTCTTCCATTTTTAATTGTATTTTATAACTAATAATATATTTGTAACGACTATATTTTGTAACGACAATATGAAATCTCATTTAAAACTTTGAGTAACTATTGAAAAGAGAAAGAATTTCACAATAAATTGCGAACAATTTAAAACATAATGTGAAATTGATGTGCTATTAAGGAACTCAAAAATACTATGCAACATAGAGCTGTCAATAATTTTAGAAATTAGTACATTAGTTTATATGAATATTCATGGATTTTTCCTAATTTTTTGTAATTAAATTTATGCCCTAAAAATTCAAGAAATGCAAAAAAAAAAGTTAAATTTGGAGAATTTTCATTTAAAATTTGTAAGATATTTTTAGTGGGAACTAGTTAAAATAGATTCTTTGTTATTTATTCAATTAATACAAAAATCGTTATGATTTTAGAGCTCTACAAAGCCACTTTTTGACTTTATAAAAGAGAAGGGAAGAAATAATTTTTTCTAGTAAAAGCTAATTAACTGGCTGCAGGCCTCTCTCTCACCTCTAGACAGAGTATGTGGTTGCTAGATGGTGGCCAGGGCATGACACGCTAGATTTGGCATACGGGCAAGGCGATTTGGAGAGCATCTATAAATAGCGTGTGTTACTATGTCTGTTGGAGGCTGGTTTTGAAGCTGCACACGCTACTTTGAAGATAGAGACAATGATAGCGTGAGTGTTGGAGTTACTCTAAAAGGGAAAATAAAAGACGCTCTATTTGACTACATATTAATTTCCAATGCAGAAGTGGAATTAAAAAATCATACTAATAGGATACGGATTTGACTATATATTAATTTCCAATGCAGAAGTGGAATTAAAACACATTAATATAATAGGATTTAAGAAGAAATGTATCTGTTTCAAAACATAAGGAATAGCCGTTCAAAAAAACGCAGGAATAGAGTTTCCCTTATGGTGACAGCTCTTGTATGTTTTGCTCACAAAGTAGGTTCTGATTCATAAAAGGAGTAAGCTTGTTTCCGATCTGTCGCAGACATGCTATGGAATAGTTTCTTGGATGTACAATTTTAAAAATTTACGACCCAATAAAATAAAGGAAAATAATTCCATATGAATCGGAACCTATATTGTTCCTGCATTCTACCTGAATGACCATTACTATTAATTTCTTCTGTTTTACCGTTCTCAAATTTTGTAAATGGATTCTTATCAAATTCCTATGTATTTACATTCTGCGTTCAAAAGCCTACAAAAGGTGGTTGAACAGAGCCTGTCAGGTGGGACCCAGCTGCTAGGTTCGCGTGCCACCTATTCGCCGGCCCCACCACGCCACAACGATAAACATAGGAATAATATCCCACTTCGGATACTGGGAAAGGGTAATAAGCGAGAAAGAAAGGAGAAAGGAGCGCAGCAAGAGGAGAGATGGCGGCGAGGCGCGGGCGCGAATGGGACGGGGACGAGCTGGGCGCGCCGCCGTCGACGCCGCTCGCTGCGCCCGTCGTCTGCCTCCTGCGCTCCGCCGGGGACCTCGCCGCCGGCGCCTTCGTCGGCTCGCTCGTCGGATACGGTTTCTCCTTCCCTCCTCCTCCTTCCCCCGGTCGTTTCAATTCGCCCCCTTGCTCTCTTTAAGTTTGGATGTCCTCGTCGTCGAGCCCTACTAGTTTGTTCCGGGCGTGTTAGCTCGAGTGCTGTATGAAAGATTCGGACTGCTTTTGGGGAGTTGTGGGAAGAACATGAATCATCGTCCTGGATGAGGTTAGTTGTGTGGTAGGTTAGGATGGGAAGGGAATACGATTGCTCTGATTATATCTTGAAATTGGTGGTTCTATAGATGAATCGGCAATATTGTAGGAAGGTAGAGAAAGAATGGATGCTACACTGAATTGTATTGATCACAGTGATGCTGTTAATATACATGTACAAGAGGCTAACGGCCTCGGTCAGCTATAAGGCCCCGTTTGGATGCGTGGATCGTTTCAGATTCAAGCTAGAATCAGGCAGAGAGGCATCCAAACGGTCTGCGTAGAAACGTGTCCAGCTGAAATGTTCCAGGGAATCAGCGGAGTCCGTTTCTCCCGATTCAGCCAATAGCTCTGTTACAAGATGCCTCAAAAATCCATATTTTTAATCTCTTTCCCCTATAGTTTTAGACCTTCTAAAAGACTCCAAAAAATCAACCAATTTTTATGTAGGTTCTATAATCCGTAAGCAACCCATTTTAACTAGTTGCACTTAAAAAACCTGAACAAAATTCAAATTCAAATTCATTAAAGTTGACTGTTTTTGCAGCTTCTTCGAATTTTTAGAGCTTTAAAAGGATTCCCAAAATTAGGAAAAATTCACCAATATTCATCTTAATTAATGGACTAATTTCTAAATTTATCGCCAGCTCTAAGTTATATTGTGAAATTTCAAGTTTCTTCACATGACCTCACTTGTCTGGAATTTGATCAATTCCAATTAAATTCAAATGCATGCAACAATTGCTCAAAAACGATAAGAGATGATGCTCATGCTGTGTATGTATGTCAATTATTGTTAATGTAATGTTGTTATTGCAAAAAATAGTATATCAACAAAAGGCAAAATGGTCAATTGCACCACGATTCTCTCTTTTAAGAAACTAGATCCAGACAACTAGCCAAATGGTTTCCAAAGGTGATTGAGTCACCAGAGAAACGTTTCTAGAGAGAATCCGGAACCAAAACATTTCTGGGAGAAACCGGAACCCTATCAAATGCACCCTAAACATGGATCACGAGCTAGACACGTAAGTTAACACCCCCCCCTCCCCAAGCAGTCTGTACTTTGTCACCAGCGATGAAGGAATTGAACAAATCGCTGGACAACCGATGATGAACTGGATTGCGAGCCATGTAAACCGCGGACACGTTTGCAGTAAACAATGGAAGCTTTGTTGATGACGCAGTGAAGTTCATTGAGCAACTGATGAAGCCAACAACATTATGCTACCGCGTTCACCATGACGTGGTATTCGGCTTTGGCACTTGAATGGGACACCGTTTGGACAGCCAACTAATGAGGGAATCATCGAGATAAACGCAATAGCCTGAAGTCGATCAACATGTATTTGGGCATTCGGCCCAGTCCGCATCGGAGTAGGCACATATGTCCAACAATAGCAAGACTTGGAGCTGGAGGCTGAACGCCGTCGTTCCATGTACATACCGCAGTATCCTTTTGAGCAACGCCAGGTGACAGTCCTCCGGATCATGCATATGCAAGCAAGCCCGCTGAACAGCATATGCAAGGGCGTGTCACTGTTAGGTACTTGAGGGCTCCGGCAAGGCCTCGGTAGTCGGAGCTATCGATGTCGAGGTTGCCGGAATCTGCAGCAAGTTTAGGCTTGGTGTTGATTGGCATGGGCGCTGTCTTGCATGTTGTCATACCTGCGTGTTCCAATATTTCCTCAGCATAGGTTTGTTGTGACAGGAAGAAGCCCTTGGCGAAGTGCGTCACGTTGATGCCGATGAAGTAATGGAGGTGGCTGAGATCCTTAATCGAGAACTTGAACTGCAAGTCGTGGACGATGTCATGGAGCAAGGCGCGTGTCGAGGCAGTCAACAATATCGTCGATGTAGAGGAAGAGTGGTGTTGTTGCCGAGCCACAGTGTAGGGTGAAAAGGGAGGCGTCGGAGCGCGAGGCAATGAACCCAATCGTCGTGGTGTAGTTGGCAAAACATAGAAACCATACGTGTGGTGCCTTCTTTAGCCCATACAAAGACTTTGAGAGAAGACACATAGTCAAGGTGAGCTTGATCAACGAAGCCAGCCGGTTGTTTGCAATACACTTGCTCATCCAAGTGCCTATGTAAGAAAGCATTGCGGACATCAAGTTGGTTCGGGTTTGCAATCATGAGATGTTGCAATGGTAAGAACAATCTGAACTGTCCCGGGTTTGACAACGGGACTAAACGTCTCGGCATAACCAACTCCATGCTGCTGTGAGAAACCATGAACGACCCAACACGCTTTGTACCTTTCAAGACTGCCATCCGCATGAGTCTTGTGTTTGAATACCCATTTCTCGCTCACCACGTTGACATGTCTTGGCCTGGGAATGATCTGCCAAGGGTGGTTCGCCACGAGTGCATCAAATTCTTCTTCATTGTTGCATGCAAGTGTGGGCCGCGGGACGCAACCTGTATAGAGGGAGGGAGTGGCGAGACGATAACAATAGTGGCAACGTTGGTAGTGTAGCGAGGATTGGGTTTGAACACACTTGCACGCCCACGTGTTGTCATCGGGTGCATTGGTTGAAGTGGCGAATGGGTAGGCATTGTGGTGCTGGATGAGGAGGCCGTCGGTGGTGGCGCAGGTGACGCTTGAGTGTGTAGATTGCAGGCACTGGAGTCAAGCGTGGCGCGTGTTGCGGCGGTAAGTGCATGGCGAGTGTGCTGAACGGGCGGATTGCGGAGCGCAAGTTGAGGCTGTATGTTGAGGGCGTCACAGGGTTGATCGTCGACCAGAGCAGGATGTGGCAGAGATTGCGATTGTTGTTGAGCAAATGGAAAGATATGCTCATCAAAATAGACGTGTCAGGAGATGATGACACGCCTAGTTTGAAGATTGTAGCACCGATAACCACAATGATCGGGCGGGTACCCAAGGAAGATGACGATGTGGCTGTTAAGTTTGGAAAACATAAACAACCAAAAACACACAAAATATTGTAGTCTGGAGGAGAGCCATATAGGAGTTGGTAAGGCGTCTACAAAACTTTTGGTTTGCAAGGGCACTGATTGACCAAGTATTCCCTCCATTCAAGAATACAAGGCGTATTTTGTTTTGAAAAAAAAAATCAAATTTTATATATTTTGACCAACAATTAGTCAAATTATAAGTATGTTTAGTATATAAAAATTATACAATTAGATTTATATTTCAAAACGTTTTCACACTATATGAGTTTTGTAGCTATAAACTATATATTTTATGAGAAAACAATGGTCAAAGGCTAACTTGAAGACTGAGTCAGAACAAAATACGTATTGTATTTTTGAACAGAGGGAGTAGGAAGCAGTCTGCAATGCATCTGCCCAAAAGTGTTAGGGCATCGATGCTAAGTAGTATTGAAGGCCAAATATGCTAAGAACGGGCGAAGTCTACACCATAGTCACCGGATACAGCGTCGACCTTGCGTTCCCTGACCCTGGGACGCCATCCCGAATCGAGGGGGCACGTACGGGGTCGAAGTCCCCATTCTGGCAGGGTTGTCGCCCCGACGGATTTAACGTCAAGGACGGACAAGAATGGTGGCGGAGGCAAATCAGGTAGAGGCGGTCGTAGCCACAGCGGGAACTAGGGGGGGTGGGAGGAGATCCGGTGGCTGGCCCTGTGATCATCGAGCGACAATGATGGTGGCGGCAGGCGTTGGGGAGGGGCGGGCGTTGGGGGGAGAGGAGGCGTAGGCGGCGACAGGTAGCGGGCGGTGGGAAGGGGCGGGCGTCGAGAGGTGAGGAGGCACGGGCAGATGGAGCGCACGCTGGAGAGGAGGACGGAGGGCTCTCCATGGGATGCTCCGCTTCTGTAGAGAGAGAGAGAGAGGGAGAGAGAGAGAGCTGCTACGTGAGAGAGAGAGGGTTGTGTGGTGGAAAGGAGTAGATAAGGTTCATGAGAGAGAAAAAGGTGTTGTTGGCGGAGATGATGAGGGTATGGGCTGAGTGGGCTTTAGTTTCATAATGGATTGAACAGTGTGGCATGGGCCAAATATATTTCTTTTGTTATTTTTTGGCTGATATATATATATATATATATATATATATATATATATATAAATACCTGTTAATATTTATAGCATATGTACTTAGTCTTTACAATGAGGCATCGACCCGGATGAATCGGGGTCACCTTCTACATCGTTAATTTGTCGTCCTGAAGAGGTAAACCCTATTCGTACCACATTTTTGTTAGATGTCGACCCACGTCCCGCGACCCCGTTCCTTGACCCGATCGACCTGAATTTGTTGTGACTATGATCCACACATCACAATGCAGTAATTGAAAGAGAAATTGAGTGTTTGAATTGGAACGAGAAAATGGTAATCGAGTATGCTTGCCTAAGCGACATGTCTGGCAAGAGGGTGGTGTAGATTTATTGCAACTGAAATCAAAAGAGCTCCAGAGCTTGCGAAAGGAATCTTGACCCGGATGGTCGAAGCATTAATGCCAAGTTTCTGCGGATGTGGTGACCAAACACATGCACTCCCGGAGCAAATCAACAAGCTAGAGGGTAAAGTTCTTCCGAGTTGTCACATCGAAGCATCACCTCCTTGTCACATCGAAGCATCACCTCCTTGGTTTGTAGGTCCTTTACAGAGAAGCATGACGATCAAATTCCATAGAGATAGAGTTAGCACGAGTAAGAGCGCGAACAGGCAACAAGTTCTTGCTGATGTGTGGTGCAACAAGTATATTAGATAAATGCAGTGGACGAGAGGAAGTTGGAATAATGGTGTTGCCTGTGTGAGTGATAGGAACGGAAGCGCCATTACCAACTATGATGCCAAATGAAGAGGGAAAGGGGGAGATGGAGGAGAGATTACCACTGCTCGAAGACATGTGCGACGACGCGCCTGTGTCGAGGTACCACTCGGGAACACTAGCATTGGATGGCTGCAAAGCCATGTTGTTGAGAGCTTGGATCAGAGATGCTTTATCTCAGCTCGGTGGCACTGTAGGTGTCGGAGAAGCCATCGGTGTCGAAGTAGCATGAAGAGCCTTTGGTGGTGGAGCGCCAGGACGATCATCAAGAATGCCAGTGCCAGGAGGAGCTGTTGCACGCCCCAGTGGTCAGGCCTGAAACAGATCCGCCCATGGGTTGGTCGGGTGGGAAAGGAGGCGGTGGCAACGCAGATGTGCGCCCATTGTTGGATGATGAACCCTGACCACCGCCAGACTTGTTCTTGGTCTGCTTGCCATCGTAAGATGACGTGACAGGTCCAGAGCTGGAGGACCCACCAGACGTAGTTTGCGGCGATTGTGCGGTCAGGCTGAACGACACGCCACCACTGCCAGGAGCAAGAAGGTGGGATGGCGCTTGCGCCATGTATGGCGTAGTCTGCGCAAGACGTTTGAATTGCACAAGATGATGTTCTTCTAGGAGCAGGTAGGAGCGTGTCTGATGAAATGTGGGGAAAACAAGTTGCATCGTGAGGACGGGGATGGTGTGCTGGAAGCGGGGGTTGAGACCACTGAGAAGATTGTGGACAAGATCCTAGTCCTGCACTAGCGATCCAAGGTCGCAAAGGTTGTTGGCGAACGACTTCAACTCGGTGCAGTAGGCAAGAACCGTTAGATCTCCTTGATAGAGATTGTGGAACTCGACGCTGACGTATACCGAGCGCATTTCCTTGTTGTCGTGGAACAGGGACTTGATCGTCTACCATAGGGAGTAGGCGGTATCGTCCTTGCTTTGCACGATTTGCAAAATTTCGAGGGAGACGGTGGAGTAGAACTAGGAGACAATCGAGAAGTCATTTTGTACCCAATCTGAGTCGTCATGAGCCAGGGAGCCGTCAATGTGATCGGAAAGACCGAACTTGCCGAACACGACGTGAAAGAGCTGGCTCCATGACCAATAGTTGGACTCGTGAAGGTCCAGAATGATCGGAACATGAGATTTCATTTTGATCAACTGGACTTGAGAGGTAGGTGGGGGATTGATGGTCACTTGAGAACCAAGGTGAGGAGGAGAGCTGGCTTCGGAAGCTGAGGACGAGGAGGCGCTCATGGTGGAGGTAGGCCAGCCGAACAGAGGTTAAAATTGAATGTTGACTGATACCATGTAGAAAGGTAGAGAAAGAATGGATCCAACACTGAATTGTATTGATCACAGTGGTGCTGTTAATATGCTTGTACAAGAGGCTAACGGCCTCAACTGACTAAGGCTCGGTCAGCTATAAACATGGATCATGGGCTAGAGAACAGGTCAGTTAACAAATATGAAGAACTGTACTGGGGTCGCTTCTTTAACCACATTGTTATCTGAGGGACTGTTTGATTGCTTTAGGTAGTAGTGAATGCTTGGATTTTGTTGTCCTGATCATTGGAGAATCCTTCTGAAATTGAAACATTATAAGGTGGCATATAACTCAGAGGGGATTGAGGAAACAAACCGAGTAGGTTCTTAATTCATTCCAGAAGATGATAGCTTGTTGGAGATTAGGTTGGTGTGGTAAGATCAAGGAGACAAAATGGTGACTTTACCTCACCTCATCTCGCCTCAACCTCCACATCCATTCCGGAGCTCTCCTCCATCCCCTGTGTGGGTCGATGGAAATGGACTCCTTAGTTGGCTAGGGAAGTTATAGTCAACTGCCAACCTGAGTATGGAAGTATGGATAAACATCAAGATGTCAAATCTCTTTTTTTCTGAAAATCTAGTGTCAAAAGAAATAGAAATATTCAAATCTCAGTACCTACCTAAAACAAAACAAAAAAAGAGAGGATGAGAGGTAACTTGATGCTTGGACAAACTCTCAGGGATTTGCCCCTCCTGTTCTACATATCCGGCCAAGCTTCTCCAAGAAAATGACAACTGGCCAAACAAACAGATAGGATGACCTCATGTGACCATCTTGCCATCCCACTAATCTAGTTTGTGCTAAGGTTTCTAATATGGATAGCAGTATAGTGTTCTATTAGATTTTACTTTTAAGCTAATCTGTGTTAAATCCTGCACTGTTGAGTTAGAAATATTTGCATGCCAATTTACTGTCTGAGATAGAGAGAAATCAGCCTTCCATAACAATATATGATCTACTCTACCGAGTGCAATCAGGCTAAGGTTCTGCACTTTTTATTAGTATGTCGGCATGTGCTTTAACATTTAGTTTTATTCTCTAAAGTTCACTTATTTCTATTATTTAATTCTTTTCCAGGAAAAGGTTTGATCACGAATCAAGGTATGAAAGCTTCACTCAGCAACGCTGGATCCTCTGCCAAGGTTAATTGAACGCAATGTTCATGTAAATAGTTTGGATAATGAAATTGTTCTATCTTTTCATATAGAAGATAACTCATAATATTTCTTTTCTTTGTATTTTTGTATTAAGACTTTTGCAGCTCTGGCTGGTGTCCAAAGTATCATCATGTGCTTGTTGAAAAGACTGCGGGGGAAAGATGATTGTATGCAACTTACTTTAGTTTCATTACTATGTTAGCATATAAAGAAGCAAGTGTGCCTTATCAACTAAATAGTAAATACTTTCCTTTGCAGTTATCAATGCTGGCGTGGCTGGTTGTTCCACAGGCCTTGCTTTGAGCTTTCCAGGTACAACTACATGGAACTATAGTTAGTACTGTTTTTAACGGTATCTCCAGCATCATTGCATGGTTATTGTAGGCTGCTTTTGTAAAAACAGTGCTTGGTGCCGGTCTGCTGGATGATATTGTTGAGTCTCTTCATTTTTTCTAGTATCTACTTTCAAGCTTTCGCTGAGTAAACCTTCTGAGACCTTATTGCTATTCACACTCTTCTGACTATCTTGGTTTGTAGAATATTATTCCAATAACTTTGTTTTTTTCTGTGTTATACATGGGGATAATTTTTTAATAAAATGCATGTTTTAGTTCCATGTGGAAGTGGAACCAAATAAAACTGCAGAGTGTTTAAAATATTCATTAAATGTTTTAATTAACTTTTCTTTTGATGTTCCTATAACTATGAAAAATGAGTCTACAGTATATGAAACTTGTTTTTTGCTGAGCAATTAAACACGTTTGGAAGACTATATTGCAATATTGTTCTTGTTCTTTTGACTCTGAAAATTCTTTGGTAAACTATTTTGCAATTATTTTCTTTTGGTCTGATGTCTGCATTGTTACCGGAGTAACATGGACATTGATATGAAAAAACTGTAGAAACAATTAGACTATGGCTAGTCTTGTATTCAGCCTGCATGTTCAAATTATTGGGAGAAAGCTAAATTGTAATCTTGTGAGGCCTCCATTCTCCACCAGAGTTGTGCGTCTTCAACTGCTTGTATATTGTACTTTTATAATTTCAGAAGAGTTTCCTGTCGGATTGGGGACTATAAACTTTTCCATATAAATTTACTGTACTGGATGGCCGTGTTTGTTTACATGCTGAATGCAACATATGCAAAAAAATTAATTAAAAGGGTATGCAATTTCTAATAATGCCTTAAAGCATAGAGTGATAAATTTTTGTCTCAGACCAAACCTGATTTATGCCTTAAAGCATAATTTAAATCTCCAATTTCAATTGAAGGAAAGGAACTGAGATAGGCATCGTCCTTGGGAAAAAAATAAAATAATGGACAGCCAGATTTTATGTAAATATGAAAGGAAGGTGCGTAGAGAACCTGAAGGCTCAATCTAAGGGGAAAAAACAATGATAACGGGAGAAGAACAGAACTTGGGTGATTCTAACTTCTTAGCTTCAGCTTGTGCAATATTTCTTTGTTAATTTCATCATACCTTCTCTAGCATAGCCGTGTGCACCTTCTTAGATTTTACGTTACACTAGAAATATAGTAAAATTATATTTAGAAGATGGTATCTCTTGTTGTTTTTGTTCTGAGTAGTATGATAGCTGTAACAAACATAGCCATCCTTGCAGAACAAGAAGTTAGAATTAAAAAGATATTTCTAGTCGTGTTCTCTTTAAGTCCAGGCTGTTACTACTACTCAGCTATAGATTCAATTCGGAAACCTTTTTTTGTGGAACCATGAACCGTAAGCTGTATCTTCGTTTTCGTATGCTTCAAAATTTCTCTTGAACCAGGTGCACCGCAAGCAATGTTCCACAGCTGTGTCACCTTCGCGGCGTTCTCCAGCATAATGGACGGGCTCAACAAGCAGCAGGCCGCAATGGCGCTCACACTTGAGCGGAACTCTTTGACAGAGAAGCGTCAGGAGGGTGGTGTTCTCCCACCGTTTACACTTCCGCCACTTCTGGATGCTTCAGACGCGTTAGGTTCATTCTGCCAGACCTTGCTCAAGCGCAAGCACTAGACTCTGCTCAATTCGGACCCCCAAACGTGTAGTTTCTCTATCTGGGCTCGTTTAGCATTCTGGATTTCTGAACAGTGATGTAGCGCATTTTTGGTGTCGAGCTTGATCGAGTATGGTAACATCAATTTTTGTATCTAGTCTTGTTGATTCAGTTTTGTAACAAGCTTAACAAAGAGATAACGATGACATGACTGTTTTTCATCAGAGAGATTCTACTTCTGTCCAGTCATCATGTTAAACCGGCAGAATGGCACGTATTTGTTCTTGGCAAAATAAATGGTAAACATGGAATTCGCATTTTCATCGAAGATTTAGACTCTGCTCGCAAGTTTAGGTGAAGTATCAATCTGTATCATTACCACACATCTTGTGCTATCCTCTGTATCATTACCTCACATGAAGTATCAATCTCTTGCTTATCCTCATCAGCAGTATCTAGAAAGATAGTTTTCCCACTCACATTCAGCCCGGCACAATCTTAAAAGGGAACCAGAACCACACTGAGAACCAGACAAGACTGCTCACACAACACAGAGAGATATGAGTCAGACTACAATTCGGCCGCAGTGCATCAAATAATTGCGCAATCAGTCATCTGCCAGTCTGATCCTATCGCCCAGTGCCAGTGGTGGAGGCCGCTTCTCCGCCAACCATGCCTGCCGGCGCACTACCATGCCGCGCATGCGTTGCTTTTTCACCCCCACTGGGAAAAAAAGCTCGTGGGGTCTTCCACTGTGCCGAGGTACGCTGGGGCGACGTCCGGAGAGAAATTTTATGAGACCCGTTCGCGTAAGGCCCTCGTGAGACCTTCATCCGTGCCATACACGCGTGATCGCATGGCTCACACGTGTGCATACCTGTGCACACAAGGACACGTGTCAAAATGCTGCACGGGTCTCTACGAAAGGCCTGGCTCCATAAAATTTCCTTCCGCGACGCCCAGAGACAAATCCATACCTTTAAGAAGCAAGATCCGACTATATGAATATTATATCACTAGATTTGTCTTTACAAATGTTTCAATAAAAATATAAATTTATTAGTGTATATTGATGTAAAGTTATAGTCAAAACTTAGACAGCAAAAAGTCAATAAGGATAAATAAAAAAGTACGGAGTAGTATCTATTTGCTTGCCTTGTCTTGAGGAGCTAAGACTGAGAGAGATGGAAGAGCAATATTTTAGACCATGATGGTCCAGTTGCAGCGTGACACGTCTGCATTGAAAGTGCTTAGGGACTGTTTAAGCAACTATTTGTAGAAAAAAGGTAATATTAGACCATGATTGTGATTTTGATGATTAATAATAACATATTTATTGGGACTAATATGTTTATCAAGTATATGTTTTAGCAGCTCTTATAGATGCAATACATGATGAAACCACTACAATTGGGATAAAGATGGACTGAATTGGATGAGTCCTAGGAAGATAACTCACCGTATAGTCCGGTACAGAAGAAATTAAAATCACCAGAGCATCTCTGACAAAGGGGGAGAGAAGGCTGAAGACTTCACTAAATAGTTCGGCGCTTAGCAAGGTATATTACCAGAGTTTTATCTGCAGAGAATAGCAAAACTGAAGAATCCACCGGATAGTCTGGTGTTGATGAAGAAGGTGCACACCGGAGTATTTTAGCTCAGGACAGAAGAAGTTGAACTCACCGGAAGGTCAGGTGATCAGCGGAAGATATACACCGGAGCAATTCTTGCAGAAAGGGTTGCAAGTGTTGAAGATCGGAGAACAACGGACCAGAAGGTCCGGTGATGGGAAGTGAGTGCACCGAAGGCTTTATCGAAGCATTTCTTGCAGAGGCGATTCCAAGTGATGAAGAACGAAGATGAACTGACCGGATGGTCCAGTGTCAAGAGGAAGTGCTTACATCGAAGTATTTTACATAAAGAGGCTGCAAAAGCGTGGATTGGCTCAAGATAACTCACCAGATAGTCCGGTGATGAAGATGAAGTATACATTGGAGTGAATGTTATTCACATTGACTTTGAGTGGGAGTCCAACGGCTAGTTTCTACTGGTGTACACACTGGATGGTCCAGTGCTTGTACCATTGCTGTCACCGGATCATTCGGTGTTAACAATAAATTGGAGCCATTGGGGCAACGGCTAGTTGGCGGGTTTGAGGCTATAAATACTCCTCCACTCGATCATTTGAAGGGCTAGAGTCCAGAGAAACACAGAGACACTTGAGAAGACATTTAAGCCATCAAAGTACTTAAAGTGATCATCTAAGGCAATTAAGCATAAGATTAGTCAGTGATTAGTGCTTATAGGTCTAGAGAGAGTGTTGCTTGGTGATTGTTGCCTAGAGAGTGGATTAAGGAGTGATCCTAGCTTGTATTAGGTGGTACGTCGATGCCTTGGAGTCTTGGTGACTCGCCAACACCTTGAGCCGGAGTTGCTCAAGCTTGTTGACACTCTGACTTGGTGTGAAGAGACGGTAAGACACGTGTATGTGTATGCGGAGACCCTTTCCTTGGTTGCTCAAGCTTCGAAGTGAAGACAGCGACAAGTGATCGGAATAAATGCTAGTGGTGAGACTTTGCCTTTGTGGTTTGGTGGCTCATCTGAGTTGAGACCTTTGTCTTTGTGACTTAGTGACTCAAGAGTCGTGACTAGAAGAGTCTTAGTGACCGGGAGTGTATCCTTGGTGGAGCTCCAACGTAAATTAGGGTGGCATTTATGCCATCGATACCATAGGATAAAAATCCTTTGTGCCGAGTTTATTTTCTCTACCATCTTTACACTTTCGTATTTATATTCTTGCAATTTACCTTTGTGCATTTACTTTTCTAGAGTAGTTTGCTAGGATTGGCTATAGGTTACAAACCTTTTGAGTGATAGAATAGACATACTAGATAAACCTAGAGCACATTTAGATAGAAATTGATATAGGTTTATCTTGTGAAATTTTTGGAGCCAATTAGGTTAGTTTTTAAGACATCCTAATTCACCCCCTTTTAGGACGTCACCGATCCTTTGAAGTGGTATCATAGCCTTGTGCTTTTGATAGGTTTAACCGCCTAGAGTTGAGACGTCCGGGGTTGGGATGGATACCCATAGCGATCCACATTTCGATGGAACTAATTTCCCCCGTTAGAAAATTATAATAACTTATTATTTATAAGCTAAAGGTTTAGATGTTTGGAGAGTCACCGAATAAGGGATGAAACCACATGTCACCAACAAGGAGAGACAATTAAATGCATTGGCAAAGAATATCATTTTATCATATTTATGCGTTGATGCATTTAATCGTGTTTATTCTCTCACCAATGCATATGATATTTGGACTAACCTCATTGAAATTCATGAAGGCACAAAGGATGTGCGCAATAAAAAACATCATGTGCTAGTAACTAAGCTTAATGGCATCAAACAACTACCCCGTGAAAATGCTAATGACATGTACTCACATTTGAATATTCTTGTCAATGAGATCAATGGGCTAGGTTTGACGTAAATTGACGATGATCAAGTGATGAGAAGAATACTTCAAGTTCTTCTTCCAAAGTACAAGTTGATAGTCTTCATCATCTACGATAACAATGACATCAAGAGGATGACTCCAAGTCAAGTGCTTGGCAAGATCATCGCTCATTAGATGACCATGAACATAGGGGTGGAAGCTTATTCCTCATTTGATGCGCATTTGCCCGATCTTCCGAAGGTAATATGATAAGTCGATTAGTAGAGTTTCGATGTTGATGATCCAAAGGCTCCGATTAGAATAGATCAAGAACCCTCGCAACCACTACACCACTATTCCGTGGTTATCAACCGTGCCACGGGGTTGACCTCGTCAAGAAGGATTTTTTCTGCAAGCGAATCGAGAACACAAGCAAGAACAGCTAGATGCAATCTGAATATTGCTAATTACCAATGAAGCACTCAAGTTTGGGGTTCAACAAACCGATAAACAGCGAAACTGTATTAAACAGAATAATCTAAGCTAAACTCAAGCCTAAACTACAACGGCTACTGTGTATATATAGGGGGGCGTGAGGAGGTCGACCTAGGGTTGTGCAACCGTGGAGAGAGGCGTGCACAACCTGGACTCCGACTCCGACATGATTACAAACCCGGCAGGGTTCAAAACGGTGATATAGCACCTTATTCCTTTGACTCTGACTAAACTATAAAGAATATCTGGTTTAGCTCATATCCATTGGAAAGGGCTCGTCGTAAGCTTTCCAGAATATCAAGATTGCCTAAAACGGACTTCGTATGAGAGAGTTATGCCCATTTTAGTGATGTGCTGTCCTGGAACTCGACTTCGACCACGACCACACTCACGACTAGAGCTCAGTCTTGAGTCCGAGTAGACTTGGTCTTCGAGGAGTGACGTCCGAGTAAGGTTGTGGTACTTTTCCCACGTTCCTATGCAATAAAATATCACAAGAATTTAGTAGTAATCCATTCAAGGAAACACGAACAGCAAGGAACAAGTTCACGTGCTCTTATAATTGGATCTTGTATGATTTGAGGATTATTGGTGATATTGATCATATCCGAAGGAGCCATGAGGTCATCATCATTTGACACCAAGAACTTTGCTCTTACAAGCAAACAAGCTCAATGTCAACATATGAAGGCAAGGATAAGAAGGCAAGAGCAAGAATTAAAATTAAGTGAAGATGATAGTGATCAAGATGAAGAGAACAATAAAGAGGATAATCAAAGCACATCAAATGATGAAAAAATTAATCCCAAGATCGTCAAGCTCTTCTAAAAATTAGAGAAGAATATAAGAGGATTAATGACAAGATTGATCATCCAATCTCCGTTGAAGACTTGATCAACACAATTGATCATATAAGAAGGAGAAGAAGACCAAAAACAAGAGGGAGATAAGGGGAAGAGCCAAAGCATTCGCAAGTATAGAAAGATGGGTGAGTAACGATGAAGTGTCAAGCTCAAGTGATGAAAGACTCACCATCTTCCCCTCAAAGAAAAGCTCTTCCTCAAGGGCATCATCACACAAGTTATCTCGCAAGCCATCTCACAAATGTCTTATGGTCAAAGGTATGGATAACGTTGTAAGTGATGATTAATCTGACGAGGATCCCCTCTCAAGAAGAACTCCTTCATTTGATCAATGAGCAACAAAGGGTCCTTAAAAAATAAACTAAAGAACTTAATAAATTCAATAATCTCAATGACATTTATGCTACTTTTGTTCCTAATTATGAATAATTATTAAGCAAATTCAATTTGCTAAACAAGGAGCATGAACAACTTAAAGCAAAATTTAAGTGCATTGAATCTCAATCTAAGGCTCATTTGGAGCAATCTACCTATCTCTTTAATTTCAAATATAAGATAGATGCTTCCACTTCTTGTGATGATTTGATTGATTTATCTAGCTCATCCCTTTGCAATGAGACATGTATTGAGAATGTGGTTGTACAACCATCTAATGAAATCATTGCACAAGAGAATGATGAGCTCAAGCAAAAAGTAGAGAAGCTCAAGAAGGACTTGGTAATATTAAAGGACAAGAACCATGTCTAACCTTCTTAAGATAACCATGCTACCATGGTGAAGAAGCTTACGGAGGGGTCCATTGTGACATGCTTTAAATGCATTAAGAAGGCCAGATGTACTTCCAATGCAAGCAAGTCAAGAAAGAGATCAAAGAGATGAAGAAGGTCATGTACCTCTCTAACAAGACCTCAATATCTACACAAAGCCCAACTACAGGAATAAGGCCAAGAGCAATCACTACAAGCTTAAGAAAAAGGAAAATAGCAAGGTTGTTGCGCATATGGTTGGGAATGTGAGGACCCGTCCAAATAGTATTCTAATTAATCATCAGGATGATTATTTGCTTAATCGCAACTACGATGATTAACCGAAATACCATCCCGATGGTCCCGACACGTGTTTTGTGCCCAAGATTGAAAAACATATCTTTTCAACATATAGCATCACAACAAAACTTAAGAAAGAACGAGTAATTAAACTATATTATAAGTTCTTAAGAACTCAATTATTTACAACAATTTACATCAAAAGGAAGCTAGGAGGATAAAGAATAGATCACCTCCTAACTAAAACTAGAAACTACGCAGCAGAAGATTAACATTTATGAAGCAACCAAAGCGAGGTGAAGCTATATGCCCTTAGGCTCCATCCAAAAGCCTCATCATACAAGTAGCTTGCACTACTCGTTCCCGCCACCTATATCGATGGGCGTGAAGTAGACAAACATGAACTCCTCCTCACCGGTAGAACCTGAAAGAGCAGCACGAGTACGAAGGTACTCGCAAGACTTAATCCATAATGGATACATATAAATAACCCGACTCCAAGAAGAATGTATTGAGGTATTAGCAAGGAATCGGCCACATGATTAAGTAAATTTCATAAGTGAAACGCAACTTGACATACACATGTGAGCTTCTATACTTAACTATATGTACCATTCTATCCTAAGAATATATGTAACTGGAACCATAATAAGCATATATGCAAATAGCACTACTGTAGAAATCCCCTTCATTATCGGTTTTGGAGTTGGCAGCGGGCAGTGATAGTCGAGGACTATCACTGCCGACCAAGCCGGCAGTGAAAGGGATTATCACTGCCGCTGAAGGATTTGGCCAGCAGTGATACCCATGGCATCACTGTCAGCTCGGTAGTGATACCCAAGGCATCACTACTCTTCCAGCGAATCACTGTCGGCTGAAGGTTTCAGCTGGTAGTGTTTTCCCTCTCCTCCCTCTCTTTGTCCTCTCTGTACTCCCTCTCTCTCCCCTCAATCTCTCCATCTCTTTCTCAATACATGCATACATTGATACATATATTTACTATAAATCAATAATAAAAGCATATTCATTAATGCATAGTAATAAACATATATTACAAGTCAAGCATCAATAAACACACATATATACATAATAGTTCTCATAGGTCACCCCTTGAAAAGTCGATCAAGTTGAGCCAGTCTAGTATTCCTCTACCCCTCCCATGATGAGGACATCGTCTCCACACTAATGATTGATGGCGTGTGTATGTCCGGGGACACTGGGGGCCGATGGTGGTGGAGCGGAGGACCCGACCACGCCTGATCGACCGCAGCGTCACCTATGCTCTAGGCTCGTCGACGTGTCAAAGACATCGAAGTATGACGCTTGAACGCCTCTATGGTTTGAGCCTTCGGCCTCCTCCGTAGCATACTAACAAACCACCCTCTCGTCCTCATCCTCCTGGGCACGCTTACGGAACGCTTCTTCTCGCTCCTCCGCAGTGCACAACTGACGGGCCAGCCTCTCATCCTCCTCCTCCCAGGCACGCTTATGGGACGCTGCTTCTTGCTCCTTCGCAGTGCATAGCTGATAGGCCAGCCTCTCATCCTCCTCTTGGGCACGTTTATTGGCCACTGCTTCTTGCTCCTCCTTCGCATCATTGTTGGAAGGCCATTCTGCTGAAGAGTCGTTTGACGATATCAACTTCGCATCATACATAGTAATTCATGTCATTCATTAATAAATAGTAATTAATATCATTCATTAATATTGTGTCAATTGGCAAAATATAATATGTTGTCAAGCCCCTTGGTAGCATTCCTCCTTGTCGCATACTCTTTACTAGAAGGTACGGTGTCATCTGAAGGTCTCTCATACGTGGACGGCACGATCAGTTCATAAAACTCGCTGTTTGGGTTGATAACATATTCCAAGAAAAATCCGGCCATCTATTTCCTAAGGGCATGTATTTCTGCATATTGTAACGCACTTGTGCATAGTTTGAAGCGCTGTGTTTGAAGAATCAAAAGAATTATTCCATGAACATGTGTAGAAATTGAAAAGAAGGTACTGATACGTTATTTCATACCTCAAGATCATTAAACCTAAAAGCGTCTCTGTCCGGGCTGAATGCGTGGATGAAAGTAAGAACATAAAACGCGCAAGGATTGTTACCGGGTGGTTGCCTCATACACTTCAAGAGGAAAGAATTCGTCAGTTGAATGAATTGAACCTTTTTTATTTAGTAGGAAATGCAAGACATGAATATGAATTGTGTACCAGAAAGTCAGTTTTTACATCATGCTGCTTCCTAAATGGAAAGTGGATAACACGCTTTTTTGTGATATCTTGCCCTGTACGTGAATATGAATACCAATTGAACTTAGATGCAATCGTCGAGAAGATTAATGATCGATTTAACCTATTTAGCATGTCGATGAGGTGTTGGTAAGTCATTTTATCTCTCTTTTGTGATTCCAAGATAATGATCTTGCTCAAGTCTGGGTGGATGATAAAGAGGATCCAATGAGAACTTCAGAATATGTCACCATAGCAAATTTGTACTAGAATCGAGTTGCCCATAAAATGAGGATGCCCTTGCGCGCAAACATGTACTCATAGTTGTAGGGTAAGAGTATGAATTTCTTGTATTGGTGTTGAAGCAGATACTTTAATAAGTAGTCCTCGGTGATGTCTAGATTTTTTGTTACAAGTTTCTGGTTCACAAGCCTAGGATCTATGAATCCTACTTTCTTATCTAAGTCCTGTTCGTATGCTTGGATCTCCATTCTACGAAAAAGAGAAGTTAGCTATGCAATTTCAAGGTACAAGATGATATAACATGAATTATATGAATAAGTCACTTACAGAGTCCATGCTCTGGCTATAGCCACGTCAAGGGCATCTTCCTTGTACAGTTTATACAAGTGCAAGAATTCCAACCAGAAGAAGACATCCCCTTTGAGGAAATATTCATCTTTTTATCTTACAGGGAACATCTGAAAACCCTGCCTAGACTGCTCCAAGTACCATTGATGTAATCGGCGCATTTGAGTTGTAGGATTTCTTTCTATATCTGATTTGACCAAAGGTTTGCTCAACTCAAACAGCCATGTAACATCCAACTTTGATATATCCACTCCCATAGTAAGTCGTGCTAGTTCCTGTGCTGTTATTTTTGAATCTGCCAGGAAGTCTGTAATACCTGGAGCATCCTTAATTATTAGGCCTAGTTTTCTCTTGTCCTGCTTCTTGCTGATGCGTTCATAGTCAGTCGATGGCTTACTTGAAGCCGCCCCCGTCTGTTTGACTTTGGCCATTTTCATGAAAAATTTCAAGGCATCTTCAGGCACAACAGGCTTCAGTGGAGGTTGTGAAGGATGGAAATGATACGTGACACTGGCGTCCACAATCCTTTTGGTTTCCTTATTAGTGAGTGAATAGACATCCTTGGGTTTCATCAACTTCTTAGATACCACCGACTTCTTAGATGATGTCATCTGCTTGGATGTTGCAGAATCTAATCTTGTTTTCCTAGCTTATGGCTGGCTTCTTGATGGTGTTGGCTTCTTGAGCGATGGAATTCAGGTGGACTTATTTTGGGAGATGGCTGAGGAGAGGGAGATCTTCCAAGCGACGGTGGCTTGGGGTGTAGTGGACAGTAGAGATTCTCGGGAGTTGTCCCTAGTGAAAATACTATGTAGACCTTCTCCCACGTGATGAATGTGTGCTCGTTTCTCCTATAGTGTTTGCCCCCTCCTCTGCGGTACTGGTCAACTGCCTCGTCTACTTCGACCACAGTGTAGCCCTCCGATGTCGGATGTCCATGCAAATGTTCATGGGAGCCGCGGGGATAAGCCACGCCGGAAGCCACCTTGATGGTAATGTTCCTAGCATCAATGTGTAGTTCACACAGTGTTCGTGTTGTGATGAGGTTCACAACATAAGTGATGGAGTCAGCTCCTAGAACTCTTGTGGACACACGGCTACTCCGACGACCATCGGGGCTAGAGCGCGCAATATTAGGAGACGTTGTCGGCCATTCCTATTTGCTCACAATGGCACCCCGTTCACACATGAGGGCTTGTCATACTACTTATGCTATCTTTTCGTCTGTATGTTCTCTCTTCTTTTTTAGCGGTTGTTCAAGGATTTGCATCATCCAAGCTTGTTCTGCCTCTCGTTCTGCCTCTTGCTCTGCTTGGGATCTCTTTCGACTCTTATAACTGTCGACGTCACCTGGGAATCCATATTTCCAACCCATCACCCCAACGCCTCATATGCGACCACGATGCTCCTTATTTTCCATGGCCAAGGTGAGCTCGTCCCTATCCCTGTTTGGCTTGAAAGAACCTTGTGCAAACTACTTGTGGGCTTTCGCAAGCTTTTTTGCAAGATATTGCGTCACTTCTAGGTCTTTGGAGGTCTTAAAGGATAGGCTTCCATCAGACAAGTAAGAAGCACCCCTCCCAATAAGGAAGTGTGTTAATTGTTCGCTCAAGCCCTCCATCTCAGGCATGATACCTCTCACTCACAGTTCATCTAGCTGTTATTGCCACTGCATTTCTTTCCTCACGTACCCATGATTGCCGACTTTGTGGGGGTACAGGTTGTTCTTCGAGTTTGATTTGTTCACCTCACTCAACCTTTGTTATTCTTTCAACAACTTGTATTCCGCAAAGGTTTGCTAATGATCTTTTAGTTGTGGCCATTTATGGAAGTCTGATGTTGTACCTTTCTGCACATACGTTATGTTCAGTGTCCCCTTCTAGTTCTTAAATGAAAGGCCCATGATCATTAGCGCCTTACACTTAACTACTTCCATATCTGTCTCTTCAGGGAAGTCGAACTTCTCTAATATCTTGGGCCACAAGATGTAGTTCTTGATCAAATCAGGAACCACGTGTGGATCAACTCGTAAGCTAGTTCATAATCTGTAGCTGATGGACATATGATTCTTAACAGTAATCCCACAAACTGACTTCTATGGTCCCAGAACTCTTTCTGGTGCAATTGGCTTCCCTGCCGATGAGACATCCGTGATCACAAATTGTCACATAGACATCTTCAAGGGACCTCGGATACAATGCTGCTTCTAGGATTGCTTATTGTCGTCACCCTCTGGAGCATCAAGCATCTACGCATAAGTGAAAAACTATTGGGAACAGATGCATTCATTTGCTTATGAATTACCTCATCGCCTCCACAGGCGTCTGTTTGATCCAGGTTGAGGCAGTGGCTCAGGCTACCTTCTTCAATTCTTGATGGTGGCACTACATCTCCGTCTAACACCTGGGCTGTATCGGCAGTTGGTGATGTCATCCCTTCCTGGGATGATGACGACGAGCAGTTGAGTATTGTACATATAAAAAGCAGAGGAAGGAGGGAAATATAGATAAAGCTGACGAGGGAGGGAGGGAGGGAGGGAGGTTGTCGAAAGAGTGAGATAAACATGAAGGAGTCGATAGATAGAACGCATACACATATAATATTATAAATGAGTATGTTACGACCACATTTAACAAATAAAGGTCACATCTTACATAGCAAAATAGGCATAAAGGTACTGATAGTTAACACATTGATCTTACAAGTCACATCATCTTACATAACAAAATAATGATGATTACAATCAGAACTAGGATTATGATATCTTTACAGGTGAAATCACACTTCTTCTTATTTTTGAAGTTAGCCAATTTTTGCTCGGCTTGGATGACTTGACTGTTGTATGCCGCAACAGCTTCATATTTGGACTTGTAGCCTTTGTAGCATGCTCCTTTGAATCCATTAACTTGTGCGTGGCATTCCTCCCAACTGGAGAACACTCCACTTTGATGACCACGATAAACAACATACCATGTCATAACAGTCCTAAATTTCAATGAATATTCAAAAATGATATACTACAAACCACACTAACATCAAAGAATGTTCTTTCAAAAACCTATTAGGCACAATGGCTCTAGCAAATGGACTTATTAGGACTTCAGTATTGATTATCTGTTCAAAGAGGAAACATTCTTCTCAAGTCAGCATTTATGTGTCAGTCCTACTAGTTCAGAGAGAGCGTCTTCTCTCAATATGAGCTAGACGCCCCATCTGAGGTTGACCTCAAAAGTTTTCTTTTAGCCTAAGAAAATCTTGAGGTCAACCTCAGATAGGGAACCTCAGATAGGGTGTCCAACTCGTCTTGAGAGAAGCTGCTCTATGAACTAGTAGGACACATAAATGCTGACTTGAGAAGAATGCTTCCTATCTGAATAGTTAATTAGTACTAAAGTCCTAGAAGTAATAAAGAAATACGGCCTCGAGCCATATCATCATTGCCACTATTTTATTGTATTTCAAAAGAAATGCTTGCTTCTCCGTAGAGAGTATTTACCTGAAAATATTGTATAACAACTCAATATTAATGTAAAATCTGGAAACCTAACAGCATTTGCATCAGATTATGGAGATAATTATCTCCTTTCATTATTTTCTCATCTAACAATGAACAATAGAAGCTAACAAAAATCTATAGAATAGGCTCCAATAGTGGGATCATAATCACCCTTATACATGGACCAATGTTCTCAGCTCAAATTGGCATCAAAGTGCTATTACATTAAAAAAACTACAGATAAGATCGATCTACTAGAAAATGAATCATCAAAATCTACATACCATGGCAGCATACAATATTACCACTGTGAAACAAAAACCATGCATACAAATTCATGAGCCAGAAATTCTAATTCTAAAACAACCTTGATAAAACTACACCCTATCCACAGCTAATCAAATAGAGTGTCATCATAGGTAAAATCATTTGCGACTGAAGAACATGAAACTAACAAGTCGTGCGTATGCTCCACACATAGAAAAATATGAAACAATACAGACAACCAGGAGTCTATATTAAAAACATATTCTTTTAAGTTGGCTATATCCATACATGTTGAACTCTCTTTTGGACTAAATCAACCAACATATTGCATTGGTGATATGCATGTGTAATTACATTGCAATATCGATTTACATTGCCATATGATTGATTCTATTAAACACATGAACTCTCTTTACAACTAAATAAACCAATCTCTTTGTCCAGCTGCCAATATCCACACATTATTTCTCTATTCCAATATGTCAATGATGTACCGATGCTATATCAACAAACTTGAAAATAAGAAAGATGATTCAGTTACCCCAATAATCACCACTAGAACCCCCTCTCCTTTCCTCCTCTAATCCAACATTCCAAGCTAATGTGGTCCTCATGATCGACCAGTTACACCAACAATCTACACTGGAACCCCCTCGAAGCTCAAATCGGTAAAATACATCACATAATTAAAGCTCGGAATGGCTGGTACTTGCAAGACGGCAAGGGTCTGGGCATCGGGGTGGGTGGGCTGGGCATCGAAGAGGATGATGATGGTGCCGGGGAGGAGGACGACATGATCGAGGAGGATAAGGACAGTGGGCATGGGCTCGTCGGTGTGGGCTCCTCGACGTCGGGAGGTGTTTCGGTGGAGGGCACCAGGAAGGGGAAATTTTTTCTAAGTATCAAAGGGTGTAGGCGTCGAGTTATTTTGTAGGGGAGGACTTTCACTGTTGGCTCAATATGACCACCACCAGTAGTGAAAAGGTACTTTCACTGCCAGTTCAAGAGGACTATCGGCAGTGAAACTACTTTCACTGCTGGCACAATAAGTCCACCGACAGTGAAAGTAGTTTTACTGCTAGGCCAATATGTCTCTGGCAGTGAAATCTCTTTCACTGCTAGTGCCACGGGGTGCAAAACATTTGTTTTAGCTTCGCGTGTGCCACGACTCGAACCCACGATCTGCACCAAGTAAGATCGAACAAACCACTATGCTACTCAAGTAATTTCGATTAAGTTTGTATTATCTATATTTATTAACATTCTGTTGACCTAAAATCCTAATACATATTTATTTAAATTTGAACTTGCTATATACCAAAATTAAGTTTTGTATATACCTAAATTTCCTGGTTCAATTTTCCAATTCAATAAAAAATTAAAATAAATATATTCATACCTAAGTTTCTATATTGGGGCTTGCTAATTAATTAAAAAAATATAATTGGAGCTTCCTATGTATCTTAATTTCATCGATAAATATTTTAAATCATTAAAAATTAAAAATAAATGCGCTCATTAAAAATAAAAAATAGTAATACATAGCAATAGTGCTATCTTGTGCTATTGCTAATTCACTATTAAAAATAAAAAATCAATATGCTCAATAATAAAGACATCTTCCACCATAAACTACAAATTGAAGCTTCTATAACAAAAGTGAGGTATAATTGCATCTAAAACAAATTCATACATAGTAATTAATACAATTTTGCTACCTTGTCTTAACGATTCACCCTTCATTATGATCACGGCGTACATAGGGAGGTTCGTCGGTGTCTTCCATGGGACCTAGGTCAACGTCCTCTCCAAAATGATAGTGTTTTGAATTTATTGTAGTCTTCCTCGTCAACAACATTCTTCACTCCAACAATCCTTCTTTTTCCTTGAAGAATCACGTGGCACTCCTTCTTGTTAGCTAGGTCTGGGTCCTTTACATAAAAGACTTGCATAACATCATTCACAAGTACGAATGGTTTTTCTCTGTATCCAACGAGTTTTTGGTCCACTATAGTCATACCGTACTTGTCGATCTTCACACCCCCTAGGATTCTGACCCATTGGCACTGGAAAAGATGAACATTTAACACTCCATAGTCAGGTTACCAGATCTCCTCTACGAATCTGTAGTAGGTCTTCCTATTTCCATTGCAGTCGTAGGCATTTACACACGGACACCTCTATTTTGGTTGGCGCTCTTATTATCCTAAGCTCTCGTATAAAATGTATATCCATTTATGTCATATCCTTGGAATGTGAGCATTATAGATGACGGTCCGTCAGCCAACACAGTCAACTAAGCACACTCTATCTGCTTATATATCACCTGTCTACGTAACCAAGCTCCAAAATGATCTTGGTGCTCTTGCGCGATCCAAATATCCAACTTCCCTGGGTTTCTGGTGTGTGGCATCTTCTGATATTCTTCGACATATGAGTCCACTACAACTGATTATTGCAGAACTGCGAAATGTGCTTGCGTGAATGAAATAGGGTCGTTAGTGCGTAATGAGTTTGCACCTATCGTCCCTTTCCCTTGTAGCCTCCCCTCATGGCGAGATATAGGTATACCAATCGATTTGAGATTCATGTAGTTGACACAGAAATCAATGACCTCCTCAGTTTCCTAGCCCTCGGCCATGTAGCCTTCCGACTGATTTCAGTTACGAATATATTTCTTTAGAACTCTCATGAACCTCTCAAAAGAGTACATCTGATGCAGAAATATGGGGTCAAGAATCCATATCGCTTTCACAATGTGAACAATGAGATGCACCATGATATCAAAAAATGATGGAGGGAATAATGCCTCAAGTTGGGATAGAGTCTTGACCACGTCTTCCTGCAGCTTATCTAGCTTGGTCGGATTGAAGGCCTTCTGTGATATCGTGTTGAAGAACGAACACAGCTTTGTGATTGGATTTTGGACCTTCGATGGCAGAATACCTCTAGTTGCAATTGGAAGCATCTGTGTCATCATCACATAACAATCATGAGACTTCATGCTAGTTAATTTCAAATCTTTCATGTTCACTAGTCTCTTTATGTTGGCGGAGTAACCGGATGGAACTTTAATTTCATGCAAGCACTTGCACATTGCAATGTTCTCCGCCTTGCTCAGATTGTAGCTAGCGGGACTAAGATATTTGCCGCCTCCTTACATATCTTAGGGATGTAGATCCTGTCTAAGTTTTAAACATTTCAAATCCTTCCGTGCTTGGAGTGTATCCTTTGTTTTACCAGGATTGTCTAGTAATGTACCAATCAGGCTATCACACACGTTCTTCTCAATGTGCATGACATCGATTGCGTGTCGAACCACCAAATCTGGCCAATAAGCTACGTCATAAAAATATATTTCTTTTGAACATAGGAGCTCTAAGATTAGATTTTGGAACCGGTATACTCCCACGTCCCTTTCCAAGGATAACCCTGAGTCCCTTTAACATCTCATATACATATCTCCCAGTGCAATGCTTAGAAGGTGATCGAGTCTCAACTTTCCCATCAAAAGCTCTCCTATTGCTGCGGTACGGATAATCCTTGCAAAGAAATTTATCATGACCTAGGTACACATTTTTTGGCTATTCTTCAGCCACAAGCTCTCTGTTTTATCCAAACAATGCACGCATACATATTAGCCTTTGACAGTTTAGCCCAATAGGTTACCAAGAGCTGGCCAATCCTGGATTGTTATGAATAGCATTATGCGTAGGGTGAAGTTCTCTCATTTGTATGTATCTTATACCTATACACCATCGTTCCACAGTATTATAAGATCTTCCATTTATGGTTTCAGGTAGATATTGATATCGTTGTCAGGTTGCCTCAGCCCTGGTATCACCACCGGCATCATAGTGTACTTCCGCTTCATACACAACCAAGGAGGAAGGTTGTAGATACATAGAGTCACGGGCCAAGTGCTATGACTACTGCTCATGTTACCAAATAGATTCATTCCATCCGTACTCAACTCAAATCTTATATTCCTCACATCTTCTTCAAATGGCTCCTTGTATTTCCTATTGATGTTTCCCCACTGCGTAGAATTAGCGGGGTGTCTCAGCATTCCATCATCCTTGCACTCCTTGGCATGCCATCGCATCAGTTTGGTATGCCTTTTGTTCGTGAATAAACGCTCCAAATAGAGAACTATAGGAAAATACCACATCACCTTAACGAGAGGCTTTTTATTC
Organism: Phragmites australis; assembly: GCF_958298935.1. Taxonomy (NCBI): domain Eukaryota; kingdom Viridiplantae; phylum Streptophyta; class Magnoliopsida; order Poales; family Poaceae; genus Phragmites; species Phragmites australis. The sequence goes on along the minus strand of NC_084944.1, from coordinate 12,270,721 downwards.
TTTCCTTCACCATCGATATCATCATGTTCACGCTTGTACCATGATGCACCACAGACGAGACACGCTTCCAAGTCTGCATGCTCTCCGCGATACAACATGCAATCGTTTGGACATGCATGTATTTTCTGCACTTCCAATCCCAATGGGCACACAACCTGCTTGGCCTGGTATGTGTTTTCTGACAACACATTTATCTTTGGAAGCAATTTCTGCAAGAACAGTAACAACTATATGAAGCTTGTATCAGACCACCCGTTGCTTACCTTTACTTGTAGCAGTGAAAGCACGATAAGCAACTTTGTGTGCTTCTTCTCGCAGCCTAGGAACAACGGTGTTTTAGAGTCCTCTACAGTACACTGGAACTTTTGAAACTCTCTTTCATTGATGAAGTTCCCCTCCCCATCGTGCAACATCTGCTCCAGATCATTTGGGTTAGTGTTGGAGTTGGCGTCAGCCAACATCTCCTCTAGATCATCATCGACCAACGTATCTCTGGTAGGCGGCATATCGGTATATTCGTCAGCCAATATATCGGTGCACAAGTCTTCATCTTCTCTGCCAATGTATTGTCCTTTTTGTATGATCTCAGATTCACCGTTTTCGGTCCAATGAGTATAGCCAGGCATAAAGCCCCTTGGCATCAAGTGAGAATGTATCTGCTGGGTGGTGGAAAACTGCTTCTTGTTATCGCAATTGATGCATGGACAGCACAAGTATTGAGACTGTGTATTTGACTTGTGCGCCGCAGCTTGTACCAGGAAACAATCCACACCGTTGTTTTACTCTGCGCTCACACAACTTGCACCATACATCCATCTTCTGTCAATCTACAATTGTATCATTATTGTAAATCCAAATTCATAACATCTAGAAGATTTTGCAATCACCAATAAATAAATTACCTCATCATCTCCTACTGGCAATTGGTCCGGGTTGGAGGAGCCACCTTTTGCATGCTTTCGCGTCCGCTTTCGATGAGTATTTGTTGGTTCCATCCCTAGAAAATTTCTTTATTATTCAACCCCTTATCTATGACTCATTAAGAAAACATGAAAAATAAATACGCTCATACATAACGTTTCTATATTGGAGCTTGCTAATTAAATAAAATATCAAAAATACAATTGGATCTTGCTACATACCTAAATATCATGGAGAAATTTTCTAATTCATTAAAAATCAAAATAAGGGATAAGATCAACTTTGGTTTTTAAGGTAACATTTTGAGTTAAAATGCTAAATATAGGATTTAACTTGGGGATTTCAACTTAGTTGAGCACAAGAGGCTCCTAGAAGCTTGCTTGCTGTTTGGAAGAAATTCAGGGTTCACTTGCCCAAAACATGAAGAAAAGGCAAATGATCAAATGGAGAGAAAAGAAGTGATATTGTTTGAATAGCTAGAGATAGCTCATCTAAGCCTTCTTCTTGATAAAAAAATAAGCTTGAGTAGTGGGGGAATCAAAGGGGGAGAAGGAATGAAGTTGGTTCTGCCATATGAGAGTTTGTGAAGGGGAGAGAAAGTTCTGATCAAACTGTTTGTTAGCTCGAACTTGGAGAAGGGGGGAAGGAGGGCATCACTGCCAGGTCATTTAACCAGCCGGTAGTGATGTTATGCTATCACTGCCGGTTGGTGGATTAAGCCGGTAGTGATGAGGGAGTAGGGCATCACTGCCAGCTCAATCCATCGACCGACAGTGATGAAACTTATCACTGCCAGTTCATAAGCCACGATGAATGATTCTTCCCGCGTAGTAGTGTAGAACCAGCTCCTCCATAACCCAACGTGTCATACCACAACATCCCACATTCATGAATCTACGACTAATGCAGATGGACAGAAGCATGCTCATAACCGAGAGCGTATCAATTTAAATTGTTCTTACACCCTGCATAAGGGTACAACTTTATCCACATGACTCGGGTCCATCCTCTTGGCCCCCGAGATAACCTTTCTCATACCCAGAACTACCCACTTGCATATGCCCCTATGGCACCAGGGTTACCGCAAGCGTGTCGCAGACACCTCTAGCTCCCTGCCACCATGCTTCTCCTTTATTTTTCTTACGCGATATATGGTTGAAAGGCAAGTGTTAGTATGGCATATGATAGTCAGCTCATTCATCAATTATTTGAATATGTGGTTGTGCGGGAAGTGCTAAAGCTAACGACACCGACGAATGATGCTTAAACGATGCAAGCGGTCTATGGCATCCGGGCTCCTCTCCCAACCTACCCCTAGCACCGCCCACATCTCACGTCATCCTCACATCCCATACAACCCACATTATTGTCATTGTGTTTGTAAACAATAAGTAAGCCCTAAGCTTGCGAAGAACAATTGAACCATTACTCGACTTCTACCGATAACCTAAGCATTGCTAAGCCTATCGAACAAACTTATAAGTTAGATATCAATAATGTTATCAAGGCTACAAGGATATGGATAATCAACAACTCAATGTAGAGGAATGCAATTTACCAACGTAGGTTCTACCCATCTAAACCCAACAATGGACTCACTACTCATGCAAACATACATAAAGAGTAATTTATCAAGTTATAAAATACGAAATCTAAAGTAGTAGGTTGAGTATGCTTAGATGCTTGCTTTCCTGCTCTGTTGGTTTTCTGATACTCCTAGCGCAACACTCACAGAACTCAGGTAGCTTGGCAATGCCTTCACTCGCTTGGGCCGTTAACGTAACACTCTCTAAATGAATCAAGAATGCATTGAAAAAATAATCAAACGATGGAAAAGTATGCATATGATGCATGCTTGATAATTCATAGAGCGCCGTGGTTCAAAAAGATTTGCAAAAGACCACCAAATGATTAAGTTACGAAGTTTGAAACCCCGGACAAGTTAACCTAAGTACATACATCATTGAAGGGCTGGCGGTCAGACCGACGTGGAGGTGGCAGTCTGACCGTCGGCCTGCAAAAGGTTTTGGCACATAGCGGTCAGACCGACTGTATGTCGTCGGTCAGACTGGCCCTAGTGGCGGTCTGATCGCGAGACCCTACCGGTGCCACTTTGCGAGACCGCTGACGAAGGCTCCTGCGAATTCTTCGACCACGAAGAGTACCAAAATTCTCTATGGGACTAGTGAAGTTCTTCTAAAGTGATTTGGACAACATTCACTGAGCTAAACTCAAAATACCTCATAGATAAGCCCAATTCTAGGATTAAGCTTCGGTCTAAACGGAATGGGGATAGATTAGAGCTCATGGATGATGTGAAAATGATAGGGCACGCCTCACCTTAGTGTAGGGAAGCTTTCTGTTGGAGGGGATCACTCTGGGAAGCTCCGATTTGGAGATCAGGCTTTGGGGTGGTGTAGGATTTTAGGTGGATGAACTCGCATAGAAACTTCACCAATGACGAGGGTGAAGGGGGTGGGCTCAAGGAAGCCTTCGGGGAGCTCGAGGAAGTCCCCTCCGTCGATCTCCGGTCATCATGGACGTCGAGGTGGTCTCTCCCCCTCTCTTGGTGTGGGTGAAGGAATGTGTGATAGAGAGAGAGTGAGTGTGAGAGAGTTGGCCGATTTCCTTAAGTGGAGCCCTTACGCTATGGCGGTTAGACCACAGGATGGGTTGGTCAGACCGCAGGAAGCCCACATGACAAGCCTACGTGGCTGCCCCTGGCGGTCAGCCACGGGGAATCCCGGTAAGACCGCGAGAGCGATCTTGTGCTGAAAACTTGAATCTATTACCCATTCTTCTATTTTTCTTCATCTCCAAGGCATTTAGGGTCTTCCTAAAGGGCTCTAAACTACCTCTAAGTACTTTTGAAACATGTTTAAAGTCAAATTATCAAACGAATATGCATAAATATAATACCATGATGCCTATGAATGCTTAATCACGTGATTCACATTTTAGGACGTAACCTGGAGAAAGGACCGGGGATTGAACCAACCCATTTGGGTGCCTAAGGAATTCATCACCAACATGAAGGGACCCAATCGGTTTGGGTTTCAAAGAAGACTTGAAGTTCATATGGCTCGGGGATTTCGAGACTTGGCTCGCAAAATGAAGTGAATGTTCAAACAAAGAAGCTAAGTGTACAAGATTGGACGCATTAATGAAGATCATGATCATTATATACCCAAATCCCCATTCAAATGTGAAAGGTACTAAATGTAAAATCCTTTCAATTTATACATTTGTCTTGTCTAGGATTGCATATGTTTATTTCAATATATTGCAATGCCTAATGTAGGTTTATCTTATAGTAGGTTGTTTGTGTTTCTCTCTAACCCATGAGCAATCTACATGGCTTATTTGTGATAGGTTCCTGTCATAGCACTAGTTTTACAATTGATATCATTTATGTGCCATTAGTTCAATCTATAAGATAAATTATCTATTGCTATTAAAAATAAGTGCATATCTCTCACAAGTATTCAACATTTGTATGCACACATTTAGGGGAGCATATCCTATAGGTTGTGATTTTGAGACTAACATGTGTTGCTAGATGTATCTTTTGTAATCTCATAGAGCAATCAACACATCCCTGGAGGTATAGAATGCTTAAAGGCTTCAATTGGCATCATTGTCAATTCATTTGTTCATTTAAGCTACTTCCATACATGATATGACTTAAACTTCCTACCTCTACTTAATTTCTAGATTGCATATATTGCTACATTTTTACAAGTGGTATTCACAAGTGAGTCTTATTATATGTCTGTACACATATAGGGAGGTTTAGATTATATCATGTAAGTTTCATGAATTATGATCCTTGTTTGTCTTTTTCAATTGATATCAATGTCTCCTACCCTTACAATTGGTATATCTTTTCAATTGGTATCATTTCATTAGATCATGATTTATTAAGCTCTTTCTCATGTGCTCTAACGCTCTTCCTCAAACTCAACATGTGTTTGTAGCCCTTTTTGAGATTTTTGATAAATAGGGAGAAGTTTAACGACCAAAGCAAGAGGCATGCCTAGTGGAGAACAAACAAGATGCCAAGGTTGACAAATGGGGACTCATCTACATTTGGTACCAAGAGCATGCAATGAAGAATCTCTTGCATGGATTGATCAAGGGAGATAATGGCAATGAAAAAAGGTGAGTCACAACAAAAAGGGGACTAAGTGGTAAGCACATGTATCCAAGCAATGTGGTAAGGTTTTATGCTCTTTACAATCATTTATTATTTGCCATTTGCTTTAGTTGTGTTGTCATCAATCGCCAAAGATGGGAGATATTGTAGCGAAAATGACCCTATTATGCTATGATTGTGATTTTGGCAATTAATGACAATACATTGCGACTAACATGTTTATCAAGTATATGCTTTAGTAGGTCTCATGGATACAATATATGAAGAAGCCGTTGCACTCAGGACAAAGATGGAATGAATTGGATAAGTCTCAGGAAGATAACCCACCGGATAGTCTGGTGCAGAAGAAATTGAACTCACCGGAGCATCTCTGACAAAGGGGAGAGAAAGCTGAAGACTTCACCAGATAGTCCGGTGCTCAGCAAGGTTTAGCACCGGAGCTTTATCTGCAGAGAAGAGCAGAACCAAAGAAGCCACCGAATAGTTATGTGTTGATGCAGAAGGTGCACACAGGAGTATTTTAGCTCGGAACAGAAGAAGTTGAACTCACTGGAAAGTCAGGTGATTAGCGGAAGATATACAACAGATCAATTATTGTAGAGAGGGTTGCAAGTGTTGAAGATCGTAAAACAATAGACCAAAAGGTCCAGTGATGGGAAATAAGAGCACCGGAGGTTTTACCAGAGAATTTCTTACAGAGGCGATTCCAAGCGACGAAGAACGAAAATGAACTAACCAGATGGTCCAATGTCAAGAGAAAGTGCATCAGATGCTTACACCAGAGCATTTTACATAGATAGGCTGTAAAAGCTTGGATTAACTCAGGATAACTCACCGGATAGTTCGGTGATGGAGATGAAGTATATACCAGAGTGTCTGGTATTCATAGTGACTTTGAGTGGTAGTCCAACGGCTAGTTTCTATTGGTGTACACACCAGATGGTCCGGTGCTTATACCACTATTATCACCGGATCATCCGGTGTTAATAGTAAATTAGAGTCATTGGGGCAATAACTAGTTGGCGGGCTTGAGGCTATAAATACTTCTCCACTCGGTCATTTGAAGGGGCCGAAGTCCAGAGAAACACAGAGACACTTGAGAAGACATCTAAGCCACTAAAGTGTTTAAAGTGATCATCCAAGACAATTAAGCATAAGATTAGTGAGTGATTAGTGCTTATAGGTCTATAGAGAGTGTGCTAGGTGATTGCTACCTAGAGAGTGAATCAATGAGTGATCTTAGCCTGTACCGGGTGGTACACCGACGTCTTGGAGTCTTGGTGACTCACTGGCATCTTGAGCGGAGTTGCTCAAGCTTGTTGGCCCTCCGACTTGGTATGGTTTGGTGGCTCATCCGGATTAAAGTCTTGTCTTTGTGACTTAGTGACTCAAAAGTCGTAACCAGAAGAGTCTTTGACGATCGGGAGCATATTTTTGGTGGAGCTCTAATATAGACTAGAGGTAATATTTATATCATCGATAGTATGAGATAAAAATCTCTTATGTCAAATTTATTTTCTCTATCGTCTTTATACTTTCGTATTTACATTCTTACCATCTACTTTTATGTATTTACTTTATCCATAATTCACAATCATACCGCCAAATCAATGGCCTTGCGCATGTGATCCATGGACGTGCAGTGGAATCGCAGCAGAAAACGGCATACCCACATCATGATTCACAATCACGCCGCCAAATCAACAAGTTCCGTTACACTACCAACTCCAGCAAACTGCATATCTCTTGCGAGAGAAAGTGACGACTCGAAATCTCCACAAACCAGGTTGGGCTGTAGACGTGACATTGCGGCCGACCACAAACCCACATGGTTCGCCCACAGGTATGCTGCATCCATCTATACCCCCACAACTCAGCACTTTCAGACAGCGACCGCAGCCTCCAAAACCTCTTCCCTCGTGAGTCCTGACACACAACGGTCGCCACCGAAAGAGAAAAGCCCATAGATATCAACAAGAGCGGAAATCCATGGGTGCCTACCCCAATAATCCTAACTCCCACCTATAATAAACATACAGAGGAAGTGAGAAACCATCGCAGAAACCTCTATCCAGAACACACTACCTGAAAGCAGCAGCCTGCACCGTCTCTTTCTCTCTGGTTGCCCCCATCACGATGGCCTCCATGGGCTTCAGCTACGCGCAGATCCACGTGCAGCAGGAGCGGTGTAGGAGGAAGAAGAACCTGGCGGCTGAGAGAGAGGAGAGGGCCAATGAGGCCGTGGGTGTTGAAGAGGAGATCGGCAGGAAACCCGCGGCAGAGGAGAAGGCCGGCGGCTCACGGGTGAGCGGGAGGGTGCATCCTTGTGGCGGGACGACGGCAAGAAACGGTGGCTGATCATGAGGTTGGCCGTCCCGTACGTGGAGGGCCCATCCACTCATCCTTGGGCCAACAAGGGTTGCAATTGACAAATTTGATCTTGTGTTCTTGGCTTTAATTTCTTTCTTTGCTGTCTGTAAAGGGAATAATTAAAGCTGGTGTTCTGGTGTTTGCATCTTCCTCTTTTGTTCTTATATACTCCCACCTCCGGCCACGAAATCATGTTACGACATTGTCATGGTCTCAAAACACACAACTTTGATAAGTAATTTATATTGTAATATATTTATAAAACGCGGTATAGTTACAATATTATGAAAGTAGCACCCTTTTTAAGACAAACTAAATATATACGATTTTTTTGTTTCCAACATCATTTTTGGAAAGGTATTTACAATAAAAATCTCAAAAGTGGCAGTGGCAGACAACGCGGATTTGGTGGACACATAATGACAACATACTAGGTAGCATCCTACGGATGAATAATAAATCATTCTCACTCATTATGCCGCAACTCCACACTTGCCAACGGCTATCAATAAAACCTGACACTCCACCCGTCCAAGAAAAAAAAGAGTATTATATGCCGATAGGCACTCAAAGATTTTTATTTATTTTTGCATATTTGCCATTTGTCATTAGAAAACTCAAATTGCATAAACGCCTCTGAAATTTAGTAAACCCATTCTGTTTGCCATTGGTTTGCCTTTCCATTACATATTGTTTGTTACCTTTGACAATGAAAAAAAAAATTTGTTGCCAGGCCCTGAGGAGGAGAGCTGCTATTGGCATCGTTTTGATTTGGTTTTGCAAATTGCCATTAACAATGGGGGTTTGCGGAGTGGGTACTACAGTCTTCTGACGACTTTTATGGAAACAAAATTTAACCTCCACGACCAGTCGCTTTGGCTTATGGTGCTCCATTGCGGTATAATTGAGATCGCCTGTGTACTTCCAAAATGCCATACCCCAAGATCATGCCCAACGAATTCCCTTTACAACTCAGAATCCTTTCGCGAAGGAATTTTCGTTTCCTTCGATGCTTCAACGGTTTTTTCTTTATAGTTCCTTTCACGAAGAGATTCCCATAGTCATTCTCTACAGGACGGAATTCTCTCTTCTTTTTCTTTACGAATCTCTTCAAATGAAATTGTTAAAGATAAGAGAAAATAAAGAGAATAAGAACAAAGAAATAATTAGGAAGGGAACGAAATGAAAGGAAAGTGATTGGAATGATCTAACAACTATTGTGCCCACTACTGGGCAAGTGGGTGGTGCTCTGGTGCTGGAGCCTAATGGAATTATGCTATACTGATTTGTAGTTCATACCAAGAAGAATAAAACTAATTTGAAAAAACTGTAAAATTTTCCAGAGAAACTAGGCATTCAATAGATTGAGGCTGTGCTGCCAAGTAAACTACGAATTGTAAACTTGTCAATTAAATGTCAATGATAAATGTGTCAAAAACTAAATGAATAAAAGATTTAGCCGCCTTTAGGAATATAAATTTCTTATCGAAGACCAGATAGTCATTTTCTATTCGAGTGGTCAATAATCCCTATATATAAATATTAAGATTTTAAGAAGGACTTTCTCCGGGTGAAGAGTGATGTTGGATATGAGTCTGACACAACAACACAAAGAAAGTAAAACCATTCCTCTGCAAGGATCATATGAGTGTCAATTTTTCAAATGGACGTTAACAAGACCACTCAACCAAACAACTGAAACCAACTCGGACTCAACACAAACCGACAACACATGACAAAACTGACTATGGTGCTGGATCCATTAGAAAGCTCTAGGAATAAGTTTTCCATCAAGTACCCGTACAGCCAAAAGGACTCCATATAAAGGATTTAAGGAAATTTTATTCCGTATCTGTATGGCTGTCACGAAACAGAGTCCAAAATTTTGAATTCAGATTAACTCATGATACCTTCAGATTCCTCTTTTTGTTGAGCCGATACCTTTAGTTTCCTTTTTTAAGTTTCTTCCAAATCTGTGAGGAAATCTTTCAAAACCTTTGGATATCCATGTGACCTGATGTATTCATCCAAATATGCTAGGTAAGCCATGAATTTGCCCTGCTTGTCAACTCCCGCATGTCATCTTGGACAGCATGTGTTGAATGCACTCCTTATACCATAATTTACTCCAGGTAGCTCCAAATCTCGCATCGCTTTGTCCGTTGGAAAGTAGATGTTAGTGTCTTCCAAACATATATGTTTCACGTGCTAGTATCTTCAGAACTAATTCAGAATTCGTCACAAGCTTCATGGACACAAACTGAGTTTTTATTCCCCTTTTCTTCTAAACTTGCCGCAAGTGTTTCCCTATCCTTAGCCACTAAATTAGCACCTTCGGAAACCAATTTACTAGGCCTTGCATTAGTTAAATTACCCTCTTCTTCCTTCTTGCAATGTTTCACAAAAATGTAGATAAAGAACCAAGTTGAAGAGCAATTTTATTTGAATAATTATAGTAATTTGCAGCAACACCAATTTTAAAATTTGGAGGGTCCATGAGCTCATCACAAGAGTGCCTGAGTATGGTTGTGATAAACACCAGAGAGAGACAGGGAGAGATTCCTCTATAGCTTCTACGCCACCATGCGCCTCCTCCAGCTCGCCCTCTTTCTCCTCCGCCACTGTCAGCGCCTACTCTAGCCCATTCGACAGATGGGCATACCCAGCAGGACATGTCTGTACCTATGTACACCAAGAATTCTTACAAAATACTCACTATTTTCACAAAATAGTAGTTTACAAAATAATTCATGCTTGTCCGCAAATTATTTCCACTCACTGTCTCCAGACACCACTTCTCTAATTCACTCGATTGACAATGGCAAATAAACCACCCTCTCATGCATTATGTATCTAAATTAAGTCACATCAACTCATACTTAAAAAGTAAAAAAAATAAAATAAAATGTGCCTCCAAACACTAAATTCTCTATCTGTTTGGCCAATTGTCAAAGAGCAATTGGTGTGATCAAACAGTAAAGAGCAGCACACATCTATCAAGTAACTCAACAGTAGTAGGTTGCACTTAAGGTGGAATCAACATCACATCAGCAATATGGAATAGCCAAAGTTATCTAAAGTTTGATATTTTTAGGGGATGTTTCTAGAAAGAAAGATATTTATATGAAAAAGAGATTGATATCATGCTATGAGGCAATGATGCAACGACTTAACTTAGGCAATAAGATTTACAGATGGCCAAATGAAGGTTGTATCTATTTTGAGATGTTGGCTTTGCAGGAATAACTTATTAATCATTTTGTTCATGATGTTGTGTACTTCAAGGATTACAAGTAAGAAGGAAGTGAGGAGAGAGAGAAAACTCTACAATGATGGCAAAAATGGAGGAAAGGATAACCCCTCCATCATGTGGTGAGTGGATGAATTGACTGTCATGTATAAGGTACACAAACCAATATTCCTATGGTCAAATAAAATTGTGGAAAAGATCCTAGAACATGACGATGTCCGCTTACATTGAGAGCACTGAAAAAGACTGGTCAATGAAAGAACAAGATATGAATTCCTCTAAAAATAGAGCAAATAATGAAATGATCAACACACCATTTAACTAGAAACAATTGACACAAAATTAGAATGTATGTGTCGCCTCGTGTTAATCTGCATAAGAAAAAACTTGAAACCAATACTTCAGAGGGCAACCTTCACGGTTTCTTTATTCTCGCTAGATACTAACCTCTCGCATACAAAAAATTTCACATGTCATACCATGTTTATTGTTACAAAAGTTTAGCAGGACTTCGTTATGATGGGTACGTAGTTGTTACCTTCAGAAGTTAATAACTCAGTAATGCTTGACCTGCACATGATATTTGCACATCTTTTCCTTGGCACATTTGAACAGTATATTTGCAGAGTCACTACCTAGAAAAAATGACATTAAGGTAGAATAAGAAATTCACATCTAGAAAATAAATTCCAACAATCTAAAGCACGAAATGAAGTTTACCTGCAAGATATGCTACAGGGACATAGCCATTGTAGTGTTCACTTGTACGCTTACCAGTAAAGTAGACTCTCCCAACAGGAGCCTTCAAAATTACAAATATACAATAAATATTCATACTTCAATCAAATGCTTAGAGCCTTAAATAGGAGCACGTTTTGAGATGGATGGAAAGAATAATGTAAGCAAGTGCTGATCCATATCAGCTCCTCTTTTTCGAATTTAAATTTTAAATTTTAAACTGTGTTGAGGATCTACCTAGATAAGGTCGTATTGGTGCCAATGGGCCAATTGGAGAATGAACCTTTAAAGAACCTATTCAACCACTATCTAGGGACCAAGATGTTGGTGGCATCCAGCACGTCCTTTCTAAGGAACATTTTCCTCAACACCTCCACTGCTTTTGTCATGGTTTAATTGTTGCTCAATCCAGTGTGACTCATCATTAGTGATAATGACAAGCAGTGTATTTGATTTGGGATACTGTAGGGTCAAGGAGGCCGACTAGAAAGGGGTGAATAGACGATTCTAAAAATTCTAGCAAGATATAATAGATAAAGATACAGAATTAAAAACAATCGATTACAACTCCAAATCTATGTCTCAATAAAAATGATCGATTCTATGTCTATGTCAAGGTTTACAACCTAGGGTGACATATAAGTAATTATAATTCTAGAAATGTAAATTACTCAAAGTAAAAAAGGTTAAGTAGGCAAACCACAAAGGAGACATCAGATTTTTTAACCGTGGTCTTGGAGACTTGTCAGTCTCCCCTAATCTACGTTGAGGTGGGTTCAAATCTTTAACCACTCCCCTATCAAGTATGCAATTTTCATCATAAGAAGAGGCTCACTACAACTTGATCTTGAGCCAGATTAATCCAATAAACCACTCGCTACCTCGATTCCACTAGAGTTGCACTTTACCACTCCGGCAAGATGTGCACAAAACCTCTCACAATCACATCAGGCTTTCTCACAAGCTTCTTTGAGAAGATCACTGGATCACAACGCTACCACGTCGTCTTGGTGTTGGCAAACACTAAAAGTAATAAGACAAGACGAACTCGACTCTCACCAAGTGTCTAAAACTCAATCACTGATGCAAATGCACTTAATTCTTACCTCACAACCCTCTCTATATGCAACACATGCACAAATATGTGGGAAGGTATTTACTTAGCTCAAGTATGCTCAATAGGGATAGGAGTACTTGCCCAAGCCGCTGGACACATGATATTTATAGGCCACAACCTAAAATGTAGTTATCCCTCCTATTGATACACCCACCGATGTTGCTTCTACTCCTCAAGTTATACAAGGACCAATAACTCGAGCTCATGCACGTGAACTTACTTATCAAATACTTTTGCCTATTAGTGCATCTAATGATTTTAAGAACTATATGATGCTGCATAAACTAGATTATGTCAATATGTTAAGGAACCAAGTCCAAGACGAGCCGGCTTCTCTCTGCATCCTCTACGAGAAAGCGTACTCATTACTGACGTGTCTACCTTTCTACCATGTCCAAAGATGGACCTTCCACATCAAGTTGCCAGCCCCAATTCAGAGTAGAAGTTAAGTCGGCCTCCGAATTCAATTTGGACTCCGCAAACAACTGTGTGACAAAAGGATCATATTTCTCTTATACGGACTCCTATATAAGTGTTTAGCCACAGTTTGCAAAGATTACGTCATGATCTTTCTAACCTATCTGGCCCCATTAATAGATTACTCGTGAGCGACTTGGAATCATCAAAATGAACTGACATTGTAACGGATAGAGATAGAGTTGGATTTATTTCCTTAATTTGTTTAGTAGCGTCTAGAGGGCTTGCATGCTCCATAAATAGAGATCAGATGCGGCCGTTATAGATGTATTTTGTTTAGTGTAGTTTCGCCTAGGGCGAACATCATTGTCTCTAGTTGAGTCTTGCAACCACTTAGTTGACTATTTTGCAGAAGTCTATCATATCAATACATTGTTCTTTATCTATATTCATAATTTTAAATTACCTTCAATTATTTTTGGTAGTTTTTCGGTTACTTGCAGAAATAAAAACCCTCATGTTCAGGTTGATCATGCTCACAGTGAGGTCAGTAACCTTTAGAAGTTAGTTTAGCAATTGCCAGACGCTCCGTCATCATACAAATGTAGCTAAATCGTCGAAGTCATCTTCACCAAACCGACGAGTGTTTCTTATCGAAAGATCGGAACACCATATTCACATCACTTTAGGAAGATCTTTGTGTGCACCGCCATGTCGAATTAGTAAATCACGATGATCTTCCATGTCCGATGCAGGCATGCAGTACATCATCACATCAGTGTTCAAAATTTAATCTAATCCAAGAGCTGCAAAAATTGTAGACGGGCTAACAGGTAATTGCCCCCCATCTCCACGTTCACCGCGGCGAAGTCCGTCTTGTGGATGCGCCCGCCGACGCGGTCTGTCGCCTCCAGGATCATAAGGCATAACAGATGCTGAGGTTTCGTCCTGAATGCTGCAGGTAGATGGCTGATCACACTGGCTTGCTGTAGACTGTGCATCACTACAGATGTGGAGTCGAGCACCCAAACTCTGCTGATCTCAAACACCAGTAGGATGAGCGGCATGGATAAACAGGTTGTTCATTCTCGATGGCCACTGGATAGCACACCAGCATGCAGACTCCTGTGCGAATCATCCCAAGGTTTGCCATCCTTGGGCATCCTGCTGCAGGAGAATGCTCTTGCTAACATAGCTCACCCTCTGTTTCTTTTCACTCAACATTACAGTGCCCACATCACTGCTCCCTTTCCAAACTTATTTGACAAACGCCTTTGCAATGCTTGGAGCAAAGCAAGCTCCTCGTTGTCAGGCATATTATTCTACGATGAATTAAGAAATGCTTGGATTAAATCATACTTCACGAATTTGAAATAGAAACGCGTACAAGAGATGTACCTGAGAGGCCCTTGAGTGTTTTCTTTATCTCAAACATGGTTTTTTTTTTCTTTCCTGCTTTAAGTGGAGGTGCTAAGTTAAGAATGATGTAGTGATTATTTTGAAATTTTGCATGAGTATTCGAGTATCCTCAATCCCATCGAACTCCTAATACATGGTGCCAGGATTATGCAGACACCGGCCCAACATACTCTGGATTAATTCATAAAAGCCTCAGATTTATAATAGTTTCCTTTTTGAAGTATCAAGGCATTAATCCAGTAGTAAAGAGAATTCCCTGTCTTTAGCAAATTTATACAGTTATCATACTGTTGATATGGAACAGACAAACAAAACCCCTTTGGTTACTTGTAACCAAGGACATAGGTGTATCCGTGTATCTAACAAGCTAGACATAGTGTATGGTAATTATTGCTTGTAAGGTGACATGGGAATATAGAATGATCAATGTCATCTGAATAGACTTAAACACAAACCATCCTATAATAATTCCAAAAGCAGAAGGAACTGGACCTAGAGTAACAGAATGTTAAGGAGATGACTTAAACAGGTAACTACCATGTTGAGAATATCCAAGTAAATCCTATTCAAATTTGGGGGAGGAAAAAAAAAACAGTCCAACTTTTCATGTCTTTCTTCCTAACTGGTACACCAAGTGACAAGTGACAATTTAGTAAACACTAAACAGAATCTCTGAAGTCATTATGCTTGCCAAGGATCTTGCAATACTGATGATTCTCCTTTTCTTTCTTTACATACTCTTCATCATTATCCTCAAGGCCTCAGCAATGCTCTGTGTGATGTGCGAGTGTTAGCTGCAGAGGTCATATGGATGATTCGCAGTGGACAAGGTTGACGTTGACAAGCGGTGCTGTGGTTGGCAAATAGAGTAGAAGGGTGTGGGGGTAGAAGAGAGAACCGAGAAGCATTCAGAGTAGAATTTAGGAATGGCTGAATAGGAGCTTTATCTCTTGCTTAATTCAGAAACCGCACGAATATTCCATTTACAGGACAATGGCTGGACGTGGCGACTTGCCTTTTGCTAAACCTGCTTGAACTATTTTCATTACTAATTCTCATTTTATTAACTCAGCACACTCCATTCGCAACCAGGCCAGATCATAAGTGAAATAGTTTGATCAGGTCGACCAGGTCAGGCCCACTAACTTTATCTCTAACTTACAAACAGTAAATTATGAATTCATACTAATTTTATCCCTAACTTGCCAACTGTCTTTACTAACTTACAGACTCTATCACAAACTCGACTCGTATTTTACAATTCTCTTCTAATATTGCTGGCCTGGTGACCCCAGTAGGAGTATAGTGTTAAAATGTATAAAACCACAGTGCTGAAAAGTAAAGATGAAAACTGCACGAAAATAGAAAGACCCTACCAAGCTTGACTATTCCCTGGAAGCATCTTTGGGGATCTCAGCTAAAGCAGTTCTATTCAGAAGAACACACTGTGGGCAAGTTGGGTTAAATTTCAAGATAACATGTTGAAATAGAATTACAGATGCACAACTATTTTCCACACTATATGCTGCTTTTTTTCCAATCTGACAAAGATTATTTTAACATATACGTTTGGTTAGAGACTGTACATGGACTCAATACATTGGGGTGGTTCAATACTGCAGGTAGGGTGTGCAAAAACTGGACCGATGGAAAGCTTCATTATGTGTCAGACTGTCAGTCATGAATTTTACCAGTACCAGAATCTTCACTTCCCATTCATGCATTTTCAGCCAGCATTATGGCTAAAGTCTGACTGAGGAACACATTAGTATGTTTTGCTATGGTACGTCATCAATATTGGAAGTGGACAAGGGCTCCAACAATCCTGCAAAGCTCCAGTGTTATATGTCAGTCATGCTACAGTCCATGTAAGTGACCAGTTATATAACAATACTACTCAAATCAATATTTCCATTGTTTCAGTTGAGTAGGTGTTCTTGTTTAACACTGCGGCAATAAAAATCTTAAGCACACATTGGTACGAATAGTAATTCCGCATGAATAGTAATTTCTTCTCATGAACAGTTCAGAGTTCACAAGAACACACTAGTCATACATTTCTAAGAAAAAAAACAACTCTTTGATAAAACAAAATGCAACTAGGCATATGAATAAGTTAGCATATTGTACTTAGAAAAGCAAAATTTATAAGCTGTTATTGCTTTTCTAATTTCCTTGTGAGTACAACTCAACATGTATCAAAAAAATTGAATAACTGTTACAATGATGATACATGGTTAACGCTCAACAGATGTATTAAATAATGTTACATGGTTAACACTCAACAGATGTAATTTGGATGGTACAAACTTGTAACAAGAGGAGATGAAATACTTACTGGATCAACCTGCATGGCAAACACTATACTGGAAGCTACGATGTGCCCATTTCAGTCTATACAACATATCGAACTGTCCAGAGTCCAGACTCCGAAATCCCTAGCAGCCATTATGGCATACAACATATAGAGTAAATCCTGTTCTAGTACCCCTCAAGACTGGCAGGCTGGCTGACAACATTTTGCACCATCATTCCCCAAGTTCGTTCATTAGGAATTATTCCCCCAATAACTGCTTTGTTCAGAAGCATAGCCGCATCATCGAGCAATCTTACTTTGCTGTGCCAACTAATGAGAATATTGTATGTGATAATATCAGGATTCACATTTTCATTGTGTAGCTTGTCTAGGAGATTTAAAGCAGCATGCATCCATCCCATTTTGCATAGTCCATTTATGAGTGTATTGTAAGTGACTATGTCAGGAGTGAGCCCTTGATTCAACATCTCCTTTGAGAGCTCTAGCGCATCACGTACCCTTCTTGTCTTGCAGAGCTCACTGATCAGGATGTTGTATGAGACATTATTTGGCTTAATTCCTTTTTCCACCATTTCCTCAAGTAACACCATACTCTGATCAACATTCCCATCTTTGCACAGGGCTTTTATCAGCCCATTGTAGCTAATAACATCAAGAGAGCAACCATGGAGTACCATTTCATTCGCAAGCCTAAAGCCCTCTTGCCACCTTCCGTTGCGCAAAAGTGCATGAATGAGTGTATTATAAGTTATTCCATTGGCAACAACACCCTCTTCAAGTAAGTTTTCAAAAAGATTATCCACCTCCTCCATCTGGCCACTATTGCACAAATGATAAATTACTGTATTGTAGGTGCAAATATCAGGCCTGCACCCTTGGCTCTTCATCTCTTGGATGAGCCTCATCGCCTCATCCATCCGTCCATCCTTGCATAATGCATATATAATTCCGTTGTATCCTTGGGAATTCATACTCAAGCATTTTGCCGACATCTCATCCAGCATTGCTCTTGTGTCATCCCACATGCCATTCCTGCAAAAGGAATGCAGCAAGGTTGTGTAGGTCACTACATTCGGAGCACAACCCTTCTCCTCCATCTCTCTAAGCATCCGCACGGCCGAACCAAGCCTCCCAATCTTGCAAAGACCGTGAATCAATATACTGTATGTGTGCACATCTGGTGGGCAGCCTTTTGAACCCATTATCTCATACAACTCTGTCGCCTCAGCCAGCTTCCCATTCGCCAGACATCCACCAAGCACTGTGTTAAACAACACGACATTCACCTTTGGCACCCTCCCAAGCATCGCCCGCGCCTCGTCCACCTGCCTCGTTCGGCACAGCCCCTGCAGGAGGTACCCATATGTCAGTACGCTCGGCGCACATCCCTTCATCATCATCCTGTCCACCAGCCTGGCAGCCTCGCGCACCCGTCCAAGCCTGCACAGCCCGCGCACGACATCATCGAAGGTGTTCACGTCCGCGGCGCACCCCATCAGGAACATCTCGTCGAGGAGCGTGGCGGCCTCGGCGACCCCGCCCTGGTCGCACAGCGCGTGGATCACCGTCTGGTAGAGCACCGCGTCGGGCACGCACCCGTAGCGCGCCATCCCGCGGAGCAGCGCGAGCGCCTCGCCGGCGCGGCCGAGGCGGCAGAGAGCGCGCGCGGCGACGCCGAAGGTGAAGGTGGTGGGCGGCACGCGGTCCCTGAGCATCCGGCGGTAGAGCGCCAGCGCGTCGGCGTGGCAGTCGGCCCTCGCGAGCGCGGAGAGGACGGCGTTGTAGGAGCGGAAGGAGGGGGCCACGCCGAGGCGGCGGGGCATTTGTTCGAGCAGGTGGAGGGCACGGCCCGGGGGCAGGGAGCGGAGGAGCGGGAGCAGGAGGGACTCGCGGAGAGGTGGCAGGCGGGAGGCCGGGATGGAGTCAAGGAGGGAGAGAGCGTGGGCGGGGTCGGCGGCGGCGAGGATGGAGCGGAGCGGGAGCGAGGGGAGAGAGAGGGCGGGGTGCGAGGCGGCGTACCAGTCGAGGAGGAGGAGGGAAGTGGCCGGGGAGAGCGGGAGCGCGAGGAGGCGAGCGAGGCGGCGCGGGGTGAGCGGGTGGGAGGAGAGCGTGGCGCGGAGGCGGGAGAGGTCGAACGGGGCGAGCAGCTCCGGCCATGACGTCGCGCCGGCGCCGGCGGCGGAGGAGAGGCCGGGCCGCGGGGGTGGGGGAGTGGGCTCTCCCATGTCCGCGTGGCATGAAGTTCGGTATGGCTTTTTAGCCTCAACGTTTTCGAAGCATCAGGCGAGCGAAAATTCCGAGGGTGAATTTTCTGCTATGCTACTGAAAATTTTTGCAACCCTAAAATGTATCTATGACACCCATCTATCGTTGATCTATTTTAGGATTGTAGATTTTTTGATAATATAGAAGGAATTGATCTTTTGGAATGGTTCAGACGTCCGTGTGAACATGAGAAGATGATGATAATATTAAAAGAGAAGGTTAAGGTTCATGATGGATTCACCGGGTACCGAGCTTAGAGTTGGACAGGAAAGTGACCAAACTAGTGGAGTGACAGTGCAGTGTTGGCGCTGCAGGTGGCAGGAAGTTGATAGGCGTTGTCGGAGGAGCGCAAAAATAAGTTGTTAATATGGAGGGGCAGTAGTCGAGGATCTGGCCGCGACAGAGCCATCTCAAAGGCGGAGGAGCGTGGTGATGTGTCATGCTCTAAGGTGGAAGAGAACAAGAGTAGACTAGCTAGAGGAAGAAGGAAAGAGGCACACTGTCCTCAGGACCCGAGAGTTGATCTTCGTTGATCGAAAAGAAGGTTGTTTTCAGCTGACCAGGATCGAAACAACCACTATGTCAAGACGGGCCTTGGCATGCGAGAGCCCGCCCCAAAGCCTAAGGTGGAGCCACACCAATCCTAGGGCACGGTCTTAGGGAGCCGATTCCACGGCTCGAGCAGCGGATCAATCAATCTGGCGCCGCACTGTATGCCAATCGAGTGGCATTGTGATGTGGCAACGCCCTCCACCTAGGATTCTTGCGCAGTTTACAAGAAGTAAATAACAATGTGATCAAAACAGAAACATTGCAAAGATAGAAAAGGATGGTGACTGAAGAGATGAACGTATACCTAGATCCCTCACATTGCAAATTATTATATCTTGAATGATTTTGAATAAAACATATTTAGGAAAAATATTTGTGAAGGACGTGTTTAGAAGATACATCATGCTAAAACTACAAATAAAAAAGAAACTAGATGAGAGATGCGCCGGAGTAAGTGAGTACAATTGCAGCATTGGTTGCTCAAAGCGTTTTTTTATTTTGTAAATAAAAAAGTTGCAAATATATGCGTTACTTTGAAAAATTACAGATTTAGACTCTTATCACCTGTTCATAAAATTTATCTTTTTGTTTCTTATTGTAAAATCCATATTTTTATCTAAAACTTTTTAGAGAACTAGATGATAGCATACTTCACACCACATAATTTTTCATAACTATTTCAATAGTATTTTGAATTTTAAAGCATTGAAACACAATATATTTTTGATTTTTAAACCTGTTCTCTGTTGGAAGGCGACAGTAGACATGAGTGTAGATCTATATTTTTTCAAAATAGATGTATATATTTAATTTTTTATTTAAATAATATAAAAATAATAAAAGTTCTGTTCAAAGTTTCCCTTCGGCTGACCTGTGTGGCTGTATCGGGCCGAAGTTAAGCCCATTGTGCTTGCCCTAGCCGACAAACCCTCATACGCACGTCTTCCCTTTGCGCCGCACGATGCCTATCCAATGGCTGAGACCACATACCCACCTTCTATAAAAGACCAGCTCCCCACCGCCCCTCTCTCCATCCATCCCATGGTCAGCTAGGGTTTATGCTTCCGCCGCCGCCGCCGCCGCCGCTACGCCGGCGTGATTATGCCTTGGAAGGCGAGTTCGTCGCTGCTGCTGTGCCTTTTCTTGCTTCTTGGTTTTTTCTTCCATCTGCCTTCTTTTCTTTTCTTTTTTCCATCGATGATCTCTTGGACCTGGCTCGCTGGACTGTGATGAAAAACGCAACCAAAACACACCATCTTTCGGGGCTGATTGGCTCGTCTCCGAGCCATGCTGCCAAATCTGCAATTCTGATGTCCATGCTCCACGGCACTCGAGATAGTATTTGTTCTTGCGGATTCGATCCGGGATCCAGCTCTCGTGATCTTTTTCCTGAAGATTTAGTGTTTCTTGCTTTTATTTCTTGGTTGTTTGTTGGATTGGAGAAGAACAGAGCGATGCTTTCGTTGTGCATGTTGGCCGGTGATGAAAACTTCTGATAAAAACACCATCTTTCGGGACTGATTGGCCCACTGTGTGGCCATGCTGCATATTCTGCAATACTGAGGCCAATCTCTCAAATCCAACAACCACTCTGATGAATGAATGGTTTTTTGGGGTTGCTTGTAAGATTAGCTTTATGTTTTGGTTTTTGCTTGATAATGACAGGCCTGTGACGATAACCTCTTGTTAAAATACCATCTTTCGGGACTGATTTGGCTCAGCCATGCTGTCACTTCCACGTTTCTGAGGTCTATCCAATCGATTGGCGGCTGTTCATCAGCCATTAATCTGATGCACTCTAGTCTGATATGGTTGCCGTGTTTGCAACTCTTGGCTGCCCATTTCTCTGTCACCTCTTGTTTCCTGATCGAGTCGTTTGCTTTTCGGGTGTCAGGTGGCCGAACCCTCTTGAAATTGGTGCCATCGATTGGACTGGCACAGCTTGGACGTACGTCTAAAACATTGTAAGTTTCAATAATCTTTAACTGTAACTTTTATAGCCTATTAGAGAAACCTATAACTATTATGAAAATATGTTACACAAAACTAACTTTTTTAAAAACCTACACTATTTTGCAATAGAAAGAACTTGCAAATTTTGCATAGTAAGTGTAGTTTTTTTTTGCAACGTGACTGCCAGCCGGCATTTGCTTTTTTTCTGACCGTAGGGAATACTAACGACAGACCGCAGCCCTTTGACAGTGAAAAATGAACGTGCGATTTTGCCGCTGAAAATAGTCTCTTGCCCCTGAGGGCATCGCATAGTCAAGATGGAGATCTCGGAGCACTACCTAGCAGATGAAATTGCACCGACAACAATCGGGATCGCAAATACGAGTAATATGTGCGAGAATATGAGTATATAAATACATATCCCAGAATAATAAAATCAGCAAGAACCATATAACAAAAACATGATCATAATTGATAAGGCTGCCGAAAGCAATAGCAGAAATTATGATACAAATAACTAAGACAGTACTGATCAGTTTGATATAGAATATATGGCTCTCGTATCATTTACAACAGTTGGCTCCAAATCTAAAAAGATTTGCTCCTAAACTGTTTAGCTAAGTATATCACTAATTGAATTAGAATATGAGATAACACCTAGTGAAGATCCTGGTATTCAATGCTCTAGAGGCTACAAATACTTGAACAGAGCTATCAAAACAGAAATCTCATTTGAAAATGAACTCAGTACAACAAGATTTCTCTAAACAGAGGCTAGCAAAGCTTCTAAATATCAGACAAGTCTGAGTAACAACCAGACTCAGGAATCTGAAGTACTGAGTTCAACCAACCATCAACATGTCCAGGTATTTGTTAGCTGTCGACAGTGATGTATCAAAGGATTCAATCTCAACAAAAGTTTACTGAAATCCACCCAACAAAGATCAGCTCACAACACTGTCTACCATTCTACTCAGAGCACCAAGATCAACCCTATTGTACTCATAATCCTAACACAATTTCAATATAATAGATCATCACAGAGCATGTATATCAGGGATCCATACAGTCAAAACAGAAGGAGAAGTGTCAGCTCACAGTGCAAGTCGATGAAGACAACTGAAGATCGAGGTAAGGCACGGCTCAAATGCCGCTGACCCAGAAATCCAACCACCTGCCTTCTGCGCCGGTGTGAGGGAAGTTGGAGATACAAGACCTCAACCGCACGGCCACTGCAGTGCGGGCGAACCTCGACAGTGCAGCACCAAAGCGCCAACCAGATTTTCCTCAGGACCGAGCACCGGCTTATAATAACGAGTTGAACTCGAGCTCGATTTCGCCAATGCACCAGAGAGGAAAACACACACAGGGGAGACAAGAAAGGAGATCAAAATCTTCTGAAAAACATGTGAGGGAGAGGAGAGGAAATATATAAGCCAGCTCGGCCCCAAGGCAATCACTCGGCCGAAGCCATACCTCCGAATCCCCCGCAGCCTCCTGCTAACCGACGGCATCCAGAACCGACCCACTCGGCAACCGCCGCCCAAACCCTATCCGCCCACGAGGAGCGAAGGATCCGGCCTCCGTTGTTCAGCCGCCGCCAGAAGCCAAGAGGAGAAGGAAAGACGGCTCTGGAGACTCCGCCCGCAACCCTAGCAGCCGGCTTATATCCAGCCGTGACATAGGCCTGGGCCGAAACCAAAGAGCCAGCCCGGTCCAGCAATTCCATACCGACCCACACATTAGAATTTCCAGAAAATACACAACATAGAGTGCTTGCATTATGTGACTTTCAAGAGTATATTGCAAGTATCATCCAAGATATGATTTAACCAGCATTTCCTGTTGCTACTGCAAAAATTGGGCGTTGCTATTCTTCATGTGATTGCAAAAATTGGGCGCTCATAGCCTTCTGATTATCTAACTACTTTAATTTATTTTTTTTGCCCCTGTCATCATCCCCGCTATTCGCCTACCTGCCACCAACGAGCATTATACTTCCTCGACAAGAGCCAGATCAGCCTCATCGTTGATAGTGCATCGTAGAAAGCTATATCAGATTCATTATGTTTCTCAAGCAACCAATAATAACACAAGGGCATTATGCAATTCTGAGGCCAATCTCTCAATCTAGCAAACACCCCACATCAAAGTTTTTCTGGTTGCTTGAAAGATTAGCGCTGTATGAGTGTTTTTTTGGCTAATGTTTCCAAGGAACCATTGCGTTGTGCCATTGTCGCAAGACCGGTGATACCACAATGGTGCCACTTTCGGGACTGGTTTAGCTCGTTAGTAGCCATGCTGTCACCTCCACATTCCTGAGGTATAATAGATCGTCTCGTTAGTAGCCATATTCATGTTAATCAGCCGCACTCATCTGATCTTGAGCCTCTGTCACCTCTTGTTTCCTTTGTGATGCTGTTCGGGTGTAAGAAACAGACGAGCCGTGATTTGTTTATGACCGTTAAAGGCAACGCTGGATTTTGCCGTCCGTCGGCCAATTTGGATCTGTAACCTCAAGCTTGAATATTTATATTATGTGTCTAGTTTCAATTCTAATTCATGTTGTGTCTAGCCAACCAGCAAGTCAGTTTTGTCACGGCGTGCCAACCATCTCTCTATAGACCTGTTGATGTGGGTTGTCGTCCGTAACCGCACCTTACCGCACCTTTTTTTCATCTCCTGTAATTGCCCCCTTTTCATCTTCCCGATTTCATTCTTGCCTATTTCGCTCTCGACTCCATCGCCCTCACCATTGTTGCACTGCTTTTTCACTCATCGCCGTTGCAAGCCGATGCCCAACACATTGCGCTATCGCCTCATTGCCTGTAAGAAATCCAGCATGACAGGATCGAACACGAGACACGATTTTTACGTGAAAAACTCTTGCGAGAAAAAAACTACGAGCGCCAATCGTTAATCTTCACTATATCAGGGATGTGTATAATGCAGAAGCTTACAATAAGCATTTCAGCTTACAAGGTATATTTATAGGGGTGGACACATAGAATTCGAGTCTAATACGGATTGTTCTGGAACATGGGCCGAAGGCATCCCTTGTATGACCCAACAAGAATTCGGATCACAATCCAACAAACTTCACCTTGAAACGAATTCCATCTTGTAGCAGATAAAGAATCATCAATGAACTCCCTTCAATAATAAATATCACCGACACCAAAAGTCTCTAGGACTCAAACTGTAACACCAACTAAACTTGTAGCAGAAACTAGCTTTGTCATCATATCAGCAGAATTATCATGAATGTTTATCTTGCATAT
Source organism: Phragmites australis (assembly GCF_958298935.1). NCBI lineage: Eukaryota > Viridiplantae > Streptophyta > Magnoliopsida > Poales > Poaceae > Phragmites > Phragmites australis. Next base: position 12,245,965 of record NC_084944.1, on the reverse strand, counting down.
TTTAATATCACTTTGAGCAATGACATCTCGAATATAATGATAATTCACATCAATGTGCTTTGTTATTTTATGAAACATCTGATCCTTTGTAAGGTAAATAGCACTCTGACTATCATAGAAAATATTAATACAAGAATTATCTCCACAAAACTCAGTGTACAAACCTCTCAGCCAAACAACTTCTTAGCATTCTTCAGAAATAGCCATATATTCAGCTTCAGTAGTTGATAAAGTAACAATAACCTGCAAACATACTTTCCAACTAACAGCACAACCATTAAGTGAAAACATAACCTATGAAAGATCTCCTCTTGTCCAAATCATCAGTATAATCTGGGTCAACATAACCAACAAGTCCATCTTCAGATTTTCCAAACTACAAATAAGCATTAGAAGTACCACGCAGATATCTGAAAATCCACTGAACAACTTTCTAATGCTTTTTGTTAGGATTAGCCATGAATCTAATTTTGTCGAGATGCCACCAGTAGTGAAGAAGCAGCGTCGGGCTTGACATCCTGCTCCTAGCACGGAACAACAGATGCTAGGAGCAGGATGTCGAGCACGGTGGTCTTGTTGATGCAAATCAGGATCATGTTATTTCATTTATCTTTTTTTTACTACTCAAATTTTATTGTTTTTTGTTAATGGTTGGTCTCTATGGCATTGCAACTGATATGGGAGATATTTAGTAATTGATATGATATCTTTGTAGTAACTATGGTATCTCTTAATTTTTTCTTGTTTCTGGTAGTAGATCATGACATGGTCAATGATATGTTAGTATGGTGTTAATTGCCATGATATATGTGTAGTAATTATGCTGTAGACATGATATCTGTGTAGTAACTATTGTAGCTCTCTGATCTTTTTTATTATTACTGTATAGATCATGACATAGCAACTGATATACCAATCTGGTGGTAATTGACATGGCATATGTCTAGTAATTATGGTGTGAACTCTTGTTATTTCTATGTGTAGTAATCCTTGGTTAATGCAATAGTAACTATTGCAGTAGCCCAATAGTAATTGTTATGTAGACGACGTTATAGTTACTGATACACTAACCTCCTCGTAACCGCTATGCCATGTAAGTTGTAACCCTTATTTTTGTTGTTCTGAACAGGGCAATGTTGAGGTGAAGTCTAAACGTTCACTTGTATGCATATGCTTGCCCTCCATATTCTCAAGTTTTGTTAAAGATCTTTCTAATGGTCAAAGAGCAAGGATCAAGAACATGGGTTTTAGGGGTTTGGTTCAATCTTGCCTACTAGCTTGGAGAGTAGGGATCTTCTCGCTTGGCTGAAGGACACACTAAATCCTGATACGATGTTGGTGGAGGCAAAGATCTTAGAGTCACTCAGTGTGCTGTGAGGTGTGTTCTTGGTTTGCCTTCTGAAGGTGACGACCTTAAGCATTTCCATGAGCATGAAGGTAAGGCTACTCGAGAGCAACTAAGGGAGGCCCAATTTGGGGACCGAAATAGAAAGCTTCTACTATCTGAACTTGGAAAGATGATCAATAATTCTTGGGAAGCAGGAGATGGGAGAATCACTGATGATATAGCTATCAGGTTGTTGTTCGCAGTAGCTTTCAATAGCTTGTTGTCCCCGAACACTGATGCATATATCAAGCTGCATGATGTGAAGTGGTTTCAAGATTTGGACGCCATCCCTGGAATTAATTGGTGCAAAGCAGCAATTGACAACTTGCATGACTCTGCTCGGTAGTGGAAGATAGATAGGATCAAGAAGTCTTCTCCGCCGCTTCTTGGGTGCGGCATATTTTTAATTGTGAGTCATTTTACTTTTCATCTATTATTGGTTTTTGACTATGTACTTTTTCCTGTTATAAATTAGGATTAGTTATTGGAAGGAATCAACTAAGATGAGTGGTAATTCTGATTACTATATGTTGAACTATTATTCTTAATTTTTGGTTGCAATCCTGGTTACTGTATTGACTCTATATTATAGTATTAGGGTACAATTCTTGATTATTGCATGCAATTGGTTGTTATTGTGTTTTCTTTTTTTATCTGATTGTAATTGATTACAATTGCTATTGTTGTGTGTAATTGATTTGCAATCCATATTTTGTGCCCTTTTTTAGATATTATCCCTTTGATTATGTTGTAATTTTGTTAATATTATGATTTATTTATTTTCATCTGATTGTAATTGGTCATAATTGCTATTAGTATATCTTATCGATTGCAATCCCGATTATTGTACCCTTTTTCCATATATTATACTTTGACAACCTATAGACCGGAATTGTCATTGATCCATTTACGACCCCTCGCTGTACACTGTTGGATAGCAAGACAATTGATAATCTTGCTCAGTGTGACGTCTGGCCGGATGGAACAACTGATAACCGATATAGGCCTTTTAAGATTCGTAATATATTTTTGGATTTCTCTTTTATTTTTGCATCAAACTATTTTGAGACTAGTCAAGTAGTTATTGGTATAGTGCAGGTTGTGACTGTCCTTTTTTGTTGTACGCTGTCTCATTTTTTTCGTTTTCTTTTTTGCAGCAGAAGAGTTTACGTGAGACATGCTACAGTGGGTTTGCCGCTGCCGCTAGTGCTGCTAATGCCCTTGCACGTGTTGAGCAGCCTACGCACGCACAGGATCCTGTGAAAGGCCGACAGATTATTCCACACCATGCTTTTGTGTACCTAAGATTGCAGGTGACGTTCGGGCCCTTGTTAGCAGAGGTTGTGAGGAAGGGGAAGCGTAGAAAGGCAGAGCATATTTTGAAGGATGTTAATGCAGATGCTGAGAAGGCACAAGGCTACATGAGGAGGGCCAACAAAATAATAGACATTGCGTACAATGTTGCTTACAACAACATATGTATGCCGCTAGAGGAGGGTGCCCTCTCTACCTGTCACGAACCACTACATCATTAGTGATGGGCTTTTAGATCTGTCACTACTATATTTAGTGACAGATCGTTCTCTCGCCATCACTAATGATATCAAATTAGTGCTGGGTCCCAGCTCAGACCACACATTAGTGACGGGTCGTTACTGAACCCATCATTAATAATACATTAATAACATGTTCTGGTTGGCTGTGAGTGATAATGTGTCTTCTTTAATGACTTATTATGTAGTGCACTCAACTCTCTCTTTCTATACTCTATTTCGCTAAAGAAATCCCCCTTTGCTTGGTAGTTGGTATAATCTTTGTACCTTTTCAGTATACGAAGGATTCTGAATAAGATGTTTCTTAGGATGGCTGTGGCTTGTGTGCTTGGGTGGGTGTGGCGGGCTGATGTCATTGGCAGGTGTATGCCCATAGAGGATTCCCCTGGTGCACATGTGCTGCTACTAGGCCACAAGCACACCGTAATGAGGAATTATACTCTAAGGGTATAACTAGTCTTTAAAGTCTCAATAAGTCTTTAAGATATGTTCTATATGTTCTGGTTTGGTTTAAAGTCTGTTTGTATTAGAGCATCTCTAGCGGCCTCATCAATGTGCTCATCATCACCAAAAGACTCGTCATCCCAAGAAAAGGCACCTCCAGTAGCCTTGCCAACAGCATCGCCATTGTTGTTCACTCGCCATATCGCGTGAGAGGCTCGCCAAATGTAGTGGGCACTCTCCCCTCACCATCCCGTCCTCCAAGTCTCCGACCATCATGACCCTATTCCCCAACTCACCTCGCATTCCCGCTTGGCTGGAAGCCCCACCATCGAGCTGCTGCTGCCTCTCCCCAACCATACCGTCGGCCTTCAAATAGGGCGCAGGACCTCCACCAACCCACTGTGGCGCCTCCCGAGCACCCTCTATGGAGGAGCATAGGAGTAGCGGGGTAGCAAGGCTGGACAACGTTGACGGCATCCCGGGCACAATGTATCGCTTGGCTCCGGTGCACATCGGTGAGAGGAGAGAAAGGAGAGAGACGACACGAGAGAACACATAAATTTGGCCAAATGCTTCAAAACTTCACTCCTCCCCTCTTTTATAAATTCAATAGATGAACTTCTCAAGCTACTAAAACCACACCGATTTTTGTGCTCATAGAATAAATAATAGAGAACCCATTTTAACTGGTTACAACTAATAATCTCTTACAAATTTTAAATTAAAATTCCCCAAATTAGATGGCTTTTGTACATTTCTTGATTTTTTAGGCATAAATTTAATTCCCAAAAATTAGGGAAAAATCACGAATATTCATCTAAACTAATGTATGTATTTCTAAAATTATTGACAACCCTAAGTTATATGGGTAATTTTAGTGTTTAGTGTGTGCTACATATATAGAGGAGAAATATAGCCGTTGTAAAAAAAATTAGCCGTTGCAAAAAATTAGACGTTGCAAAAAATAGCTGTTTAAAAAAACTAGCCGCTACGAATAAAATATAGGTAAATGAGATATGGAGAATGAGATTTGACTATTCTACTGGAGTGTGTAGAAATATAGAGAGAATTTTTTTAGAATGAATAGTCAAATGGAGATGTGAACGGAATTTGGCTAACCTATTAAAGATGCTCTTACATTTAAGGCCCTGTTTGTTTCAGCTGTAGATTGTAGATTCTAGCTTCTATAATCTGAAGTTGAAACAAACAGTTAGATTCTAGAATCAGATTGTAACAATCTAGTCTCCAGATTGCTGCAATCCAACAATCCATTCCCCACCAGATTATTTCAGATTGTAATGTGAGAAAGACCGAAATACCCATGTACTTCTCGTGTTTTTACCCACCACTACCATTCTTCTTTTCTCCCCCAGCCTGTCACGCCCCCCTCCCACTCCGCCCGACCAAAACACCAGCTGCTCTTGGAACCCTAGGCGCCGCCGCCGGCGACCCCTCCCGAGAGACACGATGCCGCCAGAAGCCAACGTGGATGGATCCGCTGGACCTCAACACGGACACACCCGAGGTCGCTGCCGCTATTGCATTCCGGGATGCTTTGCAAGCTCAGGCTACCGGCGCCAAGTGGATCACCGGCTCAAGTGCAGAGAGCTTTCCCGGTGCGGCCTCCCGTCCCGGTGCTGCCTCCTGTCCCGGCGCGGCGACCCCTCCTAGCGCGTCGGCCCCTCCCGACGCGGCCTCCCGTCCCGGCGCGGTGACCCTTCCCGACGTGGCCTCCCGTCCCAGCGCGGCGACCCCTCCAGGCGCGGCGACCCCTCCCAGCTCGTCGGCCCCTCCCGATGCTCCCGTCCCAGCGCGGCGACCCCTCCCGGCACGGCGGCCCGGCGTGCCTCGGGCGCCCAAGCCTACAGGATGCCTCACCCCTCCGCTGGCTTGGACTTCGTCCCAGAAGCAGACATGGCAGCAGTAGCATCTGCTGGCACTCCGCTGCCCCCATCTTCGGTAAGCATTCCGGTGTATTCTCCTCCAATGTTGTGATTTGTCCTCTGTGCTTGAGCTTGTAACTTCTAGACCATTGCCTGCAACAGAACCAAATCAGAGAGTGCTGTATGTGCATAACAGCAAAAGATAAGTTAATGTCTAGTTAATTAAAGCTCAAAACTCGAAAGTGTTACAAGAAGTACAGGTGACTGACTACTGGCTTCTGATCAGTAATCTTCTGGATGCAAAAATCAAATGAGTACTAACTATGGAAAATGCATCATATGTGTTTTCAGTTAGGGGATAATGCATGACGCACAGACCAATAGCAAGTAGTAAACTTGTAATGGAAGAAAAGGTTAGCAGAATGGAATAATATGAAAACCAATGGATAAAAGCAGTTCATCCATTCTGTGAGGAACCTCTATTTACTAGCCAGTTGAAAGTTGTATCTAATAATTAGTTTTATCATCCGGAAAAACAGTTGTCTTTTTCAAAGAAGTACTTGCCAGATGCTTCAGGGCATGGATCTAGGCAGCTGAGTACGAAGTCCTGGTTATGGAATGTTTTTTATTCACTGCTTTTGTACTGTTCTTGTGAGAAAACCAAAAAAAAAATCACTATTCTTACAAATCAATTTTGCTATCTGTTGGTAATTAGGTTTCATCTGGTAGTTGCTTGGAACTGGCTATTTCTGGCTCAGATCTATCCTCCACACTAGTTATTTTGCTATCTGTTAGTAATTAGGTTTCATCTGGTAGTTGCTTGGAACTGATACCAGGTAACAAAGCAAGAACCAGTCGTCAGAAATTAGAACAACGTTTCCAAAAAAATGTTACCAAAAAAAACTGCATATCTTCACTAGAGAAACCCAAAAACAGTAACATTACAGTTGAAAAGGCAGAGTTCCATCACTGAACAATTCTGTAAGGAGGCCATAAATCATGCATAGAGCATAGTCCCAATAATTCTGCAATTTTCCAGAAGAACATCATAAAATGCAAGCTGCACAAATAGCACAACTCAGGGACCGAGATCCAAGCAAGCCATAGGCAATAGGGGCCGCATGGGAATTATGCTCCCACTTGAGGCAAGGCCTAAAATTTCAGCATGCTCTATTCTACTTGAGGTGATTTTAAAACATACAAACCTCTAACCGCAATTATGGCATCAATCCAATGCAACATTTTTGTAATAGGTGGAGGACTTTGTTCCAGACAAAGCTGATTGGAATACCTCAAACAATGCGACATTCTGTGAAATTTGTGTTGAGGAAATCAAAGCTGGGAATAGGCCTATTGGAGTTATGACAAGTAGAGGGTATAAGAACATAGCTGAGAAGTACTTGTTAAGGACAGGGTTGCGTCACACTAAACTGCAGCTGAAGAACCGATGGGATTCACTTAAGGGTTATATAACTTTTGGTTGTACCTTAACAAAGCTACTGGTCTTGGATGGGATAATGCTAAAGGAACGGTGGTAGCAAGTGAGGTCTACTGGAAGGAACAAACAAAGGTACTTATCCATCATGTTCTTCTAGGGTATTTGTTGACTAATATTATCTTCTATATTTTTCTAGATACTTGTTGACTAATATTATCTTCTATGTTTTTCAGAAACGTGCCGAATGGAAGAAGCTAAAGAATGGTCCACCAAAGTGTCTAGAACTGCTTGAGGTGATGTTTGACCTTACTGCTGTGGACGGTTCTTCTTCTTGTGTTCCTGGTGAAGGCATAGGTGCAGGAGGTGAAGGAGAGGAAGGAGGTGAAGGATATGGCGGTGAGGCAAGCCCAATGAGTAGCACTACATTGAAGAAGAACCCTATGGTTAAGATAATGAAGGGCATATGGGATACTATGCAAGCTAATAGTGTTGTAGCCAATAAGGTGATGCAAGCAGAACTGAGGTTTGAATCCATCAAGGAAGTGATGGGCTTGGCTGTGGCGTGTGGGGGCAACGGAAGGAAGTGTGGAGCATTTCATGGCTAGCCAACTTTTTGTCAAAGCTGAAAACCATGACGTGTTCCTGACTTTAACCACAAATGAAGGAAGGCTTGGTTGGTTGAAGAGGTGGTGCCAGAAGGAGGGTTATTATTAGTCATCTATTATTTGTTATCTAAAATTAGTGAACTGTTTATTGTTTTATGAATTTATGTGCTTGTGACAATGGCTATGTAATATGTTGTTTGGACCAGTGTTTGAAAATTTATGTTGCATGAATTATCTCTAATGTTATGGATAAATAATTTCAACGTTATTATTTAGTGACGTATTGCAATTTTGTTTGTAGATGAACTTCATTGGAAGTGATGATGAGGATGAAACACTTGAGGTTGCACGCAATCAACTAGATGTGATTCAACAATATAGAGCTATATCTTGCTTGTTTGGTACGTACTATGGTGCAACTTTCTTGAACAAATCCAAGAGAAAGGAATATGTTTTATCGGGGCATGATTGGGTTATGAGTACCCTTAATAATCCAACACCATGCTTCAACATGTTTCGGATGAGTATGTCCCTTTTTAATAGGCTACACGATTTGCTTGTATCATCATATGGCTTGGGGTCAACTGGTAAGATGAGTTCTATTGAATCTCTAGGCATGTTTTTATGGATGATTGGGGCTCCACAGTCATTTAAATAAGCTGAAAACCGGTTTGTGAGGTCAACCGAAACAATTAGTAGGAAATTTCAAGAAGTGTTGGATACTGTTTATCTCCTCTCAGTAGATATTGTGAAACCAAGAGATCTAGAGTTCAGGACGGTGCATCCTAAACTACAAGGTGCTCGTTTTGCACCATATTTTAATAATTGCATAGGTGCAATAGATGGTACACATATTCCTGTTGTTGTGCCATCGTCGAAGTTGGTTCAACATGTGGGACGCCATAGATATTTAACTCAAAATGTTTTGGCTATATGTGACTTTGACATGAGGTTCACCTTTGTTGTTGCGGGATGGCCGGGATCAGTACATGATATGAGGGTGTTCAATGATGCTTTACGCAAATATGGTGATAAGTTTCCATATCCTCCACCTGGTACACTCATATATTGCCTTCTTATAGTACTTGTTTCAATATCATACCATTTTTCTCATCTTCTACCATGTGTTTATAGGAAAGTTTTATCTTGTTGACTCGGGCTATCCTAACCAAGCGAGTTTTCTATCTCCGTACAAAGGACAAAGTACCATTTACCAAAGTTTAGACAAGGTCCACGACCAAGTGGCAAAAAGGAGGTATACAACCATTTGCATTCATCTCTTCGTAATATTATTGAGAGGTCATTTGGTGTTTTGAAGATGAAGTGGAGAATTTTATTGGACTTACCAAGTTATCCAATGACAAAGCAAGCAAAAATTATACTTGCATGCATGGCTCTTCATAACTTTATTCGAGATAGTGCTATGAGCGATGAAGATTTTGACATGTGTGATCAAGATGAAAATTACATGCCAATACCCGTAGCATCTTCATCTCAAGGAAGTGGGGGGCAATGGTGAATCTGGTGATGAAGAGGGAGATACGAATGTCTTTCGTGATAACCTTGCTAATGCTTTGTTTGCTATGTGAGATTAGAATGATTGTGAGAGACTATTTGAATGGATAAATACTCAAGTTTGTATTAATTTACTTTATGTTTTTTTATTTATGGACAAATATTAATTTTGGTATTAACTATGTTTCTCTTAAATTTTATTTATGCATTTTCGAATTTCAAAATAAATATGTCACAAAAGAAGTAACATGCCACCAAAACAGTCAAGGGCATTACAGACTATTAACATCTAAAAACAGCAATCCACCCACCCCAGAATCCAGGTTACCAAACAGCTATCAGTTTTTACAATCCAGATTGTAACAATCCAGCTTTTCACAATCCACAATCTATAAGCTGTTTTTCACAATCTACAACTGAAACAAACAGGACCTAAGACTCGAACTAGACTTTAAGGTAGGTCTCACTCGAAAATAAACAAAAATTCTTTACAAGAGCTTCGGTTGGTGGCAGTTAGCAAGTGCTGGAGGGGAGAGGGGAGAATCAATATAGAAACAATATTCTATTACTCTCAAGTTTAAATACCACACATAGCAATATAGAACTTAAGATTCCATCTTATAATGTATAAGACCGGGTCTTAAAGACTCACATTTTTTTTGCTTACGATCCCCTTTTTACCCACAGTACGGGTGCCCTAATATCATTTGTACCACCATGCAGTCTAGTTTACATTTGCTCTAGGCCAAACCCCAGAAAGAGTTCTCACCTCAGTTCCCCAAAAAGTTGAACTGGAAGTGTTGTGGCTTAAAATAACAAGCATTACATGGGACTGCAAGTGCAACGCAATCTAAAGCAGCAACGAGGTACATGTGGCTTACCTCTTACAAGATCGTCAAATTAATATAGGCTAAGACTTGGTACGATTGGACGGATCACTAATTTATACAGCTAGCATGAGAAGACAAACACTATATTAATTCTCAGCGATCTTGTAATGCAATTCATGCCATTTATCCACTGATAGAATTCAAAATTCTTGCGTTATTGGTTGGCAGGATGGGCCTGCCATGCATCTAGCATCTCGTCATCTGAGATGGCAGTCTTATGTACCTGAGAAATTTAAGCTTCTGAACAACTGGATTCACCTTGCATCCTGAACAAAGGTAGAACCAAAAAAAAAAAAACATGGCCGGCAAGCCTCATCAAAGTATGAGACAAGTGTCTATCTAATACAACAATAAGTTGACTGCAGAATGTAGGTCAACTCAGGAACTCCATATGCCCATCCGTAGTGTGGCGCCTAGTTCAGTGAGGCCTGCTGTCGACCGTCTGGGATTGCAAACAGAACCACCGGTTTCGAGGACCTGATAAACGGGCTGTCACACCTGTAGTAACCTTTCCTCTCGAGCTGTATTACCTCTCCACGCTTGAGGTTCCTCATGTTTGGGTCTCCGAGGGCTGGGATCTCTAGTCGAGTGCAAGGGTTCAGATTGTCGAGGAAGTCCTCATCCTCCTCCAGCTGCACACATGCCACAAATGGTATTATTCAGTGCTAATTCGCTAAAAAAAAACACGGATGCCTTCTAAGCAAAAAAGCTTAACAAGATGAGCAAAACACGGATTTGTACCCTAAGCCTTTGGACTTCAGAGACAAACATTGCATCTAGCTGAATCTAAAATGTATATTTTAAAGATGCGGCATAGATTTTCTTGCAGCAGCACACTAATCTCAAGCTGAAACTAAGTAACCAGCATGAAAAGCAAGAGAATATGCCACGAAAATGAACATGAAATTTGATTCAATGCAGCTTAGTCCTCTTACTGTAATCTGTTGCGCCCCCCCCCCCCACCCCGCCCCCCATATTCATTATATAAGACAGTACACAACTCAAATAATAACATGTTATATATATTTTCTAAAATCAAACTGATCATGGACACACATACACCATCTCATGCATGAAATTATCTCTTTGAAAAACACAGCTAACACAATGCTGGCAATAAACTTGAAGCAATGAGTGACGAAAACATAAACTTTTTTGGTTGAATGTCACAATATTTTGAGTTTTGACATGGCTACATGTCTGACGATGGGTATATGAGGTGCCAGCTTCAACTAAATGTACAGTAGGGATTTGTTAGAATGGTTTTATTTCTTTTTCAAGAGAAAAATCTAAAGGCAAAGGATGTGCTTCCACAAAGACACGTGAGTAGACTATGGTATAGTAGATGACGCATCAGATGTCACACATAAAAATGGATATAGTGTCAGTTTTCTTTTCCATTTCAGACAATTAGACACTGGCAGATATAAAGAACGAATACTAACAATGCTAAGCAAATAGAACAATTATACTTTGGATGAACCTACCATACCTATGCAGAAATATTAGAACAAGGAAAGCATATCAACATCAAAGAAGAAATAAAAATGAGAAAAAGTGAACTCAAGAAGCTTCCATGTTGAATTCAACTTGGAGCAATTGCTACATTACCTTTTTCTTTCTTATGAGATAATCAAATTCCACCAAGGAGAGGGGGACTAGGTCCTCTATGTCTGGTAACCATGTGATCTTCAATTTTGTTGCCTTCACAGAGCCCTCAAGATGCAGTTCTCCGATTAGTTCTGTTATTACTCCACTCTCCATCTTGATCTCTTTAATGATAGCATTCCCCCAGTCCATTAGGGTAACTTCCTCACCCTTACTAATAGCTGATGCGTCAGCATAATCTAGCAAAATTCTGTTAGTGAAGGTTGTAGCCTTCTTTCCAGCACCATCATATTTCTTGTGCCGTGGTAAAATCCGAACAAATGGTTTTGCTGGACCATTAGTAAGCGTGAAGATCACACGCTGGTCTTTTAACACAGCAGTATGCCTTGCACACACTGGGTCAATTATCTTCTTGTTGATCGTCCAGAGTTTATCCCACTCCATAAGATTGAGATTTTTTGAAGCACCCTTCAACAAAAAAAAGGGACATAAAATTAGGATTTAACATTCAGGAAATAAGAACACAGAGCAAGAACACATTAGTACATAGACAAACCTGTTGGAGTATAAATTGTATCAACGCGTCAACCTTCAAGCCACGACGTACTATGCCTTGAACAGTGGGGAAACGAGGGTCAGTCCAATCTTCGACCTTCTTGTTTTGTACGAACCAAAGAAGCTTCCTTTTACTGAGAAGTGTGTAAACCATATTCAATCGGCTGAATTCATATATTTCCACTCTCCTCACCCCCATATCTTGAAGAATTCGATAATATTGTGCATTCCGGTCATGGTATTCACTGGACCGAAGAGCATGCGTCACTCCTTCTAATGCATCAACAAATGGGCAAGCAAAGTCATACGTTGGGTATACATTGTATTTTGAACCAACACGATGGTGAGGATCAGTATTGCAGCGGTAGTAAACAGGATCCCGGAGTGACTTGTTAGGATCCTGCATGTCAAGTTTACCCCGCACACAGCACTGCATACCCCTTTCAGTTCCATTAATCATCTCTATCCACAATGACAGATTTTCCTCAACAGTATTATTTCTGCACCTTGATTCAATACCATCCATCCTCTCACTCCTCATTTGCTCCTTTGGTGTGTCATCAACATATGCTTTCCCCTGTTTAATCAAACTTTCAGCCATTTCCATTAGCTTTGGAAAATAATCAGATGTGTATGTCACTGCATCGTATCTGATTCCCAATGTCTGAATATCATTCAGAAGGTTCTCGACAAACTCATTGCTTTCCTTTGAAGGGTTTGTGTCGTCAAATCGAACTATTAATCGCCCTTGATATCTTTCAGCAAAGTACTTGTTCAATAGTGCAGCCTTTGCATGACCAATATGGAGGTAACCACTAGGCTCTGGGGCAAAACGAACACAAACTTCCCCAACTTTTGCACCAGGGAGATCAACTTCTGGTGCTGATGGATCCTTTGAATCATGGACCTTTTCCTTAAGGCTTGGTGCAGGAGATTTTCCAATTCCTCGTTTCCCAACATACGCAGTAACAACTTGATTCAGTGTGTCCCTGTACTCTGCATCTATGCTGTTGAACCAACGGACAAGATCTTGGTATTTCTTCGATTTCCTTAGACTTTCCCATCGCTGCCCAATACCTAAAGGAAGAAGATGCAATAAGGTAAACATTAGAATGCCTAGGACAAGCCTGAACAAAGAAGGATGAAAGAAGCCCATAGCTAACCAGCAAGATTCGACCACACTGCTATGTCAGCAATTGTCAGACCATGACCAATGAGAAAAGTCCGGGATGCCAAATATCCATCAACAAATGAGCAGGCACTTTCAAATTCAGAACCTGAAAGGAAGGTGGGGGCATATTCAAGCCATTCAACAACCTGCAGTTTATTAACAACAGAAATTCAGAATATAGAAACAATCACAACAATAGAACAGCCTTTAAACAAGCGCTTGGCCATAGCATACATGTCCGAATTCAACAGCGTTCTGGCCAGAAAAGCTGGAAGAAGATGCACCACGGGCAATGTAGTGGAGAATCGGGTTGATACCATGGAGTGATTCTCTGTACAAGAGCACAAATGGATCTATGAGAAACTATAAACTCCCAGATGGTGAATCAAACCAAAACATAAATGAAATCAAATAAATCAGATGGCACTCAATCATTCGAGAACTTACAAATTTGCATACACTCTATTAAGCAAATGGCACACATCAAACATGTACAGCATAGAAAAGTGAAATCTTAGTAGATATACTACTGAGGATAATAATGACCAGTTGAAAAAACAATAGTTGTTGCCGAAATAAATGGTGCTCAATTCAGCGTATGATGTTCCAACCATCATTGTTTTCATGCAACAACTCCAGGTTGCTTGACAGCACCCCCACACATAACAACAATCCCAATTCAAAAATATCATACAAAAGTCAACAAAGTGTTTCCATCAAGTAACCAACAAAAAAAAGTGTATCCAAGAAGAGGAGCAAGAACTTACCCAGAATCAAACCATAGAGTGGGTCCTGAGCCCGCAGCAAGACTAGGATCAACTGTTAGGGGGACATCTGCAACCTTAGCAGCACAAATGATTGAAATCGGTGGGCTGTCCTGGGAGAATGCTAACTTCACCTCCATTTATCTTTTTTTGAAACAGATAGGAACCAGAAATTAGCAGAAAGCAACACGTAAGCTTTGCAGCACAATGTGAAAAATTCAGGCTACAGTTAGTTTTTCTCCCTTTATCCTAGAATCAAGGCATGTTAACACAAGAATAACCACAGGGAAAGTATTGATGGTGCAAAGATCTTGATGCTCTAAGATACCGAGCGATGCGTGACGGTTCAATTCTGGAGAAGCTCTTATTGCAAAAATAAATGAACCATTATTTTTTTAATCAGTGGCAAACTACCCAACAAAGTTCACGTTGTCTACAGTTTTAAAAGAAAATAGGAAACTTGGAACAGGCCAGCGAATGCGCAGTATGTTATCATTAAATCTAGAGGAGACTATGGTTACCGCAGCAACTACAAATGACAATAACCCTATCCTTCCTCAAAGTCAGATAGATCAATTATGTTCTGACAGTTCCACCGACCCTCTGGTTAAGTTTTGCTCCACTAGATCCAGTAGAATTGCACGAAGTTATTAGATTAGAACATCAGTAATCGATGCATCACTATGACATCTTTCGCTAGTACATGATGTCGAAAAATGGACACACACCGCCAAGGGTTGAAGCTTGAGTATGTAGCACTAGAGGGTTTGGGTTCACGTAAATACCACCCCAAGGGTTCTTCCTTCAGATTCCCTCACCAAGGGCACCGCCGCTCTCCGCTAGCTGACCCCACTGCTCGCTCCACTCCCTCCCAACCCTCCCGCCGCTCTGTTCAGCTAGCTCCCCGCCGCCGCCGCCATTGCCGTCCCTAAACCCTACGTGCGCCGCCGGAGGAAGAGCAGAGAAAGGAACGAACGAGGGAGCTCACCCGGTTGGTGGCGGTCGGCGGCAGGAACCAGCCGGGCGAAGGGGATGGCGCGTCGGCTGGCAGCGGAACCCGGCGACCGCGGCGTCAGAAACCAGAGGCGGCGGCGGGCGGTAGGAGGAACCGTAGGAGGCGCGGCGCGTTGGGATGTCTGGTCTGGTCGAGTCCAACCCAGATAACAGAACTCGCCTTCGGTCACCTTTTTTTCTCACCCTTGATCACGCCTTTGATATTTGGAATTTTTATTTTATATATTTTTTCAAAATTAATGTCTGTTTCAAAAATAATAAAGTCTACTTACTGTCGTCCGTTTAACGGGCGAGAACAAAGTTTTGTAGACCTCGACTATCAGCGTATTTAATAATCGAGGAGAGGAAGGTCTTGCCTGCTGAACGGGAGAAACTTTCGTGACTGCGACACCGCGCAGACCTGCCCAACAGGTATCGCCCGCTCAGGCCTACCCAAAAGGTATTGCCCGCTGAACGGGGTAGTATTGTCCGTATTTAAGTTAATAGACAAGGGTATATCCAAACTAATGCAGAAAAGTGTTGGTCACTTGTATGTTTGGTTGATACGGGGTTTCAAAATAGACCCCAAGGTTCAAGAGATGATCATTAGCATTGTCGGCAACTGTTATAGAGAAAGTGTGTACTGGAAGGTGTTCACGCTCTGGGAAGATGAATTGTAGAAGAGGTACGCGAGGAACGAGTTCACCTGGTGGTCTAATTGTCGTGCACGTGCTCTTGTAATCGGACCTTGTATGATTTGAGGATTATTGACAGTATTGATCGTATCCAAAGGAACCATGGGCTCATCATAATACATTTGAGATAGAATGATCATTGGAGATAGCAACCTACATAAACCAATTACCTCTCCTTTGTCATCATGACCAAAAATGATGTTTTCATGAGATCCTCCATTTTCTTCAAATGATAAAAACATGCTCTTCTCTCCGATCATATTATTGGTGCATCTACTATCAAGCACTCAACTTGATCTACTAGAGGAGTATGCCTAACAAGTTAAGTTTTTGTTTTAGATACCCAAATTTGTTTGGGTCCTTTCATATTAATCACAAGCACTTTTGGCACCCACACATTCATTTTTACAACTCGATCATTTGTGCGGGTACCAACATATAGAACAACCACTTTACCACGGTAGTTCCTCTTCAAAATATAAGATGCATAAAAAGTAGATTGAGGTGCATGGCCTTTGGATTGCTTGGCTTGTGTAGTGAGATCAACTTGCTTGCCTCCCTTGATGAACTTGAGGCACTCCTTGTTATTTATCACCACACGCTCACTTGGTTTACTTGTATGCATATCAAATTCAAGCCCTCTCTTTTGCTTGTTGTCCTTTGCCTCAATGATTTTATATAGTGCATCCTTGGATTTGTAGGTCTTGATGCATTCATACTTAACCAAGGTATTTAGTCTCCCATTCTCTTTTTTAATGCTTGCAAGGATTAAACATTAGTAGCACAAAAAATTATATCAACATTGTAACAACAAGAGCAACCTTAACTAGTGGAAGCATTAGAGTGTAAGGTTGCATCATTAAGGGAGAGGAGCTATTCTTAAGGGCACCAATTTGCACTTCAAGAGTTTTATAAGTTTCATCCAAACATTTGTAATTCTCTTGAAATGTGGCATTGCTACCCTCTAGACTAGCAATTGAGATATTGGCCATATCAAGATCTTTGATCAATTTCTCAACTTTCTCCTTCTTTTTAGAAAGGAGCTCCTCAAGTTCAATGTTTCTCTCTTTTTCAAGGATGAGCTAGTCCTCTTTCTTCTTGAGAATATTCTCTTGATTCTCTATTATTTCCATTAGCTCTTTCATCTTAGACATGACATTTTTACTTAAACCTTTAAGCAAAGATTCACAATCGCTACCACTATCTCTATAGCTATCTAGGAGCTTGGGTTGTGATTTTACCTTGTGCCCTTTTGTCATGAGACACTTGAGAGTGTTGTCGTCGCTCATATCACCAAAAAGTGACTTTATCGGTGTAGAGGAGCGGATAGCGATGGTGGTGATCCCTTCATCATCAGAATCGAAGTCGGAGTCGGAGTCGGAGTTGCAGTCGCACTCCTCGCCGATGTGAGCTTGACCTGAATATTTTTTTCTTGTGGGTCTTGTACTTGTCCTTCTTGAAAGGCTTGCTCTGTTTTTTTCCTTGTCCTTGCTCTTCTTGTTAGGACACACGGCGATGAATTGGCCAACTTCACCAAACTCATAGCAAGCTCTCTTGGATGTTCTCCATTTAGGCTTGTCTCTCTTGAACTTGCTATAACTACCTTTCTTCATGAATTTCTTGAATTTCCTCACAAAGAAAGCTATTTCTTCATTATCGGAGCTCTCTTCTTCACTTGAGCTCGATTATTCAACTTGCTTGCTTCTGCTTACCTTCAATACTACTTCTTTGTTCTTGGAGGTTGAGCTTTGCTTGATAAGGTTCTTGACTTTATTTGCTTCCTCCTCCATAAGCTCATGAGCAAGAATTCCACCATGCACATCACTTATTGTGAGCCTCTTGTAGTCTCTTCTTTCATTGATGAGAGTGATCAAGGTGAGATTTTTTGGTGCAAAAGCTCTTAGCAATCTTCTCACCACCTTGTGATCATCTAGCTCTTCACTTTCAAGCCCTCTAATCTTGTTCACTAACACCTTCATGCGGTCATACATAGCTTAAGGGGTTTCATTGTCTTCCATAACAAAGCTTTCCAATTTGCTTTCAAGCAACTCTATCTTAGATTCTTTCACGCTTGTGGTGCCTTCATGTGCAACTTGGAGTGTGTCCTATATCACTTTATCCTCCTCTAGCCCGTCCACCTTGTTGAACTCCTCGGGGCTCAAGGCGCTAAGCAATACACTTGTGGCTTGTACATTGCGGTGGAGGTTTTGCTCTTGTTTGGGAGTGAGCTCTTTGTCTTCATCTGGTATCTCACAACATGTACATACAATCTTCCAAATACTTGGATGAAGAGAGATTAGATGCGATTTTATTTTGTATCTCCAAGCGACATAATGCGTGCCATCAAAATATGATGCACGCTCAGACGGAACTGAAATATAAGAGTTAGAAGCAGTCAATTTATCATAATTGAACTCGATTGCAACTCCCTTACCTTTACCTGTCGCTTGACTTCGAAGCATCATCTGATAATGAATTCGAGGTATACCGGTTGATGGGTGTGTTGATAAATGTTTCTTGGTGTTGGATTTAATGGACTCAAGAACATAAGGATTTTACCCAGGTTCAAGTCTCCTGTTGGATAATAGCTCCATGTCCTTTATATTTTCTTATGGATTCTATGAACGTGTTACAGAATATCTTTTTTTGCTCCCCTACAAGCCAGGTCCTCCCCTTTATATAACAGGAGAAAAGGTGCCAATACAAACGGATCATGCCAAACTATATGGCAGACCTACACCTAACGAAGCCAACTACTCCTAGCTCATCATGATGAAGGATAAGCACACACGCCCTGCTCTAATCGTCCTTCATGCCCTATCCCATCATCGAACACCGTCACGCTCGTCTATGAGGCCATCCCGGGTCACTGCGCCACCACGACTACCCACGATCTTGCTCGCCGAAAGGGAGTGCCTGAGGAAGGAAAAGAATTGAGTGGGTGGCATTAAATGTAATTTAACCAGTTATGTGAGTACCTAACTTGCGACCAGTAGGAGCTGGTCGCAGGGTTTTGTTCTCAACCAGGAGACTGGTCACATGAGCCCTGTCCTGGTCGTAAGACGAGGCCGTGATCTTAAGGGTATTCGTCTTCCGGTTGACACGTGACAGCGCGGGGCCCACCAGATGGGGCACCCTTTACCTATTACACCGACAATATTGATAAAGTACAATGCATCCTTAGATATTTCTAGAGACTGGTATGGCACCACAAGTAATGTTAGACCCACATCATGAAATATAAATAGGTAAGGGTAAAATTGGAAATGATATCTCAGAAATCGCAAAGTGACAATTATTTGCAAACAACTAAAATGGTCAAAGTTTCTAGGTAAATGAAAATAGAGGGAGTATTATTTTTCGCTCAAATTTTATGTTCTTTTTTTTCCTTCTCTTGCATAACCTTGATTCATTTCTCGAGAACAACACATCTCGCAAATAGCTCTTCCTACTTTCGTCTAACCTGTAATTGGTGATACCTGAATTGTGGTAACAAGACGCAATGCAGTACCGATTGGACTGGCACATTGCGCCATTTGGGTTTCCTACTGGGGATACTACTCCCACGTCACATCACATGTTGTGTTTTAGATGGTTTAAGGTCAATTCCAGCAGTTGCTTTATCCTGGCGTTATCCAGTGCTACAGGAGCTTTGCCGACTGCCTCAGGCCGCAACACAGCTCCAACAGCTACCGCATTTTGGCTTTTTCACTGCTACAGTGTTGCCGATTGGATACGAGAGGAAGCAAATTTGCGGATGGATAGGGTGTCCGTATCACTGTTGACTGCGTATGCACGTGGGTCCGAGGGGAGGAGGAGAGTAATGTAAGATAGAAAATAGGGTAGCTGTTGGAGATGAAAAAAATAAGGGATGCTGTAATAGTATTAGGGGATGCTGTAATAGTGTTATAGGGGACGAATTTTTAAGTATCTGCTGGAGATGAACTAAGAGTGTAGGGCTATAAAATGGGCGATTTAATAGTTCGGGTTGTCATCCTGAACCGTTGCCGGGAATGAGGCTGCAAATGGACCTTTTCCTTTCGTAACATATGGCCTTTTTAGTCAGAAATCGACAATGTATCTTGTGGGTATTTTCTTACTATTAATACCCATGTTTTAACAGTTTGTGAGTGCCTTTCCATTTTTGAAAACGTAGGTCTTAGATGTGTAATCAAGATGTCTTTTCATGAAGACATCAAAAGACCAGGGGAACCCAAGAAATTTCTTCAAGGTCAGAAAGTTCAAAGGATTGAAATCAACTGCAACATGTCTGACGAAAGCACCAACAAATTTTTTAGCACGTCCTTACACCATTCCATGGTTAGCGTGGAAGTATGTCAAAATGTACCATAAAACTAATGCAGTTTTGTGTAAACGTCATTCACAAGTTACTCAACTGTTCAGGCACTGATGGGTACATGCTGCTATGCCTCTTTACTTTTTTTTTCCTCGAACGTACATGCTGCTATGCCTACAACCTCTGCCTTCCAGGATCGCAGGAGTTTTGAATTTCTGCACAGTTACATACAGTTCTGGTGCTTCATGGCGTGAGATCTTTCACCGGATTTTTGCGTACCATGGCTTTCTCCAGGATGAACTTCCCTTCCTTGTATTTTTCGCTCTCCTCGTATGCTTTCTCCTGTAGCATATTATACGGTATAAATCAATTTGAGAGAACTGAATAAGGTGACCACGGAAGTTAAGTATTAAGATGACAAGGCATTATAAGAACTAAAATGATAAATATGCTGCATTAGATCCTAGAGTACGGAATTATCGTGTTATTAAGAAGGATCAGTCAAGAGTGTGGGCTAGTACATGGATGCTCCTAGTTAAAATAGCAGAAATGCAGAGACTCAATCACTCACATCAAATTTCTCGACATAGTTTTACCAAAGTCAATGATAACGAACCAGATACAGATGAAACCCACCTTAGTTATGCCTTATGGCATTTAGGAATAAATATCTTAATTCAATTATTGGGTGTAATGAGATTACGTGTATAAACATCTGAATTTCAATGAAGCTTGGTTCCAGTAGTTTTGTTGAGCAAGTGGAAGAGATGTGAGAATGTCTGCTAAATAAAATCAATATATAGCACTGAGTATTTGGATGAGAATATATTTGAGGGCGATGATAGTAGATGTACTTTCCTAATTACTAGTATGGAACGAATCCATAAAAGAACAAGGGGAAAGTAAGAAACAAGTTGCCAGATCAACAGGGGAAACCACGACTACTTGTCCCTTGGTGGGGCAAAGGGCTCTGAATTGCAGAACAAGGTAACCGGGAAGCGTTCACATGACAGACATAATCTGATGAAGAAATTATTGTGCACCGTCAGTATCACACAAGCTCTGATGGAATTGGAGTAACCAAATTGAATTTAAATTCGATGTACACAAGCATCATTGAAGTAGGTAATGAGCTCCATTTCAGTGTAAAACCAAAGGCATGTACAAACTCTAGATTCTCTACAACAGTTAGCAGTAAAATCTTGAGTTATACTGAAGGCTAATTTGAAATGGATTACATCTACCAGTGTTAGAGGAGTACCATGTTTCACCTTCAAACTGTAGTTGTCGAAAATGCTAATCCTCATTAATCAGTAGCACAACTAGAGAACAAACCACAGGTGACAGGTCCCATTCTTTGTTTGAAAGTGAACTAGAAGACAAAAAAATGGAGACTAATACAGGTGACAGTAGCTTAACTTGATGTGCAATTGTAACTGGGTCCCTTGACAATAATGAGTACTAACAGCACCATTCACATCCTAAAATTGGAGACTAATCAGAAAACTCACACATCTAACTTGGGCATAATACTGGAATGATGTGGTACATTAAAAGACTTATCGTGTTCGAGAGAAAAATATTAAAAGACTCATCCAGAAAATCTTTGTGCAATAGAATAATGAGCCAACAGAAGTACAAGATGGTGTAAAGAAGCATATAATACTACAATATGTTTTTCTATGTACTCTTATAATCTCAAACTCACGATATAGGAGTAAATGACATGAATCAGCTCTCATTTTCTTTCCCAACAAATTTTCCACTGAATGCCTCATTTTGTGAATTTCTCCATTAGAATGCATGTACACAACACCAAAATATGAGACAACTTACATATCTCCAGCCAAGAACTTGTTGGCAACAGTTACAGTAGATATCATTCACCGTATGCAGTCCAGTCATAAGGTACCGATCCTCGTTAGGGCCTAGGGTTATGTTCACTCTGAAAAGACAATACATAAATCTCAAAACATAGACTGCACCAATAAGTAGAAAACAACTGCCATGATTCAATAAACAAATTAGTTTGTAGTTTGGTGATTTCGGAAAGAAGGTTGTCCAAGTCATACTACATCAGGAATTACTTCCATCCTATATTAATGAAGTGGAGGAAATACTTGTCATGGATACAAAAGAAGGCTGAAAGAATAGAAAGACCAACTGATTGCAGCTGCATAAACCTTATCATGATGATGTTTAGCGTCTGATAAATAAACATAAACTAGTGAGTTTTAATAAGCTCTAGAGTTCCAAAGCAGCCATCCAATGATACAATGGCAATAGCTTAGGCAATCACCTAACCAGTGTTGCACCAACTATAATTACTCTCGAATCAACTTCACCAACCAATGCACCCACCCAAATCCACCCTCCCTCCCTCCCATGCATTTCGGTTTTGGACATTGCCCATTGATTGTGGTTGCGCTAGCTGATCAATCAAAGCACAGGTGAGGTCCTCAGATGGAGCAATGTGCAACCACCAACATCCAAACTCTGCAACAGGTGTCCAGGGCGCCACAAGAACCAAGAAAATTGCGAGGATTCCTACATATATATTAATTGGCCATCCACCCACGTCGCCACGAAAACAACTCTCGACGCTCCCAGCGCAATCCTATCAGCAATTAATCTCGGGGCAGCCAATTTCAGTCACCGAGACACCAATTCAGTCAAAAAGAAAAAAGAAATTCCCCACGACACCAGGAAGCGAGACCAAAGCCTCGAAGGACCAAGAAATTCCGCACGTACGGAGCGGCGGCGCCGATCGGGGCGCGAAGGAAGAGGGGGGCGGGGGGGGGGGGTGGGGAGCGCAGTACGCACACGTGGTCGAAGAGGTATGCGCGGCCGAAGCGGCCCTGGAAGTCCCTGGAGACGATGGCGCTGGTGGACGCAGCGTCCACGCGGCACCGCCGGCACTTGAGCACCGGCTCGCCGCCGTCCCGCGGGAGCACCTCCACGAACAGCAGCCCCATTTCGATTGCCCGACCGATCGAGAGAGGGCGCAGCGATGGATGGCACCGAAAGTGAGAGGCCAGAGGAGAAGGCCTCTGCGACTTGGTCGCATTTTATTTCCTTCACGGGTTGGACCAATAGGCGGTTTCTTTACATGCGGTTAGCTGCCGCGCAATTAGTTTGGTTGGTGCAACTTTGGAAAGTTAGATCTAGCTACAAAGTTGCATGCTAGGGTGGAAAATGGATCAAACATATCCATGCGGACCAAGCAATAGTAGCTAGGTTTTAGCTTCATCGTGATATAGCTTAATTAGTAAAAGTTTAATTCGAAATGATATTTTGATATTAGTTTCAGTTATTAAAGTTCGGTTTAGGCATGACCAAATCGTGATTCTACCCCTGATACATATTATCCTTCAGCCAAACGTAAATGTGATAAAAAAATTTATATCTAACTGACAAATATATATGAATATGGATATATCTGAATTCATTTTCTATATATGAATATAGATATATCTAACTTCGTTTTTTATATGTGGATATAGATAATATTTATATTCGAGTACATAGAAATATTTTTTTAAAATATAAATATGAGTAACATGAAGTTCTATTATTTTCTCTTGTTCTCTTACTTAATTTCTTTCGATCTTTTCTATTATTTTTAATATTTGGTACTGTACCACATATATTATAGTGATAAATCGGGTCTTTCATCTCTCATTCAATGGTCTAAAATCATCTAAAGTCATAGTTGTAGCGAAAATTGTACTATTAGATTATGATTGTGATTTTGGTGATTAATAACAACATAGTCATTGAGACTAATATGTTTGTCAATAATATATGTTAGTATGTCTTATGGATGTAATACATGAAGAAGCCATCGAAGTCGAGATAAAATTTGGTTAAACTGGAAAAAATCTCAGGAGAAATGACGTCACCGGATGGTCCAGTGTTCACATAGTTGAATACACCGGAGCATTTTGTCCAGAGGTATTTGACCTCACCAGATGATCCGGTGCTCAGAGGAGGATACACACCGGAGCATTCCCACTAGAGAAGGTTGCAGCTGTTGAAGATCGAAGGTTAACACACCGAAAGGTCCGGTGATGAAGAGAAGTGCACCGGACAATGAACAGTGCAAAGACGGAGAAGAAGAAGACCCCATCGGATAGTCCAGTGATTGATTTGAACACACTGGAGGAATGCACTGGAGCATTATTGATGAAGGGGAGAATGCAGTGACCTCACCGGAATGTCCAATGCTCTGAAGATTTGTACACCGGAGCATATTTTCTAGAGAGAGTTGCATTGGCCCGGCTGGCTGAAGATAACGCACCGGATGGTCCGGTGATTAAGTGATGTGCACTGGAAAATACACTGGAGCAATTTACACATAGAAGATGTTGGTTCGGATGGCTAAGGTATACTCACTAGAAAGTTTAGTGATGAAGATGGAGTATACTGAGTATCCGGTATTCACAGAGGCTTGAGTGGGGTTTCAACGACTAATTTCTGAGGAAGTACTCATCGGATGATCCAATGTTAGTACTACTGTTCTCACCGGATCATTCGGTGTTAACAACTTTTTAGAGCCATTGGGTTAACGGCTAGTGCGCGAGTTTGAGGCTATAAATACCCCTCCACTCAGTTATTTGAGTGTGCTGGAGTCCAAAGAAGTTCATATACACCTGAGAAGATATCTAAGTCATCAAAGTGCTTAAAGTGATCATCTAAGGCAATTAAGCACAAGATTAGTGAGTGATTAGTGGTTATAGGCCTAGAGAGTGAGTTGCTATGTGATTGCTGCCTAGAGAGTGGATCAAGGAGTGATCCAACAGTGTACCTCTTGGTACGTCGGCACTTTGGAGTCTTGTGACTCGCCGGCAAGCTTGTTGACCCTCCGATTTGGTATGGAGCAACGATAAGGCAATTGTGCGGGGATGCGGAGACCCTTGCCTTTGTGGCTCAAGCTCCGAAATGATCACGGCGGTGAGGAATCGGAAGAGAGGCTAGTGGTGAGACCTCACATTAGTGGCTTGGTGGCTCATCCGGGTGAAGGCCTTATTTTTGTGACTCGGTGGCTTAAAGGCCGTGACCGAGTACCGATCGGGAGCATATCCTTTGTGAAGCTCCAACGTAGACTAGGGGTGGCATTCATGCCATTAATATCACGGGAAAAAAAATCATTGTGCCGAGTTTGCTCTCTCTACCTTATTTACGTTTTCGCATTTACTTACTTGCAATTTACCTTCTTACATAGGTTGCAAGCCCTTTGATCGGTAGAATAGACACACTAGATAAACCTAGAGTATATTTAGATAGAAATTGATATAGGTTTATCTTGTATTATTTTTTGAGCTGAAATAATTTTAAATGTCTTAATTCACCCCCTCTTAGGATGTCGCTGATCCCTCACAATTGGTATCAGAGCCTTGTGCTCTTGATAGGCTTAAAATCCTAGAGTTGTGATGTCTGGGGTTGGAATAGATTCTCATAGTGCTGCACTTTTCAATGGCACAAATTTCCCGTGTTGAAAAATTTTAATGTCTTGTTATTTGCAAGCTAGAGGCTTAGATGTTTGGAGAGTCACCGAATATGGGATGAAACCTCGCATCACCAACAAGGAGAGGTAATTAGATGCATTGGCAAAGAGTATCATTTTATCATCTATATGTGTTGATGCATTTAATTGCGTTTATTCTCACCAATGCACATGAAATTTGGAATAGTCTCATTGAAATATATGAAGGAACAAAGGATATATGCAATGAGAAATATCATGTGCTTGTTACTAAGTTTAATGGTATCAAGCAACTACCCCATGAAAGTGCTAATGACATGTACCCACGTTTGAATATTCTTGTCAGTGAGATAAATGGGTTAGGTTTGACGCCAATTGAAGATGATCAAGTGGTGAGAAGAATATTTCAAGCTCTTCTTCCAAAGTACGAGTTAATCGTCTCTATCATCTACGACAACATTGACATCAAAAAGATGACTACAAGTTAAGTGCTCAGTAAGATTACCGCTCATGAGATGACAATAAACATGGGGGTGGAAGCTTCTTCCTCATCCGACACCAAGAATCTTGATCTCACAAGCAAGCAAGCTAAATGTCAACACATGAAGGTAAGGATGAGGAGACAAGAGCAAGGGTTAAGCTCAAGTGAAGATGATGAAGATGAAGATGAAGAGAACTATGAAGAAGATGAGCAAATCACCTCAAGCGATGAAGAGATGGATCTCAAAATCGCCAAGATCATCTTACAAGTGGAGAAGAACATCAAGAAGATCAATGCCAAGATTGATCACCCAATCTCCATGAAGATCTTGGTCAAAATAATTGATCATATTAAAAAGGAAAAGAAAAAGACCAAGAACAAGAGGGAGACAAAGGGAAGAGCTAAAGCATTCGCAAGAATAAGAAGATAGGTGAGTGATGATGAAGATTCAAGCTCAAGTGATGAGAGCATCATCATCCACTCCTAAGCTCTTTCTCAAGATCATCATCACATAAGTCGTCTCGTAAACCATCTCACAAGTGTGTTATGGTTAAAGGTATAGATAGCAATGTAAGTGATGATGAGTCCGATGAGGATTCTCCTTCCTATGATGAACTCCTTCATTTGATTAATGAGTAACAAAGGGCCCTTAAGAAACAATCAAAAGAGCTTAAGAAATTTAATGCACTTAATGACATTCATGCTACCTTTGTTTCTAATTATGAACAATTATTGTGAAAATTTAATTTGTGAAATAAGGAGCATGAAGAGCTTAAGGCTAAATTTGAGTGCATCGAATCTCAAATTAAGGTCCATTTGAAGCAATCTAACTCTCGTTTTAATTACAATTCTAAGGTAGATGTTTCCACTTCTTGTGATGACTTATATGTTTTATCTAGCTCACCCCTTTACAATGAGATTTATGTTGAAAATATTGTTTTAGAATAATCTAATGAACTTATTGCATAAGAGAATGATGAGCTCAAGCAAGAAGTGGAGAAGCTCAAAGAGGACTTAGCGAGATTAAAGGGCAAATGACATGTCCAACCTCCTCAAGATAACTGTGCTTTCATGGTGAAGAAGCCTGCGGAGGGGTCAACCATGACATATTTCAAATACCATCAAGAAGGTAACAAGTCCTTCCAATGCAAGCAAGTGAAGAAGGAGACCAAGGAGAAGAAGAAGATAGCAAACCTCTCTAACAAGATCTCCAACCTCTACAACAAGCTTAACTACAAGAATAAGATAAAAAATAACCACTACAAGCTCAAGAAGAAGGAAAATGGCAAGGTGGTTGCACACATGGTTAGGAAGAAGGATCTGAGGTGGAACCAACCCATTTGGGTACCTAAGAAAATCATCACCAACATGAAAGGGGCCTCAATCGGTTTGAGTTCCAAAGAAGACTTGAAGCTCGAGGCGGCTATGGGGATTTTGAGGCTTAGCTTACAAGATGAAGTGAAGATTCAAACAAAGAAACCAAGTGTACAAGATGGGCGCATTAATGAAGATTATGATCATCACATACTCAAATCTACATCCAAAGGTAAAATAGGTAAGTGTAGCTAGATTCTTGTTCACGCATTTTGTTTTGCTTCTAGCTCATATGCCTTGTTTAGGATTGCATGTGCTTATTTCAATTTATTGCAATACTTAGAGTAGGTTTTCATATGGTAGGTTGCTTGTATTTCTCTCTTATCCATGAGAACCTACATGGTTTATTAGTGGTAGGTTTCTTTTATGGCACTAATTTTATATTTGATATCTTTTATGTGCCGTGATCCAATCTATAGGATAAGACAATTGGTATCATTACAATTGGTATCATTTTTAATTTGATCATGATTTGTGAAGCTCTCTCCCATATGCTCTAATATTTTTCCCTTTAAGTTCAACATGTGCAGTCCTTTTTGGAAGATTATTGACAAAGGGGAAGAAGTTTGATGACCAAAGCAAGGAATGCAAGAAGAGCAATGTGGGGAGATTGTAGCAAGTGCAAGATACATGAAGATTAAGAAAGGGAGAGAAGCTCTTGCTTAGGTCAAATCAAGGGAGAAAGTGGCAATGGAGAAAGGGGAGCCACAACAAAGAGGGACTAAGTGGTAAGAACATGCATCTAAGCAATGTAGTAACACTTTATACTCATTTATGATCTTTACATTTAGAATCATTTGTTATTTTCCACTTACTTTGATTGTGTTATCATCAATCACTAAAAAGGGAGAGACTGTAACGAAAATGACCCTATTAGACTATGATTATGATTTTGATGATTAATGACAACATAGTCATTGGGACTAACATGTTTGTAGATCTCATGAGTGCAATACATGTTAGTAGGTCTCATGGATGCAATACATGAAGAAGTCACTGAAGCCGGGACAAAATTTGGTTGAATTGGAAAAAGTCTCAAGAGAAATGACTTCACTAGATGGTCTGGTGTTCATATGGTTGAACACACCAGAGCATTATATCCCGAGGCATTCGACCTCACTGAATGATCCGGGGCTCAGAGGAGGATACACACCGGAGCATTTCCACCAGAAAAGGTTGCAGCTATTAAAGATCGAATGTCAACACGCCAGAAGGTCGACGAAAAGAAGTGCACCGGATAATGAATAGTGCAAAAACAAAGAAGAAGAAGACCTCATCGGATAGTCTGGTGATTGATTTGAACACACTGGAGGAATGCACCGGAGTATTGTTGATAAAGGGGCGAATGCAGTGACCTCACTGGAAGGTCCGGTGCTCTGAAGATTTATACACCGGAGCATATTTTCCATAGAGGGTTGCATTGGCTCGGCTGGATGAAGATAATGCATCGGATGGTCCGGTGATAAAGTGATGTGCATCGGAGAATACACCGGAGCAATTTACACAGAGAAGATGTTGGCTCAGATGGCTAAGGTATACTCACCAGAAAGTCTGGTGATGAAGATGGAGGATACACCGAAGTATCCGGTGTTCACAAAGGTTTGAGTGGGGTTCTAACGGCTAGTTTTTGAGGAAGTACTCACTGGATGATCCAGTGTTAGTACTACTCTTCTCACCGGATCATCCGGTGTTAACAGCTTTTTAGAGCCACTGGGTTAATGGCTAGTGCGCGAGTTTAAACCTATAAATACCCCTCCACTCAGTCATTTGAGTGTGCTAGAGTCCAGAGAAGTTCATATACACCTGAGAACATATCCAAGCCACAAAAGTGCTTAAAATGATCATCCAAGACGATTAAGCACAAAATTAGTGAGTGATTAGTGCTTATAGGCATAGAGAGTGAGTTGTTAGGTGATTGCTGCCTAAAGAGTGGATCAAGGAATGATCCAACAATGTATCTCTTGGTACGTCGGTACCATAGAGTCTTGGTGACTCACTAGCAAGCTTGTTGACTCTCCGACTTGGTGTGGAGCGGCGATAAGGTGATTGTGCGGGGACGCGGAGACCCTTGCCTTTGTGGTTCAAGCTCCGAAGTGATCACAGGGACGAGGAACCGGAAGAGAGGCTAGTGGTGAGACCTTGCCTTGGTGGCTCATCCGGGTGGAGGCCTTGTCTTTGTGACTCGGTGGTTCAAAGGTTATGACTGGGTGCTAACCGGGAGTATATTCTTTGTGGAGCTCCAATATGGATTAGGTGTGGCATTCATACCATCGATACCACGAGAAAAAAATCCTTATATCAAGTTTGATCTCTCTATCTTATTTACGTTTCTGCATTTACTTACTTACAATTTACATTCTTAGATAGGTTGCAAGCACTTTGATTGGTAGAGTAGACACACTAGATAAACTTAGAGCATATTTAGATAGAAATTGATATAGGTTTATCTTGTGTTATTTTTTAAGCTGAAATAGTTTTAAGTGTCCTAATTCACCCCACTCTTAGGACATCACCGATCCCTCACAATGGTACTGTAGCAAAAGTAGCTCTTTGACTTAAGGTAGATGATCAATCCACTAAAAATGTTGTTCCATATGTTTAATTGTTGTTATGCTCATGTCAAATAAATTTACTATTTCACAATTTATCGTTAAGGCTATAGGATATTCGTATACAACAAAATCTAGTATGTATTCCGATGTGGATTTAGGTTCGAACAATCTGATTTCTATTCATATTCGAAAATATTCAGATTTATATTCATATTCAAATTAAAGTATCCATAGCAATATGAAAAATAGACTATTTGATTCGTATCTGATACGTTTCTATCCCTACCAGTTACAATGATGTACTCCTACATGGTTGCAACGAATCTAGAAAATTTTGATCATATTTATACTAGGGCAAAAATAAGAACAAGCATAGAAAATTCACAAGTGTACAAACTTGGGGAACACGTTTGCAACAGAATTTCTAAAGGGAAGAACCCTAGTTTTGTCACCAATCAAATGGAGAAGAGTAATTAGTCGGGCTGAACTTTCTAAATCTCCTCTGGCATTCCTTATATGTATAATCCTCCCATTAGCCATAAGCCCATAATCTCACGCCCACTCTATACAATCGGCGTTCTTATTCCATAGGGGCGAAACCAGGAATTGGAAATGGAAAATGCAGGCGAAACCAGGAATTGGAAATGGAAAATGCTATGCGTACGACCCATTGTTACTATCAATTATTACTACAGTGTCCCCCGTGCTACAGTATACGGGTCGTAAAGCGGGAGTGGGTGGGGAGGAGGGCAGCCAACCAGCGGACAAAGCCGTAACTACCGTGCAACTTCGGCTATGTTGCCCCATACACTATACAGATACAATATTTATTAATAATGAGGATTCACCGATATCACCAGTACATATATAAAAATAATAAAAAAAAAATGAAGAAATGGAATAGGTTCATATGGAGGTTACCTCAACATGAAAACCGTATATTTATTAATTCCTTCGTCCAGGATATTGCTGCAGTCCAGTCAGTGGTGAACCCAGAACTAAAATGATCGGGTGTCCCATACATGTGCGGGAGTCCTATTTATTCAGATATGAGGTGTCACATAAACCTGATGTACATAATAGATCTTTAAAAAACGAAAACTAACCGGTGTCCTGTGCACCCTCTAATGTCTACGTGGGTCCGCCCCTGAGTCCAGTCATAAGCTCACAGATGCATTTCAGCTCCACATATACCTCAATGCATGAAAATAAATGGTACATAGACTGTATGAAGCTGGTCGATGCTCATAAACATGCAATTTCTTTTAATCAATAACACTGAATATGAAAATAGGTAAATTACCGAACAAAATGTGACTTATCTTTGAATCCTTTGATACACCATATGCCATTGCCACTAGCTACTGCTTGCCGAGTACTACTATTACAAAGTTCATGTGGGGAGCCATATATCGACAGACCATTGCACATTAGTGAGCTAACTAGACTCTCCCCTGACAAAACAATATATAACCAACTTTTTATGGGGTGGAGTCACACGATTATGTTTCCACCTGCCAGAGTTTATGGCTTGTTTGTTAGAGCTCTAATTCTATTTTTTTTTGAAATTGGTTATTTCTAACTTCAAAAATTCTTAGAGCTAGAGCACGAGCTGTGGGTAAATTGAGGATCTTTAATTTAGACATCTTATTTTATTTTGAACTGAAAGCAAATATTTGAACCGGTTTATTTTATCTTATAAACTCTAAATTCTACATAGATCTCAAAGCTAAAGCTCTGTCAAACAGAATCAATCTCCTAATACCACATACCTACACGCGCAGGTGTGTTTAGTGTTTTAAGCACATGCTCATGATAGCACGGATGTCATATACTTGTGGTACAAGACACTCGTGCGTGGCGTGTGTACCGTGTACGTTTTCCAAAATCTGGTACCACAACTAGAGGTCCTCTGTATTAATGACCTGGCCAGGACAATCTCTCTTACTTACAAAATACGTAATAAGTCACACACCATTGAATCCCACACCCACCCATGAATCCTTGCTCCCGACATGTGGGTCGTCCTCTCTTTGCGTCCTCCAACAATTTCCTCCCTCGCTCGTCTTTGCTTGTTCCGCTATCGAAAATCTTGTTCCGCTATCGAAAATCTCTCTTCTCCGTGTAACCTGCTACCTTGTGTCGACTTCCTCGCCGGGAGACCACATAGCACCATCTCACGCACCTCCTCCTGCTCCTCTGCTCTGCGCTCGCCGAGGTTGGAGTCACCCCCGCCAACATCGCTTGCGTCTGCTACACCAAGGGACCTAGCATGGGCGGACCGCTCCAAGTCACCACCACTTCCCCAACCCTAGCTCTGCTCAAGCCTAGATTCCTGTCGCGATGGGCTCCTCCTCCTCGCTATAGCCGCCTTCGCCCCCCATGATCGGGAGGGCTGGCAACCTCACCGTCTTCATCACACCACCGTCGCCGACCAGCACCCCGTGGCGCTCCTCGTGCCCGCCGCCCAAGTCCCCACGGTCGGACTTCTCCACCCCAACACCGCATAAGGTTTCTTCACCGCCGACGTCTCCCTTGTCATCTCTATCACCCAAGAAGCCTGTGACCCCACCCACGGCGTCAGTGGTCTTCACCCTACCCCCGCCGCCAGTGAAAATCTCGCTGCCCCCGATGCAGGTGACGACACCACCTCACGTAGGTGTTCATTGTGTCCGACCTCCACACCGACTACTCAAAGAACATGGAGTGGGTGTGGTGGCTTTCAACCGAGGTTGGGCGTGGGGAGGCGGAGGGGTGGGTGTGGTGGCTTTCAACCAAGGTTGGGCGTGGGGAGGCGGAGGGGTGGGCGTGCTCGTCGTGGCTGAGGACGCGGCTGAGACATGGGACAACTTCGTGCGCACCATGGAGGTGCTCAGGGAGCTGTTCAGGGCCATCTTCTACATGTCGGGGAACCACAACCTCTGACTTCACCGCGAGGTCAGCCGCTACGTGAGTCCATTCCTCCTCCGTTTATCCGCCCCTTCCTCTCTGCGTTCCGTGCGCTGCAAGCAAGATGTTTGACGAAATGCATTGGTGTAGTTGTTCCGGTGTATGCTATTGCTTAGTGAGTCCTCTCCTCTTGGAGCTGATGCAGCTATCTGTGGACTACCACTGAGTCTGATCAAATGGTCTATTGGAACATCTGCCTGGTTAGTGCTTGCCATTGGGTAGTGAGCTGCTTAGAATGCCTATTTTGATGTAATGGGTTACCAATGCCTATTTTGCTTGCTGTGTTTATAGCAGTCCCATCTATTTGAACTGTATTTTAGATTTGAATGTAGTAATATACTGATAATATTGTTTGTGGTCTTCACAGATTAGTAGTTGTTGGGACTTGGGAGGGTTATCTTTAAATAACTTTATGCAAATTATTATCTAACACCTTGCTGCAAAGCATATAACTGAAAAGGATGAAATGGGGGGTGTACTTCTAGATGAACCATGGCTACATAGTACATTGTGTTCTTATTTGAGTACAACATTGATCTTATATGCTAATATAAATCATTGGTGGGTCTCTCTTAGTTTCTCAATCTCTTTCTTCCATATGGATTCACTGGAGAAACTGACTGCATTGCTTGATGTGTGTAGTGATCTAGGTGTGGATACATGCCCAAAAATGATAGGTGACTTGGGAATCATACCTTTATATTCATGGTATCACAAGGCTCTTCAATTTTCCTTACTTCACATTACATTTGCAACCATATTATAGTGCACTATGTTCTCCAGGTTCATCTTGTTTTCTCATCTTGCTTAATTTCCTTACAGAGCTTTGACAAGAAAAGGATTTTAACAGTGTGCGTGTTCCTTCATTAGAGATGGTAAGTTGGTCTTTCTGTGATTCACTGTTATAGTGTTTGCAAGTAGCATCAATTGAGCATTTAAAATATCTTGACATTAGTTTCTTTGTGAGTATATATAATATCCTTTCCAATAAGAAATTTTGTTGCAAGTTTTGCATCTCTGATCTGATAGAGAACTCATTCTGTGACATGGATGTTAAAAGCATTATTAGATTGCTACTTTTGCTTACAATGTTATCTGAATTTCATTTTAGCAAGAGGCTTGGGTGATTTATTTTGTGAAATTGGGTATTTAAACATTAGATTTCTAATTATGGGAACTAAACTTATGGAAGCAATATGAGGACTACAATGCACATTGCGATAAATTGCATTGATACACACACATGGACACTGATATTTATAGGTGTAGGCATACACTCACTCTCTCAAGAACAGCGAACAAATCCTCTTGATATCTGTATACTGATAAGTTAATGATTTTGTATGATCTATACAAAGGTTGCAAGATCTGCTGCCAGTTTTAGAACGCAAGTTTGTGGATGGAGATGTTTGATTGCTGCAAACTTGAAGCTCCGGAAAGCATTGAAAAGGCATGGATGGCAACTTCAAAGAAAGCTGGATGCCTGAGGGGATGATAAAACTCTTGATATTTTGGAGACTGCTTCCCTGACTAAAAAGATAACTCATCACAATATGCAACTTACTTAGGGTTAGTATTGGAAAATCGGCTGTGTTGTGTTCTGTTACTTTGCATGTGCTTATCAAAAATATTTCATTATTGGCTTAATACCTTATGATTCCCTCAGTTTGGCTAGCACTGATTTGCTTCATACCTTTGATTGTTATATCCAATTTGCATTGGCAGGACTTGTTGCTAGTTTTAGAACACAAGTTTGTGGATGGAGATGTTGGATTGCTACAAACTGAAGCTCCAGAAAGCATTGAAAAGGCATGGATGACAAGTTCAAAGAAAGCTGGATGCTTAAGGGGATGATAAAATTCATGATATCTTGGAGGCTGCATCCCTGTCTGAAAAGGTAACTCATCACAATCTACAACTTGCTTATGGTTAGTATTGGAAAATTGTTATGTTGTGTTTTGTTATTTTGCATGTGCTTATAAAAAATATTTTATTATTGATTTAATACCTAATGATTCCCTCAGTTTGACTAGCACTGATTTGCTTTATACCTTTGATTGTTATATCTAATTTGCATTAGCATTTTCGGTGAAGGGATCCCTTCAGTGAAAAATGCTAAAGAGAAAACCACTCTTCATACTATCTTATTGGCATCACTGAAAAATTTGGAAACTGTGACAATGCACGGACACTTTACTATCATGTAGTTACGAAACAATTGAGAATATTACTATGATATATATTATCATTGACTAAGGTATATTTGCACACTATATTCTTTTTTTGAGTGATATACTATCATTATAGTACGACATGGGTTCGAAATATTTGGATACCATTGTAACGCACGAGTATTATACTATCTAAATCTATGAAAGGAAACCTCATATAAACCAACAATCCAGACTGTTGTAGTCTGCTGGTGTCCTTGGTGCCATCGTCTGGTTTGAAGAGGATGATGCGGGTGGTGCCTGCAAGATGTTCAATGGAAGTCCGTAGTGTTCCACTGCCATCGGAGCTGAAAACATTACACTGTGTGGCGCCTATAAGGCATCCGATGGATTGGCTCCAATAACACCGATCTGGCCGAGCTTAGGGTCTTAGTCTTTTCTTCTTTTATTTCCGCATGATGTTCTCCATTTCATGTTATCGTGCTCCAGTTCTGGCCGTCGATTATAGCAATTCTGCTGATTTTTGTTTAACAAATTTTGGTGGTCGTTGCAACGCACGAACAGAAAACTATTTTTTATCTAAAGTGGATGCCAATTAGGATAAATACTTGATTATTTTAATGATTATTCCTCCATATATCTGGTAAGAGCGAGGTTAGAGCTCCTAATGACTATGAGTGATTTGCTGTAGGTTTACATTTACCCAAAATCAATTTTTTGTTCTTCTATTTCTCTTCTCTTCTCTCCTATTTAAAAAATCCCTAATCCATGCATCGTCAGCCCACCCCTTTGTCCGCTTGTTTCCCTCACGCGCTGACAGGTGGGCCCACAGGATCGATCCTTCTCTCATCCTCCTCCCTACCCGCTCGTCCTATTCGCTCCCTCTCTCACCCTTTCCCGTCATGAGTCGTTGCATGTCCTGCGATATACCTAGGATGACGGTGTCCAGAAAAGGATCATTGCTGGCCTCTCGGCATGCATAGGCGTTGAGCAACCACACAAGGTCTCGCCACTTATCCCTAGCCTGGACACCGACATCCGCTCGCCATCACCTGTTCAACTACCGCAACACATATTATAGCGTGAAAATATTTATCTCCGATGCAACATACGGACACATAATTAGTTATTAAAAAGTAAAAAAAAAGAAAAGAAACTCGTCACTCTCGATGAAGCCTTCATGCATGATTCCTTCTGTCGTCTACCAAAGACATCAAGGCATAGTTTTAATCGTCAGGATATGATAGGAAAAAATACGGAACGAGAAATAACTGCATGTTACAAGATAAAACTATGATACATGACACGTGAGCCAGAAATTTTATCACAAAGGAACCATTCTAGCATTCCACATATATACAGAGCAGGCGTCTTAACACATTACAACTGATAGAATCATAGAAAACTAATTAACAGGCACCTCTTGTGTCTGCCTAGCTTAACCTCCGAGGATTAAATTACACCATGTAAAACCTAAGGAGAGGACAACCCAGCTTTAGAGAGACCAAATTCCTAGTATTAAACATATCTAGCATGTATAAAACAGGTACAACTTCTAAGTTTCGAGTATCACTTCAACTTGCTGCGAAGATTTTAGGCGATAATCTAACCACTGAATTAGATGGCTAGTGAGTATGGGAGGGTTGAAAACTGAAGAGAGGCAAGAAACAACAAAGTTCCAGGTTGGAATCTTTGGATCTATGAGATGGAGACCGGAGATGCGATGTTTCCTGCATGGCAACAAAATCAGAAGGGATTAAGTATGACTTCGAATGCATAAACTTGTGGCCTTTGTGTTTATTAAACTTTGTTTCAGTTCCAGATTGTTCTATAAGCCATAGTTAGATTGTTAGAACTCAAATAGTAACAGAGCAGCAACAGTGCATGGATTGCTCTCAGATACAGCATCGTAGCAAGGAGACTTGTATTGAAAATAAACTAGAATCTAAGCATTAGAAACAGTTACAGTATGAACAAATATCGAGGATTAACAACAAAATCACAAAACTGAAGCTCTTCTATATATCTGTCTCATGTAGGGCATCTAGAAATCCCGGGATGACCAAAGAATAAGGACAACAATGTATCCTTTATGCCTTTAACCTACAACTAGGCATGCCAACCATTCAAACTTTCAAATCATGCGTGGCACAAATACAAGACCAAATGTTTTGTTTAAAAGGTGAGGAAATTGTGCGCACATAAGGCAGTCTGACAGGTCGATCATGGGATTTCAGAAATATTATGTGCTTTATCCTACGCACACATCTGAAGAAAATTCATATTTCATAGTTTATAGCTACAGAGTAGACTACTATGAGTAAAGTCACGGGCAAAGCCAAATGGACTGAAGGGGGAGAGGATGCACCCACACCAAAATCAAAGATCAGTTCTCGCTCGGCTCGGTTCACCCCTAGCGCACCCCCGTTGGCCCAAACTCCTGCACCCCCTGCCCCCTCAGTGGCTCGGCCCAAACTTGTGGCCTAGGCCCCAACTGGCCAAGGATGGCCAGCAGGTCGCATAACACAGGCCAAGGTCGAGCGTGCATCAGGCGAGCGACAAGGCATCGATCGTTCTGGCTCGGCTTGGTTCCTCCATTCGTCTCTGCCTGCTCGCCTTCTCTCTGAACTGATGCACTGTGGCCTGTGGCCCTCAATTGTCAATTCCCCACCACGAATCCGCTGTTGCCGGAGCCTGGAGTGGCAGAACCAAGGAGGACAGCTGGTCGCGGCCAAGGCCAGCAGGCCACCGCCCTCGCCCCTCGCTAGTTGCCGCGGAACTGCAGGCTGCAGCCTCTTCAGACTTCAGAGTTTAGTCTTCGCTAATCACTGCATTTCACCAGTCGTCCAATTTCGTCCATCGAAAATTCGCAGAAGGCAAAAATTAAGTGCTGAACTGATGCTTCTTTCTATTTTTCTCTCAATTTTCATGCCCCAAACCTCAGGCCTTTAGTTGCTGTTTGTCCAGATTGTAGGGTTAGGGACTTAGGGTTAGAAATTGGGGTTTTGGATAATTGGAGTAAAATTGTGAATCAGGGAATTATTTATATAGTTGTTGACTCTAGTCTATTCTTCATTCTAGAACAATTGAACTAGACATGTTGAATTGAGTACACATATTGTCGAAGCATATTTGCACTGACTGGCTGACTGCACATGTATAATTGTGAAAACATATTTGCGCATGTAGCATCGGCGATGACTACATGAACATACCCTTATTTGCTACGTGGAGAAAGAAGAAATGGAGAAAGTTAACAATGAGATCGTGGTTCGTCATTTCCTGAAAATGAGATGACGTAGATATGATGATTAAAAGGTAAAAATGTAATAATGTATTATATTTATTTTCATTGGATCACTCTTTTTTGTTTGAAAATAACTGAATTGTTTGATCTCTTTTTTAGGCCGTTGAGGACCTTGAGGTAGGATGATGTATTTTGCCGATGCCGACCATATTTTGTTCATGACTACACCAAGCCCCTAACCAATATTATTAGTGGATTTCTTCATTTTGGTAAACACTTTTATCACTTCTTTATTCTTGTTGTGCATTGCTATCGCATATGTTGGATTACCGATGTTAAATCACCAGTTACATAATTATTTACACAATGTTGCTTGAAATTATATATATTGCTATACTCATGGTAAGATCTTGCACCCCCTCCATTTCACTTTAGCTTCGCCACTGAGTAAAGGATAAGAGTTCAGAGATATAAGCAACTTACATATGTGAGCTTCTTCTCCAGAAATGTCAACACCATGCAGAAGATACTACCAATACTCTATTCTTCCATCCAAGGTAAAGGACACCATCTCTCTCCTCAAGCCTGTAGCAGCTGTTATAACTCTGCAGCAGTATTTTGATGGTGCTGTTCACCACTGAACTCAGCGGGTATGGCCTAAAACTAGCCATTACAAATCTTGCCTTCCATTTTCCAAACAGTTCGTGCCTCTCAACTCTTTCAGCACCCTCACATGCGATTAAATTAACAATATCCCTTGCAACACAGTGTTGTTCTGCGCTGATCCGCCTCCTATCATCCCTTGGGAGAGCAACATCTATTGACTCAAACATGGCTGTATAGTAGTCAAGAATTTCCATGTATCTTGGGAAGAATGGAGCTGTGTTTGTATTTGACTCCTGCTCAACAAGAGTCACCACCCTAGGATTGATGCTCTTGATCATTCTTATAATCCTATCCCTATGATTTTCCACGCTTACGCTTTCATCAGGAACATGATGCAGCTGATAGGCAAAATTCACAGCAATAACCTCCCCAGATCTTATATCAAGATGCTCAAGCACAACCTCATGGCTAGCAGCTGGAACAGCATTGAACTCAAAAGGAAGACCACACGACTGAGCAATACTATGCAATCTCATCCCAACTATATCGAGCCCACCCCCTCGGGCATAAGCAGAATTTGAGTCATCTATACCGGTGATTCTAACGCATGGTGGACCCCCAGGCCGTGCTGCAAGAGCCTGTATCAGAGTTACCCACTGGCTCCCCTGTGCAATTTGGAAATCAATGATGTGAACAAAGTTTGCACCCTTAATAGCCTCGGCGATGGCACCATTCGCTGACATGTAACCAAATTTGTAGAATGGGCAGATCTCATAAAGGAGATGCATGTATGACATGAGCTCAGAGCTTGTAGGTTCTTTACATTTCAAAGATTTATATAGCACACTGCCAGAGGAAGAAAGTCTAGCAACAACGCCTTCCAATATATAGGCTCCAAGTCGCTGCATTGGATCTCCGGAGACAGATACTAGCTGACCTAGCTCAGATATCAGTAGTTCTGTCGCAAAGACATCATTCTTGGCAACAGCCTTACCACATGCTATGATTGCTTGCCTCAAGTCTCCTGTATCAATTCCCAGAAGTTGTCTCCAGTTATCTGGTCTCAACGGAGCATTGGCTTGCAAGAAGCTCTCAGGGGTGTCAGAAGTAATGTCCAATTCAGGTCCAAGAATGGCATTTTCCAACTCTTTTAGTTTAACCTGGAGATCTGCAATCTCAGTTAGACTGGAAGCACTTGGGGGAGAACTGTATGTGTGGTCTGAGTGACTATCATGCTGAGACAGGGGGCTCCCACTTATAGGGGAGATGCTGTGAGAAGATGTGGAGCTTTGTGCAGGATAAACACCATTTGCTGAGGATGACTCCAGAGTGCAGTACTGTGCTTCAAATACTCGAGGGTTGGGATTATTAATCCTCTGTGGCCCATCATCAGAAGAAGAGTAGTGATGGTCTACATTATTTTGCATTACATAAAACCTATCATTTTCTCCTGAAGGCACTGAGTTGTTGTAGTATGGCATTTGAGAACCATCTGAACATTTGTATGGATGGTTGGAAGCCCTAGCTGACATACTACCTTTTGCAAACTTGTAGGACAAAACTCAGCAGGGAGCGCATCCTTGCATCTTTATCAAAATTATATTTAGTGTGCTGACATCATCCACTGAAAAGATACAAGATTACAAAGTTCAAGTAAGGAATAAGAACATTTAAATTATCTTTCAACTTTTTGAGAAGACAATTAGCTTTTAATGTAACAACTGAACTCATATCAACTTTACATGGACATATGGCCTTGAGTTAAATAGTAGTTTCAAAAGCATACAGCAAAATTCAACTCTTGTCACTTCTAGAACCAACAATTTCCAGAATGAGAATCCAGACAGTTGCTTATCAAAAATGAGCTATGTTGAACCATTGATTGACTTGTAGCTAATTTTAATAGTAAGCTGACACTAACAGGCAGCAATAGTGTACTGTGCACAATAATCTAGATAGGAAGCCTAATAAACCTAAAAGTGGAAATAAAGACTGGGGCCATAAGGGAAGATATCATGTCACATCTAACCTTTGAAACCTCCAAAAAGGGAGGTTAGGTATGACAAAATGGCTGAAGTCTGAATTTCAGATTTCTTGCTAGTCATATGCAATAACCACATTATATTTCTCAACTTCTCAAGTAACTGGAGACAATCCAATAACTGTTTGGACTCCTCCATCATAAAAGATATTTCAGAATAACATTGAAGCATGAGCTATAATAAGTACTCAAATGTTTGCAGGTTTGGAGCACTAAAGTCCCATTGGACTCCACTTTGTATCAGAAGGTACAAATCAACAAAACGGATTGGTCTAACCATTTCTACTAGCTACTATTATCTAGAAAAGCAACATGACATGCAACCATCAGTTACGCCATGGAAAGGATACAGACAATAATAACAACAACAACAACAAAGCCTTTATCTCAAGCAAGTTGGGTAGGATAGAGATGAAACCCACAAAATCCAATTAAAAAGATAACAATAATAAATAAATGTACTAGTAATAGTAAAAAAAATAAAAGTAATAACGGTACCAGGAGACTGATGCATAAGTTATGGTTCTAGCACGTGGATTGCTAACTTTCACACGCTTTTATGCATGGATAATTCTGTAGAGATATTCTATTTCTTTAAGTTTCTCTTTACAAACTCTTTCCATGTTAGGTTTGATCGATCCCCGTCTCTCTTTACATTATCAACACACCTTGGTATTCCACTATGTATGGGTGACTCCGGAGACCTCCGTTAGATATGTCCAAACTATCTAAACCGATGTTGGACAAACGTTTCTTAATTTGGCACTATCCCTACCCTACCACATATATCATCATTTCAGATCCAATCATTTCTTGTATGGCCACAAATCTATCGCAACATACACATCTCTGCTACATTTAGTTGTTGGACATATCGCCTTTTAGTTGGCTAACATTCGGCGCTATACAACATCACAGATCAAATTGTTGTCTTATAAAACTCAACTTTCAGCTTTTGTGATACCCTCTTGTCACAGA
This sequence comes from Phragmites australis, assembly GCF_958298935.1. NCBI lineage: Eukaryota > Viridiplantae > Streptophyta > Magnoliopsida > Poales > Poaceae > Phragmites > Phragmites australis. The sequence goes on along the minus strand of NC_084944.1, from coordinate 12,204,283 downwards.
GGATGCCAGAAGCTTGGCGCCATTTCATCCATCTCGCTTTAATTCTACGACTAACATCTTCATCGATATCATCATCCCATTGTAGCATCGATCCCAAGTATCGAAAGGTATCCTTCTTAGGACCACCTCTCTACCGAGACTGACATCTTCTTCCTCATACCTAGTAGCAGCGAAATCGCACCTTATATACTCGGTTTTGATCCTACTAAGTTTAAAACCTCTCCAATTTCCTATTAACCCCTATCCTACTGTGGTCAACTAGTACCACATCATCAACAAAGAGTATACACCAAGGGATATCTCCCTATATGTCCCTTATGACCACATCCATCACCACAACAAATAAATAAAGGCTCAAAACTAACCCTTATTGTAGTTCTATTTTAAACGGAAAGTCAGCAGTGATACCTTCACTTGTTTGAACACTTGTCACAACGTTATTTTACTTATCCTTGATGAGGGTAATGTACTTTGTTTGGACTTTATGTTTCTCCAAGGCCCATCACATGGCATTCCTCAGTATTTTGTCGTAAGCCTTCTCCAAGTCAATAAACATCATGTGCAAGTCCTTCTTTTGTTCCCTATATCTCCCCACAGGTTGCCTTACCAAGAAAATCACTTCCATGGTCGAGCTCCCAGGCGTAAAACCAAATTGGTTTTTGGTAATGCACGTCATCCTTTTTAGGCGATGCTCAATAACTCTCTCCCATAGCTTCATTGTATGGCTCATCAACTTAATTCTACGGAAAATTAGTACAGCTTTGAATATATTTATTCTTAAAGATTGGTACTAATATATTTCTCCTCCATTCTTTAGGCATCTTGTTTGACCAAAAAATGAGGTTGAAGAGCTTAGTTAGCCATGCTATCGTTATGTCTCCAAGACATACAAAATAACTAACAAATTCAATCAATGTTATCTATATTACAGACCCATCATTGAAACAAGAAATCCAATTAAGTTAATAAACTCCAATAAACTTGTATTATCCCCTTGAATCAGTAATTCATCATGAAATTATGAATATAATAATCCTTGGTGCGTTGGGACTTGGGAGATATGGAAGGAAAATAACTCATGAATTTTGCAGCGTGCTTCCAGACCTAAATAACAACTGCTGGAAGTCATTCAAGAGGAATGGAGTCAATGGCTTTGAGCCAGAACGGTTGTGGATGACACTAATCTATAATACTCAATCGTTTCGGCCAATTTTTTCTTTTTGGCTATTCAGTTGTTGTCAATGTCTATATAAGTCCTCTCTGAACTCTCTTCTTGTGTAAGTTGTTGTGATGTGAGCAATGTTCACGTAGACGGTCTTTTAGTGCGTCTAAACGATGACTAGACGCTATGAAGGCTCAGCATCTAGTTTAGGTGGTAGACACAACTCTAAATGGCTAAACTGTCTAGATGATCAACTTTGGTCAAAGATGACCTAGTCGGCGGAGCTAGAAGGTTCCTGGATGTGACTAGGCGACTACACGCGCGACTAGTCGTCGTCTTGGCAATGTAGTGTCTTGGCGCTTGGTGGGTCCGCATAAGAGGAAATGTTTTGGCCATGCACGGGAGGAAATTTCAGCCCTGCTAAACTATTCCCCGCACAAAGACCTAAACCATTCCCCATATGGCATCTGTCGTCTTTGTCTTGTCTCTCCTCTCATCTGTCCACTGCCAGTTGCAGCCCCCGCGCCCACGCCAGTCCCTGTCGCTCACATCGTCGCCCCTCCACTCCGCAACTCCCCTACTTGCCAGCTTCTCCACCGTGGATAGGATTTCCTTTACTCCCAAGATCTATGCTCCTCCACCGAATCTGTGCTATACTCCCCTGGTACAGTTTGTGTGCTTTGCTCTGTTGCCTGTATGCTCAAATCTCACTTGAAACATATTTGTTTGTATTTTTGCTGCTACAGTACAAAATCACCTAGACCGTCTAGTTGTCACCTAGACGCTAGTTACGGGGTAACCGCCTATCTACATCTAGCATTTAGGTGAACACCGGATGTGAGAGACATTCATTAAGGATTAGGTTGTAAGTTGTGGGCTGGATACTTGTTTCCTTATCTATAAAGAAGGTTGGCAAGTGTTGTGTTCCGGAAAAAAAAACAAAGATATTTCGGATATACAATCAAACAAGACTATGCGATTAAGGAATCTGAAAATGGACTATTTATGTGCAAATGAAACCATATTTCCAAAATAAATGAACCAATTTTGTTTTGAGCTCTTGCAATACTAACAAAGTTGATGATACCTGCAGAAATACGACTCATGAAACAGGTTCATTGGATACACTGCATCTTATCATTAAATCCCAAGGAAACCATCATTACCGATTGATAATGGATAATGTATAATTACCATATCTGAGCACCCCGGGGCTTCCTGTAATTCTCTAGAAATATTTTTATCTCCGGGAAGGAGATCCCTGATAGAAAGAAAACTATTCGCAGGTATCCAATGCATCCCGTAACCAAAAAGGTCTATCTCTAAATATAGGAAGGAAGAGTCTGGAAGATATATGGCACCCCTATATATATACGGAACTGAGGGACCCTACGGATGACAAGCCAAAACAAGTCATCACAAGTGATATGAGTTCCACAAGCCCATACAAGCCAACAAAAGCCAAGAAAAAGGTCACCAACTAGATTTAGATCCATTTAGACTAGCTACACCCCTTTTAATAGATTTAGATTAATACAAGTCAAATATGGCGTAGGATTATTATCCACAGGGAGGCCCAGACCTGTCTAAAAATCCATGTATGTTTTTCTTGTGATTCGTCTATTCAAAGCATCCCATATTCTTTAACAAGTTCGTTAGATCGGCGATTTACCAATCGTCGATAGCTTACGCCGTCCGTGAGGATTATGACAAAAGGCGTTGAAGAGTCTACACATGACATACCGTCGACATCGCCTAAAGCTTCGCCAAAAATTGGTTTTTCGGATGAGGGGTTCTACGACAACTTTACCTCTATTCCCGACGAACCAGTGATTGATCGGTACATTTCGATCACAAACTTTCTGGCGATGATCCAAGCAACGAGGTAAGTCGATTTATGGATCAACGCGCCAAAGATTACAGTATCGAGTTCAAACCACTCGGTTACTAAGACAACTGTGGATGTTTCACAGCAAGTAGGGATCAATCTCGTAACTTCTGATTAGACACTCCATACCGAGTCTGGAGCAATTCGATGGAGCATCCATGATGGATCTAGACACCTCCAGCGGAGGTTACCCGAGAAGTTTTCGCTATCAAAAATATGGGTGATGACAGGGTCATCATGACGACGACACTGTAAACGCTCTGGGTCCTTCAGCCCTGGCGGCAAGCAATAGTCAGCCTTCACACGGACACTCCACCTCCGGCCCTTATTGGGGCCCCGGTCATATAGTCTCTTGATCAACAGGGGCCTGATCTTTTTAAATCCACAACTGCAAAGAGAATCCTCCTTCTACAAGAGGTCCTCATGCGTCCTTAGACAACAAATCTGGCTACCCCAGCTGATACGAATTGGGTAAATTCAATGGTCGACTTGACAAAGGAGATCATGCTCCAGGTCGAGAACCCTCATCTGGCCCTGGTGGAAACAATACTAACTGGGGCAGGCCAGATAATCCTCCGTCAGAAGATGCATTTGACCCAGAGAGACGTAACCCTAAGAACAGGACTTCCTAGGATGACAATCGGGCAAACAATCACCGTCGTACCTCACTGGTCAAAGGTCATCCGATCAATGACTTGCGTCAGTTCATTGACAACCGTGAAGACGCTCGGGGGCTTTTGAAGAAGCTTCTTCTACCCCTCATCGATCTAATCGGGAAATGTTCCGACATCGATCAAATCGAGACCAATCTTCGATTGCTGTGAAAAAGATTCCCAGGGGAAGTTAATGGAGAGATGATTACAAAAAGTCATAAAAGAGCTACCTGGCAAAGAGGAATGAGAGACTGCTTTAACCTGCCCAATGAGAGGTTAAGGTCAGTGGCACCCTAACCCCCGACTGAACTCACCGGTGTCGCAACCCGAGATCATCAACATCTTCGATGATGATGATTTGGACTCTCCACCGCGGATTGCTCCTCTACGACCATGGTTTAGGTAAGGGATTAGCTCCCAACCACCATCGCCGGAGTCGCCGTCTTGGCTACTCCTTCCGGCCATCCTTGCCGGAATAACAAGAGGAAGGAGGATGAAGCGGCGAGTGTCTTACCGTAGTTAAGGAGAAGCCGTCAGACGCCTCCTTCTCCGCCTCAGTCGCCGCCTCTTCCTCCTCTATTTCCGCCTCTAAAAGATCCCAATCCACCTCATCTTGGACCTGAGGCGATGGGGGCTTGCTGTCTTTAACAGGAATGCCGTGAGTCACAACCCTTTCTTCAACCTCCTCATTGGAGGCGCAGCCATTTCTTCAACCTCGTCGAAGGAAACATCGATGACCTCCACAACTGAACTAGACTTTGTGGGAGACGATGGAGTGAGGGAAGAAAGTGAGTAGTTAGAGGAAGAGGGTGTGTACTCAGGAAGAGGAGAATCCATGATCGAACTTGAGTGTGGTGCAGTTGAGATCCATTGCCCGAAGGCTTATAAAGACCAACAGGTCAGGAAGCGAGACGCCTCACCTACCAAGATTTAACTCCGAGTGCGACTGCGTTATAAGTCACGAGCGCCCAAGCGACGCTTGGTCATCAAAGCTACGTCTTTTTAGCTGGCCGACACGAACAAAACAGGTGGACTTCGGTACAGTCGTTTACCCGTTGAGCTTTTCAGGGCATGGGAGCAGTCGAAAGGATGGAGCAACGATCCATTCGCATTAATGACAAAAGAATCTTTTTCACAACCACGCAAACTTTCTACTGCCTTGGTTCAACTTCTGAGCCTAGCCAACGACGAGCCTTATTTCCATTGTACTTGGCAAGGACGAGATAATTTTTTAGGCCAACAAAATATCTACTCTGACGGAATACCTTCTTGAGAACTCTCTTAAGAACTCGGAGGCATTCGAAATCTTGAGTAGGTGATCTTAAAGACTCAGGAAACTCATCTAGATGTTTTATCCTAATCGGAAGTCCGAGTTTACTCGATAATATAGTCGGACAAAAAGTTTATCTTTGCTGGCTATATACTTGAACTGTAGAAGCCTCATTTCACTTACTCTGGGGGGCTTGACGATGGATATTAAATAGTTACCATATCCTGACACCCAGAGTTTCCTGTAATTTTCAGGATATATCTTTATCTCTAGGAAGAGGATCACTGAAAGAAAGGAAACTACTCGTAGGTACCTAAAGCATTCCATAACTGGGAAGATCTATCTCCAAAATACTAATGAAGAGTCCGGAGGAAATACGACACCCCCATATATATACGGAACCGAGAGATCCTGCGAATGACAAGCCAGAACAAGCAATACGAGTTCCACAAGCCTATACAAGCCAACAGAAGACAAAAAAAAGTCGTCTACTAGATTTACATCCATCTAGAGTAGCTACACCCTACTGTAACAGACTCAGATCAATAAAAGTCAAATAGAACGTAGGGTTATTATACTCATAGATGCTCAAACCTGTCTAAAAATCAATGTGTGTTTCTTTTGTGATTCGTCTACTCAAAACATCCTCTATTCTTAAACAAATTTGTTAATTAGCAATATACCAATCGTCAACACTAATTAAGAAATTGCAAACTGAGCGATCCTATGCTTCCGCAAGGTAAGAGGGATGAACTATATCCTAAAAGTTAAATTAAGTCATCTAATTATGTTTTGTTCCAATTACCAACAGAATTGCACAAAGCTAGTTGGGCATCAATTAGTTGTTCCTATACAAGCCAACAGAAGCCAAGAAAGAAATTGCCAACTAGATTTAGATCCATCTAGGCTAGTTACACTCCACTGTAACATGCTCAGATCAATAAAAGCCAAATAAGACGTAGGGTTATTATCCTCAAAGATGCTCAAACCTGTCTAAAAACCAATATGTGTTTCCTTTGTGATTCGTTTACTCAAAATATCCCCCATTCTTAAATAAATTCATTAGATCGGCGAGTTACCAATCGTCAACACCAATTAAGAAACTGCAAACTGAGCGATCCTATGTTTCCGCAAGGTATTATGGATGAACTATATCTCAAAAGTTAAATTGAGTCATCTAATTATGTTTGTTCCAATCAATCCAACAGAATTGCACAAAGCTAGTTAGACATCAATTATTTGTTCCTATACAAGCTAATAGAAGCCAAGTAAGAAATCACCAACTAGATTTAAATCCATCTAGGCTAGCTACACCCTATTGTAACAGGTTTCAGATCAATATAAGTCAAATAAGATATGGGGTTATTATCCTCAGGGATATCCGAATCTGTCTAAAAACCAACGTATGTTTTCTTTGTAATTTATCTACTCAAAGTATCCCCTATTCTTGAACAAATTTGTTATATCGACGATTTACCAATTAAGAAACTGCAAACTGAGCGATCCTATGTTTCCGTAAGGTAAGATGGATGATCTATATCTCAAAAGTTAATTGAGTCATCTGATTATGTTTTGTTCCGATCAATCCAACAGAATTGCACAAAGCTAGTTAGGCATCAATTATTTAGGCAGCACTATGACATATTCCGCTAGCAATTGATGAAACGAATCCTACACTAATGTGTATATGAAGAACAGGACAAGAGTCAAAATCAGGAACCTTTATCAGCAAAAATAGAAACCTTGTGAGTAAGACAAATGGCAATCACTGAGTTGAAACCTCGGTGTGTTCAATAGCAGACCAACTATAATTGTTTTAAAGAACATTTTTTTGGCAGTTGTCTGTAGTCAACTGTAGCAATCAACTAACCTAGTTTATTCCTAGGTCTGGAGGCCCTTTTGTGTGTATTTTTCTAGATTACAGGGAAAGGAAAAATTGATAATAAATTCAGCAAATTAAAAACCCCGTAGACAACGCTACATAACCCTGAATCAAAATCAGGAAAACCCAACAAAAGCAAAGCTACAAACATCATACACAAAAGCAAGAACAAGAACCATAATTAGGGGTGGGGGGACCCAACAAAATTTACAGCAAGAAGAAAAGGTATACCATCAAGAAACAGAAGTTCCGCGGCGATTCTTGTATTTCTTAGACCCGTCTAAAGCAAGAAACAACTCACAGACTCCGATGCTCCCAGGACCGGATCGGAGCTGAAAAGAGGCAGGAAAGAGGGAGAGACCAGCAAAGAGGGGGAGAGAGAGAGGGAGAAGGGAGAGGTAAAGCGAGAGGGATGGAAAAGACGACGACTGCTCAGCGACGGGGATTGATGGATGTATTGGTGCGGTGTGGTGGGGAAGAAAAGAAGCCTTTATTATAAGATAAAAGAATATCCAAGCCGCAAGGACGAGAAAAATTAGACTTTGATCGGAGCTTTAATTATATTTCTTTTATTTTATTTTTTCTGATTTTTATTTTCTTTTATATTTAATACTAAGAGAATCCCAAGTAAACAAAATGTGAAATAATCCCTTCATAAAAAACCAAAAAAGGAAGTTGTTAGAGTGATAAAAAAACAAAAATTCTTTTAGAAAAGAAACATAAACTATTAGAGATAATCTTACGGATGGACCACAACGACTCTGCTGCTCCCGATTCTCTTTTTTTTTTCAGCTTTTCCTTCTTTCTCTCTAGGATTTGTAGAGTACTACTACTACACTCTTCTCTCCTTTCTGCTATTTTTTTATTATTTTCATTAGATCTTATTTTGGCCTTGTTAGCAAGAGCGCATGAGTGACATCCTTCTACGATCCTGAACGGAATCTGATTCTTTGTGTCGTGTTGGCAGTGTCTCTTGCGCACAAACGACAAAATAGTCGCTGAGTTTGGGCCTCAAAGTTCAAAGCAAAGTAGCTGAAGTTGCTTATTTACGCTGGGTTCAAAGTAAGATTGGGATAGGATAATTTTTTATTTTTTAATATGATAATTAAATTTTTTATTTGGTTGGATGAATAGGATGAGCTAGTTTTTTTTTTGGTTAGATTAGAGTAGATAAAATTAGTTATTTTTCTGTTTGGTGAGATGTATTGGATGAGCTGAGTTGATTCTAGGTATTTTTTATAAGCATTTGAATGTATTTGGTGCATGTTTGATTTTTTAATTAAAAAACCTTAAAAGATAGTGTCACATAAAATGATAAAAATGTATATATTACAAATGAACTTATTTTTTCACTAAATAATCTAGAGTTGAAATATTTTTATAAATTATTACATCAGATGAGAAGAATATTAGTGAATTTTTTAAGATTTTTGAGAATTTATTTGAGACATTAAAAATTGCTAGACTTTATAAAGTAGGTTTATTTAGAGAATTTTAATAAATACTGGCTTAGGCTTTTTATCAACTAATTAAAATATGTTGCTAATGAGCTCTAGTTTACCCATAAAAATATTTAAAAAATTTAGACTACTCTTATACTCTAGATAAAATTGAGAGTTAAATAAAAACTCTAAACCACACGTGCGTCACCTGCTGCGAACGCGGCCAAGCTCATCCGGTTCTTTTTTTCTGGATTGGCTCATCCGAAATCTAAAGGAATATTCTCCTAGATGGGATGATCCTGCCCGCAAACCAAACAACAGACGAGGCCAAAAAGCTAGATGGGACGATCCCATCTAGCCTCATATGTCGAACCAAACACTGCCGCTCTGAATCGCCGCAATGCCATGGCCCTGGATAATGGAAATTCCATTTGGTCCCTTCATGATATTCATTGTTTCCTATCAAATCTATATCTATACTCATATAAAATACACGGATTGTGACAGATATGATTAATCTACACTGCCTACCCAAATTGATCAAATGATCACATCGCAAAGTTGAACTACGTCCCATCTTCTAAAAATACATTTAGTCTCCTATTATTTACCTTCTTTAACTAGACATCCAATATTTATCTTCTACACATCTAAAATACATTCAGTCTCTAATTATTTACCTTACATATCTAGAAATCCAATATTTATCTTAAATATACCCATCATTAGGTTTCTCTAGAGGGTGTACTGCCTCCCGCACTTCGCCTACAACGCCAGCTTTCTAAAGAGGATGTGTTGCTACCCACACGTCGTCTCCATCGTACTACCTTTACATCAATATACTATATGAGAATTGATTTTATTCCTCATAAATTGGTCACCATCTTAATTCTCCTCACAATATCGTGAATTTTATAAATATAAATATCTCTTTGTTATGTTATATTCTTAAATTAGTTTCACATACGTGAAACACGTACGCGGATACTAGTTTATGTCAAATTACCGTGTTCCAAGTAGGGTGTTACATGTTCCCTCGTGCCTGTCTTTTCACTCTAGATGGTAGAATGTCGTATTAGTAGTGCTTTTCACTCTAGATGGTAGAATGCCGTAATCGTAGTGCACATATGGTAGTTGTGGCGCACTCGACAGCTGTGAAGTCGATGAACCATGCAGAACGATGATGACTCTAGTGTCAGCATCTCCGGCGAGATCAACTCACACACGCACACGAAGACCATGGAAACACAAGACGAAAGCGAGAGCGATTTTGTGTTGCCTCAAACCTCAGCAGCGTTTTCAGTTTTTCTCTCGTTTATTTAACGGTAAACACATCAGCTAGATCCTAACAAATCGGGCCATGCAACTCCCCATGATCCGGCAAAGAAACATGCCATCCCACGCTCGTCACAGCTCCCGGACCGAGCAGTGACCGTGCCCACGACGCAGACTTGGCGTGAACGCAGCACGCCTCAAGTCCTCAACGCGCACAACTCGCCCAAGTGCAAAGTCGTGCCTGCAACAACCTAAACAAACTACAAAGCGGAATGCACAAGATTTATTTTCAACGATTCACTCCCTAAAGCTTATGCATTTCGTTCGTTTCAACAATGCCAATCTTGAAGCGGAGCTCCTGGAAATTGGCCTGGCCAAGTGCCTTCGTCAGTATGTGTTTCTTCCCATTCTCCCTGCACTCCTTGAGGAAATGATAGCGAGTATTTATGTGTTTGCTCTTATCATAGAAAACGAGGCTTTTGATGAGAGATACGGCGGACTTGTTGTCCACTGTAGCTCCACAACTCGTGATGCTTCTCCCTTGAGTTCGCTGAGTAGCCGTGCGAGCCATATTCCTTGGCAGGCGGTGGTGGTGGCCGCAATGTATTCGACCTCACACGTCGAGAGTGCGACAACTTTCTATTTCTGAAACTACCAACTGATCAGACTTAGCCCAAGGAAAAGAGCACTCCTGCCAAGCTCTTTCTTGTATCCATGTCGCTGACCATGTCTAAATCACTGTAGTCGATCAAGTCCGCCTCCTCAATGGACTTTGCGTACCAGCACTTGTAGTGTAAGGTCCCAGCAAAGTACCGAAGCACCCTCTTCACCGCAGCGAGATGCTCGGCTGTTGGTGGTTCCATAAATTGACTCACATATCCAATGGAAAAAGGCAAGTCGGGACGTGTGTGCACGAGCTACCTCAAGCTTCCGACGATGCTGCAATACTCCGTGGCGTTCGTCGGCGACACTGAGCTCTCCTTGCTCAGTTTGAATCGCGACTCCATTGGGACACAACACGGGTTGCAGCCCTCCATCCCAGCCTTTTTAAGGATCCGCTCGGCATACGTTGATTGGTTCAAGGTGATCTCGCCATTGTTTTGCTTCACCTCAATTTCGTGGTAAAAACTAAGCAGCTCGAGATTAGACATCTTGAATTTCTCCTTCATCTCCTGACTTGAAACGCTCGATCTCCTCAGCATGACTCCCAGTGATGATGAGATCGTCTACATATATGCTCACAAGGAGCGACACTAGCCCGTCACCACATGCATATATTTCGTGCTCTGATGTGCTCCGCCTGAAGCCGAGCAATAGTAGGCTGCTATTGAGCTTCGAGTTCCAGGCTCTGGGCGCCTGCCAAAGCCCATAGAGTGCATTGTCTAGCCTTAGGACCTTGTTCTCCTATCCCTCCACAACAAATCCAGGAGGTTGAGCTTCATAGACCTCCTCCTGCAAATCTCCATTAAGGAAGGCAGATCTGATGTCCATGTAGTGGATAGCCCATCCTCCATGTGCAGTGAGGGCAATTAGCATGCGCACCGACTCTAGGCAAGCCACCGGTGCGAAGACCTCATCAAAGTCAATGTCGTGCCATTGCACATACACTTTCGCCATGAGCCACACCTTGTGTTTGACGACGGCACCGGTCAAGTCCTTCTTCAGCTTGTACACCCCACTTCAAGTCCATGGGGCAGTGACCCGGAGGAAGATCAACCAGTTGCCACGTGCCTTTCTCCTCCATCGAGCTCACCTCGTCTAGCATCGCATGGAGCCATGCTTGATCTCGTTCGGCCTCAGTGAAGTTCAATGGTTCTTCAATGGGCGAGCATGTACAACTCTTGATCATCGAGCTCGCGGACCGCTTACCCGATTGAAGATGTCACTTCTGCCCTGCCAAGAAGGTTGTCAACGGTGCATAACTAGAGAGGCATGTCATCATCGTGCTCATTGTTGATGGTGTCCGCGAATGTCGCAGATGGCGTGGCGAACTTGATGCCACTTCCCTTCAGTGATCCACCATCGTCGCTCGTGTTGGTGGGAGGAGTTCCCGGCACATGAGTTCCTGGGGCTTGGTTCATGGTCGTGTCGATCTGCGCCATGCTGAGGGTGGGATTAGGCACAACGCAGTCCTTATGCTCCACCACGAACTTGCCAAGACTTGACGGAATTGTAGTGCCACCGCAGTCTAGTCCCACCAGGCGCTCTCATCGAAGATGAGGTCCCCGGTGATGTGCACGTGCATGGTGTTCGGATCAAACATGTAACATCATGAGTTTTAGCATATAAATTAATTACAAATTTCACTACAAATTAAATTTTAATTATTTAAACTAATATAAAACCAAGAAATATATATTTGATGTATATATACTCGTATGTATATATTCAAATATATTATTTGGGCTAAGTATTCCAAATAGCACCAAGTTAAGTTCTAAATTAATCGTTGCAATAAATTGAGCATATCCATTTTTGGTTTAATTGTTTTTATGGTTCTTGTGTGGAGATTTGAATTTGAATGTCTCTCAAATTCAAATATACTCTTAGATTCTATTTAGCTCAAACCCAATTTGAATTCAAATCCTTTGATTCAAATCATCTCCAAAAAACTCGAGATCCAAGCCCAAATAATAATTCAAATATATTGATTTGAAATGATCCTAATCCAACGTCAAATTCAAATTCAAATCTCATTTGAATTTAATCCCCAAACCAATTTTGTTTTCCTTTTCTTTTTCTTCATAGAGCTGGATTTCCCCCTTTCTAATCTCCCTAGCGCAACCCAGCCAACCAGCCCAACCGCCCGTTTCCTTTCCCCAGCTCGGCCCAGCTTTCGTGTTTGGCTCAGCTCACACCGCACAGGCCCATGCCCACACGCGCTCGTCCGTCCACCTGTCGGCCATCCGCCACTTGGTTGCCCGTACTCTCTCCTTCCTACAGCGTGATGCCGCACCGCACTGTCCCGCGCCACCGCGACGGCCGCCTCTTCGAGAAAAATTGCCGCGACACCCCTCTGCGCTTGTGCTCTCTCTCTCTCTCTCTCTCTCTCTCTCTCTTCTCTCTCTGCCCTCACAACGTGTCGCTCGAGTATATGGCATGACGACTTGCGGGCCCACGCACGCGCGTGGGCGGTGCAGAGCACCCATGCCGCGGGAAAAGAGATGGGCGCCACTCTGCCACCTCACCGCCTCTCTGTAGCTCCCTCTCCTGCTATAAATAGCGCAGCCCCTCTCTTCTCCCCTTTTCCCCCCATTTCACCATCGCCGTCACCATTGCACGCCACCACAGCTCACCGCTGTCGATCCTCCAACCACGTGCTGCTGAGGAGCCTCAAGACCTTGCCGCCGTCTCTGTGTCGTCGTCCGTTCACCGGAAGCCAACAGGAGCCCACCCGCGCTAGTAGTCGAACAGCACCACCACCGCCTCTTCGACGAATCACCGGCCGCCGCCCCGCCCGTCACCGTTCTTGCGCTCGGTGAGCCTCCCAATTCCATTGTGTGCCCACGTAGAAAGCATGTCGGCGCCCTGAGTTCTTTCTTGGCCGGTTGCAACGCACCGCAGTGTGTTGCCTTCCACTGCCATACTTTTGCTCATCGCCGGTGTGCTGGTGTTCCATGTGTATGGCCGGCCTTTGTGCCATGTTGCCTAGGGGCCTCAGCCCCTTTTCTTTGCAGGTTGTCACCTCCTAGTGCAGAGGAGGTGCTACCCATTTTGTTCGTACCGCTACCCTCTCCTTCGGCCGCTGTCTGGTGCTGTTCTCGCTGCTGGCCACCATCGATGAGCCCCTAGACATGTTCCCCGTAGTGCCTACATCGCCGATGTGAACTTCCTGTCGAAGAACTCCGGTGAGGGCGAGTCTCCGACGAGCTTCCCAGTGCGCGTCGGTGAGAATTCCTCGCCGCTGTCCGTTTTCCACTCTGCTTCGCCACTCAACCGCGTTGCGCGGCCGTTCGCGCGCATGGCCAGGCCGACGTCAGCGCACCGCTCGGCCTGGCCAAGTAGGCCTAGCTTGGTCTAGTAGCGGCCGTCGGCCCAGTTGTCCAAAGGTTGTGCCCTAGTGGGCTAGCCCAGTTCCTCAGCCTGTTAAAACTGGCCAGCCCAACCCGAGTGGGCCAGTACTATGTAGCCTAGTACTGTGCAGCCTAAGCCCGGCCCGACCCATCCAGGCCTGAACTCGACCCAATGTGAGCCCATTTCGGCCCAACTAGTTACTATTCATGTGGGTCCCACTGAGTCACTATTCAGTGGGCCCAGGATACTATTTAGTGGGCCCCACCCTTGGGTCCCACCTATGAATAGTATCATTTCATCATTTCCTGATTTAATAGATTTAATCTTTCGGGAGTCATAACTTCTCCGTTCTAGCTCCGATTTCGATGATTCTTTCACCGAAATTCAAGATCTATCTATCCATCTCAGTGTGATATTTATTAGGGCTCATCTGGCTTTCCATTTGGTGTTATTTGATTTTTCTCTAGTATAGCCAGTTGTTGATCGTAGTTGTAATTGCAGAAGCACACGATTTCTGCGAGTTCTGCGTAGGAAGTGTCAGGAGCGAGGAGGATCCCGACTACAACCAAGAATTCAAAGAAAACTCCAGCGAAGGCAAGTCCTATCTCCTTGATCATATTGAACCTATGTTTTCAAATAATCTACATGATCAACTTAAAACTGGACTTATATCGTATGTGCTATGTATTGTGCCTTTACAAACTACTTGTAGTAGTTAATCATATCAACACTTGCCATGTCATAAATTTTATCAACCAAAATACATATCACCATAGGATTACCTGTTGTTATCTATATTAATGACAGACGATGTCTTGATATCTAACATGTTTAGGATTGAATATGTCTCCCCGGAGACGTCGCTTTTAAAACACCTCTCCTCAGAGATAAGATTTGCGGTTGTCAATGATAACTCATATACCATGAATCCTTGATGGTTGTGTATTCCGTGATGGTTGTCAATGACAACGGCGAAGACAGGATCTTCGACCCCACTTCCACCCCAACACCGGCAGGGACCCTCTCATCTGCTGAGTTAGTAGGAGGACATTACACCGTGGCTAGTTACTAATAGGAGTAGATCCTTTTGTAGCTTTTGTTGTAGTCATATGCTCTATGAGCATGCTTTTGTCGTTGTAAAACGAAAACTTTTATACTAGTGACCTAGCAGAGATAGTCCTAGGTTTGTTTAATACATGTTGTTGGTGCTTGTGTTTGGTGTTGATTCTTGTTGGTTCTTGATTGCGTGATTGGCAAGGATTGTCCTTGCTTTTATCTTGCTTGCCCTCATCTTTTAGCTGCATCTTAGCTCTTGCTTCCTCTCTTATCTACAAAGAACAGATGGAGTCATCTAGGCAATCGTCTCACCTTCTGAGGTTGGATCTGAAACCAGAAGTGCGATAGGATCCAGAGGGGGAGCCACTATGGGCCAAGGTGGAGGAAGAGATAGGGTCATCAACTCTCAACCTAGCCAGGAAGTCCACCAAAGCTACCGAAACAGTCAGGAAACCCCACTGCCCCACCACCAGAGAATGACCTGGTGGCAATGATGGCCAATCAAATCCACCTACTGGAGGCCATAGCACAAGCAGGGACACACAACCAAGGGTCTGGACCTCAGAACAAGATGGTAGAGTTCACGAGGATCAAACCTCCAACTTTTGGTAGTACCGAAGACCCCTTACAGGCTGATGAATGGCTAAGAGCCATCACCAGAAAGCTCAAAGTCATCAGCTATGAGGGTCAATAGAGGGTGAATCTAGCAACCCATCAATTTACTGGGTCAGCAGCAGAATGGTGGGAGAATTACTGTGAGAAATCAGTAGATGCTGATGCCATCACCTGGAAGGAATTCTATGAAGAGTTTCGGAAGTACCATGTGCCGGGAGGGATCATGAAAATGAAGGCTGACGAATTTCACAGCCTAAAACAAGGATCAATGACAGTAAACCAGTATATCCGGAAGTTCATCCGTCTTTCTTGCTATGCCCCGGAAGACATATCAACAGACAAGAAGAAGCATGATCGTTTCAAGAAAAGATTGTAGCGCAGCTTGTATGTCCAGCTCGTGCCTGTCGTCTACCCCAACTTCAACATTGATGAATAGGATCATCCTTCTAGAAGAGGTCCGTGCGCCTATAGAGGCAGAATGGAAGATAACCTGACTGTGGGCAGGAGGGCAGTAGGTCCCAGGGAACAAGTCTCAATCGTAGGCAGAGATTCCAATATCAGCAGTAGCAAACTATGCAGTATCAGACTCTGGGATCCACATCCCGCACAGCAGCATCCGCTCCCCGCAATTCCAACGTAGGGCAATCCCAGAAGAGTAGCACCCCAATGCCAGAAGTTACAGAGAGAACATGCTACATCTGCCATCAACTAGGTCACTACATGAAAGATTTCCCTAGTGCCAACAAGAACAATGCCCCAGTTTGTTCAGCCCCCAGAACCCCAGGAGCAGGAGCAGGACGAGGAGGGAGCTAGTTAGATGGACAGTCACGAAGCTATGAACAAGGCCGTGTGAACCATATCGACGTGCAGGAAGTGCAGGAAGCACCGAAAGTCATACTCGGTGAGTTCCCCGTCAACTCAACCCTTGCAACAGTCTTATTTGATTCTGGAGCTTCGCATTCATTTATTTCTTCAAAGTTTGCTGCACTGCATAAGTTGCCAACTGTTGTTCTTAAGAATCCTAAGCTGGTTCGATCCCCTGTGGGAAATATCATGTATCGTCTAGGATGCCCCCGAGTTAAACTCCGTTTAAGTGGGGTAGAGTTCCTAGTAAATCTAGTTATCCTAAATTCAAATGGAATAGATGTCATCCTGGGAATGGATTGGTTAATCAAGCATGAAGGCAATATAACTTGTGCTAGTAGAAGAGTTACCTTGGTCAATCATAAAGGAATCAAAGTGGAATTTGAGCCTAAAGGACCCAAGTTTGACCCCATGGCATGAATCTTATCTACCCAGTCAATAGAGGGTGTGCCAGTGATATGTGAATACCCATATGTATTCCCAGAGGAATTACCTGATATGCCACCAGACAGTGACATAGAATTTGTTATAGATCTCTACCTGGAACAGCCTCGATTGCCAAGAGACCTTATAGGATGGCATTCAATGAACTGGAATTGTTAAAGGAGCAAATCAGAGAGCTGCTAGCAAGTGGTTTCATCAGATCTAGTTCTTCATCGTGGGGATCACCCGTGCTATTTGTAGAAAAGAAAGATGAAGTCAAAGGATGTGTGTGGATTACCGCTCATTGAATGAGATGACCATCAAAAACAAGTATTCACTACCAAGGATTGATGCTTTGTTCGATCAACTAGGAAGAGCCAGGTATTTCTCCAAGGTAGATTTGAGATCGGGATACTATCTATTGAAGATCAGGAAAAGTGACATTCAAAAGACCACCTTTGTAACAAGGTATGGATTATATGAGTTCACAGTCATGTCATTTGGATTGACAAATGCCCCATCATACTTTATGAATTTGATGAACAAGGTGTTCATGGAGCACTAGACCAATTTGTGATAGTGTTTATTGATGATATTCTCATCTATTCAAGGAATGCTAAAGAGCACGAACAACATCTGAGGGTGGTTATGGAAAGGCTAATAGCACATCAGTTCTACGCCAAATTCAACAAGTGTGAGTTTTGGCTTCAAGAAGTGGTATTTCTTGGACATGTCCTCACGACAGAGGGAGTATCGGTGGACCCTTCAAAAGTTGAAGCAGTGGTTTAGTGGATTCAACCAGTCAATATCTTAGAAATCAGAAGCTTCCTTGGACTAGTAGGTTATTACCGCAAGTTTATTGAAGGACTTTCAAAATTGGTAAGCCAATGACCAAGCTTCTCCAAGACACGAAGTTTGAATAGGATGGAGCCTACGAAAAGAGTTTCCAAGAACTCAAGAAGAGACTGACTATCGTCCCGGTGTTAAAATCACCAGATATCTAGAAGGACTTCGTGGTCTATTGTGATACCTCACGCTAAGGTTTAGGTTGTGTATTGATGCAAGAAGGCAAGGTTGTAGCCTATGCATCTAGACAACTGAAGCCGCATGAAGAGAATTACCCAACTCATGATCTAGAGTTAGCAGCAGTTGTGCATGCACTTAAGATATGGAGACACTACCTTCTTGGAAATAAGTGCGAGATCTATACATATCACAAGAGCTTGAAGTATATTTTTACTCAGCTAGAATTTAACCTGAGGCAATGAAGATGGTTAGAGTTGATAAAGGATTACATAGTATCCAATATCACCCGGGCAAGGCTAATGTGGTTGCTGATGCCTTGAGCTGAAAAGTTTACCACAGTAGTCTTCCAGTACCAAAGTTAAGAGCAGAACTTCTCTCAGAAATGCAACAATTAAATCTACACATAACACAAGGGCAAGTTCACACCCTAGTGTTACATCCAACACTAGGAGATAAAATTCATGAAGCCTGGTCAGAAGATGAAGAGGTTTTGGAAATAAAAAAAATCTTTGTTTAGATAAAGCACCAGGGTTCAGAGTGGATTAGTAAGGAACTGCACGGTACAAGGAACGGTTATGTGTACCAGATTGGGAAAACTTAAGGGAGTTGATCATGGATGAAGCCCACAACTCCCCTTATTCTATTCATCCTGGATGTACCAATATGTTCATGGATCTGAGGACCAAATACTGGTGGACAAGAATGAAGGTTGACATAGCAGGGTTCGTTGCTCGGTGTGACACCTGCCAAAGGGTCAAGGCAGAGCACCAAAGACCAGCAAGATTGCTGCAACTATTGAAGATCCCAACTTGGAAATGGGATAAAATTGGTATGGATTTCATAGTTGGATTACCCAGCCTGAAAAGGGTAACGATTCCATATGGGTTATTGTGGATTGTCTGACTAAAGTGGCTCACTAGGAGAAAAGTTGATTGACTTGTATATTGACAATATCTTGATATGGAATCCCAAGCAGGATAATCTCCGATAGAGGCTCCTAGTTCACCTCTAGATTATGGAAGAATTTGCATACCACTCTGGGAACTAAATTAGATTTTAGCTCTGCTTACCACCCATAGACTGATGGTCAAACTGAAAGGGTAAACTAGATCTTGGAGGATCTTTTGAGAGCTTGTGTGATCACATACAGAAAAGACTGGGAGAAAAGTCTGTCATTCACAGAATTCTCTTATAATAATAGTTTTCAGGCTAGCCTGAAGATGTCACCGTTTGAGGCATTGTATGGACGAAAATGTAGAACACCTTTGTTATGGTCAGAAGTAGATGAGCGATCGCTCTTCGGACCTGCGATAATAAAAGATGCAGAGAAGCACCAAGTTAACTTCTAAATTAATCGTTGCAATAAATTGAGCATATGCATTTTTGGTTTAATTGTTTTTATGGTTCTTTGTGTGGAGATTTGAATTTGAATGTCTCTCAAATTCAAATCTATCTTAGATTCTATTCAGCTCAAACCCAATTTGAATCAAATCCTTTGATTCAAATCATCTTCAAAAAGCTCAAGATCCAAGACCAAATCATAATTCAAATATATTTATTTGAAATGATCCTAATCCAAAGTCAAATTCAAATTCAAATCTCTCATTTGAATTTAATCCCAAAACCAATTATTTTTTCCTTTTCTTTTTCTTCCCTGGGCCAGATTTCCCCTTCTCTAATCTACCTGGCGCAGCCCAGCTAGCCGACCCAGCCGGCCGTTTCCAGCTTCCGCGCTCGGCCCATCTCGCATTGCGCCGGCCTGCTCTCATGCGCGCTGGTCCATGCCCATGCGTGCTCGTCTGTCCACATGTCAGCCATCCGCCGCTCGGTCGTTTGTGCTCTCCTTCCTCCTCCAGCGTGATGTCGCGCTGTCCTATGCCACCATGATGGTCGCCTCTACGAGAAAAATCGCCGCATCACCCCTCCGTGCTCTCACTCTGTCTCTTCTCTCTTTGCGCTCATAGCGCGCCGCCTAGGCATTTGGCACGACGACTTGCGCGCCCATGCACGCGTGTGTGCAGCGCAGAGCGCCCATGCTGCGGGAAAAGAGGTGGGAACCGCTCCGCTACCTCATCGTCGTGCTGCCCGCCAACGTCCGCCTGACGTCTTGCGCGCACCGCCTCTCTGCAGCACCCTCTCCCACTATAAATAGCACAGCCCTGGCCTCTTTTCTCCCCTTTTCCCTCATTTCACCGTCGTCGTTGCCATTGCACACCGCTGCAGCTCGCCGCCGTCGATCCTCCAACTACGTGCTAACGAGGAGCCTCAAGACCTTACCACCATCGCTGTGCCGCAGTCGATTCGCCTGAAACTCGACTGGAGCCCGTCCGAGCTAGTAGTCGAATAGCGCTGCCACCGCCTCTTCAACAGATCACTAGCCATCGCCCCGCTCGTTGCCGTTCTTGCGCTCGGTGAGCCTTCCAGTTCCCTCTTGCGTCCGCATAGATAGCATGTCGCCACCCTGAGTTCTTGCTTGGCCGATTGCCGTGAGCTGCCGTGTGTTGCCTTCCACCACTGTGCTTTTGCTCATCACCGGTGTGATGGTGCTCCATGTGTATGGCCAGCCTTCATGCCATGTTGCCTAGGGGCCTCAGGCCCCGTTTCTTTGCAGGTTGTCACCTCCCAGTGCAGGGGAGGTGCTGCCCATTTTGCCCGTGCCGTTGCCCTCTCCTTCGGCTGCCGTCTGGTGTTGTTCTTGCTGCCGACCACCATCGATGAGCCCGTAGACGTGTTCCCTATAGCGCCTAGGTTGCCAGTGTGAACTTCCCATTGAAGAACTCTGGTGGGGGCACGTCTCCAGCGAGCTTCCCAGTGTGCGCTGCCATGAATTCCTCACTGCAGCCAGTTTTCCTTTCCCCTTGCGCGTCGCTCGGCCTGGCCCAGTCGTCTAAAGGTAGTGCCCCAGTGGGCTGGCCCAGCTCCTCAGCTTGTTAAAACCAGCTAGCCTAACCCGAGTGGATCAGTACTATGTAGCCCAGTATTGTGCAACCCAAGCCTAGCCCGGCCAATCCAGGCCCAGACCCAGTCCAATCCAAGCCATTTCGGCCCAGCCAGTTTTTGTTCATGTGGGTCCCACTGAGTCACTGTTCATGTGGGCCCAGGCTACTGTTTAGTGAGCCCCATCTATAAATAGTGTCATTTCATAATTTTTTGATTTAAATTTAGATTTAATCTTTTGGGAGTCATAACTTCTACGTTCTGGCTCCGATTTTGGCGATTCTTTCGCCGAAATTAATCTAAATTCAGGATCTATCTATCCATCCCAGTGTGGTGTTCATTAAGGCTCATTTGGCTTTCTATTTAGTGTTATTTGATTCTTCTTTAGTATAGCCAGTTGTTGATCGTAGCTGTAATTGCAAAAGCACAGGATTACTAAGGAAGTGTCAGGAGCGAGGAGGATCCCAACTACAACCAAGAATTTGAAGAAAACTCCGGAAAAGGCAAGCCATGTCTCCTTGATCATATTGAACCTATGTTTTCAAATAATCTACATGATCAACTTAAAACTGGAGTTATATCGCATGTGCTATGTATTGCACCTTTACAAACTGCTTGTAGTAGTTAATACTATCAACACTTGCCATGCCATAAATGTTATCATCTAAAATACATATCACCCTAGGATTACCTGTTGTTATCGATATTAATGACAGACGACGTGTTGATATCTAGCATGCTTAGGATTGAATACGTCTCCCCGGAGACGTCGCTTTTAAAACACCTCTCCTCGGAGATAAGATTTATGGTTGTCAATGATAACTCATATACCATGAATCCTTGATGGTTGTGAAATCCTTGTTGTCATGTGGGATATAATAGGAGATGTGTAAAAATAGGTGAAAACTGTTTGGCAGGGGTAGAGTAGTACTCTGGACAAGGATGCTCTTAGGCGCTTGAGTTACCTTCGTGATATTCATTGCTGGAAGATAACTTCCCTGATAGTGTAAGGACCGAGTCATTTCGCAACCATGCCTTAGCAACCCCCATGCAACTATGCGTCCTGAATGGGTAGGACTTGACTCCTTCACCGAACTAAGTTGGGCATCATACTAGGAGGCTAAGAGCTGCGAGCAGTCAAGTGGCCATCTGTCCCTCTATTTGGAGGTTGCTAGTACCGGCCTAGGCTTAAAAAGGGGACCGGCCTTCAGTACATGGACTCTGGCACTTGGGGGTAAATCTCGTAGAAAAGTCAAGTACGAATGGTGTTTGGAGAGTCTCGGTATGAGTCGCTCCTTTGCTTGCAACGGTTGGAGGCTGAGCATATCACATGGGTAAAGCTGTACAACCTCTGCAGAGTGTAAATCTATTCGAATAGCCGTGTCCATGGTCATGGACATGAGAAGGCAGAACCTTTTTGACTAGAATCTAGGTGCGTGGGTCTTGATGAGTGAGTTTGTGGACTAGATGTCCGTGTGATGAGGTTGCTAGTTAAATCTGTCAGGATCTGTGTGGTATTAGAGGTACACCATATATGAGGAAAGGTACTACGGAATGAGGTGTACCCCCTCCCAGGACTGAGAAACCCCCAAATATAGCTTGTTACCTGGTTTTGAACTATTTAAACTGTTTTAAAGTCAATCATAAATGATACAATTGGATACCTGCATAACATACTTTACGCTTAAAACTAAACTGTAAAGCCTTATCCTTGAATGACCCCTTTATGCATCTATCAAACACCTTGAAGTAGTATAGGGCTTGTTGAGTACCTTCTGTACTCATTCTTGCTATCATTCAGATGAGGAAGCCGATGCTGATGAAGGCAAGGATAAAGAATAGTCTTAGAAGTTGCGTCCGCACCCTAAGTTACTTGTGGCTTGGGCTTTTACTTTCTGCAGTGTTTTGTTGGCCTCTCGGCCAGGTTTGTAATATGCAGTTTGGGTTGTAACCTTTTGTACTCTGTAACTTTAATAATTATGTACGAGGTTTGACTGTGATACTACAACTGTTATACTATGCGTATCAGCTATTTAATCCAGGGACTGATGCTGGAGGCGCAGGAGAACCCGGGTTTGGGGTCTTACAAACCATGTGGTACGCCTTCGCTCCTTTCTCATATCCGATGAACACCATTGGCTTGCTGTGGTCTTCAAGTTTTCCCAGGTGCAGCTTCACATCACGGACATGAGTGACACACCCGAGCACTTACAGGAAGTGCATGTTAGGTTTCCACCTGTGCCATGCCTCAAATGGAGTCCTCCCTTCCATGCTCTTTGTAGGCACTCGATTGAGCAAAAAGACAGTTGTCGTCAGGGCTTCTCCCCAAAACTCTGGTGGCATGCCCTTGGCCTTGAGCAGACAACGGGCATGGCCACAATGGTTTTGTTTCGACATTCTACAACGCTATTTTGCTACGACGAATAAGGAGCAAAGTGATGCCGCTGGATGCCGTGTTGTGCACAGTTCGCAGCAAACTCCGCGAACATGAATTTGCCACCATAGTCAGTGCGAAGCACCCACAGCTTTTGCCCTGTCTTTGCCTCAACCACCGCTTGGAAGTCGATGATGGCCACTGCAACCTTCGATTTGGTGACAGGGAGTATGAGCCACATGTACCTGTTGTGATCATCGACCAACAATAGAAAGTAGGTCTTCTTGCCATGTGTTGCTGGTGTGATCGGTCTGCAGACGTCCCCATGCACAAGAACGAGCAGCCTGTGTGCGTGGTATTTGACTTGACGAGGGAATGAGGCATGGCGTTGTTTGTGGTGAGGCAGCTGTCACGTAGCTAGTCCACATGCTCGATGTTAGGGAGGTCATGCACCATTCCGAGCCGCACCAGCTTGCAAGAGCCTCAAAGTTGAGGTGCCTGTAGCGCGTGTGCCAATGCCACACCCCATGATCTTGCGTGCTGAGAGACATACGGGCTGCACGATGTTTAGCATGATGGTGTACAGTCAGTTGCAGGCTCAATTCACCTTGGTGAGAAGTTGACGTTCTCGATCGTGCACCCACAGAATGCTGCCGTCGATGCGTACCGGACACCTATTCTCATCTAGTTGGCCATGGCTCACAATCTTGTTGCAGAGCCTCGGTATGGAGTAGACACTCGTGAGTGCTCGATGCCATCCATTCTGGCACACAATCAGCACGTGCCATGCCCGCGGATCTCCACCACAATCCCGTCATCGAATTTCACTGATCCGATGATGTCGGTGTCTAGCTCGGAGAACGCATCACTGCGACCCGTCATATGGTTATTGCACCTGTGTCAAGGTACCAAATGTCATCGTGCAGATCATCCTTATGCCCAAGGTACGTTTGTGTGCGCACTTCAGTGAACTCTATGCCATTAGCCATGATCTCAGTGTCTTCAGCCATAGCATAGACCTACACCTTGAGCAAGGCTGATTCGTCATCATCTTGGGCAAGATTGGCATGCTCGGTATGCTTTGGTTGGTGACAGTCCTGCGCCCAATGTCCCGCTTTGCCACAGTTTTGGCACTTATGACAGGCCTGATCACAACCACCATCCTTGCCATCGCGGGTGCCATCCCTGGAAGGGTGAGACTGCTTTCCACCGTGACGGTTACCACATCCAGACTTCATGCCACCGCTAGAACCCTCGCCAATTTGCCAATGCTTGTAGCGTGCTAGCCATTCCTCCTTAGTGAGGAGCAGCTTGCCACTGCTACTCGCGACTGCCATTCGCATACAACTAGTGTTGTCGTGCTCTTCTACAGCCTTCAATTTCCCAACCAGCTCTTCAGTTGATAGTGTCTCAATACCGAGTAGCATCTCGATCGAGTGTGCTCTCTGAGAGAGACGATGTGAACAACCTGCAAGAACTTTCTCACCACAGCCTTGTCATCGTGCAGTTCATCGAGAATTATGAGTTGGTATGCGAGGCAAGTGATGCGCAATGTGAAGTCGTTGACCGACTTACCATCACATAATGCTAGTGCATCGAACTCGTGGTGTAGTGTCGACGCCTTCGCTTTCCGCACCCGATCAACACCAACATGCATGTTTTTGATCGCATACCATGCACGCTTGGCCGAGCCCTTGCCTGCGAGCATGCTCACCATCTCCATTGGCACAACTGCAAAATTGCTTCGAGCGCCAGAAGGTCCTCCTGGTAGTTGATGCTACCACGATGAACGGCATCCCAGAGCCCTCTGGCCTCAAGCATCACCTACATAAGGACAGCCCAATGACCATAGTTTGACCATGTTAGTTGCGGGTAAGCAGCCATCCCACCAACCTCCTTCACCACTCCCATCATGTGATCACGTGCCCCATCGGCACGGCGGTGCGGTCATCGCGACGGAGGTGAAGGTGAATGCCTATGGCCACTGTGCAGTGGTGTACTCGACCCCATTCGAATGTCGACATCATGACCCTCTCCGGCAATCGGCTCTGGTACCAATATTCAGCTTTTCCAGTGAGGTCAACTCACACACGCACACGAACACCGTGGAAACACAAGACGAGAGCGAGAGCGAGAGCGATTTTGTGCTGCTCCAAACCTCAGCAGCATTTTTGGTTTTTCTCTCATTTATTTAATGGTAAACACATCAGCTAGATCCTAACTAATCGGGCCATGCAGCTCCCCACGATCTGGCAACGAAACATGCCATTCCACACTCGCCACAGCTCCCGGACCGAGTGGTGACCATGCCCACGAATTGGACTCAACATGAACGCAGCATGCCTAAAGTCCTCAACACGCATGACTCCCTCAAATGCAAAGTCGTGCCTACAACAACCTAAACAAACTACAAAGTGGAATGCACAAGATTTATTTTCAACATCTAGTGCTTTACCTATATTCAACTGCTTCAAAATTCAACTTCATTCACCGTAATGAGGTAAATGCAAAGGGTAAGTGTCACGGAATTGAACGTTCCAAATATATAGTTATACTAAATTTGTGAAAGTTGAACCAGCAGACAGAGCATCATAGTTCACCGAGGAATAGGCCTGAGCAAAACAGGAATTAGCCTGAGCAAAACAGGTCCGACCCGAGCCTGAGCTCGAAACCTAGCCTGAGAAAATAGGTCCGAAGACTTTGTTAAGCTGGACCTGGGCGACACATTCTCATCCTGAGAAATCTTGCCTGGCTCGAAACAATATTTTTAATTATTCTTAGATGTAAAAATGATCAGACGGCCGACCCTATTTGGATCTAGTTTTTGCTGTCCCAATGGGTTTAGAGGGCAGGCTTGAACACATATTTTAGGCCCAAAAAATGTGGGGCTTTTCCTAGGGCCTAGGCCCGGCTCGCAAAATGCTCACGTCTACTGAGGAATTTAATGAAACTGCAAGCGCTAGATGGCTCAAAGATAAATTAGTAAGAGTATGATTGGTAGAGCTTCAGCTCCAAATTTTTTTGAAACTGGTCTATGGAGATCTAACCAAACTGCACTCGATTCAATTAAATGACCGATTGTCCGCTTAAGTTTAGAGCTAATATACGCTCACCAGAAGGCACGACATATGCTAAACCTCAACTAATGTGACAACTCAATGCACTATTCAATTGAAACGAAGGCAATTCCGGTAGTTTTGATATGCGTATTTTGTTAATTTCCCGGAGAGCCATTATCCAACACATATATCTACTAATATATACATCACGATATCACAATTATACAAGTGTTAAAATCTGAAATTTAAAAGTTATGATTGTTCAAGTGATTACAAGTTGATAAATAAACAAAAGAACTCCATATGTTACCATGAGTTATATGAGCTCCCAATCTACAAGGGATACTAGATTATTAACAAGTGCCGAGGTATTATCTAGTGTGGTTATACATAAATCACAGCGGAATAACGTTTAAAAGGAACTAGAGACCGGTGGCGCAATTTACCCACAAAGCAACCGATCAAGGTTAGTAGTAGTATAACAACTATCCATCACCGCACTGCTCTTGGTGGAGCACAAGTAGCCGGCTCCTAAACTTTACATGCAAAACAATCAACAAAGTATGGTGAGTACGAAGGTACTTGTAAGACTTACTTATATAGGCATATATATTTTCAACTCCAAAGATAATGCATTTGGATGAATTAGCAATGAATAGGACACAAGGTTAAGTTGAATTATACGAAAAGACAGTTTAGCGACATAAATATGTGAGCACCTAACATAACTTAACACTTATGCTATCCTAGCATGACCATAAGAACATAACCACAAACAACATATCAATATGATTAACTCCCCCATATAACATAACGGAACCATCTCACCTCCTCCCACATATAATCACCATACCACAAACACCAAATGGAACTTTATGGTGATGTCTAATGAACATTAAGCTTGCTTAGAACCGAGAGCGTGACAATTTGAATTGATTTTACACCTTGTATGGGGTACATCTTTACCCACATGACACGAGACCACACTTCATACAACACGTCGATTGTAAGTGATGATTCACGTGACAACTGTTCACGTACCCACCCTAAATCTTTGTTCCAATACTCAAGTATGCGGAGGCCACCTAGGTCTACTCTCGGAGCAACCTCAAATGCCTCTTACAAGTCCTCTCACTCACATAATGAGCGTATGAGTCAAATGAATGTTGCAACTTATGATACTTGGCTCATTCTTTCCCTATTCGGATATGTGGAAGTACATAAAAGTGCTTAAGTCAATAGCACCAACGAATGGAGCTTAAACGATGCAAGCGGTCTATGACATCTGAGTCTCTCTTCTGACCTGCCCCTAACACCGCCCACATCTCATCTAATTCTCACACCTCATCATCCAAATATCATTATTTTTGTGGATCATAATTAAGTCGTATAGCCTATGAACAGAGACCTAAGCATATCTAAGCAAAGTTCGCACAAGTTTTAAGTTGGACATTACTCATTAGCATGTGACACCCAGGTTACAATGATGGAGATCACAAATAATCAAGGTAGGAACAAATGTAATAAGATAGGTTCTACCCAATTCCCGATATAAACTCGCTAAACAGGCATATACGACACACAACAAAATCTAGCAAAATTGACCAACAATAATTCACTAAAATATAGGAGAAATATGCATAAATGCTAGTCTTGGTGCTTAGCTTCACAATCAAGATCAACCACAAAGCTTCACCTTAAGAAAACTCATCACTCTCCGGTTCATCGATTACTAAAAGAATGAAAAGGCATCGTAATAAGCATGATGAAATGCTAGGAAGTATGCTTTATGATGCATGATCATGAACAAGAAGCAATGTGACATGTCATAAAAATATTTGCAAAAGAACACTTGATTTGATTGGGCTAGAACAGATTTAAACATTACATTGGACAAACCTAAGCTTACTGAGTTTCTAAGTAACTAGCGGTCATACCGAGTGGGGTGGCGGTCAGACCGACTGGGATGGTGGTCAGAGAAGAAAAGGTTCTAAGTAGCTATGACGATTAGACCAGATTGATGGCGTTCAGACTGCGATGTCTGGTGGTCAGACTAGTCACAGTGGCGGTTTGACTCCTGACTATGGAGTCTGAAAGTAACTCTAACCGACCAAGTCCCAACCCAGCAATCAGACCGGCCCAAGTGGCGATTAGACCGCTGGGCCTGGACGGCAGCACCTCGACGAGATCGCTAGTGATAACTCTGACGACACCTTCGACCAAGGGTGGTACCAAAATACTCTACAAAACTAGGGGAGTTCATTTTGGGTGGTTTGAGCGACATGCACGGGGCCAAACTCTAGGGCTCCGTGGATGACGTCCATGGCTAGGGTTGGAGCTCGGGTCTAAGCAAATAGGGGTTGGTTAGAGCTAGGGGGTGATGGAGAAACGGTCGAGAAAGTCTCACCTTGTTGTGGAGAAGTTTCTTAGAGGGTTGGTTGGCTCCGGGGAGGTCTCGATTTGGAGATCGGGTTCCAGGGTGGTGCTTGGCCTTGAGGTAGAAGAGAACATATGGAAAGCTTTTCTAGTGAGGATGACGGCAGGGAGGAGCTCGGGAGGCTTGGTCAAGCTTAGGGGAGGTCTTCTTCGTTGATCTCTAGCCGTTATGGTAGTCGAGGTGGGTGCTCCCTTTTCTCTCTCTCGGTTTTGGGGTTGAAGTGGAAGTGAGGGAGAGAATGAGAGGTGGTTGATGGGGTTTTAAGTGGTTGTTTTGAGCATTGGCGGTCAGATCACAGCTAATCCCAATCAAGCCGCGGGCTGAGCCCACACGTAGTGAGTTCTTTCTCCTTTTCCTTTTTTTGCTATTTCTTTTTGCCTTCCTTTTTAAATGGTTTTGGGCTATCTAAAATACTTCATAAGTAACTCCCACTTATAACTATATGGTAGAAACTCAAGTTGCTTAACAACGTACTATTTTCAATTAGTTTTGAAAACCTAAAACAAAAGCCAAAAGCATGAAATATGATACCATGACGTATATGCGTGCTTTATGACCATATTAGAATTTTTTGGTGTGACATGTTTATCCTTATCGTCAGAAATTTTTGGAGTTAAAGTTATGATCAGGTTATGAGTCTTTAATTGAAATATTTTGTTTTTATTTTAAATTAAAAATATATATTTAAATCACTTTATTTTATCTTATAAACTTTAAATTTTACGTATTCTCAGAACTATAGCATAGACCCCATCTTTTTTAGAAGAAACACGAAGCATCTCAACGCGCCAAACTTCCCAGTTTATGCTCCGTAGAAGATTTATTACTCAATAAAAAGTAGCACACTGAATCTCGAAAACCACACAACAACTTCTCCCGAAACCCATCAGCTGTGCAATAAGAAAAAAAAATCCCAGCCGCACGTGCGAATTGTCCGAGCCAAGTCAAATTCAGCGCATCACTAGACTTGCAAGGGCAATAAGCAACATCTCCAGCTGCACATGCGAGTTGTCCATACATTAGAGCTCCAGTGTCGGTCTTTTGAGGGTGCTAGGAGGATAGAGAAAGAGAAAGCAAGGGTGCCATACATTGGAGTACAGCGAGCTAAAGTTGAAAAGGTTAAGTATCGGTGCTAGAATTGGAATTCTGGAGCCAGGATTAAAAAAACATTTTGCCCTATTTCCTCAACCTAATGGCTATACATCGGAGCATACGCTTGGCCAGTTCATACTACATTGTAAATAAAAGTGCAAATAGAAAAGTTATATGTACAGGTAATTAAATAGTAGCATAACATACATGCTCGCTATCTAAAATTATTATTTTTAGGAAATATATAACACAGTAAAGATTAATAGATGTCCTACTTTGAAAAAATGAGGTCGTAAGAATTTTTTGGTTGACGATTAGAGTTTCCAAAGAAAGACGCTGTATTTCTCTAGTCTTACATGAGGGAATAAATGAGTGAGGTACAAAACGAAAAATTATATGCAAATGTAATTGAACAGCGGCACAACACGCAGGTTCACTGTTCAAAATTATTTTATAGAAAACATGTAAGAAGCACCAATTTGAAAAAATGAGATCGCGATGATTTTTTAGGCTAGCGACTGGAGTTTCCACAAGAAGACGTTGATTTCTCTAGTCCCATGTGTATGAGAAAATAAATGAGCAAGATATTTTGTTATTATTTTTATTTTTTAGAAGAGAATAAATAATTTTTTTAGTGCGTCCCACGCGTCAGGAACAGTAGTTAGCTGCAGTAAGGAAGAGGCCTGAGAGCTCGCAAATCCTTAGCCCTTTAGGATATAGGATATCTTAGAACTCACTACCACAGAATGGATATAGGATATACTTTGAACCAGGGTTCAAAAATACGTTGGTTACCGTTTGAAATGCACGGTAACCGATCCTCTCGGTCCAACTCGGTTTCATAATGCGATCGGTAACCAATTTGAATTAAAAAATTCAAATCGATTTTAAAAAAACTCAAAATATTCATAAAAAATTCTATAAAAAAATAGATGTAATTCTAAGACTATCTGTGAAAAGAATTTTCAAAAAACATATCGTTTGTATCACCAAATAGCTTATCAAAGTTCAGTGGTTGGTAAAAAGGCCGAAAAGAGTAAAAGGCCGAAATGGGCCGAATGCACAGTGAAATCGGCCCGTTTCGGCCCAGCTGAAATGGATAAGGGAAGCCGACGTTCTGCTCGGGTCTGGGCGCAGCACACTTTCCCCACGCGTTTCTCCACAGCAAAAAGCAAAGCAGCGTCACCCGGCTGGCCAAATCCGTGACACTCCGGTGGAAATTCGGCGTTAAAGCTGCGGTTCTCAAGCGAATAGCGTCGGTAACCGACTGCATCTCAGCGGTCACCGTCCACCTTCAAAAAGCAGCGTGGAGTGCCTGACGCCGAGCGATTTTCGAAGTTTCCTGTTCGGTAACTGCTCTTTTACTTGCGATTTCTTGTGTTATTCATTCGCTAATCGTGCTGAGGTGGTCGGTAGTTCATTGTATGGTCGATTAGGACAATTTAGTGCTTGATTCGCTCGGTTATTGACCATTTACTAGCGATTTTTAATGTAATACGTTCGGTAATCGTTATTAGGAGGGCGACAGTTCGTTGTGAGGTCGATTAGGACAATTTAGTGGTTGATTCGCTCGGTTATTAACCCTATTGTGTCAGTTTTTAGCGCGATGCGCACGATTGTTATCTTGTACTAGCAAATGTTGTTAATATTCGGTCAAGTTAATTGTTTCTTGAGATATTTATGCATGACTAGCAACATGACAGCATATGTTTATGAATTTAACATGCATTAGTAGGTTAACTATTGAGTTTTCTTCTTTCAATAGAGACAATACAAACTAATCGATGGCGGATAGAAATGTGGTGTGGTAGCACGGGGATAATTTGGCCCTAGGGTTTAGATGCAATTACTGCAATAAGAAAAAGAAAGACGGTGATGCCACAAGGTTAAAAGAACATTTGGCAGGGCACCCCTGAGCTTGATGAGGAGGACTTAGATAGTGACATACCCCTGCCAACTCATCTGGTGACAGACACAGCGAACCCACAAGATTTACAACGGTGGGTTGCTAAAGTGGTAGGTGACACACACACGGAAAAAAAAGAAGCAAATAGCGCATCCAAAGAAGAGCAAGAAGATTAAGGGTAAGGGAAAAAGACAAGTGCAAAGCGATGAGAGCATGGATAGTAACCCAAAGAGCCAAACTTACCAAGAATCGAAAGACAGCAGCTCAAAGACAGATAGCGCTGACGATGACGGTCAGGGGGCGATGTTCCTCTATGCCCATCCTCTATCATTGCTCCCATACAATTTACTGGTGAGAGTCAGTTTTCGCATGCCACACAGGACTAGGACCATGGTGCCCCATCCTCACAAAGTCATGTTATAATGATGCACCACAAGATAGTAAGAGCTATTCTAGCAACTATGGCATAGAGAGTAGTTCTGGATCGTATTTGTACCATTATCCTATCCCCGATGCTCAGTCAGAGCCTCCTATTCAGTGGGTCTATGAGTGGCAAGACTCTGAGTTTTATGCCATATTGCAAGGACAATGGTCAATCACTTCTGCATGGACGGGGCAAACTTGGGTAGAGTTTAAGGCAGAGTTGCTATCTACACGACGGATAATGCTTATGTCCACCGAGGAGTACAATATAATCGAATTTAATCGCCCCAAAGCTAGTGGTTCTGAAGGTGATGATAATTTACTTTCTGCAACTACTTTATTTCCATACCATGGTATTATACTAATTTTTTCTATCTCGTAGGTTGCACGTGACGTGGATATTATGCAAACTACATTTTAATCATCAATCATCACTTTGGTAAGTACGATGGATGGCATGTGATTGCGTTTTTTGCTTTTGTATGGAGAATTCGATATATTTATTAATTTGAGGTGCTATATATGTAATGTATGCATATATTCAATGAAACAATTATATGGTCATGCTCGTATTGCTATTAGTATCTATTTGTTGCCTTGGAAATGTCTAAAATATAGCAAAGGTCATGCCAAATTTTTTTCTGATTAAACAAAACATAGCAAATCTCATGCCATATTTGTTACTTTTTTTGATTTTTTGTTGATTTTTTGTGTTTTTTGTTTTCCTAGAAATTCATTGATTACGAGTCCATTCGGTCAGTTACCGCTTCAAATCGCTCGGTTTTCGATCAAATTTGCTTGGTTATTGAGTCTTCGGTTTTCTTACAAACCATTCGGTTAATCGCAAAAATCGCTCGGTAACTGCTCCGATTCGGCCGGTTACCAAATGGCGAATCTAACATTTTTTTTGTCCAAATTTTAAATTTTACAAAATGAATTTTGAGCAAATTTTAACTAAATTTTGGACGGTTGTCGCGATAGCCACATATTTTCAGTTACCGCTAGAGACCGATAATCGTTTGCAAAATGATAACTAAAACCTTACCTACTCACTATCACAGAACATGGCACTATGATATATTTTTAAAAAATAAAGAAGAAAAAATAGCCATGGAAGTCGCCGTGTGGACGAGCTCGCCGTCAAGCACCCGGTGCCGTCCACATGTTGTCCCCCAGGCTCTCCTACTACTATGTGTCATACTCATACTTTAGCAGCATAAAGTTATGGTGTAAACTGTGGATGCCCTTAAATAACATGCGTCTTCCCATTACACAATCTACTTTAAAAAGTTTTTGATACGAAATGAGAGTTAAACTTCCACCGGCTCCTTTCACAAATAGAGTTTTACCACAGAACTATAAGTCCGTCCCTGCTTTCGTAATTTGGATGCGTCAGTTTCAGTTAGCTTGAATGCTCTCTCTTCTACAACTTTTTGTTACTGTCAATCATATATACTAATGTAAAATTCGACATTTGCTAACTTGTGGTTAGCCACCTGATCAGTAGTTAGTGGCCAATTGGCATTTTCGGATCTCGGCTGGTCCCATGCGGGCTACTTCGCGTTTTAGGTTTCTGCTTCTGCACCCACCCCTCCATTTTCTTTGACTTCATTATTCTTCCCCGTGCGGGGCCAACAAACAATATGTTATATTTTTGACCCAATTCTTTCTTTCTTCTTTATTTGGAAAATTCGAGAAAAAGCTTACCTGCTACATAAGAGGCCTCCCTAGACCAACTACCACTGAGCACACATGCGTTCTCGACATATAATAAAAAACTATTTAGTAGACCCTATTTTTTCAAGCTACACAAAAACTATTTATTTAAATATTTATTCTCTTTATACCACATATAAAGAGAAGTGGTAAAAATTATTTACAGCTCTCTTCTCTTTATTTCACTAAGACTTTTTTATTTTTTTATGTATTTTCAAAATATTATTATGGAATTTGCTTCCTTCTCTATGCATAGGGAAACTAGTTTTTCATGTAACTGGTCAACATTCGCTATATTTCCGTTTGTTCAATCAACATTTTTGAGAAGTGTTGACTGAATAAGTTTTCTTTATTCAACATTTTATTTATTGATTTAGAGACACTTGCTGATTCAAACTTTTTAGAAGACACTTGGATTCAACATTTTCTTATGTTCGTTCAACATTCTTTAGAGACTTGCTAATTCAATTTTTTACAAGACATGGTGATCATTAAGGATTTTTTACTAATTCAAAATTTGTTTTTGGCAATGGTAATTTAACTGTTTTTTTCACAATTGACTTTTCTTTAGAAATATATAGACCCAACAATTTATGCTTTGGATCCTAATCCAACGGTCATGCTCATCTTCGTCCTCAAGATCATCGTCTTCTTCGTGAGCACCAAAAACCACCCATCCAAAATGCATCATGCACAAGCATAATAATAAAGCCTATTTTAGGTTCCATTCGAACGACCTAAAACAACGTTTTTAATAAACTGTAAATTTGACGTGCCTCCATTTACGAGTACAAAAATACATAGATATTTCCGTGCAAGTACTTATCTGATGCAAACTTCAATTCCATTCTGGGCGGCTTCCAGTTTAACGTTTGGAAAAGAACATTTCAGTATTGAGCCATTTCGGTGTAGAGTGTAGAGGGCAACATAATAATATTGATTAATCATATACATATAAACAAGTGTATATCGCAACATAAAAGAGAAACACTAGAAAGGTTATACGAGTCAGCCTATAAGGTAAGAATATTGATGCCGTTTTATAGGACGCATCATGCATTGACATATAATGATTTATCAGAATGAACTATCTTTTCAGTCTTATAATAATTCTATAGCCTTCAATTTTTCAATCTTATGTGTGCACTTAGCAAAGTTGATTTTTTTTTCTTTCTTCTTGTGAGAGAGCAGGCTGTTTGCCTCTTTCTTCTTAGCAAAATTGACTAGTAACGTGCAACACCAAAGTTAGCAGCCGGCTCCTTTTCACGTAAGATGCTTTTGGCCCTCGTGTGGTCAATGCACAGCCGATTCACACAGGAACAAGCTTTGGACCGAGACAATGCTCTGAACAGCATTCTAAGCACGTGTGCTTAAGACGCGCGTTTAGGACTCACACTTGTGTATATGTGTTAAGCGTAAGGGTGATATAAATAGGTTATGTATATCCTGATATATATCCATCTGAAAAATGCTCTGAACAGTGTTGGCTTTCACGGACTGTAGCACAGGGACGGATGAGCAGTACATCACAGCGCAGGGAGCATGCAATTGCATTGTTCCTTCTGTACCTTGATGTTGACGCGAGGAAACCCCATCTACGTTTATTACCTCTAAGCCAAATATGGTTCATGATTACAGAATAATTCTCTTCCTCTAATGATCGGGTTGTTATATATTCGGTTTCTGTTGATGACCAAAATTGATATAGTGTGAAGAATTTTAGAGCTAAAGAATTCAACGGGTCGGAACATCCGATTATAATATCGGAACTTCTGGTTTTTGTGAACACTGAATGGTTCGGTGTTTAGAAATTTATTCTCACTAGAGTTTTTATTGGAGCATCCGGTTTTTAGATTGGAACTTCCGGTTATATATTTTTGTCCAACCTAAGAGCCCCATATCTGGATGAAATCGGGTAGTCTAGTTGATCGGAACTTCCGATTTTTGGATCAGAACTTTCAAGTAAATATTTTTGGCTAAACCGAGAGGCCGATATTTGAGCAAAACCGGACTTTCTGGCTACATCGGAATATCTAATCATAGGATCAGAATATCCGATTAAATATTTAAAACTAAACCGAGAGAATCATGTTTGGGAAAACCTGGATATTCTGATACAATTGGAACTTCCGATGTTCCCAATCGGAACATACGATCGAACTCGGATCCAAGATTATAGAAAGAGATAGAATCGGTTTTGAATGAGAGTTTTGATTGATTCCGATTCAAAACGGGGCAAGACCACCCCTCCCTATAAATATGAAGGGCCACGGCTAATTGAACAGGACCATCATCCAATCGAATCAATACAATTTACTTTTATCTCTCTTTTTGACCCTTTTGCCCTAATTCATTTTTCCAACTTATTTTGCTTCTCGTTCTTGATCTCCACGACCAAGGACAAGCCATCTACCAACTACGCTCTGACGGGTTCCCTCCTGAGCGTGGGTGACGACAAAGGCTCAACGGCGCGGTGCCACAGTGACAGTGTTGCCCATTGAGTACACAGGCTGGAAGTTTCGGCCTTCCCGATCGGAAATTCCAGTCCTTTTAGGAAAGTTTTGGTTTAATTTTCACACGAGGTGCTCGGTGTTTGGCATGACCACTTTTCACGTCAACACACCTTTTGGCGACTCCACTGGGGACAAAGTTTTTCGGCTATCTCTTGACCGAATTCTAAAACCCTAGGCATGTCTACTTCAGAAATCGACAAAGATAACATCATTATGGCATCATACGACGAGTTGCCGGAAGAAGCACATTTGGCAATCAAAGCTAACTTGAAACAGCGTCGACAACAGTTGCTCTCACGTTATGTGAAGACTCAACAAGGTGTGTTCAAGAAAGAAGATTCTCCATCGTCCGCCAACCAAAGCCCTAAGGTACCAACCAATGTAAATGTTCAACCCTCTCCATCACATGAAGAAGTTGCTAGTATGTTTGTTGGTGCAACCATGGCTAATAGTATTCAAAAGATGGTTGATGATACATTGACGAAAAGATTTGGCATTTATTTTTACAAATTCACGAGGAGCAAAATTCGCAAAACCTTTTACTAGTAATGTTAGCACTCTAATTATTCCTACTGTTGTTAATGTATTACCTAGTGCTTCAATCAGTCATGATGGCTGAAGTTACATGGATAGTGTTGCACCTAATCATATTTCATCTTATGCTATTAAAACTGATGTGACACAAAACT
The DNA here is from genome assembly GCF_958298935.1 of Phragmites australis. Taxonomy (NCBI): domain Eukaryota; kingdom Viridiplantae; phylum Streptophyta; class Magnoliopsida; order Poales; family Poaceae; genus Phragmites; species Phragmites australis. Next base: position 12,167,567 of record NC_084944.1, on the reverse strand, counting down.
CATATCAAACACCATATGCTAGGCACCATGCTTCAACTTCGGCTCAAGCTCATAGAGCTAAAAGCTATCCCAATGTGCAAACAACTTATTATCAAACCGTAGTATATAGTGTTCCGCCTATACCGCCATAAGGATCGGGAATTCCTTATGTGCCGATATCAGAACAAAACTTTACTACACCGCCCCCTATCACTTCTTATGTAACGAATGTGCCTACACCACCGCTTGAGCCAATAGCTAACCCTAATTGGATTGTGGTCGATTACACCAAAATCATGCGATAGAAACTAGCTAATGTGCTAAGAGATCAATTCGGCTTAGAGGTTAGGAGAAAAGTTCGTGCATACCAAAAATCATATCCTAAGCACTATGACACAATACCATATCCCCGTAGTTTTAAGGTTCTTGATTTTATAAAATTTAACATGGAGGATAATAGACCAACTAGGGAGCATGTGGACTAATTTATTACACAATTAGGTAAAGCTAGTTCCAATGATGTACTGAAAACTAGATTATTTTCTTTGCCATTGTCTGGAACTTCTTTTACTTATTTTACATCTCTTGCTCCTAATTTTGTACATGTGTAGTCTTAATTAGAAGAAAAGTTCCATGAATATTTTTATAGTGCTGACACTGAATTGAGGCTCTCACATTTAACGTCGGTTAAACAAAAATACAATGAACCCGTTGCTGATTATATTAGGAGGTTTAGAGATATAAAAAACTAATGTTTTAACTTGACATTTTTTGCAGAATATTTAGCCAAATTAGCTTATTCGGGTTTATTGTCTCATCTTAAGGAAAAATAGAAGGTTATGATTTACAGGATATTAGTCAAGTCTTGCAAAGATCTTTGGCACAAGAAAGCTAGGCTAAAGAGTCTAGAAATTTTCAGAAATCACATGATAAATGTAGAGTTGATCTTCCCAATGTTCACATGCTTGAATATGAATCTGAAAATTCAAACAATAATGATGATGTTGACGTTTATGTGGCTGAATGCGCTTGGTCTTCTAAGTCTAAACTATTCGTTTGCTCTGCTCTTAAGCTGATGCCTTCATGCGAACAGTAGGGATCTTGTAGTTGGAATCAACTACCTCACAAATTGTACTTCATTGACTTAACAGATAAGCGGCCATACGCACCTTCCAGTACAAAAAATCACGGCCATCAAATAGCGGAATCTTCCCACTTCTCCCCATGTCGCTTATGGATCACAAAGCTGGTTAAGGTCAACAAGTGATCAAATCAACTCTGATACCAATTGTAGGACCGAGAGTGAAGACTAGAGGAGGTGAATAGGTGACTCAACAATTTCTTGCAAAATAGATGGCCTTCTCCTATTTTTAATCACCTAACACACCTTAAACCTTAAGCGAAAGCAAAATACTTATAGAGACAAAGCAAAATGGAAAGTTTCAAGGTAATATGACTTCACAGATAGAATATGAACCATAGGTTTCGTTCAAAACCATTTCATGTGTCTTTGTGCCCAAAAGCTCACAACTTTGAAGATGGACAAAACAGAGACAAGATCACTGGGCAAGTAAACTCTCCAAGGTGATGGTCTAGACAAATTTAAGATTCCATCACATATGCATGTGTATGTGAATTCTATGCCTCTAGCATCAAGAAAAACAACTTCCTAAAGTGTTAAAATTTCAGCTCAAAAAAGGACAGACCCTTGCCTTGGTGGCTTAAGCTCCGAAGTGATAATGGCGGTAAATGATTGGAAGAGAGGCTAGTGGAAAAAGTTTGCCTTGGTGGCTTGGTAGTTTATCGTACTTGAGACCTTATCTTGGTAACTTGGTAGTTCAAGAGCCATGACCGAAAGAGACTTTACGATCAGGAGCATATCCTTTGTGGGACTCCAACATAGACCAGGGGTGGCATTCATGCCATCGATACCATGACATAAAAATCCCTTATACCGAGTTTATCTCTCTACCTTATTTACGTTTTTGTATTTACATACTTGTAATTTACCTTAGTAGAGTAGGTTGCAATCCTCTAGAGCAGTAGAGTAGACCCACTAGATAAATCTAGAGCATATTTAGATAGAAATGAAAATATGTTTATCTTTTTAGAGCCAATTTGGTTTAGGTTTCTAAATGTCCTAATTCACACCCCTTCTTAGGATGTCACCGTTCCTCACAATTGGTATTAGAGCCACATGCTCCTGATAGGCTTAATATCCTAGAGTTGTGATGTCTGGGGTTGGGCTGGATACCCATAGTGCTCCACTTTTTGATGACACGAATTTCCCCCATTGGAAAATTCTATTATCTTATTTTTTGCAACCTAAGGGTTTAGATGTTTGGAGAGTCACCGAGGAAGGGATAAAACCTTGCGTCACCAACAAGGAGAGGCAATTAAATGCATTAACGAAGAGTATCATTTTATCATCTTTAAATGTTGATGCATTTAATCGTGTTTATTCTCTCACAAATGCACATGATATTTGGAATAGTCTCATTGAAATACATGAAAGCACAAAGGATGTGCACAATAAGATATATAACGTGATTGTTACTAAGCTCAATGGCATCAAACAACTACCCCATGAACTTATTGAAGAAATATGTTTTTATACAGGTTCGAGCCTCCAAGAGGATAATAACCCTACATCTTGTTTGTCTTGTATTGATCTGAGCCTATTACAAGGGGTGATAGCTAGCCAAGATGGATCTAAACCTAGTCGGCGACTTCCTTGCTCAGCTTCTGTTGGCTTTATCTTTGTTTCGGCGTAATGACTTGTCTGGTTTTGTCCTTGTTCCATAGGGCCCCCTGGCTCCGTATATATATGGGGATGTCGTATGTCCTCTGATAAACTTTCCTATTCTTTTCTTCCTATTCTTGGAGATAAATCTTCCTAGTTATGGGAAGCCTTCGGTGCCTACGGTAGTTTCCTTTAATCTAGGGTTCTCCTTCCTGGAGATAGAGATATGCACTGGGAATTATCGGAAACTCTAGTGTGTCCGAATATGGTAGCTATCAATTATTCATCGTCAAGTCCTCACCCCTATAAATACAATAAATGAGGCTTCGACAGGTCAAATATATAGCTAGCATTGATAAGCTTCGACCATGTCGTCGAGTAAGACTCGGGTTCATAATTAGAGTGAAGTATCTAACCAAGTTCTTTGGGTTCTCAGACTATCTATTCGATGTTCTGAACACCTTCGAGTCCTCAAGAGAATCCTCGAGAAGGTGTTCCATCAGAGTAGGTTTTTTGATTAGCCTGAAAATATCATCTTGTCTGTGTAAAAGAATAGGGAGGAAAAGATTGGTCATTGGCTAGGTTTGTCGATTGCATGTCAAACCTCCAAGTTCGGCCAATAAGGTAAGTTCCAAAATATTGCTCTTTTTTTCCACATCGGAGCTTTATCATGGGAACTTTGGATTTTTATACAGCCTGGTCCCTTTCCAAGGATAAGTTTAATACCCTTTACCATCTCAAATACATATTTCCCAATGCGATTCTTTAGAGGTGACACATGTAAACCATTTTTTAGCTATTTTCAACCACATGTTCCTTGTCTCATCCAAGCACTGGACACATCCAATGAAACATTTTACAGTCTGGCTTGATGGGTTACAAAGGGTAGATCAATCTTGGATTGTTACGAACAACATTGTGTGTAGGGTGAAGTTCTCTTGTTTGTACTCATCTCATTCATCTACACCATCGTTCCATATTATTTGAATATCTTCAACCAATGGTTTGAAGTATACATTGATACGTTGCTAGGTTGTTTTGGCCCTAGGATCAGTAATGACATCATAATTTACATCCGCTTTATACACATTCAAGTGCTATGATAGCTGCTTATGTTTCCAAAAGGATTCATCCCATCTATACTCAATGCAAACCATATATTCCTCACTTCACATGCCAAGTTCTTGTATTTTCTATTGATGTTCTTCCATTGCATAGAATCAGTAGGGTGTGTGAGCATTTCATTGTTATTGCACTCTTCGGTGTGCCATCGCATCAATTAGGCATGCCTTTTATTCACTAAAAATTGTTTCAAATGGAGGATTATAAGAAAATACCACACCACCTTAGCGGGGGTGGGGTCTTTTCTTCTTACACTTCACCCCCACGTCATCGCTATTGATATCATCATCGTTTCTCTTGTATTGTGATGTTTGCACACTGGGCATGTATCCAATTCTGCAAAACTCTTTGTGATACAATATGCAGTTATTTGGACATGCATGTATTTTTTGTACTTCCAATCCTAACAGGCAGACGACCTGCTTAGCTTAGTACATGGTTTCAGGCAACTCTACGACGCTCTTATCTGACCAACCATTTATTGCCTTCAAGTGTAGCAGTGTTAACACTGTATGCAACTTATTGTGTTTATCTTTGCAGCCTGGGAACAATGGTGTGTTTTTGTCATGTATCATACGTTCAAACTTTTGATGTTGTCTTTCACTGGCTAAGTCCCCCTCCCCATCATGCAACATCTAATCTAGATTATCTTCATCACTGTTAGCCAACATATCCTACACTAATGGCATTTTGTTGTCTCATCAATCGGCATATCGTTATCTTTGTCTTCTTCAACAATATATTGCCCTTCATGTACAATATTATCATCTTCAACGTGCTTAGTCCAACATGTATAGCCAGACTTGAAACCCTAGCGAAGTAAGTGTGCATGGATATACTCTATGGTAGAAAACTACTTATCATTCTTGCAATGAACACATGGGCAATATATGTACTTCGCCAGCTTAACTCTCTTGTATGCCGCGACAGTGCTAAGAAAAGAAGTCACGCCGTTAAAGAACTCTGGGCCATGACGGTCTACATCATATATCCATATTTGGCCCACTACAATTTATGGTTATCATGATGTTTTATTAAATATTTTAAATCCCTTGAATTAATAAACATACAATCTATCAAAATCTAGAGAAAATTAATTTGAGCAATAATACAACAATAGATGTATTCATCTACTAATAGAATACCACATGTCTTGGTTGGTTCATGATTGAGGGTCCATCTCCTTCCAGCAGCTTAAGTCGAAGGAGCCGCCTATTGAATGTTGTCGCATCCGCTTCTGTTGAGCAGTTGGAGGTACCATCTCTAAAAACTTGCATTATTATTTATTGATGGGCAAATCTCCTGGAACTATGAAATGACTATTCAACCCTTTTTCTACGAAATGACTCGAGGAAATTCATTGAATTAATAAAAATGTATATGAAAATCACTATTTAAAAAATACAGTATATATTAAGTAGATCATCTAAACCTTCAATAGGAGCTAGATTTTGGTCCATGCAATCCACACACATGTACAAGGATGTATAATTGCAATTTATTCCCTAAATTAGAGCTTAATTGGAGCTCTAGCTCCTAAAAATTTCATCGCCATGGAATCACTGATATTCAAAACCTAGAGCAATCTAGCTAGTAAATCCAACTATAAATAAAATATAGATCAAATTACTAACCTTAGAGCACTTAGGACATGTGGATTCCTCCTAATTTAGAAGCCTCCAAGCACGAGGTCACAAAAATGGCTGCAACCGAATAAAAACATAGCTCTTCTCTTTGTTCTGCTGAGGCTCAAACATGAGAAATCACATGCCTTTATGTACAATAAACTTATCACTACCGGCTCTTGTAGCAAACCGATAATGATATTCTCCTTATCACTGTCATCTCATAACACGAACTGACAGTAATAAAGAGTATCACTGCCAGTTCATAAGGGGTCAATAATTGATCGCTCGTTGGCACTTATGATAGTGATAGATGGGCAATAAAGGGTTTTTTAACTAGTGACACCTTTTATACTAAATAAACTAGAGCAGGAGAGAGAGAAAGTGGGTGAGCAAATGGAAGGAGTGATGCCTCTCTTTGCCAAACCCCCCTGTGCGGTTATATTGAGCAAGAAGATGGGAGTAAATCCCACTTCTAAACTTTTTGAATATCTTCTTGAAGTAGTGACATAGTACAAAATTAAGGGTTATTCCTCCTTTCTAGCATATTGTAGCCTTAACTTTACACTGTAGTGATATTGTACACTGCTCTCTCCGGTCATAAATACTTATTGCTTTTGATTTTTCACACTCTACAACATACAACTTTGACTATTATTTTCTATTAGAATATAGTTATGATATCTAATAAAAATATAATATTATAAAAGTATTTTTTCAGATAAATCTATACGTGGTAAATATTTTCTTAAAAGTTTGATCGAATCTTGATCAAAACGATAATTATTTATGATCAGAAGGAGTATTAAACTTTTTAACATAGACATATTTCTTAGGGTTACATATCTTTTTTCAACACCCTAAGGTCCAAGTATCCCCCAACACCTTTAATCGCTAGGCGTATTAACAATAAATATGCAAGATAGCAGGGTAGATGCATCAAACAAAATTGGGCAAGTTTCATGAAGTTCTTGTTAAAAGAAGCAAACAAATTGGACCAGTGAGGTTTTAGACAACGCAGGCTGTTTCGCGATTTTAGGGTCAAAACTGCGTAATCGGAGTCAACTATTGGTATATACACAGTGGCGGATCAAAGGGTAGTCCAGGTGGGCCTGAGACTACCCTATGATATAACCCAAGTTTGATTCAGTATGTGGTATAACCCATGGTTCGTCTAAAGAAAAACGAAAAAAAAGCAAAGTCTAATCGGATACCTACCCAACGCTCTCGTACTGAGTTTGTCACTGTATATACATATATTATATCTACCAAAATTACTAACATTTTACATAATATATTAGGTGTACGTGTACACCTATGTCCAAGGATGAGTCCGCCCCTGGACCGTGAAAAGGCTGGTGATTCCATCCGGATCCGAAAGAATCGGCCAGGCCAAGTGGCGCCTCGGCCGCTCGCCAGTCTCCGCGCACCTCCCGCAGCGCGCCACGTGGACGCCGCGCGCAGCTATATAATTAACCACTGGCCGCCCCCTCCACCTCCACCTCCACCTCCAAGGCCTGACGTCCATCGGGCATCGGCTGACCCATCGATCGGCTACCCCAGCGGGCAAACGGCGGCTGCGAGGAGGAAGGATGCTCGTGGAGGGTTTCCGGGTGGAGAGCCCGCGGGTGCGGTACGGCGACGGCGAGATCGAGTCCGAGTACCGCTACGACACCACCGAGGTGGTCCCGCCGGCCGCCGGCGCCGGAGGATGGGTGGTGCGGCCCAAGTCCGTCACCTACAACTTCAAGACTAGCACCAACGTCCCGAAGCTCGGGTACGTGCGTGCATTATCTCTGAATTCTGATAGGAAACTTCGGCAGATCGAGATGCATATATGTTCTTGATCACTCTTTCGATCGGTTTGAAATGGTGTCTATTAGTTTCTTCTTGTTCCTTCCCACGAGGGCAGAGGGCTAGAGATCCGAAAGCGCGAGATAAATCTAGCCAGAAATGCTCCTCATTTTTTTAGTGAAATATCTAGAGATGTTCTCGATTTGCTATGTTTTTCTTTCGTTTGATCGAATCGTTGCATGCGCAGGGTGATGCTGGTTGGATGGGGCGGCAACAACGGGACGACGCTGACGGCCGGGGTCATCGCCAACAGAGAGTAAGTCCCAGGCATCTCACCTGTTGACTGAAAAGAGCCCTTATGCATGCACTCGACCTGATCAATCTGATACATGCATGATCCTACGATCTCGGATCTGTACTGTTGGTCTGTTGCGCGCATGTATCTCATGAGATGCATCCATGCATGCATGCATGCGACTGATCGCGCTGCTGTGATTTGAGTTCGCAGCACTTCAATCATGGTCTGTAATTTTGGTGGTGTGCATGTTCTTCTTCAGGGGCATTTCGTGGGAGACCAAGGAAAAGGTCCACAAGGCCAACTACCTCGGCTCCCTGACGCAGGCTTCCACCATCAGGGTCGGCAGCCACAACGGGGAGGAGATCTACGTGCCTTTCAAGAGCCTTGTGCCCATGGTGACCGTCCTATTTAAACCTCCTCCTCACTTGCTAGCTCGGAGCTCAGATATGAATTCTAGTTTGATCAGAGAATGGGAGAGCAATAATGTGACAATACATATACAAAATTTAAAATGCATGGATCATAATTATATATTTAGATCGATGTGGCATGTTTTAGGCCTAAGCAAATTATGGCGCATGTTGCATGAACAAGTCCTCTATTATTTTTTTAGATAATGTGAACTCCTCTATTCTGGAATAAACAAACTGAAATTTTAGCACTAAAAAGTTCCAGATTTTGCGGTTTCTCGTATCCATTTCTTTTTGCAAGATTTGTTAGTGCAAGTACCTGAATACAGGTCTTGCTTGAACCCTGCAGGTTAACCCCAACGACATCGTGTTCGGTGGTTGGGACATCAGCAACTTCAACATGGCCGACGCCATGGCCAGGGCCAAGGTCCTTGACATTGGCCTGCAGAAGCAGCTCAGGGGCTACATGGAGTCCATGGTGCCGCTCCCCGGCATCTTCAACCCGGACTTTGTCGCCGCGAACCAAGGCTCGCGCGCTAACAATGTCATCAAGGGCACCAAGAAAGAGCAGGTGGACCAGATCATCAAGGACATCAGGTACTTTGTTAGAGACAGAAGTTAATATTGCGAGAAGAATAGTAGTATTCATTTTATCGTGGACAGTGTTATGAACTTAATCATGTGGTTCATGAACCAGGGAGTTCAAGGAGAAGAACAAGGTCGACAAGGTAGTCGTGCTGTGGACAGCAAACACCGAGAGGTACAGCAGCGTCGTCGCGGGGCTTAACGACACGACGGACAATCTCCTGGCCTCCTTGGATAAGAACGAGGCAGAGATCTCACCATCGACGCTCTACGCGATAGCCTGCGTCATGGAGGGTGTACCGTTTGTAAACGGAAGCCCTCAAAACACCTTCGTGCCCGGTGCGTAGACTGCTCTGCAGAATGGTATACATGCGTTGTTCCATTTCTTGGCCCATTCTTAAATTGCTCCTGCTCATGCACAGGGCTGATTGAGCTCGCCATCAAGAAGAACTCTGTAATCGGTGGCGATGACTTCAAGAGTGGGCAGACCAAGATGAAGTCTGTCTTGGTCGATTTCCTCGTTGGCGCTGGAATTAAGGTATCACCACATCCTTCATGTTCTACAAGTGCGAAGATGCAGAACAATTTTCAGTGATAGGTTGGATAAGTGAAATTTTGATTTGTCTTCTTGTAGCCCACCTCAATCGCCAGCTACAACCACCTAGGAAACAATGACGGCATGAACCTCTCCGCACCGCAAGTCTTCCGATCCAAGGAGATCTCCAAGAGCAGCGTGGTGGATGACATGGTCGCCAGCAATGCCATCCTCTACAGCCCCGGGGAGCATCCCGATCACGTCATCGTGATCAAGGTCAATCAACAAGTTGTTCTGACTTGGTTCAGAATCTAGATAGAGTAGTTTAAAGTTTGTAATTACTCATATAGATGAGTGTGGTCTTGTGCAGTACATCCCCTACGTTGGGGACAGCAAGAGGGCCATGGACGAGTACACCTCCGAGATCTTCATGGGCGGCAAGAATACCATCGTGCTGCACAACACCTGCGAGGACTCGCTTCTCGCTGCGCCCATCATCCTTGACCTGGTGCTCCTGGCTGAGCTCAGCACTCGGATTCAGCTTAAAGCCGAAGGACAGGTAAAAGATGATGATCTGAATTGCTCAGTACGGGCATATAATTTCTCCTGAACTGCCTGATATGTGAAAAAAATATTGTTGTCTATGTTTTGTCACGTCTGTGCTTTGTGCAGGACAAGTTCCATTCCTTCCACCCGGTGGCAACTATCTTGAGCTACCTCAGCAAGGCTCCTCTTGTAAGTTCTTTCATTTTGTTTTTGGATTTGTTACATCTTCTAGTAATGTTGATATTCACCTGTCAAAGGGAGTACCACAAATTTCTAAATTAAAAATCCTGGACTTTATTTCTTGTTATCTATCCACTACCCCAAAATTATTTCTCCCAGACGGCATACATCGGTAGTATTTTGGGTTACTATGGAATCGGAGAAATTTGTAACCCATAGAAAATTGTGAGCATGTAGTTCTGGTAGCTCACAACTTCACTTTTATAGTTAGGACTCTACAGCTTACAGTAAGCATTTCAGTTGCACGGAAGAATTTCTATTTTCCAATGCAATGTGACTTCCACGAGATTGATAAAAAGTTGTTTGTTGAAACAGGTTCCTCCAGGCACACCAGTGGTGAATGCATTAGCTAAGCAGAGGGCCATGCTGGAGAACATCCTAAGGGCCTGTGTCGGCTTGGCCCCCGAGAACAACATGATGCTTGAGCACAAATGAAGGTGCAGGTATGTGATGACAGCAAGAGGGGAAGGAAGTAAAGGATCAAGTGAAGGTGAGGAAATAAGTCACCTCCTTAGCACATGACGAAGAAATAACAAGGGCCAGTGGAAGGGAAGGGATCATGGAAAGAAGATAAGCATTCATGGTGTCATTGATCCTCTAGGAAGGCTTAGTTAATTGGCTCTCTTCTCCAGTTTTTTTAGATTTCGCTCTCTTTTGCACTCGTGAGACTAGACTGTGTATTGGATCTGTCGTTTGCTGCAAGATGAAGCCTTTATTTGCATGGTGTGATTAGAACTATTATAATTGGCCAACCTAATGTTTAGAATTTTAATTGTTTTTAGTCCTTCATTTGTTGGATGAACTTGTTCTGGTATGTAGTAGGGTTTTTTTTTCAATATGCAACAGATATCTTAAACTTTTTCGTGTGCTGAAAAGGAATGTGATCGAGGAAGTGGATTTTCTACACTTAAGCTCAGCTGCACCTCCTCTATCAACCATCCACTCCACTCCTTTTTTTTTTGTTAGAGATACGTGTTTGTTTACAGCATCTCGCTAGTTGTTGTCCTTTATTTTGTCATATCATCTCGATCTACCTTATCTAAAAGACAGCACAAAAGACCACATGTAGGGATGAAAACGGAAACGATATATATCGGTTTTCTAGGGCTCGTTTTCGAAGAGTTCCGACCGTAGCAACCGGAAATGATATACCGAAGAAATGGAAATGGAAATGGTATTACGTCCCGGAAATAGAAGTAGAAATGATTTTGGACTCTTTCGATCGTTTCCGGGTTTTGCCGTATTTAGTCGGTAATTATCATATTTTAAGCCCGGTAATTACCGTTTTCCACCCTCATATCTGAAGGCCCACATCCACAAGCAGCCCAACCCATATAAATCTATGTCAAGTCTAAACTATTATGTGTCTATGTTAAGTCTGAACTAAAAACTATATGTAATATGTCTATCTTGTTGGATGTTAGCATGTTGCAATGTTCTGGTGTCTGGTTGTATACTTCAGTACTTGTGTGTTTGTTTGGCCTGTCATAAGTCGAACATGTATGGTATTATTACTTAAGTTAAATATTTGATATTATCCTCATAGTGTATTTGTGTGTAATCATCGATCAATTGACTTGATCCTATACATGGTGCATGGGCGTGATTGCGAGTAGCATTACGCCGGTGTTTATCATTCTATAATGTTGATTCTCGATCGATACCGGCTTGTTTCTGTTCCGACAATATCATTATCGATGTTCCCGTAATATCGACGCCGTATTCGTTTTTGGCACTATCGTTTTCGATTTCGCTTTCGAAAAAAAATGTGAAAGTGGAAATGATGAAAGCTTCTTCCGATCGTTTCCAACCGTTTTCATCCCTAACCACATGTCCCACATTCTACCTCTAACACACTTTAAAAAACACTTTTTTTTACTAACCAACCCAGTGGAAATGATGAAAGCTTCTTCCGATCGTTTCCGACCGTTTTCATCCCTAACCACATGTCCCACATTCTACCTCTAACACACTTTAAAAAACACTTTTTTTTACTAACCCACCCAAATGCGTCATAGACCAGTCACTAATATAGTAGGTTTTCTCTCTTTTCTCTCCAGCACAAAGGACAAATGTTGATATGTGCTAGTTGACTTGCACTACGTGAAAAACAGACAAAGAAGATACAAAATTAGTGACGAGTTGTAATATGATCTGTCATTTATGATAAAAGTAACGGGTCATCTTAGGCCAGACATAAGTAACTAGTCAAATTGTGACTCATCACTTATGACTCATCATCAGTGACGAATCATTCTGGGCAAGTCATAAGTGACGGGTTAATTTGTAACCCGTTACTAATGAATAACTCATTAGTGACGGGTCATCCTAGAGAGTCATTAGTGATGGATCAAGTTTTGACCCATTACTAATGACCAGTTTGATGCAACAGAGCAGATAAAGGAATTTTAATTACTTAATCATTAGATGTATTAGTCAATCAGTTTGACGAAACATTATATGTATTAGCCCATCATCTAATCGATTTTTTATGTAGTTGTGAGAAAAAATAATTTATCCTTCATAATTTATATCAATTATAAATCTAGCTACTATTAATTAAAAATAATAACTACTTATTAATTAAAAATAATACTAGTTGCATTTAATTGCAGACCATAAAATGTGTAGTAAAAGAAATAATGCACATTCAACAATTTGTTTATATAGTAAATATGTACATAGCATGATACTATAATTTTTTTCTCTTATTTTTTCTCACCTCAGTAGCACTAGAATAGAAACCACTGTACATATCTGCTCATGTTTGATGTAAGGTGTGGTAGCTATGGATACAAACACGCGTTTCGAAAATAATGCAGAAACTTTTGGAGGCGAGAACTTAATCTTCCAAGCCATTTTTGACCTCAAAAAATTCACTAAACCTAACAAAGTGGGGGAGGAACGGATGTAACTTTTTTTTAGATGTCCGTAGAGTAAAAAATCGTTAAATTTTGGAGTCTGTATACAAAAGTTATGCCCGTTTTACCGAGAGCGCTCCGGGGCACTTATTTGAAACATTAGTTATATTGCTTATTTCAATTCTGCAGCTGCTTTCGGTCGAAGTGAACAGCTCAATTGAACTTTAATCGCACTCTCTGATTCCGAAACTTTGAATAGAACCATTAAAAGTGTTTTTATTCCCTTTGCAGATAAGCTCTAGAACAACCAATAATTTAAATTGGTAACATAGACATAGGTGATGGATTATAACACTCATCACCTATGACTTATTAAGTGACAAGTCACGGTTATGACCCGTCACCTATAACCTTTGGTAATGAAGTTTAGAAGAATAAAATATCTGCTTCATATCACAACAACGTGATAACTAAGTTGGTGAGGGTGTTCATGCACGAGAGAGGTGGCGGGTTCGATTCTTGCGGAATGCAAGTATTGAAAATAGTTTGAAAAACGGCGTGGCTTGTGGGGCATATGCAATGGACTCGGGTCGGGCAAAAAAAAAAGACTTTTTTCGTTTTTAAAATCGTGAAGAAAGTTCATCAAGTCATAAATGATGGGTCATAACTGTGACCCGTCACTTATGACATTTATAAATGACAGGTTAAGTTTTGACCCGTCACCAATGATCTCATTGGTGACGGGTCCTTACCCATCACTTATGACTGGTCATCAGTGACGCGTTTGGGGTGACGGATGACCCGTCACCTATGACGATTATGATCCGTCACTTTTAAGCCTTTTCACATAGTGTTGCTCTTATTGGAGATTTATTGAGTAAATCTTAGGAAATATGGAGTCGACACAGGAATTGTGGATACTAGCGTGCAGAAGACGTGATTTGGAATAAGGTCTCTAATTGGCGTACCACCATCACCTCAACCAAGAAGTTACAAGGTGTTTGGTATGGTCGCTATTGTGATTGTACCATATGTACTGCATGCCAGATACTCCCCTTCGTTAAATAGATTAACTTTTATAAAGGGGGTGTTGCTATTTCCCGCTAGAGAGGCAGCTAGGGCAATAAGAGCAAAAAGCAAGAGGATCTAAAGGAAACCAAAGTCCATACTCAAAATCCACAAACCTACTAGAGATTCTTTGAGGGTTCATTAGTGTAATCCATTGTCTAGAGTCGAGAATGAGAGAACAAGATATACTGTAACTTTGTTCTTCAATTCATTTGCATATATCAACCCTAGATTTGTCGTTTAATGCTCTTCTTCATCGGTAATTCAATGGAAGTTCCTCATTTGTTCTATTCATTTCTTACAATGGTCCCTCGATGAGTGAGTAGTCCATTTATGGCTACAGAGATGTAGAGGATTGAGAGATGGTATAGAAATAAATTAGTATTTCATTTTAGTATGGAAACATGTTAGGTTATGTATTGTGATTGTTGATTATGACTGCTATGTTTAATGTTTCTTTTGTCTCCGTAGGGAACCCGGATAGGAGGATCCAGGATCCATCTATTTTTATCCCAATATGCAGGAATGATCACTTTTCATGGTGATGAGCATGAGGGCCTCACGGAGGATAGACATGGGAACTGATGAGAATTTTCCCTGATTTTAGGAGCAACATGTTGCCAAGAACACGTGGATATGATCCTGCATCTTAATACCTAAACACTTGCCTGAATAGGGAGGTGGAAAAGTGGATGGCAAAGCCAGGACATCCCAAAGGCAAACTGGCGGTGAAACAAGGGTAACATTCTTATTTATTATCATCATACCATACACATGCGACTCCTCTCACTTTTATGGTCATCTCTACCAAAACCTATCTCATGAACTGCAACCTCCAAAGCCCACTTTTATAAAATTGTTTCAAGTCCAATGATTAGTCACATTTATTTACTTCTTCACATTAAGTTTTATTTTATTATTCCTGTATTTCCTACTTCCTCAAATTACATTCGCTTAGTATAATAACTCCGTCTTGTCCGCTTGTGGCTATACTAGTGACAATAGTAAAGTTGTTCTAAGATTAGATCAACTATTCTTTAGCTCCTTTGGGTTTGATTACCTCAATACTCTTGAGGGAAGACTTGTTGCATTGGATCATATGCTCTTGCATGTATCAGATCAAAGTGGTTTCAATCTTCATGTCCTTGATTTTGAAGAGGAATATATAATTAATAATTCAGAATATTATTAAAAATATGGTATATTCTAAGGATGAAATCTCCATTGTACACATGTCCGTTTTCTATGTAAAGAGTTTCTAGGAGCAACCATTGTATGTACGACACTAACTCGTTCACCAAGGACAAGATCTATCTATACTCGAAAAGGATCTCGAGATAAGAAATCAAGTGCCCTAGATACCCCGAGAGATATGAATCAAGTTGATTGCGCTAGGACACGACCCCTTTTCACCCAACTATATTGAAGGTTCATTTAGCCCCTATGTGTGTGTTTTAGTAATTAATGACAATACCTATGGACTAACAATTGTGTTGAGAATTTTTAGTAGGTTGTTCCATATGTGATGCATGAATAACTGAGCATGGATTCATTGAGTAATGTTATGTGATCAAAAGATATGTACCAAGACGAATGAGCTCTAAGTGATACTCAGGTGAGTAATGATAATACCTATAGACTAATAATTATATTGAGAATTATTAGTAGGTTGTTCCATAAGTGATGCATCGATGTTATTGAGCTCTAGGTGATGCTCATGAGATGAAGAAGAAACTCAAGAAGATTGACGATAAGCGTGAATGCCAAGTCATATGGAGATCAAGTGATTAAAGGTACGAAATTATCAATTAAGCTTTTATAGACTAACCAAATTATGTGCTTGAGAGTGAGTTGGGGTTAGGTTCCATATGAAGGTAAGTATTGAATTGAGATATTCAATATTCCGAATTGTTATAGCAAGATCAAGACAAGCTTAGTGAATAACTTATGTGCTTGATGCTTGCGGTTCATGCCCTAGTAGTGAATCGGATGAAGATAATGTGAAGAGAGAAGTCTTCTATACTTGGTGCATGGGAGCAATCAAGTAAACTTCATCAAGATTCCAGAAGATCAAGAGTAGATCTAGATAGGAAGCAAGGATGATTATTGTCATCAAGATCAAGTGGAGTTAATGACAAGTCTAGAAGAGAAATGAGAAGCGTTAGGACTCGGATGATGTGTTCGTCAAGTCCGACGAGGTGGCTCAAGGTAAAGGTATAACTAGAATATGTTTTCTAGTTTTACCAGTCTCAAAGAGTTTGGTGGAAGATGGGATTATAGATTTGATAGCCGTATTATCAAGAGGGGCTACCAAATGTATAGTTCGATTGTTATAGGCTGTCAAGTGCTCATACCATATTTTTAGTGCGTAGGTGGGTTTATGAGTAGAATCTGTTTAGTGTGTTTGGGGTATCTAAACAGTGGTTCAGACTTAACCCTTTGTGCCATTGTCACCTTTGTGGTGGAGAGTTCCTTTGGCCAAGTCTTAGTGGCGTTTGGTATGCCATGTGGCATCTAGTTTAATCTTAGATGATTAAGCTTAGTAAGATGTGTGGAAGTATCAGAATCAATTATTCTGAATGTTTCGTGAGAGCTTTTGTTGGGCAATAGTATCTTTAGTATCAGATAATCTGATTGGGGTCGGACAGCCTGATATTTGGGAACTTGGAGTTCTTGGGTTGCTGTGTGAAAATCACTGGAAGTTCCAATGTAAAGATTGAAAGTTCTGATTGGATCGAAACCACAGGAAATTGCAAAGGTTGTTCTCTCGGGTCGAGATTGGAAGTTCTGATCCAAGCATCGAAAGTTCCGATGTGTTGTTTTCTACATAATTATGTGGGAAGTTGTGTTCAATGCTGTCGTAAGTTTGGATCCAAGTTCTGATATATCAGAAGTTACAATCCAAGTTCCAATGTGTTGGAAGTTCTGATCTAAGTTCCAATGTGTCGAAAGTTCTGATAGGTAGATCGAAAGTTCCGATGTGTCGGAACCTCTGGGTTTTGAGAACATGGTGTTCTTGGTTCGAGTTAAGTTTTGGATCGGATGTTCTAATCCATACATCGAAAGTTCTAATGTGTGCTTTTAGCAGACCTAGGTGTGTGTTGTGTCTCAAATTCGACTGTTGTGATTCATATGATCAGAAGTTTTGATCAGTGCAGAATCTGTCCAATGGCTAGTTTTTAGAGTTTGTGTATTTATACTCATTTGCCTCCTTACGTGGGGGCAAGCTTTGGGAGGGGTTTGAAGTTGCTTTTTTGGTGCTAGGAAAGGCTTGAGAGGTGTTGGAACTTGGTGTTCCACCTTTGAGTATATGTTATATCCAAAGCCTTTGTGGCTTAGTGAGTTTAGAGAGAAGTGTGAGAGGTGTGGTGCTTTGGTAGCCCGCACTCAGCACATTTGTTGCGTGTGATTGAGCATTTGACGTAGTTCAAAGAATGCATCTAGGAGTTTATTACTCTTGGAGACCACTGTCTCCTAGATGGCTTAGTGGTGGATTGCCGGTGATCTCCTCAAGTGAAGATTATGAGGAGGCTCAAAAGTGGTAGCGAAATTCATCATCTCTAGAGTGGAGGAATAGTTGGCCATAGTGGAGACAAAGAGTGCATTGTGCAACCTTATGAGGAAAATAGTTGAAAGAAACCCGGCTCAAGTGTGACTGAGCTTCCTCAACGGAGATGTAAGATATCGGTGGATATTCGAACTTTGGTAACAAATTATTTGTCTCTGTATCTCTATAGTACTCTTGTGCATTACATTGATATGCTTGCTTTTATGCTTATATGTATGGGCCTTGAGTCAATTTTGTGATATTCAATCTAGCTATTTTTACCTGTATCGGAATATCCGATCAGTAGGATTGGAACATCCGATTGGCTTGAATCGGAACTTACGATTAGGCTTTTTTGCTTATCCTACCAGATTTGAATTATCTTTTTCACCCTAGTATTGTAATCTTTCACAATTGTTTGAGGGTGTTTGTGCACTAATTGTGTTAACATATTTAGATTTTTCACTTGTGAAAAATCCGTTAGTTATTTCTACTGTTAGTTTAGGCCAACTATTCAAAATGGGACAAAGTTTTCAAAACGCCTATTCACTCCCCCCCCCTCCAGGTGACATCAAGGTCCTTTCATATATAACCAAGGTAGGGGTGTGGTCAAGACAACTCAATTCAACCCAATTGAAGTCAACTCAACTCGAGGAGATTCAAGACCTCAAGACCAGGAGAAGACCTCGACTAGCTCAAAGAATTTGCCAAATAGTTCAGGGCTTAGACCTAAACATCTTATATTGTAATCCCTTTCTCGAGTCAATACAAGCCTTAAGACAACACACATGACATAGGTCTATTATCCTCCAAGAGGTCCAAACCTGTCTATATCGTGTGTCCTTTGTTTCGATATACAACTGATAGTTGTAGGGCTGGTGATCACTACCTCATACATATTGAATTGTTATCTTACTAAACCTCAATAGATTTGTTGTCCAAATTACAATTATTTGTCATCACATTCTAATTGCAAACCTTTGCTTTCAAGCTCCTGTATGATCTAGGCTCTTGTGTGAGGGTAATGGTGATTTGGTTGATTAATATCAATTTAATCATTGGGACTAACATTGTTTGCTAGTATGCAAGATTTTAGTCTCATTGATATGAAGGTGATGGGCTCGAGGAACCATACACCTCAAAGGGATCAAATAAAAGTCCAAGAAAGAGCTTCATGAAGATACAAGAATCAATTATTTAGCTCAAGTGATTATAATGTTAAGAGCATCACTCGGAAATAGATATGTTCTATTTTTGGATGGCTATACTATAAAGATGGTTTAGGTTTATCTTGACATAGGTTATTTGGGTTAGTCTAGTGATGATGCACACTAGGTTTATCTAGTCCTAACAGTAGACTAGAGTAAGAGTGTAAGACCCAAGGTATCAAGGAAAAGAAGCCATAAAGTTGATACTTAAGATGAATTTAATTGGACAAATACCCCTTGAAATTCAGAGCAAGACCATCCAGTGGGATCACCGGATCATCGGGTGAAGTGGCAGAGTAGAAAAAGAATACTAAGGCATTGGGTCATTTGGTTAGGTCACCAAAACTTCTGGTGAGTCCATTTAGTGCACCGGACAATGGGACAAACCAATTTTTCCCAAGAGGTGGGCTTCTAGAGTTTCAGCGCAACGGTTCTTCCATTGAGATCGTCCGTTGAGGGACAGGACCATCCGGTGAAGTCCAACATTTTGGTGGGGCACTGGATCATTCGGTGAGTGTAGCTTCTACTTAGACCAAGCCTAACAGCTAGGTTTTGTAGTGAGGCTGCAAATACCCCATCCATCTGACCACATATTGGAGAGGGTTTTGAACTATAGGAGTTCATTGAGGAGCAAGGCATTTTAGCAAAAAAGATGGAGTAGTGCTAAATTATGCCTAGTGTGCATCATAGCTACGTGATTAGCCTAAATTAGGTCAAGTGAGTGGCTTTAGCTCGTTACTCTTGTTGTTTTCTAGCACCTAGACGGCTTGGAGGTGTGGAATCTTGAGGGACACTACGATGATGTGCGGAGCAGCCTCAAGCTGACTGTGAGCGGTTGGAATTCAGCATGCCACTACCCTAGCAAAGGTGGTGGTGGAAGCACTTCGTGAACCCTTACTCTGGTTAATGGGGAGCAATACCTTAAGTGGATGCTCCAACATGAACTAGTGGAAACTGATAAGTCACCAATACCAAGGGACAAAGCCGTTGTGTTTAGTTTGCGTCTCTCTATCCCTTTACATTTTGCACTTACTTATTGCACTTTTAATTCCTCAAGTTTAGCTTTACTAGAATTGTGAAGTGTAGTTGATAAGATTAGAACTTAGGAAGCAAAACTTTGTTGGGATAATTTATGTTTTACTTTGTGTATAAGCCAAATAGTTTTTAAAAACCCTAATTTAACCCCTCGTAGGACATCCTATCCTTACAGCTTCATTCATGGACAGACATGATGTAATTGCAAAATGGAATGCTAAATACCGTTGGCAATACTACAACATATAATTTTAACTTCGTAAGTTTCAATCAATGTTGTTCAATCCTATGCACTGTTGTCTTCCATACATGACATCCTTCTGACATTGGTTTACAGCTTAAGACTAGGATCACAACACTCCATCTAAATGGCGCTATATCTCAATAGCCATTAGCCAAACCAAAAACCACAATACAGCGTCTAGACGCTTGAACGATAACAGGGAGGAGCTTCGCTCACGGCACTGTTGGTCGTTGGCTACTGCTGATCAACCATGGTGTTCAATGCTCATGTATACTTGCCATTTTTTGGGGGGAAACCACCACGAATGCGCAGCTGAACATCTTGTTGTACAATATAAAGATGGCCGGCTCGCCTGGAGTATAGCTTCAACCAAACATGAGAGCTTCTCTGCATCAGTGAATCTTGTATAACTTATATTTCAGATGTCCGGACGATTGATACAATGACGGCTATGTCATCCAGTTTGCCCCCACTGAAACCAAGGTACCCAAATGAGAGAGCAGCATCTGAAAACGGGCTTCTCCCTGCTCCAGACCTCCCCACTTCCTGGGCCCTGGCAGCCAAGTGCTCGGCGATCTCCTGCAAGTGGAATAACTGAGTGATGATTCGATATTCAGATTCACACATGGTACTTTATTTATGAGGACAGTTAATTCTGACCGCTGGTTTTAGATCTGCCTGCAACGATTTTGAGATAATGGCAGCTGCTTCTTGCTCATAGACATTATCAAAAAGACCATCGGTTGCTGTTACGATAACATCACCTTCATCTAGATCAATAGTATAATTCTGAAAGGAGAGAGAAAATTAGCCGAAGTGTTAAGTTTCAACAATTCATACGGTGGCATATAACAGCAATAGTGAGTCACTGTTTGTACCTGTACAAGTTTCAAGGGATCGTCTCCTTTCTCAATTTGTAGCGGAAAATTGAAACCATATACCATTGGTTTCGATTTTTCATACACTTCTCCATTTCTTATCACCAGAAACCCGGAGTCTCCAATATTTGATGCTTGAAGGACCTGTAACATGGACAATTGCAATAAGCATGACAAAATTTGTCCATGCGGAAAATGGGAAAGTCAATGGGAAAGTCTTGATCAAAAGAACAGACCTGCCCATCAAAGTGAGCAATCAAAACAGTGGAAGAACCCGGAGAGTGTGCTTCTTCTGCTGCCTTTGAAAGAACTTGCTCAGGTCTAAGATCTGCAGCTCCTTGATACTCCGTAATGAACTTTTTACAACCATCCATTAGTTCACATGCATAAAGCCCAGCGTTGATTCCTGAGTACAGAAGTTACAGCTACACTTACCACTATTTCCCATGAACAATTACAACGCATTCAAAATTTCACTTTGCACAGATATCAGGCACAGCATGCGAGCCCAAACTTATCACGTTGAACCTAAGAATTTTCGTTATTGGTGGCCAAGCTCTCCTGAGTGTTGCTAGGAGCCCAGGAGTACAACCAATATGAACACTATTTCCCCTCTAACTTAGAGGGACTGCCAATCTAACTTGAAGTTTATCTCAAGCAGCAAAATTGTCTGCCTGTATCTCATGTAGAGGCTGTGGTGGTAACCTTGACATTTCAGAATAACATTCTTCTCCTCAAGAATGATGCTTCTACTTCCTATACCCAAATTCTGTTATGATCCTAGAATCATTAGGGGGATCAACATATGCCAAAAGGATAGCCGGGCAACGTCAGCTGTTAATAGAGAGATTAGACTATAGATTGGGAAGACTTAAAATATTGACGGAAACTTAGATTAATTCTTCTCTTGCTTGATTACAATGATGTGCCGCTCATAGTTGTTATGGCGTCGGGATATCGTCGCCATAACGACGATATGTCGTCGTGGCGGAAATCCGCTTGTCGCCACAGGGACGCCACGGCTCCGCCGTGTATGGCGTCCGCCATATCGCCGTGGCGTCCCTGTGGCGTCCTCGTGGCGTCCCCGTGGCGCTGTATGGCGTCCTGTGGCACATGGCAGCTCACCGCGGCGTCCCCGTGGCGCCTGTATGGCGTCCTGTGGCACATGGCAGCTCACCGCGGCGTCCCCGTGGCGCCTGTATGGCGTCCTGTGGCACATGACGGCTATGTGGCGGGCGTAATAGAAGGTTAGATTGGTGGTGACTTACCTGGTAATCCAGTTAAGGATTGAGGAATCCGCCCACACCATTCTATCCGCATCCATCGAGAGCCCGCAAGGACTGAGGAACCCTAGCCCGAGCCGCCAGTGGCGAAGGCGGGACAGTCGATCTCCGCCCGCCCCTGCACCTGCTGTGTTCGCCGCCCCCGCCTCGGATCTTCGGCCGCCCTCGCCCTCCGTCGGCCTTGCCCTCGGTGTCTCCCTCGTCGGCTGCCCTCACCCTCGAGTTGACATCTCCCGAGCCGGCCACCCCCAGCCGCCCTCCATCGAGTAGCTCCTCGGCTCCTCTTCTATTGTGTTTTTTTTTGTTCTGTTTCAACTCTCACGCATACTAACAGCCAGCAGGCCAGTATCACACTATGAGCACACGCACACTAGCAGAGTAGCAGTATGCCAGTAGCACACACACTAGCAGTAGCAGTGTAGCACACTTGAGCACTTAGCACGCACACAGCTTAAGCACACATTGACACGCAGCAGTAGGCCCGTAACAGTGTAGCACACAGCTCAAGCACTGCTGCACTAGGCACACATAACAGTAGGGAGTAAGCATTAGCTATACTCTAAGCTGTAGCACACATAGCAAAGTACCACACTAAGCAGTTAGCACACATAACAGTAGCTTAAGCACACTAGCACACAATGACACAACAGTACAACTTTGAGACATGAGAGAGTTATATGTCTTTTGTGCTACATTTACATTATTATTTGCCTTTTGTGCTACATTTACATTTTCTAATATCGCAGATTATAACTGTTAAGCTACATTTACATTGTTATTTGTTAATATCCTAGACTATAATGTGTATATTCGCCACGTGTGTATGGCGTCGCCACGCCACGCGCCATGGCGCTGTAAAGTTGTGAAGATGGTGGGTCGCCGCGCCTCGCCATACCGCCGTAACAACCATGGTGCCGCTACCCCTTTATATAGAGAGGGAAAATTACAATCCTAAA
The DNA here is from genome assembly GCF_958298935.1 of Phragmites australis. Classification (NCBI taxonomy): domain Eukaryota; kingdom Viridiplantae; phylum Streptophyta; class Magnoliopsida; order Poales; family Poaceae; genus Phragmites; species Phragmites australis. The sequence goes on along the minus strand of NC_084944.1, from coordinate 12,144,610 downwards.
CCGACTCCAGATCTTAACTTACCAAACTTATCTCCTATTGAATTGGAAACCAAATCAAACTTATCTCCTAAACGAATCAAACCGACTCCTACCAACTATATCTCCTAGTTATATGGAAGTCTCGATCTGCTGCCGCCGCCGTTGCCCCTTCCTTCATTCCTGTTGTGGCAGCCAAACTGCAGGCCCCACATAACATCTCTCCCCCCTCGACAAGCACCTCGTCCTCGAGCTGGCATAGTGCCTGACCTTGGGTTCGACGTCGTAGACATCATTCATGCAGTCGAAGTAGCACATGCCTTTGTCCAGGAGCCTGTCGGGGAATTTGTAGCCGGAACTCACCACGTGTGCGGGCACCAGTCTGCCCAGCTCCAGCGCCGCCAGGCCGCCGCAAGCCTTGAGCAGGAACAGGAACCGATCACCGCAGGAGAAGCCGCTCCAAGGGAGCAGGGGCACCTGAGCATGCAGACGTTGACCTTGATCGCGTCACGGTGCCAATGGTTTTGCGTGTAGGCCTGTATCATGGTGTTGCGCCAGAACGTTCCGCACGCGATGATTGTGTTCTCCAGGCACGTGATGGCGATGTGGTGCGCCCGCTGCTGATGATCGATGTTGCGCAATGTAGCTTCCAAGGCGTCGAGACGATCCAGCTTCATCATCATTTGCAAGATGACATCCTAGGTAGCTTGATCGGCTGGATGGACCTTGTCGCTTGAACTAGGCATGGTGGAGGCCATAGGAAGGTATGATCCTGATACCGGATGTTATGATCCTAGGATCATTAGGGGGATAAACTTCCCCGAGAGGATAGCCGAGCGGCGTCGGCTACTAGGGGAGAGATTAGACTATAGATTGGGGAGAGTTAGATTAATTCTTCCCTTGATTACAATGATGTGCAGTTGCCCCTTTATATAGAGAGAGAAAATTACAATCCTAAACCAACTCCAAATCCTAACTTACCAAATTTATCTCCTATTGAATTGAAAACCAAATCAAACCTATCTCCTAATTGAATCAAATCCGACTCCTACCAACTATATCTCCTAATTATATGGCAAGCCTCGATCTGCTGCCGCCGCCGCCCCTTCCCGCACATAACATCATACTAAAACGATTTTAGAGTCATCCCATAGTTTTTAGCAGGGAGTAGGTACAATGCGTGTACTAGTAGAGATCCTCAGATCACCTAGATCCTGTCGTTTTCAACTTTTATTATGTCAACTTGTTAGTCTGCATGCGTATCCACATCAGTTGAGGTATCTAGGCATACTGGATCTAAAAATCTCTCCAACCTTACGAATTATTTGTTAAATGAGTAATGTATTGAGATGTAAGGGCATATACAGTTTAACATCTTTTATGTTGATATTGGGTGCATTCGTCATGTCTAGCATTTTTTAAGACACAATAATTGAAAAGCAAAAGGAATTATATCATCACCGTTCAGTTCGATGATCATTGCCTAACTCTTGACATTTCTGATTTCTGGTCTCGTCATTGTCCCGCCTTTGAACGCAAATAACAAATAATTTAGTTTACTTTCCATTCAACCAGCTGATCCTTATTACAGAACTAAATCCAATGAAGTTAAAACGGTTCACTAAGCTCTTGTATGTGATTTACATCAAAAGATAAATAATTTTAACTCTCTTGACTCTTATAAACCTTCCAAGGGCCAGAAACAATGCAACTACCAAAATATGCTCAAGCCCCATTTCTAATACATGAGGTCCACGACAATCCTATGGGAAAGCATATTCCTACATTTCAAGTTTTATCAGACTATGTAAGAGTTTGGCAATATTTTCTTGTTGTATGTTGAAAGCATACTATATTATATTATACTGAGCAAAAAATTTCTTTTCCTCTACCCAGTATAGACAGAAGATATAATACCCAGCAGTCAAGAAAATTTTGCTCAGCATCCTTCTATTTGTTATCTAACAAACAAGCTTCCCTCTGAATTTTTTTGTTCCACACCCTTCCATTTGTTTTCTCTAAAAAACAAGCATCCCTTTGAGTCTGTGACAGATTAAGGAATAGTTGTCCGGAAATGAAATGTCTTCTTAAAGTGAGTTTATAAATATATATTACAACTAGCACTGTAGTGCCAGAAGGCTGGGCATAGTTCATAAGGCTGAACTACAAAATCAATGTAAGCATGATTCATGTGGTTTACCTTCAAATGACCACTGGCCAACTCCATCTGCCACACCAAACCAGCCATTGCATGAAATAAAATATGCATCTTCTCCACCTGTTGCTACCTGGAAAAGTTTAACTGAAGCGTCAGGGGAAGTATGGATTGGTCATATGGTGGCCTTTTGTGACCTAAGGGAATATTGCATAGCAAAGATGAGTATGTGAATTTTGGAGCAATAATTAGTCACTTATGTTAGCAAGACAACAATTGAGATCGTACAAGTCAAATTTCTTTCTGTAATTTGGCGCGAGGTACCAAATACATATTTCAGAAAAGAGAAAACGAAGACAGCTATTACCTTTGAAGGATGAGGCAAGATCGCAGCACCAGATGACAACACAAGTGTTGATTGGGCTATTGGAACCATCCTAGATGTGAATTAGAACATGAAAAAAATGATTAAAGCATCTTTTGATGTTCTGAACTACAAGCATAAAGAGAGGAAAAGCAGTAAGATAGGCTAGCATGACAGAGATACTAAAATGAAGAGAAAACACATGCCACATCTAGCTTTCACAGCAACACAAGCACTCAAGCATTACCACATAAGCTATTATTGGCCACTTTATGGTTTGAAATACTTGAAATTAAAGTAAGACAACAAAGTAATACCTATCAGAACTCTTCACGTCTGAAGTGTCCTTTTTCCAATCCACTTTGTTGCTAACTTGTTCCTATGGGATAGAAATGAACACATTAGCCTCGAAAATGCATGTATCAGAGAGTCCAACCCAACACCACCAACAGATTATAACTGCACAAGGTTTCTGCCCTTGGTTAACAAGGATATTTCCATTTGGCACCTAAATATTGCAAACCATACTATTTAAAAGATACATGTATGTCACATCACATTGTATACCTATCTTATGTGTTGATCTCAAACACAGGCATTGTCGTCTAGTATAAGATGTGGATCCTTGCAAGATATGGTCATAAGGCAATGACGCAACCAAACAAAAATATCACGACAGCAACACATGATATAAAACATGATCAGAATGTGAGCAGAGGGGAAAGCGACACAATAACAACTAATTCTCCCAAAAAAACCCAATAAAAATACGGCTGTCGCTAGTCAGTGAGCTCAGAATTATAAATGAGGAAACTGGGAATATGCAACAACCAGCAGGATTTCTGTGTTCATAATCTTAGCAAGCCTACAAGTGCTACTCAGCCTTCCCTTACAAGTAGTACTAATGCTAAGTTTTCACATGCACCAGTGCACCACAAACATGAACCAAAGAAGCAATACTCACAAAGTTGTGCTCTAAACTTCATTGAATGATATGCCAATAAAAAAATAAAGTAACCATTTTTTTCACTTTCTTACAAACCTTTCGAAACGATACCACCTTCATTTTACCAAAGACCAACTGAATTGGGGGAATTTAATCGTGAAACAGAATGGAAGCAAGAACTGATGATTAACACACTAAACTGCACTACAAGTCTGAAGTCTGGATATTTGGAGCAAGTACGCGGAACACATGCTTACCACTGTTGGGAGGGGGGCCCCGAAAACGGCCCCCTGCTCGTCGACGCTGGAGCCGCTCGACTCCGTCTCCACGTCGGTGTCGAAATCCTGCGCGGTGGAGCCTTCCGACGCCTCCTCAGAGTTCTCCATACCGGCCGTCCCCGTCGCCTCCTCGCCGCCACTCACATCAACGGCTGAGGCGTCCTCCCTCCCCTGGCGCTCCTCCGAACCCGTCCCCGTCGACTCCACGGCAGCGCCACTGGTCGGCACACCAACCTCAATTGCGACGCCGTCGCCTTCGGGCGCAGACTCAGATTCAGACCCGGCAAGCGCCCCCGCGGTGGACATCCCGGCTTCCGCCTCGATACCGGCATTGGTACCCACCGCCTGTTTTGGCGCCTCCTCACTCGCGGCGAGTGCGGCATCGATTTGGCCACTGGTGTCCACTTGGAAACCGGCGTCCGGAGGGGGAGGCGTCAGCGTGTCCTGCGCTGCGGAGTACGGGCGCGGTTCCTCGACCCCAGCCGGCGCGCCCAATCCCGCCCTGGTTACGGCCTGCTCTGGCTCTAGCTCCGCTTCCCCGTCAGCCACGGCGGCGCCGGGTACGAACTCTGCGGCCGCTTGAAGAACATGTCTCGCCGGCTCCGGCTCCAGCACCTCGGGCGGGTGACCGAACCGGAAGACGATGCTCCCGTCCGCCAGCTCTGCGCGCGGCCACAGCACAGCACAAAACCAAATCAAGAGACGAAGGAAAGGAACGGGAAAGCAACCGGCCATGTCGACGAGCGCGAGCGGCTTACCGGTGGTGGAGTAGTGCTCGGGCACGGCGCGTCGCGCCGCCGCCGACGCGGCGGTTGCGTGTGTGCGGCGTCGCGCGGGGAGGGGTGGCGGCGGCGGGGGCGGCGGCTTCGGGGCGAGCTTGCAGGGGCGCAGGTCCAGCAGCCTCGCCGCCAGGGGCAGCTCCGCCATGGCTCGCCTCGCGCTCTAGAGAGAGAGAGAGAGAGAGAGAGATTTGAATGCTACGACAGACTGAGAGCTCAGCTGGGAGGGGTGACGGGCTGTGGACTATCTTGACGAGGCAACAAGGGTTCGTTGTCGCCTCGGGTGCCGGAGTCCTTGACTGGACGGCAGGGCAAGGGGCGCCCGTGAAGGTCGCTGGCGCGTGGGTCCGACGCGCCTGCGGGTCCCACGGTTGCTATTGGGGTGGGGGTGGGGGGGCGTTGTGCCCTGAAGGGTCGTTATTTTACCTTGACCCCAGCAATGAAGGGTCGTTATTTTACCTTGGCTGTGGATAACGAGGGATAGGAGAGACTACTCTAGCCATTTCACATTTTGCTTCAACTCCCTCCCTCCCATGGCAAATATAAGACCAATATAGACTTCTCTCAAATGCACTAAATATAGATTTATCATAACTTCAATATAATTTTTTCTTCATTCATTGTTGTGATCATGATCATAACATAGTGAACAGTGTAGTAACAGTTGATATAATAACTAATCATCTTCTCCTTTACATTAGGTGAATGGATATATTTATAAGCAACTATTATGTGCGACAATAGATTCTACCGTAGTAATATAGGCAATAAAGACACATATCAAATATGTTACTACAAACCTCTGTAACACATTTATTGATATATAGTAACATATATGTGTGTTACTAAATCCCTGTCCTGACGTAGTGAGGTCCTCTTGTGAAAAGGTTATCGGCTGGTGCGACCACTGAGACCTGACCATTGGGGAACTAGTTCCCACATAATTGACTATGCGCACATACTCCCTCCGTTGCCTCTTGGACTCAAAGTCGTAGCTGGCGCCCCAGAGATGCCCATTATCACGCTGCGAGGCCCCTCCACATTCTGAACTAACCTTGCTCTAGTTGGAGGGGCTTCAATAGCCATTCTCTATGGGGGCGGTGGTAACTCGGGCATCTGTGAGTAATGCACAAGAGGGGCTTCGGTCCATGATGTGGGGTAGTAGGGTGGGTGGTTGTATGCATGATTTGGCCTAAAACTAGGCCCACCCCTCATCTCTACATGGTGTAGTGTCCGAGGATTATGTGAAGGGCTTGAACTCGAAGGCCTAGATGCCTATCGGTTTAGCTCTTCCTTCAGGGCCACTACATGAGGGCATAGCTTGGTTGTGTGACTCGTGTTTCTCCTTGTATTGCACAGTACAATGGCTTGGGTCATCCGGAGCCGCGGCCTTGAGCCCTCATTGAGCCTCTACCTTTCTGTTTGCTTCTATCCGAGTTCCCCTCAATGTTGTGCACTCCTCGCTTATGGCCTCTTGGCTAGTGAGAGTGATGATGATGGGTTATGTGCCTGTCTGAGGATCTATAAGCTTCCTTCTGACACTCTTCTGTCTCCTTTCCTTCATATGTTTTCCCTTTGTTTGGCCTGCTATTCTTGGCCTCTAGGGTCGGCCTGTCTACGTGTCTCTGAAGCTCATCCTCCTTGGCCCTCAAGTACTCCTCCATCTTGGTGAATAACTCGTCCACGTCCCTTACTGGCTTCCATGCTAGGCGCGAGGCCAGGGCACTCGGACGAAGACCTTGTCATGTAGCATCTATCATGGTGTCATCACTAAGACCCTTCGTTTGACATTTCACCCGCACGAAGCATCGAGTAAACTCCTTTAGGCTTTCATCTTCCTTCTACTTAACTGCAAATAGATCCCCACGGTGATTGGAGCTACATATTTGCCTTGGAAATTTGAGAAAAGCGCCTCCCAAAGCAGCCCGCAAGAGAATATCATTTTTTATGGGAGGGATGTGTACCATGAGAGTGTGACCCCCCTGATGGCAAGGACAAAAGCCTTGGCCATGGTAGCTTCGTCTCCCCCGCAGACTCTATTTCGGCCTCAAAGCTCATCATAAACTCCTTCGGGTCAGTTTCACCATTATAAAAGTGAAATCTAAGCATCTTGAACCCCGGATGCCATGATCACATCTGTAGACTTGTGGCCAACACGAAGGCTTGATCTACCGCTCGTGGTTGATGGGGTTCTTCCGACACTCACTGATGAAGTATCTCTGGGTCTCCGCTGTCGCTGAGGCCTCCTGGAGATCCTTGCTGAGACGAGAGGGATTGACGAAGGGACCTGAGTTCCTCGCGCAATTCTTGGATTCGCTTGTTGGCTTCCTCCACTTGACTTCTATACTGTGCATCATTGCCATCGAGAATTGCTACATGGTTCGTTGGGGCATGTGGGGGAGCTCAATGATGCTTTAAGCCCTCGGGCGCAACCATCTGACCTCTATGGTAATCTAGCATGACGGCTCCGAACCCCTGCTCTGCCTGGAACACCCATGCCGACTCCTAGTATTTCGATCCTAGGGGTCTCGACCGAAGCCTTGGTCCCCTTGGTTGCCGCCACTCATTCTTATTGCAAAGGGACCTCTAAGCCTCCCTCGCTATCCACAAACGCTTGTGCCTTTTCTTTCCTAATCTTTAGTGGCATGAGACCATCACGTGGTCATGGGTTCGATCCCCACAGACAATGACAAATGTTGTGATCGTGATCGCAACATAGTGAACAGTGTAGTAGCTGTTGATATAATAATTGTTCATCTTCTCCTTTACATTAGATGAGTGAGGATATTTATAGGTATACCTCAACCACTCCCGTTGTCATTACATCGTTACCCCTTATCCACAGGAATATTCCGACTAACACTAGAGAATATTTTAGAATATCTCAAGGGTATTATGGTCATTGTCTACCTATATTGCCCTAAGCAACTAAATCTCGACACATGTCTTGGGGGACCCGCACTGGACTCTTTGTCCCAGGTTACTAGCGATCTCCCTTCAGCTATTTCATTACTAGGTTCGAGCTAATTTGTGAATTCCTTTTTAGGTTAGCCTTCGCTATCATCGAAGGACCTCGCGCCACCCTCCTTCGGCCCAGGGCTTCGCTGGCCCCTTCATCCTTCATGCTTCCTTGCACCCCTTCGGCATCAGGGCTTCGCTGCACTCCTTCAAGCTTCAGATTTCGTCGCACCCCTTCGGCCTCAGGGCTTTGCTGCACTCTTTGAGCTTCGGGTTTCGCCTCCGAGCTTTGTTCCTTGAGTTTTACTATGCCTTCTCGATCCTAACTCTTGCAAAGTATAAAATGAATTATTCCTACCTTGACGTTAGCCTCTCTGTTTCAGTTTTTAGGATTTGACCATTGTGATCGAAGTCAACGAACAGAGGCCCATACGGTACCATTCCACCAACATTCATCCTTGTATACTGCTACTTAAATGCACTCTAATCAATGTAATAAATTTGTTATCCACTTTAACTTCAGTAATAATGATAGGCAATAGTGTTATTATATTCCTCATCTTAATTTTTGCACCCAAATCCAAATGAACTTATATTTGAGATCGCATGGAGTACTACTTATGGTGGTGCTCTCTTTTACTATGTCTTTTGATTTTACATGAGCTTTTAACAACAGCTTGAGATATAAATATCCACGGTAGGGTCTCTCTTAAGGTATTTTTGTGTGGTCCTATAAAACCTTCATCATTGTCTATTAGGCTATCTCTATGGTATCACATAAATCTCCAAGAGACGATCTATAAGCTATGTGATAACAAATATTCTGTCGCCTCCATCCAATGATTCTTTTGATGTGGTGAAGTTGAGAGATGGATGCGATGGCACCATTAAATTGTCGTTTGGCATATAAACATGGTCTTAACAAGAATTTTTAAAAACCCTATACTAATATAAAAGGCATGAGCTTATATTAGAGCCATTACATCTTTGAGTATACATTCTCATGGCCAAGAGTATCATCCAAAGTTGTTCCGTACCCTAAATGTGCTTTATTACTACATATTAAGAACAGTCAATCTTTGCTTTTATATATGCACTCTGATTTTTGAACGATTTCCCTACTTTGGTAATGCAATTAACCTGGATTTCGATGTGTCTCAAAAAAAGTTTTTTTTTTTACTCTTTGCTAGATTTACACCACGATTGTGTGTACGCAAGAACAATCTACCATCCGATTGGCATCCAATGGATCAGTAGTCAGTTCATATGTTGTCCTGCTAATAATTATTGCATGAATCTAACTGAAATTCTACTGATATACCAGCTACTAAATTATCCTCCCTTTTATATATTCTTTAACAATTAACAAAGATCAAATTTGCATTGTTCACAACATATATTTCAGATACTATTGTGGATAACAAATAGTGATGAAAAAAGCACGTGCAACTCATCCACAAGCGTCACCGCCATCTGGGCCCACCAGGTTAATTCTGGACCCACTGGACAGTGAAAGACAGGACGTTGCTTAAATTTGCGCAAGCTGCTCACTGATTTCAACATACCACCCACTTACATGTGGGCCCGAACCCCAGGGGATACATTCCTGAGCTTAGCAGGAGTGCTGAGAGAGTAGCTGCGTGCACAGCAGGTTCTAATTATTGGGGCAAGAAAAATGTAAGTATCTTCCACCTAGAAATGATTTATGTTCCTAGGAGTCAATAATTAAAGATGATTTCTTGATTTTAGAATTCTGTACAACGCTAGCTTAAAATATTATGGGAAAATGGCGGTGTAGATTTGATTTGTCTTTGGAAAACTGGTATACATACAAAAGTTCACAAATGATTAGTGAACGAAATATAACTGGAAGGTAGATGGATGGCAAAACTCAAGGGGAGCAAGATCGAATTAACGGAGCTATTTGAGGGTGCAGATCGTTTTGTTTGCGTAAATTCCGTTTAAGTTAAATAGTTTGTGTATGATCGATAGTGATGATTAGAGGGGGTGAATAGACGTATCAACATATTTTTTTAAATTAATGGTTTTCTCCTATTTGATCACCTAACACATCTGTAAAAGAGAATCACAACAGAACGTAACATAAATACACAGCGAAAAAACTTCACCTACCTAGAAAGTCCGGAGACTCAAGAGATGGGACCGGAGAGGGCGGAGTTTATGAGAAAAATCAAAAACTAAACTTAAAGATTCAATACAAGATGGATTTTATGGTTAGAATCGAACACTAGGTTCTAAAAAACCCAATCTATGACTCATCCTCACACAAAGGTTGAATATTTAGAAATGATCACTTAATGATCAAAAGATGAACACCGGGTGAACAAAGATCTCCAAGATGATGGTTTAAAGGTAAGTCAATTCAAGATCATATCGCATATATATGTGTTGTGAATTTTATGACTTTAGCATCAAGAAAAACAATCTCACAAGGTGTTAAAATTTAACTAAGAAAACGAAAATCAACATCGAAAAAGAAAAACTTGTACACAAGGCAAGAGAACCAATAGAGGGAAACTAGAAGGAGGAGAATTCAAACATATGTGATAAAATAAACTTTATTACTCAAAAAGATCAGCCCTATTTTAAACAGATTACAAAGATTTTTCTCTCAAAACTCTCACATATTACATAGGCTAAACACTCATCCTTCTCTCATCTAAAACCCCAGCATAATGCTCTCATATGGGTAGCACAAGGGGCTCAAATGGCTGGTTCACGGCTCTCTCTAGCCTTATCCCTCTATTTATATGTCTAGAAAATTTGATCTCTAAATTTCCTAGCTTTTTCTAAAATACCCCTCTCATGTAGTATACTCTAACCTACCACCGATAATATTTTGATCTATTTTCTTCTCCATTCATTAGACAGCCATGACGCTTTTATAACATAGCTTCGCCTCGACGTAAGCTTCATGATGGTGCCATATACTCATCCAGTCTTTCCATGATTTTAAGGTCAAACCGTGAAACCCTCTGCACGCTTTTCAAAGCATGGCACACCACTTACTCACACACTAAGCAAGCGTTCTGATGTCGACGCGTATACTCCGTCTTGCAATCCTATCTATCGGTAAGTCTCTCCCACTCCCGATCTCTCAGGTCACCTTATCACTTACACCAGCATCCCTTTCGCTTGTGTCAACACACCATCTTCATTCATCTTTCAAGCTTTGCTTGACCTCCATGTATACCGCTAGGATCATCCTTGACTTCATTCGATCTCCTTGATTGTTCGGCACCAAGCACCCCACTTGACCCCGATCACCCACCGTCAACCGCCAAGTTACATCCATCACCTGCATACCATGAGACAAGCAAACACATATCTTCAACTCCATCTGCAGTTAGTCCATGATCAAAATGCTCAATTAAAAACTCAAATCAACTTAGAGCACATTCAATCAAAATTCAAATTATGCTCAACTGCAAACTCTCCGAAGAAGAGAGTGGACACTCCGCAAAAATGTGGACTCTTCGAGAAAATGTGCGGACTCTCCGCACATCCCAATTCACTTCAAAACTGCAAACTATCTAAAGAATTTTGCGGACTCTACGCACAACCCAGGCAATCCGAAACTCGGCAAACCAAATCGACAACCATATCAATCACTAATCACATATAAACCAAAACACATTTCAACTGAGTTTCTCAGTTTGCCCACGTTGTTGTTTCTCTTTGCCAAGAGATTTCGTTTCAAAGAAAAATAATAGAAGATTTGATGAGTAATGTTGACCTGATCTTCCAATAGGTAGCGATAAGTCGGTGGGTGGAGAACTCGACGTTGATGATCCAAAGGCTTCGACCCGAACAGATCGTCTCCCTTGCAATCACTACACCACAGCTCCGATGGTTATCAACCGTGTCGCGTGGTTGACCTCGTCAAGAAGGCTCAATCCCTGCAAGCATACCGAGAACACAAGCAAGAACGTAGAAGATGCAATCGAAAATATTGCAAATTGAATTCAAGCACTCGAAGTCGGGGTTCCACAAACACTTGCGGCGGCCTAGTCGGTCCGGAACAAGAGCGAAAATCTCACAACTGTGTGTAGATCAATATCTAAGCAAAACCCAACCCTAATTAGGGTGGCGGCTACTGTATATAAAAGACTAGGGTCGGCCAAGGACCCCTGGACGTGTCCCTAATGGACTCCAACACGTTACACGGCCCAACGGCCCAAAAGATGGTGGCACAACACCCTGACAGATTCTGGACGTCGCCTTGTTTCGACGATTCCTGTTGACTCAGAAAGAATTTGGACATGGGATCAGTTCCGTTGGAAAGCTTATCTCCTTAGCTTTCCAACCATGTGTAGAAGGTCGAAAACGGAATCCGTATGCGTACTGGACGACGATTTTAGTGCAGACTGGTCCTGGACTCCGAAACGGACTCGAACTGGATTGGACCTCCACCTTGGCTTGGGCGCCTTTGCTGTTCTTCTCCCGTGTTCCTAAGTAACAATACATCATAATTATTCAGTAGCATCCCATCCTCATCAAAATATAAAGGAACACTAAGGAACGAGCTCACCTTATGATTTAGTTGACGTGCACGAACTCGTGTCAATGGACCTATTGTTAGAGGAATACTCGGTGTGTGTATCCGAAAGAGTGATGTCCTCATCAAGATTCATCTGCAAGAAGCAAAAAACTAAAAACATAATCCTTAGTCAGGGCAAATGATGATATGTTGAGTAATAATTGAGATCACACCCAAATATTCCACGGAAAAAACACATAAATTTTCTTTTTATTTGATTTGTCTTACCAGTTGGTGGCAGGAGATTTCACCTGCACCTGATATGTGTTCCCGGCCGGTGGTTGGGGTTCCATCCAAGCTGGAAACCTACCTATTTTTTTAAAAGGAAATTGATCTGAAGATTAGCATTTCAAGATTGATGAGTGATAAGTTGGTTTAAATATCGTTTGCAGAATTGCAGTCTGATAAAAGACCTTTTCTTCTCAACATTGATGAACAAAATGAATGCAGGCCATGTGTGGCTGAACGATATCTTAGCCATAGCCCATTGTTGCCATGGACCGACTCATCAACAAATGAAACATATTTTTCTCATGATGGATTTTGGCATAAGAGTTGTGGCAAAACTCATTTCCTTTACCAAAAGAAAAAGGAAAGTTCGTACTGTTCAACTTGACAGTACGGATTGAATTTTAACATGCTACTTAAAAAGTATCCAAATCAGGGCTGTAACAACTACTAAAAACTAAGTGTATTTTGAAATGTTCCCACCAAAAATCAAGCACATCTTTATATGATACATTAGGTTACTGATATAGTAGTAGTCAAATAGTTGGAATTTGAGATCAATTTAAATTCAAGATGACAAGGTCTTGCCTGGCCCTTGTCAAACTCAAGAATAAACTGGAGCTACAATATTTTTTTCTAATAACATGTCAATACAAACTAGGGTGCCCCCAGTTAGCTGGTGCAATTATGATCAATCACCTGCATTTGCATTTGGCAATTAATGGTTTAAGAGACAGGGTGCACTCTGAGTCAGAATAAACTAGGGCGAGCCTGGTGCACAGTCTGGAGGCAGTATTAGTGTATTCATTGTACTATGTTCAATTGTTTGGATCCGTGGGTAGCTGTCGGTGTATTCAGAACCAGGGGTCCCTAAGTCCCGAGACCAGGCCGGCCATCTACCACATGTCACCACCCTGCAAGGTAAGAAGAAGCTAAGTCCCGGGAGAAGGTGCTCGGGGCCGCCGCCTCTGGTTCCCGAGCACCCTAGTTCCCCGATGATCCGCAGAGCCCAAATACCAAGAAGGAAGTGCTCGGGAGAGAGTACTCGGGGCTGCACGTGGCAGCCCCCGAGGACTCGGTGCCCCGAAGGTCCCACCGAAGTGCTCGGGAGAGAGTGCTCGGGGCTGCACGTGGCAGCCCCCGAGGACTCGGTGCCCCGAAGGTCCCACCGAAGTGCTCGGGAGAGAGTGCTCGGGGCTGCACGTGGCAGCCCCCGAGGACTCGGTGCCCCGAAGGTCCCACCGAAGTGCTCGGGAGAGAGTGCTCGGGGCTGCACGTGGCAGCCCCCGAGGACTCGGTGCCCCGAAGGTCCCACCGAAGTGCTCGGGAGAGAGTGCTCGGGGCTGCACGTGGCAGCCCCCGAGGACTCGGTGCCCCGAAGGTCCCACCGAAGTGCTCGGGAGAGAGTGCTCGGGGCTGCACGTGGCAGCCCCCGAGGACTCGGTTCCCCGAAGGTCTCACTCAAGTGCTCGGGGGAGAGTGCTCGGGGCTGCACGTGGCAGCCCCCGAGGACTCGGTTCCCCGAAGGTTCGCGCAAGATCATTCGATGACCCGAAGGGTCCCGTCGTCAGGGTGTCATCCAGTCAAAGGCCCAATGCCGCATTTAATAGGCACGCGCGGCCTGACATCCTGACATCCTGACATTCTCAGCTGCCCACGCCCCAGTGTCAGACCCTGCCATGCACTGGCGGGAGGGGGGGGGGGGCGTGGGTTCATTAAATGCACGGGTCCCGTCCCGTTTCATCCAGGTGCCTCGGGATAACGTTGCCAAGATCGAAGTGCTCCGTCTGCCACCTTGCCATGGCGGAAGAACAAGACAGGGTGGGCGCCCCGGACACATCTGAGGCTGCCCGATGGGCCCCCTTTATGGCACCCGAGGGCTTCCACAGTGGCAGGTGGTCGGATGCGCGCCGCATTTCTCCACCGCCCCTGTCACTTCGTCGAGATGAAATGATTACGCCTTTCTCCGTGGCACCTTGGCATTCGCATCCCCTCTTTCCCATTCAGGATATGTTGAGGTCGGCGCGCCTATAAAAGGAAAGGATGGAGAACACTAAAAAAGAGAGGACCCCCCGACGAACAAGACCAAAGAAACCGAAAGTGTGTGAAGAAGAGGACGCAGACGCTCGAACCAGCTCAAGCCAAGCTAGAACACGAGAGCCTCAAGCTCTTTGTAAACGGTTCTCCCCTTAGAACCAGATACATCCTTGAAGAATTCCCTTCAAGGATAAATATAGCGCTCACACAGGAGTAGGGTGTTACGCCTCCGTGCGGCCCGAACCTGTCTAAACCCCGGTGCACCCATCTTTTCCTCGCATTAGGGCAATCATCTCCTGCCAGCCATCGCATTTGTTTCCGTTCCCGCTTATTTCCCAAACAAGCTTTTCCAGGATCATCCCCCCGGCCGAATCTCTAAAAAGGGGTCTCTCGGGATCCCTGCGACAGGAGTTCACCCTCCGACAGCTGGCGCGCCAGGTAGGGGGGAATATCCCTGGATTGTTTGTTTCACTTTTTTTTTCCAGGAAAAGATGGCCGGCGGGCACCGTCTCCAGCGTTCCGGCTCCACTTCCAGTGACGGAGCGCTGCCCGACGCCCGAGAGAGCCCCATCGCTGCTGCGTACCAGCGGCAGCCGCCATCCACGTGCGCGGTTTTTCCCGCTCAAGGGGATCAAGGCGCTGGGCCCAGCCGGGCCGCCGCCGCCGCTGCCGACGTACCTTCCGACCCCCAGCAGGTGGTCGGATCCCCGGCCGCTAGGTCCGCCTCTGGACCACGTCGGGTGCCGCCTCGGCGCAGGCTCGCTTTCAGCGAGGCCAGCCCAGGGAGCGCGCTGCTTGCAGCACATGCTCTCCTCAGGCACCCGCCCGTTCAAGCCACGCCAAACACTCCGGAAGGCCGGTGGATACAAGATGTCGTCACTTTGGTCGGCACTGCTCGTCGCCAGGTGCATGCCGGGAGTCCTCGCGCCACTTCTCAGCATGGTGCCGCCAGAGCTGGCTCCTCAACGGGCAACACCCGCACGGGCCGAGGGGTCTCCAGGCGGAGCGCCGTCCCCCTGGCCGTGTCTGAAGCCCGGGACCTTCGTTTACATCTTGATGAGCGGAGGGGCCACGAGGATGCCCGAGTTACTCTCGAACGTCAGCGGGAGACCCGGCAGGGGGTTGGGGCAGAGGACCAGGCTTCCTCTCTCCCGGCCCGCGGCCACCGGGGATCCCCGGCTCGCCGCTTCTCGCCACCGAGGACCCCCGCTCGCGCTGCGGGGTACGGCACCGGTTGCCGTGCCTTCACTACCGAGCTCCGCCGGGTTAGGTGGCCTTCCAAGTTCCGCCCCGAGCTGCCGGAGAAGTACGATGGGTCCATCGACCCCGTCGAGTTCCTCCAGATCTACACGACGGCCGTCCAAGCGGCCGGAGGCAGCGAAAAGGGTCTATCGGCTCCTGGGATGACCTGTGCCACCAGTTCGTGGCCAACTTTCAGGGCACGTTTACGCGTCCCGGTTTGGAGTGCGACCTCCACGCCGTCCAGCAGCAGGAAGGGGAGACGCTACGGCGATTTATACAGCGTTTCAGCCAGGTTCGCAACACTATTCCGCGAGTGGCCCCCCATGCTGTTATTGTTGCTTTCCGGCAGGGCGTCCGTGATGAGCGGATGCTCGAGAAGCTAGGTACGCACGAGATCGAGACCACAGCGGAACTCTTCGCACTGGCCGATAAGTGCGCCAAGGCTGCGGAGGCCAGGGCGTGGCATGCTCCTCGCCCCGCTCCCGACCAGCCAAGTTCTTCCCGCTCTGATAAGCGGGAAAAGAAAAAGAGAAGGAAGCGCGAGGCCGCTCCCGTCGAGCCAGCTCAAGTCCCCGCTCACAGGGTGCCGCAAGAGCCCGATCACCGGCAAGAGCGTCGGCCGGGTGTCGATCGGCGCCCCGTCAGGGCCCCTGCTCGGGCTCCTCCTCGGGCCTCTGTGCCCGCGAGGGCCCCGGCACCGGCTAGGGCGCCAGCTCCAGCAAGAGCCCCGGCCCCTGGCCGAGCTCCTGTTCCAGCAAGGGCCCCCGCTCCCGCAGGGCCCAAGCCAGGAAAATGGTGTCCCATACACCTGACCAAATGGCACGATCTCACGGAGTGTCGTACGGTCAAAGGACTCATGGAGCAGCGCCAGAGGGAGCGCGACGAGTCCCGCGGAGGAGGCGATACCGAGGTCGTCCCCAACAACGCCGAGCTCGGCTTCCAGGAGCCCGAGCATGCGGTCGCCTTCATCGACGGGGGCGCTTACTCACCCTGCTCGCGCCGTGGAATCAAGGTCATGCGGCGCGAAGTGTGCTCGGCAACCCCGAGCGAGGAGGCCACAAGACCCCTGAGGTGGTCGGATGCTCCGATCACGTTCAGCATGGCTGATCACCCCGCCAGTACTGCAGCCGTGGGACGGCTACCTCTGGTAGTGTCTCCCACTATCTGCAATGTTAAGGTCGGCAGAGTGCTGATCGACGGTGGTGCCGGCCTCAACCTCCTTTCCAAAGAGGCTTTTGAGAAGCTGCAAGTATCTTCCCGACGCCTAAAGCCGTCGCTCCCCTTCTGTGGAGTAACCCCCGGGCACTCCCTGCCCCTCGGGCAGGTTGAGTTGCCTGTCACGTTCGGGAGCCGGGACAACTTCCGCACGGAGTGCGTCCTCTTCGATGTTGCGGAGCTCCCTCTCCCCTACAACGCCATCCTCGGGCGTCCGGCGCTTGCCAAGTTTATGATGGCCGTGCATTATGCATACCTTACGGTTAAGATGCCCGGCCCCGCAGGCTCTATCTCCGTGATCGCCGACTCCGGCGGCGCCGTCTCCTGCGCTGAACAATCATACATGGCTCTGGTCTCAGCGCAGGCCGAGGTTGATGGCTCTACAGGGGGCCCGGGACCCTCTTCATCCAGACCCCGACTCGCCGCCGACACCTCTGTTCCAACGAAGGAGGTCGAGGTGGGCGAAGACGCTACCCAGGTTGTCCGTATCGGCAGCGACCTGGGCAGCAAATAGGAAAGCGCGCTCGTCGCCTTCCTCCGGGCTAACATAGACGTGTTTGCCTGGCAACCGTCCGACATGCCCGGGATCCCTAGGGAGGTGATCGAGCATCATTTGGCCGTGCGTCCGGACGCCCGCCCAGTGAAGCAGAAGGTCCGGCGGCAGGCGCCAGAGCGCCAGGAGTTTATCCGCGAGCAGGTCTGCAAGCTCCTCGACGCTGGATTCATCCGAGAAGTCCTCCACCCCGACTGGCTAGCAAACCCAGTCATCGTCCCGAAGGCCAACGGCAAGCTTCGCATGTGCGTGGACTACACCGACCTTAACAAGGCTTGTCCTAAAGATCCTTTCCCCTTACCTCGCATTGATCAAATTATAGATTCAACTGCGGGATGTGATCTTTTATGCTTCCTAGATGCAAACTCTGGGTATCACCAGATTCGCATGGCCGTGGGGGACGAGGAAAAAACTGCTTTTACTACCCCGGTGGGGACTTATTGCTACATGTCAATGCCTTTCGGCCTGCGCAATGCTGGATCCTCTTTCCAGCGCGCTATTCGTATCACTCTTAACTCGCAGGTTGGCCGCAACGTCGAGGCTTACATCGACGATCTCGTGGTCAAAACCCGAGACCGCGCCACCCTGCTCGAGGACCTTGCCGAGACTTTCAACAGTCTCCGCTCTACCCGCCTCAAGCTCAACCCGGAGAAATGTGTCTTCGGGGTGCCGGCGGGCAAGCTCCTTGGTTTCTTGGTCTCTGGCCGAGGGATCGAGGTCAATCCAGAGAAGATCCGGGCCATCGAGCAGATGCGACCCCCGGTTCGACTCAAGGAAGTCCAGCGCCTCGCCGGCTGCATGGCAGCTCTCGGGCGCTTCATCTCCAAGCTCGGGGAGCGAGGGCTCCCCCTCTTCAAGCTTCTGAAGAAATCCGGTCATTTTGACTGGACGCTGGAGGCCGAGCAGGCCTTCCGCGATTTAAAGAAGTACCTCACTTCGCCACCCGTGTTGGTGGCTCCCTCTCAAGGTGAGCCCCTGCTACTCTACGTTTCGGCCACTCCTCAGGTTGTGAGCGTAGTACTGGTGGTGGAGCGCGATGAGTGTTCGGGGCCGGGTGCTGGGTCCCAGCTCCCAGAGGCCCCCGACCACTCACTTGTCCTCGTGGCTCCCCCTGGGCAAGGGGTCGAACCCGAGCATACTGCTCTTCCCAGCCAAGGAATCGAGCCCGAGTGCCCGGCCAGCCCCGACCATACCGCCGACCCTGGGGGCTGTGGCAGCCCCCCGGGTGGGGCCACCATCCGGGCCCGCCGGGTACAGCGACCGGTGTACTTCGTCAGCGAGGTCCTCCGGGAGGCCAAGATAAGGTATCCCCAGGCGCAGAAGCTACTCTATGCCGTGCTCGTCGCCTCCCAGAAGCTGCGCCACTACTTCCAGGCGCACAAGATTTCGGTGGTTACCACTTATCCACTGGGACCCATTCTCCGGAACCGGGAGGGCACCGGGCGCGTTGTCAAATGGGCGGTCGAGCTGGCGGAGTTCGACTTACACTTCATCTGTCGCCAGGCAATCAAAAGCCAGGCACTCTCTGACTTCTTGGCAGAGTGGACGCACGTCCCCTGCGTCGTCCCAGAAGAGATCTCTACCTATCCCGGGCGCGACGCGCCCGGGTACTGGGTTATGCACTTCGATGGCTCCCTCTCGCTGAAAGGCGCAGGGTCCGGAGTGGTTCTCACCTCCCCAACGGGTGAAGAGCTCCGGTACGTCGTACAGTTGCAGTTCCGCGCATCCAACAACATGGCGGAGTATGAAGGTCTCATCGCCGGCCTCCGGGCTGCGGTGGGGCTCGGGATTCGTTGCCTCCTGGTCAAAGGGGACTCCCAACTGGTCGTCAACCAGGTATCCAAGGAGTACCAGTGCACGGATCCTCAAATGGCGGCGTACGTAGCTGCAGTCAGGAAGCTCGAGAGACACTTCGACGGCCTCGAATTGCGGTATATCTCTCGCCGCAACAATGCTCCGGCCGACGAGCTCTCTCGCCTGGCCTCCTCACGTGCGTTTGTCCCTGCCGGAGTCTTTGAAGAAAGACTCGCATGGCCTTCCGTCCTGCCTGCCGAACAGGATGAAGGGGAAACCTCGAACTCAATTCAGGGGACCCCGGCGGTGCCCTCAGTGGGAAGCCCCGTCAGGGCGCCGCCGTCCGGCGAGTGCGCTGTGCTCGCCGAATGTTCTCAAGATGCCTCGTGGATGTCTGACATCCGAGGGTACTTGAAAGAAAAGTTCCTACCCGAGGATGAGGCGTCTGCCGAAAGGGTTGCTCGGCAGTCCAAACGCTATGCCATGGTAGATGGGGATCTCTACCGACGTAGCGCAGGAGGTGTCCTCCTAAAATGCATCTCTCGGGCAGAAGGCGGCGATCTTCTCGCTGAGGTCCACGAGGGCGAGTGCGGTGGCCATTCATCGTTCCGCACGCTGGTCGGGAAAGCCTTCCGGTAAGGTTTCTACTGGCCTACAGCCCTCCAGGATGCTTCCGAGCTGGTTCGGCGCTGCAGGGCGTGCCAGTTCCATGCAAAGCAGATTCACCAGCCAGCTCAGGCTCTCCATACCATTCCCCTGTCATGGCCTTTCGCGGTCTGGGGTTTGGACATTCTGGGTCCATTCCCCCGAGCAGTCGGGGGCTATGCATACCTATATGTCGCTATCGACAAATTCACCAAGTGGCCGGAGGCGGTCCCAGTCGTCAAGGTGACCAAAAACACGGCGCTCCAGTTTATCCGCGGCATCACCAGCCGCTTCGGTGTCCCCAATCGGATCATCACCGACAACGGCACCCAGTTCACTAGTGCCTTGTTCGGGGACTATTGCGAAGATCTCGGCATCAAGCTTTGCTTCGCTTCCGTCGCTCATCCTCGGAGTAATGGGCAGGTCGAGCGCGCCAATGCGGAGATACTGAAGGGCCTCAAAACCCGGACCTATAACGTGCTCGCTAAGCACGGGAAGGGATGGGTAGACGAGCTGCCAGCCGTGCTGTGGGCCAATCGGACTACGCCAAGCCGCGCCACCGGGGAGACTCCGTTCTTCCTCGTCTATGGCGCCGAAGCAGTCCTCCCCTCCGAGCTCACTCTGGGCTCCCCTCGAGTGCATGCATACTCCGAGGGTGAGCAGGAACATCAAAGGCGCGACGACGTGGACTACCTGGAAGAGCGCCGGCGGCGTGCTGCTGTCCGGGCGGCTCGGTACCAGCAGAGTCTGCAGCGTTATCATCTGCGCCATGTCCGGGCCCGGTCTCTCGAGGTGGGGGACCTAGTTCTACGACGCATCCAGTCGCGCAAAGGAATGAATAAGTTGTCCCCTGTGTGGGAAGGTCCCTTCACCGTGATCGCGGTCCCCCGGGCAGGTTCTTTCAGGTTGGCGACGGAGGAAGGACAACCACTCCCGAATCCGTGGAACATCGAGCATCTCCGACGCTTCTACCCGTAGATGGTCGTGCTCGCGGCTCAGGTCAGCAAGGCCGGGGGTTTCTCCCCGCCCGAGCAGTCTGAAGGCTTCGCCCCGTGGGGTAAGTCGTTGTCGCCCAACCTTGTAAATATTGCACATTAAGTATTTCAATAAGCAATCGCTATGTCAAAATACTTTTTCTGGATTCCGTATGTTTAATCTGTCTGGTGAGGAGCTCGGTTGTGCGAGAAAAAGTTCGCCCTCTCTCTTTCCCCGCTGACAAAAGAATCCCGATCGGTATGCATGTGAGCAGTCGCTGCTGACTTACGTCCGCCATGGTAGGCTGTGGTGTTCGGTGTCGTGACAGGCTCCCGGGCACTACCGAGTTTCGGGGTGCTCCGGGTAATCCCATCGCTCGAGCTGCTCGAGTAGTCTGGAGCTCAGGCCCCCGGAGCGGGCTGTCGGTGCTCGGTCTGGTCTGTCATACCTGGGCACCACCAAACCATAGGACCTCTGGGTTATGCCTCTGACCGCTCTTTTCCGCCGGTTTGGGTATTCGAGAGGTCTCGGGTCGAAACCAAGAGCAGTCTATAGCAAGTACCGCACTGACAGAGCGCACCGGACAAAGAAATCCTATTTTTTCTCTTAAGTCACAGGCTGGCGATCACGAGCAGCTCGGCCGCGAGGGCTTCAATGCCCCGGTCTCTGGTCGGCTCCAGGGTCCCCGGGCGGTCCTACCACTTAGGCATGGGTGGTCGAGATCACCCGACCCTGGGAGCCTCGTATGCCTCTGGGCACTCGGGCGCTCCGTTAAAAGAATCGAGTCCCCGGGCACCCGAGCTCGGAAGCACATCCCTCCTGGATCGATGAGCCGGAAGGCCGACAGCTGTCCGGTGAGTGGTTATATTCAGACAAGTCTGCTTTAAGTAAATTTATGTCCTCGAGTCACTCTCGGGGGCTCTCGCGGTTTAATCTGTTCGGCGAGGTGGCCTCCTCGCACGCAAAACCCTGCCGCATGACTACTTTTTCCCAGAACGACAGAATGGTCTGCAGAAAAGAGTAGCGTGCTTGTGATAGCGTCTGACCGAAGCCCTTCGTGGTGGTCGTGGTGTTCGGTCCGCTTTTAAGGACCCCGAGCACTATCGAGTCCTCGGGTGCCCTGGGTAATCCTATCGCTCGAGCTACTCGGGTAGTCCGGAGCTCAGGTCTCGGGGGCGGGCTGTCAGTGCTCGGCCTGGCCCGTTTAAAGCTCGGGCACCACCGGACCGCGAGGACTCTTGGTCACATTCTCGCCCGCATGCGTCTCCCTTCTACTAACTGAGTGGTCGCAAAGTGAAAAAGTGTTCATCAGGCACGGCGTGTTCCGAGCGGGATCGATCCATCTCCCGGGCAAGGAAGTCTGTGTCTTTGTTCTTAACTTAGGCGATGCGGATTCGCGAGAGCTTGAAGGCCGACTGTGCCAGCAACAGCGATCAAGACAACTTCATCCTCGGGGACGGGAAGGTCGGGAACGGCCCGACTGAGTACTCCCCGGGACTTCGAAGTAAAACATCGGAAGAAGCATCGAACACACAGAGAAACTGGAGTTGCGAGCCCAGGGAAAAACAGCCATTTAATATTCACAGGATATTTCCAAGGCATTTTCTAAGGGTTCACTCCTACATCTACAACAAAAGAAAAGAGGCTACAAAAGATCTAGTCGGCGGCAGAGGCGTCGGCTGAATCCTCTGAGTCATCCCCGGGGACTGGCGGCGGCGGCACCTCTCGCCTGAAGCCGGCCGCCACCTCAGCGGCGGTACTCCGGACCGCTGCCCGGGCAGCCTCCCCCTCAGCCTCGACCACTCCCTCCCGCGCCGGCTCTAGTGGGAAGTTCGGGTCCCTGCTTCGGTAGCAGGCCAGGACGTGCTCGGCCACTGCATGCGCCAAGCCACGTCCCTCCCAGGCGGCGAGTTCCTGGACCGCCCAAGGCAGGGCCTCGAGGCGCTCGCAGACCTGCTGCAGCCCCAACACTTGTCGTGCGGGGCCGTCGCCCTTCGTGTCGTCGACAAGCCGTCCGAGACCACCCTTCTCCACGGCCCGTCGCATCCGCCGGAGTATGTCCTCCAGCATATGCTCGAGGTTGACCCGCAGCTGTGCCTCGAGTCCCTGGTCCCCGGCCGGACCGGAAGAACCGCCAGCCGCGGTGGGGGCGGCAGCCTGCTTCGTCTTGGCCACCATCTCGGACAAGGCGCGTTCGCGCTCAGCCAGTTCCGCCTCATGCTTCGCATTCTCCTCCGCCCTGGTGGCCGCGGTGGCCGACGCAGCAGCAGCTTCGCCCTCTCGGCGACTCAGTTCGCCTTCTCGGCGACTCAGCTCATTCTCCCGCCGGGCCAACACATCCTCCTGCTGGGCCACCGAATCCTCCCGGGCACTGAGATCCGACGCCGATAGCTCATTGTCCACTTCCCGGATGGAGACGTCCTCCTCCCAGCGCTTGAATTCTTCTCTGATCTTCCGGAGATCGTCTTCCCAGCGCTGGAGGTCGGCGCGCGTCTTCTCGGCCGCGCCCTCCCGGCGGGCCAGCTCGGCTTGCCGCTCCTCCGCAGCCTGCTCCCGGGCTGCGACTGCCACCTCCTTTTCCTGTGCCTGCCCCATCCTGGCAAGGGCCTCAGCAACTTGCTGCCTCGACGCCTCGGCCAAGCGGGCGGCGTCTTCTCGTTCCCGCACGGCCTCTGCCCGCGCGGTCTTCAGAGTTTCTCGTTCCCGCGCGGCTTCCGCGCGGATGTCTTCTAGGAGCTTCCGCACGGGCCTCCTCCTGGGCGCCCGCCAGCTGCGCCTTCTCCAGTGCCAGGCGGGCGCGCTCGGCCTCGAGCTCCCCCTCCTTGGCGTTCACCACTGCGCCCAGCCACCCAACCGCTACTTGGACACCTTCAATGGCGGCCAGGAAAGGATCGGCGGGCTGACCGGGCACCGGTGGGGCCCAGGCTTCTCCGCAGAGTGCCTCCAGGGGGGCCGAGCTCTCCGCAGGGCCTTGCACCGCCATCCGCCCCGGGCTCTGCCTGCCCGGGGTAGGCTCCGCCGGAGCCAAGGTCTCGGACGGCGGCCGTATTCCCGCATCGGCCGCCCTGTCCACCGGCCCCTGCAGAACATCCACCTCCACCGTTATCCGCCCCGGGCTCTCCGCGCCCGGGGTAGGTTCCGCCGGCGCCCTTCTCTTGGCCGCCGCCTCCGCCTCTCTTCCAGGGGCCGCCACGTCAATTGGCGCCTCCGCCGTTCCTATGCCGGCCTTCGTCGGCGTAGTGGGCGGGCTCGGCTCTGGCCCCGGCGCCTGTTCTCTCTCCGTCGCAGCAACGCCTGCGGCCGGCCTACGGGAGACAAGTGAAAATTGTCAAAACTTAGTTCGGGCCGAAAATGCCCATGGAAAAGCAAGAAAGAAGACTCACCGATACCGCCATTTGGCCGCTGGGAGCCTGATGTCCGGGTCCGGCGCCGTCGGTCCGGACTCCTCCCGCCGCCTCTTCCGCTGGGGGCTCGGCTGAGCCACTACGCGGGCCACGGGCGCCGTCGTGCGGGCCTCGGGTGCCGCCGCACGGGTCTCGGTCTCCGCCGTGCAGGTCGCGGGCGCCGATGCAGGCCCCATCCGCACCAGGCGCGGCTCCAGCACCGGAAATGCCGCCGCTGCCGTCGGCGACGGCGGAGAATCCGGCACTAGGATCAAGGCCCGGGGACGCTTTCCCCGATCTCCCGGCGCCAACTCCTCAACAACTTCAGTGGCACCCTCCTCTCTGGCACGGCGGCTGCCGCCTGCGGCGACCCCTTCGCCAGCCTGCGCCGAACTACCAGCAACCTCATCGCCAAGTAGTTCCTCCAGCCCGGGGAGTTCGGAGGCCTCAGGACTCCGGCTTCTTGGCCGGTCCACGGGCCCCTGGGCATCGAACTCCGGCAACCCCGCCATAATGGCCACCCGGCTGGGGTTGGCGCAGAGCGCCATCTCCGGCCATGGGAGCTCCGTCCGGCTCATGTCCTCCGTTCCGGTGATCACTCGGGTCATCCCCCGTAGCTCCGCCTGCCCCAGATCCCAGCTCGCGCCAATCTGGGTCCTGGTGATGTCCTCCGGCCCGGTGTAGAACCAGCTTGGCCGGGCCCGCTCTCGCAAGGGCGCCAACCGACGGCGCAGAAAGTCCACAACCACCATGACTGAGGTCAGCCCGCCCTCGCGCAGTTCCAGAATGCGCTCCAGCACCGGCTTCAGTCTCGCATCTTCTGGTGGCGGCGCCTCCCACGTTGATCGCCGAGGTTCCGCCGCCTTCTCTGGCAATTCGAGGCGCTCGTGGGGGTCGATGTCGACGAAGAACCAGTCCCGTCGCCATTCCTCCCACTTGCTGCGCATCACCTGGGGAATGTAATGGTCCCCCAGGCCTTCCCGGAGCCGAAGGTTGCAGCACCCCGCGACGTCCGCCGTGGAGTGCCCCCTCTTCTTCCCCACCGGCCGAAGGATGAAGAAGTGGCGAAGCAGCGTCGCCGACGGCATCACCCCCACGAACATTTCGCAGAGATGCGCGAAGACCGCCAATGCCACGACGGAATTGGGGCTTAGGTGCACCATTTGAATGCCGTACGTCTCCAGCACTTGCAGAAAGAAGGCGGAGAACGGCGGCACTAGCCCCGCTGCCATGAAGGAGGTGAAGAGGACGGTCCGCCCAGGGACGGTCTTCGCCGGCGTCAGAGTCGCCGGCCTCACCGCCACAGCACCCTCCTGACCCTCCGGCACCAGCAGCTTCCTAATCTTGTCCGCCGCCTCCTCGTTCCTCAGACGAGACTCCGGCAAAATGCTGTCCGAAGTCTTGTCCCGGCGACCTCCTCCAACCCTCGTCATCTCGACAGGATGGAAGGTGTTTTTTGGTGGTGAAGGAAGAAAGAAGGAAGAATGCTCCGGTTGCCTGAGAATCCCCTAAAGGCTTCGGAGCACGAAGAAGGCAAGAGCACAAGTGAAGAGAGCATAAAAAGGGGAACGGACCGATCCGTTCCCCCTTTTATATCTCAAAATTCGAAAACTGCCGCCCGAACGGTTCGCTCGGCGAAGCGTCGCCTCGATCGGCGCAAACTGCCAGGCGAATCTCCCGCCGATCGTGCGATGTCAGCAGTTGCCAGGCGTATTTTCCTTGATCTGCGCGGCGACCGCGCGTGCCGCCCGTATGGTTATCATACCCTTCGGAAGTTGTGTGGACACGCGTCCACTCATTTTCCCGTTGGAACGTACTTGAGGTCTAGGTCCGCAAGGGCCACCTCTCGAAAGCTTGCCACATGGCGTCCGCGCCAGCCTTGGCCTCGGTCGCGACGAAGGGCCCATTCGCAGTCTCCGTCCCGTCGGCTACCAACGGGCCCGGGGGCTACTGTCGGTGTATTCAGAACCAGGGGTCCCTAAGTCCCGATACCAGGCCGGCCATCTACCACATGTCACCACCCTGCAAGGTAAGAAGAAGCTAAGTCCCGGGAGAAGGTGCTCGGGGCCGCCGCCTCTGGTTCCCGAGCACCCTAGTTCCCCGATGATCCGCAGAGCCCAAATACCAAGAAGGAAGTGCTCGGGAGAGAGTACTCGGGGCTGCACATGGCAGCCCCCGAGGACTCGGTGCCCCGAAGGTCCCACCGAAGTGCTCGGGAGAGAGTGCTCGGGGCTGCACGTGGCAGCCCCCGAGGACTCGGTGCCCCGAAGGTCCCACCGAAGTGCTCGGGAGAGAGTGCTCGGGGCTGCACGTGGCAGCCCCCGAGGACTCGGTGCCCCGAAGGTCCCACCGAAGTGCTCGGGAGAGAGTGCTCGGGGATGCACGTGGCAGCCCCCGAGGACTCGGTGCCCCGAAGGTCCCACCGAAGTGCTCGGGAGAGAGTGCTCGGGGCTGCACGTGGCAGCCCCCGAGGACTCGGTGCCCCGAAGGTCCCACCGAAGTGCTCGGGAGAGAGTGCTCGGGGCTGCACGTGGCAGCCCCCGAGGACTCGGTTCCCCGAAGGTCTCACTCAAGTGCTCGGGGGAGAGTGCTCGGGGCTGCACGTGGCAGCCCCCGAGGACTCGGTTCCCCGAAGGTTCGCGCAAGATCATTCGACGACCCGAAGGGTCCCGTCGTCAGGGTGTCATCCAGTCAAAGGCCCAATGCCGCATTTAATAGGCACGCGCGGCCTGACATCCTGACATTCTCAGCTGCCCACGCCCCAGTGTCAGACCCTGCCATGCACTGGCGGGAGGGGGGGGGGCGTGGGTCCATTAAATGCACGGGTCCCGTCCCGTTTCATCCAGGTGCCTCGGGATAACGTTGCCAAGATCGAAGTGCTCCATCTGCCACCCTGCCATGGCGGAAGAACAAGACAGGGTGGGCGCCCCGGACACATCTGAGGCTGCCCGATGGGCCCCCTTTATGGCACCCGAGGGCTTCCACAGTGGCAGGTGGTCGGATGCGCGTCACATTTCTCCACCGCCCCTGTCACTTCGTCGAGATGAAATGATTACGCCTTTCTCCGTGGCACCTTGGCATTCGCATCCCCTCTTTCCCATTCAGGATATGTTGAGGTCGGCGCGCCTATAAAAGGAAAGGATGGAGAACACTAAAAAAGAGAGGACCCCCCGACGAACAAGACCAAAGAAACCGAAAGTGTGTGAAGAAGAGGACGCAGACGCTCGAACCAGCTCAAGCCAAGCTAGAACACGAGAGCCTCAAGCTCTTTGTAAACGGCTCTCCCCTTAGAACCAGATACATCCTTGAAGAATTCCCTTCAAGGATAAATATAGCGCTCACACAGGAGTAGGGTGTTACGCCTCCGTGCGGCCCGAACCTGTCTAAACCCCGGTGTACCCATCTTTTCCTCGCATTAGGGCAATCATCTCCCGCCAGCCATCGCATTTGTTTCCGTTCCCGCTTATTTCCCAAACAAGCTTTTCCAGGATCATCCCCCCGGCCGAATCTCTAAAAAGGGGTCTCTCGGGATCCCTGCGACAGGAGTTCACCCTCCGACAGTAGCCAAGCAACATGTTGTCACCAATCCGCACTCCAATCAACATTCCACTGACATTCTTTCCCTCGCAGTGTTTCCGATGAAAAATCTTTGAGCATTGCAGTCTAAAGATAATGGGAGCAATGAGAGATTACCATTGACAAGATTGACAAGAATGCCTAGATAGGAGATATGCAAAGCCAATCACTACAACAGAACTGGTAATCCATGCCAGGTCATCGGTGCCGGTTAGGTTAGAACCGGCACTGATGCGATTATCATTACCGGTTCGTAAGAAAATCAATATCAGTGTCAATTTTAAAAAACAATTGACACTGATAAGTTATTATCAGTGTCAGTTCATACCAAAAACCGGCATTAATACTATTAGTACTAATTTTTAATTTGAACCGGCACTGCTGAGAGAGGCATACCCAAAATTTTCATTGAATCGCTTTCTGGCTCATCTCACGTCCGCGGCTCGGCTCTCTCCACCTTATGTCCTGCACGTTCGATCCATGCCCTCTCTCCCTCACCTCCTCTCTCTCTCTCCACCTTATCTCTTCCCCTGCCACCATCCTACTCCTCCTCCCCCACTAGCCTCCTCCTCCTACTCCACCATCATCTCTCTCTCTCTCTCTCTCTCTCTCTCTCTCTCTCTCTCTCTCTCTCTCTCTCGCCCCCTCATCCCCTTACCGGCCTCCCCTCCTCCCAACCTCCCCCATCAGCCAGTAACTCCGCTCCTTGTGAGATCCACAGCGGAGCCGGCGTGGATCTTGCTAGGGTTGGATATCCATGGCGGAATCCACGGTGGTGAGCGGCGGGGATCCACGGCGAGATCCACGGTGGTGAGCGGTGGGATCCACGGAGATCCTTTGTGCCCCGCAGTTTCTGTGGCGGCAATGGCCTTCGTGCCTCGCGGTTTCTATTGCGGCGGCCTTCGTGCTGTGTGGTTTTTTTATGCAGGACGGAGCAAGGCTCCACCGACGAGGCCAGTGACCGTGACGGCGGCGCCAGATGAGCCAGCTCGTTTACTCTTTCTTTTTTCTCCCGAGAACTACTTTCAGTGCCAACCAATCACTGCCGACTGGAAAACTGGTACTGAAGAGCCCTTTTGAGCCAGCACTAAATGACCTTTCTATTGTAGTGAATACACCGTCCTTTGTGAAGACTGTGTAAGAAAATTACAGTAGGCACCTTCTCGAATGTGGGAATTTCGTGCTAGTACCACAGGGATTGCATTGTTTTGTGCAATTTCAGGATTAATTACTGCAAAGATCACTTTGCCCCATACATGCCAAAATTATGAATATGGATCTTGAGGTTCCTGTGTGCCGTCCATAGCCTTCTCATGTACGAGAAGTGAAAAGGCAACATTTGTCGTAGTGGAGAGGATGCATATGAGGATTTACAAGTCCACACTTTTTGTTCCCTGTGGAAGAGTGAAGGGGGCATGATCTGGCCTAGAAAGTGGGATAAAGATGTTGGATCTTGGGTATGGTACCTTGTGATGGCAAGAACATGATACGACTCCTCCTCCTATGGCCAGCACCAGAAAAGCTTTCTTCTTGAGCGAATGTACCATCCATCCATCCATCCATTGATTGATTTTTTTAATTTCACTGGGTTAATTATTTGATGAAGCATAACAAGGTGGAATTCAGCGAAAATCTTCCATATGACTACTGAATTGTTTGCCTTATGTGTGGGTGCCGGATAGTTGCTACTACATGTAACAAGCCAAAACCATATAGTAAATGTATATCTGAGAAACAAGATACACAAATCGTCAATTTGTAACAGATAGAACCAGAGCATTAGGTGTCATGATGTGAAAATCTGTAGAACTTGGTTTGATGAGAGATTTTGGATTAGAGTTCATAAAAGACACAATTCTCGTGATGTTTATTGTAACTATTAGATTATTTCTCTTAATGAGAGGGGGCGCATGAATCACGGTGCATGTGAGAATAGATTAAGCACTTTGGATACAACCGACTGGAGACGGCAGAATATGCTATTATAGGATTCAAAGTTGAGGCACCTTTCCATCAGAAAAGTACAAGCACCAATTAGTTCATAAGACTTTTGTAAACATAAGGTTAACATCAATCAATTGAACTAAATAAAGTAGAACAAGATGGATAACTCTAAGATAATTATGAGGTATAGATTATGGATGGCACATCAACTGGTGAGTCGAATGTGCTTGATGTTTCCAACTTGCCAAAATGTTGAGTTACAACCTTACTTTTCTTTTTTCTGTAAAGGTCATCTTCAAATTTTGATCTCTCTTCCAATGTGAGGCTCTAGTGGCAAAAGGCATGTTTGCCACTGACTTCCGTTCTTCCATTGGAGGCTAAAAAACCACCATTGTCTACACGAATGGGAAAATGTTTCTCTCCCCATTCACAGCCAGTGGGGTTTTTTTAATCGAAGAATAATGTTTCTGGTGTTTCGAAACCTCTTATAACATAAGATATGGAACGTGTCAGGGGTGGAGACAGGGGGCGCCCAGGGCCAACCCCCCATGCATGTATTAGGCCCCTTCTTATGCATCTATTAACAATGTCAAAATTGTATATGTTCTCCTCAAGAAAATAAACTAATAATCTGACTTCTAGAACTAATCAGTGGACTGATATTGTTTTACATTATGCATGAATGTAAACTTTGGTTGTCTGCTAGTCGACCTATGTGCTCGATTTCTAACTGTATCATTATACTTTTTCTTGGTAACAACTTTTTAACCGCAGAATCAGACATGCTATTATGAACAAGAATAAAGATATTTTAAACTAATCAGGGAAAATATATTCAGCTCAACACCTATATTTTGCTCTTTTAAAACCAATTCAAATTTATCTCTCTTCAGTCCCTCTTATCGGCCAATCCTGGCTCCTCCCCTGTATGGTGTATATATCTCCGTGTGATGTGTGCACTTGGAAAGAGTTGGAAAAAGCAGTGAAAAGCATATGCTGACTATCTCAAAGCAGCCTCCGGTATCATGTTACCCTGTTGAGACTGTGAAATCATCCTACCTCATCCATTTTCCTGTGCATTACTCCCTCTCCATTCGTTTCACTTGTATTTTTAGAAAACGAGAGGCCAGAAGGTCTCAAATACAAACTTTTGAACATTAATTTTTCTAGTTACATGTTAGAAAAATTGTCAATAAAATATAATGATGTGAATGTGCTTTTGTTGATGAATATCTGTGATCATCTAATTACTAATTTTGTATATTATAGTCCCAATTTTGAAACATTTATGGGCACCTTTTGGACGATATCTATTTGGGAATAAATGCCGTACCCTTATTCATTTTTTTAAAATTCTCTAGGTCAATGAAAACATAAATTGTCTTTAAGTATCACGCCTTTCGCTGCCAAGGACTTTTCTGCATTAGTTCTCACTAAATAACAATTTTCCTGTTGAGGAAAATACAGAATGATAGACAGTGACAAGTAAACTCTTTGCAGAAACCCTCCTTCTGAACATCCTTCTCTATGATGCATCATCTGTGATTAAACAAGAGAAATAAAAACCATGCTCATTCTTTTCCACTGTTGTTTTCTCTGGGTGAATGTGAATGACATTCCAGGGCAATTGACGCCTTGAGCTTAAGGCCAAAGTTTCTGCTCCTAAATCTTCTCAACTAGTCATGATCTTGTTATCTAGCTAAGACAACTTCTTGCATAGGCTCTAATTATTGGGCAAGAAAAAAAATATAAGTATCAACCACTTTGCAGTGATTTATATTCCTAGGAGCCAATGATTAATAACGACGATTTCTTGATTTTGGAATTTTGAAATACCGGGGGAATAAAGGTGGTGTCGATTTGATCTATCTTGGAGCAGTGCTATGCATACTAATTTTCGCATATGATGTTTGTGCTTAATGCAAATAGAAGGTAAAACTCAAGGAGGAGAGATCGAATCAACGGAGCCATTCGAGGGTGCAGATCGGCTGTTTGCATAAACTTCTCACAAGTTTGTTACCCGTGATGCTGCATGTTCTCTTTGGTCCCCCACTTGAGCTCTCCGAAGTTGGTTGCAGGCAGATTTCTCCTACACCTGGCATGTGCTCCCGGTGGTCGATTTCTCCTACACCTGGCATCCTACCTATTTGAAAAAAAGGAGATCGATCGAAAGATTATCATTTCAGCATTGATTAGTGATAAGTTGGTTTAAACATTGCTTGCAGAATTTAAGTCTGAAGAGGACCTTTTCTTGTCAACATTGATGAACAAAATGAATGCACGCCAAAGTGGTTGAAAGATCCCTTAGCCATATATAACCATCGACAAAATCTGCGACACTGAAATATATCTCATTTCTTTTTATAATTGCATCGCCAATTCACTACGTGAAAAAAGCTTAAAAATAACGGGTCATAATCGTCAGAGGTGATGGTCCCGTACCCGTCACCCCGAACGTGTCACTGATGACCAGTCATAAGTGACAGGTAAGGACTCGTCACCAATTATGATTTGATGAACTTTTTTTTTCATGTTTTTATAAATGAAAAAAGTCTAAAAAAATATTTTTTTACCCGTTATCGTCATCGGCCACAACTACGAC
Organism: Phragmites australis; assembly: GCF_958298935.1. Classification (NCBI taxonomy): domain Eukaryota; kingdom Viridiplantae; phylum Streptophyta; class Magnoliopsida; order Poales; family Poaceae; genus Phragmites; species Phragmites australis. Next base: position 12,112,399 of record NC_084944.1, on the reverse strand, counting down.
CCGTCATTTTTAACATAAGTGACGGGTCATATTATGACCCGTCACTAATTTCGTGTCTTATTTATCTATTTTTTACATAGTAATTTTACCACGTTGTACTTAAAAAGCAAATCAGCACTTCAAGAAATTTCAGCATTCCTTGGCTTCTAGAACTACTAAAAACTAAGTGTTGAAATGTCTCTATGAATAATCAAATACCTCCTGTATGATACATTAGGCCACTGATACAGAAGTCAAATAATTGGAATTAGGGATCAATTCGAGAATAAAATAGAGCTACGATATGAAGGAACTTGACAACTTCACACACAAGCTTTTATTCCTATCCATGTGAGCTGTACCATTAGTCCACACATGTTCTTAGAAAAGCTGTAACTCGCCTTAGTGAAGCTACAGCCCACGTTCACAAGTCTCCCAGAGAAAGATTTTTATTGCCATTCCATGGACCATGTGTACCGAGAGTACCTACACATAAATCCCTTTAGTTCAAGTCGCAACGGGATACTACCTCCTTTCTGCTTTACCTGACATAATAGAAATCACTTATATACACTATATATTTTATTAGATTTATTACTTCTTCATTAAATTATTTCATGTATTACGCTTTCAATAGTTTTCTAATATATAATAACTACCTATAAAGTGTACGCATTATATAGACAATGCCAATGCCTCACATATTAGTTTGTGGCTGCACCAATCCCGCTTCCAGCATGCAATCTGCCATTACATATTTACATTTGACTCAGGTTCCCATTCTTTTAAGAGTTTTTGTGGATTACTTTTTGAGCTAACAGCAGATCAGTGCGCAATTGACAATCTCCGCGGATTAATAAGCACATCTTCGCGCTAATTATGTTGATCCATAGCGACAAAACATGAAGTGGTGCGCCCCCAATGAGTCAGGTTAAACAGAGAGTGTTGTGTGGTGCACACTCTGCAGGCATTACCAGTGTGCTGCACTATCGTTCGGTCCTTCGGATTTGTGACTACCCAGGCAACATGGTCTCACCAATACACCTGCATCCATCTGCCCTTCATCGCCTTTCAGCTGAGGAGTACTCCTTGGGCATTGCATTATTATGCACACTGTTTCTGTTGTACCTGAAGATAAGGGACCAACGAGCAATGTGAAATTTGCATTGCCGTGCTACAAGAGTGAAAAAGCAATGTGAAGTCCATAGCCTTCTCAAGTACCAAGAGTGAAAAAGCAACAATTGTCCTAGCGGAGGTCATGCACATGAGTGAGCATTTACAAGTGCATTTTTAGTTCGCTGTGGAAGAGTGGAGGAAGGCCTGATCTGGCTTGGAAAGTCGGATAAAGATGTTGGATCTCAGATCTTGGATATGCTATCATGTGATGGCCAGCAATGGCATGATTCCTGCTCCTATGGCCGGCACTCAAGGAAAATGTTTCTTCTATAGCTAATGGACCGTTCATTAATTGATCTTTCTGATTCTCATGGATTGATTATTTAATTGGGCATAAAATCAGCTAAAACCTTCTGCTTATACTAGTAAGCGTGAACGTGAAATCCAGATGTCTAATGAAGAGCGATAGTAATAGTATGAGTACTAAAATATTTTTACAAACCGTGTACAAAAGTCTTCCTGTGAACATGTAACCTAGAACTACGTTAGCCCCTAATTGTTTAGCACAAACGACGTTAATTTCCTATACCATCGGTTTGTAAAAAGATTTTAGTACTCATACTATTACTTTCTAACAAAATGAGTACGGAAATGTTGCAAAGCGAGCCAAATAGTTGAATGGGTGAAGCACATGAACTGGCTGTAACTAGCACCGGACGAAAAGCTTGAAGCTCGCGAGCTAGCTTACCTCGTGTTTACTCAGCTCGACTCATTCCAAAATTTAACGAGCTAAGCCATAGTTTTAACTCATTTAGATAAAATATATACCAAATGAGCTAGGAGGTAGCCCATATAACATTATGCACAAAGATGACCAAATGAGCTAATCGGATCGACCCGGCACGGGTCCAGCTCGGCACGGCCCGAAAATGACATGGCCCGATAGACCCATTTACTGTCGTCGGCCCACAGCACAACCCAGCTCTCACCATACCGGCACGGTCGGCACGATGGGCCCGATCGGCACGACGGGCCTGGCCGGCACGGCGGAAGCACGTTTGGCCCGCCAGCACTCCGAAAATAGGAAAAAAATCAAAAATAATAGCTAAAAATTTCAAAAAATCAATAAAAATATAGAAAATAAATACATAAGAGCTTTATTGATTGGTTGTCTCGTTAAAAATCTTTCTACTAGAAGGAAAAAAGAGTACAACCTATGATTATACTCTGAAAATTACATGATTTCGTTAGAAACCCCAGAATTTTACTTGCAATATTTAATATGCTTCCTCAAGTGTCCCGTTCCATTTGGAGATCTGGCACCTAATTTATTGCTGCATATATTACACTTAGCAAATTTTACATGTTCCTCGTTAATTTCTCTAAAGACCTTTTCAAAATGTTACCACACCCATGACCATGCACGCGAGTTCTCGGCGTCTTGATCCACGAATTAAAATATGGAATTGATTTCTTGATATGAAGTGGCTACTGGCTACTTGGCTAGCAACTAGGAAAAGAGAGATGGGTGGCCGATGAGATCACATGGAGTTTGAGATGGTATTTATAGGCCAAGATGAGAGGAGAGGTGGGTGGGGTGGGGCCGGGGGGTTATTTAAAAAAATAAAGAAAAAATATGAATAAAATAAAAAAAACTTAAAAATAATAGGGACACATGATTAATTCTAAAAATGAGTTATATTGATAGATTGCCTCATTAAAAACCTTTCTAGCAAAGAAAAAAAGAGTACAACCTAGCTCAGAAAATTTGAAATTACACGTTCTCATCAACATCTAGATACAAATTTTGGAATGATTCTTCAAGCTTAGTGTTTTCTGCAGTGTGTTGCATTCGTGCTTCAGCTTGTTCCCAATCCTTTACTATGGTGACTATTTCAACCATCTCACTTGGTAGATTTGTTCTTCTCTCTTCGATTATCCTTCTAATAAGACTGAAGGCAGCCTCAGAAGAATCTGTAGATATAGGAACCGTTAACAAATCTCGCGCTAACAGTGAAAGCACTGGATAATTCATCTTGTGCTCATACCACCATTGCAGTATGTTGAAGTTTTCTTGTTCATGGCTGATAACGTCACTATCAATGAAGGTAGTTAGCTCCCCTCCGGATGTTGGAATTCCGGTGCTTGTAAACGATCGTGACGAAGAGTCTGAACTTCTTGATGAAGAACCTACACCAAATATTTTCCCCACGTTGTCATCTTCTTACTTGTTGTGGGTGCTAGCGGAGGTCGTTGCAGGCGAACTCCTCCATACTTTGTTTCATATTTACTATAAATTTTGAATAACTTAGAACGAACATTAGTATAATAATTAGAATAATCGTGATCAAGAGCATCACCTAGAATTGCGAGAACTCTACAGAAAGCTGCAATTTTAGCTCTAGGATCTAAAATAAAATCAAAGCTGTACAACAAAGGAATTTCTTTTTAATATTTTAAGAATTTAGATTTCATAGGAACTACACAATCTCGTAGAAGATTGTTATTTTCATAGTTGTTTAAATGAGTAGCAATTTCAACAATATTATGCACTACTAAGCAAGATGTTGGATAATAAACTCCTGATAAACTCACAGTTGAATCATAAATTTTTTTAAGAAATTCCAGTATCCTTTCAGCAACATACCAATGCGCTTACTGATGGTAATGTGTATGAATAAACACACCAAATATACTCTTATATGGTATAATATTTTTAAGCATCAAGAAAGTAGAGTTCCATCTCACCGGCATGTCTAGAGCAAACTTACATGGACACACACCCATTGCAACACAATACTGTTTATATATTGCAATTCGTTGGTTAGAGGAGTTCACAAAAGATATTGCAGTACGAAAATCGTCTAGGTATTGCGACAACCTCTTCAAACCGGATTTTACTATAAGATTAATAATATGACAAGCACAACGTTGATGTAACAAGAAAGATTCAGCATAGGTACTAAATAACGGAGTAAGAATATCCATTACTCTAGAATTTGCACCGGCATTATCTAAAGTGATAGAAAATATTTTATTAGTGAGACCAAAGTCTGCAACTACTTAAGATATTTTTTCAGCAATATTTTCACCGGTATGCGCGTTGTCAATCAAACGAAAATCTATTATTCTCTTTTCTAATTCCCAATCATTATTAACAAAATGAGCAACCACACTAAGATAATCCTCTCTAGCCCTACCTGCCCATATGTCCGAAGTCAAAGCAACTGAAAATATATATGTTTGCAACATTTCTTTAAGCTTGCTACGACACGTATTGTAGTATTTTACCATATCCCTACTAGTTGTCTGTCTAGAAACATGCGTGAACTTAGGATTATGAACTTGCTTAATTTAATCTTCAAATGAAGTAGACTCACTGATATTGAGTGGTAGATCCGCTCTTGCAATGAAGCGACATAGCTCTTTTCGAGCATTGGTAGAGTCGTACTCCCAATGACGAACAGAGCCGTCGTGGTTGTACTGCAACACCGTTTGCTTCATGGCTGCTCCGCTCTTTCGCTTGCAACTTGTGGCGTGCCTTTTCAAGTGCCCCGTTCCACCCGAGGGCTTTGTAGATAATTCATATTTGCAAATATAACACCTAACATACCTGACACTTACCGCATCTTTCTCTTTGTAGAACTTTTCAAAGTCTTGCCAAACTTCAGAAGTACCAGCTCTTGATCTTTTAGACCCGGTGCTTGCTAATGTGTGCGCACTTATAGAGCCTGACGATGGAATTGCTGCTACATCACTGCATGTGAACCAACCAGAGGTTCACCGTCGGGTCCATCATCACCTGCAACACTGGTATCAAAGGAGCCGTAGTCCTCTGTGAGTTCTTGGAGAAAAAAATCATGATCTATGGATGTATCATGATCACCGGCATCCATGATCAATGTCGAATGACACTACAAAAATTGTAAATATTCAGAGTTAGAAATAATCAAGTAATAAAACTAATAATAAAATAAGACTCAACAACGATGCAAAAAAAATCACCAAGATTTCTTCAACTTCAAGACAACAAGTCAGCAGGATGAAGGTTTTGGAATTGCTCGGATTTTTTTGCAACAATTCAAACTAATTTTGCCAAATTATTGCTAATTCTCAAGAACTTTGAGACAAGAATGAGAGAAGGAAATAAGAGAGAAAATGGTGTTGCTAGTGTGGAATGGAAGGGTAGGGTGCTCCTCTATTTATAGGTGAAAAATGGTGATTTTTGCATTTTTTTTGAATTTTTGGAGCTCAAATGGTCACAAAACGGCTATAAAATTCAAGAATATCGGATTAACGGGTTAAACGGGCCGAATCGTGGGCCGCCGCGTGCCGAGCCGGTGCGATGGGCCGTGCCGTGCCGTGCCGGGCCGGCTATCACGTGCCTGGGCCGTGCTGGCCCGCCGTGCCGCACGCTCGGCCCAGGCACGGCCTGTGGCCTCGTGCCGTGCCAGCCCAGCCCATCTCGATTCGAGCCGTGCCGTGCTTGGGCCGTGCCTACAGTGCCGTGCCTCGGGCTGGCCCAGTAGGTACGACCCATTTAGACATCTTTAATTGTGCAGTCCAGTAGCTCATTTGCATAACCAAATATATACCACCCACTCCTAGGAACTCTAACGCAGCATCTCATTTCTATTCTTCCACAGCCGCCACAGTCGGTGTTCGAAGGATATGGGCTCGACCGCTTGAGGCATGGACGTGAGGGCTGCGAGGCCCAGATGCTGAGCCGCCAGTTGCCGATGACTCGGTAAACGGTGAATCGGCAATGCCATCCTCCGTCCATAGCAGTCCTCAGGCCCTCGTCCACAACATCCATACCATCGGCCACCCAGATCCCTATCCATCTTGGTTGCTTGGCATCATCACAGATCTCTGTTCACATCACCAATAGTCCTCCGACAACTAGGCCACATCATCCTCCATCATGAGGTACACTTTAACCCTTTTCATCCCTTCTCCCGTGCTAGTCTTGCTAGATCTAGCGCAACTGTTGTACTAATTTGAGATGCACATGGCTGTAGAAAATTGTGACCCTGGCTACTAGTTCGTCGCAAGCTGCAGCAACACCAACACCTAACCAAGTTCAAGTTGAAGCTGCAGTTGCTAGTCGTTTTACTGTCATGGATTAGAACTTATAGTTTGATGCAATCAATTCTGTATGAATCAAATTCTGAACACTCATATACATGTATGAATATGAACATATGATGTATGTATGCGTACCGAGATTATTGACTTGCAGAATGATAAGTCTATTATAGAGAAAGAAGCAAAGAAGCATGAGTGAATTGTCATTAACCGGCTCACAAGCCAAACGAGTTAGCTCGAGTTTTTAACGTGTCAAGCCGAGCTAGTATTTTTACTCATTATATTAATGAGCTGAGCCAGCTCTAAACGAGCTAGAACGAGCCGAGTCGAGTTAAGCTGGCTTCTTATCCAGCCCTAGCTGTAACAACTCGTACATGTAGATTTTTATATTGGTGCTTATTTACGTAAACATACATTTTGTAAAGAAGACTAAATGGATACTCAATTTATGACAGATTGAACCAGAGCACGTGGGATGAGGTGAAGATCTATGGTCAAAAATTATTCTCATGGTGCGTGTAATAACTGTTAGCCTCCCTGCCAGAAAAAAAAACTGTTAGATCATGTTCCGTCATGTGAATGGACACATGAATCATGACGCACGATAAATAGGTGAAAGCACTTTGGGCAAAACCAGCCGGAGATGGCAGAGAATGGCAGAATAGGATTCAAAGTAGAGGCATCTTTCCTTCAAAAGTACAAGCTCTATTAGTTCATAAGTTTTTTTCTGTAAAAATAAGGTTAATATAAATCAATTCGAACTCGATAAAGAAGCACTACATGGATAACACTAAGATATTACGAGGTATAGAATATGGATGGCACATCAATTGGTGAGTTGAATACGCTTGACGTTGACAAAAATGCTGAGGAGGCTCAAGCCCCCCTATTGGCTAGAAAGAAAGAGGTGGAGAAAGAAGAATAAAGAAGAGGGAGATAAGGTAGAGGAGCAGAGCTCATCCCCTACACTTTGCCCCTACATCACTGACTTCCATTCTTCCACTACAGGCTGATAGAAACCACCATTGTCGACACGCATGAAAAAAGGTTTCCCAACCCATTCATAGCCAGTGGAGAGTTGTTTTTTTTACTTTTTTCTGCTGCAAGAATAACGCGCGCGCGTTTCTCGTGATTCCAAACCTCTTATAAATACCGCGTGTATATATATGCCCATGTGATGTGTGCACATGGAAAAGTAGGAAGAGCATAGACTATCTTAAAGCAGCCTGTGATATCATCTTTTACCTTGTTGAGGCTGTGAAATCATCCTACGTCATTTGCTTTCTTGTAAATTACTCCTCCATGTCTTTCACTTGTCATTTTAGACGAGAGTCTAGGTGGTACCAAATACAAACTTTTGAACATTTTTTTTCTAATTATGTGTTAGAAAAATTGTTGAAAACTATAATATGACAATCTAATTTCAGTACTTTTATACATTATGTTCAGAATTATGAAAGATTGATGCCCACCTTTTTTAGGATGATATCTATTTGGGAACAAATGCCACACACTTTTTCATTTTTTTTAAAAATAAATCTTTTTTTCTAGGTGAAAAAGCATAACTGTAAGAGCGTTGTCTTTAGGTATCACACCTTTCGCTACAATGGATATTTCCTGCATTAATTCTCACTAAACACCGATTTTCCTTTAGAAGAAAATATTGAATGATAGAAAAAAAATGATTGCAGAAACCTCATTCCGATCTTCCTTCTCTATGATCCATCATCGTCGGAGATAAAACATGAGAAACAGAACAAAGTTCTTTCTTTTCTGCAGTTACATTTTCTATGTGTGATTGTGAATTGCATTCCATGGCAATTCGTGCCTTGATCTTAAAAGCTAAAGATTCCACTCCCAAATCTTCTCAACTAATCAGGGCTTTGTTTCCACTAGCTGATTCCTTACTCAACCTAGAGTCTCAGACTAGTACTCTTCTGATCTTCTTCCTTCCTTTTCCCCTGCTCAACAGCAGCCAATAACAAATTAATAGGCAGACAAGCTTCCAATCATATCCAATCGGTGCCTGAAAAGTCTCTCCTTCCCCATGATGAATGAGTTCATGGCCTAGCACTGATACAAAAGTGGCAAGTTATGTGAGCTACATATTGTAGGCAGGCCTCACTTAGATTTACTCACCCTTGATGTGGAAGCAACAGTTGGATTGGATCTCATCAAGGGCAGCCAAGGAAGCATAAACCGGCCATTTATTCGCTCCATTAGGTATATGCCTGTAACCAAGCAATGTTTGATTAAGCATGCAAGGTTGGACCAGCAGAACAAGCCATCTTTGATTTCTTTCACCCCTTTAGATTAACCTTTCATCACCATGAGCTCACATGACTTGTTGGTCACTGCATCTTAAACATAGCTGTGCATGGCTTGTAGGTCAAAAGGCCTTAAGCATTTACTCTCTTTTTTTTTCAGATATGGAATAAAAATCACGATCTCTGCATCCGTAGATGCACATAGCCAACTCAAGCATTTTTTTTGTCCCGGGATATGGTCTGTTAAGCCTGACCTCAGTGCTGCAGTTTTGACAGTTGATGGTGGTCTCGGAAAAGCAAGCAAGCATGACCATATTGCTCTCGACCAACCCGCTGAAAAGGGATCACTTGGATCTTCGCATTGATCGTTTTGATACATGATTCAGGCGTTGCTTGCAAGAAAGGAAGGACAGGGTCTTTCATGCAAGCTGCTCAGATATTGGCACAGTTGTCAATCGCGTGATACACCTGAGGCATGAGTGACCATTTGGTAGTTGGCAGCACTGATATCTTAGCGTACATAGCACTTATCATGCTGAGCATCTCCAACAATGCCAAATCAGCTAGCTATAAAGACTACATGTTATCATTTATGCTACGTGCAGAAGAGGAGAGATAAATGATAGTTACTAACTACTTCTTCCGGTTATAAATACATATTATTTAGATAGATGTATATCTTTAACCATTATTTTTTATTAAAATATATTTATAAAATTTAATGAATTTGTTATATTATGAAATTATTTTTCAAAATAAATCTACATATATAATTTTAAGGTTTCTAAGCTAAATATTTTAAAAACTATTGTTAGTTAATGCTTTAAAAGTTTAACAGAACCTTTTTGAAAATGATATATATTTATGACCGAAAGAGAGTAATAGTTAGTCTATAGCGAATTCCAATATACCCGCGAGCTTTATAACCTTATTACATGTGATCCGTATAGCTAGTTTTGAAAAGCGTGCCATAGCTAATTTATTGGAGATATTTTCTATTATACTATTTATTAGTGACATAAGCAACCTTATAGCTAGCAAGCTAACTATATTATTGGAGATGTCCTGATAGTGACTCCAATCAATTTTTTTCTTTTGTTGATTTAAGCATTTGGTTAGTTTCGTGGACCCAAGTCTTGTTATGCTATCTCCAATAAGAATATGTCAGCTAGCTATAAGCTAGTCCATGCCATTATTTGTCCTACGTGGAGGAAAGAGAAAAGAGATAAAGCACAACTAGCTCTCGTTAAAGAGACAGTCTATAACATAATATGATGCATAATATGTTAGTATTAAAAACATAAAAGGCATATTTATAGATAACTTATTGGAGAAGTTATATTAAGTACAATATATAGATAATATATACACTTTTATAGTTAGTAAGCTATTTATACTATTAGAGATACTCTTAGATGGTTCGAGATTCAACATTGGACACGAAGCCGACGTTTCAGTTGGACCTCGACTCTGAACTATCCAATTACTACGACAAGACTTCTTACCAGGATGCATAGGATCATAATAAATGAAGATGGACATTGTTATCATATTAGTTTGTAGATTGTTAATTTGTAACAGATCGACCTAGAGCATAAGGTGGCATGATATGAAAATCTCGTTAAACTTATTCTCATAGTGTTTATGATAACTATTATATTATTTCCCTTCTTGTGAGTGGGAGTATGAATCATGATGCTTGCTCTTAATAAGCACCTTTAGGGAAACTGGCCGGAGACGGCAGAACATGCTAAAATAGAATTCAATGTAGTGGCACCTTGCTTTAAAAAGGTATAAGATACCATTAATCCATAATGTTTTGTAAACATAAGGTTAGCATCAATCAACCGAACTCAATAAAGCAGTACAACGCGGATAACACTAAGATATTATGATGTATATAATATGGATGCTACATCAATTATTGAGTTGAATATGCTTGATGTTGACAAATGTTGAGTCAATTATTTTTTGGCGAAAATGCATGCTTGCCCCTGACTTTCATTCTTCCATTGGAGGATGCCAAAAAAAATGGGGCAAAAACCATCATTTTCTAAATACCAATAGGGTCTTGTTTTTTCAAGTATATTTTCTGTGTTTCCAAAACCTCTTACGACGTTACGACATATATATGTCCATGCACACTACAATAAAACAGGTCATCCTTGCCAGGTCATCAATATTGGTTAGGCTACAACCGGTACTGATGAAGTATCAGTGTTGGTTTGTAACATTCCACGCTCGATTATTGATTGAGCTAGAATGAACCAACACTAATACTCAATATCAGTGCTGGCTCCAGATACAAACCGACACTAATGCTATCAGTGCCGGTTTATAATTGGAACCGGCACTGATATGAGTTCGAACCCGAAATTCCACTTATTACGCTTTTAGCTTGAAAGCCTTGCATCCGACTCTCCTCCCTCTACGTCTCTCTCTCCTCATCCTCTCTCTCACTTTGATCCCCTTTTGTCCTCCCTCTCTCAAACTCTCCTCCTCTCATTTCCTCTCTCCCCAGGCGAGGACCTGGGACTGGACCTTTCGACGGTGATTCAGGCGGCGATGCTCGGGCATGTGCTGTTCTCTGCGGCCGTCGACGTTATCCGCCGCGCCACCTAACGCTACTTCGTCGTCATCGCCGCTGGGTTCGCCGCCTTCTATGATGATCACCATCACCACCACATCTCGACCACCTACCCGATGTCGTCCCTGGGGGAGCAGGAGCTTGGGCCAGCCGTCGGGGAGGTAGCTCCAAAGAGTGCTCTGGTTGCAAGCACGTGCGGTACTGGTGTGTCTCCTCCTCCTCTTCCCTCCTAGTATTGCCTTGTAATCGTTAGGTGTTGCATGTGATCTTACATTCTTACTGAGTTCCAGCAGTCGATTGAATAGATTCATAAGCACCTGATTCAATAGATTCATTGACTGTATGGTGTAATAATCCTTTTATTGCAGGAGGAGATTGTGTGTTTGTTCCAGTGTGGAAGTTGTTGGTTACCTTTATCGAATGCATTCAAAGAGTGCATAAGAGTTACCCTTTGCTTTATATTTTCTTATTGTTGAATTCTATCGAAGTGGAGGGAAATGTTATCTTCTCAAGGCTCTATTCATTTATTATTTGCTTTATATTGGTTTGTAGGCCATATAGAAGTTGTATAATTTGATCTTTTATTGTGTGCTTTATATTGGTCTGTAAGCCTTTTATACAGTGAATGTGATGCCAACAGTAAGTACAAATGTGATGGGTAAGTGTGGTTTTGTGCATGTGCACATTTTAGCTAGGTTCTTTAGTTAGTTTTGGATGCTGATGGTGTGATAGAATTGATATGATTACTAAATTTAGCTGATGTTATTTGCTTGCCAAATATGTCATACTGCGCTAGAGTGCATGAATGCTTCCAATTGATTTGCTGATGTTATTCGATTTGTTTATGTAAGATGATTGTAATATGGTATGATTACTAAATGCTTTCGATTGGTTTGCTCTGTGTTCGTGCTCTATGAGATGATTGTAATATTCACTACTGTGAGATGATTGGAATGAAGGTGGCATCGAATAATGTAAATGCTGTTAGCAAGTTGCATATGTGATGAAATCATTTTTATTTCTAAAATGCGAGTTTTTGGCCCTGTAATATGTATTAGTGCCGGGTTGGTTTTAAGAACCGGCACTGATACTGGCAGTATCAGTGCCGGTTCTCTGTTTTGAACTGGCAATAATACTGATTACCAGTACCGGTTAAAAAACCGCCACCGATGGTGTTTTTGAACCAACACTGATGACTATTTCTATTGTTCCCTTAGAAAAAGTTGCAAAATAGTGAAAACCATGTGTTAATATATGTTAGCAAAATTCTTAATAAATGATGATTTGTAAGTAAACTTCCTATGATAACCATTTCACATTTTTGTATATTAGTCAAAAATTCGAGGTTCATGTACACTTTTTTTGGACGATAGCTATTTAGGAACTAATGGGGTATATCCTTATTCATTTTGTGAAAATTACACTGCCACAAAATTATTGAAAGCAGACGGTTTCTTAGGACCCGTCATAGACAAAATATCCTCAGACAGTTGCTAAGACAGATGTATCTTTAACAAGCTAGGTGTCTAGGTATGAATGAACTCACAAACGGTTTTTATAAATCCGTGTGTTTTGTCATACCAACATAGACGGATTTTAGAAAAATCCGTCTATAATATTGTCTTAGATAGTTTTTTATAAGATCCGCCTGTGTCTATTTGTTAGACACAGACGGATTTTATAAACACATGTCTGTATTTAAAGACCCACGAATATTTTCAAATTTGACCGCCCATCTCCCTTGTGTGTTTTGGCTTCCAACACACACAAACTGCTCGTCTCCCTAGCTCTTTTGGCTTCCCGCACACACAACCCCTCAATATAAAGAGACAAGGAGTGTTCTTCTTACTCAGTCGCCATATCCAAGTGTGTAATTGCACTGAGAAGTGAGGAGTGTTCTGCATCCTCACTTGCCATCAGCTCAGAGAAGTGAGGTCTCGGCGGAGGCCGAATCCCTTTCACTGCACCGAGGTGAGTATCATATGGTTTCCTTTCCAGTTTAGTTAGAGTTTGTTAAGTTTTCATTGCTTCGATCTATATAACTGATGGTACAACCTTGTTTCCATCATAGATCTGCAATGGCGCAATTCACGGCAATTAAGAGGTGGCAGGATGGGGTTGTCCCTATGGCAGCTTCGATGGCGTGGATGCTTGGCGTCGACTTCGGCCCGGTGGAATTTGTCTTCTTTGTTGCTGTGAAGGCCTTCGTCAACAATGTGTACACCATCAATTGCGTTCTCCATTCTATTCTACCAGATATAAATTTCTCCATTGCTATTCGTCATAATGGAGATATTTTCGTCAACTGCAAGACATGCTTGAATGCCTATTTCTTGTTGAACCATAGCTGGTGGTTTGACAGCAACACAATCTGGTTCTGGCTGATGCGTGGGATAGTCAAGGTGTAGCCAGATCCGGATGACAGCGAGCTGCTAATTGAAGATGATGCTTTGGTTGATATTGATCTGAAACATAGGAGGCTCATCTTTTTGAAAGACGGCGTCGATCGACCCAAGTTTGTCTATCACTTTTTGTCCTTTTCGAAGATTGCTTCGCCATGACATCAATGATTTCATCCTTTTGGAATATGGCGTTGATCAACCAATGATGTATAGCTAGCCAGGTTTATATGTTCTAAACAATGTGTCACTATGTAAGAAACCACCTTTAGTGACACAACATTATGCAATATTAGTAACGGGTCTAGTGACAACCGTCACTAATGTGTAGCCCAGGCCGGGACCCGGCCAAGACCCGTCACTAATGAGGGATCATTAGTGACGTGACTAAATAACCCATCACCAAAGATAATAGTGACAGGTCACCTCAAAACCCGTAAGTAATGATTTTAGTCATTACCGACGGGTGGAGAGGGCACACATCACTAAATATAGCCTTGGGCGGCTCACTGCCTGGGCCACTCATTAGTGACGGGTTATGAGGACACCCATCACTAATGTTTCACTCAATAGTGATGGGTTTCCTTATCACCTATCACTAATGAGTGATTTTAGGTTTATTTCTGCACTGAGTAGCTCAACCAGACATTGTCTGTCCGCCGGCTACTTGGCACAGAGGGTGATTTTTTTGGCGATTCTATTGAAGACCAACCAAAATCTTGGTGATTTGAAGTTGAGATTGTCTCTTGGCCTTTGAAGGTTTGCCTCCCCCTTTCCTCCTCCCCTTGCTACTATTTGCTAGATTCTAGGGTTTGAGTAGAATCTTGATATGTTTATGGTGCCAATTATATTCCTAAAAGTGAAATTATATTACTATTATGTTGAAATTATGGTGATATTAGGTGCAAATCTTGATATGTTTATCGTGCAATTATATTAATTATATTCCTAAAAGTGAACCCAGTTTATGTAACCTACGTCTCCCGTTCGGGAGTGTTTGATTATAAATATGATTTGGTAACTCATGCTATTTATAAAAAGATACTCCCGAATTGTCCACGAACTTTGGATAGTTCAAGGATATGTGGTCTAAGTAGTAGGTTTTTGTTCTCTTGTATGGTTCTAGAGAGAATTTTGGTGTCATCTCCCTATTGTTTTCTGGATACACATCCTCTTGGCTCATTGTCAAGACGTGTATTTGGAGAACATCGGGGAGATGCTGCCGAAATTTTCTCTAGATATGTACAAGAGCATAGAAACATACTCGGGCCATATATCCTGGAATGAGATTAGGACCTATCTTTGCCTATATAGAAATCAGCTAGGATCATTCGTCTTAGATAAGAAATTAGCTTGAATCTACTCTTAATTTACTTAAATTTAGTTAGAATTTTTATACTTATTCAATTGTATGTACTGTGTCGTTTCTATTAACAATGAATACTTTTTTAATTTGTAGATGGCGGATCAAAGTTGGATGTAACTTGATTGCCGTACTTGTAATGACTACATGAGCGAGGTGAAGTCGATATGGAAGGTTGGGGTAAAATGCAAATGTGGTGTCCATGCTATGATTGCAAGAATGAGAACAAGTTTCCAAAACTTGACAATGTGTATGATCACTTGTTAAGGTGTGGAATCAAAGAGAGATATCAAATTTGGAACAAACACGGCCAGGAAGGCCTTAACGAAGGGGAAATGGATCAAGTCCTCCTAGACGGTAGTATGGATCAAGGATTGCCGCCAGCCGATGATATGGATCATTTTCTCAAGGACGCAGACATACTAGAATTCAATGATGA
The DNA here is from genome assembly GCF_958298935.1 of Phragmites australis. Classification (NCBI taxonomy): domain Eukaryota; kingdom Viridiplantae; phylum Streptophyta; class Magnoliopsida; order Poales; family Poaceae; genus Phragmites; species Phragmites australis. The sequence continues at coordinate 12,097,161 of NC_084944.1, read as the reverse complement.
CTACGTGGATTTGGTGGCAAATGTGGACCGAATGGTGTGCGATGCTAAGGGACACGACGAGTATAGTGATGGTGAGTTTGCTAAATTCTAAAAACTAGTGTGAGACTCAAAGATACCATTTTATCCTAGCTGTGAGGAGAAATACATGCTGCTGTTTGCGGTGCTTACGCTTATACAATTGAAGGCAACCTATCGTTAGTCTGATAGGAGTTTCATAGCATTGTTGCATCTGCTAAGGACATGTTACCAGAGGGGAACAAGGTGCCCAAGACCGTCTACAATGCGAAGAAGGTAATTTGTCCTTTGGGATTGGAAATTTAAAAAATACATGCATGTAAGGAGGATTGTGTCCTGTTTCATGGAGAGTATGTAGACCTGGATCAATGTCCTATTTGAGAAACCCATCAATACAAACGTATAAATGACGGTGGCAACGTGGAGGAAGGCAGCAAGAGAAAAGGGTCTCCTAGGAAGGTGGTGTGGTATTTCCCTATAATTTCCCATTTAAAGTATTTGTTTGTGAACGCAAAGGAGTCCCAATTGCTGCGGTAGCACAAGGAGGGTCGTAAGAATGACACAATGATACGGCACCCTACCGATTCTATCCAGTGGTGAACCATTAATTTTACATTTGGTTGGTTCGCTGAAGAATTAAGAAATATTAGATTTGCTATGAGCATAGATGACATGAATCCATTCGGTAACATGAGTATCTCACATAGCATCTGGCTTATTTTACTATCTATCTACAACCTTTCACCTTGGTTTTGTAAAAAGTGGAAATACATTATGTTGTCGACCTTATTCCTTGTCCAAGGTAACCTGACAATGACATCAATGTGTACCTCAGGACTTTGGTGGATGATCTTAAAAGACTCTGGTCTAAAGGCATTGAGGTTTGGGATTAGTACAAGCGAGAATACTTCACCCTACATGTCATGTTGTTCATCACCATCAATAATCGAACAACACTTCATAACTTGTTAGGACAGAGTAAAAGAAAAGGTGAAGCTTGCCCCCAATGCTTAGATGATACTGAGATTATGTGGTTGAACAAGTCAAAGAAAATAGTGTACATGCAGCATCGACGTTTCCTTCCCACGAACCACCTGTGCCGGAAAATAAAGTCTCAACAGGCAAGATGTCTATGATCAGGTTAAGAATATCAATATTATCATTGGCAAGCAAAAATGATCCTGCAAGAGTGATGAAAAAGGAATGTGGAACAAAAAATCAATTCTCTAGGAGCTTGATTATTGAAAATACTTAGACGCTCATCAGTCTATTGACCTCATACATGTAGAGAAGAATATGTGCGATAGTCTCCTCGGTATAATGATCAACATGAAGGGGAAAATAAAGGATCATGAAAATGCATAAGCTAACCTTAAAGAAATGAGTTTAAGGCCGGAGCTTCATGCCAAGAACACGAATAAAGGAAAATTCCTACCCCCATCTTGCATCACCCTATCTAAGAAGGAGAAAAAAGAATTTTGTGAGTTCTTCCATGGTGTGAAAGTTCCCTCCGGTTACTCATCCAATATTAGAAAACTTGTTTCGGTGAAAGAGCTAAAAATAGTTGGCGGCATGAAGACTCATGATTGCCATGTGATGTTGACGCAAATGATTGTGGTTGGAATTAGAAACATGTTACCAATTGGTGTTTGAGAGGCTATCATGAGCTTGTGTTTTTTCTTCAATGCAATTAGTTAGAAGGTACTCAATCCGGAAGCGCTAGCCGAGCTAGAAAAAAGACACTTCGAGACTCTATGTCTTCTCAAGATGTATTTCGTACCATCCTTTTTTAATATCATGGTCCATCTCACTACTCACCTTATGAAGGAGATTCATTTTCTTGGCCCTGTGTTCTTACATCAGATGTATCGATATGAGAGATTCATGCGCATTCTCAAGTTGTACGTAAGGAATCGAGCTTTTCCTGAGGTTTGCATCGCGTATGGTTACTCTATGAAGGAGGTAGTGGAGTGGTGCGTTAATTACAAGGACATATATAACCCAATTGGTGTGCATCATTCTCGCCACGAGGGCAAGTGTAACAACCCAAATTCTTAAAACCAAGAAAATTAAAAACTTTTTTCAAAGAAGATAAAAAGAGTTTTTGCAAAATAAATAAAAATCCTAAGTGTGTATGGGTGCCTTTATATATATATACACATATATGTGAGTATGTATTATATCTATAAATACATATATACATTGAGGGCTATTTTCTTATAAAAGAATATCTATAGATATATGTGTGTGTAATATATTTGATTGTTTGATTGGTTGGTTGATTAAGTGACCTAATATAATTATATATGTAGTGTATATATTGTATGAGTATATATGTATACATGTATTGAGAGGAACCATTCAAATAACATTCTAATTAATCATTAAGTCGGTCGTTTACACAATCATGACTACAATGATTAATCAGAATATCATCCCGGTAGTCCCAACATGTGTTTTCTGCCTAAGATCAGAACACATACCTTTCCAATATAAACATTACAACAAATCTTAAGAAAGAGCGAGTAATTAAATTATATTACAAGTTCTATGTTATTAACCATTTACAACAATTTACTCAAAAAGAAGTGAAGGGATCGGTGATGTCCTAAGAGGGGCGGTGAATTAGGACACTTAGAACTATTTTGGCTCCAAAAACAACACAAGATAAACTTATATCAATTTCTATCTAAATGTGCTCTAGGTTTATCTAGTGTGTCTACTTTACTGATCGAAGCGCTTGCAACCTATCTAAGAAGGTAAATTGTAAGAATGTAAATGCAGAAACATAAATAAGGTAGAGAGAGCAAACTCGGTAAAAGGATTTTTTCCCGTGGTATCGATGGCACGAATGCCACCCCTAGTCCATGTTGGAGCTCCATCAAGGATATGCTCCTGATCAGCACCTGGTTACAGGTCTTGAGCCACTAAGTCACAAAGACAAGGCCTCCACCCAGATAGCCACCAAGCCACCGAGGCAATGTCTCACCACTAGCCTCTCTTTCGGTTCCTTGCCACTGTGATCACTTCAGAGCTTGAGCCACCAATGTAAGGGTCTCGGCGCCCCCGCACAATCACCTTGCCGCCACTCCACACCAAGTCAGAGGGTTAACAAGCTTGCCGGCGAGTCACCAAGACTCCAAGGTACTGGTGTACCACTTGGTACAAGGTTGGATCACTTCTTTATCCACTCTCTAGGCAGCTGTCACCTAGCAACACTCTCTCTAGGCCTATAAGCACTAAACACTCTCTAACCTTGTGCTTAATCGCCTTGGATGATCAATTTACGCTCTTTGGTGGCTTGGATGTCTTCTCAGGTGTATATGAACTTCTCTGGACTCTAGCAGCACGCCAGTTACTTCAAATGACTGAGTGGAGAGGTATTTATAGCCTCAAACCCGTGCAATAGCCGTTAACCCAACGGTTCAGAAAATTTGTTAACACCAGATGATCCGGTGAGAACAATAGTGTCGGTGGGTGAACACCTCGAGCAGGGATCCTGAAGGACCCCCTTTGAGATTCGGCCGGGGGGCTGGTCCTGGAACTACCTCGTACGTGGGGTTAATGCGAGTGTGACTTAGGCGGGATGGATCGTCAGCTAGTAGAAATGAATGCACCAAGAGTTTAGACAGGTTCAGGCCGCACGGAGGTGTAATACCCTACTCCTGTGTGTTCTGTATGTTATCAATGCTCTTCTCCTTTTCTTTTTTCTATCTCTTTTTTGGATCTCTCTCTATGGATTTCTATCTCCTTCGCCCTCCTCTCTCTATGTGCTCCCCCCCCTTTATCTACCGGGGGGAGAGGCCATTCAGGGAATGCCTAGAACGAGGGCACAAGTTCCCGTAAATAATAAATGAAAAGTGACCATTATTGGTCTACAGTTGATGTTAAGAGGGTTGAAAATACATCCCTCGGACGATTCCATCGTTCTTCGCATTCCAGCTTTAGCATGCGTAGGGGCACCCACCGGCCATCTTCTGAGTATTCTCTCATGCCCGTTTGGTCAGAGCAAGTCTGACGTGGTCTGATGTGACAGGACGATAAGCCTCGTGCCCATCAAAGATATCTTCAAACTGTCTTTCTTCATGGGCCCTGCGAGGGGACATGCGATGGGACTCGCCGTATTAATTGTGTCCACGCCTTCCTGCCAGGCGGCAGCAGGGACTGGCGTATTCAGTACGGCAGGCGTGGGGCAGAGTGGTTGGATGTAACCGTCCATGCTCCCCATTAAATGCGGCATCGGACCTCCTACCGACCGACACCTCATCATGGAGTCCCTGCGGGGTCCACCGGCATGGGGCTTACCGGGTGCTCGGGGCTCTCTGGGTGTTCGGGGACCAATTATTCTTGGCCCCGAGCGCCCACTCCCGGACCTTGTGTCCTTGGCCCCGAGCGCCCACTCCCGGACCTTGTGTCCTTGGCCCCGAGCACCTACTCCCGGACCTTGCTTCCCTCGGGCCCTCGGGGAGGTGGTCCCTGAGGGAAGGTGCCATGTGGCACCGCGCTGTCCTAGCCTCGGGACTCGGGAACCCCCGGATCCCATATCACCAACAAATAGTACTAACACCGAATCATCCGGTGAGTACACTCTCACAAACTAGTCGTTGGAACCCAACTCAAGTCTCTGTTAACACCGAACACACCGGTGTATACTTCATCTCCATCACCAGACTATCCGGTGAGTTATCCTGAGCCATCCGAGCCTTTCTTCTTATCTGTGTAAATTGATCCGTTGTATGCATCCGGTGCACATCACTTCAACACCGGACTATCCGGTGAGTTGACTTCAGCCAACCGAGCCAATGCAACCCTCTCTGGATCTTCATCACCGGATCATCCATTGCATTGAACTTCGTTCTGCCTCTTTGCACTGTTCATTGTTCAGTGTGTGCAACACATTTATCATCTGACCATCCGGTGCTTTGATCTGCAACTTCAATGGCTGCAATCTTCTCTGGACAAAATGATTAGGTGTGTTTCTTCTCTGATCACCGAACCTTTCATTGAGGTCTTCAGGTCTCTCTCCCCTTAGCCAAATATGCTCCAGTGCACTTTCAACACTAACACTGGACCATCCGTTGTAATACTTCTAACAATTTTGGCCATGTTCACCCAAGAATTCATCCGGTGATTTCATCAACTTATACATCGAAGCATCTGGTGAACTTATCCTCTCTCTATATTGATAAGCAATCAAAGCTTCGGTGAGTTCAACACCCAGAGTACAGGACCATTCGGTGAGGCAAATCTTCCTAGGACTTCTCCAATTCAGTCCAACTTTGTCCCGGCTACGGTGGCTTCTTCATGTATAACATACATGAGACCTACTAACATATATTCTTGACAAACATGTTAGTCCTATTGACTATGTTGTCAGTAATCACCAAAATCACAATCATGGCCTAATAGGGCCATTTTCGCTATAATCTCCTCCTTTTTGGTGATTGATGACAATACAACCAAAGCAAGTGGTAAATAATAAATGATACCGAATGTATAGATCATAAGCAAGCACAAAGTCTTTTCACATTTCTTGGATGCATGTTCTTACCATTTAGTCCCCTTTGTTCTGGCTCTTTCTTTCTTCATTGCCACTATTTTCCTTGAACGACCTATGCAAGAGTTTCTCTTTTGTCAATCTAGGTGCCTAGCATCTTTTCTTCTCTCCCTTTGACAACTTCAGCATTCCTAGATGTCTTGCTTGTTGCTACAATCTCCTCGCATTGTTCATCTTGCTTTGGTCGTCAAACTTCTCCCCTTGTCAACAATCTACCAAAAATGGCTGTAAACATATGTTGAACTTAAGGGAACAACATTAGAGCACATGGGAGAGAGCTTCACAAATAACGATCCAATAAAAGAATACCAATTGTATGGATATCATTACAAATGAAAGATACCAATTGTAGGCTATGAAAGCACATGGATAATAATTTATGAAACTCACATAATATAGTCTAAACTCCCTCTATATGTGTGCATACATATGAAGAGAAAGAAATATATGCACAACTAGACAATATATCAAGATAGGAAGTTAAAGCTATATTATGCATGGAGGTAGCTTAAATAAATAAAAGATTTGACAATGATACCAATTGAAGCATTTAAGCATTGCATACCTCCAGGGACATGTTGATTGCTCCATGAGACTACAAAATATGTCACTAGAAACACATGTTAGTCTCAAAATCACAACCTATAGGATATACTCTCCCTAAATGTGTGCATACAAGTGTTGAATACTTGTGAGAAATATATACACTTGTTATCGATAACAATAGGGATCTATCCTATAGATTGGATCATGGCACATGAAAGATACCAAATACAAAAATTAGTGTCATGAAAAGAACATACAACTAATAAACCATGTAGATTGCTCATGGGTTAGAGATAAACATAAACAACCTACCATATGAAACCTACAGTAGACATTGCAATAAGTTGAAATATTCATATGCAATCCTAGATAAGGCAAATGAGCTAGATGCGAAATAAAAACGCATGAACATAAGTCTAGCTACTTGGATGGGGATTTAGGTATGTGATGATCATGATCTTCATCAATGCGCCCATCTTCTATACTTAGCTTCTTTGCTTGAATCTTCACTTCATTTTATGAGCCAAGTCTCCAAATCTCGATAGATGTTTCGGGCTTCAAGTCTTCTTTAGAATCCAAACTGATTGGGGCCCCTTCATGTTGTTGATGACTTCCTTGGCACCCAAATAGGTTGGTTCCACCTCCGGTCCTTTCTCCCAACCATGTGTGCAACCACCTTGCCATTGTCCTTCTTCTTGAGCTTGTAGTGGTTGCTCTTGGTCTTGATCTTGTAGTTGAGCTTGGTGTAGAGGTTGGAGGTCTTGTTGGAGAGGTTCACCATCTTCTTATTCTCCTTGGTATCCTTCTTCACTTGTTTGTATTGGAAGGACTTGTGGCCTTTTTGATGGTATTTGAAGCATGTCATGGTTGACCCCTCCGCAAGCTTTTTCACCATGGTTGCACGGTTATCTTGAGGAGGCTGGATATGATTCTTGCCCTTTAGTCTTGCCAAGTCCTTCTTGAGATTTTCGACTTCTTTCTTGAATTCATCATTTTCTTGCGCAATGAGGTCATTAGATGGTTCTACAAAAACATTCTCAATACATTTCTCATTGCAAAGGGGTGATGATGATATATTAATTAAATCATCACAAGAAGTAGAAGCATCTACCTTATGATTGAAATTAAATAGAGAGGTAGATTATTTCAAAGGGACCTTAGTTTGAGATTCAATGCACTCAAATTTATCCTTAAGCTCATCATGATCCTTGTTTATCAAATTGAATTTGCTCAATAATTGTTCATAATTAGAAAAAAAAGGTAGCATGAATGTCATTAAGTGCATTGAATTTCTTAAGCTCTTTTGATTGTTTCTTAATGGCCCTTTGTTGCTCATTGATCAAATGAAGAAGTTCATCATAGGTGGGAGAGTCCTCGTCGGATTCATCATCACTTACATCGCTATCCATACCTTTGGCCAAAAAGCACTTGTGAGATGACTTGTACGATGATGACTTATGTGATGACAATCTTAGGAAGAGCTTTTCTTGGAGGGGAGGATGGTGAAGCTTTCATCAATTGACGACTCTTCATCATCGCTCACCCATCTCTCTATGCTTGCGAATGCCTTGGCTCTTCCCCTTGTCTCTCTCTTCTTGATCTTGGTCTTCTTCTCCTTCTTGATGTGATCAATTATGTTGACCAAATCTTCTATGGAGATTGGATGATCAACCTTGGCATTGGTCCACTTAATGTTCTTCTCTAACTTTAAGAAGAGCTTGACCATCTTAGGATCAATTTCTTCATCACTTGATGTGCTTTGATCATCCACTTCATCATTTTCTTTATCTTGATCACCATCATCTTCGCTTGAGCTTGACTCTTGCTCTTATCTCCTCATCCTTGCCTTCTTGTGTTGGCATTGAGCTTACTTGCTTGTGAGGGCAAGGTTCTTGGTGTCGAATGAGGAAGAAGCTTCTACCCCCATATTCATTGTCATCTCATGGGCGGTGATCTTGCCGAGCACTTGACTTGGAGTCATCTTCTTGATGTCATTGTTGTCATAGATGATGCAAACTATCAACTTGTACTTCAAAAGAAGAGCTTAAAGTATTCTTCTCACCACTTGATCATCTTCAATTGACGTCAGACCTAACCTATTGATTGATCTCATTAATAAGAATGTTCAAACGATAATACACATCATTAGCACTTTCATGGGATAGTTGCTTGATGCCATTGAGCTTAGTAATAAGCGTATGATATTTCTCATTGCGCACAACCTTTGTGCCTTCATGTATTTCAATGAGACTAGTCCAAATATTATGTGCATTGGTGAGAGAATAAACATAATTAAATGCATCAACACATATAGATGATAAAAAGATACTCTTGACCAATGCATCTAATTGCCTCTCCTTGTTGGTGATGCGATGTCCCATCCCTTCCTCAGTGACTCCCCAAACATCCAACCCTCGGGCCTGCAAATAACAAGTCATTAGAATTTTTCATGGAGGAAATTTGTGCTATCGAAAAATGGAGCACTATGGGAATCCATCCCAACCCTGAATGTTACAACTCACTAGACGGTGAAGTCTAACCGATAATAATGAGACTAAGGCTCAAATGCCACTTGAATTAGCGAAACCTTTTGAAATGTGTGAAGCTCTAACACAAATTGTAGAGCTAGATGTGAGCCCCAGCTTTGATACCAATTGACGTGATCGGTGACGTCTTAAGAGGGGGGTGAATTAGGCCACTTAGAACTATTTCGGCTCTAAAAATAATACAAGATAAACCTATATCAATTTCTATCTAAATATGCTCTAGGTTTATCTAGTGTGTCTACTCTACCGATCAAAGTACTTGCAACCTATCTAAGAAGGTAAACTGTAAGAATGTAAATGCGGAAATGTAAATAAGATAGAGAGAGCAAACTCGACATAAGGATTTTTCCTGTAGTATCTGTCACGTCCCAAATTCCATAATCGCGTGATTAAGCTTAATTATGCATCATTAGCGTCATAATTAATTTTGAGATAAATTATTTTGGTGCACTAGAGTACTTCATTAATAATCATTTGGATAAGAGAGAAAATTGGGGGAGAAAATAATGGAAAATGCATTGGAAATACCTCTTTCTCTCTAACATGTGGGACCCACCCGACCCCACACCTCATCCACTCAAAAAGGGTAGCTCAGCTGCCCTCTCTCTCTCCTCTACTCACTCCCCACGTTTCCCCCCCAACTGCTGCAGCAGTAGCCCCCCTCCCTCTCTCCCTCACCCACTCAAGCACTCTCTCTTTTCCTCCAAATTCTGAGCTCAAGTGGAGGATTCAAGGTATGCATGTGGTATCATTGCATTCTCTAGCTCATAAGCTACTCATCTATCCAATCTATTTTCGTTTTCGTGGGAGAATCGAGTAGTTCTTGAAGTTCTTGACATTCTTGAGCTTTTCGGAGCAAAAATGGAGTTTTGGTTGAATCTGAGCTCTAGAGTCGCGTTGGTAGTTGATGAACAAGTTCTAGTACCCTTAGACTATCCCTAATATGTTCCCTTTAGGCTTGGAAAAGATCGCAACTCGAATCAACCAAAAATCCACTCAAGAACAGTTTTCTGGCTCACTCGGATACTCCGGACTCACCCGGATACTCCGGGTTCAGCAGAATTTGTCCGATGAATTGTGTTCAAAATTGGTTAGGGTTTAGGGTGCGAGTTTGGTCTAGGATCTCTTGGATAGGGTATAAACACGTTTGTGTAGCATAGATTTGTAAAATGAGACAAAACACTAGAGTGGAAAAATCGTGAAGAAACCAAGTCTGTATCGCTCGGATTATCTGGACAAATCCGGAGACTTCGGGTAGTTATGTCATCGTGTAGCCGAGAGCTTCGTTCAGAACCTCACTCGGAGTGTCCGGTGTATCTTGGATAATCTGAACCCACCCGGAGGTTCCGAGTCGAGTTAAAATAATGCTAACTGAGAGCCCTTCCCGGAGGATGGCCTGAATACTCCGGAACCTGGATACTCTGGATTCACTCGGATACTCCGGGCCAGTCAAATAAAAAGCAGTAACTGAGCATCTCTTCTGGAGGGTCCAAGCCCGGATACTCCGAACCAGTCCGGATACTCCGGATGGCTGTTATTTTCCAGTTTTCGTTTAGATCATTTAGTATTGCATTGAGTCGATGTCGGGAACAAATGGTTAGAACCTACGCCAATTGCATTCTTCTACCTCGATGACTTGTTCATCCACGTTCCTTGTAGCTTTGAGATGATGTTATGTCTAGGTACAAGTTCGACATATATGCTTAGCCATGCTTAGGTCTTTCGGTAGAAGTCGAACAACGGCGTTTTCTGTTGTTCGCGAGAATAGGATTTACTTTTGTTGCACAAATACATGGTTGAGGTTATTATGATTGGTTGAGTGGTGAGTATGAGACGAGATGTGGGCGGTGTTAGGGGTGTCATCTGCCCTCAAGGAAAGTCCGGGGGTAGTTTGGGAAGGGAACCCGAACACCGTAGGCCGCTTGCATTGTTTAAGGCCGTCCGTCGGTACAGTTGGCTTTAACACTTACCTTACTCACCACATGCCGATCTAATGGTAAGGCGAGCTGAATACCTTCGCAACTGTGGCTTTGTGGGGCCTGAAAATTGACGGTGTGAGCGGGCGGGCTTGTAAGTGGAACTAGTTTGCTTCGGGAGTAGTTCTAGTACCGCCGCGCCGAGCGGTGCATGCCGCACACTGTTGGGGCTGGTTGGGAAAGGTTGACACGGGTACCCCCTTGTGTGCACTTTAGTGGGTGGCACAAGCCGTATGGTCCCCGAGTCGTGTGGGTCCAGGAGTATCCTTCTGTAGGGTGTAAAAACAGTTCGAACTACCGCGCTCTCGGTCATGAGCATGCTATGATTTCATTTGTATCGGTTGTAGAGTTCTCGCTTGTGGATGATGGTTCAGATATGTTTATGATGGTTTGGATATGTGGTTTGTGATTCGGATATGTGGTTTGTGGTTCGGATATGTGGGAGGTGGTCTAGATGGCACTTGTTATACATTGATGCTATTGTGGTTACAGTTTCATATGATCAGTTGGTAGTTATAGGGTAATTTTATATATGTTGGTTAAGTTAGTTGCTCACACATATGTCTAGGTTGCTTACCACTTAAATTAACTTAACCGCATGTTTATATTCTTGCTAACAGCTCAATGCATAATCCTTGGAGTCGGGATATTATATACCCATATTGTGTAAGTCTTGCGAGTACATTCGTACTCAGGATGCTGCCCTTATGTTGATGCAGGTACTCCGGATGCTGAGGAAAGAGCGGTGTTCAGCTACTTTGTGCCTGCTGATCAGGGTGGCGGGCAGGAGTAGTGCATCCTACTCCGAAGCTCAGGCTTTTGGAGTGGAGCCTAAGGGCATGTGGCTCCACTCTCTTTTGTTGTCTAGTTTATTCTTTCCGCTACATAGATCTTTGGATAGTTAGGAGTTGAGGGGTTTTTGTCTCCTACTAGCTCGCTTTTGTTATAAATTGTTGGAATCAGTTGCATGCTTAATTTTGTAATATAAATGTTTATTACTTGCTCTTTATTAAGCTATGTTGTGATGTAGTATGTTGGAGGCATGTGTTCTGATCCTTGGGCACAAAACACGTGCCGGGACTACCGGAACGGGATTCTGGTTAATCGTCGAGGTTGGATTATGAATAATGATCCTCCTGATGATTAATTAGAATACTATTTGGATGGTTCCTCACAGTATCGATGGCATGAATACCACCCCTAGTCCACGTTGGACCTCCACCAAGGATATGCTCCCGATCGGCACCCGGTCATGGCTCTTGAGCCACCAAGTCACAAAGACAAGGTCTCCACTCGGATGAGACACCAAGCCACCAAGGCAAGATCTCACCACTAGCCTCTCTTCTGGTTCCTTGCCACCGTGATTACTTCGGAGCTTGAGCCACCAAGGCAAAAGTCTCTGCATCCCCGCACAATTGCCTTGCCGCAGCTCTACACCAAGTCGGATGGTCAACATGCTTGCCGGCGGTCACCAAGACTCCAAGGTGCCAGCGTACGACTTGGTACAAGGTTGGATCACTCCTTTATCCATTCTCTAGGCAACAATCACCTAGCAACACTCTCTCTAGGCCTATAAGCACTAAACACTCTCTAATCTTGTACTAAATCGCCTTGGATAGTCACTTTAAGCACTTTGGTGGCTTGAATGTCTTCTCAGGTGTACATGAACTTCTTTGGACTCTAGCAGCATGCCACTTAATTCAAATGACTGAGTGGAGGGGTATTTGTAGCCTCAAACCCGCGCACTAGCCATTAACCCAATTGCTCAAAAAAGTTGTTAACACCGGATGATCCGGTGAGAATAATAGTATTAACACTGGATCATCCGGTGAGTACACTCTCACAAACTAGCAGTTGGAACCCCACTCAAGCCTCTGTGAACACCGGACACACCGGTGTATACTTTATCTCCATCACCGGACTATCCGGTGAGTTATCCTAAGCCATCCGAGCCTTTTCTTCTTCTATATGTGCAACACATTTATCATCTGACCATCCGGTGCTTTGATCTTCAACTTCAATGCCTGCAACCTTCTCTGGATAAAATGATCAGGTGTGTTTCTTCTCTGATCACTGGACCTTCCAGTGAGGTCTTCAGGCCTCTCTCCCCTTTGCTAAATTTGCTCCGGTGCATTTTCAACAGTAACACCGGACCATCCGTTGTAACACTTCTAACAATTTTGGCCACGTATCACCCAAGAACTTATCCGGTGATTTCATCAATTAATACATCGGAGCATAAGGTAAACTTATCCTCTTTCTGTCTTAATAAGCAATCAAAGCTCCGATGAGGCAAATCTTCCTCGGACTTGTCCAATTCAGTCCAACTTTGTCCCATTTGTGGTGGCTTCTTCATGTATTGCATCCATGAGACCTACTAATATATATTCTTAACAAACATGTTAGTCACATTGACCATGTTATCATTAATCACCAAAATCGCAATCATGGCCTAATAGGGCCATTTTCGCTACAGGAAGCTAGGAGGACTAAAGAAAAACTCACCTCCTAAACAAAACTAGAAATTATACAGCAGAATATTAACATCTATGGAACAACAAAAGCTAGGTGAAGCCATATGCCTTTAGGCTCCACCCAAAAGCCTCGCCAAGCAGTTTGCACTACTTATTCCCGCCACCTACATCGGCAGGTGTAAAGTAGCCAAACACGAGCTCCTCCTCACTGGTAGAACCTGAAAGTGCGGCGTGAGTATGAAGGTACCCACAAGACTTAATTCATAATGGGTACATATAATAACCTAACCTCAAGGATTATGCATTTAAGTCATTAGCAAGGAGTAGGCCACAAGGTTAGGTAAATTCATATATGTAAGCAACCTAGACTTCTATGAGTGAGCATCTATATTTAAGGCGCAGCTACCCTACAACATCAACCCTCACATAAATGTAAAAGGAACCATCTCATGTAATCAATAATCCTCAACAACCAAACCTGACATACCATACCAATCAACCCAAATCCGGAAACTCTACGACCGATACGGATGGACAATCATTCTCATTACTGAGAGCGCGGCAATTTAAATTGTCCTTACACCCTGCAGGGGGGTACAACTTTACCCACATGACCTTCATCCTCTTGGCCACCGAGACAACATTTCTCATACTCAGAACTACCCACTTGCATATGCCCTTATAGCATCGGGGTTAATGTGAGTCTGTCGTAGACACCTCCGGCTCCCCGCCACCTTGCTTCTCCTTTATTTTTCTTACATGTACTAGGGCCGCAAGGCAACTGTGAGCACGACGTATGATACTCAGCTCATTCATCCATTATCCAAATATGTGATTGTACGGAAAGTGCTAAAGCCAACGGCACCGATGAACAATGCTTAAACGATACAAGCGGCCTATGGCATCCGGACTCCTCTCCTGACCTACCCCTATCCCCACCCACATCTCGCCTCATCCTCACATCTCATACAACCCACATTATCGCCATTGTGTTTTGTAAACAATAATTAAACTCTAAGTTCACAAACAATGGTTAAACCATTGCTTGTCTTTTACCAAGGACCTAAGCATTGCTAAGCATTTCGAATAACTTGTAAGTTAGACATCAACAATGTTATCAAGGCTATAAGGATATGGACAATCAACAACTCAAGGTAGAGGTAATGCAAATCAATATAGGTTCTACCCATATAAACCCGATATCAACATTGTTAAACATGCAAACCTACATAAGCATCAACTTACCAATTTAGACTCCATTCAATTCAAACTAAAGGGTGGAATATGCTTAGATACTTACCTTGCCACTCTAGTGGTTGCCTGATACTGCCCACACAGCACTCACAAAACTCAGGTAGCTCGGCGGCGCTTTCACTCGCTTGGACCGTTGGCGCAACACCCTCTAAACGAATCAAAAATGCATTGTATAAATAATCGAACAGTGGAAAAGTGTGCATACGATGCATGCTCGAATATTAATAGAGCATCATGGTTCAAAAATATTTACAAAAGACCGCCAAATGATTAGGGTTCCAAAGTTTAAAACCCCATACAAGGTAACTTAAGTATACACAACCTTGAATGGCTGGCGGTCAGACCGATGTGGAGGTGGCGGTCTGACTGTTGGCCTGCAAAAGATTTTGGCGTTTGGCGGTAAGACATTTAGTTGGTTAGCAGTCAGACCATTGTCTGGCGGTCAGACTGATCCTATTGGCGGTCTGACCCCTGGCTATTGGATTTTATTATGGTTTGAACTAACTTACCGATAGTCAGACTGGCCTGAGCAGCGGTTAGATCGAGAGACCCAGCTGGCGCCACTTTACGAGGCCACTGACGAAGGATCTAGTGAAACCTTGGACCACAAAGGGTACCAAAATGCTCTATGAGACTAGTGGAGTGCTTCTAAACTGAATTGGACAACATTCACTGAGCTAAACTTAAAATTCCCCATGGATAAGCCCTAGGCTAGGATTAAGCTTGGATCTAAATGGAATGGGGATCGATTAGAGCTCGAGAACGATGGGAAAATGGTAAGGGATGTCTAACCTTAGCGTAGGGAAGCCTTCTATTGGAGGGGATCACTCCGGGGAAGCTCTAATTTGGAGATCAAACTCTGGGGTGTTTTGGGGCTTGAGGTGGAAGAAACGCACATAGGAACTCCCTCGACAAAGAGGATGAAGGGGATCAGCTTGAGGAAGCCTTTGGGGAGCTCAAGGAAGTTCCCTCTGTCGATCTCCGGTCGTCGTGGACATTTATGTGGTTTCTCCCTCTCTTGGTGTGGGTGAAGGAGTGAGTGAGAGTGAGAGTGTGAGAGAGTTGGCCGATTTCCTTAAGTGGAGCCTCTACATTATGGCGGCTAGACCACGAGAAATGTTGGTCATACCACGAAAGGGATCCTTTGCTGAGTTTTCCTAAATTTGCCCCTCTTTTTTTCTTCTTTTCTCTAAGGTATTTAGGGTCTTCCTATCTCTTCCTAAACCATTTCCACTCTCAAAAATATCCAAAATAAAAATTAATCACATAAAACATAACGCCATGATGATTATACATGCTTAATTACATAATTAGCATTTTGGGATGTGACATGCATATGCAAGAGTATATAAGAAATAGAATAGAAAAGAAAGGTGTTAGAAAAGGGAAAAGGGTAATTGGGTTGTTTTCCCATAACCAGCCCAATCAGATGTCTCTCTCTATCCCTCTCTTTTCCTGCCCCACCATCCGGCCGAGCCAGCCCATTTATCCCCGCCTCCCTCTCTCTCTATTGATCACCGACAGCCAGACCCCACCTATCATCTCTCTCCCTACCACTCTACTCAGCTCGGCCAGAGGCGCAGCCAACTGCCATGCACGTGAAGACCGTCGTGTCCGAGTCCAAAAAGGGAACATGAGGGCAAGGCGAGTTCACTCAAGCTTCTAGAAGCTTTGGCCCAGATCAAAACCACCAGAGCCTGAGTCGTTCACGAGTTAGCTCCAAGATTGCACCGCTGTCCGCATCGCCATCTTCAAAATTGTAAGGTTTGGAGATAGAGATAGAATCGAAGACCTAAAACATAGTTCCTAAAGTCATGCACAAGCTTTTGCCTGCTTTATCTCTAGGAAAGCTGGTATAGATAGAAAAATGAAGCTTGGATTGCTTTCGCCATGGCCAAATCGAGCTCGACTTGATTACAATCCCTCACATCCGCCCAGGTATAAATATATAGCTATAGAGCCTCTCCCAAGCATCGTAAATCTTTTGCCCAAGTCACCGGAGCTTGAGCATGCCTAGAACCTCGCCTCCACCATCAGCTAAGAGCCACAGTCGCCGTTGATAGCTGCCAACCTTTCTGTGACATCATCGACATCGACGTGTGCCCTAGGTGAGTTCGCCATATTTCCCTGATGCTTTTCTGCCGCTTGCTAGAGTTTTTAGACCAGGGGAACGCCTCATCGGCGAGATTCTGGCCTTGCGCCACCGCGGGTAGCCCGCCGCTGCCTTCTGTTTCACCAGAGATGAGAGCGAGCGCATTTCATCCGTCTGATCTAGATTAAATGGCTAGGATTAGATCACTCGTACCCCTTCGTTTTTAATCCAGTCAGCGATGATGTGGCAACCATGTAGCCATATTTATTTGACATGTCATGCCATGTCAGTGTTAGTTGCTGAGTCAGCAAGCCCACTCATCGTTTCTTTTTTATTGTTTTATTGTTCTGCTTACATCATAAAAGCTAGTGTTGATGCAGTAAAGGTTATTTTCCAGTACAGAAATAATTCATATAATCTTTTATAAATAGTAATTGTTTATGTTAATTAGTAAATAGTTTAGGTAATGGTTTCTTTAGTAAAGATAGTAATTATAATAGTGTTTAAATATTTTCTTTGGTAAAAAGAAATAAAATAATTTTGGAAAATTAGTAATTTATTTTTTAGAAGTATATTCATGTTTCTTTGATAAATGAATTATTAATAATTCTATATAATGTTTCCTTAGCGGAATATATTATTAATAATTCCAACAAATATATTCTCCACAATAAAAATAATTATGAAATTATGATTAATATTTTTAAAGTAGTTTCTATGATGTTTATAGTGTTTTTGTAATGCTATTTAATTCTGTTATATGTTTTATAATTCAAATAAATGGTACAAAAATCGAGAAAAATTCTAGAAAATCATAGATGACTCCAGAAAAATTCTATAAAATTCCTAGTAATATAATTTGATCTGTAGTTAATCTTTTTAGTCCTGTTTTGATCTTTAGAAAATTGTAACTTGTTAACCATAGTTCCGTTTTGACTTGTTCTTTTGCCAAATTGTTCGGAAAAGCGTGATCTTGTATGTAATGATTTTGTTGTGTGATATTTGATTCATTTTGGATCTTGGTGTTTATGTGTTGACTTTTCTGCGTATGTTCACGAGTAGATGTCGACATTCTGGAGGAGTTAGAAGGACTCCAAGAACAAGCTTCGATGACCCAACTGAGTCGAGTGAAGGCAAGTTGTGTTCTTAACATATTTATCCTAATTTTTGAAATATTTTGTTTTACAAATTTGCATGCTAATAACTTGGTTGGGAATCCCAAGAGTTAGGATTTACCATAGTCTTCCCATATCATCCTTGTAGCCATGGTTTAGTTTTGGGTTATGGAAGGGTAGATGATGCTTACCCATGCTTTGGGATCGTAATCATGATAATTGCTCTACGAAACTTAATAATGGTCCTATGCAACAATGATAAAATATGATGGAATAATTTTTGTAGTGACATGGCATAGGGATTTGAGCATGTGGTATGAGGAGACCGGTACGGGATGTACGATTGAGAATGTGGTAGTCTTGCTCAAATGTAAGGATTGGTTCATTGGGTGACCTTTTGGTGTTTACAATGCAACCACAAGTTTGGTATAGGATGGGCCTAACCAATTAATTTGCTTTACTCTCAGCATAGTATAGACCAGGAAGAAGAGTGAGGAATGGATGAGATGTTGTAGCATCTAGGCCCCTAGGTAAGTGGTAAGTGTTTCGGTGATTAATGACAACCATATTACTGTGACTAACAATTTGTTTTGAAGGGAATAAAAAATTTAGTATACAATGATATTTGGGTAATCTTGGTCCCTAAAGTGCTTATATGGACAATCAAAGGACATATGCTTTAAGATTAAGGATCTTCTAGTTCTAAGTGTCACAAAGGAGATGGAGGACACTTAGAGTAGTATAGGTCTTCTTTTCTTTTAGTCTTTTGACCGTACTATAAAGGGGGGCTAAAAGTAGTAGCTTGACTTAGTGAGTCTAGACATAGCTGATGCACACTTGTTAAATTCTAGCACTAGGTAGAGCATACAAGTCCATGGTGAAGTTGTCGAGGAGTTAGAGCTCAAAGAGAGTTGAATTGGACGAGCTCAGAAAAAAAAAATATATATCACTCACCGGATAAACACTAATTGAGGCATCCGAATTATATGAAAAATTTCAGAAGTGTTACACCGGAACATCCGGTGATGGAAGCCCGGTGACCACCGGAGCTTTTCCAGCAGAGAAATTTTTTGGAGAAAAACAATTTTGTACTCACCGGATTATCCGGTGACTGCATAATATGAACACCGGACTATTTCTTGCAGAGAGCATTGCTTCGGGCCACAGTGGAAAATTACGTTCACCGGACTATCCGGTGACTTAGCTGGCAGACCACCGGAGAAATGTTGTGAAGAAACTCAGACAAATTGAACTCACCGGATTATCCGGTGAGAGCAAAAATATCACCGGAGTATTTCTTGCAGAAGGTTCTGAAATTCAAAGGGTCGGGTGAGTTGTACTCACCGGATTATCCGGTGATGACTGCGTGTTCACCGGAGTTTATCACCGGACAAATGTTGCCGTGCAACGGCTAGTGACAGCTGGCTCTGGGTTTGAACCCACCGGATTATCCGGTGATCTTAAGGATATAGCCAGCGGATTATCCGGTGATTACAGAAAAATGAGAGTGGTTAGCCAACGGCTAATTTTGATCTCTAGGCTATAAATACCCACTCAGTTGGTTTCAAGAGGCGCTCTTGCGACACTGTAGCAACTCATACACTTGGTGTGATAGTTAGAAGCAAGAGAGAGCACTTGAGTGAATTTCAAGTTCTTGATTGAAGGTTAAGGACATCATTAGTGCTTGGAGAGTAACAAGATGTGCATCTAGCTGTAGTCTAGGCTTGGTCTCTGTCAAGTGAAGCTTGAAGCTTGTTACTCTTGGTGGTTGGCAACACCTAGACGGTCTTGGTGATCGGAGGTGTTCTCGGTGAGCTCTTGGAGGTCTTGTGGGAGCCCCGGGAAGAGCTTGTACTTGGTTTGATGCCCGCCAATCCGGAGATGGAGAAGTGGCAATCCGGAGAGAGCACTTGAGTCTTGGTGACTCAAGGGGGAGCTATATCCTTGGTGGATACTCCAACGAGGACTAGGGGGAAGTGCCAACTTCTCGATACCTCGGGAAAAAATCGGTGTTCTCTTCTCCATCTATTTACATTCCCGTAATTTACTTTGAGCATTTTCTTCGTGCAAGCTTTCTATCTCCTCTTGTTCTTGGTTCTTTTGCTTGCTTGCTTAGTTGCCTTGTTTTTTCTTGTTCGTTTAGTAGCATTTCATTTCATCTAGGATAAGGTTGTCTTGTGCTCTAAAAATTGGTAAAAATTTTATTAGTGCCCAATTCACCCCCCCTCTTGGGTCACTCGATCCTTTCAGATGTCTTGGGATCTGAAAGGCGCAGGAGGGGGCTTCCGCTGTTGAGGTGTATTCATGCGGCGATGAAACCTTAGCAGGTAGGCATGTACAAAAAGGGGCATTGTAATGGCTTTGAAGTGATCAACTTAGCGCACACCTTGGAAGTGTGGAAGGTGCCAGCGGGTACTGGTAAAAGAGTTTGATCACGACTTATGGGTAAAGTGTACAACCTCTACAGAGTGTAAAATGGGTTAATCAGTCTTGCTCATGATTAATTGGCATAGAAAACCTACCATGATTAGAACTTGAGGATTTTGTTGGTGTGGTCAATTGTGATGGTGGGAACCATAGTTGAGGTGTCAGTTAATCACGATGGTGGGAACTGTGGTTGAGGTTAGTTTGATAGTTGGTCAACCCTAGTGGTGGGAGCCATGGTTGAGGTATTGGCTGGTCAACCTTGGTGGTGAGAACCTTAGTTGAGGTGGTCAGTTGGTGGTTTGGTCAAGATGGTTGGAATATTGAGGTTAGATGTTTACTTATTGTGTTTTATTTAATTTATTACTCGCTTTTCAACTCCTTTTGAAATGAATACTATTTTCTGTAAAAGAGCCATATCAGCCTTAATCTTGTTAAAGCCTTCATATGCATATTACTCTCTCACAACTTGCTGACTACGTCTTGTGCTTACACTTGCTATAACCAAACACTTAGTTGGGAAAGATTTCAAAGACTTTATGGAAGAAGGTGCACTCTAGGGAGGTGTTTTACATCAATCACCTATGGAGTTATCAGTGAAGATGAAGAGTACATTTAGGATCCACTGCAGAGTTTTATTTGGTTCTTCGACCCTTGAAGGTCTCATTTGTAAGACGATTTATCGACTAAGGTATGGATATTGTAATGGTTATCATCAATGAAGTCATTATGTGTTGGGATTGATTGTTGGGCTCAACACATAGATGAGATTGGTTTATTTCTTAGATCGGTCTCGACAGCAGGCTCACAGGTCAAGGCATTCTGAGGAAACATGCAAGTACCCCTAAGCCATAGGCATACAACCAAGCTCATTTCCTTGTGTTGCAAAAAATCAATGAAGTGTCCCCATATATTGACGAGCACAAGCAGCTGCTTCTTCAAGAGAATCCAGGGCAGACCGAAACTTGGCTTGTGAAGCAACATATGCAAAGGTTTAACACTTGGTTCCGAGATCGAATCAGTAAATATAGTACTCCTAGAAGTGATTTGATCAGGAAACTAGTAGCAGGCACTATATACACAATTACAACATATTAAGGATATGATATAAACGTATACACAAATTACACAATTGCCCAAGATCAGAAAAGCACATACCAGAACAACGGTGTCCGTATAGATGCTTATGATAATAACATGCAGAGGAGTACATACTATGGTTAGATAGAGGAGATATGGGAGCTTGATGTAAGGGAACGCATAGGCTATGCTAGCCTAAAACAAAATTTTCTACCGCATTCACCAAGGAAACCATGCTAGTAGGAGATCATAGATCGTTACCACTTGACGCGCAACATAGCAAAAGAAGAGTTAGAGTAGACCGATCCAACGTCGTGCACGTCATCCTCCTCGACTAGCTCTGCACAGGTGGTCGTGCTCCTCGACTAGTTCCTCAACCAGCTTCGAGCAAGTGTGTCAAGTTCTCCACCAGTTCTGAGTGGTCGCATCGTGTTCCTCGACCAGCTCTGAGTGGTCGCATCGTACTTTGCGACTAGCACTAAGTAGGTATGTCGACCAGCTGAACAAGTCCTCGACCAGTTCCGAGTGGTCACTTCGTGCTTTGCGACCAACACTGAGTAGGTATGTCAACCAGCCAAACAAGTCCTCGACTAGCCGAGCCGCAGCATCACGATCTTCACACCGAGGAGATCAGTGTTGCAATAGCAGTAATGCCTCTATGGTATCCACACGTACTGGGTAGGATCACCACGCGATGGTGTGCTTGCACCATAAGCACGGCTAGGGTTTTGGGAGATCATAGGGAGGGTTATGGCTAAGGTTTCTAGAGTGGCTCACCCTTGCTTCATCCCACACCTCAACTTATATAGAGCTTGCTAATGGGCTCCAACATTGGAAGCCCTTTAGGACTATAACTCCTCATGGATCATAATCCGATCAAACCCATATACAAATCTAATTCTTATGTTTTGTTCCAACCCATTAAGTGTGTGACCCGTTAGGTTGATGTACAAATGGTTATGACTCGAAAACCCTTTCCGAACCGAAATCAACAGCAGTCCCTAGCAGGATATATTGACTTCCGAATATACACAAAGATCATATTGGCTGAACCTTAACATACACATGCACCGATCTCTTTACCTCACGATATCAGTCAAGCTTAAGGCGAGATACGTGCCACCCTTAGGATACCTCAACAATTCACTCGATCAAGTAGTGGATTCATCGTGATTAACTTTTTAATCATATATTGGAATGGCCATGTACTTTCTCAATCCAACTACCTCAAGGGGCCTAGAAATATCTCTCCTATTATCAAGAAGGGGCAAATTCCATCTTGATCACTCACACCCCACGAACTATTTTATGACTAACCCGAAAACTACCTTTATGACTACCCAGTTACAGAATAGCGTTATGCAGCCCTAAAGTATGTCCCACATTATGGGAATCAATGACGATATTAGGTCTAAGGATCCTGCAAGTATATCATTTGAGATAACAACTGATGGCACATCATAAATAATAATCCCAGCAGTATCTCAAGGTGGGTCTATCCAACATCATGTTCCATGACATAAAATATTCACATTATTGATTTGGTATCTCTATACCTACAATCTGTGAAACATAATCATCAATCAATACATATGTTGGCCTTACGAATTATCACAGTGATATGTGATTAGGGATCAACTTAGAATAACATTATGCTATGAACAAAAAGTTTCACAAACAAGTCACATACTTGCTAATTAATGTAAATGACAATGATTCTTGGAATAACACATTATTCAGAAGTATATAAATATATACATGATACAATAATCTCTATTATTGTCTATATGGCATATCACCATCACCTGATTACTTGGGATTCAAGGTACCCCTATTTCGGTGCTGTTGGCTACACGGGACAAAGGGCGTTACGAAAGACAAGTATGGATTTACCAGGTTAATCTCAAACATGTCGGATATAAGGACAAACCTTTCGTACTCGCTAAACATGTTGCCCATGTGTTTTATGTGACTGACACGACAAATAAGAAACTCCATGTGGTTCTCACCGGGAAAAGACAGATCATCAGAGTTGAAAATATGGTTGATGAGGACAAGTAAAATTAATTTGATGAAATCCCCCCCCCCCTTTTTTCACCGCAATCACGCTACAAGTTGCACGGAATGAGAAGACTCTATAATTGCGTTTCGACCACAACAAAGGGATCTATGTCAAGAAAGCACGAAAACAATAAGTACAAGCCAAATGATAATGAATCGATGTAACCTCAAATTTGTAATATTTGTAACCTCAAATGATGCTGGATTTTGTGCAGTTGTGTTGAATTCATATGAATTTTGAAAAATTTAAGTGAATTTATTTGAATTTAGATGAATTATGTTGAATTTTATTCAATTTAGTTGAATTCAGTTGAATTTTGTTGAATTTATAAGAAATTATTTCAATTTAGAAGAATTATGGTGAGTTTTGTTCAATTTAGTTTAATTTAGCTAAATTTTGTTGAATTTTATTGAATTTATTTGAATTTAGATGACTTGTGTTGAATTTCATCAATTTATTTGAATTCAACTAATTTTTGTTGAATTTGTATGAACTTATTTGAATTTATATGAATTTATTTAAATTTAGATGAATTTTGTTGAATTTTGTTGAATTTAGATAATTTTTTGAATTTAGATGAACTTATAAGATTTTAAATGAATTTATATGTATTATACATAGATAATTTAGATGAATTCATTAGTGACAAGTGATATAGGTCATTAATGACGGGTGCGTTGTATTCCTCATCACTAATTTAGAGGTCATTAGTGAAGGGTTTAAGCTACGACCCCGTCACTATTGAATGCCTATATAAAATGGGGCCGGAACACTAGCCCTCTCATTTTCCTAAGCAATTTTTTTAAATGTTATTATTTTGTACGAAAGTATAAAAAATATTGTACAAATTCAAAAAATTACAAAAAAAACTCCATTGTCATGAGTTCATTGTGCGAAATCTAGTTTTTGCATAATGAACTCGTGAAAACTAGATTTTCGCTAATTCAATGTGCAAAAATGTGAAATTTCGCTGATTGAAATATAGAAAATATTTTGCATGAGTCAAAGTGCGAAAAATGAAGTTTTCACACTTTGGATCTACGAAAACTTCATTTTCGCAGATCCGTTGTGCGAAAATGTTTTTGCATAATGAAAAAAAAAAATGTTTCGCTGATTGGTTATACGAAAAGCAGTTTTTTCGATTTTGTCTCTTATAGTATCGAAAATTAGTTTAATTTTTTATGCATGCAAAAAATTATCTTTAGTGACTGGTTCATCAAAAAAAATGTTTGTTTTGCAAATAGTTTGTCCAAACAACAACAAGAAGTGCTTAGTTTTTCCTTGATTTTTGGTTCAATGTATTTTTGTCGACATTTCTTTAATTATTTGATGTAAAATTGTGTGAGTAAATTTTTAAGTGAAGTAATATTGGGATGCTGTAAAATATTTTTTTGAACAATAGTACTTGTGAAGCATAATTATCATAAAACCCGGTAGGAAGGTTACATACGCCGATTAACATTACATGGGATATGAGGTTTCTCGCCGTAGCGCGAATGGACCCTAACCATAAAGAGATGATGACAAGAAACATTGGTATGTATGGTACACCTAAAGACTAACCTAACAACGTGTCGCTACTAAATCTAGTATGCCTTAGGGAATGAAAATAGGCCAGATTACAATAGATGCTCTACTGAGTGCACCTACGATATTTGCCCTTCATGAGGGCATCAGTGCCTACCGTCTTAGTGTGGCAGGCCCTCTCTCGCTTCATTTCTCTGTCAGCTTTGCACGCTTCAGCCACGGCGTGCTCCTTCATTGTCTTCCTCATGTGCTCCTTCTTCTGACGCTTCAGTCATAGTTCCTTCTGATGTTGCTTGTATTCCCGGTGTTTGTAAGCTTGCCTCATCCACCGCATGCTCATGTTGATCCTCAGTTTGCTCCATGTCCAATTATCCCATGAAGTCACAGATAGGTATAGGAGACTGGACAAATGATACAAGAGGGAATATTAGTAAGACGGTGTATGAAATCGTATGAAAACGGTCACAAGAATGATCACGTCGCTATACCGGTGGGTAGTCATACGATCCATGTCGAGACGGATCGTACTGGTAGTTGTCACACATGAATAATTGTCTGCCATAGGTGTAGCAGATGTCGTGGGACTCACGAAACCTATAAGGGTTGCCATAGAAGCATATCGGCGGTTCGACCCCCTGGGGGATGAAAGTCGCCTAATGTTTCGTGGGTGGGCTTGGTGGAGTTGAGGAAGATATTGCAGTTGAGAGAGGTGAGGAATGAGTCGTGTACCCATGGTTTAGGCTAGGGTTATTTATGGTGGCCGGGGGCTGATGCATAGACTAAGTGTATGGGCATACCTGGGGGATGGAGTATGGAAGTATTGTGCACAAGGACAAATGACCTGGGATTCGCTGTGAAAGTTGGAAAAGTTGTGCCATCGATGCTTGACAGAGATTCCCTGTGAAAGCTGTTGCTCGGTGTGGTCATGTCATTCTATAAAAGTTCACTAAGGAGTTATTGTTGCATATGTATGGAAAGCAAGGAATCCTATAAAAACATTAGGCATAGAAAAGACGTATTGGCATAATGATAAATCCCAATCATTTCATTGATGAAAGTAAATTACATCACATATAAGACTCATCGTAAGCATTTATTGCCTGTATGTGGCTACAATACATAAGGCAACATACACCGAATCGTACCCTATCCCTAGATAATCTACGACAAGTTATAATGGCATGTAATACCTCATCGCTAAATGAAGCATGTCTTATGGAAAGACAAACTACGCCTGACCCCTACCTAAGGATGACGAATGCCAATTCTGCCTCATGCCTCTCAAGAACCTAAGGATGACGGATGCCACTCAAGAACCTAACAATGACGGATGCCAATTCTGCCACAAAAAGGACCACTACCAGAAAGACATCGTTAGTTTCCTTAAGTGGCTCACAAAAAAGGATAATGATTTAATAACATTCATTCATGAATCTCTTTATACTGATTTTTCCCTTAATTACTGCTACCAACTCCTTATAGGAATTCCTTACCGCGAGAACATTAGGAGAGGGGGTGCGTAGTCTTAGAGTGGCCAATGGGAATGAAGCTGAAGTTGTTAGATCCCTTCCATTAGTTCTTGATAGTGGCTTCACTCTTAGATCGAATAATGTAGTTTATGTTCCTACCATGAGGAGGAATCTCATTTCAGTTTCGATGTTAGATGATGATAGTTTTCATTGTAATTTTTGAGACAATAACTGCATTCTTAAGTTTAATTCAGATTTTATTGGTCTTGCCATCCGACAAGATAAATTTTATATGGTTCCTCTTAATGAATCATATGTGTCTATGAATGTCTGTGATGTAAGCCATAAGGGAAAGAGAAGTACAATTAATAGGATTTCTTTGAAACTGTGTCATTGTCGTTTAGGTCACATTTCGAGGTTGAGAATGAAGCGTTCCATTAAGGAAGAGATTCTCCAGCCCTTAGACTTCTGTGACTCTGACCTCTGCATATATTGCATTAAAGGAAAATATATTAAGCAAATAAAGAAGGCGGCCACTCGGAGCACATGATTATTAGAATTAATCCACACAGACATATGCGGTCCTTTTCCTATGACATCGGTGGATGGCTTTTGTAAGACCCCAACCCGGGATCTCCTATGCCTCCCATATCAGTCCCTGGATCAAGTAGCTAATACGCATAATACAATAGTTGTAGTATCATAGTCAAACTTCCTACATAAATACTAAGGTTCAGAGTACAAAAGGTTACAACCCACACTGTATATTACAAACCTGGCTGAGCGGCCAACAAAACACAGCGAAAAACGGAAGCCCAAGCCACAAACAACTAGGGTGCGAACGTGAC
Organism: Phragmites australis; assembly: GCF_958298935.1. NCBI lineage: Eukaryota > Viridiplantae > Streptophyta > Magnoliopsida > Poales > Poaceae > Phragmites > Phragmites australis. Next base: position 12,070,176 of record NC_084944.1, on the reverse strand, counting down.
TTCTAAGACTACTCTTCATCCTCGCATTCACCTCCTGCAAAGTCAGCATCAGCTTCCTCATCTGAATGACAGCAAGAGTGAGTACTGAGGGTACTCAGCAAGCCCTATACTACTTCAAAGTGTGGATAGATCAAATAAGGGGGTAATTCAAGGACAAGTCTTTACGGTTTAGTTTTAAGCGTAAAATAGTTTATGCAGGTATCCAATTGTACGATCTACGATTGGCTTCAAAACAGTTTAAAGAGTTCAAAACCAAGTAACAAGCTATATCTAGAGGGTTTTTGGTCCTAGAAGGGGCTACACCTCACTCCATAGTTTCTATCATCACCTCTGGTGTACCTCTAGTATCGCACAGCTTTCGACGGATTGAGCCAGCAATCTCATCTAATCCATACACTCACTCATCAAGACACATGCACCCAGAGTCTAGTCAATGCGGTTGCCACTTCCGCATGTCCATGACCATGGACACAGCTATTCGAATAGGTTTACACTCTGCAGAGGTTGTACACTATACTCACGTGATATGCCCAACCTTCAACCGTTGCAAACAGAGGAGCAAATCATACCGAGACACTCCAATCACCTTTCCTGCCGGGCTTTTCTATGAGATTTACCTCCAAGCGCCAAAGTCCATGTACTGAAGGCCAACCCCCTTTTAATCCTAGGCTGGTTCTAGCAACCTTCAAACAGAGCGACAGATGGTCACTTGACTACTCATTGCTCTCAGCCTCCTAGTATGATGCCCAATTCAGTCCGGTGAAGAACAAGTCAAGTCTTGCCCATTTAGGACACATGGTTGCACGAGGTGGCTAGGCCAAATTACATAATGACTTGGTCCTTAAGTGGCAGGGCAGGTATCTTCTGGCAACGAACATCACAGAGGTGACTCAAGCCCCCAGGAGCATCCTCATCTAGAGTACTACTCCACTTGCCCCTGCCAAACAGTTTTCACCCACTTTTACACAACTCCCACCATTTCCCACATGGCATCAAGGATTTTACAACCATCACGGAATTCACAACCATCAAGAATTCATGGTATATGAGTTAGCATTGATAACAATAAATCATTGTCTCCATGGGGATGTATTTTAAAAAGCGACGTCTTCGAGGAGACATATTCCATCCTAAGCATGCTAGATATCAAAGCGTTGTCCATCACTAATATAGATAACAACAGGTAATCCTAGGAGGATATGTATTTTTGATGATAACATTTATGGTATGGCAAGTGTTTAATAGGATTAACTACTACAAGTAGTTTGTAAAAGCGCAATACATAGCACATGCGATATAAGTCCAGATTTAATTGATCATGTAGATTAGTTAAAAACATAGGTTCAATATGATCAAGAAGATAGGACTTGCCTTCCTGAAGGTCAATTCACGATTGGTCTTGTCGTTCGAGTCTCCCAAGTTCTTCATCATCGGGCCTCGCCTTTAGTTCCTTCCTTGTGTTCTCGCTTAGAACCTTGACTTCAAGTCTACACAGATTAATGACGAAAGTGCAAAATGACTAAGGAACGGAACACCGGAACAAAACCAAAGGAAACACCAAAGCGAAACAAGAACATTAGAGGAAAATGATGAAAGCTAACCTAGCAGAAAGACGATCGACAACTCTTAGCTAAGAGAAACTGACGTACAAAGTCTAGCGGGGTTATTTAGTGAAGCTAGGTTAAGTTGTTAACCTAGTTGTTTTATTAACCTAAGAGAAAGCCTAAACAAGTTATTAACAACTAGGTGAGTGTTTATTAGCTAACTTGCAGAAGGCGACAGTTAGGGTTCCTACGTGTTGGTGAGTACACGTGTATCGACATCAAGGTATATGCGATACTTATGTCTATATGTATGTGAGCATGTATATATATACATAAGTATAACTCTAGGCTATTATATATGCTTAAGTGTCGGATTAAACATCATAATTTATAGCACTAACCAAGGTTATCTAGTAATTAATCTTAATTACCTAGTGTTTCTTAATTGCTACTCTAATTAATCAATAAACTATTGCTATGGAAAAAGCATACATATTATTAATTAACTAGGTTAAATTATTTATTAATCTAATTAATTATTAAAAGGGGTATTAGTTAATTAATTACTAACGTCAAACTATTCTATCATATTCTAATGACAGGTATTTATTTATTTAGCAGCTACACTAGTTAATATTATTACATTAATTAAACCAAAATAGCATGTCACATAAAATAACAACCTATTTCAAACATTTAATTAATATATTAATTCTTTAGTTTATTCTAAAAACTTAATCTAATTAACATGAGGATTAAACTTATACTTATGCTAGATTAACATAAGCGACTAATCTACATTTATAACCTAAACATGGATATTGAATATCTGAACACACTTTATTTACTAAAGACAACATCTAATTCTAGGTTAAAGCCGCAACAAAAAATAAATATCATAAGAGAAAATTAAACGGACTTCACAATTACAAGATTTGGCATAGATAGATTACGATTTTAGAGGAATATCGGCGAAAGAATCACCAAAATCGAAGTTGAAACAGAGGAGTTATGGACGACAGAAAATTTGCCGGAAGGATAAATCCTGCAAAAAGAAAAAGGATACTATGCTGCGGACTTGGTCCACGTGTTTGGTGAACCAGAGGGAGGCTCTGAGTGTGGTGCACGATAGACCGGTGGGGTGACTATGTTGTGGACATGGTGTATAGGCACCGCGACTGGAGTTGGGCGCGGGTGTGTGGTTTTGCTTGTGGGTGCCTATGTGTATGTATGCATGTATGAAGGGCGTGGGGGTGATCTTTTGCATGTGAAGATCAGAGAGGAAGAGAAAATGGCTTTTGCCTCTCGATGAAAAGATTAGCGAGGGAGAGAGAAGTGATGGCCGGCTGCTTGGGTGTGTGTGTGTGCAGGGCAGCGGCAGGCATGGCTGGCATGTGAGGGTGGTGAGTTGAGAGAGGACTTTCTGGGTTGCCTGTGTGGAAAGATTATAGGGGAGAGAGGTAGAGAGAGAGATCAGAGAGCGTGAGAGATTTGTGTGACAAATCAAATTGATGTATCTGAGTTGTAAATGGAATGTGTGATAATTAGAATAAAGGTATTTGAATTTGAATTGGATTGTACAATGATTCGATGAATGACTTGAAATTGTAATTGGTTTTAAAAATAGTTCAAATTGAATTTGAATTAGAGATTGAAATGACTTTGGAATGAGAATTTTGAATTATGACATTCAGATTTGAACCAAGATTCTAATCGATTGAAATGAGTTTGCGAAGCAATTGAACTGGAAGAATCGGATTAACTCGAATAATTTGATGCATTCGAATACATAATCGATGTAGATTTGAATGAGTCTGGATTGGAGCCAATTGGGATTAAATTCAAATAGGAATATTTGAACTTAGATCTAAATTTAGATTTGGCATTAATCCAAATAAAAGTATTTAAATTTAGGATTTGAAATTGTAGATTAGCACTGATTCAAATAGAGTATTTGAACTAGGAAAAAGATTTTTTACTTGAAGCCTCGGAATTTGAGAGGGGTTTGAATTCAAAATAATTGAATTCAGTTTGGATAGAGCTGAAAAGAATCTAAGAAACATATTTGGAATTAAGAGAGGTTCAATTCCAAAACTCCACTCAAAGAACCATAAAAATAATTAAACCAAAAATGCATATGATTAATTTATTGCAACAGTTAATTTAGAAATTAATTTATTGATATCTGGAATACTTAGCCAAAATAATATATTTGAATACATACATACAAGCATATACATATTCAAATATATATTTCCTTGATTTTATACTGGTTTAATAATTAGAATTTTTTTAATTTGGAGTAAATTTTGCTATTTCTAAAATGCTAAAACTCGGGATGTTACAACTTTGATTCATTCATCACCTTCACTGATGATTTCTCCCGTTACGACTATATCTACCCCATTAAAGATCGATCTGAGTCTCTCGATAAATTCAAGGTATTTAAGGCTGAGGTAGAAAATTAGCACAACATAAAGATTAAAGTATGAGATAGGATGGAGTGAGAGAGTATTATGGGAGACATACCATGTTGGTGTATCAGGAACCGGGGGTCCCCGAATCCCGAGGTCAGGCTAGCCATCCGCCACATGGCGCCATCCCGCAGGGTCTCTCCTGCAAGATGAGAAAAGATCAAGTCCCGGGAGAGGGCGCTCTGGGCCACAGTCGGTGGCCCCCGAGTACCCCAGTTCCCCGATGATCCACGAAATCCAAGTGCCGGGAAGAAAGTGCTCGGGGAAGTGTACGGTCACCCCCGAGCACCCTAGTCCCCCGACGACCAGGAGAGCTAAGTTCCGGGAGAGAGTGCTCGGGGCTGCGTGCGGCAACCCCCGAGCACTCGATTCCCCGAGGATCTGTACCAGAGTGCTCGGGAGAGAGTGCTTGGGGAGGTGAACAATAACCCCGAGCACTCGGTTCCCCGAGGACTAGAAGAAGCATTCTCGGGAGAGAGTGCTCGGGGAGGTGAACAGTACCCCCGAGCACTCGGTATGTGAGGAACCGTCCAAATAGTATTTTAATTAATCATCAAGAGAATCATTATTCATAATCACAACCTCGACGATTAACCAGAATACCATTCTGGTAGTCCCGGCACGTATTTTGTGCCCAGGATCAGAACACATGCCTTCCAACTCAAATATCACAACACAGTTTAAAAGAGAGCAAGTAATTAAGCTGTATTACAATACTTAAACATGCAACTGCTTCCACAATTTACAACGAAAGAGGAGCAATAACAACTACGCAGCGGAAGATAAACCTATACAACAAAAGAGTATGGAGCCGTATGCCCTTAGGCTCCATACCAAAAGCGCCGGAGTTCGGAGTAGAAGGTGCTACTCCTGCCCGCCACCCTGATCGGCAGGCACAAAGTAGCCGAACACTCCCTCTTCCTCGCCAACCTGAAACTTAAGGGCAGTACCCTTAGTACGAAGGTACTAGCAAGTCTTACACAGTATAAGTATATATATTCTCGATTCCAAGGATCATGCATTTAAAGCTGTAGCAAGGATTAAGACATGTTTAAGTTCATTAAGCGGTAAGCAACCTAGACTCTAGGTGTAAGCAAACGACTTAACCAACCACCAACTCAAACCTTGCCAACCAACCGATCAGAACAGATATATAAACAACAAGTGTATAAGAGTAAACCATTACCCCAAACCACCGACCACATACCGACCAAACCACCCAAACCAACCATTCCACAACCCACATCGAAACTCTACGACCAAAACATGGTCGCTCGGTGGAGATAAGCGATAGCAATGCTCATGACCGAGAGCGCGGCAGTTCGAACTGATTATACACCCTGCAGGGGGATACTCCTGGACCCACACGACACAGGGACCATACGGCTTGTGCCACCCGCTAAGATGCACACAAGGGGGTACCCGTGACAACCTTTCCCAACCAGGCCCAACCATGTGGATCAACCATAGCTCGGCGCAGCGATATTAGAACTACTCCACGAGCAAACCAATACCGCAAAAAGCCCGGACTCAAATCGGACTCACACCGTCTATGACGAGGCCCACATGACCACGTCTGCGAAGGTAATCAGCTCGCCTACCATTATATCAGCATGTGGTGAGTAAGGTAAGTGCTAAAGCCGACTACACCGACGGTCGGTGCTTAACCGGTGCAAGCGGTCTACGGTGTCCGGGTTCCCTCCCCGAACTGCCTGAGGACTCCTCGTGAGCAGATGACACCTCTAACACCGCCCACACCTCGTCTCAACTCACCACTCACCAAACCGACTCATCATCAACACAACCACAAGTGTGAACAAGTAACAAGCCCTAGGCTCGCGACAACGGTGGACGCTGTCGTCGACTTCTACCGGAAAGCCTAAGTACCACTAAGCATAGCGAACTAAAATTAGACCACGACGACACCACTAGGCTCCAAGGAATAACACATGACACGTGACCAAAATGGGAGAATGCATCGGCATAGGTTCTACCCAACTCGGTACCCGACACATGCAATGTATACATAAGCGTAGATAACATATTAGATTTCGAATTGACACGGTGCAATATGATAGATGCTTGCCTTGCTGCCCTGACTGCTGCCCGACACTACCCGAGTCACGATCACCACTGCGGGAACCTCCGGGGACAGCCTCGTTCGCCTCGTTTGTCGGGTCGAAATTCCCTAAAAGAATAACGCGTGCAATGTAACGAATATGAATGTTATGAAATGAAGGATGCTCCATAGAATGCGATAACAGTGCAAATCGTCAGGGAACGAGTTCTAAAGCATCGAAGATTTTTCTTAAATGGGATTACTGTTAAACGTTTGAACACTTCTATGATTAATTAAGCTTAACCCTATATAGAATTGTAACAACATCTAACATGTGGGTGATTATTTTTTCTGAACAGGGGGTATAAAAACAAGAATAACAAAATTGGATTCATCAATTTTGGAAATACCAAACTTTAACTATGAATTATCAAAGCCTAGACATATTTCATTAATTCAATAATTCACAGCACACATTTCATGGCCACTGGTATTTTTAATGGATAGATCATATCATAATAAAGCCAACAAAATTGGTTTCATGAATTTTGGAACTCTACATAATTTCCTATGCATTTTTCAAGATTTCAGCCGATTTATCAACTCAACAGATATTCATTTCGCAATTTCTGATTTCCTCTAATATTAAAATGGGTCCACGCCTTTTTCTACCGGCGCCCAACTAGCCACAGGCACAGACAGTGGGGTCGGGCTCATTTTGACTAGGGTAAAAATTGAACCCCGCCCAGCACACAACGCAGCGCGGCCGGCCGGTGGCTCGGGTTGTGCCCGCCGGCGGCGAGCGGCGCAGTCCAGGCGGCCGGGAAGGGCAGCTGCGGCTCCAGCATGTGCGCATGGACCCAGCTGAGGCATACGTGGTCGCCGGCGACGACCGGAGAATGGCCAGCGGCGGCGGACGGCGGAAACTACACGACGGCGGCACGGTTTTGACGTGCCGACGGCGAACGGCGACGCAACAGACTCGGACGAGGGCGGCTATAGCTTTTACGAGGATGCGCGGACCCAACGGCGTGGCCGAACACTGAGGAGCTCGGCGGTGGCTCGGCCGACGGCGTGCGCCGTAGGCGGCGGCGCACGGCTGCACGGCGGAAGGCGCGCCGGCGACGGGCTAAGCCCCAACGGACACGCGCACTAGACTTAGTGGGGGACGGTGATGCTTACGGTGAGTTCGGTCACCGGGAAAATGCAGTGGTTCACCAGTTCAACGGAGAAGGGTCGGTTGCCGCTGTTGGGGAAGAAGACGCGGCCGGCTCAACCCGTGCGGAAAACGACCGAGGGAGGAGGGGAAATGGTGGAGGAGCTTGGGGCGCTCCTCCCTGCGGCTCCACTGGGCTCGGGCTCGACGGAAACCGTCGGCGGTGCGGTGATTCTTGCCGGCGGCCAGTGCTTGTGTGTGTGTGCTCTGCGCCGACTGTGCGAGAGGAGGAGCAGAGAGAGAGAGAGAAAGCAGAGGGCGGGGAGGGGAAGATAAAGGCACGGTGCCGTGTCCTGATTTTCCGGTGACGTGGCCTGGCCACCACAGTCAACAAGGGCGGCGCCGCTTGCTCTGTGAGAGGAGACGGCAGAGAGAGCAGAGAAGCCGGAGGGGGGGATGACAAGCGGGCCCGAGGAACAGTAACCGGTCGGCAAAATATCCCCACTACTTTAGCCATCCATTTGAATGCCTTCCCAAGGTCCAAAATTGGTAAAACAATTTTGTTTGAAACTAAAATTCATAAGGAACCCATTTGAACTTGTTTGACCCAGAATGCTTGAGCCAATTTTGAATAAAAATTGTTCAAAGATGCTATCTTTTCCAACTTGTGATAATTTTTATGCCTTCTAAATATTTCCCAAAAATTTGGGAAAATTCATTTATATTCTTCTCCTGGCATCTACTAATTTCTAAAATTGTCACCAGCCCTATGTTCCAAAGAAGCTTTGGGAGATGCTTTACAACGCATCAGTTAAACCTGGTTTAACCAAATTCGGTTTAATCCACATTGCATGTCTATACTGCTCAAAACAAAAACAAATGATGCTAATGATACTCATTAGCGCTTAATTACGTGTTTCGAAACTCTGGGCCGTGACACGGTACACCGACGACCCAGAAAGTCCCCTGGTGGAGGCCCCCGAGGGGCCCACCGATGAGGTGTCAACCAGTCAAAGGCTCGAGGCCGCATTTAATGAGCACGCATGGTCTGTCGCCTCCAACTGCTCCCGCCGCGCTCAGCGTCAGTTCCTGCCACGTTCTGGCAGAGAGGCGTGGGGTTATTAATTGCACGGGTCCCGTCCCGTGCCATCCGGCTTGTCTCAGGACAACGTCGTAAGGACCAAGGCGTTCTGCCTACCACGCTGCTGTGGCAGGGGAACAAGACAGGGCGGGCACGCTGGGTTGCTCTGCGGCTGCCCGGTGGGCCCTCTCCACGGTGCCCGTCGCCTTGGCATTTATGGTGACGGATGACCGGGCGTGCGCCGTATTTTCCACCTCCGGTCACTTCGCCCAGAGGAAATGATGACGCATTTTCCATTTATGGTGTCTCGGAACTCGTGGCCCCCTCCCGTTCGGGGCACGTTGCTGCCAGCGGGTATTAAAGCAGCCGGCGGCACAGAGGAAAACAGACGGAACAAAGAGGCTGAGAAAAAACCAAGGGCAACCAAAGAAAGAGAGGACTTACAAGCATAGCCAAGAACACAGCGCAAGAAGAACACGGCTGAGAAGTGAGCAGCACTAGACAGGTTGAAGAGCAAAGAGCCCCAGGCTCTTAGATAGATCAAGATTCTTGTAACCAGCAACATCCTTGAGGGACTTCCTCAGGACAGTTATAGTATCCATACAGGAGTAGGGTGTTACGCCCCCGTGCGGCCCGAACCTGTCTAAATTCCGATGCATTTACTCCTTCCTGCACTAGGTCATCTCCACCACCACCGGCCGTTGCATTCATTCCCATTTATTTCTCCGACGAACATACTCAGGATCATCCCCCCGGCCGAATCTCTAAAAAGGGGTCTCTTAGGATCCCTGCGACTGGGGTTAATCCTCCGACATACCCCTTACGGGCAAATCCTCGGTCTCTTTACCAAATTCCATTAGAAAAATAGCATAGTAGCCCAATATTCTACACCTGATGAATCTCAGCAGAACGGAATAGCTGTGCGACGCAACCGCACACTTATGGACAAGGAGCGAAGTATGCTCAGCTATTCTAGTTTACCAGTTGGACCGTGGATGGAGTCATTTAAGACAGCCGCACACATTCTCAATTGGGTTTCCAATAAATCAGTTCCAAAAACACCTTACAAATTATGGACTGGGACAAAGCTCTCTTTGAAGTATTTGCGTGTGTGGGGCTGTACAACTGAAGCTATAGTTTTTAATCCATATATTAGGAAATTAGATCCTAAGATAGTTGGTTGTCACTTTATCGGGTATCTCGAGAGATCAAAGGGGTATCACTTTTACTGTCCAGATAGGATCACTAAGTTCGTTGAAACAAGACACGCTGTATTTCTTGATAATGGGGATCTGGCGCCCAGGGAAGTTGATCTCGAGGAAAAGCGGCTTTACATTCCTACACCGCTGATCCAAGAGCCCTACATCCTTGTGCCCTAGGTGGTTGCACCTTCCGTAGAAACTAACGTCAGTGCACTTCTGTTGAGGTCTCTAAAATTCCTAATGATGCACCTAACGATGAGCCTCAACAGTCCCTTGCAATACCCAATCTTGATCCTACAGTGCCTAACGAACTGAGTAGAAGATCACAGCGTGACAGGAGACCTGCCATCTCAAATGATTACATTGTCTACATGAATGAAGATGTTAATGACATAGGAAAGGTAAAAGATCCCAACTCATATAAAGAGTCAACGATGAGTGAGCATTCGTCTGAGTGGCCTAATGCCATGAAGTGCGAATTAAATCTATGAGCAATAATGATGTATGGGACCTAGTAGAAATCCCTGATGGAGCCAAAGCAGTATGTTGTAAATGGGTCTAAAAAACCAAGCATGACTCTAAGGGGAACATCGAAAGGTTCAAAGCAAGACTCGTAGCTATGGGCTTCTCACAAAGACAAGGGATCAACTACAATGAAACTTTCTTTCCAATATCAAGTAAAGATTCTTTCAGAATAATTATATCACTTGTAGCGTGTTATGATTTAGAGTTGCATCAGATAGATGTAAAGACGACATTTGTTAATGGTGACTTGGAATAAAATATTTACATGGTTCAACCAGAAGGTTTTGTCATGGAAGGCAAGAAACATTTAGGATGTCGACTTAAGAAATCAATTTATGGTCTAAAGCAAGCGTCTAGGCAGTGGTATCTCAAGTTTGATAAAGTCATTAGAAATTTGGTCTTTAAAGAAAATAAAGTTGATAACTGTATTTTTGTAAAGTTTAAAGGGGGGAATTCATCATCTTAGTTCTTTATGTGGATGATATCTTATTGGCTAGCAGCGATAAGGATATGTTGTTTGAGACCAAGAGATTTCTATCCTCTAATTTCTATAAGAAGGATCTCGGTGAAGCTTCTTGTGTTCTTGGCATTGAGATTCACTAAGATCGGTCCAAAGGAGTATTAGGTTTGTCTCAAAAGGTATACATTGACAGAGTACTAAAATACAATATGTATAAGTGCTCTGCCACGCCTGCTCTTATTATTAAGGGCAGTAAGTTTAGGATATATCAATGTCCGAGGAACCAATATGAAGCTGGTCAAATGAAGTCAGTTCCTTATGCTTCAGCTATCGGAAGCATTATGTATGCTCAAATATGTATGCGCCCTGACTTAGCTTTCGTGACCGGGATGCTTGGCAGATATCAGTCAAATCTAGGACCGGGCTATTGGAAAGCTGTTTAGAAAGTCCATCTCTATTTGCAAGACAATAAGAACTACATGCTCATATTTAGAAAATCCGATAACCTTGAAGTTGTTGGCTATTCAGATGCAGACTTTGCGGGGTGTGTGGATACTAAAAAATCAACGTCAGGTTATATCTTCACCCTTGCTGGAGGAGTTATCTCGTGGAAAAGCTCCAAACAGACACTTACGGCTTCGTCAACGATGTAAGCTGAGTTTGTAGCATGTTATGAGGCTACCAGGTAGACTGTATAGCTAAAGAACTTTATCCCAGAATTAAGAGTGGTCGATAGTATTTCAAAACCAATTACATTATACTGCGATAAAAAAAACCCACAGTTTTCTATACAAGTAACAAAAATCGAGTGGTGCTGTCAAACACATCGACATTAAGTATCATATTGTGAAAGATAGAATCCAGGATCAAATAATAAGTGTCAATCATATAAGTACTAAGTCAATGCTTGAAGATCCGCTCAATAAAGGCTTACCACCCCATATCTTTCGTGATCATGTTGCCGACATGGAGTTATTTAAGAGCCTATGATTTTGGATTAAGATGACCATAATGCAAACCAACTCCCATTAGGAATAACGATTTTCCATTTAGAGATGGAGTGATATACTATAGGTATTTGAGTTTCAGTGGTATTTCATTAGCCATTGTAACATGTTGCCTTGTTGTGCTGTTTCGTTGAGAGTGGGCTTATGATGTTAGCCTTACGATCAACAGGGAGAATATTGGATGTGGTCTCAGTCCCCCTTCCTAATGAATCCTAAGTAATGACCAACAAAAGCGAGGAGTCCCATTCCACCTAGCATTGTGATTGGTGGTGCAACCAACCAATTATGGTTGTGGTCCTATTCCGTGTTGCGCCTATATAGATGAGGTGGAGCTGGCACCTCATGGGGACATTGATCTCATGAGGTTTAGCTTCTTGTCCCCATGAGGTTTAGCTTCTCCCAAACATACGCACAATCTGCCGATCAAGGGTGCCGCAGCAGAGCGAAGGCCGCCGCCATCGTCACCCACGACCCTCTTCACCGCGCCGGTGACCTGCTTTAAGCCGGCCACATCTACATCACCTGCATCACACCGGCGACAAGGTCATCGACGGTCTGCAAGGCATCAACAACCACCATCACGCACGGTTACGCCTAAATCACGCTCCTCATCCTTCATCTGATGGCATCTCTGAACGCTGGTATGTACTCATGCTTCCGCAATTACGTGTGTCTGTTGTTAGGGCTAATGGTGATCTAAGATGAGTTTAAGTAATCAATAGTTATACCTACAATCTTATTTAGATATGTGCTATAACCAGTGGCGGATCTTTCGAAGGGCGGGGTGGGGGCTGGAGCCCCTACCCTGCCGGGACAGCGGGGAACCCCGTGACTCCTTGAGCAGCTCTGGCACTTGGCCAGAGGTGGAAGACAACGGCTAATCGACTTGACACGCTGGACGATGTTTTATGCCCACGCATTGATGCATGGGCCCAAGGCCCACTGGCCTAGCCAATCAAACCCTGGCTGAGTCCGCGAGACCGTGAGTGCCGAGTGAGTCCTAACTGGTCCAAGACTCCGAGTCCCATCCAACAGACACAGGCATAGCCCCAAACGACCGAACCCTAGGTAGTAGAGGCCGCGTGCCGAGCAGCACGACTAGGTGGTGCGGTAAGCTCCAGACGGAGCTGTGCGGTAGCGTGGCGAGTGGCACGGCGAGCGCTAAGCAGCGCTATGCGAGGCAGGGTGGTGTGACGTACGGAGCGGCTGGGTGGTGACAGCAGCACTGCAGCAAGCCACAAGCCAACAACGTGGTAAAAATAAATAAATAAAAATTGATGTTAGCCTGTTATCTTGTTTCCCTGTTATTTGCATATGAATCCTGTTATAGTGTTATACGCATATAACACTATAGCGTGTTTGACTTCCGAATGCCTGAGCTCTAGCGTGTCTATCAAACCAAACACATGATTTGCATTTCCTTATCACCAGAACAAGTTTTCCATTAATAAGGTTTGTTGCATTTCCCAAGTACAATGTGCAGAATTTGTTGCATTTCCATTAAAATACAATGTGCAGATTTTTTTTTTGTTGTAGCTACATTTTACATTTACCATGTATTTCTAATTTTTAGATTGGTTAGTTAGTGGTATGCTCTTTTGTAAATGTGTTTTGTATTTTTTAACACTATACTTATGTAAAATATTAGTTTAAAATTTGAACTAGACGATTACTTATTTAGGTTGTAGAGCTCAGTTACCTTAAAAATGATCCGTCACTTACTAAAACACATTAAGTGGGTTTGTGTGACTATAAATGTGATGCGCGTATGTCCCACTTATACTTAAAAAACTCCATCAACCCAGCATTCATACATGATTGGTCAAACCAAAGATTTTCCAACTGCGATCTGTATCACCCAAACGGCCAGGGTACGAGGATTCTCATCTTCTTAAGGTAATCTGGGCCCCGCAAGTTTTGGGCGCGATCGCTCCCGACCGTCCTAAGAAGGTAAGCAAGCCTCCACCGTCTTTCCATTTTAGTCCATCGTCTTTCTTTTTTTTTTACCGAAATTAAAGGAGATCCAAATCGTTCCAAAAAGTTTTTCAGAAGATATTTTCCCGAAATATTTTACCTACATTTTTCTGAAAAACACTTTCCCCAAAAGTTTATGGAAAACTGTTGGCGAAAAATTCACTTGAAAATTTCAAAAAGAAAGCAACCTACAAACTTTTCAAGGGCAATTTGCGAAAACTTTCAAAAAAAATCTGAAAAAAAGAGAAGAGAGCAAAAGTGGTAAGGAGAGAAGGCTGGCGAAAGGGGAGCAGACTCGCTGGCATCCTTGCTTCAGTGAAGGAGGCTCTATCCTGCACCCACACCTCTGATGTAGATCTGTTTTGTTTTAATGGATTCAGATCTGTTCGGAAAGTAGGCAGGGGAGAAGAAAGAGAAAGTGAGAGAGACATAAGAGATGGGGACAGGAGGGAGGAGATGTACTGAAGGGATGGGAAAGTTAAATTTTTTATTTTTTATAATTTATTATCTACAGATATACAAATATGATGCCTAGACTCTTAGTAGGATATCCCGAGACATCTAATTATTTTTATTCTACATCTACTTACTTCATCCGACCACAAGCTGAGCGAGCAGACGAATGTGTGTGCTTACTATAAACAAGAATACAGTAAGCCAGGGGACGTCTTCCTTCAGAGTGATGAGATAGCTAGAGAGAACATTAGAGATATAGGAGATGAAGTGGGATTCAAAATTATCACAAACTGTCTACTGTTCATGTATCTTCTAAGAATTGCTAGCCCATGCAGGTGCGTTTATGGACTAGTAATTGAAATTAGAGATCAATTTATTTCCAAGATGACAAGGTCTTGGCGGACCCTTTCCTTGTCAAACTCGAGATTAAACTGGAGGTACAATTTTTTTCCTAACAACATGTCGATATAAAGGAACTTACCAACTACTTCAAAAAAAGCTTTTATTCTTATCCATGTGAGCTGTATGCCTGTACCATTAGTCTATAACTCGCCTTATGACCTGTTTGGTTATCTGTGTTGGGGCTGATCCGGTCTCACACGTACATGCAACGCGTGTTTGGTTGTCTGGATGCTCGAGTCGGCTTGTCCTGAGCAGTGCAAAAATACTGCACGAGTCTGGCTCCGAGGAAACGGATTTTGATTACGTTTCTGCAAAGCTAGGCTCGCTCAGTGCAGCGCGCACTCAGCAAATGATTAGATTAACATATGATTAGTGAATATTAACTTATATTAGTACATTTTAAATTGAATTAAGACTTAATATGATAAATTAAGTAATATAAAGTGTATTTATATAAAATAAACATCTTGTTAACACTTTTTTTATTTTAATCTTATGCAATATATATTCATACGGATAATCAAACACAATCTCTTCTCAATCAGACTAAACATATACAGCTAATCAAATAAATAACACTGCATACACATAGGCTAAATCAAATGAGCCTAACTCACTAATATGAGCCAAACTAGATCCATACGAACAAGTTACAGCTCACCTTCACAAGTCTCCCCGAGAACGATTTTTATTGCCATTCCATATTTCCATGGCCCATGTGCATGAGTACAGTACACTAACTTTTGGATCTACTATACGTCAAGTCGTAATGAGATACCAAAAAAAAAAAAGAAGCCGTGACAAGATACTACCTCTGTTATATTTACTTGTCCTAGAATACATGCATTGAACGTTATAATACTTCAACCACCATTATCTATAGCATATTTTTTGCATTTTTAGTATTTTTTTCATTAAAACTATTTCATGTGTCACGCTTTCTAGTAATTTTCTAATATTTGTAAGATGTATGTGTTATAAACCGTGCCGAGTGCCGAATGCCTCACAATTTCTTCACGGCTGCAGCAAATCGCGATTACATTTGAAAGCTTTTTTTAAGAGTCGTTACGGTTTACTTTGTGAGCTAACAGAGCTGCGGTTGTGGCTGCAACGAACAGAGTCAAACCGCGGCTGGGTAACATGAAGATTAGTGTTGAACCGCAGGCAGGTACAGCCAGGCCATGTTCTACGCCTCCATTCAGATTGCAATTGGCGACGGAAAATCCACCTTCTTCTGGTCTGATCCCTCGATCAACGGCCAATCAGTACGACGTTCGCGGTCGCCGGCTCTTTGGCCGCTTGTAGTTGTATCTGCGAGAGGGAAGAAAATTTTACGACATTCGATATCTCTTTTGTATCTTTCTTCTTTCTTTTAGTTACACATACAAACTATTAGATTAAAAATTAATAATATAGATCAAAGTCTTGTAATGGTCTTTCGATAAAGAGTCTTATAAAATTTCCTTCACTACAAGAGTGCGCATGAAGTGGACAGTCAGGGAGGCGTTTACAGGCAAGCAATGGATCTTTGGCACGATCTTGACTTGAATAAGATGCGCAGCTCTCGCGCGGCACCCATGTGATAAACTCCGTGGATTAAGCACATCTTCGCGCTAATTATGTTCATCCATAGCAATAAAAAAAACATGCATGATGCGGTGCGCCCCCAATAAGTCGGCATAACCACACTCAGTCACCTGCGTTGGCAACAGTTTAAGAGACAAAAGAGTTGTTTGGATTTGTGGAAACCCATGCAACATGGTCTCACCAACCAATCCACTTCCATCCATCTGCGCCGCAACCAACATACCACTGCCATTCTTTTCCTCACGGTGTTTCAGCCGAGGAATACTTGGGCATGGCTTTGTAATCAACTCTGTTTCAGTGGTTGCTTGACTGGTCCTTCTCAGGATAATTGATCAACGAGCAATGCAAAATTTGCATCGGCAATTCGACATGGAGATGCGGAGTGGGCTACATCGTCATTTGTAAATATCGCATAAGAAAATTGCAGGATAGCAGTAAGCATATTGCTCACCTTACTTGGAACCAGAAAGAAGAAGAGGAGGAAGAGAAAAAAAGATGAGGAAAAAGAGAGAGACGGAGAAAGAGAGGCTCCTACTTCTTGACTCTGGATCCGTCACTTGGAACATCAGAATTCCATAGTGATAGTACAAGAATGGCAAGATTTCATGAGTTTCATGCATATTCATCACTAAATTCCCACTTTTCCATACATGTCAAAACTGTGAGGATGGGTATTGAGATATGTGTGCGCCATGCTACCATAGTCCATAGCTTTCTCCAATCTTCTAGTACGAAAAGTGGAAAAAGCAACATTGTCGTTGTGGAGAGCATGCATGTGAGTGAGCATTTACAAGTGCATTTCCTGTTCGCTGTGAGTGAGCATGCATGTGATCTGGCTTGCAAAATTCGGAAACCATGTTGGATCTCAGATCTTGGATACGATGTCATGTGATGACAGGCAATGCCATGAAGTCATGCTCATATGTCCGGTGCTCCTAAAGAAAAATGTTTCTTCTGCATAACGAGGTCGAAATCAGGCGAAAAACCTTTTTCTTTAACTAATTCTTATTTGCGAGGTTCATGTCTGTAACAACTCGGACTCGTATATATATTTTAGCGCTTATCTACCTAAATATACATTCTGTAAGGAAGACAACACTTAATTTATTACAGATTAAACTAGAGCATAAGGTGGGATAAGGTGAAAATCTAAACCGTTGGATCCAAAGTAGAGGCACCTTTCATTAAAAAAACGGTAGAAGAGCCATTAGTTCATTGTTTTCTTTTAAAAAAAGGTTATCATCGATCAATTTGAACTCAATAAAGTAGCACCATATGGATAACACTAAGACATTTTGAGGTACAGAATATGGATGGCACATCAATTGGAGAGTTGAATATGCTTGATGTTGCCCAAATGTTGAGTTGCAACCTTACCTTTTTCCTATAAAAGGTATGTTCTGTAATGGCCCAAATTCTAAACCCAAAAGAAACAATAGCTATTTTAAAAGGAAAATCAAAATTTCTGCAAAATTAAATTTACCCTAAGTGTGTATATATATGCATACATGTTTGTATACATACAAATATGAGTGTGTATACACATGTATAAATATATATATGTCTGTAAAGGGATATGCATTTCTTTTTATGAGAATATATAAGTATGTATATACCTATAAATAAATGATTGCTTGTTTGATAGCTTATGTGAGCTGGTACATACATATGTATAGAGTACATGATGTATATGTATACATACATATATGTATGTATATACAAGAGAATACATAGAAATAGGAAGAAAGAAATAGGAGAAATAAAAGAAGAGAAAGCCTCATTGGGCTGAGTTCAGCTGGTCTGGTCCACTCTCTCTTCTCTCCTCTTCTGGCCCGGCCCATCTCTCTTTCTCCTTCCTCACACCCTCCACTCTTCTCTCTGTTGTCGTCCGACAAGAATGAGACCAAAGAGACCATGCGAGGTGTTCACCGTGTATGAGCCAAAGATCGTCGAACAAGTGCCAAAACAGATTCAGTATAGCATCTAGAAGCTTTGGCCCGCACTAAATCCGGCCAAGCCCAAGAAGAACACGAGATGGCCTCAAAGAAGAATCTACCGGGCGCACGGGAACTCATTCAAATTCGCGCAAATTGGAAGGGGATAGGCTAAGAGATAAGAGGGAAAAGAAACCTAGAGCTATACATGAGCTTTTGCCCCTTCTATTCGCAGCCAAGCTAGTTTGAATCGGGAAAATCGAGTTTGAATCCCCTCCGCCACCGCAAATGAATCTGACTCGATTACATCTCCTATCTGCGTCTCGTGTATATAAAGCAAGCCATAGAGGCTCCGCAAAGCATCACAAATCTTTTGCCCAACTCGCCAAGCCAAGAGTGTGACTGGATATCCATCTCTAACGAGCTCCAAAGCTCAAATCCACCGCTAGCTTCACCGAGGCATCACTGATGTCAACCCATAGCCACGACATGTTCGATGTGAGTACATGGTTCTGTTCCACAGCTCATCGGTGAGTTCAGAGCATGACGATGAGATTCCGACAGGATTCCAGTGACACGTTGCCGCAGGATTCCTCTCCGCCACCATCTCGCGAGGGACGAAGCCAAAGAAGGTGAGACGTCCGATCTCG
Organism: Phragmites australis; assembly: GCF_958298935.1. NCBI lineage: Eukaryota > Viridiplantae > Streptophyta > Magnoliopsida > Poales > Poaceae > Phragmites > Phragmites australis. Next base: position 12,051,665 of record NC_084944.1, on the reverse strand, counting down.
AGTGCGTGGTCGCAATTAGAATAACACGTACCGGTTTGGTAGATTGATCTAGAGCTATCCATTGTCCGATAAACGACCGGGATTTAATGAAGCACTAACTCCGTCAAGCTATCTGTTAAAACGCCGTTCATCGCCACGTCAGCGTGTTGATTCGACAAGTCGCATTAGCCGTTTTGCCAACGTGTTGTGCCACCTCAGCATTAGGTGCTGAGTCAGCCTACACAGTTAGTATTAGTTTTCTTTTTATTTGTTTTAATGCCATGTTGACATCATATATAGTATATATTGCGCAATAATTAGTTTTTCAGTACAAAAATAATTTTGAAAATTAGGAAATAATTTTAATAATGTTTTAATAGTTTTATTTAATTATTTTAAATGTTTTTATATAGTTAATGATTCATATAAATGCTAGAAAATTTTAGAAAATTATATATGACTATGGAAAAGTTCTAGAAAATTCCTAGCAATAAAATTTTATCTGTAGTTAATCTTTTTGGTCATGTTTTAATCTTTAGGAAGCTATAACTTATTAACTGTTGTTCAATTTTGACCTGTCCTTTCATTGGATTGTCCGAAAAAGTGTGATCTTATGTGTGATGATGTTTGTTGTGTGATATTTGGTTCTTTTTTATCTTGGTGTTTATGTGTTGCCTTTTTGTTTATGTTTGCAAGTAGACGCTAATGTTCTGGATAAGCTAGAATGCCTTCAGGGTCAAGACTTTGAAGTTCCAACTGAGTACAGTGAAGGCAAGTTGTGTTCTTGAACATATTTATCCCAGTTTTTTTTAAATATTTTATTTTACAAACATGCATGCTAATAAGTGTGTCGGGAATCCCAAGAGTTAGATTTTACCCTAGTTTTCCCTTATCATTCCTGTTGCCCTGGTTATGGAAGGGTAGATGATGCTTAGTTTTGCTTTGGGATGGAGATCATCATAATAATCCTATGCAACAATGATAAAAGATGATGATATAATTTTTGTAGGAACATGATATAGGAATTTGAGCAATGGTTTGATGAGGCTGGTATAGGTTGTACAGTTGGGATGCGGTAGTCTTGCTCAAATCTAAGGACCAGTTCGTGGAGCAACCTTTCTGAGTAAACAGTACAACCAGTAGCCTGGAATGGGATGGGCCTACCTAATTAATTTGTATACTCTCAGTATTGTGTAGACCATCCGGTTGTGTAGAACGAAATGGTATACTTCTAGGGTATTCCATTAGTGTAAAAGGGGGCTTCCATTGATCATGTATATTCATGTGGTGGTGAAACCTTAGTGTGTATGTACATGCTGAGAGGGGCATTGTAAATTCTATGTAGTGGTCAACTCGGCGCACACATTGGAAGTGTGTAAGTTACTAACGGATATTGGCAATAGAGTATGATCATGTCTTGTATATAAAGTGTATAACATTTGCAGAGTGTAAGACTGGTTAGTAAGCCGTACACATAGTTACAAGTGGAAAGAAAAACCTCACATGATTAGAACTTGATGGTTTGATTGGTTTGATCAATCATAGCGGTGGGAACTATGATTGAGGTGTTGGTCAACCTTGGTTGAGGTGTTGAAAAGCTGGTTAAGTTGAGATGGTTGTCTATTTATAATTATTCACTTAATTATTACTACTTTACAAATGTTTTTACTTAAATACTATTTATGCAAAAGAGCCATATTGCCATTAAATACTATTTATGCAAAAGAGCCATATTGCCATATTTTTATCAAGCCTTCGTATGAAAATTATTTCTCGAACTTGCTGAGTACAACATGTGCTCACTCTTGCTATCACTAAACACTCAGTTGGAGAAGGAATTGAAGAGTTCACTAAGGATGGATCGTTCTAAAATGCATTCTACGTCGATTATGCCTGTGGAGATGTTGTGAAGGATTAGAGCCTATGTAGCTACGTTGCAGTTTTATTTGTATCTTGGCCCTTAAATCTCACTTTTGTAAGACGTTTAATGATGATTAAGTGTGATATTATAATGATATTAATCAATGAAGTCACTATGTGTTAGGATTGATAGGATTGATTCCTAGGTGTTGGGGAATGGCCTTACGGGTCCCGTTTGGACTGTGAGTCGAAGACCTCTAATGGATACATATTACTAATGAAGTTTACAGTTGTTATTTTAGGATAATGCTTACCGTGGAAAGGGCCCTTCGGATAAGTGACGAAGGAAACACCAGGCCTTCGAACCAATTGAAGGCCTACCCACGTCGCTCTCAGGAAATCCCTCGAAGGGAGCACCGAAGTTGTCGCCGCAGGCGGAGCCTCTGAGGGGCCTTTGGAGGTCAACCAAAGGGCAATTTGCGATGCCGTGCTAAAGTCGGTTGAGGGTGCGCCGAAGGTCTAATGTGTGATAGATTTTCAGGGGCCAGGCTAAAGGGGTGACATTCGTCGGAATCCAAGGAGTGAAGGGTGAAATTATAAAAATGCCAATGTACTTAGGAATGTACCAAATTAGCCCCTAATATGCCAAGAATATAGTAGTTAGAGGAGTAATGATGTAAATTGTAACACGGAATGGTTGAGTGCGGGCTATAAATAGGCAGTCACTGTATCTGAAATGACAGTTGATAGTAATGATATTGCACATCTTCCCATAAGTGCGTGCCACTATGACAAACCTTTGGCTCCCTCTAAAGGGCCGAAGGCCCACCCCTGTGTTCAGTAAACAAGTTTCCAATAGTTGGCGAGGGATCGAACCCACGACCATGGAGGTGGAGGTGGAGGTGTTCGAGGCGGTTGAAGTGGTAGAGGCCATGGAGGCCGAGGCGGTCAGGGCAGACGGGCTCCATGGGAACCAACCGTATTATACTGCGAGTTGCATGGCGAAGGTGTCAGTTATAACGCTAAGCAGTGCCCATAGGTTATAGCCATGAAAGAAAACTTAAGGAAGCAGACCTTCGATCCTACATGAGTCGTGCATCACGCCACACATTTCAGGCACGATGAAGCGTTGGAATCCAATCAGAGCCACAGCCCAAACCCTTCAGCATTTGTTACTCAGTGGCGACCGATGGACGTGGCACAATCATAGGTTCATACAACTTCGGCTCCACCAGACCAGGGTCAACAGCTTTTCAAGCAGCACTCACACCCCCTCTGCCAAGTCTAGCAATCTAAGCCCCTCATAAACTAACAGATCAGTAAACACAGTAGCCCAAGGCTTCAATGTTGTGCTGGCAATCACTGGAGGATCCAATCAGGAAATTGAATCAAAGAGACAATGAAAAGAGTATGTGTGAAGGGTTAACCATGTTGGTGTATGGTCTAGTTTTGTCCATTCGAAGTGGTCTCATGTGCCAATCACCTTCTCACAGGAAGACATGAGATGCCTTCATCATCACTGCAAAAATTTCAGGGAACGAAGTGCACAAAATCCTCATAGATGGTGGGACTTCGGCAAACATCATTTTCTCTGATGCTTTTGATAGGCTAGGCCTACATCGAAATAACCTTCGGTAGGCTGGATCCCCGTTGCTAGGTTTCGGGGGAAAAGCAATTAACGCTTAGGAAAAAATAGAGATCCCGATTTCTTTTGGCGAAGCGTCTAACTTTCAAACGGAGGATATCACCTTCAATGTGGTTGATATAACCTATCCTTATAATGCAATTTTTGGACGGGGAATCCTGAACAAATTCGGAGCAATTCCACACCATGGTTACTTGTGCATGAAAATACTCGTTCCTGGAGGTGTCATAACAGTATTTGGAGATCAACAAGTGGCCCGTAGGATTGAAGTGGGAAATACTGCAGGCAGGCAAGATGTTCATGCAGTGGCAGAGCCTCTAATGAAACCTGAGGAGTGCGAAGAACAGCTATAGACACAGCGGGTGATGAAGGCTACACCCAAAGTATAGACCAAGAAGGTGCTGCTATGTCAAGATAGGCCAGACAGAGCAGTTGTCATTAGAGCTAAAATGACAGAGGAGGCCAAGCGAAGGATGACACAGTTCCTTCGCAACAACGAAGATATCTTCGTTTCGTCACCGAAGGATTTGCAAGAAGTAAATAGAGAAATCATCCAGCATACTCTAAATGTGGACCCAAATGTGAAGCCAAAGAGGCAAAAGCTTCGAAAGGTGCAAAAGCTGCTTGATGCCGGTGTAGCACGCGAAGCATTGCATTCTGAGTGGTTGGACAACCTGGTGTTAGTAAAGAAAAGTAATGGAAAATGGAGGATGTGTGTAGATTTCACAGATCTCAATAGAGCATGTCCGAAGGATGACTTCCCTTTGCCACACATTGATCAGTTAGTGGACTCCGCTACTGGCTGTGAAATGTTGAGCTTCTTGGATGCATATTCTGGGTACCATTAGGTTTGGACGATGAAGAAGGATGAGGAAAAAACAAGTTCAGAACATCCTTCGACATGTATTGTTTTGTAAGGATGGCCTTCGGTCTTCAGAATGCTAGTGCCACCATCACCAGACTAGTCCAAATAATGTTGAAGTCGCAGTTGGGCCGAAATGTCTCTGCATATGTTGACGACATAGTAGTCAAAAGCATCAGGGAAGACAAACACCTCGATGACCTTCGAGAAACCTTCGATAATCTGTGAAGTGTAGGGCTAAAGTTAAACCTAGAAAAATGTGCATTTGGTGTGCGATTCGGAAGATTATTGGGCTTCTTGGTGTCAAAAAGGGTCATCGAAGTAGATCCCCAGAATATACAAGCAATACTTAACATGAGGCCTCCCCAGAGCAGGAAACAAGCACAACGCTTAGCCGAAAGATTGGCAGCTCTAAGCCAATTCATTGACAAATCCGTCGAGCGAAGCCTTCCTTTCTTCAAAACCCTTAAGGGATCTAACCCTTTCAAGTGGCGCGTGGAGCAGCATGATGCCTTCGATGGCTTAAAGAAATACCTGACGAAGCTCACAGCTCTGACCAACCCAGATCCGAAGGCTGAGTTGTTGCTGTACATAGCGGCGTCTCCTTCAGCAGTAAGTGTTGTACTTGTGCAAGAAATGCAAGTAAATGACAAGCTGCATCAATTTCCGGTATACTATGTTTTGGAAGCCTTGGCAGGGCTGAAGAGGTTCTATTCTGAGATGGAGATAATGGCTTACACAGTGGTGATGGCATCACGGAAGCTTTGGCATTATTTCACAGCTCACAAGATAACAGTACCTACCTCCTTACCCCTTCATGACATGTTCAAAAATTGCGAAGCCATAGATTGAATTGGAAAATGGGCTACAAAGATTGCACCATTTACATTGGCCTTCATCGCAAGAATGACGATAAAATCCCAAGCTTTAGCAGAGTTTTTGGCAGAATGGATGCCACATACCGAAGGGCCAGAGGAAATCCCTTTAGACCCAGTATGGATAGTGTATTATGATGGAGCCTGGTGGGCTTCAGGTGCTAGCGCAGTAGCAGATCTTCGCCCTCAAGCGTTAAGCTGTGATGCCACCAGGCTTGATTTTTAATCAACAAACAACATCACAATATATGAAGCAGTTCTCCGTAGGCTTCGTAAGGCATGGGCGCTTGACGCCTGAAGGGTACTGGTTAAGACAGATTCTGAGGTGGTTGCAAGTCAAATTTAGAAGACATTCCAGGTGAATGAGCTAGAGCTAGTCAAGTATATGGCAGCAGTGCGAAGCATGAAAAAGCATATGTTTTTAGGGTTCATAGTCAAAAGAATATCAAGAAATGACAACTTCAAAGCCGATGACCTCGCCAAGGCTACGGCACAACATCTACCAATCCCATCGGATGTCTTTTATCAGAACTTGAAGGTACCAGCTATCGAGGCCCCACCACAAGCGGCACGTAGTGTCACTGTTATTGAGAGTGAAGATTGGCACTCCTCTATAATGGCCTATCTTCGGGGTCCCTATCTTTGGGATCACTACGACCTAGAAGATCATGTGGAGGCGATGTGTATGGCGTAAAGATCCAGAAACTATAAAATTGTGGGGGCTTATTTGTACAAGATGGGAGTTTGTGCACCAATGCTTTGGTGCATATCCCAGGCAGAGGGGCAAGAATTGCTGAGAAAAATACACGAAGGACTGTGTGGCTCACATATCGGCACTCGAGCACTTGTTGGGAAAGTGTTCAGACAAGGGTTCTTTTGGTCGAAGGCCATCTCTGATGCAGAGTCCATAGTCCAAAGCTGCGTGAAGTGCCAATATTCAGCCAAGGGCTCGAACATGCCTTCGACAGAGACACAGCTTATTCCACCGGTCTGTCCCTTAATGCGATGGGGGATTGACATCATTGGAAAGTTACTGGCTGCCCTAGGAAATTTGTGCTATGCTGTTGTCACAGTGGAGTACTTCTCCAAATGGGTGGAGGCAATGTCGCTGGTGAACATGACATCAAGAAATGTACAAAAGTTCTTACGGCAAAACATCATCTACCGCTTCAGCGTCCCTCTCAAACTGACGATTGACAATGGCACATAATTTGACAGCGAAGGGTTCAAGCAATTCTGCGAAGACATGGGAATGAAAGTTCACTTCACATCAGTGTATCACCCACAATCAAACGGAGTTGTGGAGAGGGCGAATGGCATTGTCCTAACTAGTGTTACAAGGCATCTACAAGGCCTGCCAAAAGGAAAATGGGTCGAAGAAGTACCGAAGATCCTATGGTCAGTAAGGACAACAACAAGGAGACCAATAGGGTTCACGTCATTTCGTTTGCTCTTCGGCGAAGAGGCAATGACTCTAGAAGAATGTAAAAATAAATCATTTAAAGTCACAGCTGGGACATCTCAAAGCGAAGAATTGATATCCAAGGATGCACTGGAGGAGATTAGAATGCAGGCTATTGAAAACTTGACAAAATATCAAGAAGAAACTAAAAAATGGAGGCACAAGAAAATATCCCTGAAGGAGTTCATGCCTGGAGACCTGGTACTACGAAGGGTCCTAAATGCTTCAACTTTGGGAAAGTTGAACATCAAGTAGGATGGACCTTTCTTGATAAAGAGTTCGGTTAGGCCTGGGTCCTATCACCTGGCTACTGTCGAAGGGAAAGAGCTTCCGCGCACTAGGAATGCGGATAACCTTCGCAAATTTTATGTGTAGAAGATCAAAGGTGTGCCTTCGTATTAATGGGAAAGCATCTGTGGAAGTTTTAGATTTATGTAATTTTAAATTCTACATTTCAATCAAAACAATATGCAGGTGATGTACTCTTTTCCTCGCAAGGGGAATCCTTCATTAGGGTGTGCAGTTTTTAACGAGGCAGTGACCTTTGTAAACCATGTTTAATATATATGTAGTCGCCCCTAAGAAAGCGTGTACATCTAGAATATGTGCATAATTCGTTGTCGAAGTGATGTATGCCTTTAGTAGAAGGAAGCACACCAATCGACGAGAAGAGGTGGGCCAAAGCCTCACCATAAAAGTCGAGGTATGGAATGTCTAAGACATCTTACCTTTCGACTTAAGATGGGTACAAACCCGCGGTGAAGTCTGGAGCATATAAGTTACTTCCTAGTTGTCTTTATTTTAAATCAGATATCATTTGGCAGCATTTTCGCTCTTGTGGTAAGATAATTGTTATTCAATTGCACCCTTGCATGTCTATTTAACGCATGCAAAAGCCAAAGTGTTGAGCGACCTCAGAAAGAAGGTGGCACACCTCTTGACTAAAGGTCAGAGGCTAAGAGTGCCTGCCCCCTCATCGAAGCAAAAAAGACTTTTGGAAACAAAAGCCGAAGTGCTGTTTGACCTTAGAAAGAAGGCGCGCACCTCCCGAATAAAAGTCAGGGGCTAAGAGTGCCTACCCCGTGGCGAAAGCAAAAGAGACCTTTAGAAACAAAAGCCAAAGTGTTGCCTGACCTCAAAAAGAAGGCGGCACACCTCTCTACTAAGTCGAGGGCTAAGAGTGTCTGCACCCACACTGAAGGAAAAAGTGACCTTCAAAAACAAAAGCTGAAGTGCTACCGGACCTCAAAGAAGGTGGCGCATCTCTTGACTAAAAGTTGGGGGCTAAGAGTGTCTGCCCCCGTAGCGAAGGCAAAAGAAACCTTCAAAAACAAAAGCCAAAGTGTTGCGTGACCTCAAAAAGAAGGTTGTGCACCTCTCAACTAAATCGGGGGGCTAAGAGTGCCTGCCCCCACACCGAAGGAAAAAGAGACCTTCAGAAACAAAAGCCATAGTGCTACCCGACCTCAAACAAGGCAGCGCACCTCTCGACTAAAAGTCAGGGGCTAAAAGTGCCTACTCCCATATCAAAGGTAGAGAGACCTTTAGAAACAAAAATCGAAGTGCTACTCCACCTTAAAACAAAGGCATCGCAATGATTCAAATAGAAATAAAAAGTAGGGGCCAAGAATGCCTGCCTTCGATCCCGAAACTTGGTTAAAGTCTTCAAAATAAAATAAAACTTTGGCGAACTGAAAATCGAAGCATGGTCAACCCTCGCCAGAAAATGCGCTTGAGCACTTCCATTTTATAATAATTATGGAGCAAAACCCAAGTCGGGGTGGGGGGATACATCACCAATGGTAGATTGGTCGTAGATATTAGGCCTTCGAGCGCAAGTATGCAAGCAAACGAAAAATAAATTCGTCGAGGCAATGCTCGACAGTATTGTCATCGCCAAAAGATGCTTCACACATGTTGCTGTCGAAGGTCCCTATAGCTTAAAAGGCAGGGGGGTGGTGTTTTCTCAGTCAATGCTTCACGCACACTGCTGGTGAAGGTCTCTATGGCTTAAATGTCAGAGGGGATAGCGTTTTCTCAATCGATGCTTCACGTACGTTGTGCCGAAGGTCCCTACGGCTTAAAAGTCAAAGGGGGCGGTGTTGTTTCCGATCAGAATCTTGAGTGCGGGGTGCAATAAGGCATTTTTGAACACATGGTCTGCAAACAAAGACTCGTAAAGACTATATAACAAGGAATAATAAGTTTATTCAACAAATACATCAATGTCATGATCTACAAAGTCTTTATACAATTGGCTGCGACCAAATTGGAAAGTGATACCCTGACTGGCATGAAAGGGCTAAGTCAGATCTAGTGGAGATCTGACATAGCTGCTCGAAGAGGTGCTAGATGAGGTTATGGGCGAAGCACTTTGATCTTCGACATGTTGCATTATTTGCAAAAAATTAGGCCTTCGGCGATAGCAAAATTGAAAATGCCTAGGTGGAGGTTTGTATGTGCCCTCTGGCTCAATCATATGGGTTTCCTGTTCAACCCTCCAAATATCTATGACCAAAGGGCAAAAAGAATACCAAAAAGCTCTAGAGTTGGTGTTACTCACATCATACGCCCTAGCCTTCGCTCTCCAATACTTTTCAAATTCGACTGCTGGATTGTGGTGGTGGAAGGAATCCCAACAAGCCCAAGTCACGAAAAATTATCATGCATCATAGTGATAGAAAAGCATCTTCGGCTACTTGCATAGTGTCCGAAGGGAGAACCTACGCAGGAAGCGAAGGTAGTCAAAACATTTAACAAGAAATAAAATCGTATATCTTACAATAGATAACCTAATGTTCTAAGATCAAAATAACACTTCGCTTGTTCCTCAGACCTGCTCTCTGTCTTCGGCCACCTTGGTGATGCCACCAATGTTTTGCGAAGCGGTAGCCTGCGAGGCTAGTGAGACAAAGGCTCCAGCAGAAGAGTGACCACCCTTTGCCTTTGCCTACAGAATGAAAGATCCATAAATATGTGAGCAGGTGACAAAAATTTCGAAGGCATAGCTAAGAAGCATACTCATTGATGGTGGATTTCCGCTTCTCGAAGGACCAGTTTGGGACTGTGTTTGCACCAATAATTGGTGGTGAATGATCATACGGTGGCCTTCGACGCTTTTGTCACAGCCATAGTAGACATATCCAAAGGATAACGAAACATTGATTTTTGAAGCTCCGTGTGATGATCACAGCCAGTCATCTCAATTGATTAGACTAAACTTCTAGCTGAGACCATGGCACAAAAGTCACTGTATAGCTGAGCTACAGGCAGAAGGCTACTACTAGTATCAGTGATCCATCTGAGAAGCCCACCTAGCTTGACATCATCAAGCGTTGGAGGCACTGTCGAAACACTAATTTTCTAAAAAGTCTTGCTAATAGCTTCACTAGCTGTGACGGCCTTCGGCTCCAGGACCTCTAACACCCTAACCGTATCATTAGACAACTGCTTCGCCTCCTCTAACTCTTCGCGCAGCCGTTGGGCTTCAACTTTTTTAGCATTGTAGAGGGCTTGAAGTTCCGACACGTTAGCTTCAGATGATGTTAGGTTCTTGTGAAGAACAATTACCTCTTTTTCCGCACGTTGTTTACCCGAGCGAAGGATGCTCACTTCTTTTTTGAGCTGTTGTGAGTGCAGAACAGTCTCCTTCTTATGTTGTAGATAATCCCTCTTCTGAGCTTCGGCTTTCTCCGCCCATGCTTGATACAGAGACTTTTGTGCCTCCGCATTTTTTGCATGAGCCTCAGTGTGCTCCGCATGTTTGCGCTGAGTGCGCGAGAGAAGCATAACCTGTGATAGCACAGCCATATGAGAACGGGTATATGAAGAATAGCCAAATAACAATACAAAATACATTTGCGATCACCACATCAGAGGTGTCGATAAGTTTAGAAGCAGGCTTTCACGCCAGCGGAATCTCAAGCTCGGGAAGAATGAAGCTATAGAATATTTTCTTCATGTCTTTCACCTCCCTGGAACTTGGCTCAAATTAAGTAAGCTTCAGGGCTTCGGTGTCGATTGCCTTAGCATTAAGTAAGCAGTAAGCCACTATGACACATGAGCCCCTTGCCACCACGGTGGGGTGAAGGTGGCGAAGCTCTCTCCTCTTCGGTATCTATGGCTCTAGGGCCTTCGGAGGAGCTAACCTTAGAGGAAGAGTTGGATGATGAAGAGCTGGAGGATAACTCAACTCTAGCTACTTTGGTAGCTTTTGTTCCTTCAAGTGTCTCGGCTCCCCCTCCACTGGTTCAGCAACAACGTGCACATCCGATGACTAGTCCTCATCATCGCTGAGTATGAGCATGGCAAGGTCCATTTGTGTAGAAGCACCAGGCTTCAGCGAAGCAGTGGGAAATTCTTGTGTGCCCTTCAGAGGCGCCTGTCGAAGGGGCATAACACGAATGGCTTCTGAGCCTTCGAGGACCTTTCGTCGCCCAAGTCATCGAAGGACGTTTTACAAAGTCTCTTCTTCAGGGTGGGAGCTTTCTTTTTTCTACATCCTTGCGACCAAGGGTTTTCATTTTTCCTCTTTTTCAGACTTTTAGCAACAGATGCTTCGCCAGTCTCGATGTTCGGGGAGCGGTCATCTTTGACTTGACTCAATGAGGACGAAGGTAACTTTGGCCTATCCTTGTAAACAATACCTCGTAGATCAAAAATCCAGTTGAGCCGGCGACCAAGAGCCTGGTCGGTGCAAAGTTGAGCCTCGCCTTGAGTGAATTTCCCCAAGAGAAGGATAGCTCGGGTCTCCACTTTGCCCATTGTCAAGTCTGTTCCAAAGCACATAATGTAAAGAAAAGATAAAAAACCAAAGCACACTTAAGAAACAGGATAATGAAAATACCTGTGAAACCTCTAAAATCAGGCTGAGGACGACAGAGTCCCTCCGGCCCTTTATCACCGAAGGTTAGGATGGAGCAGCCTTCGCTGAGGGGCCACACCCCAGATGCCACGAACTCTTCTAAGAGGTCGCATGTGCTCAGGTGCTTCGCACACCTGGTGAAGACTTCAAATGCCGCCCTTTAGGAGTCATTTAGGTTCCCCTTAACCTCTTCGCACTTGGACACAAGATACTCCTTTCGGTCTACCTTATGGTAGAACCACCGTTGTGTCTAATCCTTCGGCCACTGGTTTTTGTAGGCCACGACAGGCGTCGCGAGTCTAGTAAGTGAAGTTCACACAGCCGTAGTGAGCCTCGTTTTGCACACTGGACGTGAAAACTGACTTCAGTTGGTGGTAGAGTTTGTGGGCTGCAACGAAAGCCCTGGCCGAGGCCATTGCTCCTTCTAAACATGCCGCCCAAGCAAAGAGACTGAGCTAAACGATGGCATTCGGCGTCAGCTGATGGAGGTAGACTTCGAACAGTTTCAGAACCTTAGGCACCATCTTGTCAAGGGGAGACGAAGACCTGCTCAAAAGTAGTCCACAAAAATGATGGCTTCGTATTCTTCAGGCATTGGAGTTTCTTGATCCTTTGGAAGTCTAACCTTCGAAACATCGCTGATCAGGCCTTCCTTGATTAGTCCGGCTACGACCTTTTTTCAACCTTGGATCGCTCGATCCAGTATGTCTTCGAGCGACCAGATTTTCTTTTTGAAGCCATGGGATCTCTTAGGGCTTTATGTGAGAGATTTTGTACGAAAGCAAGTGATTCAATGATTGTGCAGTAAAACAAGTTAATCATCAGGCAGTATATATAGCGGTTAAATTAAAGGCTGATAGCAGTTGAGAAGACGTGAGTTGGAAATTGAGCCATTGCCCAAATGACGGTTAAGAACGATCCAACGGCAACTGCCGTTTGTGAATCCTAAACGTCGCGTAGGGATAAAATCATCAACCCAGTAAAATTAGAACAATCAATTGACCGAAGGGGGCTATCTGCTAAAAGACAAGACGAGTCACAAGAGGTCTTCGATGGGCCGAAGGGGACGGCATTTGGTTATACCATCTGATTCGCAGGTTCGTCCCAACAAAGAAGAACCTCACCTGTGAGGGGCTATTATTGGGGAATGGTCTCACGAGCCCCCTTTGGACTGTGAGTCAAAGACCTCTAATGGATACAGATTACTAATGAAGTTCACAATTGTTATTTGAGGATATGCTTATCGCCAAAGGTGCCATTTGGATAAGTGACGAAGGTAGCACCAAGCCTTTGGACCAATCAAAGGCCTACCCATGTCGCCCTCAGGAAATCCCCCGAAGGGGGCACCGAATCCATCACCGCAGGCAGAGCCTCTAAGGGGCCTTCAGAGGTCAGCCGAAGGTTGATTCGCGATGTCGTGCCAAATCCGTTGAGGGTATGCCGAAGGTGCCGTGTGCGATAGACTTTCAGGGGCCAGGCTGAAGGGGTGACATTCGTCGGAATCCGAGGATGATGAAGGGTGAAATTGTAAAAATACCAATGTACTTAGGAATGTACCGAATTACCCCTGAATATGCCGAGAATACATTAGTTAGAGGAGTAATGATGTAAATTATAACACAGAGTGGTTGAGTGTGGGCTATAAATAGGTCGTCACTATACCTAAAATGACAGTTGACAGTAATGATATTGCACAGCTTCCCACAAGTGCGTGTCACCGTGACAAGCCTTCGACTCCCTCTAAAGGGCCGAAAGCCCACTCCTGTGTTCGGTAAACAAGTTTCCAACACTGGGCTTATCACATAAGTGAGATTAGTTTTTTCCTTAGATTAATCTTCACATCTTCGAATTGGAATCTCTCCTCCAATGTGAGGCTCTAGTGGCAAAAGGCATGCTTGCCACTGGCTTCCATTCTTCTATCGGAGGCTGACAAAAAACCACCACTGTCCACACCCATGGAAAAAGGCTCCCCTCCCCACTCTGTTCCAGAATGTTTTTTTTCCCTTGCGTTTCCAAACTTCTTATAATATAAGATATGACATATATATGTCCATGTAATGCGTGCACTTAAAAAAGTTGGACAAGCAGCGAAAAGCATATGTTGACTATCTCAAAAGCAACCTATGAAATCATCTTACCCTGTTGAGACTGTGAAATCATCCTGCATCATTTGCTTTCTTGTGAACTACTCCCTCCATTTGCTTTCACTTGTTGACATGGTGAAATCATCTTATTCTTTTGAGTAAATTTCAAAAACCTACAACTATTTTAATATATGCTGTAGGAAACTATAATTTATGGTATATATTTCAAAAACATACAACTATTTTGACATATATTAAAAAAACTATAACTTTCTCACCGTGAATCTACCTATCATCCTCTATAACATGTAATAGAATAATTAACTAGGGGCCCACCTGTTGGCAGAGGGTGACATGTGGACTCACGGTGAGAAAGTTGTAGTTCTTTTAAATATGTGTCAAAATAGTTATAGGTTTTTTAAATGAGCACTAGAAGTTATAGTTTTTTTGCTACATATGTCAAAATAGTTATAGTTTTTTAAAATTTACTCTATTCTTTTTTTTTTTGTTAATTACTTGCTCCTGTTTTAATTATTCGTCCTTCCAGACATCCGAATTTGAGATGGTCTCGGATAGAAACTTTTGTCTATTACTTTCTTTTCTAATTAGACACTAGTAAAATTATTAAGAAGTATAATGATGTGGAAGTGCTTTTAATGATAAATGGTTGTAATAATCTAATTAATTTTCTGTATATTAATGGCCAGATTTTTTAAAGGTTGATTCACAGCTTTCAAGATGATAGCTATTTGGGAACGAGACGGCTGTGTATCTTTGTTCATCTTTTGAGAGAAAAAAAACTTATTTTGGGTGGAAAAACATCAACTCTTTAGGTATCACACCTTTTGCTACCAAGGATTTTGTTCATGTGCTAATTCTCATTAAGAAGTAGTTCCATACATAAGAAAATATATGCTGAATGATATTACTCATTTATGCTCTTGATCAAGACAATTAGACCAATGCGACTGAACTATAGACTTTTCAGAAACCCCCATTTTTAATTTAGTCCTCTTTTACCGCAAAAAGAAAAGAAAATATTTTTTTTTCCTGATCTATTGGTGGTTAAAGGTGTGAAACAAGATAAAATCTTTTCTTGTCTTAAGCTTAAGGGCTAATTAAGATTCCATTCGCATATCTTCTTAACAACTAATCGTGACTTTGTTTTATAACCTGATTCCTCACTCGACCTTGATTTATAAACAAGATGAAGTCATGCATGTGAGCTGCATGTTGCAGGCATGTCTCGCTTACACTCACCCACCCTTGATGGGGAGGAAGCAGCAGCTGGACTGAATCTCATCTAGGGCAGCCAAGAAAGAATATACCCATTTGTTCTATCCATTTGGTGTATGTTATGCATATACTCTATCGACGAATTTATATATGCATGCAACCAAGCAATGTTTGGTCAAACATGCAAGGTTTGGCCTGGATATATAACATGCCATCTCTTTGATTCTTGTTTTTAATTCCCCATTTGGATAAAAATCCAAGGACACCATCAGCTCACATGATCATTTGTTGGTCACTACATCTTATTTAAGCAGCTTCATAGCATGAGCTGTTGAGAGATACTGGAGATTATAAAGTAACTAAGCAAGCATGAGCAGAAGAGATCAGAGAGAATAGAGCAACGCAATCCCTGCACACACGCTCCATGGATCGATCATGATTGCTCTCGACCCGACGAAAATGGATCGTTTGGATCTTCGAGTTCATCCTTTTGACGCATGATGCAGACGTCCCTTGCAAGGAAGGACATGGTCTTTCTTGGAAGCTTCTCAGATTTCGGCACATTTGTCAACCACTGAATACACCTGAGGCATGAGTGACCACCTGGCAGTTGGCAGAACTACTGAAATCGTAGCATACATAGCACTCATCATGCTCTTCTTTGATAGTGGTTTCCATCAAGTTTCTTTTTTTAGAAAAAAAAAACTATGAATCAGCTATGAGATCAGGTTTGGGGACTGAAAATCTCCTTAGACCAAGAAGGTCTCAATGTTGGTGAAACACTTGGAACTTGAGAAGATGAAGCCAAGTCTGCGTTCGACTTCTGTAGTCAATTAACACTTAAGGCTTTTTATAAATACACATAGGATCATAACAATTGGAACTTGATGTTACGTCAATTCATAACGTAATTGCACCTCCAATCGTCATGACGCATCCCACAGAATGATTAAGTGGCTACTTTCATCTACTCTAAATAACAACACAACAGAACAGGCTCAGGACAAGTCAACCATAATCAGCTCCAGCTGCAACTTTCATGCTACAACTCCATTATATTGCAGACGCTAACACACCTTCATACAGCAGTGACAGTACAGTCTGATGCTTCATGCAAGCCACACTTGCACGGTATCATTTATTCCTAGTTCGTATAACTATAGTTACTCGAATTCTGACAGTTAGGAACTGTCTTTCAGTTCTGTGGGATTGAGATGATAGTTTTCTCGATCATTTCTTTAAGGTTCCAGCTACTGTTGTAACTGACCTTGTAGGTCCAGTAAGCCCAACCAAACGAGGCCTGACCATAGACTCCCATCTGCGCATCCGCAAACTTCCTGACCTGCTCATCCGTTGCATCATTCACTGTCCAATTCGCAGTCCATTCCCCTGCACGCGCACAACAATTCTGAAATAACCTACAAGGCAGAACAACCGGTCCATCCTGTAGCCCATGTAAGACAAGGTCGTGCTATGAAACACATGAATAATTTTTATAGGGTTTGCAGATTCAGCAGATTTTTTCAGAGTTAATTGTCAAAATGAAAATATCTTTTCTTTTGGAAAAAGAGAACTGGAGTTAAAGAACATGCATTTTTATCCGCAGGATGCAAAGAAATATGAATTATCTAGTTTCAACTTTGAATGTAGCATGAAGAATTAAGAGGATTTCATGAACATAACTCTGTGCACCTTTGCATGAACAGATATAATGCTTATTTGGCTTCATACTGGATCTGACACAGAGTGAATGTACGCCCTACAAGTCTAGTCCCAGAACAACAGATAAATAAATTTGTATCCATACATGTGTTTTTCTGGTACTACTGTACATCCATTGGAGATGTGATCATTTAGAAGTATTCTAGCATGGGTACACCATTCTAGGTTCCAAAAACTAGCACTGGGGTGTTTAAATGTAACTTAAAAGAAATCAAAACCAGCCACTTCTGCCAACAGGAAGGAGAGCAGAAGTCAAGAAAAGAAACATGAAGATGCTCCTAAAAATACCATGCAATGCTTACCAACAAATACGAGTGCGCCTTTTGCCTGCATCAGACTCTTCAACTGGCTCAACTGCTTTTTCTCCACAAAATCAATGTTTTGTGTCCAATTCATGCTGGAAAACTTGGACTCATACAGGTTGTAGTAATGAACGTCAAGGATGCAATTACGGAACTTGCTAGTGAAGTTCACAAGCTCAGTCGGGTCACTTATATTGAGTCGGTTTGACATGATCACATAAACATCAGGGCGTTGCACTTTCGCTTTAACTGCTTTGTACCCAATCCGACCTTTGGTGCCTGTGGCTCATTGAGCAGTTCAATTGCCAGTAAGCTTTTCCTTGAAGCATACTTACCAAGTTCATCACAGCATCCTTAAGAACTTTACACACCCAAGTCAAGCATAAAAGTTAACGTTTCATACTACTCCCTCTGTTTCATAATGTTTGTCCACGCCCACCATTACATACAAATCAAGAAATACTGAAATTGAGTGAAAAAATACATAGAGATGACCATACTACTCCTAATCAATGCAAGAATGAGAGCAAGTAACTCATCAGCGTTGGAGTAAATGCATGAATGCACTCAAGGGTATAGCAGAAAAATGGACCATAAAGCATCCTTGGTTACCGCAATGGACAAACAATTTGAGACAGATACTCCCGAGACCATGGACAAACATTGTGAAACGGAGGGAGTATTTGTGACATAGACTAGTCGTGTCCAAGAATCCAGGTGTGACTAAGGCTATAAATCTCCACCTGTACACTTCAAAGAGCTGTGTTTTAATGGAAGCACATATTTTATATTGACAATTATATTGGAGAAATCTAAACAGTAGAAACGGTGAGCACAGACATACATGTAACATAGGATCTTAGATAGTCAGAGCACAGACTCAAGGTTTAACGCTATGCAGTAGTGCAACCGAATCTTATGACTGTCAAATCACAATGCACAACTTACAAATTTTAATGCTTCTTACCAAATCCAATGAAGAATGTTTCGCCTAGCTACAGAGATATGCTAATGAATGTTCTGTATTGATTTGGTCCATGTTTGGGCTTGCCAAAGTCAAACTAGCTGTGTGCTTTTACAAAAACTTCCACCCAAAGCTGAATGCTCTGGATAAAATTAAAAAAGAATTGCCTCACCTAACTGCAAGAGCTTCAATTACTTGAACAGTATGGTCAATATTTGCATCACTGATGCCCCAACCAATAGTACCATCTCTGGATGCACTATGGTCGTGGCCGTTCTGTGACCATGGTGCGGCATGAAGATCAAAAGGATGAATGTCAAGCCTCTCATCTTTCTTTCATTTTCTTTTGGAAAGAAAGAATGGTAGATGTTATTTAGATTATATTTTAGACCATCTCAAACTCTCAATACTCAGTTACCAAAGTGGTACCCTAGAATGAAGTAGTATTCCACTAGATTGCCATCTATAAAGTAATGTGAACAAGATGCATGTTTCTTGTTTCTTTCTGTCCATAGCATATTCGGGTATGTGCAGCAGAACAGTATAGCATTACACTGATAGATACGATTGTATCTTTATATTTAGTATGATAGAAACTAAATTGGCAACATGACTTACTCTGCCCAATCAAAAGCCTTGTCTAATACCGTTTGATAGCCAGGATAACGAGGAGGATGACAGGACGGACTGTTTGTTTCATTTGTAATCCACCATGCAATTGGAATACGTACAGCATTCAGTCCATTTGATGAAATGAAGCTGAAGTCATCTTCAACTATAAAAGTATTCCAATGATCCTGCAATGATGCATAGAGAAACCATTAAGATTAAAAAACGGTAATAATGAAAGTCAGATGAGTCTGAAATTTCCTGTCCCTTAAATTTGTCTGGTTTCAAACGAGTATAAACCAAATTTATGATTCCATAAAACTAGAGGACATATTGCCCTTTCTTCAGAGTAACGGAAGTATCATAGCTGATACAAACATAATAGTTGATCAACAGTAGAGGAAACACACCTGTAAGATGCTTACAGCTTGTTCTGCTCCATAGAAGCTGCATAGCTGAGTGTCCCCTTCATCTGTCCAGTTACTTGTAAGTTAAAAACAGATGGATCATTGTTGTTCCAGCTTCCAGTTGCTTCATTATTTGAGCTTACTGAACCTGACTGCTGGACCTATTTACATGAAGAAGTATCAAACATGACATAGCATACCAAATGGTTAATATATCCAAACTGTTTTATCATTGAATGATAAGCTATTCTAGATAAAGTGTGCACATTTTAAGGCATACAGTGTAATCAAAATAGCAATAGAAAAAAAGGTGTACCGTTGCCCTTTATCTGAACACAATACTTATAAGAAGGTAAGAAAGTTACCTTTTGAGTAAGGTCTCAGGTGGTCATAATCTGACAATAGTATTTCCATAATAAATGAGAAGTGCAATATCATTTAGCAAATAGTAGTTGAGGTCCGTAGCAACGTTTTCTTTTATTTTGCTTGTCTATGGTGTTTTTTGAGCTAATTCCCACAAATGACACTATCCATAAGCCACATGGATACAATTTGAAATAATCTGAAATATTAAACAAATTTACAGAACTTCAATCAGAAATAGTATCTGTAACTTTCTAATGAATCAAAATGGAAGTAGTAATAATGAAGTTTTTTAAAATAAAAAATATTATGATAATTCACTCCCCTGACACATATCAGCTTACTCCAACCATATTTGGTAACTTGCACCCTTCTCACATATGAGTTACGAACAAAATTTGTTGTTTTTAGGGTGCAGTAATCAGGGCTAGGTAGGTTTTTTAAGTGGTACACAATCACAAAGATTGACAAAAGGAGTGGCCTGTGGGTAAAGAATAGCCAGGACTGTACCATTTGAATCTCTGTTATTCATGCTGGGATCACAAATGTGGTAATTTGTTTTCTTAAGACCCGAGTAGGTTAAGCAACTAAGGTAGTTCGGAGAACTCAACAGCAATGGAATTTCAAAATAAAAATGCACATCATGACATGGACTTCTGCTCATAATTGCAAGGAATTAAATAAAAAACACTGGAAGAGCAGTCAAATGTTATTACAAATTACATTTGGTTTTGAGCAATATACCACGAGCCAGTGAGTAATGATCAACAAGTATTGTATGAATACCTGAAAGAAGTATCAAACATGACATAGCATACCAAATGGTTAATGTATCCAAACTATTTTATCATTGAATGACAAGCTATTCTAGACAAAGTGTGCACATTTTAAGGGATACAGTGTAATCAAAATAGCAATAGAAAAAAAGGTGTATCGTTGCCCTTTATCTGAACACAAGACTTATAAGAAGGTAAGAAAGTTACCTTTTGTGTAAGGTCTCAGGTGGTCATAATCTGACAATAGTATTTCCATAGTAAATGAGAAGTGCAATATCATTTAGCAAATAGTAGTTGAGGTCCGTAGCAATGTTTTCTTTTATTTTGCTTGTCTATGGTGTTTTTTGAGCTAATTCTCACAAATGACACTATCCATAAGCCACATGGATATAATTTGAAATAATCTGAAATATTAAACAAATTTACAGAACTTCAATCAGAAATAGTATCTGTAACTTTCTAATGAATCAAAATGGAAGTAGTAATAATGCAGTTTTTTAAAATAAAAAATATTATGATAATTCACTCCCCTGACACATATCAGCTTACTCCAACCATATTTGGTAACTTGCACCCTTCTCACATATGAGTAACGAACAAAATTTGTTGTTTTTAGGGTGTAGTAATCAGGGCTAGGCAGGTTTTTTAGACAAAAGGAGTGGCCTGTGGGTAAAGAATTGCCAGGATTGTACCATTTGAATCTCTGTTATTCATGCTGGGATCACAAATGCGGTAATTTGCTTTCTTAAGACTCGAGTAGGTTAAGCAACTAAGGTAGTCCAGAGAACTCAACAGCAATGGAATTTCAAAATAAAAATGCACATCATGACATGGACTTCTGCTCATAATTGCAAGGAATTAAATAAAAAACGCTGGAAGAGCAGTCAAATGTTATTACAAATTACATTTGGTTTTGAGAAATATACCACGAGCCAGTGAGTAATGATCAACAAGTATTGTATGAATACCTGCAAGAATTTCCCATTTGGAGCTTTTATCCGAGCTTTGTTGTCCTTGTTAGTTATGACCTGGAATTCCCCAGCTTGGCCTGGAGAGGTTGCCATTGCAACCAATGCATCACCATTGACGCTGATGAACTGATTTTGGTTAGCACGAATCTTGAACATATGGTCAGAGTTCTCCATTTTCCAAAGCTAACGAAAAAGTGAAACCATGATAAGTTCAAGGCATTTGTGATCTAAATTTACTTTCATTTTCTGTCAATAAGGACTATGCAGCTCAGATGAGAAAATCTCAAGAAAAAAATGGTCCAAACCATGTGGGTCACAAGTTTAGGATGGATTCGTGAGATTTCAATACATCATGCCCATGCAACCAATTGAACTTAAACAACGTGTCCCCAAAACTCCAAAAATAAAGTGATCATCTACATAATTTGATATTCTAAAAATTTTGTGTGCCCAAGTTGAGTTTTCATGTTTCAAGAAGTGAAATCAGAGAAATTTATGTTTTGATACTCTTTCATGGCAAAACTGTGTTTACAAACAAAGGGCTATGAACTGTGGCGAACATACGCCATCTTGAATTGCGAGTTGGCCATAGTTCATAAGCATGAGCTCACATACAGTACACACTGGAGTTCAGATTTTTCACAAACCACAGATCAAAATTTAAAAAACCATTAGTAGTGACCAAGCAACAGCAATTACTTCATTTTCGAGAACACACTAAAGGGCTTGCACACATTTCATTAATGGCTTTGATAAGACAAATTAAATTGCGAGTGGAGTAAACTAGGCAGGGAAAATAAATCCTCACCCTTAAGGTCTCCCAGTCCCGAGCCTTGCTCTGGTCGGCCGCAACCGTGCACCCGCCGCCGCCCGCGGCACTCAAGAACATCTTCCGCGTCACAGACCAGAGGGTGATGTTCGTGCCATCCTGCAGGTGAGAGGGAATACCTATTAGACGCCATGGACGGGCTTTCCAACCTCCAAGTGAAACTATCTTGCCAAGAATGGCCCATCCTCCACGGACTCGCGTCTAAACAGAACAAGAATGCCTTGGATCCGGGAGTTGGATGAGCGACTGATTGAGCTTAGTGCCGAGGGAAGGGACCGGCGGGAGGCTGTGAGCACGGGGGCTGGGCGCGGCGGCACGGCCATGGCTGCCGGCGGACAGATGAAGAGGGCAGACGGCGAGGAACTGGAAAAGGAGAAATTATGTGCTGGGAGTGGATACACCATTTTTCGAGTTCCCTTGCAGAGTGAATGGCTATTTGGAAAAGAGTAACAGGTCTAGAAGTATTTTTGGCCCATATTGTTTCCAAGAACTTTTAGAGTCCAATTCAAATTTGCACTATATCCTAAGAGTTTGGGTGAAAAAAAAACTTTAATTTCCCAATAGGCACCACATGTCTATCTTCGGGAAAACAAAATCCCAGGTCGTGGCTACCTGTAGAGGAAAGCGTACCAAGGTTGTCTGGATCGCAATATGAATTGTATAGAGTTGATGTAGGATCACAATATCTTAATTTTATCACATTTGTAAGATCACAGAGGATCCCTGAATCATATGTAGGATCATGATCGTAACAAGAAATTTTTATACATTTAGTATAAGTATGAGTATAAGTATATCATTAGTTAATGTTTATTGGTTTAATTTTATTTCTATTAAATGGTTATAATTCACTTATGAAACATTTAAATGATTATAATTATACACAAGTTAAATTAAATAATGTTTAAAAATATGCTTACCATAAATTAATTTGAATAAGTACACACAAATTTACATTATTGTAGACTATGTTTTATATATACATCTTTCAAACTCCGATACAACCATGATTCACGAATCGATCCTGTCACACAAGAAAAGAACCTAGCTAGAATCGTGTGATCTTGTGTACCAAAATTGCTCACTTTTTCCATAAGTCTCGATTTGGCACGTGTCATTTTATTTTCTATCAATTCATGAAAACAACTACCTAGAATTGTAATTTGTAATAAATGATTTGTCTTTTTAACTTCTCTGTTCCAAAATGCCCAAATGTGGTGTACCATATTTAGCTTAAGAAATGGTAATTGTATGAGAGTGCGATATGTTCTTAATCGGCTAAGCTACTTGTAATTAACCTTTTCTTGGAAAAGAAAAGAAGAAAGAAAAGGTTAGCAAAATATTTTAACAATTTAAGGCTATTTTCATGCATTTTTCATATCTGGAGAGTCAAATAACGATTAGGTGCTCCCAGCCTATCAAAATAGTTAGAAAAAATTATAATATATTTTTGTAACATAGGGTGTGATATCACCCCCACAAAATTAAAACCTAAAATACAATTTATATGAGGAAAAATAAAAAAAAAGTCGAATTTCAGTAAGGGGTGAACCATCCTAACTCAAATAGTTCGGGGAGTTGAACAATTCGAAGCTTTGTACGGGTTAAGTGGACAAACTGATTAGTTAGGGTAGTAAAATAAAGTTTTTCTAAAAAAATAATATAGACAGTAAAATACGAACCGAGGCAGGCTTGAACCTGAATAGCCTAGCTTGCTAGTTTAGTTCCATAAAAGTGGAATAGGATGGAATACAAGGACCATCAGTTACCATGAGAGCTTTGCTGTCCCCATGGGCGAAGAGCTTGGGCGTCATCCATCCCTCCACCACCAGCCACCCTCCGAGATTGATGGCCCTGATTGGCGGCGAGACGTTGCCGAAAACAGGGGAGGAAGCGACCAGGATGACGAGATGTTGCCAATCCAACCATCAAAAACACCTTACTTGCCATCTTCCCTGGTTGTTTACTGATGCCTATGAACGCAAAGTGCGGAGTCGGTAACCATTTATAAGCCACTGTAGCCATGCATGGATGACAGCATATGAGGCCAGCCCAAAGGCTGTGCTCTAGTTGTCTAATGGAGTCAAGTCAAAGTCAACGCATACAGTGCCAGAGCTCCTAACCAGCAGGCGTGGTCAAGACGTTATACTATTCATACATATATACGTGGACTCTAGATATATCAGACAGACTTTAAGAAAAGACATTTGCGTTCGCCCAAAGGAAAGCGATGAGTGCGAGTTCCTATTTAGGGTCTAGGCTAGCCCCTATCAGGACCATCCTAAATTGGTCGGAGTCATTTAGATAAACTTCTTTGAGCCGATCGTCTGGACAGGTGATGACATGGACCTTCACCGGGTGATCACTGGGCTTGGTGTTCCCGGGCTGTGACCTAGGAGTCAGCTCGACCATGTTGAGGCTCCTTTTATCACAGTGCAGTGCCGTCTTTGTGTTGCCAAAATTGGTGATGCCCCCTGGACCAGAGATCTTGATTGTCTGGTAACCATAGTGGGCGATGGCCATGAACTGGGCTATCGCCAATCGCCCCAAGATTGCGTTGTAAGCGGTCCCGAAGTCCGCTATATCGAACAAGACCCTTTTGGTCCTGAAGTTACGAGTAGCTCAATTTGCGCCAATGGCTTAGCTGAGGAGCCAGGGGTAATCCTGAAGAAGAGATGAGATGGTTTCAACGCGCTCTTTGGAATCTGCAGGGCATCCACCATGTCGGCAAAGAGGAGGTTTATAGAACTCCCTCTATCGACCAGTACTTGACCCAATCGGATGCTCTATACCATGGGTTTGACCACGATGGGATAGTGACAGGGCGTTTGATACACACGCAGTGGTCTGCCTGGCTGAAGGTGAGGGTTACCTCTGACCACTTCAGATGCGGGCTCAGGCCCGATGTGGTCGCCCACACCTCATGGACCACCGACTTGTATTCCCTGTTTGAGGAATATGTTGCGGCGTCTCCAAAGATATGGTGGATCGTGTGATCGGCCTGTTGAAAACCCAATGCTAACTGGTCGGGGTTGGCCCCATCCTTACCATTATCATCGTGCTTGGGTTTACACTTCCCAAGCTTCTTGTCGGCGATACCCCGCACAACCTTGCATTCGGTCAGGTCATGGATATCTATGCAGTGGATGGGCAGTAGCCTTGGCCCTTCTTCCTATCCTTTTTCTTGAAGTGCCAGCGTGGTTGGCCGGTCTGCTCTACTGCCATGACATCGGGCGATCCTACCTTGCGTTTGCTATTCTTCTCCTTCCAGTCGACCCCTTTAAAAGAGGCAGACTGGTCGAAGGTTGGCTACGGCTTTGGGCCACTCTGGAGCTCTTGGGTCTCAGCGGCCTGCGTGCACTTGTCCACGAGCTCAAAGAGCTCGGTGGTACTTCGAACTTCCTTGGTGGCCAGCTTTTCGACCGGCTTCTGGTCTCTGACCCTCCTCCGGAATGCTATGACCACGGACTAACCCGTGATCCTTGGAATGGTATTTTGGTGTTTGGTAAAATACTGGATGTAGTCTCGCAGCGACTCGCCTTGTCGCTGCTTGACCTGGTACAGGTTGTCCTCGACCCCTAGTCTGGTGTAGGTCCCTGGAAGTTGGTGACAAACTGATCGCACAAGTCCTCCCAGGAGTGAACCGACCCATGAGGGAGGTTCATAAGCTAGGACCATGCTAATCTGGCCAAGGTGGTCGGGAAATAGTTGGCCATGATTTCTTGTGGCCTCTCGCGACCTGCACCATGGTGGTGTAAATCTACAGGATCTCCTCGGGATTGGTAGAGCCATCGTATTTTTCGGCTAGGACCGGCTAGAACTTGCCTGGCCAGCGCACCTCTTGTAGCGGAGCGGATAAGGTGTTGCACCTCGTCCTGTAATGGGGAGTCACTTGCTAATGGGCGGCGGCGCGTGCTCGAGGAGAGAGACGAAGGTCTCGTGGTCATGGTGATTGGATGGAGGAGTCTGGTGCCCCTTTCCTGCTCCCGTCGAGCCTGATCTTCCTGCTCCTGGCTAGCCCTCTGGCCCTAGATCACACCACGGAGGTCACGTTAGTGAAGAGAGTCACGCAAGTCAGTGGGTCCACTATCCCGACGTGGCGGGGGTCTCTGAGAACTTTCCATCATGGAGGGAGGATAGGATCTTTCCTGCCGCGTGGCCTGCTACGATTATTGGTGATCACGGCCTTCACCAGTCCCTACGATGGACGTGGTGTTCGCCACCACGGTTGGCATCGGATGGTCTCCACCAAGATGACGAGGTCGCGTAGCCATGGCTACTAGCGAACCCTCTGGCATGGCCACCGGCAGGTGGCTGAGAAGCCTTCGCACAGTCTATAGATTTTGCGCGAGCATCATAGCCTCATAGTCGAGCTACTGAGTATGGAGCAGCAATATATCATGAAGAGGGCAGCCCCCAGCGCTTGCATCATGTGATGGTTTAGACGGCGACAACACCGAGGGCTATGCCCTATGCAGGGGTTGTATCGGAGCACCTCCTTATTCGGTGCCAGGCCGGTTTCTCCATGGGCACAAGGTATGGGGCTCACTAATGGTGCCTAGGACATGAGAGCCTCTGCTGCCCCTACTACATGGTCTGCCATGCATACTTCACGTTGAGTCTTAGAGCTTTCAGGCTCTGATTCGGTGTCCCAGGCTTAGAGTACACCGGGCTCATCTAAGTTGTATCCCATGTCGGATACCTTGCGGTGATCGGGGTTCTCAGACTGGGACTCAACAGTTGTCGTGGATCCAGCCATGGGTAGCCCAATCGAGTTATCAACACCTACCGAAATGTGAAAATGCGCCCCCTACCTGGCGCGCCAATTATCGAGGGTTAGTCCCTGACAATAGATCTAGGGTACGTCGGACGATGGGTGCGTGATCAGCATTTCTAGTGGCTATTAATCACTAGTCTTTGGATCTTGATTCCTCAGCTCTATGATGATTTGCATGAAGCGGGCAACATAGAAGCCACATATGTTGTCCGGTGGTTGATGATAGTACTGAAAAGTATACAAATATATATGTGTAAAATAGGTAAGAGAGAAAGTAACAATAAGAATGTATTTAAAATTTTTACTATGCCAAGAGTTTGAAGGAATGGTGTAGTTTGGTTGATCCTTTTCATATGTGCACCTCCTTTCTGACCGACGTATCTCTCGAAAGTTGTACATGCATGCAAGAATAATACAAATTAAATTTCTTGAATGGAAAATAACCTCAAATGAACTAAGTATAGTCAGAAAGAACTCACGTGTCGATAACCTTTTGCAATCTACAATAGTCACGTATTTGCACCTTTATGGAATCAAGGTACCACACCTTGTTAACTTTAGGAATTATTATAACCACTAAAACCTGATGATGACCCGGGTGATAGGGAAACAAGAAGTAATCCTTGGTGCTGAAATGTGACAATTCCTTTACAAGGTAGTTCACGACAAATCCCTCATCTGATTCAATGCTCTGTTGGGTGAGAGATTGAGGGTCTAGATATCTGACAGGCTATTTGTTCACCCTGTTTTCTTGTATTATGTATCTATATATACATAAGAAATGAGTTAGATGCATATATATAGTGATATGAATGATTGAAAGGTGCAATTGAAAGTCCTTACAATGTGAAGCACCTCAGAAGTCACATGTCCAGAGCATCAAGGTTATAAAGGTCATACAAGTCATTTAAGACCACAAATAAGTAGCCTTCGCCGTTGCGAAAATATTTATTCGCATATTTCAAAAAGATGTCTACATTATTAGCTGTGCATGCTTGCATGTATAAATTATGCATACTAACACATGCAGCTCCTAACCTTGCGATATCAGTAGTGTGATTTTGGTGATTAATTACCCTATTAGGTCATGATTGTGATTTTGGTTATTAATGATAACATAGACATTGGGACTAACATGTTTATCAAGAATATATGTTAGTATGTCTCATGGATGCAATACACAAAGAAGCCACCGAAGCCGGGACAAAGTTTGGTTGAATTGAAAAAAGTCTCAGGAGAAATGACTACACTAGATGGTCCGATGCTCAGGGTATTTGCACTCACCGAAGCACCTCTGTCAAAGGGGGACAGAGGCATGAAAGCCTCATCGGATAGTCTGGTGATGAAGCAAGGCAACACTGGACAATGAACAGTGCAAAGATGAAAAAGAAGCAGAAGACCTCACCGGATAGTCCGGTGATTGATTTGAACACACCGGAGGAATACACCAGAGCATTGTTGACAAAAAGGGGAGAATG
This sequence comes from Phragmites australis, assembly GCF_958298935.1. Lineage (NCBI taxonomy): Eukaryota > Viridiplantae > Streptophyta > Magnoliopsida > Poales > Poaceae > Phragmites > Phragmites australis. The sequence continues at coordinate 12,023,600 of NC_084944.1, read as the reverse complement.
CAGTGACCTCACCGGAAGGTCTGGTGCTCTGAAGATTTGTACACCAGAGCATATTTTCCAGAGAGGGTTGCATTGTCTTGGCTGGCTGAGGATAAAGCACCGGATGGTCCGGTGATGAAGTGATGTGCACCAGAGAATACACTGGAGCAATTTACACAGAGAAGATGTTGGCTCAGATGGCTAAGGTATACTCACCGGAAAGTATGGTGATGAAGGTGGAGTATACATCGGAGTATCCGGTGTTCACAGAGGCTTGAGTGGGGTTCCAACGGCTAGTTTCTAAGGAAGTACTCACCGGATGATCTAGTGTTTGTACTACTATTCTCACCAGATCATCCGGTGTTAACAGCTTTTTAGAGCCGTTGGGTTAACGGCTAGTGCGCGGGTTTGAGGCTATAAATGCCCCTCCACTCAGTCATTTAAGTGTGCTGGAGTCCAGAGAAGTTCTTGTACACCTGAGAAGACATCCAAGCCACCAAAGTGCTTAAAATGATCATACAAGGCGATTAAGCACAATATTAGTGAGCGATTAGTGCTTATAGGCCTAGAGAGTGAGTTGCTAGGTGGTTGTTGCTTAGAGAGTGGATCAAGGAGTGATCCAACAGTGTACCTCTTGGTACATCAACACCTTAGAGTCTTGATGACTCGTCGGCAAGCTTATTGACCCTCTGGCTTGGTGTGGAGCGGTGGCAAAGCGATTGTGCGGGGACGCAGAAACCCTTGCCTTTGTAGCTCAAGCTCCCAAGTGATCACGGCGGCAAGGAATAAGAAGAGAGGCTAGTGGTGAGACCTTGCCTTGGTGGCTCATCCGGGTGGAGGCCTTGTCTTTGTGACTCAGTGGCTCAAGTGATGAGAGCATCGCCATCCATTCCTTCAAGAGAAGCTCTTCCTCAAGATCAAGATCATCATCACACAAATCGTCTCGCAAGCCATCTCACAAGTTCTTTGTGGCCAAAGGTATGGATAGCAATATAAGTGATGATGAATCTGATGAGGATTCTCCCACCTATGATGAACTCCTTTATTTGATTAATGAGCAACAAAGGGCTCTTAAGAAATAATCAAAAGAGCTTAAGAAATTTGATGCACTTAATGATATTCATGCTACATTTGTTTCTAATTATGAACAATTATTGTGCAAATTCAATTTGCTAAATAAGGAGCATGAATAGCTTAAGGCTAAATTTGAGTGCATTGAATCTCAAACTAAGGTCTCTTTGAAGCAATCTATCTCTCTTTTTAATTACAATCCTAAGGTAGATGTTTCCACTTCTTGTGATGATTTATATGCTTTATCTAGCTCACCCCATTGCAATGAGATTTGTGCTGAGATTGTTGCTGTAGAACAATCTAATGAACTCATTGCACAAGAGAATGCTGAGCTCAAGCAAGAAGTGGAGAAGCTCAAGGAGGACTTAGCGAGATTGAAGGGCAAAGGATATGTCTAACCTCCTCAAGATAACCGTGCTTTCATGGTGAAGAAGCTTGCAGGGGGGTCAATCGTGACATGCTTCAAATACCACCAAGAAAGCCACAAGTCCTTCTAATGCAAGCAAGTGAAGAAGGAGACCAAGGAGAAGAAAAAGATGGCAAACCTCTCCAACAAGACCTCCAACCTCTACACTAAGCCCAACTACAAGAAGAAGATAAAGAGCAATCACTACAAGCTCAAGAACAAGGAAAATGATAAGGTGGTTGCACACATGGTTGGGAAGAAGGATCGGAGGTGGAACCAACCTATTTGGGTGCCAAGGAAGTCATCACCAACATGAAGGGGCCCCAATCGGTTTGGGTTCCAAAAAATACTTGAAGCCCGAGACGGCTATGAGGATTTAGAGGTTTGGCTTATAAGATGAAGTGAAGATTCAAGTATAGAAGCCAAGTATGCAAGATGGGCGCATTGATGAAGATTATGATCATCACATACCCAAATCCTCATCCAAAGGTAAAAAAGGTAAGTGTAGCTAGATTCTTGTTCATGCATTTTGTTTTGCTTCTAGTTTATTTGCCTTGTCTAGGATTGCATGTGCTTATTTCAATCTATTGCAATACCTAGTGTAGGTTTTCATACGGTAGGTTGGTTGTATTTCTCTTTTAAACAAGAGCAACCTACATGGTTTATTAGTGGTAGGTTTCTTTTATGGCACTAGTTTTACATTTGATATCTTTTATGTGCTATGATCCAATCTATATGGTAAGTCCTCATTGTTATCAACAACAAGTGCATATATGTCACAAGTATTCAACACTTGTATGCACACATTTACGGGGAGTATATCCTATAGGTTGTGATTTTGAAACTAACATGTGTTTTAAGTTGCATCTCTTGTAGTCTCATGGAGTAATCAACATGTCCCCGGAGGTATGCAATGCTCAAATGCTTCAATTGGTATCATTGTCAAATCTTTGTTCATTTAAGTTACATCCACGCATAATATAGCTTAAACTTCCTATCTCGACATATTGTCTAGTTGTGCATATGCTTCTTTCTCATCATATGTATGCGCACATGCATCCAAGCAATGTGGTAAAACTTTATGCTCATTTATAATCTTTACATTTGGAATCATTTGTTATTTGCCACTTGCTTTGATTGTGTTGTCATCAATCACCAAAAAGGGGAAAATTGTAGCGAAAATGGCCCTATTAGGCCATGATTGTGATTTTGGTGATTAATGACAACATAGTCATTGGGACTAACATGTTTGTCAAGAATATATGTTAGTAGGCCTCATGGATGCAATACATGAAGAAGCTAGCAAAGCCGGGACAAAGTTTGATTGAATTAGAAAACGTCTCAGGACAAAATGACTACACCGGATGGTCTAGTGTTCAGGGCATTTGCACTCACCGGAGCATCTCTGTCAAAGGGGGACAGAGGCATGAAAGCCTCACTGGATAGTTCGGTGATGAAGCAAGGCAACACCAAACAATACACCAGACAATGAACAGTGCAAAGATGAAAAAGAAGCAGAAGACCCCACCGGATAGTCCGGTGATTGATTTGAACACACTGGAGGAATGCACTAGAGCATTGTTGACAAAGGGGAGAATGCAGTGACCTCACCGGAAGGTCCCGTGCTTTGAAGATTTGTACACCAGAGCATATTTTCCAGAGAGGGTTGCATTGGCTCGGCTAGCTGAGGATAAAGCACCGAATGGTTCAATGATGAAGTGATGTGCCCCAGAGAATACACCAGAGCTATTTACATAGATAAGATGTTGGCTCGGATGGCTAAGGTATACTCCCCGGAAAGTCCGGTGATGAAGGTGGAGTATACATCAGAGTATCCGGTGTTCACAGAGGCTTGAGTGGGGTTTCAACGGCTAGTTTCTGAGGAAGTGCTCACCGGATGATCCGGTGTTAGTACTATTGTTCTCACCGGATCATCCAATGTTAACAGTTTTTTAGAGCCGTTGGGTTAATAGCTAGTGCACAGGTTTGAAGCTATAAATACCCCTCCACTCAGTCATTTGAGTGTGCTGGAGTCCAGAGAAGTTCTTGTACACTTGAGAAGACATCCAAGCCACCAAAGTGCTTAAAGTGATCATCCAAGGCGATTAAGCACAAGATTAGTGAGTGATTAGTGCTTATAGGTCTAGAGAGTGAGTTGCTAGATTATTGCTACCTAGAGAGTGGATCAAGGAGTGATCCAACAGTGTATCTCTTCATACGCCGGCACCTTGGAGTCTTGGTGACTCGTCGGCAAGCTTGTTGACCCTCCGACTTGGTGTGGAGCGGCGGCAAGGCAATTGTGCGGGGACGCAAAGACCCTTGTCTTTGTGGCTCAAGCTCCAAAGTGATCACGGCGGTGAGAAACCGAAAGAGAGGCTAGTGGTGAGACCTTGCCTTAGTGGCTTGGTGGCTCATCCGGGTGGAGGCCTTGTCTTTGTGACTCGGTGGCTCAAAGGTCGTGACCGGGTGTCGACCAGGAGCATATCCTTTGTGGAACTTCAACATGGACTATGGGTGGCATTCATGCCATAAATACTACAGAAAAAAAATCCTTGTGCCGAGTTTTCTCTCTCTACCTTATTTATGTTTTCGCATTTACTTACTTGCAATTTATCTTCTTAGATAGGTTGCAGGCGCTTTGATCGGTAGAGTAGACACACTAGATAAAACTAGAGCACATTTAGATAGAAATTGATATAAATTTATCTTGCATTGTTTTTTGGAGCCGAAATAGTTTTAAGTGTCCTAATCCCCCTCTTAGGACGTCACCGATCCCCTACAAGTAGGCACAAGCAACGGGTGGCCATACTTGAATTTGAGGTTCCCACTACGTTCTGTGGCTAGCACATGCTACTCCTGAGCGACCTCTTCTTGCTAGACAACTTGTTGCTTTTGGACAACCAGTTGCTCATCCTCAGCTTCCTACGAGAAGCTCTTGGTAGGATGTTCTTGAGGTGGAGAAAATGTTGCAGATGCTGAAAATGTTGTAGGTGCTGGATGGGACTGTGTGGGTGCACATGGCGATAGGGAAACTATGATGAGCGCTAGAGGGTTCAACTGGATGTCACTCTTTTTCCGCTAGATCCTCTATAGGAGCGCTTCCCCTAGAGGTATGATCTTATCATTAGGGGGATCTGCAACTTGTGTCCCATGAAGCTGGGATGGATCATGTCCACCTGGTTTGAGTAACAAGTACCATTCGGGTTTGAACAAGTTACTTAGTTGCGTATGAATTGGTTCACACAGGATGGGAAGGACTGAACCTTGATCCTCACCCTTGGTGTGAGAGCCTCCTTATATGCAACACCCTGTACTAGGCTGCTTTTGCCTTAGCTTTCGGGTTGGACTTTGCGGTCATGTCCATATATCTTAATTCAGGAGTGTCACTTAGAGAAGTACACGGCTTCTCTATAATTGCGACCACATAGTCACACTAACATAGGTGAATTCTCCTAAATGTCCTGTAGGATGACATCTATTGCCATACGACACTGAATTCATTAAGAGCTAACAACTCACCCTCTTCTACAGAAGAGCAAAGCAGCAAATGGGATAGATTTGCTCATGTATCCATACAGCGTGTTTTCCTAGAGCCTAGTTCACGGGATCTCAAATCTCCTAAGATAGGCTACTGCCGGTGCGAACCTTATCAGGGGTAGTAATCCCATTCCTCTTAATGCTGCCTAAATGACTCTTCTAGCCATTCTTTTTGTGAAATGATCCGTAAGGTTCCTTTCAGACTGAATATAATCCACAACGATTATACACGTCTCTACTTCATGCCTTAGTGACTTGAGTCACCGTTTTATATGCTTCGAAGTCTTCATATTGTCCTTCCTACTCTTCACCTTAACCAGAACAGTTTGGTTATCACAGTAGGTCAGAACAACCAAAATTGGCTTATCCAATATTGGCAGGTCAGAAAGGAGTTCTCTAATCCATTCTGCCTCTACGGCTACTGAGTCTAGCACTACTAGATCAGCCTCCATTGTGGAGCGAGTAAGGATGGTCTGTTTAGAAAACCTCCACGACACAGCTCCGCCTACTAATGTGAAGACATATTCACTCACAGCCTTCGTATCATCTGAGTCACTGATCCAGTTGGAATTACTGAATCCCTCTATGACTGCAGGATGACCAAAAAATGAATGCCTAGGTTATGTCCCCTTCAGATACTTAAGTATCCTCTCCAGTGCTATCCAACGATCATCTCCTGGGTTGGACGTATAGCGACTCAACCTGCATACTGCATACGAGATGTCAGGCCTAGTTGCTGGTCAAGTACATGAGGGAACCTATCACCTGTGAATATTTTAACTGGTCTTTCCCATTGACTACATTTTTCTTCATCTTAGCATTTTGATCATAGGGCGTGGCTACAGGCTTACAGTGTACCATCCCAAAATATGTAAGCACCTTATCCACATAATAGGATTGACATAGAGTTATCCCATTCTCGCCGTTTACGAGTTGATGTTTAAAATTTCATTAGCTTCTCACAAATCTGGTGAATATCAAAGTTCTGAGATAGAAGAGACTTGGTCTGTTTAATCATTTCTAAGTCTATCCCAAACAACAGTATGTCATCCATGTATAAACATAGAATAACACCTCGTCCCCCACAATAGCAATAATACACGCACTTATCGGCTTCATTGACACAAAAGCTGACCAAAGTCAGTGTAGTATCAAACTTTTCATGCCATTGCTTGGGGGTCTATTTGAGACCATACAGGGATTTGATTAACCTGTATACTTTACTCTCCTATGTTGTTACCACGAATCCATTTGGTTGTTTCATATAGATCTCCTCATCCAACTCTCCATTGAGGAAAGCGGTCTTGACATCCATCTGATGCACAAGGAGATTATGCGAAGCAGCCAGTGCTAAGAGGACGCGGATAGTGGGCAATCTTGCAACATGAGAATATGTATCAAAATAGTCCTCACCTTCATTTTGCATAAAACCCTTAGCCACTTGTCGGACCTTGTACTTTTCTATAGTATCATCGAGTCTGCGTTTTCTCTTGAAGATCCATTTGCAGCCGACCGACTTGTAGCCAACTGGAAGGTCTGCTAACTCTCAAGTTCTGTTAGTGATTATTGAATTCATCTCACTACATATCACTTCCTTCCAGTACTCTGCTTCTGGAGAAGCGTATTCCTCTAAAAGGTTTCGTGGTTCATCATCCACAACATAAGTGAAAAAGTCATCTCGCAGTGATTTTTCAGCTCTTTGTCTCTTGCTTCTCCTAAGTTTCAATTCAGGAACCGTGTCATTGACACTTTGAGGAGCAGGGTCATCAACTAAAAGATCAGGGATATCAGCCTCCTTCGCTAGCACAGGAAAGATGTGCTCAAAGAATGTCGCATCCCGAGACTGCATTATCGAGTTGACAACAATGTCTGAGGTATCAGAATGGACCACTAGGAATCTATAGGCGGTACTCTGGTATGCATACCCTAGAAAGACATCGTCAACAGTCTTTGGTCCTAATATCCTTTTCTTCGATAGGGGAACATGTACTTTAGCTAAATAGCCCCAAGTGTGAAGAAAAGATAGATTCGGTTTCCTCCCCTTCCATCCTCCATAAGGGGTTACCTCGTGATTTCGAGGAGCAACCCTATTCAGGATATAGTTAACTGTGAGAAGAGCCTCACAGCACCATGAGTTAGCCATACTAGAACTTTGTAACAAAGCATTAGCCAAGTCACAAATCATTCGGTTCTTTCTTTTGGCTACTCCGTTGGCCTGTGGTGAGTATGGTGGAGTAAACTTATGTATTATGCCACTTTATTCATAGAACTCGGAGAAATCCCTAGGAATATATTCCCCACCTCTGTCAGGACTCGGTCTTTTTATTGTCTTCCCCAGCTGGTTTTCCACCTCAGCCTTATAGACCTTAAACTATTCTAATGCTTCATCTTTTGTTCTAAGCAAGTAGATATAGCAGAACCTAGTAGCATCATCTATAAGAGTAAAGAAGTGCCACCCTTGGTTAATATTCCATTCATCTCACAAAGATCAGAATGGATCGGCTCAAGTGGCGAGGTGCTTCTCCCCTCAACTGAAAGAAATGGTTTGCGAGGCTGCTTAGCTTGCACACATACCTCGTACTTATGGATCTTGTCATAATATATGAGGGAATAAGATCCATCTTGCTCAAGCGCACTATTGCTTCATTATTAACATGACAAAGACAAGAATGCCAAATATCAATATTCTTATTAGAATATGAAGAATAGAAAATGTTTGTGGAACTATCAAGAATAGAAATACGAAACATGCCTCACAATCATAGCCTTTTCCTACAAATGACTCACACCTGGTTTACACTACTTTATTTGACTTGAAGACTAACTTTATTCCTTGCCAGCACAGTATCAATCCACTGAGTAGATTATGGGTCATGGCAGGGACAAACAGCACGTCCTTCACGACAAGAGTCTTGCCGGAAGTTAGCTTCAGGCTCACTTGTCCTACTCCTTGTACTGCTGCCGAGACCCCATTCCCAATCAGTAGGGATCCACCATCTACACCCTGAAGAGAGGTAAAACATGTCTGATTAGCACAAATATATCTTGTTGCACCTGTATCAACCCACCAACTTACTGGTGAATTTGCCATAAAGGCCTCAGATACATACCCACTAGTGGAGTCGCCTTTGCCGGTATCATCGGCCGTCGCAACCGCCACATGCACTTGGACTTTGGCTGCCTTCTGCTACTCAGGTGTCGACCCCTTGCCCTTACGATCGCAGCATCTGTTGACCTTGTGATCCAACCCGCCGCTGACATAGCAGATAATCTCGAGCTTCTTCTTCTTCTTCATAGCATTAGCCTTCATTCCTGAATATCCAGGCTTGGTCTTCTCTTTCTTCATATTCTTCCCAAGCTGGCTCTTGTGCTCGATAAGGTTAGCTTGAGCGGGCACCTTCACCCCACCATAGCCTGCCTCGGACTTCTCCTCAACATTTATAGCAGCAATGAGCTCATTAAAAGTCAACCTCTGCTTTAAGTGCCGGCACGTAGTAATAAAGTCACGCAAACAAGTAGGCAGTTTCTCTAGGATAGCGTTAACCTGAAAATTCTCATTGACGACACAGGCAGACTGGACTAACTCTCGCATGATCAACTACAACTCATGGATCTGTTCCATAACTGATCTACCATCTCCCATATGAAAGTTCAGCTAACTGGCCACCATGAAGGACTCATTGTCGTTATCACTTTCAGAATACTTGTCATTCAGCTCTGACCACACCTTCCGTGCTTTCCCGAACCCCATGTAGACATCAAAGAGCCTGTTCGATAGGACTGCCAAGAGATGTGCTAAGGCTGAGGCATTAGCCTTCTCCCAACGGGCCCTTAACGCATTGAGACGCGTTCTTTCGACCTCATCTTGCACGGCTTCCCTCGAAGGGGCGAGCGACTCTTCGGTGAGGACCCGGAAAAGTTCGAGCTCTATCAACCATAGCCTCGTCTGGGCCTACCACTGCTTAAAGCCAGTTTCATCAAAGTTCTTAGGTTTAATCGCATCCGAGGACGATAGTGATAGGGCAGAAGAGCTAGAACTAGCCATCTTAGAAGCAATAGGATTTCTAGATTGTTGTAAATAATGTGATAATTTGAGCATTGATATTATTCCATATATACAAAAACAAGAGCTTAATAACATGAATCCATTGCACATGAACAATAAACAAAAACAACTGAAACTCTGTAACAACAGTAACTGGAAACATGTGTGACATAAAAACTAAATAGCACACATACGTCTTTTGTGAAATTGCTCTCAGAAAAGATTTGACAATTGGCCTCAGGACCATAAAGTTCCTGCCCCCTAATTGTCCTAACATGTATTTCATCGATTGGGCAATATTCTTAAGATCTCAGCTAGCAAAATTATAACCTAACCTGACTTCTCAAGTTCTGAATTCTTATCCTAGACAGTACTATAGTTCAAAACTAGAATACACCAAGTTAGCACAATAAGAGAAAAACAACAAAGACAGTGATGGAAATGAACTACAAAATTGCCAAAGACAATGACTACAATTTGAATTAGCAATCCATCTAGAGACAGATACGTTATGCATATTCAGATCTTACTACAACACCAATCCAGGATTAGATTAACAGGCAGAAACTGGGGACCCAATACCATGTGTAGCTCGGTATACAGGAACAAAAATAACATACACACCGAAAAGCCTCTAGGTACCACCAGAATCAACCAACAACAAGAGAAACTACAGGTATATGTAGTGTACTCAAGGAACATGCCCAATCTCAGAATCTTTAATCATCATCAAGCATAAGTGCTGTCCAGAACATAGAGAGAGGGGAAACCTTGAATACTCACAGTGATATGCAATCAAATGAGTCAATAAGTGAGGCAAGGCACAGCCTGCAAGCCAATTTCCTAGAAATCCTATTCACTATCATTGCCGCTGGTAAGGAAGACTAAGATACAAAGCCTCATCGCACCACGTCGGCGCATGCGAGCAAACCTAGGCGAGAATAGCTCCGAGAAGCACCAACAAAGGAGCTTCTCCCACTCAACCTCTTCAAGCACCGAAGCACCAAGACCAGAGCCTGAGGTCCACTCAACTCCTAATCAAAGATGTCAACCAAATTAAAGAGGAAAAACAGTGAAGGAGGAAGGGGAAAAACAAGTTTTTCTCTCTATGTCCTGCAGGGAGAGGGAGCCGACCTAGATATGGAAGCCTCTACACCCTCCATCCCAAAGACTCCAGAAGGAATCGACCAAGAGGTTGCACCACCACAGCCTTCGGTTACCACCCGTTCGCTCTCTCCCTGCTCTCTCCTTCTCCCTTCGATTCCCTAGCCAGCCACTGCCCAGCTCATTTTGTCCAACACCGAATGGGCCTGAACACTAGATAGACAGATGGGCCATTCGGTTCACCGAAGAAAGGGCCCAATACAACATTGAAATTCACAATTTCCTCAACAATATAAATATAGTTCTAGCCTGTTTAGATAGGAAGGATTGCCAAGAACATTGGGTGGAATACTGCCCCTATATCTACCTAAACAAATCCTAACATTGAAATATATATCTTGTTTGAACCATGGACATCCGCAATTTGAAGACATGCACATATATTGTACTCCTGGACTTCTCTTCCCATACAAAGTTTCTTACAGTGAAGTGCTTTCACCACTTGCAAGCAGGGGTAGATCCACAGAGGGGCTGATATCACTATTGAAGGAAAGAGGTGGAGGAGGAAGGAAGAAGAAAAGGGATAAGAGGAGGAAGAGGAGAGCCTACACCTCGGCCCTATATGCAAGTTGCACAATGTTAGGCTACAAATCACTGTCACCTCACGGACTCCGCACAGAGTGTGCGGCCTAGATTGGCAAAAATTTAGCAGCTAGCTACCATGCATGCCAGTACGCCACTATGGGCTACACGCATGAATGCAACTTGTTCCCGGCCCTGCACATGCTGCTAGTGAATGCGCATGCCCTTGGGTGACGAGTGCACAAATCGTAAGGTCAGTTACCTGCAAGAAGAGCCCATTTGGCGCCCTAATGTGCACCCGGATCTTGTCGCCGTCCCGACGCACGATCTGGAACGCCTCTGATGCCCCCGGGATCGCCGCCGTGGCGACGACCGCGTTAGTGCTGTCAACGCCCCAGAACTGCCCGCCGAACACCCTCAAATTGATGAACGTCGTCTCGTTGATCCTCCACAGCTGGATCGTAACAAAAGTATGTGTGTGGCAAGTTTTGTTTGTGTAGTAGAAACTTATATTAGTTACACGTCGGAACAATTATATCACCTTGAAGGTCTCCCAGCCAGAGGCTTGAGTCCGGTCGGTGACGATGGTCATTATTGGGGATGTCGTAGAAGATGGAGGGCAGGATCCAGCCTTCCATCACGAGCCAACGGCCGAGGTTCACCGCCCGGATTGGCGGCTCCGGCGCTGCCGTCGGCCATCGGACCGGGGAAGGAGCCACGATGAGCAGACAATGAGGAGAAGCGCGCTGATGCTACATCAAATCGATCGGCTGGCCACTATACTATTCGATCTACCTGCTCAGCTGCAGATCGAGCTTAGCGATACGCCGCTATATATAAATGTGCCACAACGCGTAGCTGCTGTGCCCTACTCTTGCGTCACCGTTGTGGGAATTGAATTTCTACGTACGTATATGCACTCGGTTCTCTACGCACACTTCCTCAAAAGGAGAATAGTCATGGTCCCCTCCTTTCCCAGCTCCTAGCTCCAAATCACGTCCTCCTCCTATTCGAATCTTATAATAAATTAAATTATAATGTGTCTTAGTTTGTGTAAGATAAATTATTAATAATATTGGATTTGAAATGATTTTGATTGACATGAGCCTATTTGCGTGTAATCTTAGTTTATGGCTAACCAAAGTTTAAATTGGAGCAGACTGTTTCAAAGTCTAGAAAATTATGCGTCACCGAAACATCCAGTGTGGGGTTTTTTTACCACATCGGATAGTCCGGTGTTATGGTGAAATGAGCATCAGAGCATTTTTAGTGCTGAAGTAGAAATAAAAGAAACATCAGATGGTCCGGCGATGGACTTAGAGAGCGCTAGAATATTTTCTGCAGAGAGGAGATTTTTGGCGCCAAGTTTGAATATACACGTCGGATGGTCCAGTGTTGAGTTTGTGAACACCGAAGAATGTGCCAAACCTTTTGTTGTAGAGAGGTTGTAGAAGGATGATTCGGTGGATTGGCACTCACATGATTATCTGGTGATGGACATGAGATCACTAGAAGCTTCCACCAGACCTTTTCTTGCAGAGAGCAAAATTTTCCTAGAACAGATATTGCTATACTCATCGGATAGTCCGATGTTCAGGAATATCCGGTGTTAACATTTTCTGTAAGATGTGCTCTGAATTAAAGTTTTTGATTTTGTGCTAATCTGGAGATGTTTTGGAGTGTAGAGAAATGTGTTTGCTTATTTCATGGTGTGCAGGTGCGGATGCAACTTGACAGTCAATGGCGAATGATAGGAGCTAAGCGGGTGCCTGGTGCTGGACGATCAAGGAAGACTGGGTGGAGTCAAGGGTGATCCTAGCTGTACACATGGAGGTCAAGCAAAGCATGAAACGGAGGAAGAAGACGACGTGGTGACAAAGTCAAATGAAGGGGTTGCTGCTGCAAGTGATAAGGCGGCCCGAGGGATTGGGAGTGGGAAAGACTTGCCAGCGGCCAAGATCGTAAGATGGAGGACACGCGTCATCATCAAAGCACTTGCTTTAGGTAGAAGCAAGTGACGGCTAGTCACGCTTTGAGAAGCGTGCAATGGTTCCGCGGTTTGGCCTCAAAGCCGTGGGAGGACTGGAGGTGTACGTGACAACATCGTAAAACTTGCATTGATGCGAAGCTAAGTCGTGAAGTCTCCGAGGCCGTCCGATTAATGGAGAAGAAAATGGACCAAAATACCCTCGGTGTTAGGTAGGAGTGTACTACAAGAGAGGGGTATTTTGGGAAAAAGCTAGAAAACTTAGGGGTCAAATTTTATAGGCCTATAAATAAAGGGGTAGGGCTATAAGAGAGAATGAACCAGCCACTTGAACCTTTTATGCCACTCATTTGAAAGCCTAGTGCTAGGGTTTTAGAGCAGAGGAAGGCTGAGTATTTAGCCTATGTATTAGGTGAGAGTTTTGAGTGAAAAATCTTTGTAATCCGTCTAAAATAGGGCTGATCTCTTTGAGTAATGAAGGTTATATTCTTGCATATGCTTGAATTCCCCTCATTCCAGTTTCTCTCTATTGGTTCCCTTGCAAGTTTGCAAGTTTTCTATGTTTCATTTTATTTTTTGTTTTGGAATTTGGGCTGAATTTTTAGCACTTGTGAAGTTATTTTTCTAGTTACTAGAGGCATAAAAATCATATATGAGTGTATACTTATGAGTCTTGAACTCCCTTGCCTCTAGATCATCAACCTGGAGAATTTCTTCAACCAATGACCTTATCTTTGATTTTTAAATCATTCTTCCCAAGTTCCAAACTTTGTGTGGGGATGAGTTATGGATTGGTTTGCTTTAGAACTTAGTGTCCCGATTCTAACCATGAGACCATATTTGATTGGATCTTCAAGTTTGGTTTTTGAATTCTTTGAGTTTTTGTTCTGTTCTAGCTGGATCTTTCAGGCTAAGCTATGTGTTTCCGCTGTGTTTCTGTGTTTTGTGTTGCACTTTATCGTTGAGGTGTGTTGGGTGATAAAATAGGAGAAAGCCATCTATTTTTTAAAAAAAATTATTGAGGCGCCTATTCACGCCTCCTCTAGTTGTTATTCTCGATCCTACAATTGGTATCAGAGCCGGTTTGATCACTTGTTGACCTTAACCGGTTTTGTGATCCGTAGGCTATATAGAGAGAAGTGAGAAGATTTCATTGTTTGATGGCCATGATTTTTTATACTGGAAGGTGCGCATTGAGGGTTATCTTCTAAACCAAGGAAGTGCAATATGGAAAGTAGTTGATTCCAACTACGAGATTCCTGCTACTCGCACAACTCAGGTTCAAATCAAACAGTATAAGGCCAACAACAAGGCCAAACATATTTTGTTCACTAGGCTAAGTCGGAATGAGTTTGATAGGGTCCAGCACCTTCGTACTGCTCAGGAGATCTAGAATACTTTGAGTGTCCTTCATGAAGGCACTAATCATATTAAGGTCAAATGCCAAAGCATATACAACCAAAAATATCAAATATTCATGTAAGGCCCTGGAGAGTTTTTGGATGCGATGTTTTCTCGCTTTGATGGGAGTGTTAGAAATCTTCGATCAACTGGTGTTTTGCCCTGTTATGACCACGAGAGAAAGATCAAGCTTCTCTGTGCTCTTGACAGTAGCATATGGGAAGTGAAGATCGAGCATTGAAGAGTCTCTAAGTTACGACATGTTAACTTGTGATGAGCTCTTCAGCAAGCTCAAGTCCACCGAGATAGCCAAGGTGGCTCAGATGGTCCCATAAGTCCCCTATCTCAGAACATGCCGTGGGTTTCTAGACCTGGTGGTGGCAATTAGTCTGCAGCTAGATTTTCTTGTGCTAACACTTCATCATGTAGATTTGTTTTGTTTTCCTTGGTTTCTGTTACAGAGGAGCAGGTGGACGTGCTGGATGATGAGGACCTTGCGCTGATTGTGAAGAAGTTCACCCACTTCTACAATAATCGCCAAGATCGGAGGAGGGGTGGTTCTCATGCTTGCTTTGAGTGTGGTGACACTACCCACTTCAAGGAGGATTGCCCCAAGCTCAAGAAGAAGAATAAGAAGCCCTTCTTCAAGAAGAACCATGACAAGATGGCCAAGAAGACGGCCAAGGCGGCTTCTAAGGCGTTCATGGCGGCTCTCAGCGACATCGACACCTCTTCCAGCGAGAAGGAGAGCTCAGAGGAGGATAAACCGCAAGCAAAGAACAAGAAGAAAGCCAAGAACTTCACTGGCCTCTACTTCATGGTGGACGACAACAACAACGACAGCGATCCCGAGCTAGATCCTTTTGAGGAATTGCCTTTCTATGACTAGCTTTCCATCCAAGTCGATACCTTGAATGATGCTCTCATTAGCCAGGATAAGTTACTTAAGAAAGCTGTGTGTGAGTTGACGGATCTTAGGCCTAAGTATGAATCTGTCTCTACTGAACTTGCATTGCTTAGGTCTAGGCCCAATGTTGAGAAGTGTGAGAGTTGCCTGATTGTCATAGTTGAACTTGCCAAGCTTTGTAATGTGCATACTCAAGTCGCCAGTTGGCTTGAGAGTGCCAAGAATAAGTTCCTTGAGGAGGAGTCTAGGTCTACTCTCTTAGGTGCTTGTAAGATTTGCCCTTTGCTGATGTTGAACTGAAAGACAAACACTTGAAGGAGTTAGAGTCTAGATTGGAGAATGCTAGGAGTTCTAAGTATGTGCAGCCAAATTGTTTCACCTGCACCATCTTTCAAGATAAACTTAACTAGGTTAGTGGGCAAGTTCAAAAGCTTTTGACTGAGAATGAGTACCTCCTTTCTCTGGTGGAGAAGTGCTCAGAAGGCAAAGGGAAAATGAATTTGATCTTGGCCAAGACCAAGATGTGTGCTGACTAGGCGGGTTTGGCTCTTGGGTTGGATTTTGAGAGGGTGGCTTACAGTGGGGAGAGTAAAACTGTGTTCACCACACCTACCACCCTAGAAGTTGAGAATTTCAAAATCAATGCCACACCACAACCCATCAAGAAACACATTCCTCAACCCACAAAGAAGAAACTCGTACCACAACCCAAGAAAGCTCCACAGCCTAAGATGGGAGAGCCCCGAGTGATCGACAGACGAGTTCCTGAGAGACGCTACCACTACACCTACTGCCAAAGAGAGGGTCACTTGGTTGGGTTTTACTTTCGCCATAGGAGAGATGAGGGAAGTGAGTGGGAATAGAGCACCCGGGACATGTAATGTCCCTCTGTTGGTGTACATGAGTCTTTTCCTTGCTTCCACTCACGAGCCCCTAGCGCTTTTCAGTCTCTTCCTAGAGGTGTTGTCTGGCATGGATTTTGCCATGACTCATATGATTTTGGTCCACGTGTAAGAGGCTTTTAAGTCCCAGCACTTTAGCAGACTACGTTTTCCTCATCGTGGTACTCACCCTCAGCGTACTAGACATGTTTTACCCGTACCTAGTTTTACCACTTCAGGGCGGATGACCTAGTACTGCATTCCCAAAAGGTTTTTGGCTAACCCCAGTACTGAGCCAGCCACCTATTATTCTTCTCATAGGTAGGTGGCAAGCGGAGGCTTGGAGAACTAGTGGCTCATTGACTCTAGTTGTTCGTACCATATGACCGAAGATTCATCATGGTTCTCCAGCCTCATCCCCATGAAGCGATATGAGTACATCATATTCGGGGATGATCGGAAAGGAAGAGTAAAAGCCAAAGGTATAGTAATGGTGAATGAGAGTTTCACTCTCAAGAATGTAGCTTTGGTGGAGCTTCTGGGATACAACCTTCTCTCTGTATCTCAGTTGTTGGAAGAGGACTTGGAAGTGTGTTTCAAACGCGATACTTCTCGATTTATCAATTCTTCTGGCACTTTGATTTGCAAGAGTTCTCGAGTTATGAGAGTTTTTGGAGCTGATTTTTCTGAGTCTCTTGGTTCTTCTCGTTGTTTGATTGCTCAACCTTCTTATGAGCTTTGGATGTGGAATAGAAGACTAGGGCACATGAGCTTTGATTTGATTACTCGTTTGAGTGCCCTAGGCTTAATTCGAGGATTGCCCAAGCACAAGTTTGAGAAGAATCTTGTTTGTACTCCTTGTCAACATGGCAAGATGATTTTTGCCTCCCACCCACCAGTCAATATGGTGATGACTAAACGACCCGGGGAACTTCTCCATATGGACATTGTTGGTCCTTCTCGGGTTTGTTCGGTGGTTGGGAAGTGGTGTTTTCTTGTCATTGTTAATGATTTCTCTCGCTACTCTTGGGTCTTCTTTCTTGTGAGCAAGGATGAAATGTTTTCACACTTTCGGAGCTTGGCTTTGAGATTGTTCAAAGAACTCTTTGGTGTATTGAAAACAATTCACAGTGATAATGGCACAGAGTTCAAGAACTAACTCTTTGGTGTATTGAGAACAATTTACAGTGATAATGGCACCGAGTTTAAGAACTAACTCTTTGGTGTTTTGAAAACAATTTACAGTGATAATGGCACCGAGTTCAAGAACTATCTCTTTGGTGCTTTCTGTCTTGAGCATGGCATTGAGCATCAATTTTTTTTCCCAAACGCTCCTCAGCAGAATGGTCTGGTTGAGAGGAAGAATCGCACTTTGATGGAGATGGCTAGGATGATGCTCAATGAGCATAGAACTCCAAGGAAGTTTTAGGCTAAGGCCATCAGCACGGCGTGCTACATCTCCAATCGAATTTTCTTGCGCTCGATCTTAAATTTTACTTCTTATGAGTTGCGTTTTGGGAGAAAGCTGAAGTTTTTGCATTTGAGATTTTTTGGGTGTCGGTGCTTCATCCTAAAGTGTGGTAATCTTGACAAGTTTGATTCATATTCTTTATGGCTTTTCTTAGGATTCTCTTAATAATCATGCTTACAGGGTTTACAATCTTGACACTTACACAATCATGGAATCCTATGATGTGACTTTTGATTAGTCAACCTCCTATGCTAGTTTTGTCTTTGAGTGTGCAGGTGATCAGGAGATGAGCGAGAGCATCTTTGTAGATAGCGACCTTCCAGCTCTTGGTGATGACAAGGATGATCCACTACTTCCCTCGACCACACCTGCTCCAGAGATGGCTTCTGCTTCTTCAACTCCAGCAGAGGGTCATGCAGCCTCTATTTCCACTTCAGCTACTTTCGGGCTTGCACCAGTAGTATTTGAGGGAGAAGTACACTCACAACGTGAGGCTCCTCAACACATTCAGCGGCGACACCCTCCACAGACGATGATCGGTGACATCAATGAGAGGGTAACGAGGTCCAAATCTGCTTCTCATGCTCATTTTACTGATTCCGCATTCGTTGCTTCTTTTGAGCCCCATGATATTGAACATGCTTTATCTGATTCAATTTAGGTCAATGCTATGCATGAAGAGCTTGAAATTTTTTAGAGAAACCAAGTTTGGGTCCTTGTAGAGCCACCCCTAATGTTCACACCATATGCATAAAATGGGTTTTTAAAAACAAACAGGGGGAGGATGGGTCTGTAGTGAGAAACAAGGCTAGACTAGTAGCTCAGGGTTTCACTCAGGTAGAGGAGATAGACTTTGGAGAGATCTTTACACCGGTAGCTAGACTAGAAGCCATTAGGATCCTCCTTGCATTTGCGGCATCCCAAGGTTTCAAATTGTACCAAATGGATATAAAGAGTGCTTTTCTTAATGGTTTCATTTAGGAAGAGGTCTATGTCAAGCAACCTCCAGGTTTTGAGCATCCTAAATACCCACATAGAGTTTTAAAGCTTAGAAAGGTTTTGTATGGGCTTAAGCAGGCACCAAGAGCTTGGTATGATAGGCTTAGGTCTTTCTTGCTAGAACATGAGTATGTGATGGGGTCAGCTGATAAAACTTTGTTTATTCTCAGGCCTATAATGATTTCTTACTTGTTCAGATATATATGGATGATATCATTTTTTTGGCTCTTCTCATGCACTTGTGGCCAAGTTTGCAGAAACTATGAGCAGGAAGTTCGAGATATCAACTTCTTCCTTGGGCTACAAATCAAGCAATGCAAGTAAGGTACATTCGTCCACTAGATAAAGTACACCAAGGATTTTCTGAAGAAGTTTGACATGAGTGATGCGAAGCCCTTGGCAACACTGATGGCTACCTCGACCGTGATTGATCCAGATGAAGATGGTGAGGAGGTGGACCAGCGGGAGTATATGAGCATGATCGGCTCTCTTCTGTACTTGATGGCGACAAGACCTGATATTTACTTTACCATTTGCTTGTGTGCTCGCTTCCAGGCCTCAACGAGGATGTCTCACCGCCAAGCAGTGAAACGCATTCTGAGGTACCTCAAGCACACTCTCAAGTATGAGCTTTGGTGTTCTGCTTCCTCTTCACTTTCTCTTTGAGATTTTTTAGATGCGGATTTTGCTGGTTGTAGAATTGACAGGAAAAGTATCTCTGGTACTTGTCACTTCTTGGGTACTTCACTTGTGTGTTGGTTTTCTCGCAAATAGTCTAGTGTTGCGTAGTATACTGCTGAAGCTGAATATGTAACTGCTGCTAGCTATTGCTCACAGATTTTGTGGATGGTTGCTACTTTGAGAGATTTGTGGTTGAATTTTAGAAGTGTGCCACTTTTGTGTGATAACACCAATGCCATAAGCTTAGCCAATAACCCAGTTCAACACTCCAGAAACAAACACATAGATGTGGGATTCCACTTTCTAAGATACCACAATGAGAAGGGAGACATTGAGTTGAGTTACATAAATATCCAACACCAGCTAGCCGACATTTTGACCAAGCCTCTTGATGCAATCATATTTGCCTATTTGAGAGGAGAGTTTGGGGTGTGCCATCCTTATGGCATTGTGTAAGGGGGAGTTGCCTTTGTACATATTCTATTTTACTTTTGTTGCATTTGCATTGCATAGCATTTTGTAAGATAATCGTGTTAACAAGCTTCACTTATATGTTCTTTGCACTTTCTTGTACTAGTTGTGAATTTGTGTTAAGTGTAGTGGATGTATAACAACTTGTGCAAGGTTAGGCTCTTGTTAACACATGGCATAAAATCTATTGAGTAAGCTTGTCTTTTTCTAAGAATGAACTTGAAATATGAACATAATCTCTTATCACCTTTGAGTATCTGTTTTAGCTTGATCAGTGCTTAAATTAGGGCTAGTTCTGTTAAAAGCTTATACTAGGCCGCTTTGTTCAATTTAGCCGATTAAGGGTTCTTGACCTTTTTCTATGTAAATGTTTAGCCTATGATTAACCCTTGGGAGAGCATGTGCTCTTTTGTATCACAAAGACACAACTTGTTTTGACTTTATGAAAAATTACATATCTTGAATCCTATGTTGAGTTAATAAAATGAATGATCAAATTTTGACCTAAAATTGAATCCAATATGGTGGCTTAAGGTTTCATGTGGTTTGCCAAAGAAGTGACCCATGGTTGCTTAAAGCTCACTTTATGATAGTTAAATGATCAAATGAGAAATTTAACTTGTGCTTTTTAATGTGCTAAGAATGTTATTTTTCATATTGTCAAACTAAAACTTAGATTGATATGTAGGTGTTTGCATAGCCCGTCGGGTTGAACTTGGTTGCCTAGTTTGAACTTGACATAGCACTAGTTTCTCTAATCTTTGCTCTGATCATGAAACTGTGGATACTTTTGTGATGACATCTTTTGAATAATTGAACAACATGATCAAAACTTGCAGTTCATTTACACATCTTTGGCATTGTCTTGTATCCTTGATGTTTGCATTGCCAAAGGGGGAGAAAATATGCCCAAAGATATTATGCACAAATATCCTACAAAGGGGGAGAAAATTGCATTTATCTAGAAATGATAAAAAATGGAAGATGTGCAATCATCAAAGATGAGCTTGTGTTTTTTGGTCCTTGATATTTTCATGCTCTTTTCAGGTTTGTGGCTTGTTTTTGCCTCTCTTCGACCTTTTGAATCTTTCTTATGCCAAGTGACATGGTTCTTGCTCTTTCTCGAGTTTTGGTCACTTGGACGTGCTTCAATTCTTCAAACCCAAATCTTTGTGTTTTGAAGGTTATCAATGCACTCATCAAGGGGAAGATTTAGAAACTAAGTTGAAATGTGTCTTGGTTTGCATGTGATGAGTAATTGATAATGTTGTATTTGAAATGATTTTGGTTGGCATGAGCTTGTTTGTGTGTGATCTTGTTTATGGCTAACCAAAGTTTGAATTGGAGCATACTATTTCAGAGTCCAGAAAATTATGCCTCACTGGAACATCCGGTGTATGGGTTTTCGGCCACACCAGATAGTCTGGTGTTACGATGAAGTGAGCACCGGAGCATTTTTAGTTCTAAGAAATGGAAGCAAACACCGGATGGTCTGGCAATGGACTTAGAGAACGTCAGATTATTTTTTGTAGAGAGGAGATTTTTGGCACCAAGTTTGAATATATACACCGGATGGTCCGGTGCTGAGTTTGTGAACACCGGAGAATGCGCTGTACCTTTTGTTGCAGAAAGGTTGCAGAAGGGTAGTTCAGTGGATTGGCACACGCGGGATTATCTGGTGATGGATATGAGATCACCGGAAGCTTCCACCAGACCTTTTCTTGTATAGAGCAAAATTTTCCTAGAACAGATAGTGCTATACTCACCGGATGATCCTGTGTTTAGGAGCAGAACACACCAGAACATCCGGTGTTCATGTTTTCTCCAGGATGTGCTCTGAATTGAAGTTTTTGATTTTGTGCTAACTTGAAGTTGTTTTGGAGTGTGGAGAAATGTGTTTGCTTGTTTCTTGGTGTGCAGGTGACGGATGCAACTTAGCGGTCGATGATGGGTGATCGGGGCTAAGCGGGTGCTTAGTGTCGGACGATCAAGGAGGGTCGGGCGGAGTCAAGGGTGATCCTAGCTATACACATGGAGATCAAGCAAAGTATGAAACAGAGGATGAAGATGGCGTGGTGACAAAATAAAGCGAAGGGGATGCCGGTGCAAGTGACAAGGCGACCCGAGGGATCGGGAGCCGGAGAGACTTTTCGGCGGTCCAGATCGCAAGACGGAGGACACGTGTTATCATCGGAGCGCTTGCTTCAGGTGGAAGCAAGTGACGGCTAATCTCGCTTTGAGAAGCATGCTAGGGTTTTGTGGTTTGGCCTCAAAAACACAGGAGGTCTGGAGGAGTATATGGCACCATCGTAAAACTTGTGTCAAGACGAAGCTAAGTCGTGAGGGCGTCGAGGCCGTCCGATGAATGGAGAAAAAAATGGACCAAAATACCCTCTGTGGTGGGTAGAAGTGTACTACAAGAGAGAGGTATTTTGGAAAAAAGCTAGGAAACTTAGGGGCCAAGTTTCCTAGGCCTATAAACAGAGGGGTAGGGCTATAGGAGATAATGAACAAGCCACTTAAGCCCCTTGTGCCACTCATTTAAGAGCCTAGTGCTAGGGTCTTAGAGGAGAGGAAGGATGAGTGTTTAGCCCATATATTAGGTGAGAGTTTTGAGTAAAAAATCTTTGTAATCCGCCTAAAATAGGGCTGACCACTTTGAGTAATGATGTTTATGTTTTTACATATGCTTGAATTCCCCTCCTTCTAGTTTCTCTCTATTGGTTTCCTTGCAAATTTGAAAGTTTTTGGTGTTTCGTTGTGTTTTTTGTTTTGGAATTTGGGCTAAATTTTCAGCACCTTGTGAAGTCATTCTTCTCGTTGCTAGAGGCATAAAAATCACATACGAGTGTATACTCATGGGTCTTGAACTCCTTTGCCTCTAGATCATCAACTTGGAGAATTTCTTCAACCGGTGCTTATCTTTGATTTTTGAATCTTTCTTCTCAAGTTTCAAACTTTGTGTGTGGATGAGTTATGAATTGGTTTGTTATAGAACCTAGTGTTCGATTCTAACCATGAGACCCACCTTTGATTGGAGCTTTAAGTTTGGTTTTTGAATTCATTGAGTTTCTGTTCCGTTCTAGCCGGATCTTTCGGGTTGAGCTATGTGTTTCCACTGTTTCTGTGTTTTGTGTTGCGCTTTGTCCTTGAGGTGTGTTGTGTGACAAAATAGGAGAAGTCCATCTATTTCAAAAGAAATTTGTTGAGACGCCTATTCACCCTCTTTAGTCACCATTCTCGGTCCTACACCACTCCTTGCATCCCCACCACAGATCCCACAAGTTTCACAGTATTCTGTGCAACAGTCAGCGTTCAGAGGCTGTTCTCCCACAGCAGGGCATTGATCTGCACTATTCAGTCCCTGGCTTGCGAGATCTTCTTGTCATCAGCTAAGTGGGCCCAGCGGCTTGCCCTTCTGCTTCCAGCCTCCATCATGATGGCATCCCACAAGCTTGCGTTTCTGTGCTATCTGCAGGGGTCGTGTACCCGCCGTGAGACCATGCCTTGCCCCCTTATTTCATGAGGGAGTCCGGGATACTGGATCAGAGCATTCACTTCTCAGTGGAAGACCGGATGAAGCTAGGGCCATCCCTCTGTGGCTCCCCAGCGGGAGGCAATTCTGTGATGCGACGGGAGAAAGTTACTGCGGCAATGAATCTAGATCTCACCAAAGATCTCCTTTGCATTCAATTCAATCTCAATGCTAGTTCATCGATGACTTGCCTTCAGATGTCAAAGCTCAGCAACCCAGAGCTTCAACGTAGCACAAAAACCTCCCAGCATTCAAGCGGCACAGGCCTTCATCAGCTATGTTTGGTAGAGCGTCAGTCTCACATTCTCGTCAGCCCCATTGTAGAGTCCGCTGCAGCAAACGTTCGAAGGGCTCGAGGCAAAGCCCCATAAGATTTTGATGTGGGTTGGAGCTTGGTCAAACCACTCAATTGGTGGAGAAAGCCTGGGTTTCATTCACTGCATCGTCCTTCGGTGGGTATCTTTGTTAATGCAGAGGAGAAGAAGCTTAGCAAGAAGGCATTCCTTAGGAGAACCCAAAGGAGGTGTGCATCAACTGTTTTTCTCCGAACCATAGAGTTGCTTCCTGCTATGAACCTCTGCGGTGTTGGAAGTGCAGGAGGTCTGGTCACCGCTCCTTTGAGTGTTTCGGCAAATCTCCCGACCACCCAACTCTACTGCTCCACGCTCCCACCTTCCATCTACGTCTTGCTTTTCTCCAGCCAAAGAGCAGCCACGCTTAACCTACAAAGTAGATCTGCCTTGATCCACCTCAAGTCTCTCTTCAGCCGGCTTTCCAGTGCTCCGTCAGTGATCGAGAGACGATGGCTGCTTTCCCTGGTGATCCAGCATCGACACCTCTCAAGTTGGAAGTGGTTGTCTCTGCGATGAGCACGATGATGCGCCAAATGGAGATGCTCCTAGATCGTGCTACGGTTTGCTGACTAGCAGGGAACATGCCTGACTAGGAAGAGTGCCACCTCTCTGATGCGCTCTTGAAGGAGTTCGACGTAGCTGTGCATGAGTGCCAGGTGGTCAAGCATCACCCAAAGGACTTCCTCATTGAGTTTAGAAATCGCCGAAAGCATGATGAGGTTATCTCTTCGCGCGGCCTGATGTACCATGGAGACTTCTGCTTTGAAAATTAGAATGAGCGGAGGTATGTAGAGGGTACTCACTTCGATTTCCATGTTCGTCTGAGGATCGAGGGCCTCCCGGCCCATTGTTTCTTTGAAGAGATCACTGCACAGATCATCGGTTCATGATGCGCTATCCACTACATGGAGGAACACTCTCATAGAAGGGAGAGAGCAAGAACCTAAGGCCTTTGGGCATGGTGCAAAAACCCGAGTCAGATCCCAAGAATCGTTTGGCTCACTGTTCTGGAGGGTGACCGAGAGTTGCCTTCAATCAACATACCACTGCCTCAGGTACAGATCCAACACAATGAACCATCTGAGCTAAAAAGGGGTCAGACCTACCACCGCTTCGTCCACCTGGAGGTGGTCCATGACCTGGCCTTCCTCACTGACAATCTGCCGAGGGGGCTCGGTGAGTCAAGGCATTGGGAGCATATCCTAGACTAGAGATATGGCTCACCTGGTCACAGTGTGGTCGCTCCTTTTGACCCACTGTCAAGGCGCTGGGAAGATGACGCAGATGAAGATGTGTCAGGCAGGGTGTGTGACGTCACCACAGCCGTTCCCTTTGGTCCTAGCTATCGAGGTCGTGTCGAGATTCGAGGGACTTCGTCAAGGGCCACGTCGACCGGGGTTACCAAGGGTGGCATCAAGATGGCTACGGGCATCATTGACATGGGTCCTTGCCCCCTCGGTGTAGTCCAATCTGCAATCGATGTAAACTGCGAGGATGGTTCCCAGGAAAGTCCACTTCACTTCACCCGTTGCTACTTACCTGGACTTTGGCACAGGTGAACAAAAAGAGAACAAATCCTCTCCAACACCTTAGGTCATGGTTTTGGTTGGCCAGAGGGAGCACAACGTAGTACAGAGCTTTGACCCCATGCTAGATGAGAGTTGTTTGCTGTTTGTGTTTTCAAGTCTTTTGGATCTATCTCCGAGCATGAAAAACACCATTTGTGGTTTGTCCAGCTGATGATCTTTTCCGGATGCCACTAGAGACAAACTTGGTGCCTAGCAACCCTCCTCCAGAACATACAAGCACACATATTGATGGCAGTGACAACGAAACTGCTCCAGTTGACCTCCTGTTACACGATATGCAAGGGACAAACACCAACCTGGCAATAAAGGTACATGAGTCGGAAGAATTTTTCCAGCTTCTGTCTAGACCCCTTGACCTACCATTAATAGGCCAGCTTCCCACCTCGCCAAAACCACCGATGGCTTGAACCCAGATTTTCTCAGCTACATCATCTACACCTATCAGAAGTAGTGTGCGCCTAAAAAATAGAACCACCTCATGCAAATCTACCATGCAGTTGGCAAGTGAGGTGCTCGCTAAGAAATTGGGCGTTCAATCATTGAGCACCACTGACAATCAAGCCTTGATTAACTCTTATGTGCAGAAATTTGAGCAACCATTGGGGGAATCAGCCATGCTAGCAATCACCACTCTGGTCAGGAATGGGGATCGTTGCAAGAAGAAGATGGCATAGAACAACAGGGTGGCTCCAGCGGGTGCTATGGTCCCAGTGGCTCCATCGGCTCCTACAGAGCCAGTGGCTCTAGGGGCTATAGAGGGAACTTCTATGGCTTAGCGCAAAGCCCTCTACTCTCAAGTGGTATGTCTCATGTTATTTAATGGGTTCTCAATGTATTGGTGTGTCTGTACTGTTATGTGTCCAGTCCAGTTGTGTTACAATCGTTGCAAGGATTCTGCACTTAGGGGTTAGGATCTTTGGCTTGGCTGTGTTGGTGTCGTTGTTGTTGTCATGCTCATATGCCTGGGTGTCTCCTTTGCAGTCATCAGGACTCTAGTCTCTACCTAGCCAGCATCAAACATGTCTTATGCGATCGTGTCAATGTTGATGTGCTTTTGTGGTGCTCAGCTTCCTTTTGTCTGGTCAGAGTGTTCCAGTTGGTGGATGCCGTGTTACCATGTCGTAAGAAAATTATAAGCTGTTAAGCTAGAATGTCCGTGGGTTAAACGCTTCGATGAGAAGAGCTAGTGTCCGGTTGGTAGTGGAAAGTTGTGGCGCAAATGATTGTTTGTCTTCAGGAAACCAAGATTGTGTCATGGTCTGCGAACTTGGTTGTTAAAACTCTGGGTCCTCGTTTTGTTCGGAACTACGTGTGTCTTCCAGCTCAAGGAACTTCCAAGGGAATTTCGCTGGCATGTTCAGAATCCTTCTTCTCTTTCTTTGAAGTCCGCACCACCATCAATACAGTCTCTGTCACTATCACCATGATGAATGATAATTTTGGCTGATCCTTGACGAGGTGTCTATGGCCCCCAACAGAATACCAAAAAATTGTGCTTCCTGCAGGAAATGCAGGACCTCAGACAACATATGCACCCACGTTGGTTGATTTGTGGCGATTTCAATTTAATTTGCAAAATAGAGGACGAAGGTAATGCAAGAGTCAATAGACAGATGATGATGAGTTTTCAGAAGCTCTTAACAATCTACAACTACACGAAATGAAGCTCAATGGTAAGAAGTTCACATGGTTGAGTCAGCAGCAAAATGCAACGCTTTCTAGGATCGATCGATGCTTCTACTCTTCTGATTGGGAGCTGTTATTCCCAAACACCTACATGGTGGCCTTATCTTCAAATGGTTTAGATCATTGGCCACTGCTCATCCTGGGAGATCAGGCCAATAAGAGTTGTTCGGGTTTCAGATTCGAGTCTTTTTGGGTGAAAATGCAGGGTTTCACCAAAGTGGTACAAAGAAGTTGGGAGATAC
The DNA here is from genome assembly GCF_958298935.1 of Phragmites australis. Taxonomy (NCBI): domain Eukaryota; kingdom Viridiplantae; phylum Streptophyta; class Magnoliopsida; order Poales; family Poaceae; genus Phragmites; species Phragmites australis. Next base: position 11,996,673 of record NC_084944.1, on the reverse strand, counting down.
CTATGTACTCGGTGGACCCAATGCTCAAACTCCACGTAAAGCTTCCCCGCCTTTAGAGGGATTTGTGTAACTGGAAGAGAAGGACGATTGGTGATACTAGGAGAAGATTAGCGATTGCACAAGAGTTCATTCTAAGGCTGGATCAAGCGGAGGAAAAATGAAACCTTTCCCCGGATGAAATTGTGTTCAGGAAATTTTTGAGAGATAGAACCATCAGACCAGTGGCCATTGAAAAGACACGTCTGCGACTACACGCTCGTCTCACTTGGATACGAAAGTCTGATGCAAATTCAAAATTCTTCCGGCTCAAAGCAAATGCAAGGAGGAGAAAGAACTTCATCCAAAATTTAGAAACGGAAACTGGTATGGCCATCACAAAGGACGCAAAGGTGGCAGAACTGAAAGCGTTCTTCATCTAGCACATTGGCACGGTAAGGGAGAGATCGGTGGAGCTTAACTAGGCGACCTTGCAGTAAGCTCAGCATGACCTAAGTGAGCTAGAGTATCCTTTTGAGGAAGGAAGTGTTGTTGACAATTAAGTCTCTCCCTGCTGAAAAATCACCAGGCCTGGACGGATACATTGGGTTGTTCTATAAGACATGTTGGCAGATCATTAAGTTGGATGTTTTAGTAGCTTTGCGTGCTTTCTATGATTTGAGATGTGCAAACCTGCTTCTCCTCAATATTGCCAACATTGTTTTGATACCCAAAAAGACAGATGTAGCTAAGGTATTGGACTACAGACCCATAAGCCTCATCAACATCATGTCCAAAATCATTTCAAAGTTGCTTGCAAACAGGTTAGCGCCACGCCTGAGTGAGATTGTGTCCATGAGTCAAAATGTGTTTATCAAAACAAGGTGCATCCATGACAACTTCATCTATGTGTAAGGTTTTGACTCAGTAAGCTGGCCATACTTGCTCAAAGTCCTCGATGCATTGGGGTTTAGAGTTCGATGGCGGGACTAGATCGCTCAGCTTCTAGCCACGGCCTGCTCACGTGTCTTGCTCAATGGGGAGCTCAGATCTAACTTCAACCATGCAAGAGGCCTATGGCAGGGGGATCCCCTTTCACCTTTGCTTTTAATCATCGCAATTGACCTGCTCCAACGCTTATTCCAATTAGCCGAATAGAAGAGGATTCTCACAGTGGCTCTTCCCAAGAAAGCCAACCTTCGCTGCTCCCTTTATGCGGACGATGTTGCTTTATTTTCCACTCCAGATAGAGGCCAGTTGCAGACCATAAACCGAATTCTACATGTTTTTGGTCATAGTTCGGGCCTGCTTACCAATCTCACAAAAAACTGAAAATTTTCCAATTAGATGTGATGACAGCCACCTGGTTGACATCCAAGGGGAGTTTCCGGGTGCAATCAAGAGATTAACTTGCAGTTGTCTTGGCCTTCCCCTCCATACTAGGAAATTGAGAAGGATTGATGTGCAACCTCTACTGGATAATCTAGGTGGATACCTAGTCTATCAGGGTGGAAAGGAAAGTTTTTCTCCCTAGCGGGCAAAGATGTTTTGGTAAAGTCAGTCCTTTCTTCCCTGCCCACCTACCATCTGACAGTCTTCCCTCTGCAAAAATGGCTCCTCCAACAAATTGACCGCATACAACAAGCTTTCTTGTGGATAGGGGAGGAACTAGAGAAGGTAAATGGCTCTCACTCCCTTGTAAATTGGAGGGTGGTAACAATGCCCAAAGAGCTTGGGTCTAGGTATTTTAGATTTAGAGCGCTTCGCTAGAGCTCTGTGAATCCAGTGGCTTTGGTTCCGATGGGTGGATGTAGACTGACCGTGGAATAAGCTACAAATCCTGTGTGATACGAGGGACCGAGACCTCTTCATGGTTTCCACAGAAGTTGCAGTAGGCAATGGGAGAAATACTTCTTTCTGGCACGATAGTTGGCTGAATGGGGTGGCACCTAGAGTAATTGCTCCTGACCTCTTTATTTTGGCTAAGAGTAAGCTACGGACGGTAAACAAGGAGCTACAAAATGAAAACTAGATCCCTAATCTGCGCCTCTTTCATCGCGGGATGAGCTAGTTCAGTTTTGTGGACTACACTGTAGCACGTGCGTCTCAACCGCGAGGTAGAGGACCAAATCCACTGGAGGTGGACTATGGGAGGAACATATGATTCACGGAGCGCCTACAACATTCAATTAGTCAGAGCTTCCAAGCGCTACAATATAAAGCCTGTCTGAACCAAAATGCTAAACCGAAATGCAAAACTTTTGCTTGGATCCTCGTGCAGGGGAAGATTCTAATGGCAGAGAACTTAGCAAGAAAGGGATGGCAACACTCACAACTTTGTTCTCTTTGCCACTCAGCTAGTGAGGATGTCATGCACCTTATGAAGAATTGTCCCTACACAAACCGGGTATGGTGCTTTTTATCTCTTTGGTTCGGTTGGAACCATCTCCCTGTCCCCTCTAGCTACAAAAGTGTCCGGTCGTGGTGGCATCTTGCACATATCAAAATAGCACAAGAGGGCAGGCGTGAATTTAATGGAGTTGTTCTTTATTTTTGGTGGAATGTGTGGAAATAAAGAAACTGACACATTTTCTAGGGCCAATCGCTTCACCAGGAAGCTGTGGCCATATTTGCGAGAACAGGCATAGAGCAAAGAAAAAGAGCTTGGTGTCAGGGGCTGCATATGTAAGGTCTGTGTTATGGTAGTGGCGATCACTACCGCGGGTGTTGGCTTGGTTATTGTAGTGGTTTTTTAGCTTTCCCTGCTGTTGTCTTCCTAAGCTCCCCTGTCAGTTGGTGAGGTTTTGTTGTTTCTGAACTCTTCTTCCTTTAATAAAACATGGCAATCTTTTGCCATGGTTCTTAAAAAAAGTGCATGCTTCCTCGCGGGACGTTCGTACGTATGTATATACGGTAGGATTCAGGCCAGTGCGTCTAGTTCCAATGGCACGACAGTGAGTTCAGTGGGTGATTTTCTTCCAGAAATGGTAGGACAGATTGACTAGGTATTCGACGATTCCATGCCATTCTGGGTCAAATGTTTGAAGGCATTAATTAACGAAGGCTTGACCCATGCATTCATATACTCGTCCAGAAGACTAGAACCGGTCATAAGGCCACTCCTATACTTTGTTTCTTAAGTGATGTCTAAAAAAATAGATAGAGTAAGAAATTAATATTAAGAAACAAGTTTCTGATGGATGCAAGTGTATTACTAGTTTCTTAAGGTTTTTTAAAACAATTTTTTGTTCCACAATCACTTAGGATTGCTAAAAGAGTTAGTTTCTTTCATAATAAACAAGCTCATTCTCTTTCATCTTTAAATTACTTATCATATCATCTTTTTACTTAGATTAACACCTAATTAATATAAAAAAAACTAGCATTGAAAGTGATCTAAGTTATGCTGATCCAGCCTCTGGCTGATTAGAGTCTTGCCATAATACCATGCATGCATCTTGGAATCGGTTGTTTTTTCTTTTCTTTTTCTTTTACCCCTTGAAAACGAAAATTAATTAACATCCACGAGGAAATACAAACAGCTGGTATATGCTTCAGGTTGTACTCAAGGATGGATCCACGTTGTGACTATAGGGTGTACAGGACATGGGTTAAATTTTTGTTTTCTAGTAATCCATCATGTGTGGCAGCTCATATATACTACTACAGAAAAGCTCATCACTGTTGGTTCAAAAAACTGCATTACTGCAGGTTCAAAAACTACATTACTACTGGTTTTTTGAACCGGCAGTGATTAAACGGCTACAAAACCAGCAGTGATTGTACATATCACTGTCGGTTCATAGCTAGAACCAGGAGTGTTACAAACTATCACTTTTGGTTCTTGAGCTTATTTTGTCGATTGATATACTTATCACTGTCGGTTCTAGCTATGAACCGGTAGTGATACTCAATCTAGGGAAAAAAATTAAAGTTTAAACAGGCAGACAATAATTTAACCGAGCTTTAAATTACTAATCTCCATAATTACTGGTTTATATCACACTAATCTATAATTAAGTTACTAAATCTATCACTGTACACAAAAACAAAAGACATACACGGCCACGCGCAAATAACCCTAAACCCGCGAGCGCAAAAAAACCTAAACACGCGCGTCTACCGATGAAAGTGCATCTAGCCCTTAAGTGTGGCTTTGTTAATTAATGACAATACCTATAGACTAATAATATTGTCGAGAATTGTTAGTAGTTTATTTCATAGGTGAGAGATATGTATCGAGATGAATGAGCTCTAAGTAATGCTCGGGTAAGTGATGACAATACCTATGGACTAACAATTATATTGAGAATTATTATTAGGATTATTTCATAGGAGATGTATAAGAAATAAAGCATAGATTCGTTGAAGAATGCCATAAGTTCAAAAGAAATGCTTCATTGTCATTGAGCTCTTAGTGACGCTCATGAGATGATTGAGAAGCTCAAGAAGATTGACAATAAGAAAAAATGCTAAGTTACTTGTGGAGATCAAGTAACTAAATGTATGGCATTGTCAACTAGATTTTATGGACTAACCTATTTACTTTATGCTTGAGGGTGAGTTAGGGTTAGGTTTTATAAGAAGGCATGAGTTGATTTGAGATATTCAATATGCCAAGTCGGAGGAGCAAAATCAAGACAAGCTTAGTGGATAACTTGTGTACTTGATGCTTACGGTTCATGCCTAAGTGGTGAACCGGATGAAGATGATGCAAAGAGAGAAGTCTTCCATGCTTGGTGCATGGGAAGCAATCGAGTAAACTTCATCAAGCTTTTGGAAGATCAAGTGAATGTCAAAATGGAAGTGAGGATGATCATCGTCATCAAGAGAAGAGGAGTTGATGATGAGCCTTGAAGAGGTATGAGAAGCATCAGAGCTTGGATGATGTGTCCGTCAAGTTCGAAAGGATTGCTCAAGGCAAAGGAATAACTAGAATATGTTTTCTAGTTTTGCTGGTCTCAAGGAGTTTGGTGGAAGACTAGGTTATAGGATCGATAGCCGTACTATCAAGAGGGACTACCGAAAGTGTTGCTCGATTGTTATGTTAAGTGCTCAAACCATGTGCTTAGTGAGGGATGGGTTTGTGTTGAGAGTTCGCTTTAGGAGTCCAGAGTATCTAAAATGTGTTTTAGATTTAACCATTTGTGTTGTTGGCCTTAGTGGTGAAAAGTGGTTGTAGCCAAGCCTTAGTGGTGTTTGGCATGTTCTATGTGGTTCCTAGTTTAATCTTGGGGGATTAAGCTTTGGATAATGGGTGGAAGAATTGAATTGGTCTTCAGAGTGTTCCTAGCTTTGATCAAATATGTTTGAGATCATGAATTTAGTTGGGATGTGTAGTCCTCTGAATAAGCTTTTCGTAGAGTCCGAAATTATCAAAATCGGACTTCGAAATCAAAAGTTATCGCCATTTTCAGAGTGTGAGCTGTGCTGAAATTGGAAGTTCCGATGTGTAAGGTCGAAAGTTCCGATGTCAGTTGGAAATTCCGATATTTTAGAAATCTGGTGCTCTCGGGTTTGGAGTTAGCTTTTAATCAGAAGTTCCGATCTGGGGGATCGGAAGTTCCGATGTGTGCTGGAAATATTTTGTAACGACTAGTTTTCACCCGTTGGGATTTATGGGATCGGAAGTTCCGATCTGGGGGATCGAAAGTTCTGATCTATGTAGTCTAAGTCTAATGGCTAGTTTTTCAGAGTGGGGTATTTATACCCCTTAGCCTCATTTTGTGGGCTGGTTGCTTAGCCAGCTTTATGCTACTTGTGTTAGGTGTTTGAACTTGGTGTTCCACCTTTGAGTGCTCTCGTTCCCTCTCTATTAAGATTTGGTGAGATTTAAGCCTTTGTGGCTTAGTGAATAGAGAGGGAGAGAGGTGTGAAGGGTGTGGTCCTTTGGTAGCCTATGGTTGTCGCATTAGTTGCGTGTGTTGAGCACTCGATGTTAATCGTGCGTGAGTTCGGGAGTTTGTTACTCTTGGAGACCACCATCTCCTAAACGGCTCGGTGGTGGATTGCCAGCGATCTCCTCAAGTGAAGATTGTGAGGAGGTCCGGAAGTGGTTGCGGAACTCACCATCTCCAGAGTGATTGAAGAGTTGGCTATAGTGGAGGCGAGGAGTGCATGTGTGCAACCCCGTGAGGAAAAGGGTTGAAAAAGATCAAGCCCAAGTGTGATCAAGCTTCCTTAACAGAGACGTAGGATATCGGTGGATATCCGAACATCGGTAACAAATCATTTGCTTCCGTATTTACTTACTTTTGTACTTTACTTTGATATTCATGCGTGTATTCTTGTTTTTATGTGCATAGAGTTAATTTCGTAATTCTGAATCTGCTGTTTTGAACTGACCAGAACTTTCGATTTGAAAAATTGGAACTTCTGATGAACAGTACCAGAACTTTCGATGAATAGTAATATCAGAATTTCAGATTAGACTTTTCTTGTTTGATTTGAATAGTTTTTGTCTCACTCTAGGATTATAAGCTTTATATTGGTTTAGGGTGTTTGTGCACTAGTTGAGTCTAGCATGTTTAGGTTTTTCATTTGTGAAAAAATTGTTAGTTTATTTCCACTGCGAGTTTAGGCCAGATAGTAAAAGGGATAAAGTTATGTTAAATGCCTATTCACCACCCCTCTAGACGACATCATTGTCCTTTCAACCGGTTGGCCAGAATGACGAAGTAGTAGTAGTAGTAGTCGTCATCGTCGTCCTCATCCTTGTTGTCGCCGTCATCGCTGGCCTGCGCCTCCTAATCCTTGTCATGGCGTGGCCGGAGAAGGTGGTGGTGGAGTTGCCTGAGTGGGAGAAGAAGCGTGTGGATCCATCACGGCGGCGACGATTGCGATGGAGGAGAGAAGGACGATCGAAGAGATCGAGTGTGAGCGAGAGCGATTGAAGGGAGTGTGAAATATTTAAAGGCACTATAGAGAAGATGAGTAGGTAGGATAGCCATTATCACTATCGGTTATTAAAGGTACATCTTTTTATAAACTAGCATCACTTACGAACCGACAGTGATAATCACTATTGATGTCGATTCTTACTATCTTAACTTTTTATGTGCCCCATGAGCTTATGAATAGGTAGTGAAATGAGGCAGAGATGATCTTTTATGTATTAGTGATAATATCCCTAGCCTAACAATTGGTACACCCAAACCTATAGCAGACTAGCCTAGGATATCCGGTTATTTTTGTTATGCATCTGCAACTAGCTGTACCCTTTAGAAATTAGAACAGTGGTCATGGTGACAAACTTGTCTGATGTCCGCTACTAAATTTTGGTTTGGCTTTACTGAGGGTCTTTCAATAAAACCAAGGAGCATTTGGGGCCAAATCAATGGAGACCAGGTCAAAAGGCAGGGCCTGCAAAAAACAAAGCCTGGGCACATCATTGAGCCAATAAACTTCTTGCTGGGCTTCCCCGTCATCGGCTAGCCCAGCAAGAAGGTTGCTACCTTCGTGCTCGTGGTCGGTGGCGGAATTGTTTAATATATTTTTAAAAATATTCTAAGATTATAAGATCGTTTGAAAAATAACGAGTATACTCTACGTATGTTCAACAGGCGAGAACATGATCTCGTCTATTGAACGGGTGAGATTATATGAGCCTCGGCTGTTAGTGAATTTAATAACTAGAAAGAGAAAGATCTCGCCCGTTCAGTGGGCGAGAACTTGAACAGGCGACATATTTGTATCGCCCACCTTTCGAGCAATATATTTGATTTAATTCAATTACAAAAATATATGTATAATTAGTTTTTTTAATATAGATTTTGTATTCGGTAAATTGAAAAATATTGCACATTCATTCAGCGAAAAATGGTAGCTATGCATACAGTTGTCTAAACGGTTCATTCTATCCTTAATTTTAGTTGGATGTTATTTTATCGATATTTCTTTATTTAGTTGGTGTAAAAGTGTGTAGAATTTTTTTAAGAGACTTTGTGAGAATACAAAATCTAATTTATCAAATAATAATAATTATGAAGCACAAATATCATATAACTCGATACAGAGTTTACATACGTTGATAAAAATTATCACTATCGGTTGATAACCAATTATCACTATCGATTCCACAACCGACAATGATAATCATTGATTATCACTATCAGATGTAGACAATGATTAATGGTTATTGAACCGACAATGATATATATTTATGTGTGGTAGTGAGTCTAACTCTAAACCAGATTACATTTAATTATTGGAGCACTAGGATAGCTACCTACTTGCTTTTATCCTAAATAGAAGTCTATTTAGAATTATCCTAAGTAAAAAAATTATCCATGCCTATTAATTTCTAAAAAACATATATATCAACAACATAAGATTGATGCTACTAGATTTGTCGTGAAAAATATTTTCATAATATATAATTCTTTCTGTTCAAAATAAGATATTTTTATACATATTAGGAATCAAAATGTTATATACGGACCGTGTCAATGTTATAATAAACTTATATTTAAGATTAGACTAAGTATTCACTAAGTGTCGCTTGATATTTACAACTAATAAAAGAAGTCGGCATGATATCAAGTAATCCTGACGATTGATGCCGGGACCACCCACCGATCACCTCTCACCGGAAATTAAAAGCTTCGCCCCCACCCTAGTGGACTATGACTTCTTGCCAGTCCCCTCTCTCTCTATATATACACACACTTTTTTCCACAATCAATGTGTGTAAATATAAATGTACCATTAATCGTCCCCAAATCTAACACGAGGTGCAAATAAAAAACGAATAGGCCGTTCCACTAAAGGAGAAGCAAACCGAGTGCCAAAGACCTAGCAGTAATTAATTGAGCTCCGATCCGTCCCATGCGTGTACGTACTTACTAGCTCAAAGAAGCTACAACCATTTGACAATGGCTGCTGTACGCGCGTAGCAGGGCAGGAGCGCATCATGGCATGGCGCGGCACGGCGTGGAGCGCAGCGGGCCAGGTCGACGAGTGTAGAAAAACCGCGTCGGCCACGGGCCACCGTCCCGGGGGGACTGCAGGACGGTAACCGTACCGTGGGGGCCGTACGGTGCGCCGCGCATGTGATCCCCCCTCGCCAGCTGCATACCGACGCGGCGCCGCACCGGGACGGCCGGGCCCCGTGATGGCGTGCAGGCACCAACAGCAAATCTCGAACCACATTCAATTGATGCTCTGTTTACCTGTTCACCGTAAGTTCAGGAACGGAAGGCAATGTCACGGAGCTCCAAATTGAAGTCCTGAACGCTCAATGCAATCAGCTGCCAATTATGCAAATCAAGTACAAAACCGGTTGCAAAGCATGTTACAAACGCTAACCACAATTACAGACCTTTTCTCAAGGTTAGCCCTAGGAGAAAGTCTAAACTACACCGAGTTCTCAAAATCGTCTACCATACCACCTCTATCTAAAACTACTAGAGTTTGCGCTAGCTGACATTGAGGTGTTGAGGTGGTTTTGCTAGGACAAACTAAGTCGCCATATCAGTCAACCATACAAATGATCAATAACATAACTAAAACTATGAAATCATGATACTATATTAGCTAGAAGTGGACGAAAAGCTCGAAACTCGTGAGTTGACTTGGCTCGGTCATAGCTCCGCTCGCCTCAACTCGACTCGGTTCTTGATGAGTTGAGCCGAGCTTAGTTGTTAGCTCGTTTGTTTAACGAGACGAGTAGAGCTGGCTCGCAAACCTAACATGCCAAGAATGCGCTACAGGGTAGTCCAACATCCCAACAGCCAACCCTACCTCAATAACCCATGTGCTGCGAGCTCCTCTCCCGTGGTCCCAATTTAAGCGGCGACATGTTTGTTCTTCATGAAAAAAAGGCCACAACCACATTCAAGCGGAAGACAATGTCTCACCGGCCACAACCACACCTCTTGTTCCACCTCACCACCACCCTTTAGTACGTCTCGCAATCTGCACTGCCTTCCCCTTTGTTGATTATGGGTGAGCCTTGAATTTAAGAGGCTATGAACAACACCACGGTCCACACTAATGTCAACCCCCCCCCCCCTCATTGAGCTCATCCGCCATGCCACATGCAGCACTGGCCAACAACCTCCACGAGACTCCGCCACATCTATTTTTGCTAGTTAGAAACCTTGATGTTTGAGTTGTTTCTTGTGGTGATGTCAAATATCTAACTATAGGGTATATATGCATAAGGAATATATTGTATACGGACATGGTACACCGTGCGCATACTTAAGAACTCTAGATATTGTGGAACCGAATCTGCGGTATCTAATACACCCAAAAATCTAGAAGGTATATACTAGGAAGGTTTCGATTGGTTACCGAACTCGATTACGACTAGTATCTTGGTCGGATTTATCTGCTTTGTCTTGGCGGATAAGATGAAGGACTCCCTATCAATTACGGCTGGATAGGAGACGGTACATCAGTCTTATATAAAGCAGGAACCCAGACCCCCTGAGGATGACCGCAACTCAAGGCATACATATCTTAACACAAGTACCAAGATCATAGGAGATACTCGGTGACTTTATCTCTAGTTTAGTTTAGATTTGATTTACTCCTTGTAATAGGTCTAATTCCATTGCTTGTACTCGAGAGAATACATATATATCAACATCCATACAGGACGTAGGGTGTTACTCCAATCGGATGCCAGAACCTGTCTACATTGTGTCTCTTGTTTCTTACTCGATCCCTGATCAATGAAGGTAACCCCGTTATTTACGAACATATTGTTAAGGACAAATATTTGATAGTTGGCACGCTAGATAAGGGCATTCATCTACTTTTTAGGATCGATCATGCCTTGAATACACGCTCGAGTTGGATTCTTTGGCGACGGCTTCTACAACCACTTCGAGTCGACATCGGCCATCTTCACATCGCCTCCTACCGGGTCCAAGATCATCTTCTAAACACATGATTTCCGCTAGGATGATCATGGTGGACTGATCCACATCGGTATTTTCGAGTCTAGCCCATTGGACGCATACCGCGAGATAGGATACCTCGAGTGGGATCCCATGGAGCCCAACGTTCTTGTGAGGAACTATTCAAATAATATTCTAATCACTAAGTAGATCATTTATATAATTACAACTTGAACGATTAACCAGAATATCATCCCGGTAGTCCTGACACATTTGCGCTCAAGATCGGAACATATGACATATCAACATTTAACATCACAACACAGCTTAATAAAGAGCGAGTAATTAAGCTTATATTATAAGTTTTAAGTATTTGCAAATTCTCAAAATTTACAGTAAAAGAGCTAGGAGGATACTAAAACTAATCAACTCCTAGACAAAAGAGAAATTATGCAACGGAAGCTAAAGCTATAAACAACAAAAGGGGGATGGAGCTATATGCCCTTAGGCTCCATCACAAAAGCACGACCTCCAAGTAGTTGCCTACTCATGCTCGCCACCACTCTCGACGAGCGTGAAGTAGCCAAAGACCAACTCCTCATTGCCGGTAGCACCTGAAAGAGCAGCGTAAGTATAAAGGTACTCGCAAGACTTAATCCATAATAGGTATTTATATATAACCCGACTCCAAGGATTATACATTTGGACGTTAGCAAGAAAACGACCACATGGTTAAGTAGATTAATATGCGAAAGCAGTTTGACATAAACATGTGAGCAACTATACTATAGTAAAAGTAACATTCTACCATATAACCAACATCATGAACATGTAAGTAATTGGAACCATGTTAGCAAAACTGAACAGAACCACCTCAACCACACCAACCTATAATTGTGACTCTACGACCAATGCGGATGGACAAAAGTATGCTCATAATCGAGAGCGTCACATTTCAAAATATTTTACATTTTATAGGGGATACGACTTGAGGACCATATGGCTCATGTGACCACACATGTCCACACTAGGGGTATTCATGTCAAACTTTCTCATACCCAGAACTATCCACTTGCACATGTCCATATGGCACTAGGGTTACCGCGAGCGTGTCCCGGACACCTCCGGCTCCCCGCCAACTTGCTTTTCCTATTCTTTTTCTCTTACGTGTCGTAGGGACGCACGGAAAGAGTTAGCATGGTGTATGATATTTGTCTTATCTTACCATTAGATCAACATGTGGTGAGCACGGAAAGTGCTAAAGCCAATGGCAGCAACAGACGATGCTTAAACGATGCAAACAGTCTATGGCATCTGGGTTCCTCTCTTGACCTACCTCGGGGAACTCCACATCAGGGAAGAAGAAAACACCCCTAATACTGTCCACATGTCGCCTCATCCTCACTACTCATTCAACCAGCATCATAAAACCAACATTATTATTATTGTGATAGTAATTAAAGCCTATGCTCGCGAATGATGAATTCATTTCACCACTCGACTTCTACCGAAGAACCTAAGCATGGCTAAGCAATTCGGTTAACCTTTGAATTAGACAACATCAAGTTAACCCCTGGTTACAAGGATATGGATCATCAATATCTTAAGACAGGGGATGTAATGCATCAATATAAGTTCTACCCATACCAAAATCCGACGTCGACTCAATAACATGCAAACATACATAAAGCATATGTTATCATATTAGAAACATATGATCCAAATTAATGGGAGAAATATGCTTAGATGTTTGCCTTGCTGCTTTGGTGACCACCTAATGCTACTCACACAACACTCACAGAATTCTGGTAGATTGGCGTCACCTTCGCCCATGCTCGCGTCACGCTCCGGTTTTTCGTTCACTAAAGAAGAACGTGTGTAATGATGAACATGAATGATGTGCAACAATGTATGCTACAATATGCATAATAACAAGCTAAAAGTGTAAGACATGCGAAATAATAGCAAACTTTGCGATCTAAACGACTTTAGAAGGCTAACAAGAGGCTGGAGACTCCGGGTTGAACTCAGAACATCCGGATCTAGACCTCCTGGTTGTACTCTGGACAGAGGTTCTCTGCTAAATCTAAATCGAAATAACCCAGAATCTCCGGGCTATACCAGAATCTCCCGGGTGAGGCTTCGAGTGAGGATGCTCGATTAAAATCTCTCGATTTAACCCGAAACCTCTGGGTGGTACTCGGAACCTCCAGGTTCCGGCCGAGTTGAGCTATAATGTGTTTTCCTCGGCCGATTCAACTCGCATACCAAATCTATCCCACCTAAACATGGATAAGCACTATACAAAGGGTTCTAGATTCAAATGGCACCCTAAACAATCATGGTTTTCAAACACAATTCAATGGGGGTTTTCCCCTGTGCTACCCAGAATCTCCGGGTGAAATCCAAATTATCCGGGTTGCTACAGAGAGCAATTTCCACAGGGACAACTTCGCTGATTTGATTTGAAAGCCTCTCCAATCAAAAGGGAAACATATTTGAGATAGTTTGTATAGCCTAGACCTCACTTACTGACCTAGAAACACGATTCCTAACTCAAATCCTCAAATTCATTCCAAAGCTCATGAACATGAGGCGCTTCACAACTTTGCAACCGAAGCTCCAAACTCGGATTTCAACCAACCAAACCACATATTCTTGCAATGGGAGTCTAGGAGAATCACCCAAGATGTTTTATCAAGGTTGGTTACCATCGGTGGAAAGTGGAAAAGCTCAGGAAGAGGAAGAACACCGGTACTCCTCGTGCTTCAATCAAAAACACCAAAAGACATCAAAACCAGCTTGAATCCTTCAGGAAAACAAAAATGAATTAAATGTATACGGAGCTTAGGAGCTAGGGATCACATTAGAAACACATGCATACCTCGATTCCTTCTCTTGAGGTGGGACTTTGGGAAGAAGGAGAGGGTGCTTGAGAGAGGGAGGGGCTCCTTTGGTTTGGCCGGTTGGAGAGGAGAGGGAGCTCAGGTGGGAGTGAGGGAGAGAGAGGGAGCAGGTGGGGTTGCTACCCAAGGGAGAGAGAGAGTGGTTGGCCACCCATGTGGGACCCACATACTAGAGAAAGAAGCTCGTTTTAACTGCGAATTCATTTTTTTCTATCCCGAATTTCTTTCTCTTATCCAAATTGATGAGGACATCCCTTCCATTGATGCAACCATGCCTATTGCACAGCAGGGACCAATGACTTGAGCTCAAGCACGCCGAATCAATTATCAGGTTCCTCTCCAAATGGGGTACTACTAAAACCTTGTGATGATTTTCTTATGCTTAGAAACTTGGGAGACGAACCAGCTAGACACAAGAGTAACCAAGGTAACCATCAGGTGGATGCTGGTGTAAACAAGAAGATGATCGGACCAAACATCCAGACTGCATGTTCGGACCTCCAGGCATCACCATTTTGATTTGTCCATAATTCTCTGCTCCAGAATGTGATTGGGGCCCATGAGCACTTGTTGGAAAGATCTCATCATCTACTTTCATATGGATCCAACACCAGCATTAGATTCCATCAGAGCTGCTCAGAATCGGCGAAAGAATATTCGGACCTCCAGCCATGGGCCTTGGTCCTTGTATCCCGTAGAGCCCACTAGGGGCCCATTCTAAGTTAGGGTTTGTTCTATATTGTTAGGTAGACCATGGCAACATGATAATGGCAAGAAACTTGTGTTGCATCCTATGTCGCCTGAGGCCATTTTGAAAGATGAAATTGCTAGAGCTAGCAAACTGAAAAATCTTGAGAATGCTAAGAGTGAAAATCAAATTGTGGTAACTGAACTTGAGAAACATAAAAAGAAAAACACCAAATCTGTTCATGGTAATAAGAATGAGATTAAGCTGAAAGGATCTTGTTTCATTGCTACTAAATCTGATTTGGAGGAAATTGATGCTAGCACTGTTGTTTGCTATGCTTTGGTATGCAAAGAAACATTGTTTCCACTCAAATATATCTCTACTTCTTTGCCTCCTACTGTCACTAACCTTTTGCAAGAGTACGCTAATATTTTTCCAAAGGAGGTGCCACCGGGGCTACCACCAATTCGAGGGATTGAGCACCAGATTGACCTCATTCCCAGGGCCTCCTTGCCCAATCGTGCGCCATACAGGACTAACCCGGAAGAAACTAAAGAGATTCAGCGCCAAGTGCAAGAATTGCTTGACAAAGGTTATGTGCGTGAATCTCTTAGCCCCTGTGTTGTTCCCATGCTTTTAGTTCCTAAGAAAGATGGATCATGGCGCATGTGTGTAGATTGCCGAGCAATTAATAACATTACAATCAGATATCGTCACCCTATCCCTAGGCTAGATAATATGCTTGATGAACTAAGTGGCTCAATTGTGTTCTCTAAAATTGATTTGTGTAGTGGTTACCACCAGATTCGCATGAAGTTAGGAGATGAATGGAAAACAGCGTTTAAAACTAAATTCGGTCTATATGAGTGGTTAGTCATGTCTTTTGGTCTCACTAATGCACCCAGCACTTTCATGAGATTAATGAATGAAGTTTTACGCGTCTTCATTGGCAGATTTATGGTGGTATATTTTGATGATATTCTAATATATAGCAGATCACTAGAGGAACATCTTAATCATTTGCGTGCTGTTTTCGATGCTCTACGTGATGCACGTTTGTTTGGTAACCTTTAGAAGTGCACCTTTTGCACGGATCGAGTCTCTTTTCTTGGCTATGTTGTGACCCCGCAGGGAATTGAAGTTGATCAAGCCAAAGTTGAAGCCATACACAGCTGGCCGGTTCCCACAATGGTCACACAAGTGAGAAGCTTTCTCGGACTAGCTGGATTCTACCGCCATTTTGTGAAGGATTTTAGCACCATTATAGCCCCACTGCACGAACTCACCAAGAAGGGTGTGCCATTCACTTGGGCTGTAGCACACAAAAACGCCTTCAACACGTTGAAACATAAGTTAACACATGCACCTTTGCTCCAACTTCTTGATTTCAATAAAACTTTTGAGCTTGAATGTGATGCTAGTGGAATTGGTTTGGGAGGTGTGTTGTTACAAGAGGGGAAACCTGTAGCATATTTCAGCGAGAAGTTGAGTGGGCCTAGTTTGAACTATTCTACTTATGATAAGGAATTGTTTGCTCTAGTTTGAACTTTGGAAACATGGCAGCATTATTTATGGCCCAAAGAATTTGTTATACATTCTGATCATGAGTTTTTGAAACACATCCGAAGTCAAGCAAAACTGAACCGTAGACATGCCAAGTGGGTTGAATTTATTGAGTCTTTTCCCTATGTCATCAAACACAAAAAAAAGGGAAGGAAAATGTCATTGCTGATGCTTTGTCTAGGCGTTACGCCATGCTTTCACAACTTGACTTCAAAATATTTGGTTTGGAAACAATTAAAGAACAATATGCACATGATGATGATTTCAAAGATGTGTTGCTAAATTGCAAGGAGGGTAAAACATGGAACAAGTTCGTCCTCACTGACGGGTTTGTGTTTAGGGCTAACAAGCTATGCATTCTGGCTAGCTCCGTGCGTATGTTATTGTTACAGGAAGCGCATGGAGGAGGGCTGATTGGACACTTTGGTGTGAAGAAAACGGAGGACATCCTTGCTAGTCATTTTTTTGGCCCAAGATGAGGAGAGACGTGGAGAGGTTTGTTGCTCGCTACACAACATGTCAAAAAGCTAAGTCACGCCTTAATCCTCACAGTTTGTATATGCCTCTACCTGTTCCTAGTGCACCATGGGAGGATATTTCTATGGACTTTGTTCTAGGACTGCCTAGAACAAAGAAGGGGAGGGATAGTGTCTTTGTTGTTGTGGACAGATTTTCTAAGAGTGATGATGCTACATATGTTGCTGATTTGTTCTTTCGGGAGATTGTTCGTTTGCATGGTGTGCCAAATACCATTGTTTCGGATCGTGATGCAAAATTTTTTAGTCATTTTTGGAGAACTTTGTGGGCTAAGTTGGGGACTAAGCTTTTATTTTCCACTACTTGTCATCCCCAAACTGATGGGCAAACTGAGGTTGTGAATAGAACTTTGTCTACCATGCTTAGGGCTATTTTGAAAACGAATATAAAAATGTGGGAAGAGTGCTTGCCTCATGTTGAGTTTGCTTATAATCATTCACAGCATTCTACTACTAAGAAATGCCCTTTTGAGATTGTTTATGGGTTTGTGCCTCGTGCTCCTATTGATCTTTTGCCTCTTCCAACCTCGGAGAGGGTGAATTTTGATGCTAAACGACATGCTGAATTAATGATAAAACTGCATGAGATCACTAGAAAGAACATAGAGTGCATGAATGCTAAGTATAAACTTGCTAGTAGCAAAGGAAAGAAACATGTCACTTTTGAACCGGGTGATTTGGTTTGGTTGCATTTGAGAAAGGATAGGTTCCCTAATTTGAGAAAGTCTAAGTTGCTTCCTAGAGCTGATGGACCATTCAAAGTGCTAGAAAGGATTAAGAAAAATGCATACAAGTTTGAGCTGCCTACAGATTTTGGGGTTAGCCCCACCTTCAACGTTGCAGATTTAAAGCCATACATGGGAGAAGAGGATGAACTTGAGTCGAGGAGGACTCCAATGCAAGAAGGGGAGGATGATGAGGACATCCCTTCCATTGATGCAACCATGCCTATTGCACAACATAGACCAATGACTCGAGCTCGAGCACGCCGAATCAATTATCAGGTAAAATCGTTCCTTGCTGTCCAAACAAGTTCCTCTCCTAATGGGGTACTACTAAAGCCTTGTGATGATTTTCTTATGCTTAGAAACTTGGGAGATGAACTAGCTAGACACAAGAGTAACCAAGATAACCATTAGGTGGATGCTGGTGTAAACAAGAAGATGATCGGACCAAACGTCCAGACTGCATGTTCGGACCTCCAGGCATCACCATTTTGATTTGTCAATAATTCTCTACTCTGGAAGGTGATTGGGGCCCATGAGCACTTGTTGGAAAGATCTCATCATCTACTTTCATATGGATCCAACACCAGCATCAGATTCCATCAGAGCTGCTCAGAATCAGCGAAAGAATATTCGGACCTCCAACCATGGGCCTTGGTCCTTGTATCCCGTAGAGCCCACTAGGGGCCCATTCTAAGTTAGGGTTTGTCCCCCCCCCCACGCCTCCTGGCTGCCTCGTATGTATAAATAGCACCAGCAGCCACCAGGAACAAGGTTGGGTTTTGTTTAGATGCAAGATAGCTTTAGCTTCTTCCTTATAAACGCGTGTGTCGGTTAGACCACTTGTTTTACTCGACTCAGAACCCCAACTTCTTGTGTATCGGTTTCATCCTTGGCAAGGTCTATGCACTATTTGCTTGTCAACTTGTTCTTGCTTGTTCTTCGATTTGCTAGCAAGTTCAAGGTTGTTCTTGGCACGGCAAGAACAGCAACAAATCGGAGTCGGTGTAACTGTCGCTAAGGCGCAGCGTCCCTGTTGGTCGTTGTAGTCGGGCAGCACAATGTCGAATCCACCCCAAATCGAGTTATCCCCTCTCACCGAAAGGTCAGGACCAGCCCTTGCCTTATCACAATTGACTTAAAACCAAGTGCTATAATGCTCCGAAACAAAATCACTCAAAATCAAACATAATGTTTATGAAGCATGATTACACTTAATTACGTGATTACGGTTTTAGGACGTGATAGTTCTGCAATTCATGGACACCGACATCGACGGTGAAAGTCACAAGAGTGGCAACAATGTCTCTGTCGTAGCCAAACCAGCCGAACAGATCGATTCATGTTCATGGTTGGAGGAGTCGTTGGCGCACCCCCAGACCTAATCACAGAAAATCTAAACACCATGGTTCCAATCACATTCAATCAAGTCGACCACCCTATCGCGGTTCCACACCCTAGTCGGTATCCGATTATGGTCCAACCAACTATCCTCAACATCAAAGTTTCTCGAACCTTGGTCAACAAGGGTAGTTCCCTCAATCTCATCTTTAACAAGACCTTAGATAAGATGGGGATCAAAAGGTTGGAGCTCAAGAAAGGAGTTGAACCCTTCCATGGCATAACTCCCAACTCATCGATCGTGCCCCTTGGTTGGATTAAGTTGCCATTCACATTCGGTGCACCTGACAACTTCCGCATGGAGAAGTTGACTTTCGACATTGCTGACTTTGAGATGGTGTATAATGTTGGTGCATTATGCATACCAGATGCTCAAAATCCCCAGTCCTAAAGGGGTCAAAACAGTGAAAGGGGATCAACATGTAGCAGCCAAATGTGACAAGCAGAGCTTGGATATGGTCGAACACTTCTATCAAGCGACAATCACTTCTAAAGGAGTGAAGTCCAAGAGCTAGAAGCATCAAGTTGTCGTTGAGGTCAAAGACTCCAAGCTCGTAAGTCTAGCTAACACTTCTAAGTTCAACAAGGTCACCATGGGAGAGTCCAATGATGGTTACAAGGACAAGAAGATTGATCGTGGTGTCAAGGCAATACCCCTCAACCCATCTGAACTAGCCAAGATGATCAAGATAGGGGTTGACCTTAATCCAAATAGGAACTTGACCTCATCATTTTTCTCTGGGCGAACCAAGATGTGTTTGCATGGCAACCGTTCGATATGCCTAGAGTCCCTAGGGAGGTGATTGAGCATCGACTAGCTATGAAACCTGACGCCAAACCCATGGTGTAGAAACAGCAAAGATTTATAGATGATAGGAAGCAAGCTATCCAGGAGGAGGTCTACAAACTCCTAAAAGTGGGCTTTATTCGAGTAGTTTATCATCCTACATGGCTTGCGAATCCCATCCTCGTCAAGAAGGCCAATGGCAGGTGGAGATTTTGTGTCGACTTTACTGACCTTAACAAAGCCTGTCCCAAGGATCATTTTCCTCTTCCTCACATCGACCAGATCATCGACTCTACGATAGGTTGTGACTTGCTGTATTTTCTAGATTTCTATTCGGGATATCACCAAATTAGTATGGGGGTAGAGGATGAAGAGAAAACTGTTTTTGTTACCCCATTCAGTATATTCTATTATGTAAAGATGTTTTTCAGTTTAAAGAATGCTGGTGCTACTTATCAACGGTGTATTCAAAATTGTTGATAGCCTCAGATCGGCATAATGTTGAAGCTTATGTCGATGGTATTGTAGTCAAGTCTAGAACCGAAGACATATTGATTAACGACCTCAAGGAAATATTTGACAACCTCAAGAAGTATTGTATGATGCTTGACCTTGAGAAGTGCACGTTCGGCGTTCCGTTCGGTAAGCATCTCAGCTTCTTGGTGCCAAGTCGAGGCATTGAGGCTAATCAACGCAAAATCGAGGCCCTCGATCAAATGTGGTCACCTCGAACACTGAAAGAAGTTCAAAAATTAATAGGATGCATGGCAGCCCTTAGTCGATTCATCTTCAGGATGGGCGAGCGAGAGATGTCTTTCTTCGAATTGCTAAAGAGGGAGTGAATTGGGACACTTAAGAACTATTCTAATTTGCTCCAAAAACTTCACAAGATAAACCTATATCAATATCTATCTAAATGTGCTCTAGGTTTATCTAGTGTGTCTATTCTACCGCTTAAAAGGTTTGCAACCTATAGCCAATCCTAGCAAACTACTCTAGGAAAGTAAATGCAAAAAGGTAGATTGCTAGAATGTAAATACGACAGAGAAAGCAAACTCGACATAAGGGATTTTTATCTCGTGGTATTGATGGCATAAATGCAACCTGTAATCCATGTTAGAGCTCCACCAAAGATATGCTCCCAGGCGACACCCGGTCACGGCTCTTGAGCCACTAAGGCCTCAAGCCAGATGAGCCACAAGCCACCAAAGTAAGGCCTCACTACAAACCTCTCTTCCAGTCACTTACTGTCGTGATCACTTCAAAGCTTGAGTCACTAAGGCAAGAGATTCGTGTCCCCGTACACGTGTTTTGCCGCTGCTCCATACCAAGTCAAAGGGTCAACAATCTTGAACAACTCTGGCTTAAGTTGCCAGCGAGTCACCAAGACTTTAAGGTGTCGGTGTACCACCTGGTACAAGCTAGAATCACTCTTTGATCCCTTCTTCAAGCTACAACACCTAGCTACAACTCAATGTAGGTCCATAAGCACTAATCACTCACTAATATTGTGCTTAATTGCCTTGGATGATCACTTTAAGCACTTTGGTGGCTTGGATGTCTTTCCCAAGTGTCTTTGTGTTTCTCTAAACTCTAGCAGCATGCCACACCTTCAAATATCTTAGTGGAGTGGTATTTATAGCCTCAAACATGCCAACTAGTCATTTTCCCAATGGCTCAAAAAAGATGTTAATACTGGATGATCCGGTGAGAATAGTAGTACTAATACCGGATCATCCGATGAGTACATCTACAAACACTAGCCGTTGGAACCCCCACTCAAAGCCTCTTTGAATACCGGACATTTTGGTGTATACTTCATCTCCATCACTAAACTATACGGTGAGTACATTTGAGCCATCCGAGCCTCTGTAGCCTCTCTTTAAATTACTCCGGTGTAAACCTCCGGTATACACAACACCTATCATCGGACCATCCGGTGAGGTATTCTTCGATCTTAAACTCTTGGAAATGCTTCTGCAGGAAATACTCCGATGTGAAGCAACCGGTGTGTACAACACAGACATCGGTCCTTCCGGTGAGTTGATCTTTGTTCTTTTGTACTTGGATTCTTCACTGCAAGAATTAATTTGGCGTGGTCCTCCAGTGATCACCAAATAATTCGGTGAAGCCATCTGCATTTTCCCCTTTTTCAACAATGTTCTGCTGCTTCTGCCCTTTTGACACCGGATCATCTGGTAAGGTAAAGCTGCCTCTGGACATAAAACTCTAGTGCATACAATTCTTCCAGCATCAGACTATTCAGTAAATATGTTTTTCCTGGGACTTCTCCAATTCAACCAAACTTTGTCCCGACTACGGTGGCTTCTTGATGTATTATATCTATGAGACCTACTAACATATATTCTTGATAAAGATGTTAGTCACAATGACTATGTTGTCATTAATCATCAAAATCATAATCATGACCTAATAGGGCTATTTTCACTATAATCTTCCCATTTTTGATGATTGATGACAACACAATCAAAACAAGTGGTGAATAATAAATCAATTGTAAAGAGCACAAAGCCTTACCACATTGTTTAGATACATGTTGTTTTCACTTAGTCCCCCTTTTGTTGTGGCTCCTCCTTTCTCCATTGCAACTATCTCCCTTGATCGACTCATGCAAGAGCTTCTCTATTGCATGCTTTTGATACCAAATGTAGGTGAGTCCTCCTTTGTTAATCTTGACATCTTGCTTGTTCTCCACTAAGCATGTCTTTTGCTTTGGTCGTCAAACTTCTCTCCCTTTGTCAATAATCTCAAAAAGGGCTACAAACACATGTTGAACTCGAGAAAGAGCGTTAGAGCACATGAGAGAGAGTTTCATAAATTATGATCCAATAAAATGATATCAATTGAAAAAAAAACTAATTGAAAAGGTAGGAGGCATTGATATCAATTGAAAAAGACAAATAAGGATCATAATTCATGAAACTCACATGATATAATCTAAACTCCTCTTATATGTATGCATACATATAATGAGACCCACTTGTGAATACCACTTGTAGGAATGTAGTAATATATGCACATCTAGACAATAAGTAGAGGTAGGAATTTTAAGTCATATCATGCATTTATGTAGCTTAAATGCATAAATAAATTGACAATGATACCAATTTAAGCCTTTAAGTATTGCCTACCTCCGGGGACGTGTTGATTGCACCACGAGGCTACAAAAGATACATCTAGCAACACATGTTTGCCTCAAAATCACAACCTATAGGATATGCTCTCCCTAAATATGTACATACAAATGTTGAATACTTGTGAGAGATATGCACTTAATTTTGATAACAATGAGAATTTATCCTATAGATTGGATCATGATACATAAAAAATACCAATTGTAAAACTAGTGTCATGAAAGAAACTTACAACTAATAAACCAAATAGGTTACTCATAATAAAGAGAAAAACACAAGCAACCTACCATATGAAAACCTACACTAGATATTGCAACAAATTGAAATATGCACATACAATTATAGACAAGGCAAATAAGCTATAATAGTAAAAATATTTTGCATCTAGCTCCATTACCTCTTTTACCTTTGGATAGACATTTGTGTATATGATGATCATAATCTTTGTTAATACGTCCAATCTTATACACTTGGCTTCTTTGCTTGAACCTTCACTTTATTTTGTGATCCAAGTATCCAAATCCCCATAGCCGCCTCTGGCTTCAAGTCTTCTTTGGAACCCAAACCGATTGGAGCCCATTCATGTTAGTGATGACTTCCTTGGGCACCCAAATGGGTTGATTCCACCCTCGGTTCTTTTTTCTAATCATATGTGCAATCACCTTGTTATTTTCCTTCTTCTTGAGCTTGTAGTGGTTACTTTTGATCTTATTCTTGAAGTTGGGCTTGGTGTGGAGGTTGGAGGTCTTGTTGGAAAGGTTCATCATCTTCTTCTTTTCTTTAGTCTCCTTCTTGACTTGCTTGCATTGGAAGAATTTATGGTCTTCTTGATGACACTTGAACCATATCACGGTGGACCCCTCCACAGGCTTCTTTGCCATGGTAGTATGGTTCTTTCCCTTTAATGTTGTCAAGTCCTTCTTGAGCTTCTTCACTTCTTACTTGAGCTAATTATTCTCTTATGCAATGAGTTTATTAGATAATTCTATAACAACATTCTCAATGCATGTCTTATTGTAAAGGGGTGAGCTAGATAAATCAATTAAATCTTCACAAGAAGTGAAAGCATCTACCTTAGACTTGAAATTAAAGAGTGAGGTAGATTGATTCAAAGGAACCTTAGTTTGATTTTCAATTCACTCAAATTTAGCCTTAAGCTATTCTTGCTCCTTATTTAGCAAATTAAATTTTCTCAATAATTATTCATAATTAGAAACAAATGTAGTATGAATATCATTAAGTGCATTGAATTTCTTAAGCTCTTTTGATTGTTTTTTAAGGTCATTTGGTGCTCATAGATCAAGTGAAGGAGTTCTTCTTGAGAGAGAGAGAACCCTCATCGGATTCATCATCACTTACATCGCTATTCATATCTTTGGCCATAAGGTATTTCTAAGATGACTTGCGCGATGATGACTTGCATGGTGATGACCTTGAGAAAGAGCTTCTCTTAGAGGGGAGGATGGTGAGGCTTTCATCACTTGAACTCGATTCTTCATCATCGCTCATCTATTTTCCTATGCTTGAGAATGCTTTGGCTATTCCCCTTGTCTCCCTCTTGTTTTTTGTTTTCTTCTCCTTCTTGATATGATCAATTGTGTTGACCAAGTCTTCAATGAAGGTTGGATAATCAATCTTGGCATTAATCCTCTTCATATTCTTCTCTAATTTTGAAAAGAGCTTGACGATCTTAGGATCAATTTCTTCATCATTTGATGTGCTTTGATCATCCTCTTCATTGCTCTCTTCATCTTGATCATCATCATCTTCGTTTGAGCTTGACTCTCGCTCTTGTCTCCTCATCCTTGCCTTCATGTGTTAACATTAAGCTTGTTTACTTGTGAGAGTAAGATTCTTGGTATCGGATGAGGTATAAGCTTCCATCCCCATGTTTATGATCATCTCATGAGTGGTGATGTTGCCAAGCACTTGACTTGAAGTCATCTTATTGATATCATTGTTATCGTAGATGATGGAGACTATCAACTTGTACTATGGACTTGATCATTATCAATTTGCGTCAAACCTAGCCCATTGATCTCATTAACAATAATATTCAAACATGAGTATATGTCATTAGCAACTTTATAGGGTAGTTGTTTGATGTCATTAAGCTTAGTAACTAACACATGATATTTCTCATTGTTCACATCCTTTGTGTCTTCATCATGAGACTAGTCTAAATATCATATATATTGGTGAGAGAATAAACATGATTAAATGCATCAATATTTAAAGATGATAAAAAGACACTCTTCGCCAATACATCTAATTGGCTCTCCTTGTGGTGATGTGTTGTCTTATCCCTTCCTCGGTGACTCTCCAAACATCTAAACCTTAGGCTTGCAAATAACAAGGAATTAAAATTTTCCATCGGGGGTAATTTGTGTCATCGAAGAGTGGAACACTATAGGAATCCATCTCTACCCCGGACGTCACAACTCTCTAGACGGTGAAGCCTAAACCGATCACAATGAGACTAAGGCTCAAATGCCACTTGAATTGGCGAAACCTTACAAAAGGTGTGAGGCTCTAACACAAATTGTAGAGCAAATGTGAGCCCTAGCTCTAATATCACTTGTAAGGATCGGTAACGTCTTAAGAGGGGAGTGAATTAGGACATTTAAAAACTATTATAATTTGCTCCAAAAACTTCATAAGATAAACCTGTATCAATTTCTATCTAAATGTGATATAGGTTTATCTAATGTGTCTATTCTACCGCTCAAAAGGTTTGCAACCTATAGCCAATCCTAGCAAACTACTCTAGGAAAGTAAATGCACAAAGGTAGATTGCAAGAATATAAATATGGAAGCATAAAGACAGTAGAGAAAGCAAACTCGGTACAAGGGATTTTTATCCCATGGTATAGATGGTTAAATGCCAACCCTAGTTCACGTTGGAGTTCAACCAAGGATATGCTCTCGGACGACACCCGATTACGGCTCTTGAGCCACCAAAGCCTCAAGCTAGATGAGCCACCAAGTCACCAAGGCAAGGTCTCACCACAAGCCTTTCTTCCGGTCACGTACCGTCGTGATCACTTCGAAACTTGAGTCACCAAGGTAAGGGTTTCTGTGTCCCCGTACACATGTCTTGCTGCCACTCCACACCAAGTCCGAGAGTCAACAAGCTTGAGCAACTTCGGCTCAAGTTGCCAGTGAGACACCAAGACTCCAAGACGTCGATGTACCACTTGGTACAAGCTAGGATCACTCGTTGATCCATTCTTCAAGCTGCAGAATCTAGCTACAACTCACTCTAGCTCTATAAGCACTAATCACTTACTAATCTTGTACTTAATTGATTTGGATAATCACTTTAAGTACTTTGGTGGCTTGGATATCTTCTCAAATGTCTATGTGTTTCTCTAAACTCCAGCAGCATGCGACACCTTCAAATATCTAAGTAGAGGGGTATTTATACTCTCAAACCCGCTAACTAGTTATTTTCTCAACGGCTCAGAAAAACTGTTAATACTGGATGATCCGATGAGAATAGTAGTACTAACACTAGATCATCCGATGAGTACATCTTTAGAAACTAGCCTTTAGAACCCCCACTCAAAGTCTCTATGAACACCAAACACTCCGGTGTATACTTCATCTCTATCACCAGACTATACAGTGAGTACATTTGAGCCATCCGAGCCTCTGTAACCTCTTTATGTAAATTGCTCCGGTGTAAGCCTCTAGTGTACACAACATCTATCACCAGACCATCCGGTGAGGTATTTTTCAATCTTCAACTCTTGGAAATGCTTCTGCAGGAAATACTCCGATATGTATAACACAGGCAACGGTCCTTTCGGTGAGTTGATCTTCGTTCTTCTATGCTTGGATTCTTCTCTGCAAGAATTAGTCCGACGTGATCCTCTGGTGAAGCCATCTGCATTCTCCTATTTGTCAACAATGCTCCGCTGCTTCTACCCATTTGACACTAGACCATCTGGTGAGGTAAAGCTGCCTATGGACACAAAGCTCCAATACATACAATTCTTCCAACAACAGACCATCCCGTGAATACATTTTTCCTCGGATTTCTCCAATTGAACCAAATTTGTCTTGACTATGGTGGCTTTTTGATGTATTGTGTCTATTAGACCTACTAACATATATTCTTGATAAACATGTTAATTCCAATGACTATATTATCATTAATCACCAAAATCACAATCATGACCTAATAGGACCATTTCCGCTACAATCACTTAATGGACAAGCATTGAAGAAACAAGTCCAAGTGTGGTCAAAGATCACTGGATGCTCTTCTTCAATGGATCGCTCACACTTCAGGGCTCGAGACCTGGCATTGTGCTCAAATCTCCAACGGACAACGAACTCATGTACGTTGTTCAATTAGATTAAAGCTTTCCAATAATATTGCATAATACGAGGGACTGATAAACGAGCTCCGCATAACTACGTCACTTGGAATCAGCCGACTATTCGTGAAAGGGGACTCACATCTAGTCGTAAACCAAGTGTAAAAGGAGTACCAGTGCCTAGATGACAACATGACAGCTTATCTGAATTAGGTGTGTAAGCTCAAACAAAAGTTTGAAGGGTTAGAAGTAACACACATTAAAAAGAGTGACAACTCTGGTGTGGATGAACTTGCTAGACTTGTTTTTTTCCCTAGCACCGGTGCCCGTGGGAGTTTTTGTTGAGAAACTTCTCAAATCATCTGTCCGAATAACGCGGCGAACGGATGCTGCCCAACTTGACCAGCAGTCTAGTTAGGTCATCGAGGCAGAACCCGCAGACATGGATGCTGCACTACTCGAACACAAGCCGACTTGGATGACTCCATTCTGAACCTATCTCGAAGGTTGAGAGATCCCCGACGATGATGCGCCTATAGACGAAATTGCACGTAAGTCCAAGCTATACACTTTGGTAGATGACAAGCTCTACCAAAAGGGGAGTAACAGAATCTTGATGAAGTGTAGAACTCAAAAAGAGGGTAATAAAAATATTGCTCAATATCCATGGAGGCATATATGATAATCATGCGCCATACCGCACCTTAGTCGAAAAAGCTTTTTGACAATGATTATATTAGCCGGTTGCCCTCTAAAATGCTTCCGAACTGATAAAAAGTACGAGAGTTACCAATTTTTTGGAAGACAGGCCACTCGATCAGACCAAGCGCTACAAATAATTTATCTTTCTTAGTCTTTATCTGTCTGAGGCCTAGATATCTGGGATCATTCCCTAGAGCTTAAGAGCGCTTATAAATTTCTATTTATAGCTATTAACATATTCACTAAGTGGATCAACGTTGAACCCGTAAGAAAAATAACCGTAGAAGCGGTTAAAAAATTTATAAGAAGTATAATTACTCAATACAATATTTCGTATCGTGTAATTCACTAGTCACGCGGTTCAGGTGTGATGGATTTCATCGGGTTCCGAACGGCTCCTTTATATATGAATTTGAAGTGGATAGTACAAATGTTGTACTTAAAGTATTTGGAAAAGTATTAAAAAGTGAAAAGGTTGATTTTTATTGAAATGCAACCATCTCTTCAGCTTTAAAGAGCATTAAAATACACAAATATCTCCCGCAAAAGAAAACCACAAACATCTAGCAACGGCCTACACTTACTTTTTAAAAAAGAAAAAGAAAAAAAAGAGAAAAGAAGAACAAACTGCAAAAGCAACGGGTTCGCTGGATTCGCCGCGGTCTCCCTCACCGGGCGGTGCGGCCACCACCCCTAACCCCCTCACATGCCGACATTATCCCACGCCGCCCCACCACGACTCCACGAGACCATTATTCCTTCCCCCGCATCGCCTCCCCATCACTCCACTCCACTCGCGGCCGCTCCAGTTCCCCAGCTGCTGCTCGTCTCGTGTCGGCTGCAAGGCGATGGCCTCCCTCCGCGCGCTCCTCCTCCTCCTCGCGGCGGCGCTGTGCGCGCTCGCGGTGACGACCGCCTCCGCGTCCCGCGACCTCCGCCCGCTCCGCGCCGGCTTCGTGGTGCGCGGCCGCGTCTGGTGCGACACCTGCCGCGCGGGCTTCGAGACCCCCGCGTCCACCTACATTGCCGGTACCACGCCTCACACTCTCCATTATCAAAGTTTCCTTTTTTTTTGTTTGACTGAATGAAGAGAAGGTAAAAAAAGAAGTTTTTTTCTTTCCCCCTCCGTTGATCTGATTTAGATGCACAATGCTTCGACGAGTTGGTAGAGGTTGGTTGAGGGAAATGGTGTTCGGATGCGCTTCAGCGTTCTGAGAATGGTGTTAGACCATCTGCTTCCTTAAATTAGAAAGTCGGTTTCTACTCACAAAATAAGAGAGAAAAAGTCTTTGAAGTTGCCACTGTTAGCGTGCGTTCTCGTCTGTCGTCTCCATGATTACGCACGTGTTATCGGATTAGTTCTAGTTAGATCCCCTTGTGTGTGCTCTTTTAAATGAAACCGAGATCCCGTTGTGATTTTGATGTGTCTAGTTATTCTAGCGGATCCAATAGATGTGTGCTTCCTCTTATTGTAAAACAGATATCGATGGTTATGGCGCGATCTTTGCGAAATATGACGGAGTGCATATAGGCTTGTAATGTTAAGGTGGTGAACGGACCCCCAAGATCCATTGTAGTTGAAGATCTAAAGATTGTAGGAGCTCTGATCATGGTCGATGGTTCATGGATTGCATGGTTGGAACATGGAATGGTGGAAACCTTTTTTTTTTGCCGGAAAATGGTGCAAAACTTGGAATGGTGTACTGTTTGAACTTGAAGTAATTGGTAGTTGGATCAGGTCATATTGCTCATGTCTGATGATGCTGTCAGTTAATGAATTGCAACATTAGCAGGTGGTCGAAATATCTGAAGAGCTTTGGTATATGTACGGGTTTTTTTATGAATGTAAGACAAGTATCAGATCTGGTTCGTTCATCAGTTGGTTGTGAGGGTTTCATTAGACGTGATTAAGCAGTTAGCATGCATCAGTTGGTCGGATAATACGGTAGTGCCATCTTTGTAGTTATTGTTTTTGTACGCATATTGTTTCCGATATCTGAATCAATTTACAAATTAAACTTGACCTGAGTCATCATTACATGTCTGAACCCTGAAATGAACTAGTCTTATTCGTATTACAGAAGAACCAAACATGCATCTGATCTGCAAAGAAATTATTTGCTTATCTGCAAAAGCAGTCATTACTGAACATAAATAGAAACACCCAATCTTCATTAAGAAAAATATTAACTGTAAAAGTGGTATTGATGTCAAATTGGACAATATGGAAATGAAGTTTGGTATCTCAGACTTATCGTCTCAAAGAATTGATTGATCCTACTAGAGAAGATTTGGTGAATTTGACTAAATCTGTTAGTTTGTCCCTGACAATGGCAGGCTATGTAGCTTAACCAGTATAACTGGCTGCAGTTCTATTTTTTCGTGCGAAAAATTGGGTGCAGTTCTAGCAGGAGATAATTGCTAACTTTTTTCCTTTCAACAAGGAAGATGGGCAAAACTTGATTCTTTTGATAGGGACAGTTGAGCTTTGCCTTTAATTGGATTCGTGCTGTTAAAGCTTAGTATAAAATGTAACTGCAATTTTATTCATATTGCCTGCATACTACAAGAGTGAATGTTAGAAAATGGAAATAGTGTTCTTCAGAACCAAGAACGGCAGGCCTGGTGCAGTGATAGCCTCTCCATTTGTGTCCTGGAGGTCCTGGGTTTGAATCAGCCTCCTTGCAAAAAAAAAAGTAAGGGTAAAGCTGCCTAGAAATTCCCTTCTCCAGACCCCACAATGTGTGGGAGCTTTTTTCAGCACTGGGTATGCCCATTTTTTTGTTCTTCAAAACCACAGGATGTAAAGCAGCCCTAAATACAAAACATTGAAACATTTTTGCATAAAGTAGCATGTTCACAAATGTAAAGTGAAAAGTAAAATGGTTCATTGTGTTTGAGGATGCATAGCTCTTATGATTCCATTCAATTACTTATAAACCATCACCCGTCCTTATGCACTTATGCACTAGAGGCCTTTCCCACTATAGTCATGACTTGTGTACTACTGCAGCTGGAGGCTGTTATTCTCCCTCCTTCACTGGCAGCTATGATTGATAACCATTTTACAGGTTATTAGGAATTTAGGATCTTAGGATATATGATGAGTTGAATGTTTGTTGGTTTTCTAACAGTGCTCCAAGTCTTTGTTTGTGATGTTTGATAAATTATGTTAGTTCAGTAGTCTCTGGTTGATAATGGCAAGATGACTTGGACTCTAGTTTGTAAGTTAATTCTTAGTTGACTACTCTTTCGTTGTGGATGAAGCATTTGTGAGCAGAGCTCTGAAACTCAGCTCTGAGCAGATTACTGAAGGACTGCGATTTATCTGGTCCAGCACCAGATTTCCAGCATGACTTTGATTGATTTTGGGAGTTCTTCATACTAAAACATAAATAAATAAACCTATGTTGGTTGAAACATAAATAAAATGATGTCCATTTGGAATAGTTGGAGCTTGTTCATACCATGGTATAATTCAGAAGAGAATATTTAATCGGTCCCCAAATTGTTTTCCTTTTGGAAAGCTGGGCCAGAATAGGCCACAAGTCCTTGTTACCGAAATATTGCTACCAAAACAGGGCAATAGCTTGCATGCTATGCATGTTATGTCTAGATTCCGTTACTGCAGAATTAGCCTGGCTATTTGACATGCGTTGATGACTAGAATTGCGGCATTTATGGAACACATCGATGAGGGTTGCGTGTATATCTTGACGCAAAAAGGCAAACTTATATTCTGATACATAATTGTATTGCTTGGTTCACAAAACTTGCAGTTTTTTCCATTCACTGGTTACAAACGTACAATATATGATAATATGAAGATAGGGCTAAAAGTTTGAAAAAGATAACTATTATCACTTAGTTGTATATTTCATCAAAACTTAGTGAACAAAATGATAGCAACTATTTACCAGTCATGTTTTTCTTTCTTTGCCAACTGCTAGTAGTATGACATTCTTTGTAACAGGGGCAAAGGTGAGAGTTGACTGCAAATCAAAAGCCACCGGGGCAAAGACCTGCAGCTTCGAGGGACACACTGACCGCACTGGCACCTACAACATCCTTGTTGATGATGAGCATGAGCATGAGCTCTGCGAGTCTGTCCTTGTCAGCAGCCCGGACATGGGGTGTGCCAAGGTTGTGGCTGGTCGGGAGAGGGCCCCCGTCTTCCTCACTAGCAACAATGGTGTTGCGTCCAATGTTCGTTTGGCGAACACTCTGGGGTTCCAGAAGGATGTTGCTCTGCCTAGATGCGCACAAATCCTCAAGATGTACGAGGAAGACCAGGTCTAATGATTTAGAATTTGGCACTACTTGGTGAGTTATATATTTATGTGGTGTCTCATGTCTGAAATATTTGGAGACCTCTATTACTAAGACCAAACGTATTGTTGCTTCTTAATAGCTTAGCACTCAATTATGTGTCGGTCTGCAGTTGAATTGCGAAGGTTATCAGCTACTGAATCTACATGTTGATGTTTCATATCTGGCTAATATAGTGTGGTTGTTGTCTGGTATGGCTAAGGTGCTGGAATGGTTTTTTGCCTGAGCAACTTGGTTGTGTTTGAGAGGAGACTGAAAGCCAAGCTCCAAAACTCTGCGACCTGCTTATCTTGTATATTTCTCTCTCTAATTTGTCTTGGCTCTTATTGAAAACGTTTCTCATTTCGTAATGGGTAAATCTTTTTTTAGGAAAGCCATCATAGCATCTTTATTGATATCAAATAAACATTATATCGTTCACCAAATCCGATAAAATAAACGACAGAGGTTGCTCAATCCAAACACAAAAATGGGAACCTTTTACTCAATAAGCTAAGCTATGAGTAACATAATTGTTTTCTCTAGACAATGTTTAACTACTACATGATCGAACTGTGAACTAGAAATGAGCATTCATCATAAATCGTTGCTGCTTGCCCTGCCTAATTCGCACCATTCAACATAGTCTCTACCTTCATACAGTCTGAATTGATAATTATCTTGATACACCCCACCTAGCCCGCGAGGAGTCCATCATGAAGGGCATAGCCTTCAACTGTTGTAGCCACATCGATGTATAATATTTTACTGTTACTTGCCCTAAGAACACGCCATATTTGTCCGCAACATTGTCCCATCGTCAATGCATTGTTCCATCAATGTTACCCTTCCATTGGTCTAGTCCAACCATACCTCATAATTCCTCCATTCTTTTATGACGCTTTCTCATAATTAGTAGTGAGTGCTGCTATCGTCAAAGATGACCTTATGGGTCGCGCGATCTGCTCGCCATGTGTGACTTAATAAGTTCTTTTAAGCCAACTTGAGGTAGTAATGGAGCAGATAGGGTCGGGCATAGTAAAATATCCTCCAATACTGCCAACCCAGCCCTATCAATAGTTACAGCATTATCAATCACACTTGTTAGCCCTAAGTGATCCCATATTTCCTTCACACGTCCACAACCGAAAAAAGCATGCTGGATGTTCTCACAATGAATCTGGCATAGAGGACATTGACTTGATTGCCTCACGTGCCTATTCGTAAGGACCTCATAGAATGGGTAAATATTAATTATTCATCTGTCAATGAGTTGGCAAAGTTGAGCTTATAGACTCTTTTGCATTGAAACAAACAATTTCAAGTGAATACTATTTTATCTCATTTCTTCCGGAGAGGAGCAGATAATAATGTCAGATACCACATAGTTAAATAGGATGCAGTTTGTAGGCCTAAAGACCATGGTGACCTTGGTGTGATCAACACTAAAATTATGAATGATTGTCTTCTAGTTAAATGGATTTGGAAAATTATTTTGGCTCTAACGAGACTTGGTGTTAGCTTTTGAAAGCCAAATATACAAAATATGCGGATTTCTTTACCTCTCAATGCAAGGGTGCTTCACAATTCTGGCAAGGCTTACATAAAGTTAAACACTTGTTTCGATGGGGGTGGCTTATAAAGTAAATAATGGAGGAAAAGTGAGGTTTTAGAAATATGTGTGGCTAGGTAATACTCCTTTGCATATCCAATATCCTGAACTTTTCAAGATGTGTGCTGACCCTAATGTCCTAGTGAAGGAGTGTTTTGAGGAAGATGAATGGAATGTCGAGTTCAGAGAACCTTCACCGAACAGAACAATCTACAATGGTGTTCCTTGCCGACCTTATTGCAAATAGTGCAGCTAAATGATCTGGAAGATGAGGTGTATTGGGCTCTTGACAAATCTAACATGTTGTGAGGAACCGTCTAAATAGTATTCTAATTAATCATCAAGAGGATCATTTGCTTAATCACAACCTCAATGATTAACCAAAATACTATCCCGATAGTCCCGGCATGTGTTTTATGCTTACGATCGGAACACATGCATTTCCAACATATAATATCACAACAAGGCTTAAGAAAGATCGAGTAATTATCATTAAATTACAAGTTCTTAAGCATTTAACTATTTACAATAATTTACATAAAAGATAAGATCAACTATGAAACAAAAAAAAAACTATAGATAACAAAAGAAGAGTGGAGCCACATGTCCTTAGGCTCCACCTCAAAAGCTTCACCACTCGAGAGTAGTTGCCTACTCAAGTCCGTCACCAACATCGGCGGGTGTGAAGTAGCCAAACACTGTCTCTTCCTCACCAGAAAAATCCCAAAAAATAGTGTGAGTATGAAGGTACTTGTAAGACTTAATCCATATAGGGTACATATAAATAGCTCAACTCCAAGGATTATGCATCGAGCTATTAGAAAGAAAAGGCCACATGATTAAGTAGAACATATGCGACCGCATCCTAGACACATATGTGTGAGCATCCAAACTTAACTGACAACCTCTCCAAACGTGTAACAACTTGAACATAACTGTAAATAGAACCAACTCCCAACATACTACATACAAACCACCACACCCATTCGTGACTCTACGACTGCTGCAAATGGACAGAAGTGTGCTCATAACCGAGAGCGGGGTATTTTGAAATGTTTTTACACCCTGCAGGGGGTACAACTTTACCTACGTGACTTGAGGACCATATGGCTTGCATGACCACACAGGTCCGTACAAGAGGGTACTCATGTCAATCTTTCTCAATAAGCCTCAACCGTTTGATCATGCGCTGATAGGTGCGAGGGTCATCCAGAACTACTCTCGGAGCAAACTGGATACCCCAACCGGCCTCTCATGGCCGACACCATCGACTCACACGCTAAAAAGCCACAGCTGCAAAGATAATCGGCTTATCGTTCCCATATGCGATATGTAGTAAGCACGAAAAGTGCTAAAGCTAACTGCAACAATGATCGGTTCTTAAACAATGCAAGCAGTCTACAGCGTCTAGGTTCCTCTCCCGACCTACCCCGGGGACTTCACGTCGAGGTAGGAGAAACACCCCTAACACCGCCCACATCTTGCCTCATCCTCACTACTCAACCAACTCAACATCATCGTTGTATTTTGTGAACACTAATTAAGCCCTAAGCTCACGAGCAATAATCAAGTCATTGCTCGTCTTCTATCGATGACCTATGCATTGCTAAGCATATTAAATCGGTCTTGTAACTTAGACAACAACATTGTTAACCAGGCTACAAGGATATGGTTAATCAATAACTCAAGGTAGAGATCACGCAACCAACATAGGTCTACCTAAATAAGCCCAACACTTGATTTAATACATGCAAACATACATAAGACATAATTTATCATGTTTAAACTCCATTCAAATTGAACAATAAGGTGCAATATGCTTAGATGCTTGCCTTACTGCTCTGGGGTTTGCCTGATACTTCCCGCACAACACTCACAAAACTCTGGGAGGTTGGCGTCACCTTCACTTGCTTGAATGGTCAGCACATTGCTCTCTAAACAGAATAAGAATGCATTGCATAATAAGAAATGATGGAAAAGTGTGCACATGATGCATGCTTGAATAATACTAGAGCAGCGTGCTTCAAAAATATTTGCAAAAGATGGATAAGTGATTAGGGTTTCGAAGTTTGAAACCCCGGATAAGCTAACCTAAGTCCATCTAGCTTTCAGAGGCTGGCAGTCAGACTTACATTGAACTGGCGATCAGACTGCCATCGTGTAGAAGGTTTTGGCCTCTAGTGGTCAGATCGATGTTGTGCTGGCAGTCAAACCACCGACCAACGGTTAGACCGGCCCTAATGGTATTGTGACCCATGTATAGGGTTTTTAACTCAGATTCTTCGGCCCTAACTGGCGGTCAGACCAGCCCTATCGATGGTTAGACTGCCTGACCTTGCTGATAGCTCCTTTGCAGGATCTCCGACGAGGACTCTGGCGAAATCTTCGACGACGAAGGGTACCAAAATGCTCTATGGGACTAGTAGAATGCTTCTAAAGTGATTTGGACAACATTCACCAAGCTAAACTCAAAATACCCGATGGATTCGATCTAGGCTAGGTTGAACTTGGGTCTAAACGATATGAGGGTCGAATTGAGCTCGGAAACAATGGGGAAACATAAAGGGATGCCTCACCTTAGTGTATGGCAGCTTCCTAGCAGATCAATCCACTCCGGAGAAGCTCCGGTTTGGAGATCGGGCTCTGGGGTGGCGTGCAGACTTGAGGTTGGACGAGCATGCCTCCGATGAGGGAGAAGAGAGGAGGAACTCGGGGAAGTCCTCCAGAAGATTGGGGAGGTTCCCACCATCGATCTCCGGTTGTCGTGGACGTCGAGGTGGAGCTCTCCTTCTCTCTCTAAGGTGGAGTTGGGAAGAGAGTGAGGGAGTGAGTGTGAGAGAGGGCAAGAGAGAGTGATCGATTCACTTAAGTCGAGTCTTTGTGCTCTGGAGGTCAGACCGCCAATGCTCCCAGTCAGACCGTGGTAAGTCCACGTGGTAAGCCCACGTGGCTGCACACCTGGCATTCAGACCGTGGCGAGGCCTAGTCAGACTGCGAGTGCGGTTTCTTGCTGAAATCTTTCTAAGTCTCCCCTGTTTGCATACCTCACTAACTCTAATGCACTTAGGGTCTTTCTAATGAGCTCTAAACTATATCCATGTACTTTTGGAATATTTTTAACTCACTTCGATAGAAAAATGCGTATAACACATGCGATGATGACTGATAATGCTTAATTATGTGATTAATTTTTTGGGATGTGACAAACCTCCCCCCCCCCCCACCTAAAAGAATCTCACCCGAAAATTCGACAACTTAGGGCGAAGGTGACGGTGATGAACATGGGAAGGAATCTCCCCATACTTAGGAAAGATTTTTGTCGAGCCACATCGATGGAACGAAAAGATAACCTTGGAACATCACATGCGTTGGCGGTTAAACCATAGCTAGGCTCGGTCAGACTGCGGCTTAATTGGACTGTGGAAACAGTGGTTAGACCGAAATCCATACAGAGAGTTTTGGGCTCTAATGGTCAGACCGCAAGTCTCTTGGCGGTTAGACTGCCAACCAATGGTCAGACAGGCAGAGGCACCGGTCATGCCGCAAGCCAACAGAGGGGTTTAGGATTTTCAACGCTTCTGGCGGTCAAACCAGCAGACTAACTGCAGTTAGACGACCAGAAGCAGGGTTCTCCCGGTTCAAAAGTTTCTAAGTGCAATTCTTTAGAATAACATTTTCATTCACATATGCAAAATTGCAATGACATTTACAAGCTCTCAAAGAGCTCGGGATACTCGGAGTGGATTTTATCCTCACGCTCCCATGTTGCCTCACCTTTGGTGTGGTTGCTCCATTGTACTTTGATGAATTTTATGGAATGCTGTCGAGTCTTGCATTCTGGTTTGTCCAATATCCTTATCGGTCGCTCACAATAAGACAAATCCAGTTGCAACCCTTGATGTGCAACTTTGATCACTTCTGTTGGGACTCAAAGGCACTTATTCAGTTACGACACGTGGAACACATTATGAACGGCAGAGAGGGACGGAGGCAAGTCCAATTGATAGGCCACCTCTCTATACTGAGCAATAATTTGAAATGGTCCCACATATCGAGGTGCGAGCTTCCCTCTGACTTAAAAGCGCTGAACTCCCTTGAGAGGAGACACTTTGAGATACACATAATCCCTAATGGCGAACTCAAGGTCTCGGTGGCAGCGATCTACATAGCTCTTCTATCGGAACTGGGCTGTGAGCAAACACTTCTGAATAGTCAGAATATGCTCTTCTGCCTCTTTGATCCGAGCCTAGGAAAGCCCTCTCACCGGATTTGGACCAATTCAATGGTATTCGGCATCTACGGTCATAGAGAGCTTCAAACGGCAACATCTCAATGCTCGATTGGTAGCTATTGTTGTAGGAGAACTCCGCAAATGACAAGCATATGTCCCACTACTTCACATAAGTGAGAACACAAGCTTAGAGCATGTCTTCTAGGATTTGATTCACCTGCTTGGTTTGATCGTCGATTTGAGGATGATATGCGGTGCTATGGAAGAGTGCGGTTCCCATGGCTTCATGCAAGCTCCTCCAGAAATGAGAGGTCAACTGAGTGCCTCAGTCAAAGACAATCTTCTTTGAAATCCCGTGAAGGCAAACAATCCGAGTGAGATATAGCTCCGTATGTTGTTTGACCGAGTACGTGGTTCTGACAGGAAGGAAATGAGCGGACTTTATCAACCGGTCCACAATAACCCAAATCGAGTCATATGCTTGGGAAGTCTTCGACAATCCGGTAATGAAATCCATGTCAATCTCCTCCTACTTCCAGGAGGGAATAGGCAAAGGTTGGAATGTACCGGCCGGTTTGAGGTCCTCGGTCTTCACCCTTCGGCAGACATCACACTCAACAACATATCGAGCGATCTCTTGCTTCATGCGAGTCCACCAGAATCTAGGCTTGAGGTCTTGGTACATTTTGGTACTTTCCGAATGAACGGACAACAACGAACCATGGGTTTCATCCAGAATTTTCTTTCTCAATGCCTTAACCTTCGAAAGCACTAGCTGGTTTCCAAACCACAGAACACCTTGGCCATTTTCAGAAAAACATGTGGCCTTTCCTTCCTTCATGTTTGCTCAGATTCAGGCCATGCCCTTATCACCCTTCTGAGCTTCCTTGATTTCATCTAGGAGGGTGGATTTGATCTCCAAATTTACAAGAAATCCCTCTGGACACATCTCAAGCCTAAGCCTTCGGAATTCATCACAAAGTGTTGCATTTCCAGGCGAAACAATAAAGCAATTGTACCGAGCCTTCCGGCTTAAGGCATCAGCGGCAACGTTCACCTTGCCAGGATGATAATACACTTCTAGATCATAATCCTTGATCAGCTCAAGCCATCTCCGTTGCCTCATGTTGAGGTTGGCTTGGGTGAAAATATACTTGAGGTTCTTATGGTTAGTATAGACATTGCACATATTTCAGAGGAGATAGTGCCCCCAAATCTTCAGGGCATGCACTACTGCTGCAAGTTCTACAGTATGTGTGGGATAATTTTCCTCATGTGGCTTGAATTGGCATGAAGCGTAGGCGACCACGCATCCTTCTTGCATGAGAACACAACCAAGTCCAAAGCGAGAGGCATCGCAATAAACATTGAAGCTCTTGTGAACGTCCGGGACTTCAATGTCTGGAAAGCCACTTCACACTCCTCGGACCATTCGAACTTGACATTCTTCCTCAACAATTCGGTCATGGGCTTGGCGATCTTGAAGAAGTTCTCGATGAACCAACGGTAATAACTTGCAAGTCCGAGAAAACTCCGGATGTCAGTGACACTTCTAGGCTGCACCTAATTGAGAACCTCTTGCACTTTGCTCGGGTCAACGGCAACTTCGTTCTCTAACAAGACATGACCTAGAAAGGCAAATTCCTTGAGCTGGAACTCGCATTTGCTGAACTTGACATAGATTTGGTGATCTCAAAGTTGGCCAAGAACAACACAGAGATGATCTGCATTCTCTTCTTCGGTCTTGGAATATATGAGGATATTGTCAATAAACATCACAACAAACTTGTCAAGTTCCTCTATGAAAATGGTGTTCATCAAGTACATGAAGAATGCCGGGTCATTTCTCAAGCTGAACGACATGATGGTAAACTCATAAAGCCTGTAGCGGGTCGAGAAAGCAGTCTTTGGAATATCCTCCGGTCGGATCTTGATTTGGTGGTAACCCAGCCTCAAGTTAATCTTGGATAAAACTTGGGCACCAGTCAGTTGATTGAACTAAATATCAATATGAGAGAGTGGATACTTGTTCTTGATCGTGTCAATATTAAGTAGATGATAATCAACACACATCCGTAAAGTGCCATCCTTTTTCTTCACAAAGAGTGCCAGGTATCCCCAAGGTGAGGAGCTCGGACGAATAAAACCCTTCACAAGTAATTCTTGAATTTGTTTATTTAATTCTGTTAACTCGTTCAATAGCATCCGATAAAACCTCATTGAAATCAGGGTTGTACCAGACAATAACTCAATGGAGAACTCCACCGTTCAGTCGGATGACATTTCTGGCAGTTCTTCTGGGAAGATATCAGGAAATTCACAGACAACTGGAATATCTAGGAGGTTCGCAGTTGCGACAATTTTCAGGGCATAAAAGCAAGGATGAGTTTCCTTGAGCTTCAAGTGGACTTAGGTGATGGACAAGTCATTAAAAGTGAGAGTCTGCTGAGCACAATCAATGACAGCCTTATTCTTGACGAGTCAATTTATTCCCAAAATAACATTAATTCCCTTAGTATCAAGCAGGATCAAATTTGCAGGAAACTGAACTCCCTCAATGAGAATATCTGCCAAAGGAATGACTCGGTTGGTTTTCATCATAGCACAGAGTGCATCAATATAATAAGAGGAAGGTAGAGTCTTGGTGGTCATGTTGTGCCTCGAGACGTAACTCTCTTTGACAAAACAATGAGATGCACCGGAGTCGAAAAGCACAATTGCCGGGCATGAATTCACAAGCAATGTACCCATCAACATGTTGTCAACCTTGTGAGCTTCTTCGGCGGTGGTGTATTTGACTTGATCGCGCTTGGGGACGTGCGCCATCTTGGAAGCTTGGGGAGGGGGTTGCCCCAATTGTGATGGCCTTGGAGTAGCCACCAGAGCTCCCCACTTTGGGAATGGGCAATCATGTGCATAGTGGTTGACACGCCCACAATTGTAACACAAGCCGTTGGGGCCACTAGTCACACTCCCCTGAGATACCGTAGGCCTTGGAGGCTATGCTTGAGGAGCAGAGAAGGATGTGCATTGCACTCCACATCGGTTGTGGAGCAGTTGAGGCTGACAT
This sequence comes from Phragmites australis, assembly GCF_958298935.1. NCBI lineage: Eukaryota > Viridiplantae > Streptophyta > Magnoliopsida > Poales > Poaceae > Phragmites > Phragmites australis. The sequence goes on along the minus strand of NC_084944.1, from coordinate 11,955,841 downwards.
GTGAGATGGTGGAGGCTGACTCTCCTTGTGGGTGCATTGAAAACTTCCACCCATAGAAGGCGACGGGACCCTCTTGCACTTCTTTTCCTCCTGATGGTTCTTCAGCTTGAACTCCATCGTGAGAGAGGTGCTCACTAGTTTGTTGAAGTCGGCAACCTCATGCATTGATAGCTAGTCTTGCATTTTGGAGTTGAGGCTATTCACAAAGCAGTATTGCTTCCGCTCATCTGTGTTGACCTCATCCGGTGCATATTGTGCTAGGTGGTTAAGCACGTGCACATATTCCATCACCGACCTGCCTCCCTGCTTGAGGTCCAGGAACTCTCGCCTCTTGATCTCCATAATCCGCTTGAGGATGTGATAATCACAGAGGGCCTGGCGGAACTCCGCCCAAGAAACCTAGTGATTGGCGGGGTGCATGGCCAAATAGTTAGACCACCATGCGCCGGTAGCACCTTGGAGCTGATGGGCGGCAAAGAGAGCCCTCTCATGGTCTTCACATCTGAGGAGAGTGAGCTTCTGCTCGATAGTCCATAGTCAATGATCCACATCCAGAGGATCCTCAGCACGCGCGAAGGTCGACAACCGAGTACGAAGAAAATTCAAGTAGTCATCATGGTGTCTGGCCCCACCTCCTCGATGAGGGGCTGTGTTACGCACAAGAGCTTTGAGGAGCTCCATTTGAGCTTGACGGTTATGTTCAATTTGTATGAGCACATTCGCCATACTAGGTGGTGGAGGCGGTGGCAGGTTGTTCTCATTGGAACCCTCAGGAAGATCATTCCCGAGATTCTGGCGGGTCCTCATCATGTTGTGACGATAAGATGAAAGAGGGAAAAGTCAAACTATGACATAGCATATCAGCATTAGTCGGATATCATTTGATTGGATCCCATAATATCGTATATTTGGAAAAACACATGCATATGGGTGATAGAAAAATTAAGGCATGCTCGATTCCTATCTACACATTTCATTCTCGAATGCGTCTCTCCGCAACAAACATCAAGATCACAAGCATTCATATATACAATAATTATCAATAATCACCCTTCACGCTAAGAAAAGAATAGGTAGCGTGAACAGTGCTTATGCATCTCGCCGCATAAGCGACATTTCATACGTTGTTGCCAATGTATTCACTTCTCATATAGTCACCTTACGAGACACCCTATATAATCACCACATGGGTAGATGACCATATCTACCATCGTATGGTGGATGTTCATACATTATTGCTAATGTATTTACTTCCCGTACCATCGCCATGCGTGACACACCATGCCCCTGCCTCGCACTGGTTGAGCCCCCGAGATTTACCACCATTGGGATGCGTTCCTTACCTTTTTCATCGATGCAACATGATTCATGAAAAGGAACATCACAATGCGAAACTAAACAACATAAGTGTCACACACAACAACATATTACACTTAGGAGCATAATATAGCAAGCTCATACCTATTAGTAAGAGGGGCACAAAAAGAACTTTAGTGGGATGCTTAGGGATATTGACACATTTACTAACCCACATCCTAAGCATGTTTAGGCTACTTCATTAAACCAACCTCTGATACCATGTTATGAGGAACCGTCCAAATAGTATTCTAATTAATCATTAGGAGAATCTTTTGCTTAATCACAACCTCAATTATTAATCGGAATACTATCCCGGTAGTCCCAATACGTGTTTTGTGCCTAAAATTGGAACACATGCCTTTCTAACATATAACATCACAAAAAGGCACATAATTATCATTAGATTATAAGTTCTTAAACATTCAACCATTTACAATAATTTACATCAAAGATTAGATTAACTACAAAGCAGAAACGAAACTATAGACAACAAAAGAAGAGTGGAGCCACATGCCCTTAGGCTCCACCCCAAAAGCTCCGCCACTTGAGAGTAGTCACCTACTCAGGCCCGCCACCAACATCGGCAACCGTGAAGTAGCCAAACACCACATCTTCTTCACCAGCAAAACCCAAAAAAGCAGCGTGAGTACGAAGGTACTCGCAAGACTTAATCCATATAGGGCACATATAAATAGCCCGACTCTAAGGATTATGCATTGAGCTATTAGCAAGAAAATGTCAGATGGTTAAGTAGAACATATGCGACCGCATCCTAGACACATATGTGTGAGCATCTAAACTTAATTGACAACCTCTCCAAACCTGTAACAACCTGAACATAACTATAAATAGAATCAACTCCCAACATACCATATACAAACCCCCACACACATTCGTGAATCTACAACTGCTGTAAATGGACAGAAGCATGCTCATAACTGAAAACGTGGCATTTTGAAATGTTTTGACACCATGCAGGGGGTACAACTTTACCTACACAACTTGAGGACCATACAACTTGCATGACCACACATGTCCATATAAGGGGTACTCATGTCAACCTTTCCTAAGAAGCCCCAACTGTTCGGTCATACACTGATAGGTGCGGGTGTCATCCAAAACTGCTCTCAGAGCAAACTAGATACCCCAACCGACATCTTATGCCCGACACCATCGACTCACACACCAAAATGCCACATCTACAAAGGTAATCAGCTTATTGTTCCCACATGCGACATGTAGTAAGCATGGAAAGTGCTAAAGCCAACTGCAACAACGATCAGTGCTTAAACAATGCAAGCGGTCTACAGCGTTTGGGTTCCTCTCTTGACCTACCTCGGGGAACTCCATATCGGGGCAGGAGAAACACCCTAAAACTACCCACATCTCGCCTTATCCTCACTACTCAACCAACTCAACATCATCGTTGTATTTTATGAACACTAATTAAGCTCTAAGCTCGCGAGCAATAATCAAAACATTGCTCGTCTTCTATCGATGACCTATGCATTGCTAAGTATATTAAATCGATCTTGTAACTTAGACAACAACATTGTTAACTAGGCTACAAGGATATGGTTAATCAATAACTCAAGGTAGAGATCATGCAACCAACCAACATAGGTTCTACCTAAATAAGCCCGAATAGGTAAGACCGCCATACCTTGCCAACAACGCCTTTGCGGGGTCGCCGGTGAGGACTCAAGCGAAATCTTCGACGACGAAGGGTACCAAATGCTCTATGGGACTGGTGGAGTGCTTCTAAAGTGATTTCGACAACATTCACAGAGCTAAACTCAAAATACCCTATGGATTGGATCTAGGCTAGGTTGAACTTGGGTCTAAACGACATGAGGGTCGAATCGAGCTCGGAAACAACGGGAAAATGGTAGAGGATGCCTCACCTTAGTGTATGGTAGCTTCCTAGTAGATCAATCCACTCTGGAGAAGCTCCAGTTTGGAGATCGGGCTCTGAGGTGGCGTGCGAGCTTAAGGTTAGACGAGCATGTCTCCGGCGAGGGAGAAGAGGGGAGGAGCTCAGGGAAATCCTTTGGAAGCTTGGGGAGGTTCCCACCATTGATCTCCGAACGTCGTGGACGTCGAGGTGGAGCACTCCTTCTCTCTCTAAGGTGGAGTGGGAAAGAGAGTGAGGGAGTGAGTGTGAGAGAGAGGGTAAGAGAGAGTAATCGATTCACTTAAGTCGAGCCTCTGTGCTTTGGTGGTCGGACCACTAATGCTCCCGGTCAGACCATGGTAAGTCCACGTGGCAAGCCTATGTGGCTGCACACCTGGTGATCAGACCGCGGCGAGGCCCGGTCAGACTGCAAGTGGGGTTTTTTGCTGAAATCTTTCTAAGTCTCCCCTCTTTGCATACCACACTAATTCCAAGGCACTTAGTTTCTTTCTAACGAGCTCTAAACTATGTTCACGTACTTTTGGAATATGTTTCACTCACTTCGATAGAAAAATGCATATAACATATGAGATGATGATTGAGAACACTTAATTACGTGATTAATTTTTTGGGACGTGACACATGTCCTCCATGATATCTCTTTATAGATTTATAACATTTGGAGGTATGGTTAGCAAGGGAGCTAAAACCCTTCGGAAGTGTGCCATACCTCTCAAGATCAAAATCTTTCTTTAGCAAATGTTCTAGGACAAGCTGCAGGCGCTAGCAAGCTTAAAGAAAAGAGGTTGGAAGGGTAGAGTTGTGTTGTATATGCGGAGAGAAGGAAACCACTGACCATCTTGTTTTAGATGTCACATTTCGAAGTTTATTTGGTGCTACATTAGGGATGCCTTTGAATGGGATGGGCACCCCATTGACGATGGCTGATTTATGGGCGAAGTAGCTACCTAGCAAATTTGGTATTTCACAACATTTGGGCACGTTTATGTTTGCAGTGTAGCTTGGGCTATTTGGAAGATGCGCAGCAAAATGATGATTGAAAATATATTTCCAAACACGCCAGCTAACATTATATTCTTTGGGATATTTTTTCTATAGAAATGGCAGGTGCTGCTCAAAAATGGCATGAAGCTCAAAGCTAAGAAGATTATCTCCTGCATGCTAGAATGGTTGAAGAGTTTGCACCTACTCAAGTGACTACCACTGACATCATTGAGTTGTAGGTTTCCCCTGTTTTTGTCTGAATGCCTTGCGACTCTTCCCTACAGATGGCTTTGTGTTTCTGAGCTCATGGAGAGCTGTAGCTAGATAGACTCTCTTAAGTCGTTGGCTCTGTTTTGATAGTTTGAACTGGTCTTGATAAGCTGGTAGCCCCAACAGATGTTTAAAAAATCTTGTGGTGCCTAATTTGGCTTTTCAATATAAGCCGAGCAAAGTCTCTTTTCTTAAAACAAAATGATTTCTAGTAATATTCACTTGGTTCATGGTATTGGAGACTTCAGGAATCTTGGCCTGGCTAGGCTTCATGATCTTAGAGATTTCTAGTATTTAGTACAAAAGTTTGATCAGTAGCTTGATCCCTAATCTCTATTTCCATGAGATGTGAGCATTGCACATTTGCAGCTACAAGCAACCATGCCGATCTTATTACCTCTGCATATCGTAATCCCTGGATTGGCTGATGTCATCCCTTTCAAACATTTCTTAATCCTTATCCTCTACTTTCTTTAATCGCGCTTTTCCAGCTTAATTATTCAGAACGCTGAAAAAGCGCTGCCTCCATGGCATCACCAGGCTGCTGCTCAATGCTGATGTGACACCAAAACCAACCATTTCGTACGCTGCACGATTAGATTAGCCCATCGCTAATCTGTCGTCGGGCCATCTACTTTTTAATTAGATTAAAGGGTATTCTGAAATTATATCCGTAGTTATTTTTTTGGCCTCTGGCCTGCTTGGTGACTACCAGTTAATCATGCACAGTTTTTAAAATCCTCCTGAAGAACAGAAGCCACAAGCTTGGTTTAAAAAGTTATCTTCTTTAGCTTTCTTTATTTTGACCCAAGATTAAGATGGCTATCACCACTCATATAATGTTGTACAATGCTTGGGCAGCTGACAGGTTGTGGAGATGGACCAACGCTTTTCAAATTAAAGTGACAGATAGATAATCTTTGGACTAACTTCAATGGTTTCTTTTCGATTTCTTTGGATTAGTTGCAGCGATTTAACTGAAATTAATTAATGTTGTGGACAGGAATTGGGCCAGTTTGAAGTTAGTGTTTTTCTCTGGATTTCACTTTTTTATTTAGAAAGTTCTATGAATATTTTTTTTAAAATGATAAGTTGTAAAATATTGTGATTATTTGGATTGTTGTGAAGGCCAATCTATTCTACATTTCATATTTTGGGTGACATTAGCATTCTAACTACGTTTCTTCATAATTTTGCTTTCAAGTTAACTATAGGATCTTGGAGAAGGCAATAGACAACTTCTTGGAATAGTTTTTAAAGATCCCTTTCTATATATTTCATGAAAATGTAATTGTCATTCTTTGTTCTACCTCATCTATATCTATATATATACTCCTATATAATTCACCAATTACATTAGATCCGGATAATCTCTATCGTCCACTCGAGTTAATCAAACAGTCACCATGCAAATAAATCTCGTTTCTCCTTCCAAAAATACATTTAATCTCTCGATATTTGTCTTTTATATCTAGACGTCTAATATTTATCTTCCATACATTCAATCTTTCATTATTTATCTTTCATATTTTTTCAAATTACTATATACTAAATAGATTTCACGTATGTAACACGTGTACAATTACTAGTATAAAATTGAAACGTGTGTATCCCCCACTTGATGTCTTCCATTTATTCTCTGACTCCCTACAAAGATTCTTTTTCCAGTGTTTATCCAGAAGTATTTTGTAGTATTCGATACATGCAAGGCGTCTGTAGCAAGGAAAAAAAAAACAATTTCATGTTTCTAATTACTAAACGAGAAAAAAACAAGGGAATAATAACAGATTTTATAGCAAACGAATATAAAAAAGCATAAAGTAGCTGCGGTTTTTTTCGCACTTTTTGAATGCGTGGCTGAGGTTGAAACAATGAACTGTTGGCCTACATTCCTTGCGCTGAGTGCTGACACGAAGGATGATGCATGCCATGTCCAGTCAACCAGAAGCCGTTGTAAGAACGGCCGTATGCAACGACAAATCAGAATGCATAGGCGGCGTCTACGTCACCATCGCATCACTGTAGCCCAGAGGTATACCATTGATCAGCAGCGTATTTTGTTTCATCTACATAGTTGTAGCTTGGAAGCAAGCAATGCAATTTCAGAGTATCTTATCTTACAGGCGGTAAATCATTCAAATATAGATGTCATAAGGTGCTAGCCAGTACATAGAGAGATTACGCTGGTAATTAACCTGCAAAATCTGTGTATAGTTTCTGTTACGAATTTTTGTATAAGCTGAATACTCTCTTCGATTCCAAATATTAGCCCATTTAAGTTTATTCTAAGCCAAACTTTTTTTAGTTTTGACTATCAATAACAAAAAATAATAAAAATTGATAATAAAAGTTGATGTTACTAGATTCATCATGAAAAATACTATCAATATATAAACATTTTATATTTAAAATAATTTATTTTTATAGATATTATTAATCAAAATGACATATTAGAGACTGTATCGATATTCTAATAGTTTTATATTTGACATCTGAGAGAGTACATCACTTGCATTGAGGTTACATCTAAATTTCCTCCATTGACCATGGTTAACCGATGGACAACCATATCAATGGGTCAATGCTCCATTGCACCTTGGGGGCCAACCACCGGCTCCCAAGTAGGGATTAAAATTTTGTGAATTTTAAAGGAGAATGAAATATTTAATTTTGGAAAAAAATCATTGACACGTGGAACTCAAAAATAGAGGATGGAAAATAGCCAAAATTTAAGTAAAATTTTATAAATTTTGGTCGTTTCGCCATTGAAAAAAAAAGTTATAAAACGAAATTGAAACCGCTGCTCGCAAGTGCCATGTATGTCACACAAGCTCCTTTCCACCTTTTGACACGTAGGACAGCAGAACGCATGACAGCTGCCCATTGGATAGCACCTGTAGTGACTTCCTCCCTATAAAAAGTGCCTGAACCATTGCTGCATATTCATTCCAGTTCCAAAATATTCAAACAAACCAGAACCATAAACTAGAAGCTAGCCAAGAACTACTCATTGGTTTGTTGCGTCTTTCTTGAAAGATCCAAGAAGCCATGACCACAGCCATGGATCACCAATGGCGTCGCCTTCATCTTGCTGCTACTACTACCTGTAAGTTTCTTGCCTCGCCGGTGCCACTAGGCGCCGTGGAGTATACAGAGCTCATCCACGCGCTAATCACCCCTGCGCAATCTGCTCCGGCAGTGCCATTCATGGTGGACACCGAGCAGAGTCCGGCCATGGTTCTAGGCGCCAACTACTACCACCTGATCACGCCGGCACAGGCGGCTTATTGCTACCGGTCCCTGGCGCGGCCGGCCACGATGAAACGTCACAGCGGCCTGGCGGCGCCGGCGGTGGCGAGGGCGAAGCTGTACCGCGGCGTGCGGCAGCGGCACTGGGGCAAGTGGGTGGCCGAGATCCGGCTGCCGCGGAACCGGACGCGGCTGTGGCTCGGCACGTACGACACCGCGGAGGAGGCAGCGCTGGCCTACGACGGCGCCGCGTTCCGGCTGCGCGGCGACGCTGCTCGCCTCAACTTCCCCGAGCTCCGGCGTGGCGGCCAGCACCTCGCGCCACCGCTCCACCCGACCGTCGACGCCAAGCTCCACACCATGACGTCGGCGCCAGCTCCACCCGAGAGCGCGGGCATCAAGAACGAGCCGGGCTGCTGCTCCGGCTCCGAGGCCTCGACGACGACGACGGCAGGCGACGGTGCAGACGTCTCGTCGTCATCGACCGTGTCGTCGTCGTTGGCAAAGGCGGCGCCAATGCCAGAGATGCAGCAGCTGGACTTCTCGGAGGCGCCGTGGGACGAGGCTGACGGTGTCGCGCTCCGCAAGTACCCGTCGTTGGACGTCGACTGGGACGCCATCCTCTCCTGAGTCCTGATCATGCAACCATATGAGATCAAACAAGCACAACAGAAATGGCCATCGGCTTCTTGACTATGCCATGTCTGCGTTTGTGGTTCAGGGGGCCTTCGACGCTGCCTTCAATCGCATCGAATCGCTTCGTCTGATCAGTGTCATCTTTCCTGGCCCCTGCTTGGTTTTGTGTTCGTGGCATTGTGCAGGAGGAATTGGAGGAGTGTAGTGCAGTGCTGTTGCATCACCCAGGGTCACTTTTGTGGGTGTTGTTGTCACCAAGAAAAAGGCTATGTGCATATGCCAAAATATATACTAATATAGTAGTACCACTCTTATGTGATGGACGCTATGGATGCAGTTGTTTTGTCCTCAGAAATATAATGGTTAATGAACAATCTTGAATTGACACATTAGCTGGGAATGTAATGGTTGCAAGTTTGTGTCAATATCTTGCGTTGACGATTTGTCAACTACCGATCTAATAAATTTATTAAAGAAATAGGAGATACTTTAAGTAGATGAATTGCCTGAGAATACACAGGAGTTGTTATACAGGTTCGAGTATCAAGAGGATAATAAACTTACGTCCTATTTATCTTGCATTGATTGAACCTATTACAAGGGGATATATAGCTAGTCTATATGGATTTAAACTTAGTCGGCAACTTCCTTGCTTTGCTCCTGGCTTGTCGAAAGGCTTCGATTTGTGTTGTCTTCTCTTGTGCTCATAATCACTTCTTTTTTGCAGGGTCCTCTGGTTCTATATATATATATATGATGCTGTCGTACATCCTCTGGAGCCCTTATTCTTATTTTTGGACATAGACCTTCATGGTTATAGGATGCCTTGGTACCTATGGATAATTTTTTTTCATCTAGGGATCTCCTTCCTAAGGATAAAAATATACCTCGAGAATTACGGAAAACCTTGTGGTGTCTGAATATGGTAACTATCTATTATTCATTATCAAATCTCCCATCAGTACATAAAATGAGGCTTCGACAAATCAAGTATATGGCCAGCAAAGATAAGCTTTTTGTCCGACCACATTATTGAGTAGGACTCGGGTTCTCGATTAGGGTGAAGTATCTAACTGGGTTTTCTAGCATTTTCAGATTATGTACTCGGGATTCCAAACACTTCTGAGTTTTCAAGCGAGTCCTCGAGAAGGTGTTCCATCTGTGTAGATCGTCTAGTAGATCCATGGAAATCATCCCGCCCTTGCAAAGGTATGAGGGAGATAAGACTCGTTGCTGACTAGGCTCGACAGTTGAACTATTGCGGCGAAAATTTTGCATAGTGGTGAAAAAATTCCATATCATGAGCATAGAAGGGTTATTGTTCTGTCTTTTCGACTATACTCTGTGTACTGAAAAATTCAGCAGATAAAAAGGTGCACCATCGACCGCCTCTTTGTCTATGCGAGCCAGCTGAAAAGACGTAGACTCGATAACTATGATACGCTTGGGCATTTGTCGCTCATAATGCGGCCGCACCTCGAATTAATATTTGGGAGATGAAGCCATGCGTCTCTCGACCCGTTGGCCTATATAAACCCCTGGGTGCCAGAGTCTTGGCTGCATCAAACATGAACTCAATCATGGAACCTCCTCCTTCACCTGAATAAACTCCTTCATCTCCTGACTATTCTTCATCCTCCCCCGAGTACTCACCCCTTACCCTGCCATCGTCTTCACACAAATCTGGTTTCATGGTAGAGGTTATCGATGTCTCATCCAACGAGGAAGTTGAACGGATGGCGGTGACTCGCAGTGTCCCTATTAAAGATGGCAAGCCCCCAACGTCTCTAGTCCAAGATGTGGTGGATTGGGACCTTCTGTAGGTGGAAATAGAGGAGGAAGAAGTGGTGACTGATGTGGAGGAAGAGGAGGCATCTAGCACTATCTCGGTTAAAGACGACAAGACGTTGGCTGCTTCATCCTCTCTATCCTCATGTTATTCTGGCAAGTACGGCTAGAGGGAGTAGCTGGAGCTGCAATCCTGACGATGAGGGTGGAGAGGCAATGGCTCTTCCAAACCCTATGTCATCAGAGATGTCGATGATCAGGTGCTGACACCAGCCAGTTCGGCATGAGGCCGGAGTGTCGAAGTCTCTCCTTCCTCTTCATCGAGTAGATCTTTTAGAACTCTTTGTAATCCTCTTTCCCTTAGCTTATCTGTAAAAGAGCAAAATCTTGATAAATGAAAGGCTCATATTTCTACTGCAATGAATGTGTATGACTATAAATCTTCTCATGAATACAAGGAAATTTTTAAACAAGTGTTCATCTTTTGTTTCTTCAAAGTAGGTTAGGGAGTTCTCGGAATGTTCATCGAGATCGCCTTAGGTAAAACTCCGAGTGGAGAACGTCTTTGTAATTCTCAGGAACTTCGGGGACACAATAAGGTTTTCTATAGATCCTAAAGATGGGTTTTCCGTTCTCGTAAGAAATATGACGTGCACGACAAATTTTATAGTCCTAGTGTACGTGAAGCCCCCTGACTGGTTATCAGGGAAGGATTCCCAGATGGATAGTCTTAGAATCCCGAGTGCGCATATGGGCGTAAGTGCCCAAGTAGCGGCTTATCTTAGTTTTAAGGCATTGCCTTGAAATAGGTAAAATACATATATTGATAATATGACAACTAATATTTACAAAATATATCATAAATACTTATAGATAAAACTTACGAAGCTAGTCGATATTCCAAGAATTTTTAAGGACTTAACCATCCTCCATAGCTAACATATACGACCCTGGTCGGTTAGTTTCGACCACCCTATAAGGACATTCCCATTTCAAAGATAACTTGTTGTTTTTCTAGCTTTGTATGAGTCGTAGGACCAGATCCTTGGGTTCGAAAGATCTTTTTTTAATGTTTTGGCCATGGTAGCGCTGGAGAGCTTGTTGGTACCGTGCTGATCTTATCAACACTTCTATCCTTTTTTCCTCGAGAGTATTGAGGTCTTCCTGTCTTCTTGGGATTTCATCCTTGTCAACGTGTAGTTCAACTTGGGGAGATTTTATCTAATAGTTCATAGGGTAACATTGCTTCGGCCCCATAGTCTAGGAAGAAAGGCGTTTCACCCATCGTCTTGCTGGACATCGTTCGTAGTGCCCAAAGTACATTAGCCAACTCAAAAACCCAGGCTTTAGCATAAGCAGATAGGCGGTAGAAGACACTGGTTTTGATTCCTTGAAGTACTAGGCCATTTGCTTGCTCGACATGTCCATTGCTTTGTGGATGTGCCATGGATGCAAAATAGATTGTAGTGCCAAGTATCTCGCAGTAATCAATGAATGACACGCTGGAGAACTGAGTGCCATTGTCGGTGATGACCCTATTCAGCACATCGAATCTTTTCATGACACTTTTCTTGATGATCTTCTTGGTGGCCGTCAATGTGATTTTTTTGACTCCATCAGCTTCAATCCACTTGGTAAAGGTATCAATTGCGATAAATAAGAACTTGAAGCTCCCAAGCACTACCAGTAAGGGCTCCAGAATATCCAGCCCCCAAGTCGCAAATGGCCACGACAATGGGATCGTCTGTAGGGCTTGAGCGGGTTGATGTACTCTTCTTCTGTGAAATTGACAGCTCGTGCACTTTTTTACTAGCTCGCTCGCATCATGGAGAGCTGTAGGCCAATAGAAACCTTGTCTAAATGCCTTTCCGACAAGGGTTTAGAAGAAAGTGTGAGATTCATACATACCTCCATGGATCTCTTTGAGTAGTTCTCTACCCTTCTTCTAGGAGATGCATTTTATGAGTACTCAGTGAGCGCATTTTCTATAAAGGGTGCCGTCCACCAAGGTATACATCTTGGATCAATGGGACATTTTCTCGATTAGTGCATCATCCTCAGGCATGACTCCATCTTAAAGGTACTTGTGGATTGCGGTCTTCAATGAAACATCACTTTCAAGCTGAGCTACGAGTTCCTCCGTGACTCCTTTTGGGGTGTCAATCCCTGGTGAGCCCTCGAGCTGGTTATAGGTCTCATAGACCACCACTCCTGCAGCTGCATCCTCTGATGATTTTACAAACGGCTTTGAGAGTTTATCTATGAAAGTCTTGGGTTGTCCTAGAGATTGTGAGGATACTAAGCGTGCAAGACTATCTGCGAGGTAGTTGTCCTTTCTTGTGATTTACTTGATCTCGAGTTTGATGAATTTCTTTTCAAGCTTCCTCACCACCCCAAGGTAGTCCGTCATGGTCTTATCAGAGGTTTGATACTCCTTGCTAACTTATTTTACCACCAACTATGAATCCCCTTTAATAAGTAAGCGGCAGATGCTAAGAGCAGAAGCTACTCGGAGTCCAGCGAGAATACCCTCATATTTGGCTACATTATTAGTGGCTGGAAAATCAATCTGCAAAGCGTATTACATGCTTTCTCCTATTGGAGAGATCAGTATAATCCTAGCCCCTACCCCTTGAAGCATGAGTGATCCGTCAAATAATAAATTACATACATCGTGTAAGTTGTCGCGATCATTCTGGGGTTTATCTGGTTCTATCTATTCAGCCACGAAGTTGGCGAGTGCTTGCGACTTGATTGTTGTTCGAGGCATGAAATGGACGTTGGATTCTTTGAGTTCAACAGACCATTTGACAATTTAGCCGATTGCATCTCTGCTATGCAGAATCTCGCTGAGTGGAAATATTGATGGTATGGTAATCTTGTGAGCTTTGAAGTAATGTTGTAACTTACGAGAGGCCATTAGTACAACACATAGTAGTTTTTGCACATGTGGATAGCGTTCTTTAGGACCATAGAGCATTTCACTAATGCAGTACACCGGTCGTTGACTTTTATCTTGTTTGTTTTGCACTTCTCTTTCCACCATTCATACCCCATTTATAGCACAGGGTCTGATCGTGGTGTATAAGAACAAATCTTCATTAGGGTTGGGAGCAATTAGAACATGGGGAAGAAAGATACCTCTTTATATTGTTGAATGCCTCATCTTTTTCTTTTGACCATTCAAACTTGTCATGTTATCTTAATAACTTGAAAATGGGAAGTCATCGATCTCCATGCCGGGAAATAAATTGACTAAAGGCTGCCATGCATTTGATTAGTCTCTAAACTTCTCTCACTGATTTAGGCGGTTGCATCTCTTCAATAGCTTTGATCTTCTCGGGATTGACTTCTATTCCCCATTAGGACACTAGGTAACCAAGTAGTTTCCCTGTGTTGACTCCAAATGAGCACTTCTCTGGGTTTAGAATTACTCGATTCTTGCTCAAGTTGTTGAACGTTTCTTATAGGTCGGAGATGGGATCTTCCTTCTTTTCAGTTTTGACAACGAGATCATCGATGTAGGCCTTAGCATCCGACCAATCTGATCATGGAGTGTTATCTGCATTCATTGTTGGTATGTGGCACCGGTATTCTTCAATCCAATGGACATTTTAACATAACAATAGACTCCCAACAGAGTAATAAAGGAGGTCTTCTCCTCATCCTCTGAATGTATGCTAATCTGGTGATAACCGGAGTAGGCATTGAGAAGGTTTAGATAGTCACAACAAGGTTGAGTCAACTATCTGATCTATTCGTGGTAGAGGAAAAACATCTTTAGGGCATGCCTTGTTAAGATCCATGAAGTCAACACACAATCGCCATTTTCCATTTGAATTTCTGACCATGACGGGGTTTGCAAGCCACTCAGGGTGATCCACCTTCTGAATGAAACCTGCCTTGGTGAGCATTTCGATTTTCTCTTTAATGGCTTCTTTTTGGTTTGGTGTGAATTGTTGGAGTTTTTGCTTGACAGGTTTTGCATTAGGCTGGATTGCTAGTTTGTGCTCAATCACCTCCATAGAGATCCCGGGTATGTCTGACAGTTGCCAGGTGAACACGTCAGCATTTGCCCAGAGAAAGGTGATGAGCGCAAGTTCCTATTTGGGATCCAGATTGGAGCCGATCTGAGCGGTCTTAGATGGCTCCTCAGTTCCAGAGAAACTACTTTGACTTTATAGTGGGACTTCACAATGGCCTTGGGCCTCGAGTTTTGTGTCTCCTTATGGGGTTGAGCTTCGTGGCCATGTCCAGACTCCACTTGTCATAGCGCAAGCCTATTTTTCTGTAGCCCCGGATGATGATGACTCCTTTGGGTCCTGGGCTCTTCACGTACTGATAAGCGTAATATCTGGCTGTCATGAATTTAGCAAGAGTAGGTTATCCTAAGATGGTATTGTATGTTGTATCAAAGTCGACCAAATCGAACAAATTTTTTTCTATCCGAAAGTTGTCATGCTTATCGAAGGTAATGGGTAACGATATCTTCCTGAAGATTCAGATACTATACCGTGGAAGGCTTGAGTAACCAACTTGATAGTAGACCGGGAGATCTGCATCCCTTCGAGTGCATTTGTGAAGAGGATGTTCAAGGAACTCCCTCCGTCAATAAGAACTCAGGTAACCCTGCAGTTATTTATCATAGGCTCGACCAGTATCAGGAAGTGGCCTAATTGTACAAAGTTATTAGGGTAGTCTTCTTGGGAAAAGAGATTTCAGTGTTTGACAACTTAACGACCTATCGACTATTAGGGATGGCAGCTAGGACTTTCAGGCCACCATCTTGTATTGCCGTTTGGACTCATAGGACAAGAAACAACCGAACATGTGGTCGATCGTCCTCTCATCTGGTTGAAAAGACATCAGGTTCATATCGTCCTAGATCACTATCATTCGAGTTGGAGTCTCTACTTTTGGGGCTGCAACCTGTGTCTTCATTCCTTTTGCCACTTTTTCGACCTCCGCTTTGACCATTTTCTTCCAGAGGCGACATTCGTTGAGGATGTGGTTGTCGATCTGGTGGAGGTAGCACCAAGGCTTATCGTCGCGTTAGCCGGAGCCTGTTGTAGAACCATTACCTCGGAAGGAACCATGACGCTTGTCGGGACGGATGTCAGACAAATCTGCAAAAATTTCCTCATAACTATTTTTCTTGCTCTTACCTCCCTTCGCGTTCTTATTGCGTTTGGCCTTTGCCTTGTCACCCTCGAGCCCGGGTTGAGAGTGCTTGATGCCTTAAGTCTTCTCCTTGACAAAGAGAAGCACATCTTCTGCCTTAGCAGACTCATCGATGATCTTCATGAGCTCTATAATCATCTCGGGCTCTTGGATGGCGATATCTTCAACGCATTTTCAGCTCCTGAACCATTGGATGAATGCTTGTATGATGTCATAGTTGCTGACCTTAGGGATGTCGTTTCAAATATTGCTGAAACGGCATATGAACTCACGCAAGGTCTCCCTCCCCATCTACTCACAACGGTAGAGATCATTTTTTGTGCCAGGATGGACATATGTACCTTGAAAGTTGGCTCAGAATATATGCAAAGCTGCTCCCATGAGTAGATTATTCCCTGTGATAAATTTGTCAACCATGTCCTAGTTGCCCCTTTAAGGGCGGTAGGGAGGTAATTAGCTATTACCTTCTTGTCTCCACCAGCCACTTGGATAGCCGTGGTATAGATCTAGAGAAACTCAACGGGATTTGTACTTTCATTGTATTTCTCGATTGTCCCGGGGCAGAACCTTGCTGGCCAACATACATTCTGTAGATCTGGAGAAAAGGCCAAGTATCTATTGATGACACCTTGCTTGGTTCCAGCATCCCTTAGAGTCTTTCCCACAGATATTGGAGATCGGTCCCGATTTGATCAGTGTTGGGACGTTCCTTGATTAGATCAATGAGGGGTAGACGAAGCCTCTTCAAAAGCCCCCAGGTGCTTTCACTGGTCGTTTATGACCTCACGCAATTCATTGATCGAATGACCTTTGACTGGCGAGGTCTGGCGGCAATTGTTTGACCGATTATCTTCTTGGGAAGCTTTATTCCTAGGTTTGCGCCTCTTCGACTCCGATGTGTCCCGTAACGAGGGATTACCTGATTTGCTCCGATTAGCGCTGCCTCAGGCTAGGGCTAGATGTGAGTTCTTGACTTGGATGATGCTCTCCTTTGTTAACTCAACCGTTGAGTTCATCCAATCCTTACCGGCTAGGGCATCCAGATTTATGGTCGGAGAGCATACGAGGGTCTCTTGTAGAAGAATGATCCTCTTAGCAATTGCAGATTTAAAATGGTCATCCCCTGTTGATGTTTGGGAGATCGTAAGACTAGGGCTCCATTAAGGACCAAGGGTGGTGCGCCCGCCTAGGGCTGACCATTGCCTGCCGCCAGAGCCAAAGGACCTTGTCTGTTTATAGGGTCATCGTCATGATGACCCAGATCGTCACCCTCATCTTCGATAGAGAAAACTTCTCGGGGGGTAATCTTCACTGAAAGAGGTATCTAGATCCATCATGGATATTTTATCGGTTTTCTCCGGATTAGTATCTTGACAATCCATGTTGTCCGAAGCTACGGGGATTGATCCCGACTTGCTATGAATTGGACATTCACAGTTGTCTTGGCAGCCGAGTGGTCCGAACTCGATGCCATAATTCTTGGCGCATTGATCCATGAATCAACTTACCTCATCGCTTGAATCGTCACAGGAAAGTTCATTATCGAAATTCACCCGATCGATTGCCGGTTCATCAGGAAGAGAGGTAAAATTGTCGTAGAACCCCTTATCCAAAAAACCAGTTTTTGGTTAAACTTTGGGCGATGTCGATGGCTTCTTCTGCAAAATTTCTTTAACACATTTTGTCATCATCCACAAGATGGTGCTAGCTGTTGACGATTTGTGAATCGCTGATCTAACAAAATTATTAAAGAAATAGGGGATGCTTTGAGTAGATGAATTACAAGAGAATATACAGGGGGTTGTTATATAGGTTTGGGCCTCTGAGAGGATAATAACCCTATATCATATTTGTCTTGTATTCATTGAGACTATTGCAAGAAGGTAAGTAGTTAGCCTAGATAGATCTAAACCTAGTTATTGACTTGATTGCTCAGCTTCTGGCTTGTCAAAAGGCTTTGATTTGTGTTGGCTTCTCTTGGGCTCGTAGTCCCTTCTTTTTTGTAGGGTCCCATAGCTCCGTATATATATGAGGGTGTTGTGCATCCTCTCGAGGCCTCCTTCCTGTTTTTGGAGATAGAACTTCTCAATTGTGGAACGTCTTGGGTACCTACAGATAATTTTCTTTCATCCAGGAACCCCTTCCTAGAGATAAAAAATATACCCCGAGAATTACGGAAAACTCTAGAGTGTCTGGATATGATAACTGTCTATTATTCATCGTCGCCTTGGAATATAGTGGTTACAAGTTTGTGTGAATACCTCGAAAAGCCGCATTGTAGGTTGTTCCAAACTGTTACTCCCTCCAGTTTAAAATAAGTGTCGTTTTGTGTTGCCTGCAGTCAACTATTTTAAACTTTAGCTATAAATTACTTTTTATATATTGAGTTTGGATAGTCGAAAAGTACTTTCATAATAGTATACCTTTGCTATATTTTATTAATATATTACAGCAAAAAATATTAGTCAAAGTTGTATTTTAATGAACGTAGCAATGTCCAAAATAACGTTTATTTTGGACTGGAGGGAGTATCACATATGGTTTCTGGATCATTAGCCTTTATTTATTAGTGATAATCGCTGGTTATCACACACAGTTCAGGAACCATTTATGGTAATGATTATCACATAAGGTTTATACCACCAATTGTTTGTGGTATGCCCTTATAACACTAACTGCTTGGAACACGAACCATTTATGGTAATGGCACATCATAGACGATTATTCGTGGACCAGTCATACCAGACGGTTCTAGCTTATGAACCATGTGGGATACCGCCAGTGACGAGGCACCAATGATGGGCCGCTCTATATTGTGTTGTGTGTAACTGGTTAGAGTATTGACACGAGATATGTTGCCGAGTTTGATCCAATGGGTATAATTCTAGAGGTGATGCGTACATATACTGAATCAGGAGTCAATTTTAGAGTAAAGAAAGATTTGTTTTGTTTTGTTGTAACTGGACCTATTGCAATAGTACATAATTAATTGTTCTGTTGTGTTGCAGACATGACGCAAACTCCCTTGTTTGGTGCTCAAACCAAGGTCAGTGGTCAATGGAACAACACAGCCTATCAATGGGAACTTCTATTGTCATTATGTTGAAGAAATCGAGTTCTTATAGCAATATTTATGCCGAATCTCGTTTCCATGATCTTGAAAAACAATTGACAAATGAGTTTGGAGAATGATAAAGTTTATTTTGCAACTGAAAATATTTATCCACGTTATAAGATACTCCACACCACATACTTATAACATTTAAAGCAAAAGAAGATTATAAGGTCACTCCCAATGCTCTATCTTGGTTTATGTCGTAGACATTAAATGTACTTTCATTAGCAAAAGAAGGAGCGGGAAAATTCAAACTATACTCAAAATTCAAAATATAAGAAACAATAAAATGTGCTTTGGCAAAGCGTCATCAGTATATGTTCTTACATTTATCTATTGGTCATAGAGATCTCTTTATATACAAGCTATAGATATTATGCATTGGGAGCTTGTTTCTAATAATGTATTTCTTATACTCTCTCTTGAAAGAAATAGTTATATACATCATGCATTAGGAGTGGTCTAATAGTACTTCTAATTGGTGGCGCCAGAGCAGAGGAATCATTTGAATCTTTTCCATAAATTCGGTAGATTATACTGGAAACTCTGGTATGTCCGTTAGATTCACATCCTCTGCCATCCCATTCAAATGTCACCATGCCTTTAGCCCTTCACCCTTCCAAGCCACTGGATCAAGAACGAAAGCCAGAGTTCTTGCACTGAATACTGCAAAAGAGAAAAATCACTATGGCAAAAGCGCAACTCATCGGAGCTATCCATTTTTCAATCCAACGGTCACGGGCACCAGAATGGTGCAACACTGTGCTCCTACCATTTGAATGGGACGGCAGAGGACGTGCTTCCTTGTTGAGAGTAGTTTGATTAGCTCATTGCTACTGACAAACAGGAAAAGATGGAAAAAGGCTTTGATCTGGACATGCATATCACCGATTACTAGGAAAGTTGGCAACCACACTATAAAAAACATAGCTTTGACAACATATTCCTGTAACACATTAAAAAATATGTTACAAAAAAATATTGCAGTAACACATCAAACGTGTTATAAAGGTAGGCTATAACACATGCATCATGAGATTCAAAATGGTGTTGCAATGAAAGGGGTATAGAAATACATAGAAAAGGTGTTACAAAAAGAAGCGCTATAGAAATGCATAATATGCGGGAAAGTTATAGAAAAAATGTTAAAAAAGAAACGCTATAGGAACACATAATATGCAGGAAAGCTATAGAAAAGGTGTTAAAAAAGAAGCGCTATAGGAACACAAAATATGCAGAAAAGCTATAGACAGTATGTTACAAAAAGAAGCGCTATAGGAACATATAATATGTAGGAAAGCTGTATAAAAGGTGTTACAAAAAGAATCGCTATAAGAACACATAATATGCAGCAAAGCTATGTAAAAAAATAGAAAAAATGCATGCTACATAAAAAATATGTTACTACTACCTATAGTAACATATATCATATGTATTGCTATAGTTTAGATGTAACACCTTTTATTACATATAGAAACAACTATTATGTGCGACAATAGACTCTATCGTAGTAACATAGGTAACAAGTACACATATCAAATATGTTACTACAAACCTCTGTAACACATTTATTGATATATAGTAACACATATGTGTGTTACTACATCCCTGTCCTGACGTAGTGCCAATACCAACAACCTTTCATGTCCTACGCATGCCCTAATACTTAACTGAGCAATCGCGTAACGAAGATCACTTTATTTTGAGTATTTTAGTAACTGGATATTGTATATATATATATATATATATATATATATATATATATATATATATAAAGTCAAAGCAATCTTTATTATATAAAATATGAGTTGGTGCTCGCATCATATCTTCTCCTACTCTCATTACATCTAATAAAAGCCTCTAAAATTCGAATAATTTAGTCACTTTTGCCATCCATCATCGTCATTCAGCCTCCTCATCTCGTTACTGGCTACGGATATAGAACATGTTTCACTAATAAAAATAAATAAAAAGTTATGAGAAAAATTAGCAGATAATCTATTCCTCCTTTTTTGATCACATTTGATATCAAATTACAGCATCACTCCTAACGTATTCATTCGGCAATACTCTCATGATGCATCTATATCTTCATACCTAGAATTTGTGCTTGATGTTTCCGTATCCAATAATTGTGTTTTCGCTGCAATGCACAAATACTTAGGTAGTATAACTTAAATGTAACTAATTTAACAGGATAAGTAATATAGCCAATTCAATTACACCAATGCTAATTGCAAAGAGCTGACTCGAATAAAGTTCTTGTACTCCATCTAGTCTAAAATAGAAGTTAAGGAGGTTAGTTTTAGTTTGAAGATAGATGTATTTTTTATTACTAGGAGATATTTCCAAAGTAGTGTTAACTCTCCCTTGAACTCGTCTACAAGAAAAGATCTAAAATGAGTAATTAAAGTTTAAAAAGTTTAATAAGACCTTATCTAAAAGGTTATGTATTTGTGACTGGCGGGAGTATATATTCTTAAGGTCTTTCACAACATTTAAGAGCATGTTAGGAATTTGGATTTGAGGGATACTGATTTAACGTGAAAAAACCCTCAAATACAGAGATAAAAAATGATGGGAGACAAGTCTGTATTATGATGGCTCAAGGTACAAATTACATGGGCGACCCATATTTATAGGTCCTAATGGAACGTATCCGACTAAAACTCTATCTGTTATTTGAGGCATAATATCTTAACAAATCTCTCATCGACTCAAAATCCCTATAAATATGCTCTTGAACAAATTGTCTCCAAACCCCTGAAGGCCTAAACAATGACTATGATCACTTAATTCTTTAAACACTTCATACGAAGTCAAATTGAGCAAATAACCAATAGGTCCCAACACACAGCTATCAATAAAGCAAACAAACAATCTAGGTCTTAACTAATTCATAACCCTAGCAAAAGTAGTTTGTGCAACTGACCTTTTTATCCAAATTGTCATCAAAATACATAAGTCAAAATATCACCTGTGGTGCTGAATAAAAATTCAGTGAAGAACTCATCTCATGGAATCATATATGGTCTACCTGGAATACAAAACTCAGCAAACAACGCTCTTACAAGAGCAAATTGCATGTGTGACCATAACGTACACAAAACTGACTGTCATAAAGAATATGAATTCCATGACATGGTCATTAGTTGGTCCGGCGAAACAATAGTCTGAATAAAGGCAAAATGTGCAATTATCAGAGTAGAAAACCTCTGCTATAGACCTCTGTAGTCACGAGCGGACATATCCATCTCTCTGTAGTCACGAGCGCACTACTCTATCTCTAAAACAACAAGAACATACTTAATATCATACCAAACATTGTAGTATCTATGTAGCATACTTCGTATATTAGACCTCTTTGAATGAGCAAAAATAACAAAGCCAGGTTGCATCTGTAGTATCTATTAGGGAAAAAACCTCTTTTGCACTCAGAATCCTCCACCTTGAACTCAATTCATAGCGAAATCTTCACTTTCAAATAACAAACTCTAATGAGTATTCATAATTCAAGCCATCAAGCTGACATGAACGATGTTGTTGAAACATCCATAATAATTAACTCAAAGCAATCAAATAAAATATTAATCTAATCTCTCATCAAACTAGTGTATCTCATCAGCGTGTAGAATGACCCAAATATAATAGCAGCAAGGAGTAATGAAACATACCATCAGTAGAAGAAGAAGATATAATCATCAATCAGCTGCAAGATGGAGTGTTTGACACACTACCAAATATATAACCCTCCTTCAAAACTAATAGAAATCACCATATGAATATGGAATAAAACAAACCTGCATGAAAGAACACGCAAATTTGTGTTGCTTGGTTGCTTGATATCGTCCTTGGTGTAAATCTTTGGGTGCACGTAGAAATTTGTGTTGCTTGGTTGCTTGGTCCATCTCCTTTACCTCGCGTCTCTCTATTCCCCTTCTGCCCTCCTTTCACCTTCTTCGAGATCCTAGGGTTTCTCAACACGTGAGGAGTGCAGGAAGACCTTGCCTCGGTGTCATCAACCATATCCCCAGGGGGCGGACTCACCTTTGGACAAATGTGTACATATTTACATCCAATATATTATGCAAAAAGTCAGTAATTTTGGTAGATATAATACATGTAAGTATCGATAGTTTGCTCTGATTATGCAGTTTTGAGCCTAAAATTGTGAAATATACTGCATTGTCTAAAACCTCACAACTCCAATTTGTTTACTTCTTTTAACAAGAAGAACTTCATAAAACTTGCTCAATTTCGTTTAAAGGACTTCTCAAACATAGATTTGATGCATCTACCCTACCATCATGCACACTTCATTGTTAATATTGATAGCGATTAAAGGTGTTGGGGGATACCTTGACCCTAGGATGTCAGAAAAAGACATGTAGCCCTGGGGAATATGCCTACATGGAAAATTTCAATGATGTACAATGTCACTACAGTGTAAGGTTATGGCTATGATAGGCTAGAAAAGGGGAATAACCCTTAATTTTGTACTATGTCACTGCTTCATGAAAATATAAAAAGGTAGAAGCGGTATTTACCCCCATCTTCTTGCTCAACATAAGAGGGGGAGGGTTGGCAAAGAGAGATACCCCTCCTTCCATTTGCTCACCCATTTTCTCTCTCTACTCATATCTCTCATAATCTAGTTCATTTCGTATAGAAGGTGTAGCATAACACTACCTATTTGTTGTTCTTTGGAACAACAAAAGGTTTATAAAAGTGAAACTTATTGTCAAGCTTACCTACATTCTAGTTTCAAACAAAGAAGTATCTAGCGTACACCCAATTTTATCCATATCAAGTTAAATTGTAATTTTCCTTAATATATTTGGTTGTATGGATCTTTAGTTCTTTGTTATTATGGACTAATCCTTTGGTGCTATGTACACCTAACTGTAAAGTTCTAGGCACGCCATTGATAAGATGTCTAGAAGTATTGTATCATTAATGTCAAGTTCTTCACTTAATGCACTACATGAAAAATAGACAAAGGAGATACGAAATTAGTGATGGATCGTAAAATGACCCGTCACTGATGACTAATAGTAATGGATCATAATTATGACCTGTCACTTATAACTAGTCATCAGTGACGGGTCATTCTAGATCATCATTAGTGACGAGTCAACTTGTGACCCATCACTAATAACTTGTCATAAGTGACGGATCATCATAGGCCAGTTATGAGTGACAGATCTCTCTGAACCCATCACTTATGACTTATCATTAGTGATGGATTTCCCTAGGCCAATCATAAGTGACGGGTTATAACATGACCTGTCACTTATGACAAGTCATAAGTGACGGGTGTTGTTATGACCCATTACTGATGACTCAGCTCTATCAACACTCTCTGATCTCTTGCAAATCCTCTGATGAGTTCTACTCAAATTGACCTGGTGTGTTTGCCAGCTTGTCACCGGACCTTCCAACGATCTCTTCTGAAATTTAGCGCTCATGCTGAAAATAGGTGATGGGTGATACTCTTCACCCATCACATATAATAATATAGGCGAACTATAATAATTTCATGAGAGCAGTTGTTTCATCAAAATATATTTTGTTCATGTATGCATTCCAGGCACAGGAGTTAGCCTTTGTATATATTACTAGCTAACAACTAAACTAGCACACACAAATCTACATACCACAAAAAAGCATACTCATGTACATACCTACAGAACAGAAGCCATAAAAAGCCAAGGCCAGTATCTAACAGAAGAAAGCGGTAAAGTACTATGAAAAGAGGGGTGAAAAGAGATGGAATAAAAGAGATAGAATTAAGACAAAGTTAAACGTACTGTATTCACATTTTTATATTTTTCTGTTATGTTTCTCACCTCAACAGCACTAGAATAGAAACCACTATATATTTCGGCTCAAGTTTGATGTAAGAGATGATGGCTATGGTCATAAATGCGCGTTTCAAAAATGGTGTAGAAACTTTAGGGGAAGAGAACTTAATCTTCCAGGCCAAATTTAGTCTAAAAAAATTTGCTGAACCCAACAAAGTGGGGGAATGGATATAACTTTTTTTTAGATGTTCGTAGAGTAAAAAAATGTTAAAATCGGAGTTGTATGCAAAAAGTTATACCCGTTTTACCGAAGGCACTCCGAATCACCTATTGGTAAAAATCGTCAATAGTGGCAAGTCAAGATTATAACCCATCATTATTGTACAGTCATTAGTGATGGGTCACGATTGTATAGTCTGGCTTCATCAAAACGTATGTGAGGGTGTGGTGGTAAGGGGGTTGCGTGGGCGAGGGGATGTCGTGGGTTCGATTCCCACAGAACGTAGAGTATAAAAACAGTGTGAAAAATAGCAAGTGGTCCATGGCGAGTGGTGATGGCCTCTGCATTGGGATGACTAGTAACCCGTTCAAAAATGTGAAAAATGTTCATCGGTCATTAGTGATGGGTCAAGATTACGACCCGTCACTTATAACAAGTCATAAGTGACGGATTATGACCCATCACTGATGACCTTCATAAGCGGCATGTCACTATTAACCCGTCACTTATAACTAATCATCAGTGACGTGTTCGGGGTGACGAGTACGGGACCTGTTATCTATAACGATTATCACACGTCACTGAAGACATTTTTTCATGTAGTGATGTGCTTTTTGACTGGACTCTTGATTCACCTCCCATCTCACCCCTTAGTTCTCTTATCCATTTCAATTCACACTATCCATGTAGTATAGGTGACTTATTGTTCTTTGCTTCATTTGTCTGTTTATTGTGGTGTATATACCCTTATCAATTCAGAGATATTCTGACTCACTATAGAGGGGATTGGCATAGGCTTGAGGCGGAGGTACAAGGTCTTGATAGGAGTTGCTTAGATTCCACTCCCACACCATTCATATTTGTTGTGGATGATCTCTGTATGATCTTTCCATCAACCTTGACTATCAAACGACTAGTCCCAATAGGAGTTGCCTTCACGTCAGGATCTACTAAGAGTCAGTAATGAGTGTGATCATAACAGCCTTCAAATTGCACTGCACACCTATGCTTGCCAAAGCAATAGATAGGTAATTGACTATGGAAACATCAAAGTTCTTTTTTTTGTCAATCCTTAAAAGACATTACTTTCCATGTCTTTTCTCGATTTTGTACTAAACTACCCATTTAATCTAGGGAAAATTTTCTTTTTGCCATTGAAAAGGAGTGAATCCTTCCTTCTTCCACTGAAAAGTGTTATTTCTCCTTTTTACCATTATTTCATCAGACCTTATTTTTCTTTTGCCATCGTCATGCGGTCAGACCACTTTGACCATTTTCTGGAGGTGAGGGGCAGGTTGTAGGACAAGAATGCCCCTGGCTAGAGTTTGACCCATGTGAAGCCAATGAAGTTTCAGAACCGGCTCAAAACTCCCCATCCCTTTCCTTTTAACAGCTATAGAGATTTGAGTTTGTAGCTTGTTGGAGCATGAAGTTTTGTCGTATGTTGCATTTTGAAATTGATGTAATGAGTGATGATTGGATTCTAAGTTTCAGATTTTCATTTGTTCCTAATCACTAGTTCAACATGAAACAACAAGAAAGAAAAACACAAGATTTAGAATCATAAATGCCATTCGTGACTTAGTTTAACATCACAGATACATACGTGGATATATATACAACAGACATGATAAAGTTTGATACCAAGGATATAGTGAGCACCCAAAATAATCCCTAACAGTAAAGAACATGGTTTGGTCATCCAAGATTGAGCTGTCTTTTGCTCCTTGTGCCAAATGTTAGGCTGCCAAGAACTTCGCCACCCTTTTCTGCGGCGTAGGTGAAGTTGCTTCTCCAGTAGTGCTTGGAGAGATTGTTTTTGCATTCTTCCCTCACTAAGCACTAGTTCCACTCTTTCTCTTTATGCCTCTTTTTTTAATTGGGGCTTTGCTTGAGCTACCAACAGAAACAATAAGGAGTGTTAATCTTGGTGAAGAGAAAAAAAGAAAGAAGAGAAAATGTTATAGAATTTACCTTGGTGAACTAGCAATGGCAGAGTTTGTAGCATCAATTTGTGAGAGGCCATCTAGAGGAACTGTTTTCTTGCAATTTTTGCTAAAGTGGCCCAACTTACCACAAGTTTTGCATTTTCTCTTTATTTTTCCCTTTTCATTTGATCCTTTAATTCTACAAGTTCTTGGTCTACCAGGTGGCCTCTTAATAAGTGGAGGGTGCAGCTTGAACCCAAGGTCAACATCTGGCCATTGTTCCTTCCCAACCAATATAGGGATCTGACCTGCATAAGTTAACTGGTACGTTTGCACTAAGTAGTAATGATCCACATGTTTATCCATATCACTTTTATTCCTCATGTATGTGATGAATGCTAATGCGTGAAGACATGGCAAACCTGTCACTTGCCACTGCCTACATGAGCACTCCCTTGATTTCAAGTTCATAGTGTGTCTCCATTTCTCAACATGGCCAGTCCTTTTGTAGAAAGTCTTGCCACACACTTTTGCATCATGGTCCTCACCCCTGTGTATTAGAAAACTTAGATTGTGACTCTTTGCATTTAGCTCCTTTATGACACTAGGTATTATGAGGTGGCCACAAATTTTCATCAAATAAATCTCCCCTAAACCTCTTGCTGAAGTTTGCCACTAGGTGCCGCATGCACTCCCTATGCTCAACTTGCTTGAACACCTTCTCTCGCAATTTCTAACCCTTTTCCTGCATCTGTATGGATTGCTAGTCCTGGAATATCACCTATGACAGCATGCAAGTTCTTCAAGAACCATTCCCAACTATCCTTATTTTCATATTCTAGAATTTCATAAGCAATAAGAAATAGCCAGTTGTGCCCATCTACTGCAGATGCTGCAGCCAACTGACCATCGAATTTGCTTGTGAGTGATGTAGAGTCTATACTCAAATATGGCCTACATCCTTGTAGGAACCCATCAATACAAGCCTTGAAACATACAAACAATCTTCTGGAGTACCTCTTACCTCTGATTACTTCATAGTCAATCTCCACAACACCTCTTGGTGACACCCTCTCAACTTCTTCCTTGAAACCATACATTTTTTGGAATCCTTCATCCCACTTGCCTTCTAGCCTCTCTAGAGCCAAGTCCTTCCCCTTGAATACCCTCTGGTAAGGCACAAGTATAGTGTACTTCGCTTTAATCTTCTTCTCCATGCTTTTTGCCCAAGTGATGGATCTTCTCTAAGCCATTCAGCAACTACTTATACCACCCACTTCCTCTTGGCATTTTTCACTTTTGCACTTCTTGTTGTACTTGCATAGTCATGAGCTTCTGGGACCATCTTCACCTGCATGCAACAAACATGACATCAATTAATTGGATTGCTTTTTTAGTTCAATAGAAACATTGCAATTACAAAGTACCTATAATGTGTGGCCATTTTTCATTGTTGATGCATAAATCCTCCACTTGTAACCTTCTTGAGAACAGGAGGCCCTAAATCTATTAGGCTCACTCTTTTTAGTGTCATAAGAAATTCCTTTTTGATGGCATAATGTGCAAGAGCAATCAAAAATTCATCTACAGATGGAAATATAGTCCCTACATCCATGCTTGGGTTTTCCCTATCATAGTGTATCACAGGGTATTCAAAGTCCTCAAATGCTCTCACCCTATCTTCATCCTCCTCAACTTTCTCATCCTTCTGTGGTATACCAGGTGGTAATGCAGGGTTCAGGTTGTATAATAGGAGCTACAGGTGGTTCAACATGAGTTGGTTCTGCAGATGCCACAACAGCAACATGTGGAACAATAACACCATGTCCTACAACAGGAACATGTGCTTCACTATCTGAGTGCATGCCTCATCATCTAGACCTACATGACCATCCTACATGCCATCCTCTGGATTCCCAGGAACCTTCTTCACTTTGGAACTGCTAGGTTCATTGGGTTTGCTTTGCTTGCTTGGCTTACTAGCTTCAACTCGTCGACTGGCCACATCAATTTGGCTTGGTTGAACCAAGCTAGGAGTAAGAGTTGCTGATCCCTCAGGCCAAATGGTAGCATCTATTGTCTTATCACTAGAGTGGATGTCAAACATGTGCATCAGGTCAGCATCACTATTAACATCATAGAATACCTTCTGCACACTATCAAAGTATTGCATGCTAGCAGCAAAGATTACTCCCCAAGGCCACTTGTCCCATATTTCCTCAATAAAATCATTGCGATTTTTCAAATCTCTGTCTACCGCATGCTCGATCAAGAAAAAGCTATAATCAACCCTACCACCAGGACACACAGCAATCCTAATCTTCAGCCGAAACACTGAAGCCTCATCCATCCTAAGCCAAAAAACCACATCGAGCACGAATAAGCATGATATCTAACAAAGTGACTCCATGGATGGCATCTAGCAGATGGGAATGTCAAATACATACCGTTCTGATAGCGCTTCCCTTTTCATCTTCATGCCACTAGGACTCCTCGAATTTGGGGGGGTGATTTGCCAGTGCTCGATTCCTTGCCAGTTGCGTGGGAGGCAAGAAGGTAGCAAGGTCTCACCGCCATCTCATGTCACGCCATGGAGTTCACCGGCGCCGCACTCCAGGGTGGCCTGTGTCGAGGGTGGGTTCATGGAGGAGGGGCACCTTAGGTCAAAGAAGCCATGGTACTAAGGAAGGTAGCGGTGGAGGTGGTGGCGAGGGACCTGGCCAAGCTCTAGGCCATGGGTCTTGTCACTGGGGACGCTCAATTTAGGGGTGATTCAGGGGGAAGGGAGAGGAGGGGACAAAATTTCTATGGTTTACAATTTGGGCACGGTTCGGCTGAGGCTCTGCTTGATGGCGTCAATGGCGTGCGAAGGGAAAAAGAAAGATGTCATATGTGTCAGACCCTCTTTCATAGGCACAACCTGCCCCTCACCTCTAGAAAATGGTCCTGACCGCACGACAACGGCAAAAGAAAAATAAGGTCTGATAGAATGATGGTAAAAAAGAGAAACATCATTTTCAGTTTCAGAAGGAATTTCGCTCCTTTTCAATGGGAAAAGGAAAATTTTCCCTTTAATCTATTGCTATTGTCAACCTTTTCTTGAAGTTGTGACTGGTGATGGTGATGGAGCGCAACCTGATTGTTGAGTATGGGCAAGGTTTTATCCAGTTTAACTTAATTTCTAGCAAAACCTTATGGTTCGGAGTCTGCTACTCTTTAGACGTTCTTCGCAGAAGTTCATCTAGACTGTAACGAGTAAGAAGATGTGTACCTTGCTGCCCTCTGCTAGAGGATGACCATGGTATGCATATCTCTTTGTTTCATACTTTGATTTTTCTTCTTCGTATATTGCTACGTGATTATAAGACTGTAACATGTTGAATATTTCAGGTTACTGTTTTGGGTGCAGTACTCGGGCTGAGCTTCTTAGGCACCCTAGCAGTGGCAATTTCCTTGGTGGACACGAGGACGTGGATTTCTGATTCACGGACTCGTCAGGGGATGACAAACATGACGAGGGTAGCTCAAGGAGCGAGAGTGGTGCGGTAGCACTCGGGATGGCATACTGGATGAGAGGGAAGAAAATTCTATATGACTATATCCAGAAAGACCTTTGTGAGATTTTATCTATACCATTCATTCCGTGATCCAATAGCTAGATAGAAGAGGAGAGAGAGTGGACATATATCATTACAGGGGAGATGATCTTTTGTAGGACCGAATCCTATAGAATTTGGTTCCAGATGAGAATGCCCCACATGGCAAACATAGATGATGAGAGAGTAGTGAGGATGATGATCTGGCATATAGGCATAGTTTGTAGCTAAACTCAATGTATTTATGTTACGCAGAAATGATATGCAGTAACAAGTATGATCAGCTAATAAACGCAATTCATAGGTAGCAAAAGATTTGCACTGGTTATCTCTAATCTAAATCTAAGTTCTCTCTAAATGATCTGGCAGGTGTGCATTCTGTGCTGATTGCAGCATGGAAGCCCATGGCGTCTCAGGCTTTGGATAGCTTCATTTACAGTGAGTGACTCATTTGGCAATGGCAGAGAAGGCCTGCGCGAACGCATCCTGTAGCCAGAATGGAAGAAAAAAAAAAAAGAACCCAGAATCTCTTGTTCTGTAGATCAGCGCCTTATCCATTGGGCCATGTAGTCTTCACATGCATTTTTTTATGTTTTACTTAAAAACACTTATAACTAACAAATGACAAATCTGCCATTTACTTTTCCCAATCCTAGGATCAGCATTCACCAGCAGCAATGATAATTCTTAACATTATACCACAAGTATCGGGTGCTGTTAAACGCCTAGGCACACTATAGCAATCCATATCATGGTTCTCTGAACATTCATGTGATTGACCACCGTCAGAAAGCAATGTGGCGTTCATCTTTCCTGACAACTACATCACCACCGGTCAGTAAGCAATATGAAGAT
Organism: Phragmites australis; assembly: GCF_958298935.1. Lineage (NCBI taxonomy): Eukaryota > Viridiplantae > Streptophyta > Magnoliopsida > Poales > Poaceae > Phragmites > Phragmites australis. The sequence continues at coordinate 11,924,941 of NC_084944.1, read as the reverse complement.
CGTATCCAATAATGCACTATCAGTTCCTTTTTGTGGAGATGACCAGAGAAAGAGCATAGCGCGATCGCTGCCGTAGAGAGATCAACACCGAGAAATGGACACATTATTCTCAAATAACCTCTTTTTCAAAACAAAATGTTGATCCAGCAATGCAAGGTCACACAGACACAATTCATGCATGCATGATTTATTTGTTTTATTTGAAAACATTCATGCGTGCATGAGATCATCTTAAACTCGCACGCCCACGGTTGCTCGTGCGCAGCATTCCAAACTCCAATGTAACAAAATCAGCAGCAGCAAGTAACAAAAGCGTTAGCTGTATTCACAGGAAGCAAGGACGTGCTGATATCCAGAACCACTGTTCAGCTCAGACCGACCAAGTCTCTAGTTCACACAACTGAACATACTAGAGTACAGTTATATGAAGTTATATGATTATATCTACAGACTAGTGTTCAGAATCATCAGCAGCATTCCAGAGAACGGAATCATCTGCAGTAATTAACAAAAGCATGAAGATTATTCACATGCTTATTAGGAACTTATTATAATGGTAGAAGATTATTCACAGAAATAGAGGAAAGAAAAGGAAAGAGCTATTGTTCAGATTCAGAAGTAAATACATTCTCTGAAGCTAAGTAAAGGTTTCTGGATAGAGCTATTGTTCAGATTTAGAAGTACAAAAATGAAACAGAGAATACAAAACTGAACTTCACTGAGCAAGATCATTCATCATGTATGTAAAAATACATAACATGATAAGAGCCCAACATAACATAAAGTATATATATGAACTTGCAATAATGAACCATAAGTGCATAAACAACAAGATCATTCATCATGTATGTAAAAATACAGTACTGAACAGTATGTTGGTAGAGTGAAAAAAATTGCTCTCAGATTGATCTATACAGCTGGCTCCAGAACTAAAAGCTCTGCTCCCAAGCTGATCACAAAACACATCAAGAATTGGGCATATAGCTAAGATCACACCTAAAAACTGAACTTGCCATACATTCTCTGAAGCTAAGTAAAGGTTTCTGGATAGAGTGAAAAAAATTGCTCTCGGATTGATCTATACAGCTGGCTCTAGAACTAAAAGCTCTGCTCTCAAGCTGATCACAAAACACATCAATATCGTTCCCAGGTTATTTCAAGCCTTGGATAAGCAGTGCCATCATCAAGTATTTCTGCTTCATACACAACCAAGGAGGTAGGTTGTAAATACTGAGAACAACTGGCCAAATATTGTGCCTGCTGCTCATGTTCCCAAAAGGATTCATCCCGTCCGTACTTAAAGCAAACCTTATATTCCTCGGTTCTACACCAAAATTATCAAAGATCGTGTCGATGTTTCTCCACTGGGGAGAATCGGCAGGGTGCCTTAGCTCTCCATCTTGCTTGCGGCCCTCTGAGTGCCAGCACAACAATTCAACATCTTTTCAATTCGCAAACAGACGCTTAAGACCCAGAATTATAGGCAGACACCACACCACCTTAGCAGGAATCCCTTTCTGCACTTCATCGTCGTCTGATTGACTCTTACGCTTGTATCGGGATGCTTTACACACTGGACATGATTGCAAGTCTGATAGATCTTTACGGTATAGGATACAATCGTTCGGACATGCATGTATCCTTTCTACATCTATCGCCAATGGACAAAGAACCTGCTTTGCTTCGTATGTATTTTTGGACAGCTCGTTTCCATCTAGAAGCATATCCTATAAGAGTTCTAATAGCGTCGTGAAACTCTTGTCCGACCAACCATCGCTTTCTTTCAATTTAAGCAGTTCAAGCACGGATGACAACTTTGTGTATTTCGGTTTACATCTAGGGAACAACGACTTCTCTGAGTCCTCCATCAAGCACATGAATCTGTTAAAGTCTCTCTCAGTCCTCAAGTTCACGTCTGCATTGGTCAGCATCTGATCCAACCTATCATCGTCGCCTGCAGCACGACAGTCGTCATCATCTGCACCAAATTCCTCATCATCTTCTCTTCTTACGTCGACTTCAGGTTCTTCGACGATACCAACGTCTTCATGTAACACATTCTGCTCTACACCATGTTTGGTCCAACTTGTGTAGTCCAGTTTGAAGCCCCTGATAATCAAGTGCGCTTGGATCTGTAGGGCTGCGTTTTGTCTAAGAAAGGATCTTTCATTTCTACAATCGCAGCAAGGATAATATATAAATTCAACATCCTTCTCCAATCGATCCTCCTCAGCAGCTTCTAGAAAAGTTGTCACACCATCAAGGTACCCTTGGTTCGTATGAGAACCGTACATCCAGCCACGATCCATCTATAATATACAAAGTAATTTAATATCAAATCAACCTAATAAAATAGAGCAACCAATATTTTCGTCAAAAAAATAGAGCTACAATGCATGCATGCATGAATGAACCATACAAATAACAATTAATTCGAAAGTAATTAATGATTACCATTATATTAATTATATACATGAATATCTAAAATAAGGGCAAACATTAATTCAAAACTTGCCGTTAAATACTATAGTTATTGATAATTTTATGTTTATATACCAAAAATCCAAAATTTATCTAAATTAACACTAGATTAAAGCTAGCTATTTATACTATCACATAATTAAACCTTCATCTATACTTTGAGCTTCATATATACCTAGAACAACTAATATATTCTAGATCATCCTGAAAAAAAATCTAAGTCTAGATATACATATAGTTAATCTCTTAAGATTAAATTAGAACACAAATCTACATCATCTAATAAATAGAACAAAACTATGATAATATGGAAAAAATCTAGATCAAGATCTAGATTTATATCTAGCTAACTCTCCAAACCAAAATCTAGACCATCTAAACTAAAATAGAGCATAACGCTTACCTTGGAGTAACAAATGCCAATGAATCTTCAAGTTTTCACCGAAATCTAACAATTTTTTTTGGTTAAAATCGCCCTCTACAAAAGCTGTGCACAAACACTTCACTATCCTGTGCCACTGTTCTGCTTCGATTCAGAGGTAGGGAATGATGTACTGCTAATAATACAGACGACTTCATCTTCAGAGCTGTCTGTACTAAAGTATCCCACCTCCCTCCAGATATTTTCTTAGACGGCTCTTGGTTGGAGCCGTCTCTGATATTCTTTTTAGTATAGACGGCTCAAAGTACGAGCCGTCTGTATTAATATTACAGACGACTCCAATTAGGAGCTATCTGTGATACTGGTTTTATTATAGACGGCTCGTAATTAGAGACGTCTGTAATATTTAGGAACCGTCTGTACTAAAAGTATCCCGCCCGTCCCGGAGGGGTCTACTCATTATCACATACGGTTCTTATTTAGAGCCGTATGTGATAATATTTGCATATACGGCTCCACAGTAATCATCTATAAGAGGCGTCCTACTAAATCATTTCTGTAGTAGTACCGGTTTCGGGGAGAGCAGGGACGTAGCAGCGCCGCACAAGAACGGCTTAGAAGGGCTCGATGCGGAGCTCCGCGAGGTGCCGCAGCGGCGTCGGCGTGAGGAAGAAGGGCTCCGGCGCCATGGTCGCGGGCGCTCGGGGGCGGTTGGTTTGTTTCGTTTAGGTTGGGCGTGCTGTACGTTGCTTTGATCGCTTTTATAGTGCAGTGATTCTCTGTCAGCAGGAGCACGAGGATGTTGGCCGGAAGGAGTCAGAGTGGGCACCTATACTTTCAACTAGAACGAATGTCAACGTACAACCCAAAATCAAAAGCCATACATCCAAGACCTTATACTTCCAACTCGAGTATTTTGGTTTTCATCTAAAGAGTTCACAGTTGAAACTCAAGATTTGGTTTTTACTCTACCTCTTTATTTTCAACACGAGATCCAAACTTTACAGTGCAATTCCTTGAAAAACATGCAAGCACTGGTGAAAAAAACGTGATCTTTAGATAGCTTACCTTGTTCCTGGTGAATAAAACGTGATCTCTACCCTCCTTCCTCCATAAGATAACCTTATCCCTGTGTAAATTCACATGCAAACATAGTTGCAGCAAATTCTTTTAAAATCGTAAAACAAAGGGGCAAAAAACATCCTATGCCAACCCATATAGTTGCAGTTGAGGTTTTCACCTGTAGAATGGACTTTAAACGGCCAGACTGAATGATAACATGGTCCAATGTTATACCAGATGGAAATAAGCTCTATGCATGCCCTGCATAAGGTAAAAGAAAATCAAATTTGCACATTTCTCAAAGCATGAAATAATGAAACAACAATACACATGAGAATATTCAACTGCCACCTTGCAGTAAAAATGCACTACAGAATTGCAGAACACAGTTCCTCGCCGCTGAGTCTATGAAGATAAAATCGTAATCATCTTTACTAATAATGAAAAGCATAATTTGCTCTACAAAATTACTGAGCAGAACCAAGCAACTGAATATTAGCAATCCAAGGTACATAATATCGAAGTCCTGCTCTTTTGGAGAGATGGGTTGGCCATGCAATACAAAATGTTTGTGTGTTGGGGGGAGGGGGGGGTACATTTCTTGATTTTAAAAGCATGCAGGCCACCTATCTTACCAGAGTAAGGTGCTCTGTAAAGCATGGCGAACACAGAATTTCTTCCGATTGCTCATTCTGCTATCTAATACATCCATTTAGACCACCAGGAAGAAAGATTCATGAGGCCATTACTCATCATAAATGGTCCTGCTGGCCCATTACATATCAAATAACAATTTCTACATAAACTAAACTTGCTAGGAAAAGAGGAAGGTGGTGCAATATGGCTGCAGTTCCTGAAGTGCCTGACCACTCAAGCTTTGTGTATCTAAAAAAATATATTTTGAAACAATGTAAGATTACCATTCAGAAATCACATGATCAATTGCGGATATGATAATTAAGATTAGACGGAGTACTTGTCACTGTTGCAGGAAGAACCACATGCAATTCCAGCCGATGGAACCATCAGGCATCAGCGACGACGTCGTATGGACAATTGGACACTGAGGTTGCCTCTTTTCAGGCTGTTGCATAACAAACCATGGTGAGGGCGGCAGCGACGGTGGAGGGCCGAGGCTCTATCAGCCCGCATGGCATGCCAATGCGCAGGGCGGGGAGCTCGCGGGTGGGAAGGTTGGTGCAGCGGAGGCAGACGCGAGCCTCCCGTTCTACCTGCGGTGTTTATCCGAGGGAACTTTTGTAGCATAGATGTTTTTTAACCTGACAGAGCATAGTTTCAAAAACATCGATCTTGTTATTACATCAAAATTCAGCATAAATTAATTTGGTGTGTGCTACTTTGTTATTACATCAACAATTGAGGGGCATGAAAACAAGCTACTACAAAACTCTCATCGCTTCCGGTTCAAAAACTACTTTAATGCCGGTTTTTAAACCGGTAGTAATCATAGATTATCACTACCGGCTCTAAAACCGGCAGTGACACTACGTAAGAAATGAATATAGGAGACATCATATTAGTGACGACCGCTCAGAATACATCACTAATGTACTATTAGTGACGGGTGCAGTGACGACCTGTCACTAATGTGTGGCCTAGGCTAGGACTCAGCCAAGACCCCTTAATAATGAGAGATCATTAGTGACAGCGAGGGAATAATTTATTACTAAAGATAGTAGTGATGAATCACCTCAAAGACCATCACTAATTATGGAGTCATTAGTGACGAGTAGAGAGGGCACACGTCACTAAATATAGCATCGAGCGGTTCACTGCTGGGGTCACTCATTAGTGATGGGTTGTGATGAGATCCGTCACTAATGTCTCACTCATTAGTGACATGTGTCCTTATCACCCATCACTAATAAGTGATGTTTACTGTTACTTTCTGCGCCGAGCAGCTCGACCAGACCGTGTCTATTCACCTACTGTTCAGCACAATGAGGTGGTTTTTAGTGATTCTGTTGAGGACCAACTAAATAATTTTGGTAATTTGAAGTTGGGATTGTCCCTTGGCCATCGAAGATTTCCTCCCCTTTCCTCCCCATCTTTCTCATATATGATGGATTTTAGGATTTGAGTTGGAATCAATAATTTTACTTCTTCTCTCAAATCATGATACATGTGGATTATCCCCTTGACATTTGAAGGTTTGCATGCATCCCCCCTCTTTCCTCCTCCTCGTGCTCCTATGTCACACCTCAAAAATTCTAATCTAGGTTAAGCGAGCATAATTACCATAGTTTTATGTTCTGCGTAAATTCCATCACATATATATTAATACTTATGACCAGAAATGGTCTAGGGCTAATTAGAAGTACCCCAAGGCTTTGGAAAAGAAGAAGAGAAGGAGAAAGGGGAAAAAAGAAAATGGAGATAATATTTTCAACACAAGACCGCCCCTCGCAGTCTGACAGCTAGGACGCAGAAGGTTTTTTAGCACAAGACTGCCCCTCGCGATTTAACTGAGATCCCTCGCAGTCTGACCACCAGGGAGCAGTGGGTTTTGGTTTAAAGCTCATCGACCGACGCTCACTCCTCTCTCTCTTCCATTTCACTCTCACTCATTCACTTCGCCAAGAGAGAGAGAGAGAGAGAGAGAGATAGAGTGCGGGAGTGAAGGGATCGGTGACGTCCTAAGAGGGAGGGTGAATTAGGACACTTAAAACTATTTAGGCTTCAAAAATAACACAAGATATACATATATCAATTTCTATCTATATGCGCTCTAGGTTTATCTAGTGTGTCTACTCTACTGATCAAAGCACTTGCAACCTATCTAAGAAGGTAAATTGCAAGAATGTAAATACAAAAATGTAAATAAAGTAGAGAGAGCAAACTCAACACAAGAGATTTTTTTCCTGTGGTATCGATGGCATGAATACCACCCCTAGTCCATGTTGGAGCTCTACAAAGGATATGCTCCCGGTCAGCACCCAGTCATAGATCTTGAGCCACCAAGTCACAAAGATAAGGTCTCCACCCGGATGAGTCACCAAGCCACCAAGGCAAGGTCTCACCACTAACCTCTCTTCCGATTCCTTGCTGCCATGATCACTTCAGAGCTTGAGCCACCAAGGCTAGGGTCTCCGCGTCCCCGCACAATCACCTTGCAGCTGCTCCACACTAAGTCGTAGGGTCACCAAGCTTATCGGCGAGTCACGGGATACCACTTGGTACAAGGTTAGATCACTCTTTGATCCCCTCTCTATGCAGCAATCACCTAGCAACACTCTCTCTATGCCTATAAGCACTAAACACTCTCTAATCTTGTGCTTAATCGCCTTGGCCGATCACTTTAAGCACTTTGGTGGCTTGGATGTCTTCTCAGGTGTACATGAACTTCTCTGGACTCCAGCACCTTCAAATTGCCAAGTGGAGGGGTATTTATAGCCTCAAACCCGCGCACTAGCCATTAACCCAATAGCTCTAAAAAGTTGTTAACACCAGATTATCTGGTGAGTACACTCTCACAAACTAGCCATTGGAACCCCACTCAAGCCTCTATGAACACCGGACACTCCGGTGTATACTTTATCTCATCACCGGACCATCCGGTGAGTTATCCTGAGCCATCCAAGTCTTTCCTTCTTCTCTATGTAAATTGCTCCGATGTATGCATCCGGTGCATATCACTTCATCACCAGACTATCTGGTGAGTTGACTTCAGCCAACCGAGCTGATGCAACCCTATCTGGAAATAATGCTCCGGTGTTACAACCTTCATCACCAGACCATCCGTTACGTTGAACTTCGTTCTACTTCTTTGCACTGTTCATTGTCTGGTGTATTGTCCGGTGTTAATTTCATTTACACCAGACCATCCGATGGGTTGAACCTTCGATCTTCAGCGGCTGCATCTTCTCTGGTAATAATGCTCCGGTCCAGTCATCCTTCTCAACACCAGAATGTCTGGTGGGTTGAGCCTTCTCTTCTTTTCTCTTAAAATGCTCCGGTGCAACTCTCGCTGATCACCGGACTATCCGGTGAGGTTTAACCTTCAATCTTCAGCACAGCACCTTCTCTGGAAGAATTGCTTCGGTGAGCACTCTGCTCAAACAGTGGACCTTCCAGTGAGGTCTTCAGGCCTCTCTCCTATCTGACAAATATACTCCGATGAGTTCAACAACCAGAGCACTGGACCATCCGGTGAGGCAAATCGTCCTGAGAGTTCTCCAATTCAGTCCAACTTTGTCCCAGCTGCGGTGGCTTCTTCATGTATTACATTCATGAGACCTACTAACATATATTCTTGACAAACATGTTAGTCCCATTGACTATATTGTCATTAATCACCAAAATAACAATCATGGCTTAATAGGACTATTTTCACTACAATCTTCCTTTTTTGGTGATTGATGACAACACAACCAAAGCAAGTGGCAAATAATAAATGATACCTAATATAATGATCATTAGTGAGCATAAAGTATTATCACATTGCTTGGATGTATGTTCTTACCACTTAGTCCCCCTTTGTTGTGGCTATATTTTTCTCCATTACCACTATCTCTCTTGAGCGACCTATGCAAGAGCTTCTCTTTTGTCAATCTAAGCGCCTAGCATCTTTTCTTCTCCCTCTTTATCAACTTTGGTATTCCAAAATGTCTTGCTTGATGCTACAATCTCCTCACATTGTTCATCTTGCTTTCATCTTGCTTTGGTCATCAAACTTCCCCCTTTGTCAATAATCTCACAAAAAAACTATAAACACATGTTGAACTCAAGAGAAAAATATAGAGCACATGGGAGAGAGCTTCACAAATCATGATCTAATAAAATGGTACCAATTGTATGGATATCACTATAAAAGAATGATACCAATTGTAGGCTATGAAAGCACATGGATCATAATTTATGAAACTCACATAATATAATCTAAACTCCTCATATATGTGTGCATACATATGATGAGAAAGAAATATATGCACAACTAGACAATATATTAAGATAGGAAGTTTAAGCTATATTATGCATGGAGGTAGCTTAAATGAATAAAAGATTTGACAATAATACCAATTAAAGCATTTAAGCATTGCATACCTTCAATGACATATTGATTTCTCCATGAGACTACAAAGATGTCACTAGAAACACATGTTAATCTCAAAATCACAACCTATAGGATATACTACCCATAAATATGTGCATACAAGTGTTGAATACTTGTGAGATATATATGCACTTGTTATCGATAACAATGGGAATTTATCATATAGATTGGGTTATGGCACATAAAAGATACCAAATGTAAACAATAGCGCCATAAAAAGAAATTACAACTAATAAACCATATAGGTAGCTCATGGGTTAGAGATAAACACAAGCAACCTACCATATGAAAACATATACTAGGCATTGCAATAGATTGAAATAAGCATATGCAATCCTAGACAAGGCAAATGAGCTACAACAATTAAAAGATTTTGCATCTAGCTCCATTACCTCTTTTACCTTTGGAAGGGGATTTGGGTACATAATGATCATGATCTTCATCAATGCGCCCATCTTGTATACTTGATTTCTTTGTTTGAACCTTCACTTCATCTTGTGAGCCAAGTCTCCAGATCTCATAGCCGCTTCAGACTTCAAGTCTTCTTTGAAACCCAAACCAATTAGGGCCCCTTCATGTTGGTGATGACTTCCTTAGACACCTAAATGGGTTGGTTCCACCTCCAGTCCTTTTTCTCAACCATGTGTGCAACCACCTTGCCATTGTCCTTCTTCTTGAGCTTGTAGTAGTTACTCTTGGTCTTAATCTTGTAGTTAGGCTTGGTGTAGAGGTTAGAGGTCTTGTTGGAGAGGTTCACCATCTTCTTCTCCTTGGTCTTCTTCTTGGATTTCTTCATTGGAAGGACTTGTGGTCTTCTTGATGGTATTTGAAGCATGTCACGGTAGACCTCTCCGCAAACTTCTTCACCATGGTTGCACGGTTATCTTGAGAAGGTTGGACACAGTTGTCTTGAGGAGGTTGGACATGTCCTTTGCCCTTTAAACTCGCTAAGTTCTTCTTGAGCATTTTGACTTCTTGCTTAAGCTCATCATTCTCTTGTGCAATGAGGTTGTTAGATGATTCTACAACAGCATTCTAAACATAAATCTCATTGCAAAGGGGTGAACTAGATAAAGCAATTAAATCATCATAAGAAGTGGAAGTATCTTCCTTATGATTGTAATTAAATATAAAGGTAGATTGCTTCAAATGGATCTTAGTTTGAGATTCAATGCACTTAAATTTTGCTTTAAGCTCTTCATGCTCCTTGTTTAGCAAATTAAATTTTCACCATAATTGTTCATAATATGCTCCTTGTTTAGCAAATTAAATTTTCACCATAATTGTTCATAATTAGAAACAAAGGTAGCATGAATGTCATTAAGTGCATTGAATTTCTTAAGCTCTTCTGCTTGTTTCTTAAAAACCTTTTGTTGCTCATTGATCAAATGAAGAAGTTCATCATAGAAAGAATAATCCTCACCCGATTCATCATCACTTACATCGCTATCCATATCTTTGACCACAAAGCACTTGTGAGGTGACTTGCACAATGACGACTTGTGTGATGACGACCTTAAGAAGAGCTTTTCTTAGAGAGGAGGATGGAGAAGCTTTCATCACTTGAGCTTGACAAGTGCCTTGGCTCTTCCCCTTGTCTCTTCCATCTCCCTGTGCTAGCAAGTGCCTTGGCTCTTCCCCTTGTCTCCCTCTTCTTGATCTTGGTCTTCTTCTCCTTCTTGATGTGATCAATTGTGTTGACTAAGTCTCCAATGGAGATAGAATGATCAACCTTGGTATTGATCCTCTTCATGTTCTTCTCTAACTTTGAGAAGAGCTTGGTCATCTTAGGATCAATTTCTTCATCACTTGATGTGCTTTGATCATCCTCTTCATATCTCTCTTCATCTTGATCACTATCATCTTCACTTGAGCTTGACTCTTGCTCTTGTCTCCTCATCCTTGCCTTCGTGTATTGGCATTGAGCTTACTTGCTTGTGAGAGTAAGTTTCTTAGTGTCGGATGAGAAAGAAGCGTCCACCTCCATGTTCATTGTCATCTCATGGGCGGTGACCTTGCCGAGCACTTGACTTGGAGTCATCTTTTTCATGTCATTATTGTCGTAGATGATGGAGACTATGAACGTGTACTTCGAAAGAAGAGGTTGAAATATTCTTCTCACCACTTGATTATCTTCAATTGGCGTAAAACCTAACCCATTGATCTTATTGACAAGAATATTCAAACGAGAATACATATCATTAGCACTTTCATGGAGTAGTTGCTTGATGCCATTGAGCTTAGTAAAAAGCATATGATATTTCTCATTGTGCACATCATTTGTGCTTTCATGTATTTCAATGAGACTAGTCCAAATATCATGTGCATTGGTGAGAGAATAAACACGATTAAATACATCAACACATATAGACGATAAAAGAATACTCTTGACCAATGCATCCAATTACCTCTCCTTGTTGGTGATGTGAGGTCTCATCCTATCCTCGGTGACTCTCCAAACATCCAACCCCTGGGCTTGTAAATAACAAGTCATTAGAATTTTTCACCGAGGGAAGTTTGTGCTATCGAAAAGTGGACCACTATGAGAATCCATCCCAACCCTGAACGTCACTACTCACTAGATTGTGAAGCATAACCGATCACAATGAGACTAAGGCTCAAATGTCACTTGAATTGGTGAAACCTTGTGAAAGATGTGAAGCTCTGACACAAATTGTAGAGCTATATGTGAGCCCTAGCTCTGATACCAATAAAGAGATCGGTGACGTCATAAGAGGGGGGTGAATTAGGACATTTAGAACTTTTTAGACTCCAAAAATAACACAAGATAAACCTATATCAATGTCTATCTAAATATGTTCTAGGTTTATCTAGTGTGTCTACTCTACCGATGAAAATACTCGCAACCTATCTAAGAAAGTAAATTGCAAGAATGTAAATGCGGAAATGTAAATAAAGTAGAGAGAGTAAACTCAATGCAAGAGATCTTTTCCTGTGGTATCGATGGCATGAACGTCACCCCTAGTCCACGTTGGAGCTCCATAAAAGATATGCTCCCGGTCGGCACCCGGTCACGGCTCTTGAGTCACCAAGTCATAAAGATAAGGCCTTCAACTGGATGAGTCACCAATGAAAGATCTCACCACTAATCTCTCTTTCGTTTCCTTACCACCGTAATCACTTCGAAACTTGAGTCACCAAAGCAAGGGTCTTCGCGTACCCGCACAATCGTCTTGCCACCTCTGCACACCAAGTTGGAGGGTCAACAAGCTTACCGGTAAGTCACCAAGACTCCAAGGTATAGGCATACCACTTGGTACAAGGTTGGATCACTCCTTGATCCACTCTCTAGGCAGCAATCACCTAGCAACACTCTCTCTAGGCCTATAAGCACTGAACACTCTATGATTTTGTGCATAATTTCCTTGAATGATCACTTTAAGCAATTTGGTGGCTTGGATATCTTCTCAGGTGTACATGAACATCTCTAGACTCCATCACCTTCAAATGGCCAAGTGAAAGGGTATTTATAGCCTCAAACTCACGCACTAGCCGTTAAGCCAACGACTCTGAAAAGCTGTTAATACCGAATGATCCGGTGAGAACAATAGTACTAACATCGGATCATCCAGTGAGTACACTCTCACAAACTAGCCGTTGGAACCCCACTCAAGCCTCTGTGAACACCGGACACTCTGGTATACACTTCATCTCCATCATCGGGCTATCCGTTGAGTTATCCTTAGCATCCGGTGCACATAACTTCATCACCGGACTATTCGGTGAGTTGACTTCAGCCAACCGAGCCGATGTAACCCTCTCTGGAAATAATGCTCCGGTGTTACAACCTTCATCACCGGACCATCCGTTACGTTGAACTTCGTTCTACTTCTTTGAACTGTTCATTGTCTGGTGTTCATTTCATTTATACCAGACCATCCGATAGGTTGAACCTTCGATCTTTAGCGGTTGCATCCTTCTCTGGTAATAATGCTCTGGTGCATTCATCCTTCTCAATACCGAACCGTCTGGTGGGTTGAGCCTTCTCTTCTTTTCTCTGGAAATGCTCCGATGCAACTCTCACTGATCACTGGACTATCTGGTGAGGCTTAACCTTCAATCTTCAACAACACCTTCTTTAGAAGAATTGCTCCAGTGAGCACTCTACTCAAATAACGGACCTTCCAGTGAGGTCTTTAGGCCCCTCTCCCATTTGATAAATATACTCCGGTGAGTTCAACACCCAGAGTACCGGACCATCTGGTGAGGTAAATCTTCCTGGGAGTTCTCCAATTCAGTCCAACTTTATCCCAGCTACGATGACTTCATGTATTGTATCCATGAGACCTACTAACATAATATTTTTGACAAACATGTTAGTCCCGTTGACTATATTGTCATTAATCACCAAAATCATAATCATGACCTAATGAGTCATTTTCGCTACAGGGAGAGATCACCCCAACGTCCCAAACGACCAAAGATTGACGGACAGGACTCCCCTAAACTTCCCGAGGATTTCCCTGAGTTCTTCCCCCTCTTCCCATTGTCGGAGGTGCTTTTCCCCGAGTTTTCTCCATCTTAAGCCTAACGACCACCTCAAGGCCCAACCCACTAATCGGAACTTCCCCGAAGCCAACCGATCCAATACAAAGCTCCCCTATGCCAAGGTGAGCATCTCCCTATTCCGCTATTTCCGAGCTCTAATCGATCTCCATCTTGATTTGTCCGAGTTCAACCTAGCTTTAGATCTTGTTCATGGGGTTTGTCAAATTTAGTTTGGTGCATGTTGTCCAAACTATATTAGAAACACTCCACTAGTGTCGTAGAGCATTTTAGTACTTTTTGTGTTTGAAGGCATCGCCGGCAACCTCACCGGCAACGTTGCCGAGGTGGCATCAGCAAGATCCCATGGTCTGGCCGCTAATAGGGCTGGTCTTACCGCCAATGAGACTAAGTCGCTCGAACTGACTCCATAGTCAAGAGTTAGACTGCCATCATGGCCGATCTAACTGCCAGTCTCGGTCTGACTGCCAGACCTACTCAGTACCTTTTTTCCCTCTGCTTGATTCCAACGGTCTGACCGCCCGCTGTCCAGTACCCAGTGAACTTAGGATGTCTTAGATGATGTTCAAACATTTCATCTCTTGTGTGGTTGTCTTTCGTTTATGAATGCTTTCGAGACATGACACCTTCCATGTCAATTCATGATCATGCATCATAAGCATATTTCTTTTTCCTCATTCGTTGGTTTATTCAGTGCATTTTTTATTGTTTAGAGAGTGACGCGCTAACGGTTCGCATGGTCAAAGCTGACACCGACCCGGAATTCATGGGTGAAGTGTCAGAGCAACTAGACAAGCATCTAAGCATATTTTACCTTGTACTTTAGATCATGTGATGTCTATATTGATAAACTATCGTTTTATGTGTGTTATGCACGTTAGCGAGTCAATGTCGGGTTTTGTGGGTGGAACCTATGTTGATGCATTGTTCCTACCTTGACATTGATGATCTCAATCCTTGTAATCTAGAAGTAATTATGCTAATGTTTAACTGAAAAGTATTTGATATGCTTAGCATTGCATAGGTCATCGGTAGAAGTCGAGATGTGGTTCGACAATCGTTCGCGAGCATAGGGCTTGTTAATGTTCACGAAATTCATAATGATGTTGGTTTGTATGAGTTGTGAGGATGAGATGAGATGTGGGAGGTGCTAGGGGTAGGTCGGGAGAGGAACCTGAATGCCATATACCACTTCCCAAGGACTTCCCCGAGTTCCTCCCCCTCTTTCCATCACCGGAGGTGTTTTTCCTCGAGTTTTCTCCATCTCAAGCCTAATGACCACCTCGAGGCCCAACCAGCAAATTGGAGCTTCCCCGAGACGAACCAATCCAAAACAAAGCTCCCATATGCCAAGGTGAGCATCCCCCTATTGTTTTTCCTCTGTTTTCGAGCTCTAATCAGTCTCCATCTTGATTTGGCTGAGTTCATCCCTAGTTTTAGATCATGTTCATGGGATTTCTCGAGTTTGGTTCGTTGCATGTTGTCCAAACTGCTCTAGAAACACTCCACAAGTGTTGCATAGTGTTTTGGTACCTTTTGTGTTTGAAGACTTTGCCAGCGACCTCGCTGAGGTGGCGTCGGCACGGTCTCGTGGTCTAACCACCAATAGGGACAATCTGATTGCCAATGAGACTACTTCACTCGGATTAACTCCATAGTCAGGAGTCAGACCACCATCATGGCTAGTCTAACCACCAGACCTACTTGGTTCCGTTTTTCCCACTACTCGATTCCAACGGTTTGATCGCCAGCCGTCCAGTACCAGTAAACTTAGGATGTCTTAGATGAGGTTCAAACCTTTCATCTCTTGTGTGGTTGGCTTTCGTTTACGAATGCTTTCGAGACATGACACCTTTCATGTCAATTCACGATCATGCATCATAAGCATATTTGTTTTTCCTCATTCATTGGTTTATTCGGTGCATTCTTGGTTGTTTAGAGAGTGATGCGCTAACAGTTCGCGTGGTCGAAGCCGACACCAAGCTGGAATTCGTGAGCGAAGCACCGGAGCAACCAGACAAGCATCTAAGCATATTTTACCTTGTACTTTGGATCATGTGATGTCTGTCAGTGTTGGGTTTTGTGGGTAGAACCTATGTTGATGCATTGTTCGTACCTTGACATTGATGATCTCAATATTTGTAACCTGGGAGCAATTATGTTAATGTTTAACTTAAAAGTATCTGATATGCTTAGCATTGCATAGGTCATCAGTAGAAGTTGAGCGGTGGTTTGACCATCATTCATGATCTTAGGGCTTGTTAATATTCACAAAGTTCATAATGATGTTGGTTTGTATATGTCGTGAGGATGAGATGAGATATGGGCGGTGCTAGGGGTAGGTTGGGAGAGGAAACCAAATGCCATAGATTGCTTGCATCAATTAAGCATCATCCGTTGTTGCAGTTGGCTTTAGCACTTTTCTGTACTTACCACGTATCCGTATATGGGATGAATGAGCTGAATACTTTTGTAGTTTTGACCCTTTGGCATGCAAGTCTATGGTGTTATGGGTATAATAGGCTTTAGAGGTATCTAGTTTGCTCGGGGGGTAGTTCTAGATGACCTCCGCACCTATAGACGCATGTTCAAACGGTTAGGGCATATTGGGAAAGGTTGTCATGAGCACCCCCTTGTGTAGACTTTAGCGGGTCACACAAGCCGAATGTTCCTCGTGTCGAGTGGGTAAAGATGTACCCGCTTGTAGGGTGTAAGTTCAATTCAAATTGTCATACTCTCGGTTATGAGCAGCTTCTGTCCATTTGCATCAGTCGTAGAGTTCCGATGTGAGAAGTGGTTGTGATGGTGAGGATGGCTATGAGACAGTTCCTTGTACAAATATGTTTACGGTATTGATCTCTAGATAGGAGAGTGCAGTTGTTTAAGTTGTAGGTGCTCATATTCTTGTGTCAAAATTGCTTTGCATATGTATTCATTTAACCATATGTCTGATTCCTTGCTAATTCACCCCCAAATGCATTATCATTAGAGTCGGGTTATTATATGTTCCCATTATATATTAAGTCTTGTGAGTACATTCGTACTCATGTTGCTTTGCCGTGCAGGTGAGGAAGAGTCAATGTTCGGCTACTTCACGCCTGCCGACGTTGGCGACAGGTAAGAGTAGTGCTATCTACTCGTGAGATGTCGTTTTGGTGTGGTGCTTATGGGCACATGGTAGTACATGTCTTTTGTCTTTCTCGTGTTTATTTTTCGCTATGTAGTAACTCTAACCAACTATGAGTTAAACCGTCTTTTGTCCTCATAGTGGTCGGGTTATGTAAATTATGGCGAAATTGTAATAACTTAAAGACTTGTAATATAATTTCATTACTTGCTCTTTATTATACCTTGATGTGATAAATCATGTTGTAAAGGCTTGTGTTCCGATCTTGGGTATAAAACACTTGTCTAGACTACCGAAGTTGGATTCAGGTTAATCATTGTGGTCGTGATTGAATAAATGATCGCCCTAATGATTAATTAGAATATAATTTGGATAATTCCTCACATCCTATTTGATGGATTCTAGGGTTTGAGTTGGAATCAATAATTGTGCTCATTCTCCCAAATCTTGATATATGTATATTGCGTAATTATGTTAACTATATTCCTAAAAGTGAATTTAGTTTGCGTCACCTATTTCTCCCGTTCGAGAGTGTTTGATTATAAATATGACTTGGCAACTCGTCAAATTTATAAGAAGATGCTCCCAAATTGTCCATGAATTTTGGACAGTTCAAGGATATGTGGTCTGAGTAGGTTTTTGTGCTCTAGTATGGTTCTAGAGAGAATTTTGGTGCCATCTCCTTGTTGTTCTCTAGATACACACCCTTTTGGCTCGTTGTGGAGACATGTATTTGGAGAACAGCGTGGAGATTCTGTCAAAATTTTTTCTAGAATCGTATAAGAGCATAGAAACCTACTCAGGCCACATATCCTTGAATGGGATTAGGAACTATCTTTGCCTACGTAGAAATTAGTATCCTTTGCCATACACAACATGTATCGTATTTGGATGTTAATTGTTGGCTTGAATCTCACTAGAACACACACACACTCTCATTTAATTTGAGTTAGAATTTTTATACATATTCTAGCTACCCTGTCATTTCTATTAGCAATGAACATTTTTCAATTTGTAGATGGCAGACTAAAGTTAGTGTACCTTGATTGTCGTACTTGTAATGAGTACATGAGTGGGGTGAAGTCTTCCATAGTGCCGCGGTAGTGGATATGGAAGGTCAAGGTAAAACGGGCAATGTGGTGTCCATGCCATGATTGCAAGAATGAAAAGAAGTTCCCAAAATCAGACATTGTTTACGATCATTTGTTAAGGTGTGGATTCAACGAGATGTATCACATTTGGAACAAACACGGTGAGAAAGGCCTTAATGAAGGGGAAATGGATCGGCTCCCCCCGGATGGCAGTATGGACCAAGGACTTCCGCCAGCCAGTGATATGGATCATTATCTCAGGGATGCAAACATATTAGGATTCAATGATGACTACATGGATTAGGTGGAGAATGTGGACTAAATAGTGTGCGATGTTGAGGGGCATGATGAGTATAGTGATGGGGAGTTTGCCAAATTCTAGGAATTGGTGCGAGATTCGAAGACACCATTTTATCCTGAGTGTAAGTAGAAATACACTATGATGTTTACGGTGCTTACGCTTCTACAACTAAAGGCAACCCATCGTTAGTCTGATAGGAGTTTCCAAGCATTGTTACATTTTTTAAGGGATATGCTACCAGAGGGGAACAAGGTGCCCAAGACCGTCTACAACACAAAGAAGATAATTTATCCTTTGGGATTAGAAATAGAAAAATACATGCATGTAAGGAGGATTGTGTCATGTTTCGTGGAGAGTATGCAGACCTAGATCAATGTCCTATTTGTGGAACCCATCGATAGAAGCGTAGAAATGAGGGTGGCAACATAGAGGAAGGTAGCAAGAGAAAAGGACCTCATAGAAAGATAGTGTGGTATTTCCCTGTAATTCCCCATTTGAAATGTTTGTTCGAACTCAACGGAGTCTCAATTGCCACGGTGGCACAAGGAGGGTCGTAAGAACGACACAATGATACAGCACCCCACAGATTTTGCTCAGTTGCGAACCATTAATTCCTCATTTGGTTGGTTTGCTGAAGAATGAAGAAATATTAGGTTTGCTATGAGCACAGATGGCATAAATCCATTTAGTGACATGAGTATCTCCCATAGCATCTAGCATGTTTTACTATCTATCTACATCCTTCCACCTTGGCTTTATAAAAAGCATAAATGCATTATGTTGTCGACCTTAATTCCTAGTGTGAGGCAACCTAGCAACAACACTGATGTGTACCTCAGGCCTTTGGTGGATAATCTTAAAAGACTCTGGTCTGAAAGCGTTGAGATTTGGGATCAGTACAAGCGAGAATATTTCACCCTACATGCAATGTTGTTCATTACCATCAATGATCTGCTAGCACTTCGTAACTTGTCAGGGCAAAGTAAAAGAAAAGGTGAATCTTGCCCCCAATGGTTAAATGACACTGAAAGTATGTAGTTGAATGAGTCAAAGAAAACAGTGTACATGCGGCATCGATGTTTCCTTCGCATGAACCACCCGTACCAGAAAATGAAGTCTTAGTTTGATGGCACAAGGGACTAAGCATCACCTCCAAGGCATTTTAGCAGGCAAGATGTCTATGATAAGGTTAAGAATATCAATGTTGTTCTTGGCAAGTGAAAATGATCCTCCACGACTGATGAAAATGGAATGTGGAACAACAAATCAATTCTAGGAGTTCGATTATTGAAAATACTTAGACGTTCGCTACTCTATTGACCTCATGCAAATAGAGAAGAATATCTGTGACAGTCTCCTTGTTACAATGCTCAACATGAAGGGGAAAACAAAGGATTATGAAAATGCACGAGCTGACCTTGAAGAAATGAGCTTAAGGCAGGAGCTTCATACCAAGGATATGTATAAAGGAAAATTCCTACCCCCATCTTGCATCACCATATCCAAGAAGGAGAAAAAGGAATTTTGCAAGTTCTTGCACAATGATAAAGTTCTCTCCAGTTACTCGTCCAACTTTAGAAGACTTGTTTCGATGAAAGAGCTAAAATGGTTAGGGACATCAAGGGTCATGATTGCATTGTGATGTTGACGCAAATGATTGCAGTTGTAGTTAGAAATATATTGCCCACGACCCAATGCATGACGCCACCACCGATAGGGATGGCAAAGGGTCAGGTTCGGGGCGGGTAAAGCCAAAACCCACCCGCCACAAAACTCCAAAGCTAAAACCCGACCCGCACCCAAAATACTAGTCGGGTTCAAAAGTGCTCCCGCACCCAAACTCGATGGGGACCCGAAACCTAGTGAGGACCCATCAAGTCTTACCAACCTTGCATAAGAAGCGTGCAACATGTCGTGTACACTGAGCTGGAGAGAAGGGTGGTGCCCCTCGGTGGTTGTGGAGAGAACCTAGGGGAGCGACGGGGAGGTTGAGGTGGCGACGCTTGAGCACGGAGGGGCAGGGAGGTAGAGGCGGTGACACCCAGGCGCGGAGCGGCGGGAAGGCTAAGCGGGCTAAGGCGATGATGCTCGGGCACGGAGGGGTGGGCGTTCAGGGGTGACACCAGGCGTGGAGGGGTGGGGAGGTCGACTGGCCAGACGGCAACCCTTGGGCACAAAGGGGCGAGGGGTGGTGAGGCTGACTGGCCAAGGCAACAATGCCCGGGCATGAAGGAGCGGGTGGCTGGGGGCGACAATGAGCATGGAGGGGTGGGGTCACAAGTTGGCCGAGGCGGCGACACTTGGGCACGAAGGGGGTAGCGAGTGGTGGCAACGTTGGGTGTGGAAGGGGCGATGCCGACATAGAAGGGGCGACGCCATCGTGGAGAGGCCAGGCGCACTTGGGCTGCCTATTTCCTATCGCGGTGTCACTCGGCAGTCTGGGCTGTGTTGGGTAGGGTGCTACGTGCTGGGCTAAGGATTTAGTTTTGGGGGCCCATGGGTCACCCGTGGGGAAAAGATGAAACCGACGCCCGCACCAACTCCAAGTTAGGTACCCGACCCACCGGACCTGTGGGCGGGATTTAAAATTCAAACCTGCACCTGTCGGGTGCAGAACCCGTGGGGACCCAAACCCACAGGTCTGACTGCCATCTCTAGCTGCTAGGCTCCCCTTTGTCGACCCTGGAGTCTGACCTTCGCCACGCAGTCAACGACCACAACGCCGCCTGGAGAAGGAGTTGTAGCTAGAGCTGGGGCTCGAGAAGGAGCAGAAGCCATAGGAACCGCAACAAGGACCATGTTCACCCAGAGAAGATGGTGGGGGAGGAGGCGACGTTCCTGGAGAGCACCAAGGATCTGCGTCAAGGACCGCGTTCATGCCACCGGTGAGCACATCTCACAGAAGAGCAGCTCGGTAATGCATCCTACCCCACCCTCCCCCTGCTTAGATTGTAGAGGGTTTGTAGAACTTTCCATAGCAGCAAAGAACACCTCAATCGGATTTTAGGTTAGGGAATAATCATAGTTAGAAGTTGGCTATTTTTCATGCTCCTAATTCTATGCAATCTTAATGACAAAATTGGACCTTTGAATCTCCTACAAAAGTTGTACACAATTTCTTAAGTGTTCCATCTTGGTAAAGTGCATCTTCATGTGCAAACTAGGGCTCCAGTTATAGCTATTTTAGTAGGACTATTCTGCAGTTTGTCACATTAAGGTTTAACTCTAGTTCAGTCCATCTTAATGAATTTTCCTCTAGTTCGAGATTGCTATAAAGTTGTAGGTTTTCAAGTTATCTTTAAGATGCCACAAGATGGGAATTTTTAGCCATCATGATTAAGAGCTATTGTTATTTCCGTCCATCTTAAAGAATTTTATTTTTGGCACTCATTGCTTCTTGCTTTTTTTTTGTTTTGTTCCATTACCTAGTGTCCAAAAAATTGCCCCACAAAAATATTTAGATCATAGTTTTTCCACTGTCCAAACCACTTTGAGCTTTTCGTAATTTTGTTTTCAGTTTTCGTGTTGTTGAGTTTGAGTCCATCATCGGTGTCTTTGTTGCTGGTCGAGTCATCGTGTTCTAGTTTCTAGTGTCGAGTATTTGCTGTCTTAGTCATCGTGTATCTCGATTTGCCCTTGTCTGCTTTAGTCAAGATTGTGTCACAAGCCGTGTCGACCACTAGTCAAGTTCGACCATCAACTCAGGTTCAACTACTAGTCGTGTTCAACCACCTACTCCGCTTCGACCACTAGTCGGGTTCGACCATCAACTCAGGTTCGCCACTAGTTGTGTTCGATTACCTACTCGAATTCGACAATTTACTCGGGTTCGACCACTAGTCAAGTCAACAATCTACTCGGGTTCGACCACTAGTCACTCCGACCACCAACTCGGGGTCCGACCAGGTACTCTGACCACCTAGTCACAGTGACCACCTAGTCGGATTCGTCCACCTTCTCGGATCCGACTACCATAGCCGAAACAGAGGTAGCCAAAGTTCAGAGAGAGAGAAAAAAAATATCTTTTTATTAGCTTTATACCCCTGCTCTTCGGAAAAAGTTTGTGACCTATATACCTCTTTCGACTTAGAAAAGTCAGTACAAGAGTTTTGAGTTTGTGTCATATTCGGAAAAAAAAAAAGCAAGAAGCAAAGAGTACAAAAAAAAGCAAAGAGTGCAAAAAGAGAGAAAAAAGAGAGAATTAAAAAAAAGAATCAGTTTGCATTGCGAATTTTGCTCCTTTGTGCTTGTGTCTGATATAGTATTCGGCTTGCTTAAGCTAGATCTAGTAACATGATCGGGCCAGCAACTATGATGAGTATTGTGGATTTTTATTCAGCTTTGCTAATCTGATTTCATTAATTGCTATTACTTGCTACTAAATATTACCTGTCCAAGCTACATCTTCTCTCGATCAGAATAGTATCTTCTCTTGCAATTACCTCACTCGCACCCGATAAGGTATCACGAACCAGCCATCAGTTGTGCCAACTGCGATGATTGGTAAGAACACTTGCAAGAGCATAGTAAGACGCTTGAGAGTGTGACTCCACCTCCACCAACTAGTAGTCGATAGGGATAATTTATCTTCCGTTGTTTTCTATCTTCGACTAACCATGACAGGAGAAGCATCAGATGCAAAAGAGTGTGTTTTAAGGGAAGAACTCACAATGTTGTTAGATGATCATTGACAAGAAGCTTGCGGGAACCAATACAGCATTGCAACGACTTAATGAAAGCATTGCAATGCTCAATACACGCTTTGATCGATTGGTTAATCCGCCACCGAACAATGGTCGAGTGGATCCTCATGGTGTAGCCTATGAACAAGAGGAGTCTGTCGCGGATGATGAAATTTTGAGACAAGAACGTGACGCCTTTGATGAACGATAAAGGAACTGATTGAACTTCAACTGTCAAGGTATGAGAGGTAATAATTTTCAGCAACATAACCCACGTATTTATGATGATCTATTTGCTAGGGTTAAGTTTACTATACTATCTTTTGAGGATGCTTATGATGCTAAAAAATAATTAGATTGGGAGATGACAGTAGAACAGAAGTTTAATGCTCATTTAGTTCATGAAGTGCATAGAGTTAGGCAAGTCACTAGTGAATTTAAAATTTTTGCAATCATCTGATGGAATAGAGTTTGCATCGACGGATTAGCGCCAACTACATGGAATGCTTTAAAGGTTGCTATGCGTAACAGATTTGTTTCACCCTCTTTTAAATGTGATTTGCGTTAGAAATTGCAGCGCTTAAATCAAGGTGATAGATCTGTAGAAGAATATTATCATGAGCTTCAAATTAGTATGTTGCATTGTGATATTATTGAGGATGAAGCGGTTACAGTGGCACGTTTTTATGGAGGGTTAAGGCATAAAATTTAGGACATAGTTGATTACAAAGAATACGATAGTGTTCCTAGATTGTTCCAACTTGCGTGTTTGGTAGAAAAAGAATTGTAGGGATGACAATAGAGGCCAAGGAGAATTTTTGGAAGTACAACTACTTCCAAATCAAAAACGGGACAAATCAAAATAGTCCCACGTTCAGCTACACGGTCTGCTGCCCCCTTCTTGAGTAGGGCGTGTTCAGCAGTACCTTTGACACCGTCACATGCTCATGTGGTAACCAAATTTGTAAGTGTGTAGTGGCCAACCAAGAGCTCTTTTTCGGTTGCTTCTACAGGCCGATCGATCGGGATTGTATGCCACTGATGCAAGGGAATAGGCCACGTCATGAAGGATTGCCCAAGTCAGCGAGCGTATATTGTAACAGAAGACGGTGGATATGTAAGTGCTAGTGATGTTGAGGATGAATATGCTCTTGCAGCTAACCATGCAGGTGACGAGGATGGACGTGAGATGGATATCGACCATGAGGAAGTGTTCGATGCCACTGCCACGGAGAATTATAGGACCCTCATTGTGCACCGAGGGTTAAGCACTCAAATAGAGCAAGCAGAACAGCTACAACAAAATAATTTATTTCAGATGTTCCTCATAGTCAAGGATTATCATGTTTGAGTCATTATTGATGGAGGAAGCTGCAACAACTTGGTAAGTTCAGATATGATCAAGAAGCTTACTTTGCCGACAAGAAACCATCCTCACTCGTATCATATTCAATGGTTCAACAACAGTGGTAAGTTGAAGGTAATGCAAATAAGTAAGGTGCGTTTTTCTATTGGTTCATACCATGATTGTGCTGATTTCGATGTAGTGCTCATACAAGCATGTTCACTTTTGTTAGGACAACCATGGGAGTTTGATACTGATGCAACACATCATGGTAGAAGTAATAAGTACACCCTTATGCATAAAAGAAAGAAAATAATTTTCTACCTTTAACCCCTGCTGAAATTATGAAATGTGAACAAGAGATAGCTGAAAATAAGAAAAAAGAGTTTGAGAATGAATCTGAAAATCAGCAAGTAGCGAAAAAAGATTTTCCACCCAAAAAGGAGAAAGCAACAACAACTTCTAAGTCTGATGGAATTAGACTGAAAGGGTGTGTTACGCTTGCAACTAAATCTGATCTTGCTGAAATTTATGCTAATAAGCTGCCATGCTATGCTTTGATATGCAAAGATTCCTTAGTTTCACTCAAGAATATATCTAGCTCTTTGCCTCCTGCTGTTGCTAACCTTTTGCAGGAGATTTTGGATGTATTTCCAGCTAAAGTTTCACCAGAATTACCACCAATTCGAGGGATAGAACATCAAATTGATTTGATTCCAGGAGCAACTTTACCAAACTGTGCTGCGTATAGGACCAACTCGAAAGAGACTAAAGAAATTCAGCAACAAGTCCAAGACTTTTTGGATCGCAGGTATGTACGAGAAAGTCTTCGTCCTTGTGATGTTCCTATTATTTTGGTTCCTAAGAAAGACGGTAGTTAGCGTATGTGTGTTGATTGTAAAGCCATTAATAATATTACTATAAGATATGGTCACCCTATCACAAGGTTAGATGATATGCTTGATGAGTTGAGTGGTTCTATAATTTTCACTAAAATTGACTTGCGAAGTGGATATCACCAAATTAAGATGAAACTTGGAGATGAATGGAAAATTGCGTTTAAAACTAAGTTTGGCTTGTATGAGTGGTTAGTAATGCCTTTTGGGTTAACTAATGCACCTAGTACTTTCATGTGATTGATGAACAAAGTTTTATGTGTTTTCATTAGAAGATTTGTGGTGGTATACTTTGATGATATCTTGATTTATAGTCAGTCACATGAGTCACACTTTGATCATCTACGTACTGTTTTTAATGCTTTGAGAGATGCATGTTTGTTCAGTAACCTTAAAAAGTGCATCTTTTGCATGGATCGAGTCTCTTTTCTTGGCTATATTGTTACTCCACAAGGAATAGAAGTGGATGAAGAAAAAATTGAGGCCATAAAGAGCTGACCAACCCCTGAGACTGTTACTCAAGTGAGAAACTTTCATGGTCTTGCGAGTTTCTATCGGCGCTTTGTGCGGGATTTCAGCACCATTGCTGCCTAATTGAATGAATTGATGAAGAAATGAGTGGTTTTCAAATGGGAACCTACACAAGAAAAATTATTCAAGTTGTTGAAAGAGAAACTTACCTGTGCTACTTTACTTCAACTCCCTGATTTTGGTAAGACCTTTGAGCTAGAGTGTGATGCTAGCGGGATTGAAATTAGAGGTGTGTTAATTCAATAAGGTAAACATGTTGCTTATTTTAGTGAGAAATTAAGTGAACCAAGTCTGAATTATTCTACTTATGATAAAGAATTGTATGCTTTAGTTCATGTGCTTGAAACTTGGCAACATTATCTATAGCCCAAAGAATTTGTTATACATTCTGATCATGAATCGCTGAAACATATTATGAGTCAAACTAAATTGAATAAACGACATGCTAAATAGGTCGAATTTATTGAGTCTTTTCCGTATGTCATAAAACATAAGAAAGGAAATGACAATGTGATTGCTGATGCGCTTTCTAGTGTTATATCATGTTATCTCAACTTGATCATAAGATTTTTGGTTTAGAGACCATTAAAGACTTATATGCTGCTGATTTGGATTTTAAAGAAGTGCTTGAACATTGTAAAGAAGGAAAAAAAATGGAATAAATATGTGTTGAATGAAGGATTTCTCTATCGTGCTAACAAGCTATGCATTCCAGCTAGCTCTGTTTGTCTTTGTGTTGAATGAAGGATTGTTACAGGAGGCGCATGGAGGAGGATTGATGGCACATTTTAGAGCAAAGAAGACTGAAGATGTGTTGGCCGCCCACTTCTTTTGGCTAAAGATGAGATGAGATATTGAACGCTACATGTCTCGATGCACCACTTGAAATAAAGCTAAGTCTTACTTGAATCCATATGGTCTTTACATGCCTCTTCCTGTTCCTAGTGCACCATGGGAGGATATTTCTATGGATTTTGTTTTTGACTGACTAGGACAATCAGGGGGAGGGATAGCATATTTGTAGTTGTTGATAGATTTTCTAAAATGTCACATTTTACACCTTGTCACAAGAGCGATGATGCTACAAACATAGCTGATTTATTTTTTTAGGAAAATCATTCGACTACATGGAGTATCTAATACTATCGTCTCAGATCATGACACAAAGTTTTTGAGTCACTTTTGGATATCACTTTGGAATAAATTGGGGACGAAGCTGCTGTTTAATAGGTTGAAACACACCACAACCAAGATAAGTTTGTTCCAGGTAGTGTATGAATTTAATCACCATGCTCCTATTGTTTTACTACCTTTGCCTATTTTTGAAAGACTTAATTTAGATGCTAAGAAATATGCTGAATTTATTCTTAAGTTGCATGAAACAACTAAAAAGGATATAGAGAGCATACTGAAAAGTATAGGATTGCTGGAAGTAAAGGTAGGAAGAAAATAAAATTTGAATCGGGTGACTTAGTTTGGTTGCATTTGAGGAAGGATAGGTTTCCATAACTAAGAAAATTAAAGTTGATGTCTAGAGCTGATGGACCATTTAAGATAATTGAGATAATCAATGACAATGCATACAAATTGGACCTACTTGTAGATTTTGGGGTTAGTCCCATATTTAACATTTCAGATTTGAAGTCCTACTTGGGAGAAAAAGACAAGCTTGAGTCGAAGACGACTCCAGCTCAAGAGGGGGAGGATGATGAGCCCATGGCTCCTTCGAATACGATCAATACCGCCAATAATCCTCAAATCATACAAGGTCCAATTACAAGAGCACGTGCACGACAATTAGACCACCATGTGAACTCGTTTCTCGCTGTTCATGTTTCCTTGGATAGATTACTACTAAATTATTGTGATATTTTATTGCTTAGGAACATGAGAAAAGCCCTACAACTTTACCCGGATGTCACCCCTCGAAGGCCAAGTCTACTCGGACTAGAGGCTGAGCTCTAGTCAAGCGTCGTGGACGTAGTCGTGGTCGAGTCTCAAAATAGCACGTCAGTAAAACAGGTATAACTCTCTCATACGAAGTCCATTTTAGGCATTCTTGGACTTGCTGGAAAGCTTATGTTGAGCCATTTCCAATGGATCTATGCTCGACCAAATATTCCTTATAGTTTAGTCAGAGTCAAAGGAATAATGTGCTACATCACCATTCTGGACCCTATCGGGTTTTGTAATCGTGTCGAGGTCGGAGTCCAGGTTGTGCACACATTTTTCCACTACTGCACAACCCTAGGTTGACCTCCTCATGCCCCCCTATAAATATACGGTAGTCGTCATAGTTTAGGCTCGGATTTAGCTTAGATTATTTTGTTTTAAACAGTTTCGCCATTTATCGGTTTGTTAAATCCCAAACTCGAGTACTTCATTGGTAATTAGCAATATTCAGATTACATCTACCTGTTCTTGCTTGTGTTCTCGAGTCGCTTGCAGGAAAAGCCTTCTTGGCGAGGTCAACCACGTCTTGCCACGGTTGATAACCATGGAGTGGTGGTGTAGTGGTTGCGAGGGTTCTCGATCTGTTCTGTTTGGAGCCTTTGGATTATCAATATTGAAGCTCCACCAATCGACTTATCATATTACCTTTCAGAAGATCGGGTAAATGCGCATCACTCCACCCTGCTCAGATTGTAGAGGGTTTGTAGAGCTTTCCATAGCAGCAAAGAACATCTTGATCGGATTTTAGGTTAGGGAATAATCATAGTTAGAAGTTAGCTGTTTTTCATGCTCGTAATTCTATGCAGTATCTGTTCATCAGAGTTTTAGGCAATCTTAATGACAGAATTGAACCTTTGAATCTCCTGGAAAGTTGTACACAGTTTCTTAAGCGTTCCATTTTGGTAATGTGCATCTTCATGTGCAAACTAGGTCTCCAGTTATAGCTATTTTAGTAGGACTGTTCTACAGTCTGTCACATTAAGGTTTAACTCTAGTTCAGTCCATCTTAATGAATTTTCCTCTAGTTCAAGATCGATGTAAAGTTGTAGGTTTTGAAGTTATCTTTAAGATGCCACAAGATGGGAATTTTTAGCCATCATGATTAAGAGCTATTTTTATTTCCGTGCATCTCTATCAGATTAGTGTAGTTTGTCTTTATGAGCAGATTAGGCCATCATAATGACATGATAACCATGTAGGTTCGCGAAAGTTGTAGATATTTTTGTCTAGTTTTCAGAAAGGTATATTTTTGCTACTGTTGCTGTTGGAAGTAAAAAGATATGAAAAATAGAAGCAATAGTGTTGCTGTCATGTATATAAGTGCGTGTGTTGTCGCGTAAACATCGGGTTCAGGCATAGGAACGCTTTAGTCGACACTTTTATTTGCTTGTATGATTATGGAAAATTTTTATTCTTGTTTATATGATGTTATATATTCTTGTGTATGCATATTTCACAACAACTTCATGATGGCTAAAACTAAATTTCTAAGAAAATCCTAAAAGTGAACCCAGTTTGCGTAACCTACGTCTCTCGTTTAGGAGTGTTTACTTATAAATATGACTTGGCTACTCATCATATTTATAAGAAGATGCTCTCGAATTATTCACAAACTTTGGATAGTTCAACGATATGTGACCCGAATAGTAGGTTTATGTGCTCTTGTATGATTCTAGAGAGAATTTCGGTGGCATTTCCCTATTGTTCTCAGGATACACACCCTCTTGGCTCGTTGTCGAGATGTGTATTTGGAGATCAGCGGGGAGATGTTGCAAAAATTTTCTCTAGAATAGTACAGGAGCATAAAAACCTACTCAGATCACATATCCTCGAATGGGATTAGGACATATCTTTGCCTATGTAGAAATTAGCTAGGATCCTTCGCCTTAGATAAGAAATATATCATATTTTTATTGGAAAATCCTAAAAGTTAATATAGTTACTAATACTAATACAATTGTATCTGCATATTCGTATCTATTAGATGTTTGGCAACGAGTCTTCATCAGGATCCTCTGATGAAGGACAAGCTCCCAGTCAGATATCTGCGCAACCAGATCCCATTGGAGCAACAATATGAAGGCCAAGGACACAAGCAAAGTGGATGATGAATAAGATTACCATCATGAAAATCGATGATGACAGCCTACCTATGATGAAGAACGCCCAGTAGAGATTGTGTAAGCACGTAGGCCTTAATGCTCAGGAGAGGGTACCATTGACCCTTCTGAAGTTCGATGACCTCACTGTGGCTCAAAAGAACACCTTGATCAATGATTGTATCAATACATTTCTAGAGTTCCCAGAGAACATGAAGGCAAAGGGTTTCAGGGCTGCTATGAAAATGATCGTCAAACTTTGGGAAAGCCACAAGAGCAAGCTTGTAAACGAGTATATGACAAAAGGGTTGGAGCCCTTCATTAAGTACCCATATATGAAAAGGGAGGATTAGGAAGCTTTTGTGGTGTTGAAAAGCTCAGAGGCATTCCAAAATGAGAATTCAGCAAAGAAGCAGTTTCGGGCAAAGAACAAGTAGAACCACAATCTAGGTACAACCGGGTACGTGGGATAATGGGAGAAATGACAGGTGGAGAATGAAAAGTTAGCCAATAAAGTTAGCCACGAGAATCCTTGGTTGCAATTTTCAGGACGATAGTATTCATATTTGCGAGTGAGCGGTAAGCTATCAGATAATGGGGAAATCACCTTCAAATACAGTAAAACTGAGGCAGTTACTAAAAAGGTGAAAGAAATAGCAGCCAAATCCTCTGAAGGTTCATTTATTGAGGTCAGGGAACATGATGAGCTCTCCACTATGCTAGGAGACCCTAAGCACCCAGGTCGCATGCGAGGCATGTCTAGTCCCTAGGGCTAGAAGTTAGGCTTCTGTGAACACGTCGGGATGTATAAGAAGAGGAAGAGGTCGGGTGCAATCAATGTGCAAGCATTGACCCAATCAATCACGAAGAGCGTTTATCAAGACGTCCTACAAATGTTTACGACACAAGAAGTTGTAATTTCTAGTGCACCAGCGGGTGATAGCCCCATTGCTAGATGCAAGAGTAGTTAAGCCTCCAGGGACGTCGAACAACATGTCTTCTCTCCATCCATGGAGCTAGATACTATAGACCTTGTTGATGGGCCCATGCCATGCTCACTGATCATAAGACCTGGTGGCTACCAAATTGAGGATGCAAAGGGCCAGGTGTATCTAGAGATCCTGGTGTTACATACGATCCTGATACTTCTTGGCTATGTTGTGGTCTTCGTGAATTTTGTCCATCACCGTCCCCCTCCCAGTGATGAGATCCAAAAACTGGGTCAAACTCATCTTCAAAGGATCCAATAGAAGAAATGGGACATCTTGGTGCACCCGGAACCATCTAGGAGTGATGCTTAGACATTCAAATGCACCGATTTTGCTACCCCAACCTCAGCCTCGAGATGAGCCAGCTGCGTCACCTTTGCCCACTCTGCCATCTCCGGCTAGGCATCTTAAGGGCAACCCAGAGATAAGAAGTCCAAGCCAGGTTCCAAGAAGTAGCTGTCAAAGAAGTCCAAATCCTTTGGTAAGGACTCAATCTCCGAGAAGCGTGAGATAGGTGCAGCTTGGACTAAGGCTAACCCAAAATTCCATTTTGGGATGCCCTTGCTGCCAGCAGATCCACTTCAGAGGGCGGGACAACATTGTGTCGAGTTGCATAATTACTACCTGCAAGGTTGTAGAGCGAACAAGATTCCCATCGTCGTCCATTACCAAAATCGTTAATTCTTGAATGGGGACAACTACTTCATTGTGAGCTTCAACAACTTATACGCCATTGTGGCCATGGCGACTATTTGGGAGGATTTCTACACGGTGATGTGGTGAGCTTCTCGTCGCGAGCGGTGAATCTTTATACACCGCTATGGGACGGGAGGGTAGGTGGGGGCTGGCCTCCCTCCTCCGTGCAGATCTTGGTCCCTTCGGCGCGCCCGCTCTCCTCTCCGCCGCGTCCCACCACTAGCTACTCTGCCCCCACCATCGCTCCTGATCTAACCCTTCTGCATCCGACGGGTGCAGCAATGGCACGAAGACGACGAGATAGGTGGGGGATGGCGCACATGACACTTCCGCAGGACGCTGCCAAGCTCCTTTGCCGTCCGACGAAAGTGGCGAGCGATGGGCAGGAGATGGCGAGCCGAGAAAATGGCAATGGCGAGGGGAGTAGCGAGCCGACTGGAGTAAATCTTTTGGGCCAAATGCCGGTTCTAGCGATGGGAAATGGGATACAAGTCAGCTGGAGATGCTCTTATACTCGTAGTCTAGCTTAAGATTTTCTAAAAGGCAGATAAAAGGCTCCAGTTTGTTTCACCTTTGGTATTTTTGGGTCTAAGCTGAAGCTTGTATATTGCTTGGAGCTGTGTAAAGTGTCACTTTGATTTTTATTTGTGTAAAGAAAAAAAGACTGTAGACCAAATAGTTTCTTATTTTGCATGTGATAACTTTTTTTTTCATCGATACCTTTATAAGCGAATCGTCGTCCATCAATAAGTTTCTGAGAAGAACCCTGTTAGAGTCAGCTTGGAACCACAAGATTTCTAGGACTTTGGCTCAACGAAATAGTTAGTATCTTTACCAAGTTTACCCTGGTTCATGTCGAATTGGCTAAATTTGCATTAGTTTGCCCTCACATTGTTGGATTACTACAAGAATAAACAAATAACTTGTTTAAAAAAGAAAGTGTTTTGCTGTGTCTCGTGGTTGCCTTATTGAAGGCAAATTCACTGATACCCTTAGGAATATAAAAAGGCAAATTCACTGCCAAGTGTTAAGCTGTCCTTAAAAAAACACTGGCAACTCACCATAGTAGGCGGGCCCAATAGGGGCTGCCGCCCCGGCCCCACAGTCATTTGCCTGCAACTACAAAGCTGTTTTCAAATTTCAAATCGTATGGTCCAGGTCTGTCACACGAAATTTCTGTTTTACAGAAGCCCACGATTTAGGTCAACCTGACAGTCAAGCACAAGCCATGGTCCACCTAACATTCTAAGTGCAGCCCATTCAAAATTAGGTTCAAAGTTCGGGGCAGCGACCTAAGTCAACGGGTCTAGAGGAGGTTTCGGGGTGACCACAGGCGAGGCAAAGGTAGCGGGTGGGGGCGGCTTAGGCCGAGCGACGGGGACACTGTCGGACGGGCAGTGGAGGATCACCGGTGGGTAGGGTTGGTAGCAAGGGTGTGAAAATAATAGCTCGGTATGGTGACGAATGATGATGGTGAATAGGAAAATAAGGAGCTGCTAGAGACGGTAAAAGAGGGAGGAGCGGGGATCAGCAGCCGAGGGTGGCCGAGAAAGAAAGAGGACGAGTGACGAGTAGTACGTCGAGGGAGCTGGAGCCAAACACGTCGAGAGAGACGGAGGCAAAGATGGAGGCTTATCCTTTAGGTGTCGAAATTTGCGCGCGCTGGGAGTCACGCGCCAGCGAATTAGCACGCCCCGTCGTCGCACCGCCACCGCCGCACGCCCGAACCCCAACTGCCTATAAATCCCCAGACCAACCGACCGACGCCTCCTCCCTTCCTCTCCCCAATGCAATCCTTCGCATCACAATCGGAACCTTCCAGAAGCTTCGAGGAGCAGAAAGGGAGAGTTCCATGGAGAAGCAGACCAAGCCGGCGGCCCACCTCGCCGCGCTCCGCTGCGCCAGGGCCTCGCTCCTCCTCGCCTCCCTCCGCCGGCCCCGCGCGCCGCCGGATCGCCGGAGCTCCTCCTCCGTCGCCGCGGTAACCCCCTCCACCTCCCCCCCCCCCCCGCCCTTCGTCCCCATCCGACGGGCCGCTTCGCTTCGCTTCTGACGCGCGCGCGTGCTTACTGATTCCTCTCGTCGCGTGCAGGAGTGCGCGCCCCTGGCCGCCGACCGCCTCATTTGTGCCGAGGCGGCGGCCGCGGCGGCTCGGCGCGAGGCCGCCGGGCACGTGCGGCTCGCCGGATCCGAGCTGCTCCTCGTCCTCGCCGTGGCACCCGCGGTCCTGCTCCTCCTCCTCCTCCTCCTCGCGCTTCTCTAGACAACGGTGGCGTCGGGAGTAGCGCGGGGCAGGATCCGCGTTCCGACGGCGACCAAATCCGAAGCGATTTGGAGTCTCCTCTCCATTTTGTGCTCCGTGAGTTGCTCGTGTTGTTGCTGTGGTGCGGTGTTGTTCGGCGGAGCAGGTTTGCGATGGATTTAATCTTGCAGCGGATGCTGCACGCGTCTGTCGATCTTGGTGTTCAGTTCGTGTGCAGTAGGTGTTCGATCAAATTCCCGTTTGAGTCTAGTTGCGTGTAGATAAGCAGAGTTGTTTCCGTTGCATGGTCGTCTCGTTGGTGGGCATGAATCTTCAATGCAGCCTTACACGCCTTGAATTGTTCTTTGCTTCGTTTTCGCTGCGATGTATTTTGCGGATTTCTCTGAGATAGGGCGCTAGGCATCATGTCAGGTGGATTTGGTTTGATCAAATGCATGTCCCTGTTCATCATGTTTGTACAGAGAGAGAGAGCAGAGTGTTGATTGCAGTGCTCAATGGCAACTGAAACCAATGCATTGTAGCCTGTGGAAGAGAGGTTGCTTGTCTCATCGACGCGCACGGGTTTGTACTGTTTTCTGATTGATGTGGCTAGATGCAGTGATATGCCCTGCAGTTCGACTGCTTTGATGACTCTGCTTCAAATGCTCTGGAATAGATAGGGATGGTAACGGGTCTGTCTTCGTTGGGTTTTGCTGGAACGGATCTGAATTCAAAACTGGACTCGTTAAATTTGATCCGAACCCGAAATTAATATCGGGCGTAAAACCACTCCGCCCCCGACCCCGACGGGGATCCGAAACCCGACGAGATAAGCCAAAACCCAGTAGTGTGACGGCGGCAAGTCGGGACGGGGCGGGTGGGCGCGGCAGGGCGAGCGAGCGGGGTGGGGCGAAGCGGGCAGAGCGGGGCGGGGCGGACGCGGGCACTGGGTGGGCGGGGTTTCGGATTTCGGTGACACCCACGGGTGAAAAAACAGACTCAAACCCGAACTCGATCCGAGTTAAAACCTGACCCAACCCGATCCGACCCGATAGCTTCGCGGAGTTTTTTTTACACCCGAACCCACTCCCATCGGGTCTGAAACCCACAGGGACCCGACCCGACGGGGGAAATTGCCACCTTTAAGAATAGATGGCGCCTTGTGAGAAGTGTATGGGTTGCTCTGCTCGGTAGATTTGTGACTTGCTGTGTAGGCAGCATTGATTTTTATTTCGTTTCTTTTTCTACAGCATGACTTGTAGGAAAGCAGGGATGTGCTGTTCCTCTGTTCCTGCTAAGGGTGTGGCGGTGTTACTGGAGATTCAGCGAAGAAAATTTAGATACACGAAATATAACTTGGAATTCGACATGGATGTCGAAATTCAATTTGGATTTAGAGTACTCAATTCGGCAAAAGAAATTAGACATGAGTGTCCAGTAACACTGGGATACGGTAGCCGGTGGTAGGAGTGAAAAATAGCACAATTTGCTGACTGCAGTTCTGTATACTATAAATCTAACTCATTGGGTGATACGTAACATTCTGACCTCTGATGTACCATGAGAAGATTTTGTCTGATTTTGTCTGAATTGATTCTGGCATGTATTTCTCTAGAATAAGTTGAGATATAATCCTGTCTCAGCAGTGCCTGAAATTCCAAATACTTACTGCGAATTGCGTGTGATCATGTGTCTTATGTTTATTATGACAGCTCGTGCTGTTTCCATGACTTATATTCAGATGAGTTGTTTCATCTGCTGGATGCATAAATATAACTGCAATATTTCCTTGTGATCTCTGACACTGACAGTGTTGCTGTTCACGACTTTAGGTGCCGCTTGTCTGTTGGACTAACTACATATAGCGCAAGTCGGAACTAAGTATAGCTTAGATTGTGTGCACACCCTCATCGTTCGGATTCACGTCCTCTTCTATTCATCTCGAATATGGTGCCTTTTCTCTCTTTTTTTTAAAAAAAAAACATTACTTAGTTTCTCCTGGTAGGCTACAACTGTCGATTCGACGTGGACATCGTGGAACATAACACGACTTGTTTGGATGGTTTTTCCCGGGAAATTTAAAGTCGCATATTTGCCATGCTCCCAAGTGGCACATTATTTGAGCACGTAACACTTGGGTGGATGGCAAATAGTTAAATTTTTTGTTTTTGCGAGGTGGAAGAAGGACCCTGGAGCTAAAACCTATGTGGACTTTCGTAAAAAGGATAGTCGTCATCTAAGTCCAAGCATGATAACCATAACTGTGGGGAGCCGTTTTCGTCTTGATATGTAAAGATCAAGGATAAATTTTTGTGTAGTTATATTATCTTAATATAATGACAAAAATTAATAAATCTTCTCTTTTTTAAAAAAAATAAAAGAGATAGTCTGTACTGAGGCTTCCTGAATTCCACTTTCCACAAGGCGCTCTGGTCATCAGCCCGTATCTTTGTGGTGTTCGTTCATAGGCAGTTGGTTGTGCGTTTCAGACATGCATGCAGGTGTCCGGTTTAAATGGGCAGGCCATAAATTGGACATCATTTTCACTCTTGACTTGACTCCTAGCGTGGTCGCGACGTCAGTGGACAAGCTACAAATTGGGCATCATCTACAACCTTGACTTGACTCCTAGCTAGCGTAGTCACGACGACGCCAAATGGACAAGATGTAAAATGACCCACAAGTGGTAAGAGCAAGTATGCAAGTTAAGGTCATCTACGGTAGACACTTTAAAAATTCATCTTATCTAACACTATTACATAATCATTTAACACTATTACAGTATCTCTTATTTTTTATATCTCCAGCAGCTACTCTATTTCCTACCTTCTATTACTCTTCTACTCTCTCTGAATCCACATATCAGTCTCTGTTAATAGTGATGAGAGGAGTAGAGAGGGTACCTCAAATATAGAGTACCAGCCCCCAAATATGGAGTACGTAGTATCATTGTATCACTAGATGCGGTAGCTACTGGAGCAGCTACTAATCCTCTTTTCTGTCGGTATAATGTCCAAACAGAAATACCAATCGATTTTGAGGATCAGCTGGAGTTGGTCTAAGGCATGCAAAGCCTTGGGTCAGAAGAGTAACAGTTACGCGCTGCACATTGCGTTTCTGCATTCATATTTGCCCATTTACAATTATGCATGTATGGTTGTGTCGAAACCGTGTTTTCGTGTGCTCCTGGATTGCAAATCTTTTCTTCTATTAGGAATCATGTCTCTGTTTGCGCCAAAATTGTAAAATCTGTAGAAGTGAATCAGTGAATGCATGATAACTAGGTATCCATGCATAATGATCATACTGAGTATGGTAGGCTATGCATCTCGCTTGAGTAATTCTTACTGATGTTCCAAACCATTCTTAGCCAACAAACTTTCCAGAGAGTACAGGCTTTACCCAACAATGTAATTTTCTTGAACATATAAGGAAAAGAATTAATAGATGGAACATATCCGCGCAATAGTACGTTGGAGCAAAATACAAGCAGAGTTGATATTGCTTATATCTATAACATATTCTAACGCGCCTGGACTCCACGAATTCTCAGGGGCGCTGGTCACTGCAGCTATTGTATTCAAGGCATAGACAACCGGGTCCCTCTCTGTTTCGTCCGTTGGTACGTCAAAGGGCTAGTAACAAAATTAATTGGAGCCCTCTCAGCTGTTCGGAGCCCCCCCCCCCCCCCCCCCCGCCTGGTCGTCACGCGTGAAATCCAAGTCCAGGGGGCCACACGTTCGCCCTCGCGCATGAGCTCCCGACGAGAAGGCGGACCAGACCAAGGTCACAGTGGCGTCACCAGCTGCGCCGGAGCCATCTCAGTAGCGGCCTTCGCGTCCTCCGCTCGCCGTGACCCCATAGCCGTGACTCTGCCCTTCACTCCCACGCCCCGCTCCCCTCGCGGATGCAGCCTCCCGCTATCCCCGAAGAGAAGGCAGCGACACGTGGACTAGACCGAGGTCGGTGGCAGCGTCACTAGCTGCACCGGAGCCGTCTCTAGCCGAGCGACGCCAAATCTGGTGCTCCGCTTCGAACACAGCCTCTGGCGGCCTCCGAAGAGAAGGCGGTTGTAGGGATCGATGGCATCATAAGAGTGGGATGATTTATGAAACTTAAAAATAATTTAATTGACTTCAAAACTTTACAAGATAAACCTATATTAATTTCTATCTAAGGCGCTGGTCACTGTAGCTATTGTATTCAAGGCATAGACAACCAGGTCCCTCTTTGTTTCGTCCATTGGTACGTCGAAGGGATAGTAACAAAATTAATTGGAACCCTCTCAGCCGTTCAGAGCCCCCCCCCCCAGTCGCCACGCGTGAAATCCAAGTCCCGGGGGGCCACACATTCGCCTCACGCATGAGCTCCCGACGAGAAGGCGGACCAAACCGAGGTCAGTGGTGGCGTCACCAGCTTCACCGGAGCCATCTCAGTAGTGGCCTTCGCGTCCTTCGCTTGCCGTGACCCTGCCCTTCACTCCCACGCCCCCTCCCCTCGCGAATGCAGCCTCCCATTGTCCCTGAGAGAAGGCGGTGACACGTGGAGCAGACCGAGGTCGGCGGCAACATCACCAGCTGCGTCGGAGCCATCTCCGGCCGAGCAACGCCAGATCTGGTGCTCCGCTTCCAACACAGCCTCCAGCGGCCTCCGAAGAGAATGCGGTTGTAGGGATCAATGGCACCATAAGAGTGGGACGAATTAGGACACTTAAAAATAATTTAATTGGCTTCAAAACTTTACAAGATAAATCTATATTAATTTCTATCTAAATATACTCTAGGTTTATCTAGTGTGTCTACTCTATCGCTCAAAAAATTTGCAACCTATAGCCAATCCTAACAAACTACTCTAGGAAGGTAAATGCACAAAGGTAGATTGCAAGAATGTAAATGCGGAAACGTAAATAAGGTTTCAGAATAAGAGATTTTTATCCTATAGTGTTGATGGCATAAATGCTACCTCTAGTCTATGTTGGAGCTCCATCAAGAATATGCTCCCGGACAACACCCGGTCATGACTCTTGAGCCACAAATGCCTCAAGCCGGATGAGCCACAAAGCCACCAAGACAAGGTATCACCATAAGCCTCTATTCCGGCCACCAAGCCACCAAGACCGGACCATGAGCTCTATCGCTAAAGGTGGTTTTCAGTACTTCATTACTTTTACCGATGACTTTAGTAGATATGGTTACATCTACCTAATGAGGTACAAGTCTGAGTCCTTTGAAAAGTTCAAGGAGTTTCAGAATGAAGCACAAAATTAACTTGGCAAGACAATTAAATTTCTGCGATCGGATCGTCGAGGTGAATATTTGAGCTATGAGTTTGGTGATCATCTAAAGCAATGTGAAATTATTCCACAGTTGACTCCACCGGGGATGCCTCAATGGAATGGAATGTCCGAACGGAGGAACCAAACTTTGTTGGACATGGTCCAGTCCATGATGAGCCAATACGATCTTCCATTATCCTTCTGAGGATACGCTCTAGAAACTGTTACGTTCACTTTAAATAGGGTTCCATCTAAAGCTGTAGAGAAGATAACATATGAGATATGGACCGGAAAGCTTCCCGAGTTGTCTTTCCTAAAGATTTGGGGTTGTGAGGTCTATGTAAAATGTTTAATGTCTAATAAGCTCACTCCCAAATTAGATAAATGCTTCTTTGTGGGGTATCCTAGGGAAACCAAAGGATATTACTTTTATAACCGGGAAGAAGGCAAAGTGTTAGTCGCCCGGAACGGTGTTTTTTTGGAGAAAGAGTTTCTCTCAAGGAACATAAGTGGGAGCATGGTGCAACTCGAAGAGATTCGGGAACCATCATAAAGTGTTTTTGCTCCTACTGAACCACAATTGGATGTTACAGAACATGTTGTGGAGACACCAGCCCCAAGACGGTCAGAAAGTATCAGTCACGCACCTAAGAGGTTTATGTTCCTAACAACGGAGCAGCGTGATATATTATTGTTAGACAACGATGAACCTAAGACCTACTCGGAAGCGGTGGTGGTACCTTACTCCAAGAGATGGCTTGGAGCCATGAGATCCAACATAGAATCCATGCACGATAATCAAGTTTGGAACTTGGTTGATCCACCTGATGGTGTCAAAGCAGTTGAGTGCAAATGGGTTTTAAAGAAACAGATAGACGTTGATAGAAATGTTCACATCTATAAGGCATGATTGGTGGCAAAAGGTTTCAGGCAGATTCAAGGTGTTGATTATGATGAAACATTTTCGCCCGTCGCAATGCTAAACTCTGTCCGAATCATCCTAGCAATTGCGCATATTATGACTACGAGATATGACAGATGGATGTCAAAATGGCTTTCCTTAATGGAAACCTAAGTGAGGATGTGTACATGACACAGCTTGAAGGTTTTGTCAATCCGAAAAATGCTAGGAAGATATGCAAGCTGCAAAATTTATGGGCTGAAGCAAGCTTCTCGGAGTTGGAATCTTCATTTTGATGAAGTGATCAAAGGGTTTGGTTTCCTCAAGAATGAAGAAGAGCCTTGTGTTTACAAAAAGGCTAGTGGGAGCGCACTTGTGTTTCTGATCTTATATGTATATGACATATTATTGATCGGGAATGATATTCCGATGCTTGATGCTGTCAAATCTTCATTCCAAAAGAGTTTTTCAATGAAAGATCTAGGAGAGACAGCACACATATTGGGCATAAAGATCTATAGAGAAAGGTCGAGAAGGCTGATCGGATTAAGCCAAAGTACATACATCGATAAGGTATTGAAAAGGTTCAATATGTAGGATTCCAAGAAGGGTTTCTTGCCAATGCCACATGGCATCACTCTCAGTAAGAGTCAAAGTCCTTCGACCATTGATGAGCTCGAGAGGATGAGTGTGATCCCATATGCTTCTGCTATCGGGTCCATCATGTATGCCATGCTTTGTACATGCCCAGATGTCTCCTATGCTCTAAGTGTTACGAGTAAATACCAATCAAACCCGGGTGAAGCTCCCTGGGTAACAGTAAAGAATATTCTCAAGTACTTGAGAAAAACTATGGATATGTTCCTAGTCTATGGAGGTGAGGAGGAGCTTGTTGTAAATGGTTACACCAATGCTAGCTTCCAAACCGACAAGGACAATTCGAGATCGCAATCTGGTTTTGTGTTTTGCCTCAATGGAGGAGCAGTGAGTTGGAAGAGTTTCAAGCAAGAAACGGTGGCCGATTCCACGACTGAGGCCGAGTATATTGCAGCTTCTAAAGCTGCAAAGGAGGTTGTTTGGATCAGAAAGCTTGTTTCTGAGTTAGGTGCGGTGCCTAGTGCTTTTAGTCCAATGGATCTCTATTATGATAATAGTGAAACCATTGCGCAAGCCAAACAACATAGGTTGCATTAGAAGTCCAAGCACATATTGTGGCGCTATCACCTTATTCGAGAGATTTTAGATCGAGGTGACGTGAAGATATGCAAGGTGCACACGGATTTGAATATTTCTAATCCGTTGACAAAGCCACTCCCGTGGCCAAAGCATGAGGCGCACATAAGAGCTATGGGTATTAGATACTTACTTGATTGACTCTAGTGCAAGTGGGAGATTGAAGGTGATATGCCCTAGAGGCAATCATAGATATGATTGTATCACATGTCTATGTTCATGTACTATCAAATAATGTGTTACTCCAAGAGTGACTATCGTTTATATTGATTAGTAAGTATGTGACTTATTCATGAAACTCTTTGTTTATATCATGATGTTATTCTTAGTAAACCCATGGTCGCATATCATTGTGATGATACATAAGACCAGCACATGTATTGATTGATGATCACGTTTCATGGATCATATGTATAGAGATACTAGGTCAATAATGTGGATATTTATGTTGGAGAACATGATGTTGGATAGACCCGCCTTGAGATACTGCTGGGATTGTTATTTATGATATGCCATCAGTTGTTATCTCAAATGGTGTACCTGCAGAATCCTTAGATCTGAGATCGTCATTGATTTCCAGAATGTGTAGTGACATACTTTGAGGCTACCAAACGCTATTCTATAACTGGATAGTCATAAAGGTAGTTTTCGGGTTTTTCATGAAACATGCCGTGCCGTATGAGCGATCAAGATGAAATTTGCCCCTCTTTGGTAACGGGAGAGATATCTCTGGGCCCCTCTAGGTAGTTGGATTGAGAAAGTGCATGGCCAGGCCAATATGATTATAGAGTAAATAATGATGAATCCACTATTTGATCGAGTGAATGATCGGGCTATCACAAGGGTGGCACGTATCTCACCTTAAGCTTGACTGGTATCCTGAGGCGAAGGGATCGGTGCATGTGTATATCAAGGTTCAGCCAATATGATCTTTTGTGTATACTCAGGAGTCAACATGTCCTCCTAGAGACAGCTATTGATTTCGGTTTGGAAAGGGTTTCTGAGTCGTAGCTGTTTGTACATGAACCTAATGGGTCACACACTTAATGGGTTGTAATAAAACATGCGAATTGGATTCGCATATGGGTTTTGATTGGATTTTGATCCATGAGAAGTTAGAG
This sequence comes from Phragmites australis, assembly GCF_958298935.1. Taxonomy (NCBI): domain Eukaryota; kingdom Viridiplantae; phylum Streptophyta; class Magnoliopsida; order Poales; family Poaceae; genus Phragmites; species Phragmites australis. The sequence goes on along the minus strand of NC_084944.1, from coordinate 11,882,933 downwards.
TCCTAAATGGCTTCTGTTGGGGGTCGTTATAAAGGACCCCCGATAGCCCCTTGGCTTAATCAACTCAGCCTCCCAAAGGCTCGGCCTCTCGAAGCTTTCGCCTTTCGAAGCCCTAGCCTTCCGGAATGCTACCTCCCAAAGGCTTGGCCTCTCAAAGCCTCCGCTTTCCAAACCCCGGCCTTCCAGATCCCTGCCTCCCAAAGGCTCGGCCTCTCGAAGCCTCCGCCTTCCGAAGCCCCGGCCTTCCAGAGCCCTGCCTCCCAAAGTCTCGGCCTCTCAAAGCCTTCGTCTTCAGAAGCCCCGGCCTTCCAGAGCTCAGCCTCCCGAAGGCTCGGTCTTCGAGGCCTCGGCCTCCCAAAGCCCCGGACTTTCGAAGTCCCGCCTCCCAGAGGCTCAGCCTCCCAAAGGCTTGGCCTCCCAAAGCCTCGGCCTCCCGCTACCCAGGCTGACTTCCCGGAGGTTCCCGAAGGTCATCAGGCCTCAGGAAAAATCTGCCAAAAGGGAAGCACCGATCGTACTTTGCCTGCGAGGAGGTGACCGGTATTAAATACCTTGGCTAGTGGACGCCGCTCTAACACCTCGGCATGATGGTGCCTACCCTGACACCCCTAACAGTGCAGTGCCAGGCCGTAGTTGGCGACTGGCTCGCCCCCTACAGGGGGCAGGCACCACGATAATTACCATGGTGGATATTTATCTCTCCGATAGGGTACAAGGTAGTTATCCGGGATAAGGCCCAGTAATTCGATCAGACCCCGGATATTTGTACATTATGATAACTTGTACGCCAAGCTACGCCTGGTTCTATAAATAGGAGGCCATGGTCCTCTCGGAAAAACATAGCAAAAAAGGATATAAAGGTGAAAGCACACCAAGTCACGTTGTGATACTCTTTTCAGAGTAATATATTTTTCTACCATCAATATATTCGTTGTGTTCCTTCCTCTCAAACATGGTCTCCAAGCTTGAGTCTCCTCCTTAGAAGAAACTCTCACCGTACTTGCTAGAGCAAGACGAATTCTTGCTCCAACAGTGGCATCGTACGTGGGGACTTGAACACAGAAGTGCTAAGAAAGGTAGGATGCCACCCAAAAAAAAAGACCACCAAGGCCGCATTGGCAGCGGCCGACCCCCCAGTCACGCCTGCGCGGCAGTCCAGCCGGCACCGACAACGGCCCCTAGCCGGGGGAACAGGAACCTTACAGCCACCATCGACCCAACCATAACTACAGCTGAGGGCGACACCGAAGGGTTCCCTACCCCGGAGACCCATCAGCAGCAAGACGAGGCCTCCGCTGCGCCCCTAGGGGTTGCGGCCGGTGCTCCCAAGACGACCGGCGCAATCACGCTTGGTGGTGCTCCTGGCGTAGATGGAGGAGCTACGGACGGCCCTACGGGTTGAGCAGGAAGCTGCTCACACCTTCGCCGCTGCTCCCAAGATGACCGGCACGTTTTTGGACCCCGAAGCTGCCCAAGTTTAAAGGCGATTTAAACCCCGATGAGTTCCCCCGATCCTACACCCTAGCCATAGAGGCCAACGAGGGCGGACCGGCCACCATGGCTAAATGCTTCAACCTGGCCCTAGAAGGGGTGGCCATACACTGGTTCTGGGCGCTGGACCCCGGCACCATTCACGCCTGGTCCCAACTCCGAGGCCTCTTCCGTAGCAACTTACAGGGCACCTTCATCGAACCAGTAACCTCCAGCAGCCTGTTCACTGTCAGGCAGGGGCCAGAAGAAACCCTCCGGGACTACTTTCGAAGGTTCTCCTAGACCAAAGCCCATATTAGGGGCATATCGAACTCTTCGGTCATCGACGCCGCAACCCAGGGCCTGGCCAAAGGCCCCCTATATGATCGGCTAAACCGACGCGCAATATGCCAAAGTCCTCATGAGCAAGTTTGAGGAATATATGTGGGCGAAGGAGGAAAAACTCCGCCGGAGGAGCTCACAAGCTGGCGAGGCTTCCTGTACCAACTCTGAGAGACCACACTCACAGGCCCCTACTCCCCTGGCAAAAAGGAGCTTCGAGGAGGCCCTTACCGCCGGGTCCCAAAGGGGGGCGGCAACGGCAATGCTGAAACATTAGCAATATCAGCCCAAGCCGTGGGGCTCCAAATGAAAGCCATCCCAGGGGACGCAGCCGAGGACACTCCGGAGGCCTCCCAGAGCAAAGCCACGCCCCAAACCAGCGTTCCGAGGAAGAGTCCTGGTGCACTCTACACGGCACAGGATGAGGGCACAATATTGATAACTGCCGAACCCTCACCACTTTTCGAGAGAAGTACCTCGGGAGGCAGGCAGCCTTCGCCTCAACTGGTGGGGCCCCCAAGGGGCAGTCCGAAGATCGCAGGCCATCGGCCAACCGACAGGTTGACCATCTAGCCCTGCAGAATCCTCCGTAGCTGGCCCTACCTTCACCACCCGAGTCATCCCTAGAGCGGTACAGTGACGAAGGAGCACGGGGCAAACAGATCATCCTGGCCATTACCGACAGAGGAAGCTTCGGTGGCACTTCGAAACGACAGCGACAAGACTACGCACGCGGGGTACACCTCATCAGAGCGACTAGCATCCATCGACAGGCCCCCAACTGGGCTGATGCCTCTGTAACATTCACCGTCGATGACTCCGAAGGGGTAAAATTTCCCCAATCCGATGCCCTGGTCATCTCAGCCAATATCACCGAAGTCAAGGACCGAAGAATACAGGTCGACGGAGGCAGCTCGGTGGACCTCCTATTCGTGCATGCCTTCGACCAACTCCAAATCCCACGAAGCCGGCTCTCACCAAGCAGCAGACCCCTCCAGGGATTCATTGGGGCCCCCCTCAACGCCCTAGGACAGATAGACCTCTCGGTCATCTTGGGCGAGGGCTCTACCTCACAATCTGAGGTTATCACCTTCGACTTCGTGGATGCACCGTATGCCTACAATGCCATCCTGGGACGGGGAACCCTGAACAGATTCGGAGTTGTACCCCATCACAATTACCTCTGCCTGAAAATACCCAGACCCCAGGGGCTAATAACCATCCACGGCGACCAAGACCTGGCTAGACGCATCGAGTATGGGCACCCTGCTCCGCTCCCCAGTCGCCATATCCATACTATGACACAGGAGGACTCGAAGGACCCTCTGTTGGCGCATCCCGGGCACCGCTACCCTCCGAGGCCACAACCAGAGGAGGACATAAAGCTGGTCCTCATACACCAAGACCAACCCTACCGGACCTTCCGAATAGGGGCGGACCTCACCTCCGGGCAAGAAGCCCAACTTTTGGCTGTCTTACGGAGTAACCTCGACATCTTCGCATGGTCCCCGCAGGACCTCCTAGGAGTCGACCGCAGCATCATCGAGCACTCGCTCCAGGTCAACCTGAAGGCAAGGCCCGTACGCTAGGGGCTTCGTAAGCTCTCTCCGGAGTGGGCAGAAGTCACAAAAGAAGAAGTCCAAAAGCTGCTGAAAGCCAGTGTTATCCGAGAGGTCATCCACTCCGATTGGCTCTCCAACACCATCCTGGTCAAGAAACATAGAGAATGGCGTATGTGCATTGATTTCACGTCATTAAACAAAGTATTCCCCCGGGATCCGTACCCTCTTCCCCGCATCAACTAGCTGGTGGATTCCACAGCCAGCTGCAAAATGCTAAGCTTCCTCGACGCCTACTCCAGGTACCACAAAGTATGGATGGAAACGGAGGATGAGAACAAGACCAGCTTCATTACCCCCTTCGGAGTATACTGCTACGTCCGGATGCCCTTCGGTCTTCGAAACGCCGGGGTCACCTTCTCCCACCTAGTACACAAGGTGCTGCAACAGCAGTTGGGCCGTAACGTCGAGGCCTACATGGACAATATCATCGTAAAAAGCCAACTAGAAGCCACCCATGTTACTGACCTACAAGAAACATTCAGCAGCCTCCGAGCCGCTGGTGTATGGCTAAACCCAGAAAAATGCGTATTTGGTGCTAGGGTGGAAAAATGCTAGGATATCTTGTCTCCCGAAGAGACATCGAGGCCAATCCGGGCAAGATTCGTGCTATCACAGAAATATCGCCTCCCGCCAACCCGAAAGAAGTACAATGCCTGGCCGGCCACCTCATGGCCCTCAGTCGCTTCCTCGCAAAATCCGCTGAGCACAACCTCCCTTTCTTTAAAACGCTAAGGGGCTCTGAGCCATTTAGCTAGACACCGGACTGCCAGGTGGCATTCGAGGCCCTAAAGGTACACCTTTCGCACCTCAAAACACTCGCGATGCCCCTCCCCAGCGAAGGACTACTCCTGTACCTATCCGTCTCCGCATCCGACGTTAGCGTCACCCTGGTACGAGAGGAAAAAAGTAACGGTCGCCCCACTCAAAGGGTTGTATACTACGTCTCGGAGGCCTTAGCCGGGGCCAAGACACGCTACACTGAACTCGAAAAAATAGCTTACACCCTGCTGATGGCCTCGCGCAAGCTCCGTCACTACTTCCTTGCCTACGACATCACTGTCCCAACCTCGTACCCGCTTGGTGACATGTTTCGCAACCGGGAGGCGACAGGACACATCGGCAAGTGGGCGGTAGAGTTAGCCCCTTCGTGGTAAGGTTTGTAGCCCGCACCGCCATCAAATCCCAAATTTTGGCAGACTTCATCACCGAATGGACCCCGGCACCCACCGAACCCACCACTACACCCACCCAAGACATCTGGACCATCTACACTGACGGAGCATACTGCTCCATGGGCGCCAGAGCTGGTGCGGTCCTCATCTCCGCCACAGGCCAGCAGGTTCAATACGCTGCTCGACTAGATTTCAAGACGACCAACAACATAGCCGAATACGAGGTCGTCCTCTTAGGCCTCTGAAAGGCCTGAGCCTTGGAGTAGCCAAAGTCATCATCTGAACCGACTCTCAGATCGTCGCCGGTCACGTCAACAAGAACTTCAAAGTCTGGCATCCAGACATGATAACATACCTCGAGGCCATTCGCAAGGCCGAGGCACACTTCCGCGGCATATCAATACAAAGCATACCGCAGGCGGACAATAGTCAAGTAGACGCCTTAGCAAAGGCCGCAGCCACGGGTAAAGACCCACTAATAGGCACCTACCTTGAGACCCTACACCAGCTAACCGCCAGAGCTCTTGATGAGACAGCCGTCGCCATCCTCCCCATCCAAACTGTGGACTGGAGGGCCCCCCTCCTATCCTTCTTGAGAGGAATAGCAAAACCGGACGACCCAATTGCACTCCACCACATCCAGCATCGTGCTAGGGGCTACCATCTCATAAATGGCGCCCTTTACAAGATAGGTGTCTGCGCTCCCCTCCTTCGATGCATTACTAAACAAGAAGGAGCCGACCTCCTCAGGGAAATACACGAAGGCCTTTGCGGCAATCATCTGGCGCCTCGTGCCCTAGCCGGTAAGGCACTTCGCCAGGGGCTCCATTGTCCTACGATCATGTCCAATGCAGAAGAACTCGTCCGCATCTGCCAAGGATGCCAATGGATGGGACGCCGAAGCCACCGACCTCCAACTCCCTTGCAACCAATCGTCCCTATCTAGCCAGTGGCTCGTTGGGGTATGGACCTCATCGGTCCATTTCCCCGCGCCAAAGGAAACCTCCAGTACGCAGTGGTAGCATTGGAGTACTTCTCCAAATGGGTCGAGGTCGAACCCCTCACTGCAATCACATCAAAAAATGTCCAGAAATTCTTCTGGAAGAACATAATCTGCCACTTCGGCGTCCAACGAAAGCTCACGGTGGACAACAGCACACAATTCGACTCCGGGACTTTTAGATAGTTCTGCGACGACCTCGGCATCGAATTATGCTTCACAGCAGTTCGACACCCTCAGTCCAATGGAGCCGTCGAAAGGGCCAACAGCAACATCCTCTCCGACCTAAATCGCTGCCTTGTCGGCTTAGCTCGAGGCATGTGGGTCAATGAACTTCCCAAGGTTTTATGGTCCCTCCGCACCACTGTCACGCGGGCCATCAGGTTCACACCCTTCCGCCTCTTGTACGGAGATGAAGCCATGACCCCCACTGAGGTCAAGGCCTGCTCACTCAGGGTACAACTTCCGCAAACTGATGGAGAAAGGGAGCTCTCCCTCGACTTTACCGAAGGCACGTGGCTCCATGTTATTCAGAATCTAGATCACTACATTAAGAAAACTAAGGCCTGGTACGATCCAAGGGTTGCGCCATGAAACTTTAAACCCAGCGAACTAGTTCTTCGATGTGCCCTAGCACCAGAAAAGCTACGCAACAAATGGGAAGGTCCATACCTGTTCCTCAAGTCTAACAGACCCGGCTCCTACCGACTGGCCGATACAGAGGGGACCCCTCTCGAACACAGTTGGAATGCGGAGACCCTCTGCAAGTACTATGTATAAAGAACCCCAGGCTCAGTCCCCTCCGAAGATACCAAAAAAAAGACCCCTCTAGCATCTTGAAGGCACAAGCCTTCGTGCTGGACGGGCATTCCGTCCGCCATCTTTAAGGTCTCGCCAACCTACGTGGCAGATAGGCAAAGACCACTCCAGCATCTTGAAGGCATAAGCCTTTGTGTTGGATAGGCATTCCGTCCCCTATCTTTAAGGTCTCGTTAACCTACGTGGCGGATAGACAAAGACCGCTTCAGCATCTTGAAGGTATAAGCCTCCGTGCTGGATAGGCATTCCATCCGCCATCTTTAAGGTCTCGCTAACCTACGTGGTGGATAGGCAAAGACCGCTCTAGCATCTTGAAGGCATAAGCCTCTGTGCTGGGCAGGCATTCCGTCCGACATCTTTAAGGTCTAGCTAACCTACGTGGCGGATAGTCAAAGACCGCTCCAGCATCTTGAAGACATAAGTCTCCGTGCTGGACAGGCATTCCGTCCGTTATCATTTGGGTCTAGCAAACCTAAAATGGCAGATAGGCAAAGACCACTCCAGCATCTTGAAGGTAGTGCCTTCATACCGGGCAGGCACAACACCCCCCGTCATTTCTAAGGCCTAGCCAGCCTAACATGGCGAAGGGATAAACACCCCAACACCAACACGACTAAAAGTCTCTGTCACCCGACCCTTTCGATGCCCCTCGAAGTCTCGCACCCCGTGGCCGCTGAGCAGCCACAGGATGCAAAGGGGCTGGGACAAGGGGCACAGGCGAAACGTCGATGTGATCAATCATAAAAAAGGGAGAGAAAAAGAAACAAAAACAACAAGCTAACACAACGCAAGTTGTACACACTTGACATACAAAGAGTCTTTTTATACAGTTAACCACTGTACATCGAATATATGCCCAGCAAACTGGCTAGCCTACTATGCCCCCTTGTACCACTATGGGAAGACGAAGGTGCCCGACCGCCACGCCTCCCGGACACACTACGGGACCTGGAGAGTCATCCCCGACAACTGCGCACGGGAGGCCGACGTGAGCCCCCACCGCAAGAAGGGCTACTGCCCGAAATAGAGACTCGGCCTCAGGAAGACGAAGGATCCACCGGGAAAGGATACGAGTTGAAGGCCGAGAAGTCCAGCTCTTCCTCCTCCTGCCCCGCCGGCGAGGCCTCCGCAGCCTGTGCCTCCTCCACCTTCACCTCACCCGAGATAGACTCGAGGATTTCCGAGGGCACCCTTCCGTCAGAACCCTGTGGTAGGACGAAGCGTCGTAAGAAGCGTGAGCTAGCAACCTCCTGGGCCGTTTGGGCCGCACACCAGTCATCTCTTATGGTAAAACATACATCCGGAGCGGACACTGGGGGATCCTCCGGCTCGACCTTAACCAAGACATCGATGGCCACCTGCGGATCAATACGCCCCTCGAAATCTTGGGGCATAACGAAACGACTCCGCCGACGAACGAACGGAGTAGCCCCCGACGCACCACGCGCACTCGATCCCTCCCCAGAGGCACTATCCAAGGTACGGATGAGGCCTCCTCCGGCTTCGGGCCGCCATACCTATACACGCAAATTAGACTCTGGTTAAAACTCAAAGGCACAAATATTCCAGAAACAACACAGGTAAACCACAGGAAGACAGGCGCGGTATCCATCAAATAAAGGAAAGATTATATACATGAAGAAGAAGGAGGGAGTCAACATGCTAGAACTTGACCCCCCCCCCTCCCCGGGAAAGAAAAGAAAACAAAGACAGCCATGGCAGAGCTACACCTCCGGGGCATCCACGCTCAACTCCGGTGGGGCAACAACGCCAGACAAATCTCCCCCAGAGGGCCGTGAAGCGCCTGTAGACTCCGGGTGAAGGACCGGACCTCCCAACGAAGAACTCGGGCGAAGGACCCCTGAGGCACCCGGAGTCCCCTGACCGGCCATGAAGCGCAACATCACGCTCCAGCCATGCTTCGCCCATACACCGCAACAGAAGCTCTCCAGGGCTGCGCAAATCTCCGTCGGAACTGCCTCTGGCTGGAAGGCCTCGACCACAGAGTCCGGCACCTGTCACTCCAATACTTTGAAGGGACCAACCCCCGCCTGGTGCAGCAAGGTCAACTGAAGCGCAGCGGCCACGTGAGTGCTGAACCTCGCATAGACATCCACGGCCCTAACCATGACCTTCGCGGCGGACCGAAGCCAGAAGAGCGGCATGACCGACGCCTCCGAGTCACAGGGCAGTGGCGGGCACCGAGCCCCTAGGATGCTCAAGGTATTAGAGGTAATCCGGGCCACCTCCCACGCAAGCACTGTTAACTGCTGGCACTCCAATGCAGTGCCCCCTCCGATGCCCGAACCTCCTCTAGCTCTCGCCGCATATTTATCACCGCCACCCGAAGGGTGTCAACGTTACTCTCGGCAGACACGCGGGTTACGTTGGCCACATCGGCAACCTCCCTCGCCTCCCAGAGGTCTTCGACAGTCTTCCGTGCCTCAGCCTCTGCACGCTCGCGAAGCGCCATCTCCTCCGGAAGACGACCCTCTGTGGACTCTGCCTGTTTTCGGGCCTCTTCCAAGGCCTGGCGATGGCCTTTAACCTTGTCATGGGCCACAGCAAAAGCCTGGCACCCGCCACCTCCCAGCGCACTCGTCAAAATTACTTGCTACAAGGCACCAGAAAAGATGAAAAAAGACATAATGAGCTAGTCAGGACCCAACACCGGACCCGGCAAATCATAACCAATACTACCGACCTGAAGGGCCGCTGCTACCAACCGCACCTCCAGCTCCTCTAGGGGACGCTGGGCCAACGATCGCTCGACCTCTCCACTCCGGAGTAGAGAGGAGGTTGCAGTGAACGCCCTTGACGCCTCCAGACGCAGCATGAAGTCGTCCGGGGTCAAGACCCCGAGGCCAGGGCCCCCCTCAACCGCTCCGAAGGGACCCTCGACGGACGGCACGATGCCTCGGGCACCAGCCACCACGGGTGGGTCACCAACTGGCTCAAGGCCCCGTAGGAACGAAGCCACGTCCCCCGAGACGACCCTCGGAGACCCCTCCAGAGGAGTCCCTAATCTTCGTTGGGCCTCCGGGGCCTTGAGGGGTGGAGTCAAGGAAGCATCCACATCGAAGGTCGCTACAAAAAAGAAACACAAATCGAGATCCCAGCGCATGACCAAAAATAGGATATGATTAACGAACCAAATCACACCTGGTTCCTCCGAACCTCTAACAGGAAGACACGTAGCATCCTCAACATCTGAGTCAACAATACCGAAGTCATAGTCCACGGAGGCCACGCTTCTCCATTGGCTCTGGCCATGACCCACAATATCCGGGGAGGCCCAATCCTTCCTCCGGTCATCGCCGCCACCCTGGCCCTCGCCTCCGAACTGATCGCTCACGCTCCCAACCCGCCTCAGGCGCTTCTTGCGAACCAGGGGCACCTCCGATGACTTAGCCGTCGAACCAGTATGTGAGCCTCCGGATGCTGAAGGCCGCCCTGCCTGGAGCATCCTCACACGAATGGGGGGCCTGCACGCGCTCGTTTTCTGGTAGCCCTAGGCTCTGGAGGATCCCGCCATGCTGGAGCCCCCACGCCAAGGTAAAAGCAGACACGGTTGTACCTCTCCCAGCTCCGTGCCAGGGCCACCAACGACTCCCACTTCGCGAGAGTAGGGGGACCCAGGATCTCTGCCGCGTGCTCCAACAGGAGGCAGCTCTTTGGAAGAAAAAAGATGGCTCACATCGGTAGATCAAGAACCAAACTACAAAGAGAACTCACCAACACTGACAGACGGGCCGGAATACACCTTCGGCCACTCTTCCGCACCTTGCTCAAAGACGCAATTCCAGCCCATTTCAAGGGACCAGACGCGCAACATGGTGAACTCCTCCATGAGGTCACGCATGCTCATCTTTTTGGCCCCCCTCCGGAGGAGGGCCAGCCGTGAGGCGAACTGGTCGTCCGTAATCCCTGTCTCTGGCTCCAGAACATACGCGATATCCTAGTTTATGGAGTGAAGGGGCGATGCAGGGCTGACGCTGTAGTAAAACCACTGCTGCAACCAGCCGGTATACCACCGGCTGTTAATGGCCTTCGCCGGGAAGGCATCGCGATATTACGGCCGTATCTGGAAGTTGACACTACCGAAGCTAAGGGGCCTCTTCGTCCCCTCGACCTTGATCAACTTCAGCTAGCAGCTGGCAAAGTAGAAATCCGCACTCCCTTCACACCCCTCCGCCCGCATGGCCCACTCAAAGGTGGCCAGGCGGGCAATGTTGTTGGTTTGGAGCTGCGGAAGCTCCATGTAGAAGTGGTGGAGCACCTCTTCAAGCAACGACACCGAGGGAAAACCTAGGCCCGCCTCGAAGAAGGCTTCAAACATCACGACCTCATGGGCCAGGGGCTTCGAGACCTCCTCACCCAACGAAGGCCGAGCGACAGCTCGGAAGGGAATCCTCCCCTCCCTAACCATCCAGTCGAGATCCTCGTCACTGATAACAGAAACTCCCAGTGCAGTAGTTTGCCGGGAGTGGCCTTTGCTGGCACACTGGAGCTCCACTCCTGGCAACGGCCCCATCAACAGCGGGAAGGCCGGCACCACCTAAGGGTCCCCCGCCACGGCTACTCCGGCCATCTCCCCTGCCGCCTGAGTTTCGGCTTCACTCAGGGTACTCAAGTCAGCTATATGAATCGCAAGAGGATGGCGAAAGGCGCTGGATTCCGAGAGAGAGAGAGAGAGAGAGAGAGAGAGAGAGAGAGAGAGAGAGAGAGAGAGAGAGAGAAGAGTAGGGATCAAAGGACAACTGGCACAAAGCAAAAGGCGCCGAAGACAAAGGCAGATGAGAATACTCCGGTGTACATTTGTATCACCAGATTATCTGGTGAGTACATTTGAGCCATCGAAGCCTTTGCAGTTTCTCTGTATAAATTGCTCCAGTGTAAGCCTTTGGTGCACTTCCTTTTGACACCAAACCATTTGGTCAATTCATCCTTGTTCTTCAACAATTGGAATCGTCTCTACAAGAAATACTCCGGTAAAGCCTCCGGTGCACTCACTTCCCATCACCGAACCTTCCGGTCTGTTGTTATCCGATCTTCAACACTTGCAACCCTCTTTGCAAGAATTGCTTTGGTGTATATCTTTCAATGATCGCCATACCTTCCATTGAGTTTAACTTCTTCTATCCCGAGCCAAAAATACTCCGATGTGCACTTTCTTCACCAACACCATACTATTTGGTAGCTTCTTCAGTTTTTCTCTTCTCTGTAGATAAAGCTCTGATGCTGCAACTTGCTAAGCACCAGACTATCCGGTGAAGTCTTCAACATTCTCTCCCCCTTTGTTAGAGATGCTTCGGCGAGTTCAACACACAGAGTATAATAAAGAATATACTTGACAAACATTTTAATCTCAATTACTATGTTGTCATTAATCACCAAAATCACAATCATAGCCTAATAGAGCCATTTTCACTACAACGGCAACACATGGACCAGACCGAGGTCGACGACGATGTCACTAGCCACGCCAGAGCTGTCCTCGACCGAGCGATACTAGATTTGGTGCTCCGTTCTCAGCCATGGCCAGATATAGCCCTGACTTGTGGCAACACACGTGAGGAGGCCTTGCATCTTCCCTTCTCTCCTCCCACCAACAAAGAGTCCAACGGACGGGCACCCATCGATGTTCCCCACCGCCACCTTTAGGTACTGTGCATAGCCGCCCTCCCCAACCGTCTCCACACACTGCACCGCCCCCTACACGCCGTCGCTCGGGCCCACCGAGGAGAACCTGTAACATCCCAGTTTTTGGCCGAATTTGAATTTCAAAATCTTTGCAAAAGAATTCAAATCTATCTCCAATTTCAAAACCCAAAAAAAAAAATCAAAACCTCTCTTTACTGCTCCCTCCCTTTGGGCTCAATTCCCTTTTTCCCAGCTGGCCCACTCCTCTTTCCAGTCCAATTCCCTCCCCAGCCTTTCTCCTTTCTTTCTCCCGACCCGCGCGCCACGCTGGCCGGACACCCTTCTTCTTCCTCCTCTCGCCCTGCTCATGCGCATACGCGCATGCGCCATGCCGTGCGCTCACGCCAAACCACCAGCGCTGCAACACCACTAGCCGCCACCTACCAGCTACCGACCTTTACTCCGCCGCACCGTACCACCTCGAAGTCGCCATCCACCTCATCTTTTCGCCACCCCGTTGCCACTGCCGCCGCGAACGGCGACCGCGCCTGAGAGCACCGCCAGCTGAGAGCACACGCTCGTGGAACAGCTCATCGGACTGCCGAACCGGACTTCCTCGCCGCACGCTGCGCACGTTCACACCTCTACACCACCGGCATTGACTCGCCTTGACCAAAATCGCATCGTACCGCGTGTGCTTTGTCACCGTGGACTCCATTGACAACCACTGTCACCCTCCGCTACCTATAAAAAAAATCGGTCGACCGCCCCCTTGCCCCTTACCACCGCTCACCGAACTGCCGAGGCAAGAATCCACTCTTCCCTCATCCTCGTTACTCTGCCTCTCTCCACCGAGACAAGCATTTCCGCCACTCGTCATCGATCTACCTCACTAGCACAAATCCTCCATCGATGAGCCATTCCAGAGCACCACATCCCTCTCCTGCGACCTCCCTTGCACTCATCTCCTCCCCTCCGGCCTCCACCGAGCCTCTCCATGAGCTCACCGACACGCTCCCATGGTGGCTCGCTGCCAACCAGCCCCACTCCCTCGCTCCCTCGGGCTTCCACAAAAATGGATTCCCCGCACCTCCCTCTCTCTCCCGGTGTCTTCACCATCGAGAACGGTGGTCGGGAGGCCTATTCCGGCGAGGCTCCGGCGTGCTCACCACCGTGACCCGGTGAGTAGACAGCAGCGCCTCCCGTGAGCCTCTCAGCCGGGAGCCGTTTCCTCTCGAGCTGCACAAGGCCACCGCGGCCTAGTGGCCAGCCGAGTCCGCAGTGCCAACCCAGCCATAGCCCAGCAGCAGAAGCCCAACCCAGCTCAAGCCAAGCCTAAATGAACAGTGACTTTTCCTATTTCTTCGAAAAACCGAATTTCCAAGGAATATTCCTCCCCTTTTCCTTTTTCCGAATTAAATTGCCGACCGACTTCCGAAGCCCATTTCTCCTCCGTTTGTACTCCGATTTCAACGATTCTTCCACCGATATTCATCTAAATTCAAGCTCTATCTATTCATACCAATTTCATATATTTTATTTATATTTATTTGTGTGTTGTTTCGTTGTTTGTGTGCCGCATTTTAGAAACTAAAGTGTTCGAGGAGGAGAAGGATCAGGAGCCGGGAACGCCATATTTCGTGCAAGACCCCCTCGAGGACTTCAACGAAGGCAAGTCTCAATTCGTTTCCCTTTGATCATATTGAACCTAGCTTTATCACCACATCCCGTAGCAGCCGTTTTCCACAGATTCAATTGCATGATGTATTACTTAATGACATAATTTAAACTGTTGAGCTAGTTATGTCCTATGATAGATTAGCCAACCAACTTGTGAACATCCTGAATATAATCTTGATAACCCTAGGACTTTCGTCTCGTCTATTTATATGCTAAGACGATTACCTTGTTACTAGTATGCTTAGTAATCCCTACTGTTAGTTCACACTTAATCAAGTGTAGCTTTGCGAACTGTGTGAAACTTGGTGTTTGGTGTTGCATGGTTTGTGGGATGAGAAAACTTGCAGATGATGATAACAAATGAGAACCGGTTAGAGCTGGGGCAAATCAGGGTTCCGTTGGGGGCGCCTTGGGAGTTAAAGTGATGCCTAAGTGGTAGACTTCGTGAGGAGTGTTGCCTGTGTGGCAGGCTTCATGTGGAGATGTTGCCCTGGTTCGCATAAGGACCAAGTTGATGTGACATCCTACCTAGTCTTCACAGTATATCCACTTGATCCTGTATGAGCAGAACTTAGCCTAAACCCTGCCAGCTAGTTTACTGTCGTTCGGAGGCAAGTGTACAACGGGAAACCATGAAGCAGGTGCAGTTAGTGCAGGCTTGATGACCCGGTTGGAGGCCTAAGTTAAAGGTCATGAACCCCTGGTTAACTCCCATAGGCTGCTAGTGGGATGATGCTGGGTGGGTAATGGCTTTGTTGAGTCACACTGCCACGACGTTGGTATGATACCAACTCAGCTTATGGGTAAAGTGTACCACTCTGGAGAGGTTAAACTATTCGAATAGCCGTGTCCACGGTCATGGATGAACTACGGTTCGGTCACAGCAACTAGCATGGGTTGTGTGCGTGTCTCCTTGGTGTGTGAATGGGCAAGGTGTGCCCTTTTTTTTGGAAGATAGGTCCGGCTGTATGCCATGGGTTGCTGTGGACGGGGTGTCCAGGAACATTAAAACTTGGGCTCTGGTTATCTTCCACCATGGCCGAAACACCCCTTCATTTAATAACGATGATATGTTGTTTTCGCAAACTTGCCTTATGAAGATGAACCCTTGCATGTGTGTACTTGGCATTTTCGCAAAGTTAAACTTACAGCTCTGTCCTTGTTAATATCATATGCATGTATCCATACCCCTACCGTAGGGCAAGGGTTGAGGCTTGCTGAGTACTCTTGTACTCACCCTTGTCATACTTTCAGAGGATGATCCGGACTTCACCAAAGTAGACGGTGAGGCTGACAAATAGGTCTCGGTCGCGTCCGCACTAGAGTTGCCTGTGGAGTGGCGTGATCTCCATGCCGTTCCTGTTGTGCTCTCTGATAACGTGGATTATGTTGATCGCTGGAATCCTTTATGTATTTCTGGGATGGTGGGTTGTAATCACCACTCCCCGCGTGTATGATTGAGATATCATCTGTTGTAAGACTCTTATTTACCAACGACTGATCCAGGGACTGGTATAATAATGGTTTTAAGCACCGGAGATAACCCGGGGCGCTTCAGAGCCCCAAGGCACGGTAGCCGCGAGGTCGCCAACCAGCACTCGTGCCGCATCGATGAAGCCACCATCGGGCACGGCAAAGGCATCGCCGTTGTGGGATTCCCGCCGTCAATGACCTCTGCATCTTCTGCTAGCACCACTGAGTATCTCCTCATTCCCCTCTCCCTTTGGACGCCTAAGTGGCCCAGTCCCACTTTCGTGCATCCCATTCCCATGTTCCTCGCCGGCGACGTCCATTCTTCCTCATTGTAGATGGCTGCCGGAGGATGAACTCCACAAACGGGGATCCGGAGGGACCCCCTTTGAGATTCGGCTAGGGGGATGATTCTGAATCTACCTCGTACGTGAAATAAATAGGACTAAATGAGATGCAGGTGGGATGGATGATCGGATGCAAGATGAAATAAATGCTCAGAGGATTTTAGATAGGTTCGGGCCGCGCGGAGCGTAATACCCTACTCCTGTGTGTATGCTATAAATGCTCTGGAAATGCCTTTCTGAGGATCTCTGGTGTTACAAGGGTGTTTGTCTAAGTCTAGAGCTTCGTACTTCTTATTCTTCGTCAGCTTGTCTCGGTCCTGAAGAAGCTGTTGTCTTCTGAACCTGTGCTTGCTGTCGGGATGCGCCGCCTCTTTTTATACCGTCGGAGGGGGGACTTGGCGTGCCCAGAAAGGATGGCGCGAGTTCCAAGGCACCATAAATGGAAAGCAACCATCATGGGCTGCAGCTTGATGTTACGGGGGGTTGAAAACGCGCCCCCGTCCGGTCCTGTCGTCATCATCCCGCTTTTTAGCGGGTGCAGCGGGGAGGGTTCACCGGGTAGCCACCGAGCAACCCCGCGTGGCCGCCCGGTCAAAGCGACCTTGACACAGCAAAGCGGCAGGCGATATGCCTCGAGCCCTGCGACGTTATCCCAAGGCGCGCCAAATGATGCGCGATGGGACCCGCCGTATTAAATGTCTCCAAGCCTCCCTACCAGGGAGTGGCAGGGGCTGACAGCAGGCGTGGGGGGAGTGGTTGGAAGTGACAGGCCACACGCCCTCTTAAATGCAGCATCATGCCTCTCATCAATTGACACCTCACTGCTGAGCCCCTGTGGGGACCACCGGCGAAGGACTTCTCAAATCCTCGGGGAACTGTGGGCACTCGGAGACCACTGTTCATGGCCCCGAGCGCCCTCTCCCGGATATGCCTTTTCTTGATCCTCGGAGAACTCAGGCACTCGGGGACCACTGTTCATGGCCCCGAGCGCCCTCTCCCGGAACTGTGACTGCTCGGGTCATCGGGGAACTCGGGTACTCGGGGACCACTGCTCATGACCCCGAGCACCCTCTCCTGGAACTATGACTGCTCGGGTCATCGGGAAACTCGGGTACTCGGGGACCACTGTTCATAACCCCGAGCACCCTCTCCTGGAACTGTGACTGCTCGGGTCATCGGGGTACTCGGGGACCACTGTTCATGGCCCGAGCACCCTTTCCCGGAATATAGTCTTCTCAGACCTCGAGGAGATAAACCCTGAGGGAAGGTGCCACGTGGCACTCTGCTGTCCTGGCCTCGGTACTCGGGGACCCCTGGTTCACATATCACGGACAATGACCTTCAAGCCAAGAGGTTGTAGGGACTGGAGCGCAATGGAATTTTGGGGAGGTGCCGCCCGTTTTCCCCACCGTGTTGAGCATCTCTGCGGTGATTTGGGCCTCTCCTAGTCACCGTTCGTCGTCATCGACCCACAAAACGAGTTTCTCTATTAGTGTAGAAGCCCGACAATTTGGTCTGGTCGAGAACTAATGCCAGAAGGTCGTCGCTGGCGAACCTCCACTGATCCACCGTCGTGGAAACCTCGACGGGCGTGGTGTAGGCGCGCCAATCAACCTAGTTACTCTTGTTCTCCTTTAAATGTGCTCTTCCATGATTCCATCTTTGATCACCTTTGCCTCGCCTGATTCATGCACAATGAAAACTGTCTATTTGTTCATGTCATCATTCTATGAACAAGTCGAATGCTAAGATGAGCTAACCTTTTCATCTGACATGATAAATTAATGTAAATGAACGAGTGGACTAATGAACGGTGCACATATAGTAATAGATAATTGGTAACAATCAACACATAAATAAAATGGATGAACAGCAACTATAGTAGAGGTGTTCGTATCCCGTATGTACAGTGTCACAAAAAAGTAATGATGTTAACTGTTCAATAGAAATTTAATATGTCCATTACAAGTCATACGTAGGCTTATATGCCCCTTTTGATTGCACGCCTTGTAATGAGATGTAATTTAATTGGTTACGTCACGCATAGGGTGGCTAGGGTTAGTGGCAGCTAAGTGCACTTTACCTTGTATGATTGGCCATGTGCACCCTCCATCCTATACTCATGCATTACCCAATCCAGGCATCGCCTCATGGCTTCTTTTATGCCAAAGCATCATTCCAGTTGAAGCTTTCGGAATGAGTGATTAATTACCTGTAAGTTGTAAGCGTAATGTTTTGCCATTTTCCTAGATAATATAACTGGTAACTCATAGCAGATCCCGTTCGCAGCTGAGTCAAACCATCAAGAGGTGCTATATTTTCTATCTGAGTTTTGGAACTGTGATCACAGTCCAAAACAGCTGGTGACAGCATTCTTTGACCTCCGTCCTGTCGCATTCTTTTCCGTTGTGATAGGCAGTTTACGAATCATCGTTCAAAGAAGCAGACTCGTGTCATGCTTTGTGCTTCTGAAAGCACAGGGGGCACCACCACGGGCATGACGAAGAGATGAGCAAGCGCCGCCCCATGTAGGCACGGGGGTGCACACCCACGCACCGTGCCCGCAGTCCACCGCCGATCGCATTCCACCATGCGAGGGTGACGGAGGCCACGCCTCTGAACAATGCATAACGTACCCATTATGCCAACACAGACCCGGCCAAGGGGCCGGCAGCATCCACTGCACCACGTCGACCCCGTCCACGTGCATCTATTCGGGCGCACCCACATGTGGCTGCCGCGCCGGCATCGGCACTGGGCTCGACCATATTCGAGCACCACCGCGTGGAACCGCTCACCATCTCGCAGATCGTCAACAAACACGACGGCATCCGCTGGAAAAGAAGAAGGGAAGGAGAGAGGAAGGAGAAGGGGAATCGTGATGGAGATAGTTTGGTGGCGGTGGGGGCCTTGAAAGGGTCTCGTGTAGTAGAGTTGGTACTTGGTAGAGTCTGTTTGGTAGAGTTTTTAGAGTAGTTTCTTGGTTAGAATTAGAAGGGCTCTGTCAAATAGCAGTTTTCAGCTTTTAACTCTCTGAGTAAAATCCGTAGGATTGATTATCTGAAATGAACTAGAAGTTGAGAAGCTGAAAAAAATAGCTTCCACTGATTCATTTCCTGCAGAGAATCATTTTCTCCATATATTTTATTTTATAGAATCACTTTCAGCCACAGAATCACTTCCTTCAGAGAATTATTCTCTACAGAGAATTTAAATCAGAGAGAGCTCTACCAAACAGATCCGTAATCTAACGTAGAGTCCACAACTGCCCAAAAAGTTGTTTTTCTATCTCCGTATAACTAAATTTCTAAGGCTGCTCAAATTGTTCCAGACCAAAGGATAACTCGATCACTATATCTCATATGATGATATCACATTATGATGTAGTGTTTCCATGATTGGCTAATTAGACTATTCTCAAAGAGTCCTTTCGCGGATAAGAATTTTTTCGCGAAAGGATTTTTACGCTCTTTAGCGTTTTAACGGTTTTTTTATAGTTCTCGTCATGAAAGAATTTTCAAGGCTATTCCTTCTAGAACGGGATTATCTCTTTTTCCTCTTTACAAATTTCTTCGAAAAAAAACTGTTGAAGATAAGAGAAAATATAAGAAACGAGAACTAGAAGATATCACGAAGCAAACAAAATAAAAAAAATATAGATAGTCTCAAACCATCTCCAACCATATTCTCTTCATTTAGTTACATTCCTAATTCTCTTTCCCATTCCTTTTATTTTCTCTCATCTCCAACAGCTTCCCTTCGAGGGAAATCACGAAGGGAAAGGAGAGAGAATCCCGTCCTGAAAGGAATAACCCTGAGAATCCCATCGTAAAAAGAATCATAAAAAAAATCGTTAGAGCGCTGAAGAAAACGAATATTCCATCGCAATAAAATTTTCGTCAAAAAAAACCGTTGGACTTAGCCTAACCTCACACATACATCATCCCGTT
This sequence comes from Phragmites australis, assembly GCF_958298935.1. NCBI lineage: Eukaryota > Viridiplantae > Streptophyta > Magnoliopsida > Poales > Poaceae > Phragmites > Phragmites australis. Next base: position 11,863,418 of record NC_084944.1, on the reverse strand, counting down.
GGTCAATGGTAAAGATCTGATCCGGTATCTAGCCGCCGGCGAGTAGCACACACGTGCAGCTCCTGCTGTAAAGCCCAAAAGGCCACTCGGTGCCAAGCTGCTGCCAACCATATTGCCAGATCCCTTACCTTTTGTCCTACTCCAGTTTTTTTAATAATATTATTTTATTAAAAAGTTAAAAATAATAGTTAAATTTATAAAATTGTTTGCATAACTACCTATCGTTCTTATTAGTACTTCACGTGCCAAATTCTTAGCAGTGGGTCCAGGGATCTATTAGTATGAGAACAGTGTAGTGGGTCTGGAGGTCTATTAGTATTTCGTGTGCCGATAGGTCATATGTTTCACATATGATATTTAAAAAAGTTCATAACTTTTTTATATTATCTCGGATGAAGATTATCTTTATATCAAAATTATAACTCTCAATGAAATCTACCAATCTCCTCAGCGCATAGCACTCCAATATCCTGATGCACCTGGGGGTTCACAGTAATACCAGCAGGGCGAGCTTTCGGCACACCAGACTTCATCGGAGCATGTTCTAGGGACGTCTACACGCCGCATGAGGATCCTTCTTCATGTTATATGCAAGGCAAAGTTAGCAGGGTGGGATATATGTTCAGTGGGGGTCCTATAGGATAGGACGATAATGATGACGAGGAAAGGAATACGAGACAGGGCCAACGCATGCTGCTAGGATGAGGGCCACACACCCACACGACGCGTACACTCCTAGGGATTGCGTGCGGTGTCGTCGTCGTTGAGTCGCTAATGCAGTTGTTTGGTGCACTTGTACTTATTAATGATATATGTATTATTGACTTTATTGTCGTAGTCATTCATATTATGTATTATTCATTGTATTGTTAATTTAATTATTTTTAATTTATGTAATATTTGTCAAATAATTCTGGCACATAATTTATGTAATGTTTGTTAGATAATTATGATATTTAATACATGTTTAATGTTTCTTAAATAATTAGGGATTCATGCTTTGGTGCAGAGCTATAATATTGCAATGAATGATCAATAAATATATGGCAGGATCTTCGAGTACAGGCATTCCATGGATACCTATAACGATCCATATAGCACTTAATGCATCATTGCATATTGTGCGTGAAGAGAAGGATGATCACTTTAATGAGAGCTTTCTAATTGGATACTTTTACATTTGAATTTATTGAGATGCACAAAAGGTGATCAGATTTTCCAGATCTAATTTTTCAGATATGAAATTTATAACCATTTTCGAGAGGAAGGAGAAGGGAAAACTTGATGGAGATAGTTTGGTGGCGATGGGGGCCTTGAAAGGGTCCCGTGTAGTAGTAGTTAGCACCTGGTAGGTTCTGTTTGGCAGAGCTCTCAGAGCAGCTTTCCGGCTGGAATCAGAGGAGCTCTGACAAACAGCAGTTTTCAGCTTTTAGCTCCCTGAATGGAATTTGTAGGAGTGATTCTCTGAAATGAATAGAAGTTAGAAAGCTAAAAAAACAGCTTCCACTAATTCACTTCCCGTAAAGAATCATTTCCTCCATATATTTTATTTTATAGAATTACTAGAGAATCACTTTCAGCCACAGAATCACTTCCTCTAAAGAATCACTCATCGCAGAGAATTTGAATCAGAAAGAACTCTACCAAACAGGCCCGTAATTTAACGTAGAGTTCACAGCTGCCCCAGAAATTGTTTTTCTATCTCTATATAACTAAATTTCTAAGGCTGCTCAAATTGTTCCAGATCAAGGGATAACTAGATCACTATATCTCGTATGATGATATCACATTATGATGTAGTGTTCCATGATAGGCTAAATCAATATTAGACTATCCTCAAAGAGTCCCTTCGCAGATAAAAATTTTTTTGCGAAAGGATTTTTATACTCTTCAGCGTTCTAACTGTTTTTTTATAGTTCTCGTTATGAAAGGATTTTAAAAGTTATTCTCTCTAGAACGAGATTCTCTCTCTTTTTTTTTACGAATTCCTTTGAAAAAAATTATTGAGAATGAGAAACAAATAAAAGAAACGAGAACCAGAAGAAATCACGAAGCAAACAAAATAAAGACAATAGGGATAGTCTTATGACCTCACACATACATCATCGCGTTGGTCAATGGTCAAGATCTGATCCGGTATCTGGCCATCGGCAAGTAGCACACACGTGCAGCTCCTGCTGTAAAGCCCAAAAGGCCACTCGGTGCCAAGCTGCTGCCAACCATATTGCCAGATCCCTTGTCTTTTGTCTACTCTAGTTTTTTTTAATAATATTATTTTATTAAAAAATTTAAAAATAATAATTAAAATTATAAAATTGTAGGAATAACTACCTACCTTTCTTATCGGTACTTCACTTCTTAGCAGTAGGTCTGGGGACCTATCAGTATGAGGGCAGTGCAGTGGGTCCAGGAGCTTATCAGTATTTTATGTGCCGGCAGGTCATATATTTTATAGAAGATATTTAAAAGTATACATAATTTTTTTATATTATCTCGAATGAATATTATCTTCATATGAAAATTATAACTCTCAATGAAATCTACAACTTTCTAATCGGATACTTTTACATTTCAATTTATTTAGATGCACAAAAGGTTATCATATTTTCCAGATCTAGTTTTTCAGATATAAAATTTATAACTATTTTTAGCATCTAAATGGCTTCAAATAGAAAATTATTCAACTACAAAATTGTATCTTATTGAGAACTATAATTTTTATATAAAAATTATCCCCATCTAAGATTATATTAAAAAATATTTTTTCAATATCGTTTGTGAGACATAAGATATATTGACATGCGAAGTACCAACCGACTTTTTGGCACACCATCACCTAAGATGTTGGCACGTGGAATGCTGAGATCTTAGTCGGTATTCCTCGTGCAATATCTATTTTTATAATTTTTAAATTCAACTATTATTTTTATATTTTTCAAAAATACTATTATTAAAAAAATCTACTGTAGGTCTGCAATTGCAACATGCGGCAGAGCACCTTTCCGATCGTTGGAAGCGTCTGCTTGGATCAGCGTGCACTTGGCAGTTGTAGACTGCGTGCTATTGATGGAGAGATCCTCTGCAGTACTACACTATCACTAACACGTGAGACCAAATTCACATGTCAGTAATTGTTACTGCACCATATAATACTGCAGAGGACCCATGTACTCGTTCGCGTGCTGGACTGTGCCAAACGAGCTCGATCTCCCTGGCGCATGAAACTTTCTGCCTGGAGAGACGACCGAGACGGGCGTATGACAGCAGCAGGTAGCACGCAACCACCACAAGTACTTCTACAGTAAAAGCACTACAAATTGTACCTTTGCTACAGTAATTATAGTCAGAATATTGTACCTCTCCTCAATCTATGATCATTCATTTAATAAGAATATAATCGATTGAGGCTTTATTATTTTAAATAAACCATGAGGAGGAGCATTACTCTTTTATTTATTTATTTCTGTAATAAACCATGAGTAAGAGAGCTATTATTTTGTTTAAGAGTAGAGTGACAGAGGGTATTATGATTGGGAGGGGGAGTCGAGAGTGGTGGTGGCAGAGGCGATGGGGAGGTGGCGGTGGGCGGGGGAGGTAGCGGACGGAGCGGGGTGAGGGGGAGGCGGTAGCGGTTAGGGTAAAAATACATGTGAGATTAGTTAGATGAAGGAGGACCAAACGCACGCTTTCTTGCGTGAATCTGCATATGGACGTGTAGGCCCTATGTGGATATGTTAGATGAAAATTGTGCGGTGGATCAAACGTTATTAAATTGATTTGGATAGATAATTATTAGGTGAGAAATATTTTTAAAAACACTTGCACTTTACAATATAGATTTAATAAGTATATAACCGAGTGAGGCTCTATTATTTTTAATAAACCGTGAGCAGAGCATTGCTCTTTCAATTAAATTTTTCTGTAATAAACCATGAGTAAGAGAGCTATTCTTTCGTTTAAGAGTAGAGTGGCTGAGGGTATTATGATTGGGGTGGTTCTAGTACTCTTTTTTGTGTGTTTTCTATGGTACGCATGCGTACGAGCATATCTTTACGGATTTACACGTATCGACGTGGAGTATACGCGTGATTTCTTTTAAGAAATATCCTGAAGTTTACAAACAGAAAACCCTAATTTAGGTGCACTGCACTAGCGCGTGGAAAGTCTGGCCTTTGTGCAATATACATGAAAATATTCATGTTTGTGTAAACTTTCCTCTCCAAGCTACCTATATACGAGTCATTGCATTTTTTGAGTTTTGCTACTTTCTTTATTAGCAATAGTAAACGTCAAAGGTACCATGGGTGAAAATGTGTCCAAATGTATGTACCTTCGACCATGGAAAATTTTTTTGGCCGAATTTCACCGATTTTCGGTTCTACCGGTCACCTCCGTTATTTGGTGTTACTGGTCAAAATCGGCCGAAATTATTCAAATTTGAATATATTTTATTAAATTCATTGATTTTAGTCATTATTCTCAAATTTTTGAAGCCGATTTTTGGTCTTATCGAAGCCCCCATTTTTTTAAATCCAAAATTTTTTTCCCATGTCTTCGACTGTGTGGATGCTCCAAAGACAAAATATATGATTTTATCTGATTGAACATATGATGTTGGATGCAGTGACAAGCCTACGTTATGATATGGGTGTACATATGTATATTTGTTTTTTTGCAAAAAATTGATTATGTATCATATATAACACCTGTAGAGGTTAGTAGTTATTATAATTTCAGAATTACATACTATATTTTAATTTAACAGGCTATTTATACTTTTCTGAGCATTTTCTCACTAGTCACTACTGTACCTCACCATCTGATCAATACCTAATTAGCTCCTGATATTTTTATCTATATATATCTATTGTTAAAATATTGAACCCGCCTAGGGGTGGCAATTTCCCCCGTCGGGTCGGGTCCCCGCGGGTTTCAAACCCGACGGGGGCGGGTTCAGGTGAAAAAAAACCCCGCGAAGCTATCGGGTAGGGTCGGGTCGGGTCCTTAACTCGGGTCGGGTTCGGGTTCAGATATGTTTTTTCACCCGTGGATGCCACCCGAAACCCCGCCCCACCCGCCCGCACGCCCTGCCCCGCCCGCCCGCCCCGCTCCGCCCTACCCCGAACCGCCCGCCCGACCCGCCCCGTTGCGCCCCGCCCCGCCGCACCCGCCCCGCTCGCCCGCCCCAACCCGCCCCGCCGCCGTTACACTGTCGGGTTTCGGGTTGCCCGCGGGTTTCGGGTCCCCGTCGGGGCCGGGGGCGGGGGTGGTTTTGCGCCCGATACGGATTTCGGGTTCGGATCGGGTTTGACGAGTCGGGTTTCGGGTTCGGATCCGTTCCAGCAAAACCCGACGGGGGCAGACCCGTTGCCACCCTTAAACCCGCCGCTGGTTGAACGTATGAATCAACTCCATAGGTGATAGCAGGAGATATTCCGCTAAAACTGTGAGCAAAAATGTTAGGAAAATTCTGGGGAGCCCGGCAGCGGAAGCTTCACATCTAGGGATGAAAACGGACGGGATAAATCCCGTTCCGTTCCGATCCGTTTTCTATATTTTCTTGTCCGTTTTCGATTCCGTTTTCGAGAGATAATATGAAAATGAAAACGGTTATAGGGTTTTTCCGACCGTTTTCGGATTTCCCGTTTTTAATCTAGAATTTCCCGTTTTTCTAATTGAGATCAAACTTCAAAAATCACAATGTAGCCCACATACCAAGCCCGACCGGTCAGTTCAAACATAACCTCTATCCCAAAGTTCAACCAGATCCCAGTGGTCCAGTCTCGGTCGGCTGCTGACCTACCGATGTTGTTCAAGCTCTTGCACTATCTACAATCCTAGTCTTTGTATGATTGTATGTTATGCCGAGTACTCGAGTTACGACATGATAGTTGTTTTTCAGTTGATACTTATGTCATTACATGGTTCATCTATGTATGATATAAATTACTTTTGTTGGTGTGAATTAATTATGTGTCGCGTCGATGCTTGAAATCATTGTTCTACGGATCGGTGTTCTCATTTTAAATTATCGGTTCCTGACTGATACCCGCATATTTATGTTCGGATTGGTTCGTTTTTGATATCCCGACATTCCCGAGTTTGTACCCGTTTCCGACTTTCCCGTTTTCGAGAGAAAATATGAAAATAAAAACGGTTAGAAGATTTTTCCGACCGTTTCCGTTCATTTTCATCCCTATTCATATCAGCCCAAGCAGCAGGGTAGGAAGATTTCTCCTAACACAGGGGTAAAACGGTCATTTGCTCCTGCACCAGCCCCACCCTCCGTCCACGTTCGCGGCGGAAACTCAGCTAAACCCCGCCCCGCGGAAGGCAGACCTCTTCTTCACTTCCCCACGGTATCCCGCAGAAATCCCCCTCGCGTCGCAGGAGAGCAGAGCTCCCCCGCGCTCGGATCCCCAGGCGAGGAAGGGCTTCGGCCGAGCGGGTCGCATGGTGCGCGGCCGCCGCCCGTGACCCCGAACCCGGTCATGGCGTCGGCGGAGGCGCGGCGCCTCGCGGTCGTGCCGCAGCTAGGTGAGCCGCCCCCGCTCCTTCCCGTGATCCCGTTGCGGTTTGTTTGTTCGGTCGTGGGGCTGGGCCGTGTGGTCGGATCCGATCTGGGCGCGCGCCTCGGTCAACGCTGCGGTCGTGGTCAGCGGGGCACGGCTGGTGCCGGCGGCCGTGGATGCTGTTGCGGAGGTGGAAGCATCTCTCCGCGTCGCGACCGGGGTTCGTGCTGTGGCGGGTGTTTGGTGGAGCGCAGAGTTATCGGCTGGTGGGCCTCATTTGATCGGTGCAGAGCAGGGGGCTTTGTGAGGTTTCTTTTAGGTTTGTGTCCTTGTTGGACGGAATAGCTGGGGGAAGGTTGTCCAAGGATTTCGGAGATCGGTGCTCTGAGCCCGGTGACCTGTTGTTATGGAAAATTGGGTTCTGGTATGTGTTCACTTTTGGTTGTGCTAAGCTTTTCTGCGCTTTCTGGAGGAATATAGTGCATGCCAGGTTGACAGGTTTGGCGGGTTAGCTGAAGTGTTTGGCTTTTGCTAGAGTAGAGGTGATTGCCAGAGTAACCTTCTGGTTTCCCTAGTAAAGATTCCTTCACATCAAACCTTCTGTTCTGTTTGTCTATAGATAGGTGAAAATTGGTGTAATATTTATGTAGCTTTCACGAAACCACATGTTTTATGGTCATAGTTGTAGTAGACCACTTGTTTTTTTTGGCTAGTGGCACCTTAACCTAGGTTTCACGGTCATAAGGTTTTACAAAACCCTGGTTTACTTGTGGTACTTAACACCATGTTTTATGGCCGAAAGTTTTCACATAATTTCACCTTGGATAAGCTAATTGAATGGCCAGCAACCCAGGATTTGTTTTTCTTTTTTTTTGGGGGGGGAGGGGGGGGGGTGGTTGAGGCCTTATTTTAATTGCAACTAGGCAAGCAAGAAACATATGGTGTTATGCAGCCACGACCATAAACATCTGGTTTTGAGGAATTTGCTATTAAAGTTTTGCCAAGTGTCTTGTGTTTTCGAGCTGGATTATTAGCTTATGATGGAGATTCATGGATTTTCCAGAACTCAGAGCTTCACATGATCTATCACGTAAAGGATCTACCGATCTGAAACAAATTCTCATATCTTTATTTTTGTGAAGACTTTGAAATATATTTGATGGCAATTTGTTTATATTGAAGACTGTTGCTCGCAACTATGTTGCATTGCTTAACTGTATTTCATATTATGTGAACAGATATCGAGCTCATACTGAAGGAGGCTCAACACCGATGGTTACGCCCTGCTGAAATCTGTGAAATACTTAAAAACTACAGGAACTTCCGTATCGCTCCAGAACCACCAAACAAGCCTCCAAGTATGACATCTGTCTCCTACATCAAATACTGATGCAGCTTACTGGTATTTTCGCATAAAAGTAATTTTGCTTGATGAATCACCAAGAGTTTTGAAAGCCCAGCTGATGTAGGTCATTTTGAAAGCTCTATTGCCGCTAAAAAGACAAATTTATTTCCTTAAGTAATTCAAGACTTTGACATTCTGAACCCTACCTGATGATTTGTTATTACACTTTTTTTACAATGTGAGTCTGTGTTTATGCAGATTGTTATGTTCTACAAAGTTAGCTAACATATGATGAGTTCAACTAGGTTCTCAATGCTTGCTAGGATAAAACTCTTGTCAGATTGCATGTTCGGCACTGCACAATTCTTGTGTCAGAAGATGATGTGTTCCCTTTCTTGGCCTTCTTGTCTAAATTCTTCTAACACCCCTTACTGTGCTTTCTTATCTTCCAGTAATTAATGCTGAATCTTGGCTCTAATGCAATTACCTTTTATATTGTTCCAACTAAATGTGCATAAAGTTGATGGATAGCCGCAATAGTACCAATATAATGTGCAATTTAATCTTGATCACTAACATTATTCATGTCTTGCCTAGGTGGCTCACTTTTTTTATTTGATCGGAAAGTATTGAGGTACTTCAGGAAGGATGGCCATAATTGGAGGAAGAAAAATGATCAAAAGACTGTCAAGGAAGCCCATGAAAGGCTGAAAGTAAGTCCTGGTTATACAATATCTTCTCTCCAATGATCCCTTTACAATGTTTTTGTTTGATTTCGTATGCTTGTCATCTATGTTTGTCAACGATGAATTGAGAATAAAACTAAGTATTGTTCATAATTTCAGTCTGGAAGTATTGATGTGCTTCACTGCTACTATGCTCATGGGGAAGAGAATATAAACTTTCAAAGAAGGACTTACTGGATGTTGGAGGAGTAAGTGGATTACTATGCTAGAGTCCCTGTTGCATGAACATAAATATATGGGTACATCTAATGTAGGGTTTGAGGGGGTGCATGGGGGCTTTGGGTTTGGCAGTAGGAACCAAGAGGGAGAGGATGTTTTGAACTTTGTTGTGGCCTACGACTTGATAATTGCTAACATCTTCTTTTGAAAGAGAATCCCATCTAGTGACCTTTAGTAGTGGCCACCACTCTAGCTAGATTGATTTTGTCCTTGCAAGAAGAGAGGATAGACAATCCTTGCTTAGATTGTAAGGTGATACATGGAGAGTGTGTTGTCCCTCAACATAAGCTTGTAGTGGCCGACTTTTGCTTCCGCATACGTGTTCGACGGGACAAGGGTGCTAAAATTACAAGAATGAAGTGGTGGAAGCTCAAAGGAGATGCGGCACAAAATTTAAAAGAGAGGTTTATTAACAAGAGCCTTTGGAAGGAAGGAGATAATGCAAATGACATGTGGGTGAAGATGGCAACTTGCATTAGGAAGGTGGTTTCAAAGGTGTTTGGGGTGACCAAAGAAAGCAGGTGCGAAGTTAAAGACACTTGGTGGTGGAACGAGGATGTTCAAAAGGCTATTAAGGAGAAGAAAGAATGTTTCAGATGGTTACACCTTGACAGGAGTGCAGACAATATAGAGAAGTACAAAATGGCAAAAAAGACTGCAAAGCGAGCTGTGAGCGAAGCAAGGAGTCAGGCTTATGAGGACCTTTATCAGCGGTTGGGCACAAAGGGAGGAGAAAAAGACATATATAAGATGGCCAATATCCGTGAAAGGAAGACGAGGGATGTCAACCAGGTCAAATGCATTAAGGACGGGACCTGTCGACTTCTGGTGAGAGATGATGAGATCAAGACTAGATGGCAAGAGTACTTCGACGAACTGTTCAATGGGGAGAACAAGAGCTCTACCATTGAGTTGGACGAATCTTCTGATGACACCAACATACGATTTGTACGAAGGATTTATGAAGCTGAGGTTAAGGAAGTTTTAAAAAGGATGAAAGGAGACAAGGCAATAGGCTCTAATAGTATCCCCATTGAGGTGTGGAGATGTCTTGCAGACAGCGATAGCATGACTAACTAAGCTCTTCAATCAAAATTTTCGGTCAAACAAGATGCCCGAAGAATGGAGAAGTATTTTAGTACCAATCTTCAAGAATATTGGAGATGTTCAGAGTTGTACTAATTACCCTGGAATTAAGTTGATGAACCATACAATGAAGCCATGGGAGAGAGTTATTGAGCATCGCCTAAGAAGAATGACGAACATTACCAAAAACCAATTTGGTTTCATGCCTGAGAGGTCAACCATGGAAGCGATTTTCTTGATAAGGCAACTTATGGAGAGAGATATGGAATAAAAGGACCTGAACATGGTATTCATTGACTTGGAGAAGGCTAACGACAAAATACCGAGAAATGTTATGTGGTGGGCCTCGAAGAAACACAAAGTCCCAACAAAGTACATTACCCTCATCAAGGCTACGTATAATAATGTTGTGACAAGTGTTCGAACAAGTGAAGATGTTATCGATGACTTTTCTCTTAAAATAGGACTACATTAAGGGTTAGCTTTGAGCCTTTATTTATTTGCTTTGGTGATGGATGAGGTCACAAGGGATATTCAGGGAGATATCTCTTGGTATATGCTCTTTGCTGACGATGTGGTGCTAGTTGATGAGAGTAGGACGATAGCGTTAATAAGAAATTGTAGTTGTGGAGATATACCTTAGAATCGAAAGATTTTAGACTTAGTAGGACGAAAATCGAGTATATAAAGTGCAATTTCGGTGCTACTTCTCTACAAGAAATTAAATGAGAATGCGAGTTAGACCCCAACCATTGAAAATGACAAGGAACGTAAGTGACATGAGCCAGTACGCGAGCGTAGGAATGGAGCGAGCAAGATTCCTTTGCCTCATTCGAGAGTCTCCGCCCTTCTTCCACTCCGTCCCGATGCACTATGAGTTAGCACTTGAGTCAGCTAGTAAGAAATCTAGAGTGGTACCTAGGTGCAGAATTCTGAAAGATGCTTAGTCAAGTGAGGATTCCATTCGAAGTAACGTAACAGGAGCACCATCTTCAAAACTTCTCGCGAGATGTTTCCAATTAAACCATAGATGTCCACTTCATACTTTTAGGGTCTGTTTGGTTGGTGGGTTCGCTCCATCCGGGAGATGGCCATCCGGGAGACGGTGGTGTTTGGTTCACTGCTCGGGTGGATGGGGCGGCCTGCTTCATCGAATATTCGACGTAGATGCTGGATGGCTCGATCCGGCTGAATCGGCCGTATCGCTCCATCCAGGTTTGCGCTCGTCCCGTGGTCGTCCGCGTGTACGTGTGCATTGTGATTTTTTATATAACTCACGATTTTATTTGGAAGTATAAAAGTGGTCTAAAAATTCTAAATGTTTTTATGAGCAAACTAGAGCTCATTAGCAACCCATTTTAATTGGTTTGATCCAAAAAATATGAGGCAATATTTAATTAAAATTTTCTAAAAAAGTTTACTTTTGTAACTTCTAGCAATTTTTAATGCCTTAAATAAATTCCTAAAAATATGAGAAAATTCACTACTATTCTTCTCATGTGATGTACTATAAATATGAATAGATCATCCTATCCACTCTAACCCCACCAACTAAACAGAAAACTGGCGCATCCCATCCATCCCAACCAAACAGAAAATTGGTTCATCCCATCCAGAAAAAACATGGATGGTCCTATCCCATCCAACCTCACCATCCAACCAAACGCACCCTTAGTATTATATTTCGGCGAATCTGGAAAATTCCTGAATGATCGAAAATAGGATTGACTATGGATTCAAGCCTGATAACTGGAAGAAATGCCTACCGTGCGTAGTACCGATGTACAACAAAGACTAAAATTGGACTTCTCCATTAATATGCAATAGGCGTAGGCGAGAATGTCTCTTCTGGCACAAATGGACTTATGAAACCGTTTGATCGATTTCCTTGATCGCTACTTATGGGTGTGCACTCAAAGAGGGAGAGGATGTTAGTCTCGGTGGAGAGATGGTTCCTAAGAAGGATACCTTTCGATATTTGGGATCGATGCTAAGGGATGGTGATATCAAAAAGATGTTAGTCATATAATCAAAACCAGGTGGATGAAATGGCGCCAAACTGCTGGCATCCTCTGTGACAAGAGGGTACTATAAAAACTGAAAAGTAAGTTCTATAGGATGACGATTCAACCTGTAATGTTGCATGGCGCTGAATATTGGTCAACTAAAAGTCGACATGTCCAATAGTTAAGTGTAGCAGAGATACGTATGTTGCGATGGATTTGTGGCCATACAAGAAAGAATCGGATCTGAAATAATGATATACGTGATAGGCTAGGGGTAATGCCAATTGAAGAAAAGCTTGTCCAACATCGGTTGAGATGGTTTGGATATATCCAACAGAGACCTCTAGAGTCACCTATGCATAGCGAGATACTGAGGCGCGCTGATAATACGAAGAGAGAGGTAGGGGTTGACCAAATTTAACATGAGAAGAGTCTGTAAAGAGAGACTTGAAAAAAATGGAATAACCCAAAGAACTATCCACGGATAGAAGCGTGTGGAAGTTAGCAATCCACGTGCCAGAACAATAACTTATGCATCAGTCTCCTTGTACTGTTATTACTTTTATTTTTGTACTATTACTAGTACCTTTATTATTATTATTGTTTTCTCATCATCTTTTTAGTTGGATCTTGTGGGTTTCATCACTAACCTACCCCAACTTACTTGGGACAAAGGCTGTTGTTGTGTTATGTGCGCACTGAGTTTAAATGCAGTATGTAGGTGTTTATACTGACCAAATTGAATACAGATTTGAAAAACCTTTTTCTTTGTTTTTTCAGGGACTTTATGCACATTGTACTTGTACATTATCTTGAGACCAAGGTAATATTGACCTGGTGCGCCCTTCTTTGTACTTAGTGTGGCTCCATTTTGCAATTTTTTTTTATTATTTCATCGCCTAGAGTGAAAGTGAAGTGCCTTGCTATAAGATTCTTGCTACATGTTCTTTTACCTGTTATGGTGATAAATTACAGAGACATTGATGTTGAATGATTCTTTGCTAATACTCTATTATCCAAGGCTAGCGGTATTTTTAAGGCTATATTTGAAAGATCTTATGGGTCTCATGAATTTGTTAGTTTCAATGAACAGAATGTTCGCGTACTACAGGAACTGGATTCTAGATGTTCGCTTGCCAAACATGCTCTTTATGCACATAACTATTGATATCTTCCTTCCATTATTAACACATGAATGGTGGATATTATAGTTTTTGGCTTTATGAAGTTTAAGGGTGGCTGTATGACTAGCTAGTTTGTACTAATTTTGCATTCCAAGAGAACAAATGATTGATGCTTTGAGCCACACCAATTGGATTTACATGACCTTTTCTTAAATGGTAATTTAGAAAAAAAAGTTAGTGCTGGTTTTCAAAATTGGATAAAGCTGATCCAGATGGTGCTGTATAAAATGTTCAACTCTTGGCAGAGATGTTTGAAGAAAAAAAAAAACTAGAAAGTGCTGTGTTTCTACCAATTCCAGGAGGGTCAGTGTTATAGGCTAGTTAAGCTTGGTAGTGGAACATGAGACCTGTTATAAGTTGATACAGATTTTAGAAACACAGATTACTCTTTCTGTACTGGTTTGTTTGTCCAATTTGATTTTGATTCATATTCTCCATTTTGGTTATAAGTCATGTTTCTTGTTTGAAATCTCGAAGAAACATGGTCATGGCATGTTCTGTTGGGACAAGTAGTTTTGCCTCACCAATTTTGCTCTTGCAAGAAGTTGCTTAAGATCACATTTTATCTGATGGTGTGAATATGACCTTTAGGGTGGGAAGTCCTCTCGTGCTAGGGGAAATAATAACATGATTCATGAAGCTGTTGTGGATAGTCCTTTAAGTCAGTTACCTTCACAAACTATAGAGGGTGAAAGCTCACTTAGTGGACAGGCCTCAGAATACGACGAGGCAGAATCAGGTAGGAAGTTTTGGCAATCCTTCAGTCTTATGCAATAGCAATTAGAGCAATATGCAACTAAAATAGTTTCACTGATACATATTCCAATTATGCACAGAATATCTAAAGCAAAATTCGGTGCAGCAGATACTTATTCAGGAGGAGCCGGATACTACTCTTTCACTCGGATGCAGCAGCATGAAAATGGAAGTGGACCCGTGATAGATTCTTCTGTCTTCAGCTCTTACACTCCTGCTTCATCCATAGGTAATCTCCACTCGGGCTAACTTTCTGTGCTTTGAACCTTAGTGCAGTGATCTGAATCCCTTTCTTTCCCACAAAATTGTAGGTAATTATCAAGGGCTGCATGCTATGGCACATAATACAAGCTTCTATCCCGGTAATCAAGATAATTCGCCTGTGGTTCTCAATGCTTCAAGTCCTGTGCTTGCAACGAATGGGCGTGTGAATCAAACTGATCTTCCATCGTGGAATGCGGTGATAGAACTGGATAGGGGGCCTGTTCAAATGCCCCCTCTCCAGTTTCCTGTTCCTCCCAAGCAAGGCACTTCCACGGAAGGCTTGGGAGTTGACTATTTGACATTTGATGACGTATATTTCGATGGCCTCGGTCTCAAAGATGTTAGTGCTGCAGGAGCTGATGGAGAGTCGTTTTGGCAGGTATGTTGGTCTGCTATTTTATCTTTGGTAGTCAACTAGTTTTCCCTAGTTCATGTGCTCATATAAGGAAAACGTCTAATTATGCTTCAAATTCTATATTATAGTTGATATGTTTATTGCTAACTGCCTTAACCAATATAACTGTACATGTACCTGTATGTACAAATGTTTTTTTTTTGTTTTCCATCCTTTGCACTCTTTATGGTCACATAGGGGCTTCTATTCAGTGTACATTTACTGGTTACAACTAGTGCACAGTTGCCTCAAATTAATTATATGAAAAATGTTAAATTAAACCTTTGCACAGTCTGATCTGTTTTTATGCCAATGGTCATTGGAATTTGTACAATTATTATGTCATTACATTGCTTCTTTAAGAGGTACTTTACTAAATGGTGAGAATTACTTTGTATAGGCAGTATGCCGTAGTTAACCACACCCTCTTGGTTCTCCTATCTGGTATAATTCTTGTGGGACATCTAACTGGAATTGTTGCATTTCAGTTCTCTAGTGCTACTGGTGATTTGTCTGCAATAGAGAACAACTTCCCACAAAACGATGGTTCTCTGGAGGCAGCCATTAGTTTTCCGTTTTTGAAGACTCAGTCATCCAATCTATCTGATATCCTAAAAGACAGCTTTAAGAAAACTGACAGTTTTACAAGATGGATGAGCAAAGAGCTTCCTGAAGTGGAGGATTCCAAAATTCAATCTAGTTCGGAGGTGTACTGGAGCAGTGAAGATACCAACAGTATCATTGAAGCATCAAGCCATGAGCCGCTGGATCAGTTTACTTTGGCCCCGATGCTCTCGCAGGACCAGCTCTTTAGTATAGTTGATTTTGCTCCAAGCTGGACATATGTGGGCTCAAAGACTAAGGTATGGTACAACGAGTGCAAAAATTTTGTTCATACTTTTTCCATAAGCTTGAAAGTCATGCATTCGGTATGATTTTATCCCGATGGTTCTAATGAAATTAGTTTTGCACTGCTTCTCACAATCTCTTGCATGCCATGCAGATTTTAGTTATTGGTAGAATCCTAAATAACAATCATGTCACTGAGAGATGCAAGTGGTCATGTATGTTTGGAGAAGTTGAAGTTCCAGCAAAGATTTTAGCAGATGGTACTCTCATCTGTTATTCACCCACGCATAAACCTGGTAGAGTCCCCTTCTATATCACCTGCTCTAACAGGTTGGCCTGCAGTGAACTGCGAGAGTTTGAATTCCGACCAACCGTCTCTCAATACATGGATGCTCCTAGTCCACATGGTGCAACCAACAAAGTTTATTTCCAGATACGCCTTGATAAATTATTGTCCCTTGGACCAGATGAGTACCAGACAACTGTATCTAACCCTAGCCTGGAGATGATTGACTTAAGCAGGAAGATAAGTTCACTGATGGTGAACAATGATGAGTGGTCCAAGTTACTAAAGTTGGCTGATGATAATGAGCTTTCTACTGATGATCAGCAGGATCAGTTCGCTGAAAACTTGATTAAGGAAAAATTGCATGTCTGGCTTCTCAATAAAGTTGGTGTGGGCGGTAAGGGACCCAGTGTGTTAGATGATGAAGGACAGGGCGTGCTTCACTTAGCAGCTGCCCTTGGATATGATTGGGCTATAAGGCCAACACTTGCTGCTGGTGTGAATATAAATTTCAGAGATGTTCATGGGTGGACTGCACTCCATTGGGCTGCCTTTTGTGGCCGGTAGGTTGTTACTTGTTAAAGGCGATATCATGTAATACATTCATGATTCATCTATCTTTTTTGCATATTGATTGTTCTGCAATATTGTTTCAATTGTGATGCAGAGAGCGGACTGTAGTCGCGCTTATTGCACTGGGAGCAGCTCCTGGAGCTTTGACAGACCCAACTCCTGACTTCCCTTCTGGAAGTACAACAGCAGATCTCGCATCTGCTAATGGTCACAAGGGAATATCTGGTTTCCTGGCAGAGTCTTCTCTGACAAGTCATCTTAAGGCCCTCAATCTGAAGGAAGCCAATATGGCTGAAATATCTGGTCTACCTGGTATTGGAGATGTTACCAAGAGAGATTCACTTCAGCCTCCAAGTGGAGATTCATTAGGTGCTGTTCGAAACGCTGCCCAAGCTGCTGCTCGGATATATCAAGTTTTCAGGGTGCAATCCTTCCAGAGAAAACAAGCAGCTCAATATGAGGATGATAAAGGTGGAATATCGGATGAGCGTGCCCTTTCACTCCTTTCTGTCAAGCCATCCAAGCCAGGGCAGCTTGATCCCCTGCATTCTGCTGCAACTCGCATACAGAATAAGTTCAGGGGATGGAAGGGGAGAAAGGAATTTCTTCTTATTAGGCAGCGAATCGTCAAGATCCAGGTATGTAAACAAACTAATCAAAATCCAGTAAGTTTCGCTTATGCTAAAAATTTGCATTGTTTCTCATTCATTTGTTTGGAACACTTCGAAGTTTGTTGTCCCTTTTAGAATACTGATGAATTGTGTAATTCAAAAGTGCCACTGGTGCCTGCTAGCTCAACTTCTGTTTTGTGATGTTAGTCGTGTAAATGGCAGTATGGCAACAGTGGGATAGTGTTTACTTCAGTGTGCTTTATGGCTACACAGTGTGTATGTTTGTAATGTAGTGTTCATTGTGTGCTATTTGGGAAGAGTACAATTTGTGTCGTCGCCTACTAATCTGTTGATCCATCAGATGACTGAGATCTTTTTTTTGGTGGCTTCTTAGGCTCATGTGCGAGGTCACCAAGTGAGGAAGCATTATCGAAAAATAGTTTGGTCTGTTGGCATCATGGAGAAAGTTATACTGCGTTGGAGGCGAAGAGGGGCTGGATTACGAGGGTTTCGGTCTACAGATGGTTCAACAGAGGGCAACAGTGGCGGAACTAGTAGCACTTTGATCCCAGATAATCCTTCTCGTGATGATTATGATTTCTTGCAAGAAGGACGAAAGCAGACTGAAGAGAGGCTGCAGAAAGCTCTTGCCAGAGTAAAATCCATGGCTCAGAACCCAGAAGCAAGAGACCAATACCAAAGGATTTTGACTGTCGTGTCAAAAATGCAGGAGTCTCAGGTAGTCTCCTGGTTTATTCGTAGAATTTCATCTAGATTTGAACATCGACTTTGTTGTTTCCCGTCGTTATTTTAATCCAAATGGTAGGCAAATACTTTCATGAAACAATCATACCCTTTTTCGCTGCTGATGTGACAGGCTATGCAAGAAAAGGTGCTCGAGGAGCCGACTGAGATGGATGAAGGCTATTTTATGAATGAATTCAAGGAGCTGTGGGATGATGATACACATATCCCTGGTTATTTCTAGTTTTGTTGATTAATTGTTGGATGCCTCTGTAGATCGCGCATTTTGTTGGGAGTTTTACTGAGTTGATGGTGCACATGGTTGACAAATCGAAGCAGCATTGCTGAAGCATGATTTGATATGCTTGGATTTGGACTTTGTTGTGGTATTTCTCATTTATTATGACGTGGCCTTGTGTACAGTATAATCTTATCTAGCTTTGAAGGAGTCATGTATTTACAGTGTGGAACTGGTGTAAAGAGCTCAACATAGGGTTCTTATAATATGAATTGACTGCTGCGTTCGTGCAGCAGTAATGATGAAGGCTATTTTATGACTTATGTTTTAGGTTGCGATTTGTCTATTTTCTTCGTTTCGCTTGATGAGTGCTACGTCAATGTGTTCATTGCTGTTGATTGCGTTAGCGCCCCCTTTCGTGCTGGAGATATATGTTGCAGCAGGTTTCTTGGTCTCTGGCCTTGTGTTTGTTTGAACTGTATTGGCATGGCTAGGGGTGTAATTAGAGGACGGATATAGCTCATCGAATATCCTACTTATATTTTTAGTTGGATAATTATTTATTCATTATATATCATATACTATGTTTTTTCTCAGAGTAGTCCAAACAGATAGCGTTGTAAGCTTTTGGTTGGTTAGAATGATGAAAATTATTTACTTTGTTTGCATCCTTATAGTACATTAAACAATATGGGTGCAAGTAACAGTCCATTTTTCCTAGAAAATACCCAATGTAAAAAGTCCCCAAAGAAAATAAATAATGATTCGAGCTTTTAAGCTGTTGTCCCTTAAATTAATGTTTTCCCAATTAAGATACTTCTTTAAAACACAGCCAAGTAATTAGAGAAAAGAATAAAAGGAAACATAAAAGAAAAGGGTAAAATCTCTCTTGAGCCGAAATCTTGTTCCTCAGCTCATCCTCCTTTTTCACCCATGCATGGCCCAACCCTCCTCTCCATCGTTTCTATCCTTAGACTGAAGCCAACATAGCAGCCAATCCATCTGATCGTGGCCTATTTCTCTCTCCTTCGCGCGCATCGACCCCTTGGGCCGAAATCGTCCACTACCCCGGCCTAGCTCCATGCTAGTTCCTCTCACATCTCTCTTGCGCTCGTTGACGCGTCGGGCCTGTCGGTCAGCTCCTTCGAACTCCTCTCAACCCCCTTTCTTTTTTCGCACCTGCGTCCAAATAAAATCCCCGCCAAATCTGTTGCCCATTTAGGGCTTGTTCGGTTGGCATGGGAGCGGTCGGGGTCGCAGCCCAACCCTCGTGGATTAGCCCGGCACGAAAAATTTCCTAGCCCAACAACTTTTGAGTCTTCGTTTAAGCCCAATCGGGATTCTAACCCGGCTCACCCTGTTGTTCCCCCTTCCCTCTGGTCCGAGAAAAAACCATCGAGTCCGTAGGTGTGGAAAAAAATCATCGATGCGAGTCAGAGACGGTGCTACGGCAGCTGCTACGGTGACACAACTCGGAGGCGATAGTGATGCGGTGGTCTCCCCTCCGACGTCCATCCCCTCTGGTGGCCACCTTCTCACGGTAATCGTGTTGCCCTCCTCTTCCTCCCCCTCTGTTCTCTCACTCCATCCCCCATACCACCACCGCTCCTCCTCCGATCCCCACCGGCCAGGGAGCGCGCCACACCACCGCTGGTTCCTGGGTGCCAGCATTGAGGCCATGAGCATGTCAGCATCAGTTGATTCCTGTGTTCTTGGGCTTGGATATTCAAGATATGAGCTCCCGTTCTTGGGGTTGGCTAGTTCTTAGGCCTCTCGACTTCTAAGATCAAGGCATAAGCTGGGCTTTTTTTCCTTTGGGGTTAAAGGATGTTTCTTTCTTACTGCGCCCTGCAGAAGGGTTTTCGACAAAATAGTAGAGATGTGCGTTTGCATTTGCCTTTTGGGTGCTCGGTTTGGTTGGTCCTTTCAGGTGATCTTGACTGATTGTCTGATTTGAGCGGCTTGTTGTTGATCTGATCGTGTTAGGAATTGTTTGATTAGTGGAGTCCCGTGTTGTGGGTTGTGGTTGCAACAATGGATATGCTTGGTGCTAACTGGCTGCAATTTCTTGTTTTCGGGTTGTTGTAGCATTGCCTGCTACTCTCCTGATTATTGTTGAGTCATGTTATTGTTGAAATGTTGTGTACTTGTTTTATATGAATGTACGGTATCAACTACTAGAACCTCTGCTACCTACTGATCTAGTGTTTTGCATTTGAAATTGTCAGTTTTTGATGACTCCTTGTCCCTGCGATCTGTGTGCACTACTAATTAGTATGGTCTTGAACTGTTGTAGGTGATTGGTTAATTAAAGTGGATGATTAGCTTGTTTAGCTAATACATTGTTCAATGTGTGCCAATGATTGGCATGCCACACCGTTGAAAACCTTATGCATGATACTATACATGTGGATGGTTTCTAGAATCAATGTTATATAGCTATTTTGTGGTAAAGGAACACGATAGTAGCAGCTTGTAATTTTTATCTGCCATGAACTTGTGATCTATTTGCTATTAGTTAGCCTGCTAGGTTGGAGTACCTGGTTATACTTCCATGGAAATTGCACCTATTTACATGCATATACTTCCATGGAAATTGCATATAGACACAATTAGAATGCACCTGATTGGTCTTGTTACCTTTGATCAGGAACATTCCATTTTTCAATTGTTCGAGTTGATATTGTCAACAGTGGCTGAATAGATGTGTAATTGTAGCAACAGGGTTCCAGTTCATTTGAAATGAATCTATAATTTACATGGTAAAGCCACTAGTTGATTAGATTGTACTGTGGCTATGCTACAGTTTAGAAGCTAATTAAGAGTGCTCATTTACTAGTTGGAACAGAAAATCATTGTGTTTCGTGTGTTTATTTGGTGATAAGATGTTCACTGCGATTTATAGTGTGATATTTCAATATTGTGTAATGATAATTTGACGTTGCTCTTAATGAAGGTTTTGGTGGCTGTTAGAGTTTCTTGGGTGTTATTCTTGATATTTTTTCCCCAAGCAGTAACATGCATGCAGAGCAATTGTTTTGTATTCTGTAAACTGATTTTACCCCTGTACATTGTGTCTACTTTGTAGATTATCCCTATATTGGAGAAGACCAACCCCCACCGTCCTGTGACACTTTACCCTCTCCAAGCGATACTTGATATGTTTCTATTTCCTTTTCTTGAAGTTGTTTATCTATATTGATAGATCTGCATTAGTATCTATATTGTTTATTACTGAAATAAAGTTCTTTATCTATGGACCTTTGTGAATCCTTTGCTAAAATGAAGTTATATTTTTATTGAAGGGTGTTCACTTTTGTTTTATATGACCTTCTTTTTAGTTTTGCAATAAACATGAGAATAAGGGATCACATTAGAAAGAGGAGGGAGGAGGAGGACGATGATATGATGCTGTTTATTTTCCCTGCACTATATCTATTGGGTTCTAGTGGAGGAAGGGAAAAGAAGCGGCGGCATACATCGGCGCTAACAGGCGAGGAACGTGTTCGGGAGCTGCTTGAAGGGTATGTCAAGAACTGTCGGGTAGCATTCATGATGGAACCTGAGATATTCATATCCTTGGCCAATTACCTTAGAAGGAAAATGTTGGTCCGTGATATTAGGATTAAGGTTGAGGAAAAGCTAGTGTTCTTCTTATACATGCTTAGTCATAATGCTTCATATGAGGATCTCTAAGAAAAATTTGGGCATAGTAGTGATACCTATCATCATCACATGAAGCATTTTTTGACAAGGTTATCCCTACCTTGAACATGTTGAATGATTACCAACGATATATAAATTAGTGGGTTGTAATAAGTGGTACATTTGAATATATTTTGATGTTTTGTGGGTTGTAATAACTTGAACATGTTGTGAATATCGTGTTATGAATAAATTATGCTAGTTGCATCTTACATATACTTGCTCCAATGCTTCTGTTATAAATATCGTGTTATACATATTTTCACAGTTAATATACTTGGAAGAGGTTCTCCAAGGTTGACCATGATCTTGTTTAAAGCTGCACAAAAGAAAAATTCTCCTAAAGGTTGTGATACAAAGAAGCATGAAGGTTCTTCAAGAGGTATGCAACTAGAGACCATAATACTAATTGTTTTACACATCAATTCTACAATTTTACAACTCTGAAATTCTACGGTTCATATTTGATTCTTGTTTTATGTAGAAAAATCAAGTGCCTCTTGGAATCCTATCACCCCTGATTATAGTGATTAAAATGGATGGTCGTCAGAAGTTTGGAACAAAATTGTGAAGGAATCCCATGATAGGAATAAGTATGTGATTTTCACAAAAGCCCAAATCCAAGAGAAGGAAAATGAGTTGAAAAGAGAATATATGATGCTAAAAGAGACTAGGAAGCAAAGCGGAGCTTCATGGAATGATCAAAGGTGTATGATTGAGGTTGAATTAGCTATATGGAACAACATAATCATTGTAAAATGATTTCTTGAACATTACTTAATTATGTAGTTAGTTATATTATGCATCCATTCAATGTTTTACTTTTATTGTGAAGTCATTTCCTAAACCTAAGAAGTTTCGTAGCAAGTCTTTTCCTCTATATGATGCCTTAGGAGAACTTTATGATGGTTAGTTTTTCCACAAGTCATAATCCTTGTTATCAATATCCATGCTTTGCGAGAACTATATGTTGCTTACTCTTTCTTTAGTATAACTTTCTTGTGTAGGTCATATTGCTGAAGGAACCTACACCTTCACCTCTACTCAGCCACCATAGTACCCAGTTCTTACACAAGTGAGAGTGCAGATGAGCTTAGTAACACCAAGATTATGTTTCCAGACTTGGAAGAGACTTTAGCTTATCATGGACAAGATGATACAGATGCAAGAGTACAAACAATTGAAGATGAAGAAGCAAGTGTTAAAAGGAATGAACAGAGACCGTAAAGATGGGCTGTTGTTGTAACAAGAAACAAAGAAGAAAAAGAACCAAATAGGCAGAAGAAGAGTGGTAACATAGAAGGGCTGATGGAGAGATACCTTGATATGAGAACCAAACAGGCTGAGGATGAAGCTGCATAGGTAGCAAGAGCAAAGGAGGTTTCTCAAGGTAATGATTTTTCAATCAAGAAGTGCATATCTGTTCTCAACTCAATGGAAGTGACAAAGGAGGAAAAAACCAAAGCATATTGTGTCTTCAAGAATTTAGATAATAGAGCATTTTTTTCTGAATGTTTGTGATGAGGATCTAGAATCTGCCTTGATTTGGTTAAGCAATAAAATGAAACTTGTTGTTTAGCTGGCTTGATTATATTGGTTAAGAACATGTAAGTCCAACCCAACAAAAGGCATGCTATTTTTTTTTGAGACAGAAACTAAAGCTAGTACCTGTTTTCCCACTTGAGTAATGAGCTATACACTTTAGTCCCTCTGTTTCTAAGTGTTTAGATAAACGAATGTTCCAGCAAAAAGATTTTAGGAGAGTTTTAGAAGTGGCCATTCTCTAAATCTAGCTATCATTTAGTATAATTTGCGTAAACCTAAGATTTAAAATAGCCCATAACATGGCATTGTTCTGGTGGTACATTGCCTGGTTCTGGAACTCTGGAGGGAAGAACATGCTATTGGTTGAGAGAAGTACATCATCCTCATCTATTTAATGAGACACAATATGTCCTAACGAAGTCGCTGAAGCTTATTCTTGGCACAGACTTGTGTGCCATCAACATTAGCGTTTTGAGGCACATTAGCATTCATACGCTGCCAGTATGAACCTTTAATATTTTGATTTAGGATCTTTTCAGAAAACTGTTATTCTGTAACTTCAGTTGTTCTCTTTCTTATAATCTTCAACCATTTGTTGTGGACATCAATGACTATCATATCTAGCAACGAATGGACCATGCTGACCTGCTATTTATATTTGTTTCACACATGCAAACTAATTATGCAACAACTACCTGCTAACTCCTGACACTGAAAATAGATATCCACCTTGTATCATTCTACTGTGCATGAAAACCTCAGCTAAAATCCCAACCAAAACCGAACATATTCTACAAGAGAGGAATTAGGTGTAAACAAAGAATTCATCCCTCACAGGGTTTAGGGATATGGGAAGGATCTACTCAATCCCTCCCTGGATAGGTTCTCGTTGGGGATTAAATCCTAAAGAACCGAATAAGACCTAAGGAATTAAATCGACTCCTTGATGCCGACTCTTTTTTCTCGGGCTCACACACAACACGACCCATTATACAAAAACTCTATTAGTTAATACAATTTGGCTCATTTGGCCCACACACAAAAACAAATTGTACTCCCAGCTGACCCGCACCTTTGCTTCATCTTCCTTAGTGCCGTCCCACACAGAGCGCCCATGGCCGCCAACACCACAGTGACAGAGGCCTCTTCTTAGGGTGGGGGGGGGGGGTCGCTGGCGGAGGAAACTGGAAACTGAGCAAGGCAAGCGATGACACGAGTGGAGATCTGGGGCGGTGCAGGTCGAGGTTTGGGTGAGATGGGGAGGGGGAGTTCGGTCTCGAGAAAGATGCCCATGTTTTTTGGGTTTTCTTAGACACGTGGTTTTCTCCATTTTTATTAGGTGCTACCATGTAGAGGGGACTAAGTCAGGCTAAATTGTGTTTTATATTACATCCTCATATCACAAATACTTGGTTTTAGACAAGATCCGGTTAAATTTTTGAAACTTTGATTGTAAATAACTTTAAAATATTTAGTTTAGAAATATAAAAACCATATATATAGATTTCTCTTGAAAAGTATATTCATAATCGCATAAATTTATTAGATTTTGTAATATATTATAATAGAAAATAATGGTCAAACTCACCCCGTAATCATCATGAAAAATAAAAAACATCAAAGTACTTGGACCGGAGGGAGCAATAGAGATATCAATCAGACAATTACGTGAAACCCGTTTAGTTGCATTCAGTTTTATGTGGACGATGCACGCGCTAGATCATGGGAGCAACTGAATCCGGATCCTTGGACTTTACCCTTCTTAAATCAGCTCATAGTATTTTGTGAGAAGTACTACTGTAACATTAAATTTTGTCCATTCATTTCAGATCGAAGAGCTCACGTCGTTTTGAAGTGACGGTGAAGTTGTCATGTAATAATTTTCTCTTCGGAAGTTGTTTTGTTGTGATTTTTTTAAATTTTTAAGGGTTTTTTAATAAAATCAAATTTTTAGGATTTTTTACAACAAAACAATTTCTAAAAAAAAAGTTAAAGTCCAAGTGATTTTAGAAGGTTTTTTTTTGCATTCTCTACAACTGACTTGGAACAGAGCAAACAGGCACAGCCGCCGGAGCATAGACCCAGTCCACCCGCTCGCGCCCTCGGATCTCCCGCCTCCGGCGAGCGAGATGCCCCCTCCGCCGCTGCCCGCGCCGCCGGCCTCCGCCAGCGGCGAGGCCGGCGGCGGCCGGCGGCGGTGGCAGCACCGGCTGAGCCCCACGCTCGTGCGGGACCGCTGCTACACGCGCGCCTTCCGCTCTGCGGGGCTCCGATCAGCCTCCGTGCCGCTCCCGGACGGCGCCATCGTGCACCTCTGGCTTCCGCCCCCTGCCGCCGCCGGAGCCCCCTGCCCCTACCCGGTCCTCCTCCTCCACGGCTTCGGCGCGAGCGCCACCTGGCAATGGGCCCCCTTCCTCCGCCCGCTGCTCGCCGCCGGCCTCGCGCCCTACGTCCCGGACCTCATCTTCTTCGGCGCCTCCGCCTCCCCCGCCGCCGACCGCTCCCCGGCCTACCAGGCCGCCTGCGTCGCCGCCGCCATGGCCGCGCTCCCTGGCGCGCCGCAGCGGTACGCCGTCGTCGGGGTCAGCTACGGAGGGTTCGTGGCCTACCACCTCGCCCACGCGTTCCCCGCGGCGGTGGAGCGGCTCGTGCTAATCGCGGCGGGAGTGTGCCTCGAGGAGGCCGACCTGGCCGCGGGGCTTTTCGCTGTCGAGGACATCAACGAGGCGGCCAGCGTTCTGCTGCCGCAGCGGCCGGAGGATCTCAGGAGGCTGGTGGGGCTCACCTTCTGCCAGCCGCCGCGGTTCATGCCGTCTTGCTTCATCAGGGATTACATTAGGGTAGGTAAATTCAGCGACTTGCCAACTAATTTTAGGTGCAATTCATCGAGCTGAAGCATTAGTTGAGAATGAATGATCAGTTGATACTTGATAAGGTGAATGGCTGGGGACTTGGGTTGCTAAAGTTGAGACTTCCAATTTGATCCACAACTTTTTCCTGTATTGTCCATTTGTTGCATTGGAGGTGCTCCTAGTTTCATTTTTTCATAACTGCAGCAATTTAGTAACATGTTGCTACAGTTCTACAGGTTAAGCTTCTAGACCAAAGGCTTTTAGCCCTGCTTTTTATAGAAAACAAAAGAGTATGCTAGGATTACCAGCTTTCATTTCAGAATTCAAGCAGAGTGCGTACGCAGCTTGATACACGGATCAGCAATGGGACTCGCAACAACACCTCTAACAGGCCACAGCTCTACTTTCACCTCACTAAAACTTCTAAAATGAAACTGATAGACAGCAAAATAAGTTCGAATAAGCATAAAAGCTGGAATTATGCTATCCATTCTCTATTACCAAATGCCTATCACTAAGGTGCTCAATTTGTATTTTGATGTTGTCTGTGCTACAGGTAAAGCTCTAATTCATCTAAAGGATTGTGGGTTTATGGTTTTAGGTTAAGTTCTAATTCATTTAGATCATATGAAGAATCATTTCTTTTCTGTACATTTCGATGGTTTGGGTTTTCATTGGCATTATTGCTACTGCACTAATGTGTGATTGTACTAAAAATAGTTTCTTTATCCTTTGATCAGGCCTTTCTGTAGTACTAGTGATATTTTTATGACTCATGCATTTTGTAATTGTTAATATTCCAAAAGAAAGAATCTTTGATGGAAGCATTTAGTAATCATCAATATCAGTTCAGGTGCACATCTGAATTCATTAGCTGTCACTAAAATCTTGGAGAAAGTTTTGAACTTGATTCATTATAGATTGAATAACTCATATGTTGCTTCGAGATATTCAAACTAGTAAGTGGAGTATTCTTGGGAATGTATTGGATAGTGATGAATGACTATTCCTCATTGAAAATTACGTATGACTAGAGTAATTGGACGTAGCTTCTCTCTATTCGAGCTTAGTGGTGTAAACATGGACTACATTGAACCTGCAGCAGAATTTGTTGTTCTGAACTGAACATATGGGTTGAAGATGAAAAAGAGAAATCTAGTTTTGATGGACATAAGAAGCCATAAGTTCCACGCAAAAGAAAAAATCCCATAAGTTCCTAATTCGTTCCCTAGTCATTAGAGAACTTGATATTTTCATTGCAGTAAGCATCGATTGTACATTAAAAACATCAGGATCTCCATCATTTTTGTATCCTTGTAGCATCGTCATTACATTGACTGTTGTTGGCAGGTTTATGCCATCAAGTTTGTGATTAAGGTAATGATCTATGCTCATGATGTATAAAACAAAAATTTATGTGTACTAGTTCATTTTATGCAAGGAGAAAGTGATATTGGAATTTGGACTGCCCATTGTCAGGGTACTCCACTTTTGTTGTATAGCTTGAGGGGAGTCGAGTAGATTTGTACATTGTTTGTCAACTTTTCAAGGAAGTGGCTTCATAATTTTGTTAAATGCACAGTAGGTTTATACATTTTATTTGTATTAAATTGCAGGTTATGTGCACTGAAAATGTGAAAGAGAAGACTGAGTTGTTATATGCTTTGATCAATGGTAGGAAGCTTTCAGACCTTCCTAAAATTAACCAGGTAAGGATTTGCGTTTGCACAAGCACCTGACCTTTATGGGACCACATCACCAAACTATTTGATGCTTGTCATGGTATTGCTTATCATCAAAGGTGCTCCTTTCTTTGCAGTTTAATAATATTTTTGTTGCATATTGTATTGATTTGGCAGCAAACCTTGATAATTTGGGGAGAGAAGGACCTGGTCTTTCCATTGGAACTTGGCCTAAGGCTGAAGAGGTTTGTCCATTTATATCTGTCATCATATTCGAACCCTAATCATGATCCATTAAGCTTTGATATATAAATTTAGGCATTTGGGAGATACTTCCGAACTGGTCATCGTCAAGAACACCGGTCATGCCATAAACCGCGAAAAGCCAGCAGAACTTTGCAGACTTATAAAGAACTATATCGCTGACCCCTCAGTCAAATATCGAGATGACCACAAGGTACACAATTAACTCATCACTATAGTATTTGTACTAAAATAATCAACTGCACATTCTTGAAGCCCTTTTGCTGGAACTTGCCCCTTTGTTTGCAGGGATCTTGGAAGAAGGCGATAAAGAGGTTTGCCAGGTCGAGCCTGAGAAAGGTGGACTCTTCGCGTTCACTTCTATAGCACATACATATACTTACCTTTACGATGCAAGAGGTTTGATTTGATTCTTTGATTGTGACACGCACTTGGATAAAATTCTGACAATGTGTAAGGTTCAGTTATATCTATGGCCACTATGTAGCATCCACAGTTGTTTGACCGAAGAAGTTTGTGCTGGTTGCATCTGACTGTGACAAAGGAAAGCACAAAAAGTAGCCATAGCGTATAAACGAATTACTGAGTACAATGGGCCTAGAAACAGCTATGTTAAGCTGGCCTGGCATATTACCCAATCTATTGACATATTTGACGTCATTTTCTGGATTCAGCTGGCTGTTGTCAGCAAACTGTCGATGCAGGTTGATCGGTTGCTCGTGTAATGATATGCTTGCAGTGGAATGGTATATGGCACAGTATTGTTATCAATGATGTACGGTAAGAATCCGGTGAGAATTCAGTTGAGTTTGATGGTAAGTGATGTACAGAAAGGTGTGGATGTGAAAGGATATCTTAACAGTTAGTAGGGCTAGCTCCTATCAAACTAAAAGAGAAGAAGTTTATACGACTAGCTTGTGGAAATTATGCTGTGCTGCACTTCGAAACATAGTTATTTGTGGATTAAGATATTCTAATGTGCTATATAAATATTTCAAATAGTTTTATATCCAACGTACAAATAAATATGTTCTTTCAAAGGGCTACCGCTTATGCCGAATGAAGTCAGTTTGTTTTTCATTCTAATCAATGACCTTATTCTCCTGATATCTATACTCTTCTCCGCTCAGCTTCAGTAAACGCATTTGCACCATAGCATAGAGCATTGATTCTCTCAGCACTACAAAGGGGATGACGTGACATCGAACTTAGAGATGATTGCTACTTTGATGTAAGCAGAAAGCTTGTAATTACCTTCAGTGGTTGCAATCTGTGGCCTGGAAATTAGGCCCTGATCATGGATGCCAAAGATTCTCGAGTGAATTTCACAGAACACTAGGTTTACACTAGGTTTTAGAGTTTCTTGCACAGAACACTAGGTTTTAGCCTAAACTTTCTTACATTGCACCAGTTTTTACCTCTTACCAATCGTGAGTGGTCTTGGGCTGCCACATTGCACCAGGTTTTAGCCTAAATTTGGAATATTATACCTCCTAGCATTGTAAATTTATTAAGATATTCCCTACTTCAAGGTGTTTTTATCTAAACAACAAGTGCAGTGCTGTCAGTGTAAGATCCCAGTCACAAATCACAAATCAGCATGTACTGACAAAACTATTCTGGTCAGACGACGAGCAATACTAGCAAACAATTTTGAGTTACCCAATTTAGCCAGCTGCTGCCGTCGCCACTGTGGATGGCTGCTGTGCCGGCCTCCCCTCCTCCCATACCCTCTCTCTTCCTCTATTTCTTCCAATCCGTTTCCTTGGTGGTGGTCGAGAGCAGTGGTAGGTGTGAAGGCCGACGTGTAGCCACCGAATCATGGTGGCGGTGACTGGATCCACACCCTGGGAGTTGAGATCTATGCAGTGGCGGTCGGGATCTGTACGTGGATGTGGCCAGTGACAACGGTGGCTATGGTAGGGCAATCAAGATCCACACATCCTTGTGGGCAGAGAGGCTGGTGTGCACTTGTGCCTAGTGTCCACGGCCTATGAGGTTGGGCTGGTGTTGCGCCTCCCTCCAATGGGCGCCACCTATCCACGTGATGGCTGGGTTCAACGTGGTTGGTGTGGGGTCACTGCCCACGTCCTCAACAATCCTACGGGCACCTACAAGCTGCTCATGGTTGTTTTGCGTGAGGGAAATACGATAGTGTTTCACTTAGAATAGATAAAGCACAGACGTGCTAGTATACTCGCATATAAAATAAAGAGATAAGAATGTAAAGGAAAACAACGATCTTTATTCATTCATTCGAATTCATAAAGTACAAGTTCTCTATTACAACTCATATGTCACATACACACACATCTGACTAAACTCTGACGACTGTGTCCTCCTGGTTCCTGGAGCTTCACGAAGTGCTCCGTTTAATTACATCTGGCATCAACGAACAACCTCCGATTAAGTTGCTGTAATGGTCATCCTACTGACAGTCTTCTGAGCCCTGCACAACTGTAAACAAGAAAGAGAGAACAAACATAGCAATAATGATCTAAGGGATTAGCGTAAAAGAAAAGTTTGTCTCAGTGTTAACATCATCGACCATAGGCAACCCAAAGTATCATCGGTCTCGTATCATCAACCTCAGCGTATATATATGTTATCGCTCATCATTGACCTCGTATCATTAGCCTCAGGCGATATGGAATGGAAGGGGGGAAAGACTCGGAGCATGGCCTCTTGCACAGCTTCAACCTACGATAGGGAGCACGACAATCCTCAGCTTCACCAGCCTCTCTCCTAGACCTAGCCCATGCATCCTAGGTCACGGCAACGAGGTGACAACCCTAGGCAATAGGTGACATATCCCCCTTTTGGCCTCAGTGACATCATCGGCCAAAATATATTGCCATCGACATATCAAACAGAGTGACAGCCTCACAAATAGGGCAATAAATGCCACTGTCAACCCACAGATTAAGGCAACATGAACCTTGCCACTCATTCTCCTTGGGCCTCAGCGCACCATCATCGGCCATTACTCAAGGCAATAGGCGACCATCTCTCTTTCAGCCCCAATTATCATCATTGACAGACAAAAGATGAACAACTAGCGCAAAGGCAACATAGAGCCTCTGGCGGTATGCTAGCCACCACTCAACAGATCATGAAGGTCAGATAGCCAAACTCCCAAACACATCCTCAGAACCTGGAATTACAGCAATAAACTACCATTGCTAACCAGCAGCATATGTGTGCCAACTCAACAGGCAACAGAGCATTTATCAGGTCACCCAAGCCACAGATAACAGGGGGAGCAAGTAATAGGTATTTTCCGGTCACATGCAACAAGGTGATCCATTCAAGCCAGCAACAGACAACAGCCCACAAGTAATTCATGATCAACAGCCAATGCCAATAGCATAAGGTGGATAACAGGGGTAACCATCAAAGGAGCCCTCTGAACAACCTTGTCCTACAGAAAAACATGATTAACAGCAGGAAATAATGGCACCCAGCTGATAGCGGCAATAAGCAACCAGAGCCGAGCAGAAGCCGTATCGTCGAGGTTATTGAGCCATAGACCACACAAGTGACAGAAGGGCAATAAGACTACCACCCTCAGACCTCAGACCTCTTAACAGCCAAAGCAGGGCAACAGACCTGTCGCCAGCAAGCCTCGGCTAGCATCAGAAGGATTGGCTACAATAGTGACCGGCAACAGATAAATGACCAACAGGGCGCCAAAGTAACCAGCAGTAGAACAAGACAGCTAACAGATGGGAAAACAGAGCCGCTAGCCACCAAAGTGCGACCAAATCTCCAAGCCGGGCAAGCATCGAAGGACACAAACAGCGCACCAACACGACAGCGCTCAGACACCTAACTGGCAACCCGACAGCGCTCACAACACGGCGGCGCGCTCAGATACCTAGCCGGCGACCCGGCGGCGTTCTGACTCCCAGCCGGGCGGCACTCAAAACACCAAGCCGGCGACGCACAAGCACGGCAAACGTTAACATGGGAAATATGACCGAGGATAAACACGCCGCGACAACACGCCCGCACGCGAGAACGACATGCCGGCGGCGAGACACAAGCCAACGACCACATAGCCAAAACACAGAGCTACATCGGCACGACAGCGGGAGGGCAGAGCTACAATGGCGCACGGCCAGAGCACAGCTACCACGGCACGCGGCTGTCAAACCCGGTGGTGAATCTGATGAGAAATCGAACAAGAACGGAAGAAATCGCAGCAAATTTAAGTGAGAATGAAGTATTGAGGAAGAACCGAAGAACACTACTATTTCACCATGAACTACTAGCTCTGTTACAAGCTTTTACAGAATGGAATGAATGACCTCCAGACCCAACACCGAGTCTGGGTTATATCCCTCCTAGCTCACTTGTGATTAACCAAAGTAACGAAGCCTAACTGCAATTACCGACACCTAATTACTATTTACCGACCGAAACTACCATTAACTATCTCTCTCCCGCATTCTGAGCTGAGTGCTATGGCAGCTGTCCGATCTTGGGTCATGACAAATACCCCCTCCGTGACAGCACACTTGCCCTCAAGTATGTTGGTTCGCTGAGGCAGATTGGTCAACTGGCTGTCCCTCTCCCTACGTCGCTTCTTCTTGAAGACAATGATCCCCACACTTGATTGTCTTCCACACACGAATTCTACACATCATATAGAAGAACAGCATGCCTGTGATCAGAGAGGACTGAGTAGCAGCAGGCCCTGGTGCAGCAAGCTTCACCGCACCACTTTTAGCTTCTTTGCCTTTATCATCTGATGAATGGCACTTTTCATTGCTCTGCTTCACTTGGGATGAATGGCCTGGTGATTCACATTTTGTCTTGCTGATTCAGCTGATGTGGTCCTATGGGAGGCCAAACATGAACTCTATCTCATAAAGCTCGGGTGGAGTAACATTGTTCAGACCAACCCACATAAGGTCCCACATTCTGCATTCTCCCAGCATCTGCTTTACACAGCTTGCTCCAACATTCTTTACCTTGTCTCTGAATTCAAAGCTCTTGGCAAAAGTGGTCCCCTCTTCTTTCAGCAATCTCACAACCTCACAACACCCATACTCACCACCATTCTTCTGCTACTCCAGTTTTCATGTCAATTAGGCCAGGGTTTCAGCTCAGACTGCTCAGGTCTTCTACCCTTGCGAAGGTCCTTGGCAGTAGGCAGCCATGGTTGTTGTAACCCAAACCAGAACCTATCCATTGCAAACCTTAGCAGCCAGGGAGAATGTGGCAGCATACTTCCTAATTCACTCCAGATGTTGCCGACATCAGACAAACTGATGAAGGTTTTGCCCTTGTCCCACATCATGCTCGGGTGGATCTCCAAAACCTGCCTCTAGTGGTTGAGCTTTAGCTTGGGGTAATCCTTGTTCTCAGCATAGATTTGCTCGGCCAAAAGCATTCCAACTCTTTTCACCTACACATCTGAAGTGGACAAACATACAGAGTTGGTTGTTCTCCACCTTGGTTCCAATAAGACTATTGATAATCGGGTGAGCTAACAATACGCCAAAGTTGTAAATGTTATCACTCAGCAAGGCTGCAAGTGAAAGATCAAACGCCAAGTCTAAGCCATGCACACACTTTATAGCTGCATGTGAGGAGTCCAATATACTATTCCGATAATATGTTTGTTGTTACTTTATAAAGTACCAGATACTGAACACATGAAATCATGAGCTTTATAGCTATGATATTATTAATACGTTTATAAGTGATCTAGGTCTCTCGTGAATCTATGGGTCAGACTTTGAGAAGATGAAGTACATATTGGGACATCGACAAACTGGACGGATTCGGAATGATATGGATGAATCCGAGGCGAGTCCAAGGGTAAAACGATGTAGCAAGTGCAATGAAACTAGTCACACATACAAGAAATGTTCAAGAAATACACCTGGTGTGTAGATGGAGTCATAACGGCTGTTAAGTATGAATGTGTTTATCGTATCTGGATGTTATATTTGTGAGGTTTTCGCCTAACTTATGTACATTGTATTTGAACCTTACATTTGTATTTAATTGTGTACCTATATGTTGTAATCTATTCATGTAACTGTGTGTACCGGTATGGTATTCACTATTCATGCAACTGTGTGCATATGTAATTTGTTCATGTAACTCTGGGTACCTGTATGTTATACGGTGTTCATGTAACTATATGTATATGTATGGTATAAACTGTTTATATTTATTTTCAATGCAGATATAGTGCACCCATCGACCTCTGAGCTTCTTGACCCTGAAGTGGACAAGAAGCACCGCAACTTCTTGTTTGTCGACTGTCGTTCACCAGACTGAGTTAGAAGTTTTTTACCATATGACCCCGGGGAGCTACTTACAGTTGGCGATCGTTGGAAGCACCAGTATGTTGCAAGTTACCTGCGTATATTTCTAATTATTTATTTGTTGCATGTTCTACATTCACTTAATATTCCAAATTATATAGGTTGGCAGCAGCTGGACTCCTACCGCTGTGTCATTAGATGGAGGCCTGAGTGACAGAGACCCCTAAGGCAGCCGCGAGGTGATTCTATTTTGACCGCTCGCTAAACTCTGCATTGGTTGACCGGTGGAGGCCTGAGATCCACACTTTCCACCTCCCATGCGGCGAGATAGCTCCGACGTTAAACGACATAGCCTACTTGTTAGGCTTACCTTGTGCTAGAGCCGCTGTTGGAGTCATCAACGTCATGCTCATGTAGTTCGGCGCTGTTCAATGGAGGGACGACACACCCGCCTATGTGCCCGAGTTTCTGTCGATCCGCGTAGGCCCACAAAGAAGTGGATCATCTAGTTCTAGGTACCTTACAATTTATCTTCCTATTTATTTATGATTTCTAAGATATTTTACTTATCAGGATTTACATTACTTCAAGCCTACATACATCCACCCAGACGCCGATCCATACTCGGCCGTGAGGCACTTTGATGCCTACCTGCTTTGGTTGTTCAGTTGGGTTATGTTCACCAGCGGTCAAGGCCACCTGCTGTTGAGGACCCTTCTTCCCTACGCAAGGGGGATCGTATATGCAGAGCTCGATGATGTCCCCTAATTCAGATGGGTCTCTGCTATCCTGGTGATGACGTATCGGGCCTTGTGCGATGCGTCCACGAAGAATGAGCTTAGCCACATTTTCTGGGTGCCCACTCCTGCTACAGTTGTGGTCATATGAGCGGTTCGCGATCAGGCAGTCCGTTATGGACCAGTCCTCGTACCCTGAGGGGAACGGTACGGGGAACCCGAGGAGGATGGGCCCACCATGGGCTCGATGTGGTGTAGACGTCGGGTATGTATGAAACATAGCTCTACTTTACTTGTCATGTTTTTTTAAGTCCGGTCTCATAGTATTTTTCTCCACAGCCGCACTGGGTGCACGAGCAGGCGCACAACGCGTACGAGCTTTTTAGATCACAGTTTTGACTGTGTGTCTAGAGGACATAGTCTGGACACCCTACAACCACTCGAATATACATGATCGTGCATTTCTCGGTCTACCTCCATTGTGCAGTTGCAACGAGGACTACTGGCTTACGAAGAAGCTGCTCGTCTACATCTACGTCGCAGAGTACTCACCTCACCGCATGATGAGGCAGTTCAGACGCTTCCATGTGTTCCCCCTCATCAACGTTCGCACCATTCAGCCCCATGTTCATAGCTAAGTAAAATCAAATATATAATCCATAGCATTCATATCATTTATAGTCTATCTAACATGGTTTACCTACAAGTATTTACGTAAAGGCCAACTGGGTGGCAACTGTGAGATCATTGATGAAAAATTGGTTTCAATAATGAAATTGATAGAGCAAAGTGATTTAGCATAATGATATTAGGATAATGTTTATGAGTTGCTAAGATGCTGCTTAGATATGCTTATACACTGGTGTTAGCATAGAGATGATGCAATATACTCATGTGAGTAGTGTTGCATGAACTGATCTTGAGTCAAGTCGGGAAGGACTTGTGCTCGTACTTGTTTAATTCATATGCAGGTGTTGCTCAAAGGCGAATGTGGTCGATGACAGACCGACGAACTAAGTTCAGGGAAGTACTGAGGTTCAACGGCTAGGTTCAGGAGGAACTGAGATCATGATGATCAAGAATATCATACATGACGTTTGAGCTGAGAGAACAATGCATATGGAGACAAGGTTTTGCGATGGATACAAGAGGCAATCTGATCGTGAGAGAACGTGAAGACTAATTCGTGCTCGAGTCAGAGCAGGCACAAGGGAGTCATGTGGTGGCTGGACTTCAGACAAGAGTTAGTGTCAGAGACGGACTCTGAGCTTGTTACGTACATACATGTATGCATGTGAGATGTTGCATGCATGATTACATGAGAGTTGTTGGCTAATTAGTTTAATTAGTAGAAGTTATTTATCATCTTATGATTAGAGAAGGATAGAGACTAGGTTGAATATGATTTGGAGTTGTAGTTCGATTTGGTCACATTGGTGCGTGTGGCTATCCAATAAATAGAGATGTCTGTTGTATTGGGTAAACAACGTAGCAGAGAGAAAAATAGAGAAACCCTAGAGAGGATTGTTTTGGGATTTTGTGAAAATCCCTCCTGGATGCTTTGGAGAGGCATCTTGTAAACTCATCTATGCAATGAAAATCAAGTTTCGTGAGTTGATGAGTTGCCGATTCAAAATTTTCTCTCTGTTCTATATTCTGGGTGCTTGGTATTGGTTTTTGATTAATTTCATGTTTTTAGCGAGTTTCACCTTGGTATAATCCATCCAAAACCTTACTAGAATATTTAGTGTTTGATCTGAGATAATTTCGAGTAGCTTTGATTTGATCTTGAGTAGCTTTTTGGTTAATTATACTAGATTTTGATCTACTCGATTCTAGTTGATATAGTCTACTTTGACTAGGCATAATTCTTGATTCATATATCTGGACTCAATTCTTATATTTGAATCTAGTTTTTGCTGTTCAAATTTGAGGGCAATGGACCAATGGATCTTTCTCTACATCATTTTTACTAGAGCATGAACAATCTATTTCGAGTGGAATACCGAGTTTAAATTGATTTTTGATTTGGGCAAGTTAATATTTGAATTTAGTTTCCGCAATCATTCGCTCCACCTCTGATTGGGTATTTTGTGCATATTCGATCCTACAATTTGTATGAGAGCCTTAATCATTTCTAATTGATCTTAATCGGTAATTAGAAATATGGCTTCAGATAAGTATTCCATAAAACCTTGTGTTTTGATGGAGTTTATTTTCGGTTTTGGAAGGCGATGGAGGCCTACATCCAAGCACATGGCTTTGCAGTTTGGGAAAAGGTCTACAAGACATATGTGGTTCCGAACAATAATAAAGTGATGGCACAGAATATGCCAGCCGTCGAGGCAAATAACAAGGCAAGGAACTTGATCATCCAAGGCTTGGGAAGAAATGACTTCGACCGAGTGATACATCTCAAATCAGCGTACGAGGTATGAAAAGCACTCTGTGATTACCATGAAGGTTCATCCACCATTAAAGAGGTACATCAAGATTTATGTTAGGGGAGAATAAATCAGCCTGAGGATAATGGTTGAAGATTACTATCCATGTCCCTCCGGAGCCTTGATCTCCGGACCTTCAGCTAGAGGCTCGACCTCCGAAGTCATCGGGCTCCTTCGTGGTACCTCTTCGTACCTGTAAAGCCTTCCCTTGGCTTAATCGGCCCGGCCTCCTGAAGGCTCAGCCTCCCAAATCCCGGCCTCCCGAAGCCCGGCCCCCCGAGACCTCGGTCTCCTGAAGCCTCAGTCCCCTGAAGCCTTGGCCTCCCAAAGCCCCGGCCTTCTGGAGTCCTGCCTCTCAAAGCCTTCACCTCCTGGAGCCATGCCTCCCAAGGCCCCTGTCTCCAGCTGCTCGAGCCGGCTTCTTGGAGGCTACAGGGTGAGTCAGCATGCACTAAGAAAGATCTACCGGAAGGGGAGCACCGGTCCTGCTTTACCTGGAAGGAAGTGACCGGTATTAAACGCCTAGGCTGGTGGACACCGCTCTGACATCCCGGCATAATGGAGACTATCCTGACACCCTAACAGTGCGGTGCCGGGCCGCAATTGGCGATCGGTTCGCCACCTTCAGGGGGCAGGTACCACAATATTTACTACGATGGATATTTATCTCCCAGATAGGGTAGAAAGTAGTTATCCGGGATAAGGTCCAGTAATTCGATCAGATCCCAGATATTTGTACATTATGATAACTTGTACACCAAGCTACACACGGCCCTATAAATAGGGGGCCATGGTCGCCTGGGCTAAGGACACGAGCTAGACGGCAGAAAGATATAGAGGTGAAAAAACACCAAGTCACACTGTGATACTCCCCCTAGATCGACCTATTTTTTCTACCATCAATACATTCATGGTGTTCCTTCCTCTTAAACTTTGTCTCTAAGCTTAAGTCTCCTCCTTAGAAGAAACTCTCGCCGTACTTGGGGGCAAGACGAACTCTTGCTCTAACAATTTATATAAGAAGTAATACATGAAATTTGAGATGAAACCTGGTGAGTCTCTTCATGATTTCTTTGCTCGCTTTAATAATATTCTTAGCAATCTCCTTGCTATTAATGTTGCATATATCGATGATGAAAATGCCGACAACTGCTAGGAGCTTTAGACATGTCTGTATGGGAGATGAAGGTGACATCTATTAGAGAATCTACTGTCATGAGTACACTTACATTAGATATTCTTTATTCTAAATTAAAAACTCGTGAGCTAGATGTCTTTGCAAGAAAAAACGCTAATAAATCAATTGCTTTGGTCTCTCAACCTAGCATGTCTCATATTGAGCCTTCTTCATCAATTTTTTCATTATCTTCTATATCTTCACTAACTGATGTTCAGCTTGAGTTGATTCCTGAAAAAGATTTAGCACTACTCTCTACTCGTTTCTCTAAAGCATTGTAGAATGTGCGTGCGAGGAAGGGAGGAAGTGGAGGTCCTCAAAGATGCTATGAATGTGGTGATGTCAACCATATTCATTCCAATTCTCCTAAGCTTGCAGATAAGGCATCAAAAGAGGAGAAGGAGAAAAAGAAGTGCTTGTTCAATGACAAGAAGAAGAGAGATTTCTCAACTGTAAGGTTGTGCATCAAGTTCTTTCGGCGCTTGAATAAGTCAACTTGAGTGACGTTGATACGGAGAGTAGCGAGGATGACACAACATCCAAAAGCAAGACATTGCATAATTTGATTGGATCAGGAATGTCAACAGGGAATTACCCATACGGGAATGGTTCCCTATTCCCGTCCCCGAACAAAGGAAAATTCCCCTTCCCCGTCCCCGCCCCCGCTCGTGGGGACTATTTTCTCTCCATCCCCATTCCCGTGTGGGGAATGGGGACCCGATGGGGATCCCGTCCCCGCTAACAATTGAAGAGCAAGCCGCCCACCTAGGCCTCTTCCGCGTCCGTTAGCCCACCTAGCCGCTGGACCGCAACGCCCCGGCCTGGTCCACCCCGTTAGGCTCCCTTGTGCACGCCCACGTGCGCTGGGTCGCGTGCGTGCCTCTCGCCTGGGCTGCCACCATCGGGCCGAAACGGGTCCCCGTGGGGAAATAGGGATGGGGAATGTACCCGTCCACGCTAGACCTGACAGGGATATGATTTCTACCATTTGTATGCCCGCTGGGGAGAAAATCTCTCTATCCCTGTCCCCTAATAGGGGAATTCCCTATGGGGAATCAGGGATCGGGTCCCCATTGACATCCCTAGATTAGGTTGTATCTTGTGGCAAGAAACAAAGAAAGCTCAACTAAGGATGAACTTGACAGCGATGGTAACAAGGTAGGTAATGATCTATCTAATGATGTTGTTCATCTTAGTATACTCTTCGAGAAATGTAACAAGAAAATTAAGAAACATGATATTTTAATTGAGTCGTTTAATTCTGAAATCACAAGACTTAAGACTTTAATTTCAGATGATGATGCTTGCAAGTTATGTGACTTAATTTATTCTGAGCTCACTTCTCTTAGAGATGTTTATACTTCTACTCTTGAGAAACTAAGAGAAGAAATTGAGAAGAATGATAAACTTGATGTGTTGAATTGCAAACATGTTAAAAATGCTAGTTGTTCAACGTTTGATTTGCTCGTTTTAACTTCGTGTTCTAATTGCTTAATTCTTGAATTAAAGTTGCATAATGTTAATACTAGAGTTTCTCAGATTTCTAATGACATGATTACTCATGAGGTTCTTTCATGCTCTAATTTTTGTAAATAAAAGAAACCCATGAATGTTGCTTGTGATAAGTGTCCGGCTCTTTCTAAACAGGTTGATTACTTGAAAGTAACTTTAGAACGTTTTTCTAAGGGAAAGAAAAATATGAACATGATTTTAGATTCATCTAAGTCAAGCACATGTAAACAAGGTTTGGGTTCTGATCCCTATGCTTGTTCTAAGATAAATACACCCATTGTTGTTAGAACTCTTGGTAGTGGCAAATTTGAAACACTTGCTGAATCGGAACCTAAGAAGGTTATTTTTAAATCTACTGGATTTTTATCTTCTACAATGAATGTAAATGTTGCTTCTTTTTCTAAATCCACACATTGTGGTAGAGATGGACATTTAGTAGATTTTTACTTTAGACTAGCTAAACAACAAAGGAAAGAAAGGTTTCAAGCCAGGTCTAATTTGAGAAAAGCACATTTTGTTTCTCGTGAGGTTGTGGCACCTCACTTTGTGCCTCGGGTGGAACAATCATCATCTTTTGCTACTCGTGTAACTCGTCATGAGCCTACTCGGGCTGCTAGTGCTTCTCGAGTTGAGACTACTCGGGCTACTAGTGCTTCTTGATTTGAACCTACTCGAGCTTCTCGAGTTGAGTCTACACGGGTTACTCATATTTTGAGTACTCGCATTTCTAGTCGAGTGACTCAGTACTGGATCCCTAAATGCTTTGTTACAAACCCCAGTATTGAGGCCTCGACATCTTCTATTTCTTTATAGGTTTCTCGAGCTAGAAAGAAGAACATATGGTTAGTCGATTCCGGATGCTCACACCACATGTCTAGTGATAAGAATTGGTTCTCCTCCTTTGTACGTGCATCTCGTGCTGAAAGTGTTACTTTTGGAGGTGTTTCTTCTACATCAGTTGTTACAAAAGGTACAATGCAGGTAAATGACAAGTTTATGTTCAAGGATATTGCTCTAGTCGAGAATTTGAAATTTATCTTGCTTTTTGTCTCACAAATTATTGATGAAGATCTTGAGGTGTGCTTTAAGAAAAATGAATGTAAAGTTTTAGATGCTTCAGGTGATCTGGTTTTTAGAATCTCACGTTTTGGAAGAGTTTTTGAAACTAATTTGACGCATCACCTTCTTCTAAGCTTAGATGTTTTGCTGCTAATGTTTCTAAAGATCTATTCTTTTGACATCGTACACTTGGTCATATTGGTCTAGATCATCTCACTTGAATTAGTGGTTTAGATCTTATTCGTAGCTTGCCTAAGCTTAAGGGTGATAGCGAGTTAGTTTGCTCTTCTTGTAGACATGGTAAAATACATTCAGGTTCACATCCACCTATTGCCATGCTTATGAAAAATGCGTCAGGTCAACTTTTACATCTTGATACTGTTGGACCTTCTAGAGTTCAATCTTTTGAAGATAAATGGTATATGCTTGTTATTATTTATGACACTCTAGATATTCTTGGGTTTACTTTATGGCATCTAAGGATGAAACTTTTGGTTATTTTAGAAGTTTAGTTCTTAGATTACCTATTGATCTCCCAGGAAACTTGAGACCGATTAGAAGTTATAATGGAACTAAATTTAAGAATTCTTCTTTTGATCACTTTTGTGCTGAAAAAAGGATTTAACATCAATTTTCATCTCCTAGAGTACCTCAACAAAATGGGGTAGTTGAAAGAAAGAATAGAACTCTGTTTGAGATGGCTAGAACCATGTTAGATGAATTTTCTACTCTTAGAAAATTTTGGGCTGAAGTTATATCTACTACTTGTTATGTTTCAAACCGTGTTTTCTTGAGATCTAAATTGGGTAAAACTTCATATGAGTTGCGGTTTGGACATAAGCCTAGTATATCTCACTTTAGAGTTTTTGGCTGTAAATTTTTTGCGTTGAAATCTGGAAATTTGGATAAGTTTGAGTCTAGATCAACTGATGGTATTTTTCTTAGATATCCTGCTCATACTCGTGGCTATCGTGTGCTTGTTTTGGACACTAACAAAATTATTGAAATCTGTGAGATTACTTTCGATGAGGCTAGTCCTAAAACTAGATCAAATGATATAGGTATAGGTACACATATTCAGGAGGAGTCTGAGATGATATTTGTGGATGATGATAAGAAGGAAGATGATATGTTAATTCCTATGATGTAATCAGCTGTAGATCCCTTGACACATTCGACTACTTCAGCTACAGCTAGACATCCTCAAGCTACTACATCATCTGTGCATATTGAAGGAGAAGAAGAGATTGATTCTGGAGTCAATGCTCCTTTGCACATTTAGCGGAGTCATTCACCTAATCAGATGATTGGAGATTTGCATGAATGAGTCACATGGTCTAGGTTTATTGATTATAATTCTCATGCTCATTCTGCTTTTGTTACTTCTTTTGAACCCAAAGATATTTCAGTTGCATCAACTGACGAATCTTGAATCAATGCCATGCATGAGGAACTTGAAAATTTTGAACGCAACAAAGTTTGGAAGCTTGTCGTACATCCTTCGGGTCATACCCTTGTCGGTACGAGATGGATTTTCAAAAATAAACAAAGTGAGGATGGTGTTGTTGTTAGAAACAAAGCTAGACTTGTAGCTCAGGGTTTAACACAGGTAGAAGAGCTAGATTTTGAGAAAACTTTTGCTCTGGTTGCTAGACTAGAAGCCATTAGAATTCTTTTAGCTTTTGCTACATCTAAAGGCTTTAGATTATATCAAATGGATGTCAAAAGAGCTAGTTTGAATGACTACATTAATGAACAGATTTATGTTAAGCAACCACCTGGTTTTGAAAATCCTAAATATCCAAATCATATATACAAGCTGTCTAAAGATTTGTATGGTTTAAAACAAGCTCCTAGAGCGTGGTATGATAGGTTAAAAACTTTCTTGCTTGAAAAAGGTTTAGTAATGGGAAAAATGGACAAGACATTATTTGTGCTCAAGCATGGTAGTGATCAATTATTTGTTCAAACTTATGTAGATGATATCATCTTTGGTTGTTATTCTCATGCTTTGGTGTCTCAGTTTTCATAAACGATGAGTAGGGAATTTGAGATGAGTACGATGGGTGAACTTTGGATTCTTCTCATTTTATTTTTCTTTGGGGAGAACCTGGCATTATTATACTATGAGATTGTTTTGAGGGTGAGTTCTTATATCTTGGAGCTTGTCGGAGTTTAAAAATGAGAAAACAATGAAATATGATGAGCATCATATCTGATACATGTGTGACTTTTAAAGTCAATGCTTATGCTATATGGGAGTTTTTGCACCTTCATATCTATATATGTATGATGTAATTTTTGTCATGACTTTCTAAAATGAATGACAAGTTGAATTAAATCTTGTCATGGTTAAACTATCTTGATTGATTTGATCTTTGATAAAAATGCTATATGTGAAGTACTCAAAGAAATGAAAAGGTGCTAGATAATAGTTGATAGGTAAAAGGTCAAGGAAGTATGTACTGTCGCACTTCTTCTTTACGAGACTGCTTATCTTTGCACTTTGATATGAACTTGGAAGAAGTCGTATATGACCGTAATCATTGTCTTAAGCTTCGGATTATCTTTTTGTTATATGCTTGGCTTGGTTTGATAGAATAAGGCTGATGATGTATAT
This sequence comes from Phragmites australis, assembly GCF_958298935.1. Lineage (NCBI taxonomy): Eukaryota > Viridiplantae > Streptophyta > Magnoliopsida > Poales > Poaceae > Phragmites > Phragmites australis. The sequence continues at coordinate 11,819,724 of NC_084944.1, read as the reverse complement.
AATTCCTTACCAAATAATATGAGTAGTTCTTGATAGCACAATTGGCATCTTGCTATATTTTTTAATCAAAACAATTACATACTTTTTGTATCTATGTTTTTTATAGCATATAAATTGAGGATTCGAGTAATTGAGATTGCGAGACCATGCCTTGAAAATAAATCATTAATTATACTTGATAAGTTGCGCTTACACTATATTTTTACATGTGTAGACTGGTTGGTGTAGATATTCTTGATAGTGTAGCTTGGTTGAGTATCTGTTATATAAGTGGTTGATATATTATGTTCATTATGATAAAAACAACAAAAAGATTTGATTATATCTTTTGAAGTTTTGATGAAATCATTGCCAATGGGGCAGAGAGTTGCTCATTTTGGGAGAAATTTTTGTTTTTTTCTCAAAGGGGGAGATAGCTTCCGTCTCGGAAATTTTTCTTATTTTTTTGGTTTCATTTTGTGTTTGGTTTTAAAATCAAATCATGTATGTTAAGAGGTTGCCAATGTTCACATGAGGGTTGTCAATGTTTTCATCATGGGGGAGATTGTGAGATCATGTGATAAAAAATTGGTTTGAATAATGAAATTGTCAGAGAAAAGTGATTTAGCATAATGATATTAGTATAATGTTCATGAGTTGCTAAGATACTGCTTAGATATGCTTATACACTGGTGTTAGCATAGATATGATGCAATACACTCGTGTGAGTAGTGTTGTGTGAACTGATCTTGAGTCAAGTCGGGAAGAACTTGTGCTCGTACTCGTTTGATTCATGTGCCGATGCTGCTCGAAGGCGAATGTGGTCGATGATAGATCGGCAAATTAAGTTCAGGAAGGAATTGAGGCTCGGCGATTATGTTCAGGAGGAACTGAGGTCGTGGTGATCGAGGATGTCATGTGGGATGTTCAAGCTGAGAGAACAATGCATATGGAGACAAGGTTTCGCGATGGGCACATGAGGCGATCTGATCGTGAGAGGACAGGAAGACTAATTCATGTTCGAGTTGGAGAAGGCACTAGGGAGTTGTGTGGTGGCTGGACTTGAGACAAGAGTTAGTATCAGAGATGGACTCTGAGTTAGCTATGTAAATGCATATATGCATGTGAGATGTTGCATGTATGATTACGTGAGAGTCGTTAGCTAATTAGCTTAATGAGTAGAAGTTATTTGTCGTTTTGTGATTAGAGGAGGATAGAGACTAGGTTGAATATGATTTGGAGTTGTAGTTTGATTTGATCACATTTGTGCATGTGGTTATCTAATAAATAGAGAGGTTTGTTGTATTAGGTAGACATCACAATAGAGAGAAAAATAGAGAAACCCTAAAGAGGGATGTTTTGGGATTTTATGAAAAATTCTTATTAGATGCTTTGTAGAGGCATCTTGTAAGCTCATCTATGTAATGAAAATCAAGTTTCGTGAGTTGATGAGTTGCTGATTTGGAATTTTCTCTCTGTTCTATATTCCACGTGCTTGGTTTTGGTTTTTGATTAATTTTGTGTTTTTAGCGAGTTTCATCTTAGTTTAGTCCATCAAAAATCTTGCTAGGATATCTAGTTTTTGATCTAAGAAAATTTCGAGTAGCTTTAAGTTAATCTCGAGTAGCTTTTTGGTCAACTCGACTAGTTTTTGATCTACTCGATTCTAGTTGTTACAGTCTGCTTCGACTAGGCATAATTATTGATCCACATATCCGATTGACTCGATTCTTATTTTAATAGTTTTTTATTTAAATCTAATTTCTGCTGCCCAAATTTGAAAGAAATCGGACAAACGGATCTTTCTCTACATCATTTTTACTAGAGCTTGTAAAATCTATTTCGAGTGGAATACCTAGTTTAAATCGATTTTTGATTTGGGTCAATTTGGTTTCCGGAATTATTCACTCCCCTCTGATTGGGTATTTTGTGCAGATCGTTTCGTGCCATATGTCTTAGCTTAGGCTCATGCCCTTGAGGATGTCATCGAGGAGCCTCGTCCTTTCACCGACTCGGGCTACAAGAGTACCTGCGGTGGTACATCTTGTGTACACTTACACGGGTCACGTACACCCTAGATACTGTTCGGTCGCACATCTCTTCGACTACAGAGGACTACCCGAGCAATTGGGACGAGAACACTGCATTAGTGATATGTTTAAGTAACTTATCTTTTTGTTAACGTATAATCCCATATGAACTGCTATAAACTAAAAATCCCATTTCACGTTTGTTTCAACAGTCCGATATCATATACGATATCGATAGGGACACGGCTAGAGCCATGGGACGCCTCAAGCAAGGGATGCAGCTTAGTACAACAGATGAAGCGGAATTTGTCAAGCGGGTTTTCGACAAGATTGTGCGGGACTTGAAGCTTACCTCATTTGATCCACTGCACACATCATCAATGCCGTTTCCAGGTCCAGTGGGGTCAACGTAGAGTTGTCCAGGAGGTATGGTGTGCAACAACCTCCACTGGGGCTGGCATCCACACCGCCACCTCGACCATGCGCTCTAGGGTCGGTAACAATTGGCACGCCTTATTCATATGCACGTTGGTTAGAGATATTCTTTTCTTACCAATGCATTTATTTTTAAAAAATAATGTTAGGTGCACCTACACACTTAAAGGCGTAGAGACCAAGACTATGGCCAGCAGCGACACCTTCACCGTTTGTAAGCCTCTCAGGTAATGAGCGCCAATATACTACATCATTCAATTTATTCAATAGTATATCTAATATAATCATCTATCCGCAGGTTACTATGGCGATGAAGTCGGAACGTCTGCATCTGCACCTCCACCGTTCGCACCCTACTTCGGCAATCAGGCCTGCCCATCTACAGCTGCCCTTGCATAACATACAAGTACAACATTGTATTTTTACCAATACATTCATATTCACATTTACCATGTATAATAAATTCATCCGTTCGTAGGCCCCTCGAGTGATTATGCATAGACTATGGCGGTAACATCACAGTCGTCATACCGGAGTCAGGAGGATGAGCATGGGTCAGACCCCGTATTCGACATCGTGAGGGACTTCTTCGAGGGCACACAAGACTACATCATCATCACATGGTCCTAGTTGCCTAGAGCTCCACTACCAATGCAACAGACCGAGGACGAGGCCTCAACACCTGTGATTGCTATGAGACCTACCAGGTAGGTTGGTCCACCAGACAACCTAGCCTACTCTAGGGGCCATGTGAGGGTGAACCAGCGGTAGCGGCGATGGGAGCATGATGGTGCGAACAACAGATGACAATGGGGAAGACAACAGTAGGATTTTGTCTTTGCTTTTGTAACTTAGATGTTTATTTCATGATGCATCTTCGATTCACAAACTAGTCATCTGCTCTATTTTCCTATCTCCCTCCGATGATCTACCTTCGTCAGCTACGTGACGAAGAGCATATACGACACATCTAGTCTTACATAGAACATGTCTACTTTCTATGTATTACATGTTCAGACATTACTACTTACCACGTGCATTTCTTAATCCCATGTGATCTCATGCTACTAGCTTCTTAGAGTGATGTTACCTCTCGCTGCCACCTTTTCAGGGAGATGTGACCCCTCGCTATCAGCTTTTTAGATTGAAGAAACCGCTCGCTGCCACCTTTTTAGAGCGATGTGACCGCATGCTGCGAACTACTCAAAGTCCAGTGACCACTCGCTGCAGGAAGACATCCAATGAATGCATTACTTCAAATTACATACCTACACTTGGTATGTAAACCATCGGTCCCTGGTTATAAAATGGGAGACCAAGGCAACGAGAAGGTCATGATATCGCAGTTTTTTGAAACACCAGTAGCATCTGATACCTAATACCACACCATGGCTGGCTCCTCAAGTAGACATTTCTTGTGGACATCCAAATTCTCAATGATAGCCCTACAAACTATGAAGGAGACCCAGGCAAAAGGTGACGATGTGTTCAAGGAGGAGAACTTGAACAAAGTGTTGTCAAAATAGCAGACCATGACTCGATGTCCTTGTTTCTCCATGGAGGAATGGCAGTGAATGGTAAGCTCTGTGACCTAAAGACGCACTTGTTAGAGTGCTGTCAACGTTATATTAGGGTGTGCGAACTAGATGACATAGAAAAGTGTTTTAGCAAGCGAGCTCATACCATATTTATGCACCCTTAGCAGTACGAGGAGCACACTAAGGTACGTTCATCATTATTACATGTCCATGTTATTTGTTAGGCTGCATTTCTAAGACACGTTTATATTTTCGTATGCTCTTTTTGTATACTAGGTATTCCCTCATGATGAAGAGTTGCTGAACAAACCTATCGAGAACTTTTTAGGACTGCATGTGCTCTTCAACGATGGTTGCCTACCTGGACATAACTGGAGACACAGAGGTGGTCATTTGAGACTTCCATGTCGTTGCGAAAGAGGCAGTGGTTCGAGCCGTCGTGAAAGAGGTGGTGGTCGTTCGATAACCACCACAAGAGGATGTGCTTCTACCACTTCCGCCACAACTGAATAGGTTGGTTCCAACGATGATGACTTCATGCTTACTCCTCAGAGAACTCCACGACGTTGTGAATTCTCTGATGATAAGGCAGATGACTGGCATCCTAACTTTGATTATTTTTCGTATACATCGATACCACGTAGACCAAAATCACCAAAATACGATCACCATTGGATGGATCGGGAGATAAGACAAAGACAACTTCAAGGACCATTTCATCTATAATGTTTATGCTACTAATTGTTTTACTTGTTAAATTAAAGGTTACTTTCTCATTTTTAATCTATACCCTAAGGCGTGTATGTATCTTAGATGTAGCCTAAATACCATTAGTAATGTCTAAATTCCACATACCCATCTCATATACACAATCTATTTTGCATTCAATGTGGTTTTATCATTTCACTTATATGTATTTATTCTATCTTAACTTAAATATTTTCTAGATTTTTTTTATTTTTATAAAAATAAACTGGACTAACCGTCCCGGCCTAACCACCCTCTTAGGGGGTGGTAAGTGGCCTAGCCCCCATGAGAGGGCGGTAAGGGCTGCCTGTGTTACTGTGGTATGCTTACCGCCCTCTGAAAGAGCTGCAGTCTTTTTAGAGAGCGGTATGCGTCTATTCTCGTAATTCTATCTGGGGTATATTTTTGTAAATATTTATGTTAGAAAATGTAAGAATAAAAAAAATTCAACAATGAGCTTAGAAACGGCTATATATTAAGTGGGCCGAGCCCATTATCGGCCTTGTGTCTCTGGCCCAACCTATTGGCGTATTTGATATTCCATTTCTAAGCTGTCAGGATGCAGTTTAATTTGCGACCTGGCTTCATGAAGGCTATTTAGCGACAGAATCTTATGGCATGATATCTTTACAAAACCGTGGTACGATGGCATGGTCTTTAGCGGTCGAATAGCAGTTCGCGGTTGTTGTGCTGCGTTGAGGAAGAAAAGCCACATTTCAAGAGACAGCAGTTCTAGTAAGATTTTACCGTTACACCAGTATATATAGCTTCAGATTTTTTTTAAAAAGATACTCAGTTACAATGTCTCTCATTGGTCATTCAACGTTGGCATCTTATTCATGTGCCACGTTTCTTATCTTTGTTGAGAAAAACGTAACATATATTTGGAAGATTGTTAATTTTCTAAGTGTAGAATAAAAGAAGTGCTCAAGCCTGTGGAGAAAAGCTAGGCCATCATCGCAACCGTACGATTGGAGTCGGACCGTCATAATGAACTCAAGAGAGAATTTGGGGTGATTAATTATGTAATGATAAGTTTGTGATGATCTTTCTTGAAGATTGCAATAATTCACCGTCGCAGGCATTTCCCTGCTCTTTTTGCATGTGAACCGAATCCGATCCCCAATTACATCTGGACAGGTCCTTACAAGAAAAAATTTAAGAAGTCATTACGTGAGCTCGGGAACAATTTTATATGCGTCCAAATATACACTTCGCGCACATCGAAATTTAATAAAAAAGCTATGCGCAAGATAGTTACAGCTTTGAAGAATCAGCTTCTCTAAAATCACAACCTAAAATTGGCTTTCGAGAAAAGCCACAACTAAAATAAATTAACAGACTCTAACGTGTACCCTCAGGGTTTAAACTTTAGCGACACATGGAATTGCAAATTCTTACTCATCAGTCTCATTCAGTTAGTAAGAGGGCCGTCGGTCCATCATGTGGCAAGCTAGAACGAAACCTAAACAATTCGTACAACTCTTAGGACAAATGATCGGGACAAAACCATGTGAAAGGCAGCCGTACAGATCGAGAAAGATGCGGCTCAAACTGTGAGATCTAACTAATCCTCCAGGGCCAGAATGCCAGATCAGGAATAGTTGCTCCTAGCTCCTTCACCCCCTAAGGCCCTAACCATAGTCCTCCCTTGGTGAGTCATCGGTGGCCCGGGCGCCCAGCTGTCCGGTGGCCGGTTGGCTCCCTCACTCCCTCGGTCCCTCCCAAACCCTAGAGAGCCAGGCCGAGGAGAGACTTGCGACGGACATGAAGCGGAAAGTGATCTCCAGCGCCAGCTTGACCAGGCGACCCATGGCCCGCCCATTTCCCGAAGCGTCCTGCACCCTCAGAACAACCGACAATGGTGAGGGTGCACCCGAGCTTGCCAAGATCTACGAGTTCCCCGTTGACAAATTTCAGAACACGCCGCACTACGTTGGCGGATGGGACCACGCGTGACGAGAGAGTTGGACGAAGTAGTTGCCGCATCCACGACCGCCTGTAAGAAGGCAATCCACATTGACAACAAGCGCTGCGACGACGCCATGGATGCTTCTCCGGATGATGGAGTTGGGGCTCGGGCACGACGGCTCATGCTGGTTCTAGGCAGGCTGCTAGAGTCTCATGGCGTTGACCCACAAACTCAGCAGACGAATCTGGTGTTTCTTTGGAAAATGACAACACTAGATTCAACATGTTAGGTAAGTGTAGGGAGATGTTTGAGGAGGAAACGGTGAGTGGGTTGGGTACTACGATTGGAGATTCATCGCTAGGTGTTGAGGGAAATCGTGCTGAAGAATTCAGACGCATGGAGCGGGAAATCATGCACACATTGCGGAATCCCCCCCCCCTCCCACCTTTAAAACCACTATGGGTGATTGAAGCGGGGAGGAACAAATGTGCGATGGAGATTTAGGAGAAGTTGTTTGTGCCATCGCCATGGGAGGTGGAGGGGATTAAATTGGGTGAGGTAGTGGATGAATTAGAGAAGGTGATTGGCGTATTCCTAAATCGGATGTACATAATTCGTTTGATCGGAGTCCGATTAGGATGCATTTTGTCCAACATTATCCGGCAAAGAGTCCGGCAGGGTCGCCAGAGAGGAGGAAGAGACGCGATGAAGCTTCTGGGTCTCGGACAAGGATTTGAGATATGGGCCAGGGTGCTGTGTTGCGGATGGATCAGAATAATTGTTCATCCAGACCCATAGCCCATACAAACGCATGCATATATGCTCATTCTAGTAGACCCTTGTCGGTGCCGTGGGTGTGGATCTCCAAATTGGGCGCATTACTAGGGTTAGGGTTCCCAGCGAGGCCGAGTGAGATACGACAATTTGGGTCTCTTGTGCGCAAGGTGCGCCACATCTGTCCCCCTCCCTCCCCCCCTCTCCTCTCTCTCTCTCTCTCTCTCTCTCTCTCTCTCTCTCTCTCTCGTTTGCTCAAATTGTGAGTGGAGAAGAGATTGCTAAATGTCCAGTTCAAGGTCAGGGTCATGGATGAGGGAAAAGGAGATCCGATGAAGAGCAATGGATGGATGAAGACGATTTACTTGGTAGTGACTTCAATCAGGAGAAGGTCAGGTCCTTTGCAAGAAAGAAGGGGATCCAGATCTATGGTCGACAAGGGCAGCAGCAGAGAGACCAAGGTGGTTGCTGGAATTCTACTCATGAAGGTAGGAGCATGAATCCACATAGTGGGTGGGGTGGTAGGAACACCTTCCAAAAATCTCATGAGGGAGCCATGTTTCAGAAGGCGGGGTAACCTCCAAAGAAAGACTTCGCTAACCAGCGCCGAGATCTAGCTCAAGGTAAAGCTCCTAAACTAAAACAATCTGAGATTATCATGTGTTTTTGATGTCAGCAAGAGGGGCATTATCAGATTGATTGCAGTAATGACCATGTGTATTACAAGTGTAAGAAGTATGATCTTATGGTTGCAGAATGTAGTTCCCTAGCTGCTAAGGAGAGAAAACTTAAAATGTACGAGTTTAGTATTCCTGAGCAGGGTTTCTATTGTCTCAACATTCCTGAATTCAAGACTAAATCTTTCCTAACTACTGGTATGATTTCTATTATCAAGGGCGATGTTAATGAGGAAAAGTTGGAAGCTGAGCTTAAGAATCTTATTGATTCCAAGTGGAAATGGAATATTATGATGATTGACAACAAAGAATTTCTTATGGTTTTTCCTACATGAATCTTTGGAGACTTTCTCTAGGCTCTCTATGGTAGAGTTAGCTATTCACTCTTTGGTTGTTAAGATTTCTAAAAGAAATATTGATCCAACTATGACTAACCTGTTTCATCCAGCATGGATCAAGATATATGGTGTACCTCATTATGCTAAGGATGAAGAGCTGATCAAGGAGATCACTACTCTTGTAACAGAGCCTGTTGTTGTTGATGAACTAAGTCTTATGAGAACAGGGCCAGTGAGAGTGAAAGTAAACTGCAGGGATCCTATGAAGATCAGAACTACAATTCTTTTTTTTTCAACAAAATGGGTAAGGGAATCACCTTTGTTGTTGATAGCTTTCAGGTAAGAGGTAGGAGGATGGACCTCATAGACCTGGCCCCAAAGATCAAGAAGATGATGATGAGAATAATGATACATTAGAGTTAAATGGAACTTTCTATGGGAAGTTTTGGAGAGGAAAGGATTCCCTGATCTTTGGATCAAATGGGTTATGCAGTCTGTCTAAGGGGGTCATGTCTTCATAAATATGAATGGTCAAAGAAGTCCATACTTCAAGACTTATCAAGGGTTGAGACAAGGGGATCCATTATCTCCAATTCTATTTAATTTGGCGGTTGATATTCTACGGGAATTGATTGATAAAGTAGTTGATAAAGGGCTAATTACAGGGGTGGTGGACCACTTAATATCAAGGGGGTGTCTCATATTCAATATGCTGATGATAATGTAATTATGTTGGATGGGAGTGACCAGTCCATCCTGAATCTAAAGTTGATCTTGTGTTGTTTTGAGTGGCTATCAGGACTTAAGATCAACTTCCACAAAAGTGAAGTGTTTGTTTTTTGGGTATGATTAGGAAAACAAAGAAAATATTTCTAATATGCTGAATTGTGAGTTGGGTGTGCTTCCTTTTAGTTATCTGGGTGTCCCTAATTCTGATCAACATCTGTGTGTGAGTGCCTTTGATCCTTTAAACCTCAAAATGTATAGAAGACTGACACCTTGGAAAGGAAAACATATGTGTTCAGGGGGAAGTTGATTTTGACCAATTCATGTTTGAGTAGTCTTTCCATCTATACTATGGGTTTTTACCTCTTACCAGTAAGGGTGCATGGCAAGATGGACTCCATTAGGGCTAATTTCTTCTGGCGAGGTGCTGAAGATAAGTTCAAATATCATATGGTTAAATGGGATGTAGTGTGTAGACCTAAGGATTTTGGGGATCTGGGTATTGCAAATACTTAGATATTGAATAAGTGCCTACTGGTGATGTGGATCTAGAAGATTTTTAGGAATAGTGAAGAGACACGGTGTAAAATCCTTAGAGCAAAATATATGCTTGATGGTCTGTTCTTTAGCTCCAAGAGAAGAGGTACTTCCCAAATCTGGCAGGGATTACATAAGGTTTAATATCTGTTTAAGTGGGGGTGCATATAATAGGGTCAATAAGGGAGACATGATAATCTTCTGGAAAGATATTTGGCTTGGTGATACTCTCATTCACATTCAATATCTTGACCTGTTCAAATTATGTGGAGATCCAGATATCCTTGTGGAGGAGTGTGTCATGAATAACAATTGGAATATTGAGTTCAAAAGAACTTTAAATTAGCATGAACAGGATATGCTACATGAGTTATATGGGAGGCTCCAAGAGGTGACCTTAAATGATAATGAAGATGAGGTGTTCTGGGCTTTAGATAAAACTAGAAAATTTTCAACTAGATCTCTCTATAGGTTTATCACCTTTGGTGGCGTTATCAATAAGGGGGGCTGGTCAGATTTGGGAAAGAAAGTTGCCTTTGAAAATTAAGATATTCCTTTGGCAGGCTACCCACAATATATTGCAATCTGCAACTCCTCTGACAAAAAGGGACTAGAAAAGGAGAGAAGTGCTGTGTTTATGGGCATGTATGTTTATGGGCATGTATAAACAAATGATCATATTTTGTTTAGGTGTCTCTTAGCCTGTTTTGCATTGTGTTGTCTCATGGAATGTTTTTGTTGGAGGAACCAGCCTAAATCTATGGATGATCTTTTGTCTAATTGGCTTGGTTCAAATTTTAAAGGCTCGCAAAAACCGGGTGTTTTTCTTTTTACAGGTTTAGCCTGGGCAGTTTGGAGAGCACATAATAGGATGACAATAGAAAGGAAATTTCCTGCGCTTCCCATTGATGTGATTTTTCTGGGATTTCATATTTGTAGAAATGGAAGATTTTGCTTAAAGTGGAAGATAGGAAGACTCTGGAGGTAGCTCTGTCCAAAGTTCTTCAGTGGATTTCATCCCTCAAGATGAATCAGATACTTGTGTCAGATGTGGTGGAGCTTTAGAACATCTTTGTCGTTTTTGACTAATAGTTTGTGTCTGGTATAGCTATCGTTGCGTCTTGGTTGCTTGTGCTCATGGGTGAGCAATTAATTTCTCTGTCTGGTCGCTATTTGTGATGAACTCTTGTTTAATTTGGTTGTATCCCCAGCACCGTGCTTTTTTCTTTTGCTGTTAGACTTTTGGTATGACTTAATATTGGCTTTCAATAAAAGCCGAGTAAATCTCATTTCTAAAAAGAAAGAAAGATGCGGCTCTGACCGGTTATCATGCATGGGAGAGATCTGCAAACAATCTGGAACTTCTTTGTGTGATCGAACTGTATGCAAATCTCTTGAAAGTTCAAGTTTTTTATATCAATTTCACTGAAACTAGAATAGGCATAGCATACGTTTCCGAAAAATCCATATTCCACAGGTACATTATTTTGGATCAAAATTCGCCAAATCAAGTTGCCCATTTGCATATTTCCCACTGATTTGGTTCGATTTTGCACATTTGCAATTAAACAAGGTCCAATTATATATTTGCCGCTAAAAGTGCTCCAAATCCATCAAACTTGCCATCGATTTAACAGAACCTGCTAACACCATTTGTTTAAGGTTTCTGCACAAAAACATAACTATCAGCTGTTGTCCAATCCACAATCTGGGGCATTCGCTTATTTGCCACCGGGACCCCTGGGTGGCATCCCATTTGCCACCCTGCCCCATGTGCATAGACTCAGAGAGCCCCGTATGTCAGTCTCAGCAGTAATTATCACTTCCTAAGAGTGACAAATAAGCAAATATCCTCAATCTATGTAGACAAGCGGATGGACGCAGAGGCGTAAAACCGGCCGGTATATGGCATGTAAGGAACTAAAGCGACGTCCATTCACGAGTACCATGACGACAACGTCTGTAATACTATGAAAATTCATGAAAAAACTGCCGTTGGAAATAGCACTAGTGGCAGATATGCAATTATCCCCATCAATTTTATCCCTAATCCAATGCATGGTTCAAGTGAAATGTTTGCATGAAAATTAATTCGCTTTCCTTTTGACACTTATACTTCTCTATGTACACTTGCAACAGAAATTGATTTGCCTTTCATTTTGTTAAGTTGCTTCAGAATGTCGTTTGACACAAGTAAATTACAACTTCTAGTATTATGTAAAACACAAAAGACGAGTGTCTCCCAAGGCAAAGCCATATATCATATCTTAGGGGCCTCCTCTACATCATCTACTAAGATTTAGAGAACTCTCGTTCGGCTAATAGCACCCGTTGGATTCAGATCCTTTTTGTCTCTTTCTTCACTCCCATGTGGACAAGCCTTCCTGACCCGCCTCCGACGGCTCGTGTCGCCGGATCTGCCACCACCTTCTAACCACTCTGTTTCTGCTCCCCCCACCACCAACCTTGCCCACTGCTGGCTCACTCACCCACGGCGCTATCGTTGCCTCGCCGCATCGCATTTCACTGGGGGAAACGGTGTAACCCGGATCAATAACATCTTTGAACCATAAAATCTGGCGACAAGTGATTGAGCTCTTCATAAACGCTTCCGTCGGCTAAGATCAATTTTGCACAATTTTAGGTGACCATGATCCATACTTCCCGCATGTCTTATGTGTGCTATGCAAGTTAATTTTACCTTAAATTTAGGATAAACATCCAATGGACGAATGGAATTATATAACATCTTATGAATAAAGAACGACGAAGAGTGGTTCACTTGCAGACAGAATCTCAGAAGACATGTTCTTTTATATGCTGATTAATATGACAATCGAATCTCTTTTGAGTTTGTTCTTGGTGTACTTTCCCCTTAGAATGATTGATGTTTTGATGTGCCATAACATGCACACGTGATGCTAGCTAGCTCTCTGCAGAGGTTTGTACCTTGATGCCACAGTTGATGATGCGCCGTAAATAACGTTATTTAGTAACTGTTCACGCATGGCTTCAAGCAATCATATATGTATGCATGTGGCAGCTAGACAAAAACTTATCTGTACAGCACACAAAACACAATACAAAACGTGCGATCGATGTCCGTACAGTTCGAAATGATAGATAGTACTCCCTCCACTTCAAAATATTGCGTGTATTAGGATTTAAAAAAGTCTAACTTCATAAGTTTTATCTAACAATTAGTCAAATTATGTACTTATTTAGTGTACAAAAGCTGTATTAATGGATTTATATTTCATGGATCTTTTAATACGATATGAATTTTATAGCAGTTGATAATATATTGTAAAAGAAATTGATGATCAAAGTATATTTTCAATGACTTTTTAAAATCCTAATACGTCCTATAAAAAGAAACAGAGGCAGTAATACCAGCCAGGGATGATGGTCAGATCTTCAAAAACATATGGCACATTCTTAACTGATTCTTGCGTCTGGTCAGCTGGTCCATCGACCCAACAGCTTGTCCTTCTGAAGAATTCAGTGGAAATAATTTTGCACAGATGGTGAAATATGCACATTTTGTGACAGCCATATACAGGAGATCATTTGTTAATCACTATTACAAAAACCAAAATCGCAGTTGGTTCAAAATCGGCCATCACAATTAGTTTCACTTACGAACCGACTAGGATAAGAATTGGCATTATCCTAGTCGGTTATTTACACCAACCGACTAGGATAAATATATATTTTTTCAAGTTGGTTGCACTTACAGACCGACTAAGATAATGCAGTTCTATATAGCTGCAGTCTTCTTCCTTGAGTGGCTACTTCTGAACAGTGGCTGCTCTGGTGCTCCCTCATTCTACTACAAGAGGGTGCTATCGGAGAAGGTTTTGGAGGAGGAAGTGGAGAAGGATTAAGGTAAGTGATCTACCTAGCTTATTGATTACTTAGTTTAGATCTAGATTTATGGTTAGTTTGCCCTAAATTTATACTAGTTTTCTTATATTCATTGTTAGTTTGCTTTAGGGCTTGAAATTTAAATATAATTCTTAATCTATGGAAGAGATCCACTTGAATCTAGCAATATTTTCATGTAGAGATCCCAAATCTTGCTCTAATTTGAGTTTTAATTCATTAGATGTAGATGGGATCTAAGAAGCTTCATGAATGGGAAATTTAATTATTTAGGTCAATATATATGCCAATGTAGCTAGTAATTTAGGTATAATTCTTGATGGATGGAAAAGATCCATTTGAATTTAGGTATAATTCTTGATAGGTATTAGATGGAAAATTTAATTTTCATCTTATTGGAATGCATTTTTGTAAATTGTACACCATATTTTGTTAAAAATAATTGGAACATCTTTTTTACTTAAATTTATATATAGATAGAGGATGGATGTATGATGCATCCCGAGCTAATGACGAGTACATCAATGGTGTGATTGGTTTGGTAAGAGCCGCTTAGGAGAACAATAATGAATACATATTGGCAAAGTAAAGAGTCCACTTCTTGAATATGTTGTGCCTGGAATTGACAATTCTTGCACAGCCCAATGTTGTGGAAGTTTCTCCCTAACAAAAGACCAGAGCTTGATTCGCCAACAGCCATACAGATGAATATATATTTGTGTGCAGTTTCCACTATATATGGTTCTCCAGAATCTAATTAAACCTGTGATCCACATGAACTTTAAGATACCAAATTGTTTCCACACAAGAAAGACTTTAATGCTAATTGCTCACAAGAAAAAAGTATAAAACCATCTCGACATTGTTGATGTAGGATCACCAAAGATAAACAACGATGAATCGTAGACGTTCACCCGTTTCCATTGCAGGGACTTGTGCCTCTTTAACCCGCTGAAGATAGAGCGTGAAACTTGCCAAATCCGTAAATGTTCACCCGCCGCTATTGTAGGGACTTGCGCCTCTATAGATTTATCAAATCACACACTCAAAGATAACTATCGAACCCTCAATGCCTACTAGAAAAGCAAGCACGATCTTGATTAGAACGCCTTATTCCTCTCTATGTTGAATGCGCCTAATCATAGGAAGAACGAACATGCGACCCTCATCATGGGAGTAGCTTGAAGCAAAAATATATTCATAATATCGAGTCTGAGTTACATGGATGCACACCTATAGCTTATATATACTCCTAAGACACCAAAAATAGTAAACAAACTCATTACACAACTTGGACTTGTATAAACAAACACTAAACTTTCTGCCATCTGATTCTATTTGATGTTGCATTGCAACCGAATGGAAACGGACGTTGATACCAATCCATTGCGTGGGTCATCAAATAACCTTTCCAACAGATACTCACATGTCCTAAACGAACTCCGTATGTGCGAGATATGAACTTTCTAATCCAGGACCACTAGGTGTGATGAGATCAATATGAATTGACTTCAAACTTTCCTAATATTCAAACTCCATGTCAGGAACAACTTGAATCCATGTCAATCATGAAAATGATGTCTCATAAATATTTGGAAACTCATAGAGCAGCTGGATGTCCTCTAGTAATGCCTTATAAGCTTTGGACTTTCTATGTTTAGACATTCTCGCGTGTTGCCATGACAACATGTGCAATATCCACTGAAATTGTCATATCTTTTGGTAAGAACCTCCAAATCACATGATGTTTGATCCATTGGAAAGTAGAATTGATAAGATTTCTAAATAATAAACTTGTATTCTTTGAAACTCTCTGAAAATGAGCACACAACTTCAGCTAACACTACTACGGAAAGGGTCATCCTTGCCCCTTTTACTACCGGTTCAATAATAACCGGCAGTGATATATTATCACTGTCGGTTCGTAATCTCCAGGTACACATAGAAAACCAAGCCAGCAAGAACTGACAATGATAATAATTATCACTGTTGGTTCTTATTACAAACCAGCAGTGATAGTTAAATTATCACAGCTGGTTCTTAAAGAGACGTGCATAAATGATATGCCTTTAATAACCGACAGTGATAATACTTAGCTCAACTAGTTTGCATTACAAACCGACAGTCATAATATTTATCACTGCAGATTCAATAATTCAATCCGATAGAGTAATAATTGACAAATATGAATCGGTAGTGATAGTCAAATTATCACTGACGGTTCAAAAAAGATGTGGATAAAAAGACATGCTTTTAATAACTGGTAGTGAAAAATATTTAGCTCAACCGATTCATATTCCAAACCGGTTCATTAATCGAACCAGTAGTGACAGTTCTTATATAAATAAAACTCGTCTCCCTCAGCCACCCCCATCTCATTTCGCTCTCATGAAGCCTCTCCCAAGGGGCAGTGACAATCGAAGTGGTGCAGTGCTCACTGTCTCCACTACAGATGCCTCTACCCCTTGTGCTTGGCTTCAATTCGTCTCCTCATTTCCTCTTCTGGCATCCCCAGCCATAGTTAGATCACGTTCGCCGTAGCTAGCTCGTGTTTGCCATAGCCAGCTCACGTTCGCCGAGCCCATTGTCTCCTCATCTCCTCGGTCATAGCCAGCTCATGTTCGCTGAGCCCACTGTCCGTCGAGCCTGCCATCTCCCGAGCCAACACGCGGCCACGTGCCTTCCCCCATCTCCTAATGTCCTCTTTCCGTTTTGTCTCATATCCCCATCTCCACTGTGCGTGAATGTTGTGTGAATATAACTGTGGCAATAGGTAGATCTAAAGGAATGACAAAAAACACATTCAATTCAAGCTAAGTTTGAGTGTTAAAGATTGTGTTTTTGCTATTCCTTTAGATCTACCTATTGTCACTCGGATAGTATTGTCACTCAACTAGCGCAAGATGTATAACGGATGACGTCGAGCTACTGTATTAGTAGCTCTTTGACTTGGAACATTAGAAGAGTTCCTGGTATAACAACTTTGCAACATTTGTTCCTATTTATAGATTTAGGTATAAAATACTCTACCTTGAACACTTGGTATGAGGATTTCTATATTAAGTTTGAGTTAGACCCCCATGCTAAAGAGTTCGCGGCAGAGTATTTTTGCACATGTCAAATGATTATTACTACCAATTCATGGATTATCACTACCGGTTCAAAAACCGGCAATTATGTCAATTTTGAAACGTCAGTGATGACCTTTTATGTAGCAGTGTAATTGACGAACAGAACAACAAACCGTCTAATAAGAACTTAGTCGTCTATTCCTCATCATTCTCCCTTTCTTCAAAATGAGTCATCCTCGACTCGTGCTAGTTGTTGAAGCTTTTGTCGATGATGACAATGACGAAATCAAAATTGTGACTAAACATGCTGCCATCCCAACATGGATACGATCACACACGCAACTAAAAAAATTACAGACTCGACAACACAACTGATAACTACAAACTTGATTTACAATTTAGATATTACTCTGTCTAATGATAATAAACACCAACAATCGATAGTATCTGATGAGAATAAACAATTGTTCGAAACTCATCTAACCCTACCCTGAAGTATTAGTGTATGACTAGCATCAATCTGAAATTGAAATCTAAATGCAAAACAAGTTAGCAAGATCCAACCGAGTCAACCAAGCAATCTAAAACTGTATGATACAGAGGGACCACCTCACATTCTCAAATAGGATCATCCAAGATAAACAACAATGAATTGTAGTCATTCACACGCTGCCATTGCAGGGACTTGCACCTCTTTAACCTATCAAAGATAGAATGTGGAACTCGCCAAATCCACAAACATTCACCCACTGCCATTGCAGGCAAACATTCACCCACTGCCATTGCAGGGACTTGCGCCTCTATAGATTCATCAAATCACACGCTCAAAGATAACTATCGAACTCTCAATTCCCAGTGAAAAAGTAAGCACGATCTTGATTGGAACACCATATTCCCCTTTATATTGGTTGCGCCTAATCATAGGAAGAATGGGAATGAGATCCTCATCATGGGAGTATCTTGTAGCTAAAATATATTCATAATGTGGAGTTTAAGTTACATGGGCACACAACTTTATCTTATATAGACTCCTAAGACAAAAAAAGGGAACAAACTCATTATACAATTTGGACTTGAATAAACAAAGACTAAACTTTCTACCATCGATTTCATGGGCCAACAAATAAGCTTTTCAACGGGTACTCGCATGTCCGAAATGGACTCCATATGTGAGAGAGATGAACTTTCTAATCCAGGTCTGCTGGGTGTGATGAGATCAATCCTAATTGAATTCAAACTTTCCTAATATTCAAACTTTCCTAATATTCAAACTTCATGTTAGGAATGACTTGAATCCATATCAATCAAGAAAAGGAAGTCTACTAAATATTTGGAAACCCATAGAACAGCCGGATGTCCTCCAATAATGCCTTGTAAGCTTCAGACTTTCTATGTTTGGCAATCCTCGTGCATTGTCGTGATAGCCTGCGCAACATCCAATAGAATCGCCATAACTCTTGGTAGGAACCTCCAAATCATATGTTGTTTGATCAGTTGGAAAGAAAAATTGATAAACTTTCCAAATAATAAACTTGTATTCTTTAAACACCTCTAAAAATGGACACACAACTTCAGCTAATTGATGAACAAAATAGCAACCATTTAACAAGAACTTAGTCTCCTATTCCTCATCATTACCCATATGAATAATCAAAAAAATCCCCATATGAGCTTATCGACCATAAACTACAATTGAAATAAATCTAAAACTTAAATTAGAGCTAGATTTGAACTAATCAATATTCATATAACTATTTAGATGTAATAGCAATCTACTGCTGAAATTATAGGTCATCCACCATAAACTACAATTAAATTGGGTCTAGACCTTAAATTGGAGCTAGACTTGATCTAATAAATATTCATATGACTACATAGATGTAATAGAAATTTATTGCTAAATTATAGGTCAAATAGAGCTCTAGCTTGATAAATATGAACCACCATGAATGAAACACCTACTACAAAATCTAGAGCATAATAGCAGGTAAATCTAGCTACAAAACAATGGTAGAATAATTTTCTAACCTTGGAGCACCTTGGACATGTTGATTTATCCATTTTTTGAAGCCACCAAACATCAAATGACCTTTGATGGTGAATGACACAGGTCGAGTCGAGCTGTCCTGACTACATCAAAAGCTAGCTGTTCAAATGTCACTATTGTAGAAATAGTTTCTAGAGGTGGGAGGTAACCCATTTACAGAGGTGATTAGCCACCCACCTCTGGTCGAAGGCCTCTGGAAATAGACGATTTCCACAGGCGTAAAAGAGACCGCCTGTGAAGACTGATTACTAGAGGCGGTCCACTTAAGGAACCGACTGTGGAAATGGGAATTACCACATGCGGTTCCTTAAGCGGACCACCTCTAGCAATCAGTTTTCACAGTGGCACACTTTAGCATCTGCATGTAAATAGATAGAATACCACATGCGGGTGACATAATGACCCGCCTGTGTATGTATTTCAATCCAAATTCGTAATAGGCATATATTTTATTCCCTCCAAATTTCAACACATTTTCAAGACAATATATATTCAATAGAATTGCAACACAATATATTTATCGCAAGATAATATTCCACACAAGTACAATAATAACTCAACTAACATTACTAAAAGTATTGTTTCCTCTCCTACTCACAAAGCCTAGGATGGCTAGCCAATTCACCTCCATGGTCAAAGAACCTGCCATTCTTGTGGATGATTTTGTGCAAGATGAACTGACACATGTCATGTTGGATGTTTTGAATATCTTTGTTAGTGAGTAGGGAGTTAGTACATTCGATCCTCCATGCTTGGAATGAAAACACAACTAAAAGAGTTAAAACACTAGTGACAACAGAAACAGAACCAAATAAGAATGTGCAAGTGCAATGATGATTTACGTCCTTGGGGTTTCGTTGTGTACCTCTCATTTACCTTAAGAAACTGGAAAACATAGTATCCACAAAGAATGGTGTCGAAACCTTGCTTGTGGCAGTTCAAATAATAATGCAACATATTCGTTAGTTCAATAGAACTCTTTGTCATAAATAGTGAGATACAATCATTAGAGGTGTGTTATTACCGAAAAGTGTGTACGGACAAACATCTCATTTTGCAGCACGTACCACATGTAAGCCCTATTTGAATACCAAGAAGTTATTATCAATTCATAAATGAATTATAAGGATTGTTTGTATGGAGATTTTCTTTACATCTGTATAATGTTGATGAAATCTTGGTAAGATGATTGGGAGAGATTGGCTGAGTCACGAACCATGAGTCTGCTCCACGTCGGTATCAACATTATACAAATAAAGTGGTCGCTAAATGAATACTTATGTTAGGTTCTTGATCGACCAAGTTAGATGCAAAATAGACTTTTAGGACTAATTGATGTATCAAACTTACTTAAAGTTGCAGGGGCCATGATGAAGTTGTATTTCTAGCATAGACCTTCATATGTAGGTCGACATATCAAGCTTGCATGATTTGGACATTTCTTTTATGACTCTTTCTTTCTCCCTGTTACTCTTCCCCTTAATCTCTGCGGCATCCTTCCTCAACTTCATGACCATGTTGGCCTGGGAAATTCATTGCAGATTAAGGAATTTGACCCGTAACTTTATCTTTTTCACATCGTTAAATTGCATTCTATAGAACAAATCACTAGTCATTAGCTACTATATCATATATTAGTAGATATATGAACATCGGGGTAGGTTGTAGGCACTTACAAGCACCACACTCTTATGAGATTGACGTTGAGTTTGTCACGTCGGAACAAAGCGTGCATGTCCTTAAAATCCACCATGAGAAATGAGTCTCCGCTTAGAAAAATGTTAGCGGGGACATAAGTAGTGATTATCGAGAACCCGTGCAACATGCCCTCATGTACCATTTGTGAAATCGCCTAATCTCCCATTGACCATCTTGGAGTTGAACTAAGGGTAGAAATGACTTGCCATCCTCATAAGTTTCAGGAACATTCGGTGTAGGCAAGAAATCAAACTGAGGGGTACTTAGTATTTTGCCGGTCTCTTTCGTGACATCGTCATTCATTGGAGATTCCTGAGCAGATGATTCCTTTGATTTGGAGGACAAAAGCCACCTCTTCACCAGAGATATTAGAGTCTTTTCGTATGGGGTAACCATGATAGGGACTCTCCGATGCACAGGTGAAGGTGCTGGAGGTGCAAATGCTAGAGGCGGTGGTGCCATAGTCACAGATGGTGAAGCATGAGGTGAAGATGCCTTAGCAAGAAAAGGTGCTAGATGCTTATGAAAATGTACGAGATGTGGAGATGATGATGGGTGCAGGGCGAAGGTGCCCGAGGCGGAGAGGTTGGGCACGGATGTGGAGATGCTGGACGCAGGGGCAGCCGTGATGTTGGCAATTTTGACTGCTGACGACTGAAGATGATATCTCGTCTGGGCCATACAATGAAGTTTCCAATAGCCTCATCGAGAATCTCAATACCTTCGGGTGTGCTGATGTCTAGCTTGCACTTGATGAAAAGTGGCTATACTGAATCCACTTGTACCTTGGCATAACCGGCCGAAATGTCTTGATTATGAAACACACTGCTTGGAATAGCCTGGTCCGTGGCAGCCTCCACAGTGAAGTCTCCCTTGCCAACCGGAATATGTAGCATTCAAGGGGTAGTCTCTGTGATATCATCCACAAGATAATTCCGGTTATAGACTTGTGTGGAACCGACGCTAATCCGAAAGCCTGGGTTGGTCATTGTTGGTTGCTCTGTCATCATGAATGCTGCCCTTTCCTTCTCCTTTTCATTCCACATTTTCATGATTTGGACCTTAACCTGTTCTTGTACCTCTTCTACTAGGGTCTTCTTGTATCTATTATGGGTCTTGTACTAGCCCACGGTGTTTGGAAACCCATGCTTCTAGCCCACTTTTGATCCGATGCCTCGAGTGTGACCCAGGTGTTCCTTGTTCCCCAGGGCCTTGGTAAGTCGATCACTCTCCCTGTTGAAATCAAAAGACCCTTCGTTAGCAATCTCTTGCATGGTCTGGGTCACTTCCACGGTCTCTGGGTTTTTGAAGGCTAAGCCCCCATCCTCGGTTTGTTCTGACAAAGCGTAGATTCAGTTCCTGCTTCGCTCATCATAATTTTCCAATGGGTTAGGTTTTCCAGCCCGGGCATCCTCTTCTTTTTGCCTCCTCCATTCAATAATTTTGGGAGCGTACCCAGCCGTACCCAGGTGATGGTGGTACTTGTTCTTCTTTGCAAGGTTCTTAAACGATTCACTCATTTTGATGGTTTCAGGTGTAGTCTTCTATCGAACAAACTCCACCCATTGGTCTAGCATAATTTTTCCTTATTTCTCAAAGGGTACCATGTTCTTCTTAATGAACTCCTTATTCAGCTCACTCTTCCAGCCCCAGAAGCTCTTTCCCATAGTTTTCAACACATTCTCCTCGGTTCCTGAGGAGAATCGGATGATTCTCTACAATGTTGCCCATAGGAACTCCTTCATCTCATCCGATACCAACTGACAATCATTTATTGTGATTGAGATGTACAACTTGACAAGATATCCACAACTGTTGTGGTATTTGGTATAGGCCTCACGAGGTGCAACAGGCTCTATTCAACACTGACTTGTGCTATTGTATAAGTGTTGGACGACAACTTATTTCTGCTTCGCTCACCCCGTCTTCGTTTCAGCGTTCTCCCATAAGGACCCAAAGTTCCGGGCACAGAGGGAGCGGAAGGTTGTGGCGCAGATGATCAACGTGAAGATCTTTCCACCCTCTAGATATAAAACAAGGGGAGTTGACATAAATAAAAAATATTACTCCATTTAAGAAGTATAAAACGCATTCACTAATCTTAATACCTCTTCGGTGGGATCGTAGTCGGGGCTACTTGCCCGACATCGATTCTCCCACTCACATGGAATAGGGATCAGGCTGTGCCATGAGTGCCTTCTTTCGCTGCTGTTGGAGGAGGATGATGAGTGCGGGCTTGGTCTCCTATCCGGCCTCCTGCTTGCATCCGCCCCATCTTGTGACAGGGCGCTCTCTAGTGTGAGCATCCTCTGTGCTTGTGTTTACTTAGGGGTACATGTCTTCTTCTTCCCCATAGCACTTAATGACCACTAGATTATTGTTTACCAAGAAAAAATAAGAATTTATAAACAATCTCTATTACTCTCATTGTGCCCTATTTAAGTATAGCTTCTATCAAACTCACCAATATTTTTCAGTTCTTTCAACACTGGTAACTAAAAACTTGAACATGAAGTTTCCTATGGTGCAGAATATTTTTTTCTGAACTTGGTATGCTGGTCTATTTTATTTCAACCTTAATTTTATGTTAGTTTGATTTCCTCACTTAGTTGACATTAATTTTCATTAATATGTCTATATATGCATTTTGGTATACTTGGTATGCTCCTGGCAGTACAAAAAAACATTAACCATGAAAATAATATTCAGAGGTTTGGAAATACTATAACAAGAATCAGATATATGGAAAGAAAAATACTTAGTGAGTGGACATAAATGGAAATCTTGTACTCCACCATGGACATATCACAACTGCAAAGAGCTAATCAGCCATTTAAATCTGTTAGATGCTAAATCAGTAGGTCAATGAGTTTCATTCTCACATCCAAATTTTTTATTTCGTATTAATGATAGCACAAATAGTAGAACAATGTCAGTGTCATTCTTCCTACTAATGTCACTATGGACCAACTAGAAATCTAATTGATGCACATTCTAATTTATATGTCAACATGGAGCTCTCCGAGGAGCAGACCAAGCCATTCTAATTGATGCACACAATTTCCCCAATCATTCATAGTAAAGGAAAATAGAACAAGTAGTAGGCTGGGTGGTCATTGGTGACAAATTGAAGACAGCTTTGCTTCATGGATTGACTGACCTTGAGATTAAAGGCAGGGATGAACCAATGCGTGGAGGCGGAGTGTTCGTTTGTGATGAAGGTGCCGCTTTGGACGTGGTCCTCAATGATGAAGGTTCTGCCACGGAGGTGGTTGACGATGATGATCTTGGAGGACGGTGATGGTGGTTCCAACGATGGCCTCGATCTCAGAGGATGGTGTTGGCAGATCCAACGGAGGAGGGAGGCCAGAGAGGGTGTTAGCCGGCAGCGCTCGGACTCTTGGAGGACAGCGGTGTGCGGAGGAAGGAGGCCCCTCGGGCGTCGGTGGCGTGTGGAGGAGGGAGGCTAGAGGGCACCGGGAGAAGAGGCTCGGGCGCGGAGTAGGCCTCGATGGCAAAACGGAGGCCGGAGGGCACCATAGAGGGTGTTGGTGGCAGCGTGCGTAGGCAACTTGTCATGTTGTCTAAGTTCATCAATGGGGGCTAGGGTTTCGAGGCCTTGTGTCAGGATATTTATAGAAATACATTCCACAGGCGATGGATGTAAGAAACTGCCTGTGGAAATGCATTTCCACAGGCGGTAGACTATAGCACCTACATGTGGAAATAGTTTTAAATATGTTTTTGATAGGTCTATTAATCTTTATCATTTTTCTCATTTTTGGGAATCAATAATCATATTAGAAATTAAGTTACATAACATGAATGTCACATTGGAAAATAAGTTGCATAACATGAAAATCACATTGGAAACTGTCGAGGATTTGTTTCTGACAATGTGTCCAAAAAAGAATGGTGTTACGTTCGTGAATAAGAGATTAAACATGAAGTGATGCACATGCGATGTATACAGGTTCAGGCCTTCGGTTGAAATAATACCCTACATCCTGTGTGGATGATTATGTATATGTATTCACTCGAGTACAGGCAATATGGCTAACCTATTACAAGGAGTAGATCGGATCTATTCTAACCTAGGGATAAAGTCACTGAGTTCCTTTTGTCAAGGTCTTGATGGTTACCTCGTGTAGCCAGAAAAAAAGAACCCCTCTATCCATCCATAATCGATAGGGAGTCTTTCTTGTTATCCAAGTTTATAAATATGTTATGGATACTTGTTTTCTTGAGTTGGGTAAGTAATGAAGGCCTTACTAGTATACACATTCTAGATTCCGGGAGTATCAGGTACCGCAGATTCAGTTACATAATATCCAGAGTTGTCAAGTATGAACACGGCACACCCCGTCTATATATGGTACACTCCTTAGGCGTATATACCCCATAGTTAGATATTCGATAGTAACCCTCTAACTCTACTTAGCAGGGAGGATTTCTGCAAGCACCTACTGAGTACTGCCAAGTCCAAGCTTGGTTGAGTAAGGTAGATCGAACCGATAGTCAAAAGAATCTAACAAGAAGATGCTCTACTCTGAGCATCGAGTGGAAACCTTTCGAAACGCTCTATTGTTATCCGCACTTGAGACTCGATAAGGGCTAGTAGTATTGACTTATCGACATCCATCTCTGAGTAGAGTTAAAAAAATCTTTCAAAATTTGAACAACGGGTATAGGAGCATTTAATGCTCATAGAATATAGATGGGTGTGCAAAGATTCGCATGTCATCATCATGCCGTTTTTCACACTGATCGAAATGTCATAATTTTTATCTGAAGCAGAATTTTTTTTTCCGAGTCTCATCTTAAGGCAAGGCCTATTTAATTATTTTAGGGGAGAACTTCACTATCATTGTCCTAGCCTCATTAACTCCTCTGTAGTCTTGCCCTTTGAATTCATCCACCATTGCTTGCCTTCCACTCGGATAGCCTTTCCTATGATGCGTTCTGGGTGAACCTAGAGGGATTCATAGTGCAAAAGGAAGAGAAATTATTCATCGTCATTGTTCCAACGATGTCGTGCTTTCATCTTTAGATGATGAAGGGAGTGCATGTTTATCTTATCAATGGAGCACCACAGTGGTTCCAGATCTCTAGTGGCAAGTTTTGGTGGAGTATTTTGGATTTTCTGGATGAAGTGGCCTCTGCGAGAGCCGCTATGTTGCTCGGCCTCCTAAAGAGTTACAACCCTGCACAATACCTCGGTAGTGACAGTCGGGTTTAACTGTACCACTGACGAAGCAACAAGACTTGTTCACAACGTCCAGCCTATGATCCTAGCCTTTGTTGAGTCGCTAGGGTTCAGCCTGCTTGATGATGATAGTGAGGAGAGTCCCTCAAGCTAATGGTCCATTTAGCTCAAAAACACTTGAATCTTGTTTTATGATCTAGGAATGTCTATAATAGTACTATCATTTTGTTTGTCTAACATACTACTGCCTGCTATTCCCTTGCTTATGAAATAGAGTTAGCATAAGTAGATGTAACAACTGATAAGTATGTGCTATAACCATTCTTGATACTAGATGACTATATATTTGTTGATGCCTCTAAACTTGATTAAACAAGTCATTAGATGTGTAGCCCTCGAGTGAACACTCGAGAAGACCGTAATAATAAGGAAAAGACTAGTGTAAAACTATAAACAGAAAACATGATAGCCTTTTGCAAACTTTCATTGACTTGTGTGTTTAACCAACGTTCGGACATGAAATCGACATAGGACACACATGGGATTGACTAGAACTTTAGAACCTTTTTTAGTTGTTAGGCGTGAGATGTCTGACAATCTCTTATGTTGTTATGCCTTATTAGGTGTAGTTGTCCGTCATCAACCCGACATATGCCTCTATTGGCTCTTATCCAAATTAAGTAGTCGATGCAAAGCCATATAAACTTTTGCAAAAAACATACACAAAATTTTAAAAAAGTATGGTATTATTATGTAGCCCCTGACTCTATGGTCGAAGAGAAGATTACTCGATCTAAGAGTAGAAAAAGGATATACCTGTACCACTGAAGATATGTGTTGATATAGCTCTCGGCTATCTACTCGATGATGGAATCGAGTGAAGAGTAAAGCCGTAGCATTAAAAGTATATGATGTAGCCCCCGACTCTCTACATGATGTGATAATCAAGGAAAAGAGTAGAGCGTATGCATCAAAATATACCTGATGTAGCATTAAAAGTATATGATGTAGCCCCCGACTCTCTGCATGATGTGATAATCAAGGAAAAGAGTAGAGCGTATGCATCAAAATATACCTAATGTGGCCCCTGTGTCTTCGCTCAATGATTGAATTCGAGTATAGAATGG
This sequence comes from Phragmites australis, assembly GCF_958298935.1. Classification (NCBI taxonomy): domain Eukaryota; kingdom Viridiplantae; phylum Streptophyta; class Magnoliopsida; order Poales; family Poaceae; genus Phragmites; species Phragmites australis. The sequence continues at coordinate 11,792,997 of NC_084944.1, read as the reverse complement.
AGCATAAGTATTCACATTCGTGGCTTGCGGCTCTCTAAATGGTGCGATAACCAGAGACAAAGAGTGAAGCAAAAGCATCGAATCGAAATTATATGATGTAGCTTCTGGGCTCTCTACTCGATGAATGAATCCAGTGGTGTCGGAGGGTGAACTCCTCAAGCGGGGATCCGGAGGGACCCCCTTTGAGATTCGGCCGGGGGGATGATTCTGAATCCGCTTCGTAGGTGAAATAAATGGGAGTAAATGAGATGCAGGTGGAATGGAACGATCGGGTGCAGGAAGGAGTAAATGCTCAGGGGATTTTTAGACAGGTTCGGACCGCACTGAGCGTAACACCCTACTCCTGCGTGTATGCTATAAATGCTCTGAGAATATCTCTCTGAGTATCTGTTGAGTTACAAGAATATTTGTCTAGTCTAGAGCTTCATGCTCCTTGTTCTTTGACTGATCTATGCTTCGGTGTTCGTCCTCTGTTGTCTTCAGCTTGAACTTCGCCGCCTTTCTCCGGGGAGCCCGCCCCGCTTATATACCCGCGATGGCGCGAGTTCCAAGGCGCCATAAATGGAAAGCAACCATCATGGGCTACTGCACAAGGTGACGGGAGGGTTGAAAATGTGCCCCTGTCCGGTCTTGTTCGTCATCATGCCACTTTTCAATGGGCGCCGCAGGGAGGGCCCACCGGGCAGCCACCTGGCGGCAGGCGGGGTGCCTCGAGCTCTGCGACATTATCCCGAGGCGCGTCAGATGACGCACGATGGGACCCGTGCATTAAATGTCCCCATCCTCCCCGGCAGGCTGTGGCAGGGGCTGACAGCAAGCGTGGGGGGAGCAGTTGGAAGTGACAGGCCATGCGCCCTCTTAAATGCAGCATCGGGTCTCTCACCAGTTGACACCTTACCGCTGGGCCTCTGTGGGGGCCACCGGCGAAGGATTTCTTAGGCCCTCGGGGAACTGAGTGCTCGGGGGCCACTGTTCGCAGCCCCGAGCACTCTCTCCCGGATACGCCTTTTCTTAGTCCTCGGGGAACCGAGTGCTCGGGGGCCACTGTTCACGGCCCCAAGCACTCTCTTCCGGAACTGGCTGATCGGGTCCTCTTGGAACTGAGTGTTTGGGGGCCATTGTTCATGGCCCCGAGCCCTCTCTCCCGGAACTTGGCTTTTCTTATCATCGGGGAACTTGGGTGCCACTGTTCATGGCCCCGAGCACTCTCTTCCCAGAACTTGGTCTTCTTGGGCCATCGGGGAACTCGGGTACCCGGGGACCACTGTTCGTGGCCTCGAGCACCCTCTCCCAGAACTTGGTCTTCTCGGGCCATCGGGGAAATCGGGTACCGGGGGACCATTGTTCGTGGCCCCGAGCACCCTCTCCCGGAACTTGGTCTTCTCGGACCATCGGGGAACTCGGGTACCCGGGGACCACTGTTCGTGGCCTCGAGCACCCTCTCCCAGAACTTGGTCTTCTCGTACCTCGGGGAGATAACCCCCGAGGGAGGGCACCATGTGGCACTCTGCTGTTCTGGCCTCGGGACTCGGGGATCGCCGGTTCCTGTGGCACCGACAAGTGGAGAGTAGAGCATAAGCATAAAAAAATGTGCGATATAGCCCTCGGCTTTCTAGTCGATATTATAATCAAGACAAAAAAAGAGTGGAAGCATCGACACATTACTCTCGACCACACGCTTGAGAGCGCTAGCCCCCGAGCTTATGGCTATGACTATTCCACGATCATTGAGTAAAGTCGAACAAGCGGGTAGGTGAGCATTAAAAATCCACTCCTTCTCATGCTCGTTTTCACCCGAACCCTTGATTTGATGTGCCATCATGACTATGCATTCCTCTTTATAGAGATTAGATAGGTCATAATACTACAGTGACACCTTGACTTTCGTCAAATGCACTGTGTGACTGAGGCGGCCTCATTATCATGCATAGCGATATCGGATCTTGATGGCTCTATGTGTACAGTGCGACTTGTTTCCGCCACTATAAATAGAGGGGACTCAAGGCCATTTTTTTTTCACCCTGTTTTCCTCCTTTCGCCCTGTACGCCTAGTAAAACTCGTAGAGATTGAAGCCATGGCCTCCACTCCACTAGTGTCTCCCAGGTTGAGTCTAGAAAGTGAAGAGATAGGATCTCTCACCCCAAGGCCCCTCACCATGGTTCCTCTAGGAATCATCATTGTTTCTTCTGATGAGGAGGAATCAATCGAGAGGCCTAAGAGGAGAAAGAATAGAATGTCCATCGAAGGTCGCTGACCCTTCACCCGCCACCTCCGGCGTCTCCTTGATGTCGACACTGCGGAATGATCGATACAAGAGCTGGTGATGCAAGTCATGTAGGAGGGAGATGAAGATGGTGGTGATCTTGATAAAATCATCGACCATGTCACTAATGAGGCCTTCGGTGATGAAGCCCTTGAACCTCCGGTGGTAGAGAGAGTGTGATCGTCTTCTCCATTGACAACAGCTAGATTGCCTTCGCATCCTACGAAGGACCACCTAGCATCGTCAGCGTCGGTCAATAGCTCCGGCAGGGTCTTCGCCTTGGCCACTCTCCCTGGCCCTTATGCTGGCTAGCATCTAATCCCCAACATGATCAGCTACTGTCCGAGGGATGAGTATAGAAAGTTCCTTGACTTGTGCAAGGGGAAGTAGAACCTACACTATTTGCAAGAGCTAAGCGAATACTTTCTGTCAACTTTGCACTAGCCACGCAAGTTAGATGGAAAAGAGATGTAATCTAGTAGTTAATTGAATCAAATGTAATTGACTTATCTGTAATTTACCTTTTTTATGAATGAAACTTTCAAAGTTGGTCGATATTCCATGAGTGCTCAGGTATCTCACTATTTGGAGTAGATAGTTGTACTGATCCTTGTCGAGTAACTTTGACTACTATGTAGGGTCCTTCCCACTTAGGTGATAACTTATGGTACGGGGCTTGTTTTTGTACCTTTCGCAGGACAAGATCCCTAGTAGTGAGTTTCTTGGGCTGGATCTTCTGACTATGGTATCTACGCAATTCTTGTTGATACTTATCCACTCGAATAGATGCTCGACTATGATACTCCTCCGGTAAATTGATGTTCCGCTCGTAACTTCTCTTGCCCCTCCTCTGAATAATTTTCCACTCACAGTGATCCAAACTGCAACTCATTCGGGAGCAATGTGTCGCTCCATAAACTAAGCAAAATAGAGTTTCATCGGTGGCCCTATTAGTCAAAGTACAAATGGCCCATAGTATTGAGAGAAGTTCTTTCACCCAGTGCTTTGAGTAAGCCTTTAGCCTGTCGAAGACCCAAGTTTTGATGCCCTGCAAGACTATACGATAATACATTCAACTTGACCGTTACTTTGTGGGTGAGCTACTGAGGCGAGGCATGTTTTGATGCCAAAATTTTCATAGAACAAAGTGAAGGTCCTGCTTTTAAATTTTCTACCATTATCCGTAATTATCAGATGCAGAATACCGAATCAAATAATTATGCTCCTCATTAACTTCTTAACCACTTCTGCGATTATCTTTTCCATGGGTTCGGCCTTGATCCACTTAGTGAATGTGTCGATTGCCACAAATATGAATTTATAACCACATTGGACCCTTGGGAATGGTCCCAGGATACCTAAGCCCCAGATGACAAAAGGCCAAGAAAGAGAAATTATTTGCAGAGCTTGGACTGGTCGAGTGGTATGCCTTATGAAAAATTGGTAGCTCTCACACTTTTTGACCAGCTCAGAAGCATCCTGGAGGGTAGTCGGCCAATAGAATCCTTAGAGAAAAGCTTTTTCGACCAAGGTGCAGCAAGACTCATGATTACCACACATGCCTCTATGGATATTGAGCAATACTTTATTGCCCTCTTCCTGTGTGATGCACTTCATCAAGATTCTATTACTTCTCTTTCGGTAGAGCTTGCCATTTACCAAAGCATAAAACTTGGATTTATGAGCAATTTTCTCTACAGATGCATCATCATCAAGGATGTATCAACCTTGGTATAGAGTCATCCAAGTCAGTTCTTGTTCGAGTAGTGCAGCATCCGTGTCTGCGGGTTCTGCCTTACTAACTGGATCAGACTGCTGGTCGAATTGGCCAGCATCCGTTCGCCAAACTCAGGATAGATGGTTTGAGGAGTTTCTTGATGAAGACTCCTACGGGTACTGGAGCTCGGGAAGAAGCGAGTCTAGCAAGTTCATTCACACCAAAGTTGTCACTCATCCAGATGTGCATTACTTCTAGCCCTTCAAACTTTTCCCTTGAGCTTTCACACCTCGCTCAAGTAAGCTGACATGTTGTTGTCTGGGCACTGGTACTCTTTTTGAATTTGGTTTATGACTAGCTGTGAGTCCCCTTTCATGAGAAGTCGTATGATTCCAAGTGATGCAGCTATGCAGTGCCTATTTATCAGTCCTTCATATTCTGCAACATTGTTGGAAGTTTAAAATCTAATTGAACAATGTACCTAAGTTCATAGCCCATTGGAGATTTGAGCACAATGTCAGCCCGTGAGCCCTGAAGCGTGAGCAATCCATCGAAGAAAAGTGTCCAGTGGTCCTCGACCATACTTGTCCTTGTTTCTTCAAAGCTTGTCCATTCGACGATGAATTCCACTAGTACTCCTGACTTCATGCTTATGCGTGGTATATATCTGAAGTCGAATTCATTAAGCTTGACTGCCTATTCCGCAATTCATCTAGTGGCCTCCCTATTGCATATGACATCCTTCAGCAGGTACGTCATCATGATGGTGATCCTGTGCGCTTGGAAATAGTGTCGCACTTCTGGGAAGACATCAAGATTGCATATAGCAACTTATGCACTTGTGGGTATCATAGCTTAGCATCGTGTAAGACTTCGCTCATGTAGTAAATGAGTTTTTGGACCTTCGCCTCTTTCTCAGGGCATTCTCGTTCGACCACCAGGATCATGCTTACAACTTGTGGGGTAGCTGCAATGTATAAAAAGAGCTCCTTTTTGTTATGAGGTGTAAGAATTAACGGAGATGATAAATACATTTTTAAGTCCTAGAAGGCACGCTCCACTTCTTCTGTCCACTCGAACCAGTCATGCTTCTTCAGCAACTTGAAGGAAGGCATCCCTCACTCTCCCATCCTGGAAATAAATCGACTAAGAGCTGCAATGCATCCTGTTAATTTTTGAACCTCCTTCAGTGTTTGAGGTGACCGCATCTGGTCAAGAGCCTCGATTTTGTGTGGATTGGCCTCAATGCCTCCACTCAACACCAGGAAGCCGAGAAGCTTGCCGGATGGAACACCTAATGTGCACTTCTCCAGATTGAGCATCATACGATACTTCCTGAGGTTGTCAATCAAAGCATCTCCGGTTCTCGACTTGACTACAAAATCATCGACATAAGCTTCCACATTGCACCCAATTTGGGGCTGCAGACAGTTTTGAATACACTGTTAATAAGTAGCACTAGCGCTCTTTAAGCCGAAGGGCATCTTCACATAGCAAAATACACCAAAAAGAGTAGTAAAAGCAGTTTTCTCCTCATCCTCTATGTAATGTACAACCCGATGTAGAGTCAACGATTTGGTCGATGCGTGGAAGAGGTAAAGGATCTTTTGGACATGCTTTGTTGAGGTCGGTGAAGTCGACGTACATTCTCCATCTCCTATTAGCTTTCTTGATGAGGACGGGATGCGCGAGCCATATAGGGTGACAAACTTCTCAAATAAAGCCTGCCTTAAGAAGTTTGTCGACCTCCTCCTAGATAGCTTGCTTCCTATCCTTCGCAAATCTTTGCTGCTTCTGCACCACAGGTTTGAAGTCAGGCTTAATAGCTAGTTGATGCTCAATCACCTCCTAGGGACTCTAGGCATATCAGACGGTTGTCACGTAAACACATCTTGGTTTGCTTGGAGGAAACTGATGAGCTCAAATTCCTATTTGGGGTCGAGTTTAGCTCCAACCTTTACTATCTTGGCTAGTTTAGACAAGTTGAGGGGCATTGCCTTGACGCCACCATTAGTCTTTTTGTCGCTAGCGCCATCGTTGGTCTCACCATTGGCGGCATCATTGGACTTGGAGTTGTGAGCAAGACTTACAAGCTTGGAGTCCTTGATCTCAACGGTGGCTTGATGCTTCTGACGCTTGGAATCTGTGCCTTTAGAGTGGTTGCTGCTTGACTGAGTTGTTCGACCATGTCCAAGCTCTTCTTATCACATTTGACCACCGCATGTTGATCTCCCCTGATAGTTATAACCCCTTTGGGACCCGGGATCTTGAGCATCTAGTATGCATAGTGCACCACAACCATAACTTGCCTAGCATTGGGCGGCTCAGGATCACGTTGTACGCCGTTTCAAAGTCCGCAACGTTGAAGGTAAGCTTCCATGTACAGAAGTGGTCGGGCGTGCCAAACGTGACCGACAACTCGATCTGGCCCAGGGTTATGGTCAATGAGTTGGGGGTTATGCCACAGAAAGGATTGACTCCCACCTTAAGCTCAAACCTTTGAACTCCCATTTTGTCTAGGGTCTTGGTGAAGATGAGGTTAAGCGAACTACCCCCGTCGACCAAAGTTCGGGAGACTTTGATGTTGAGGATAGTCGATTGGACCACAGTCGGGTATCGACTAGGATGTGGAACTGTGGCTGGATGATCAACTTGATTGAAGGTGATCGGAATGTTCGACCACTTGAGGTATCAAGTAGGCCTAGTCAAAGCCAAATTGATCTCTTGTTTAACTGCCTTTTAGATTCATACACGGTGGATCCTCCGAAGATGCGTGCTAGAATTTGGTTGTCCTCGTGGAATTCGGCCTCATTATCGTTAACATTCGGCTTGGCCTATTTGCTATGATGCTCAGCAACAACTGCCTTAAGCTTTTCATTGACCTTTTTGATGATATGACATTCGTTGAAGTCATGTTGGCTGGTCTGATGAACAGGTCACCACATCCCACAACCTCGACTAAAGCCTTTGTTGTCCCCAGTGTTACGCGACTTGCTCATATCAACCTTAGCTATGGTCGTATCTAGACCCTTGCGATTGTCACGGGTTTGTTTTTCTTCCTCCCGTTCTTTGAGGACTCAGACTTGTCCTTGACAGATTGAGGATTTTTGGTGCGTACCTAGGCTTCTGCTCACTTTGCACACTTGACAGGAAACTTAAAGAGCTCTTTGACTTTGTGAATCTTCTGAGTAGCCATCTTCCCGAGCAAATCCGTGTCCCAGACGCCTCACTTGAAGGCGATGATGACTGACTTGTCAGAGAAGTCTGTGATTGTATTATGTCAGTCGCTAAACTAGTGAATGAAATCACACAGTGATTCATCCTCAGTATGGTTTAGCTGATGGAGATCGTTCTCCGTTCCTGGGTGCTCGAATGCGCATTAGAAGTTGGCTATGAACTGAGCCTTCAACTCGGCCCACGATCAGATCAAGTTAGGAGGTAGGTTCAATAACCGGGACCTGGCATGTCCATCAAGTGTAGCTAGCAAATAATTGGCTATTACCTTGTTGTCGTTGCCCACTGCTCGTATAATCATGGTATAGATCCATAACCACTCGTTGGGATTGATCTTCCCATCATACTTCTAGATTAGGCCCACCTTGAACTTCTCGGGCCATCGTATCGACCTAAGCTTGTGTACGAAAGCTTCGCAACCTCCATTGAATTCTTCAGGAGGAGGTGGAGGACTATCACACATGTTCCTTCAAGTAGGGGAGTCACATCGACCATCTCATCCTAGAGATCTGTGATAGTAATGATTGCGGTTGCCTCGCGACGTTCCTTACTACGGTTGTCTATCACTGTATGTAGATCATGCTGATTGGTGGGGAATGCGATTTCTTAGGTCTCCCAGGTTCCTATGCCTATGGATAGAGCAGTTACAGTTTAGCCTGCAAAGTGGTGCTTGGTCTCGATCACCTGAGCTTCTTGCATGGGATCCCTCGACTTGGGGATACTCGCGTCTATGGCTCCTTGAGTCAGCACCTTGCCAGCTAGGACGCCTAGAGTTTCTAGTATTGTTTGCTTGAGCAGCTTGGATCTAAGCCGCATCGAGTAGGGTCCTGACATGGTTAACCATAGGGGTCAAAGGGTTCGCTAGATCCAACTTTGGAAGAGATCTCAGAATCAGATTGGCTCCCTATACATTAGCATATGAAGTGCTGAAAACATCGCCGCCCAGACTTGGCTATGGTCAAGACGATGCTGCTCCATGGTTACTATTCTAAGGGAGCTCATCCCTCAATGTTTGAGCCGCTGGCGGTGGAGGTGTGCCCACTAGAAGTCGTCATTGAAGACCACAAGGTACCTAACCTCCCGCGGTCCGTCAATGGAGAGTTGTGTCAAGGACATGTAAGGCTCCAACTGTAGATGTCTCTGGTAGAATATCACCAGCAACACTGGTACCATGAGAGGTGGCTACCATTGCTGGATCCTCAGGAATTTTCATGGCATTATTTACCACGGCGTTTGGATCTCCTGCAATTGGGACAACAAGTGGGATATCAACTCCCTAGCCATGAACACGAATCTATCTGTTCGACTGCTCTAGCTGGCGACAGAGTTGTCGTCACCACCCTCATCGTTATCGGTGTCCATGCACTGTAGAACATTGGCCTCCTTGGGATCCCACTCGAGATGTCCCACCTCGCGGTATGCATCCAATGGTCTGGGCTTGATAATACCAGTGTGGATCAGTTCACCTTGATGGTCCCAGCGGAAGATCATAGTTCCAAATGTGATCTCCGATCTGGCTAGGGGTGATTCGAGGGTGATCACTGTTGACCTGAAGTGGTCGTAGAAGCTATCGTTAGAGAATCTGGTGCCGATGTGCACTCGAGACATAGTCGATTCTTAAAAGCAAAAGCTCCCTACCTGGCATGCAAACTCTCGAGGATTTGTTCTTCACAATGTGTTTGGAAAATAACAGGGTTTCCTTCATGAATCAGAGATCGAACATGAAGCAAGGCACACGCGATATATACAAGTTCAGGCCTCTACTTGGAGTAATACCCTATGTCTTGTGTGGATGATTATGTATATAAATTTACTTGAGTATAGGCAATGTGGCTAACTGATTACAAGGAGTAGATTGGATCTAGTATAACCTTGGGCTGACGTCGCTGAGTTCCTTCTGTATCAATGTCCTGATGCTTGCCTCGAGTAGCTGGAACCCCCTGGGGGGATCTAGGTCCAGGCCTTCTATAGGGGTGACGTACCGCCTCCTATCCATCCGTACTTGATAGGTAGTCATTCTTGTCATTCAAGTAGATAAATCTATTATGGATACAAGTCTTCTCAAGTTGGGTAAGCAATCAAGCCTTCCTAGTATACCTTCTGGATTCTAGGAGTATCATGTACTGCAGAATTAGTTCCATAGTATGCGGAGTTGTCAAGTATGTACACAGCACACCCTGTTCGTACATGGTGCACTCCTTATGCATATATACCCTACAGTTAGATATTCGACACTAAGTCACATAACATGGCACTATTTGCCTTGAAGTATTTCCCCTACACCATTAAGGCGCATGTATGGCATCATAGATCTATCCAGGTTGTTTTTACAAGTTTGATCTTTTCTGGATCTCCGAAAGGCGGCATGTCGTCGAACTGATTGTATCTTCCTCATCCTCCACATTCTCAACTCCAACAATTCTTTATTTTTCGGCATCAACTATGTACTTCTTTTCATTTATAGGGTCGATTATATAAAAAACATGTGCGATGTGATCAGTGAGTACCCACGGGTCATCTTTGTGGCCTGCAATGCTAAGGTCGACAGTTGTGAACCCATAGTTGTCCACCTCCACACCATTTGGGTGTTTGACCCATTTGCACTGAAATACGAGGATCTGCAGATTCACTCCATACTCGAGTTCCCAGATTTCATCAATGAACCCATAGTAGGTGCTCTTTTCCCTTGTTGTGTCATACGCTTCTATTTGAACGCCACTGTTTTGGGCCGTACTCTTCTTGTCCTTTGCTTTGGTATAAAACATGTACCCATTAATGTCATACACTTGCCATGATGTAAACTAAACTTCATGGACCATAGGCCAACATTTTTAGCATTTTTTTATCTACAGATTCATCATCTGGTAGGTTTTGGTTCTTGAACCATGTGATGAGCAATGCTTGTGCTCTTTCATGATCCAATTATCTGAGCGGCCTTGATTTTCTATGTGAAGCTCATTGAGGTGTTGCTCGATGCACAGTTTCACTATCTTGAGCTGTTGCAAGATGGTGAAATGTGCTTCTTCCACTAGTTTATAATTCTCATCGATGAATATTTTCTTTCCTTTGGTCCCTCTGCCAGAGAATCTCTCCTCATGTCAAGATACATGTACACCAATTAGTTTCGCATCTTTTATGTAATCGATGGAACATTCAATGTCTTTCTCGGTACTGTAGCCCTCAATCATGGAACCCTTTGGGTGAGGACAATTCTGTACATAGCCCTCGAGAATGCCCATGTACTGCTCAAACACATACATCTGATGTTAGAATACAGGGCCCATTGCAATGATCTCATTCACGATGTGAACCAAGAGGTGTACCATGAAATCAGAAAAGGATGGAGGGAAGCACATCTCAAGTTGGCAAAGAGTCTCTACAGAGTAACTATGTAGAGCACCCAATTTTTTAGCATCGATCACCATCTGTGCAATTGCGTTGAAGAAGTGACACAACCGTGTGATGATCACCTTTATGTATCCTGGCTTGATACCCTTGATTGCAATAGGGAGCATCTGCATCTTCATCACATGACAATCATGAGACTTTATGCCGATTAGCTTCAAATTATTCATCGAGACTAGTTTTTTTATGTTGGATGAGTAACCAATCGGGACTCTTACCCCACGTAAGAACTTGCACATTGCCTTTTTCTCCTCATGTGTCACAAAGTAACTAGTCTGGGGAAGGTAATATTTCCTATTTGGTCTATCTGCATGGTATAGCTCTGGCCTGATTTTAAAATGTACCAAGTCCTTACATGACTTGATTCCATCATTTGTGTTGCTTGGTATGTCTAGTAAGAAGCAAATGATGCTATCACACACATTCTTCTCAACGTGCATGACATCGATGCTATGGCAAACATCCAAGTCCTTCCATTAGGGCAAATACTTAAAGAAAATTGGCATCTTCTTCCACAGCATGTCGGTCGGAGTCTCACTTTTCTTCCTCTTTTTACCCTTCAGCGGCTTCCCGAAAACAACCTTGATGTTCTTGACCATTTCAAACACTAGTACCCCACTGCAAGGTTTTGGACCAGTACCTTGCTCAATCATACTGTCAAAATGTTTCTTCATTTTGCGGTATTGTGAGTTTTGAGTAAGAACTGTTGGTGTCGTGTGTATACTATCTTATGTGAGTACGGAATGTACACAAACGTGGTTTCACCCAAGCATACTACACATCCTTGTTTCTATTTAAAATGTTCAGATAGGCGAAAAAGGGTGGGACAATCACTTATGGCAATGAAAATCATGCCTTTTAGTATGAAGTACTGTCATCGAAACTCATACCACACTCGGACCCCATCATTATACAGTTTTGCAATATCTTCCATCAATGGTTCTAGAAACACATCTATATCAATTCTAGATTGTTTCGGTCCTTGAATAAGAATGGACAGCATAAGGTACTTCCTTTTCATACATAGCCATATAGGAAGGTTGTAGATAGCCATGACCACTAGCCAAGTGCTATGTGAGGTGCTCATGTCACCGAAAGGATTCATTCCATTGGTACTCAATGACTACCTTACATTTCTTGGTTCTTTAGCGAAATATGGATACATGACATCAAAGTTTCTTCATTGGCTAGCATCAACAGGGTGTCGAATCTTAGTTCCATTCTTCTTGCACTTATCAAAATGCCAACGCATCAGTTCAGAGTCCCTAGGGTTTGAGTACAAACACTGCAAGTGGGAGATCACTGCCAGGTATCACATCACCATAGCAGGACTTCTTCTCTTCCTCTCCATGTTCGAAGAAGTGTCTTCTTCATCATAACTAGCAGTACTCTTCTTCTTCACATTGGCAAAAGCATCTTCATCCTCAAAATCATTATTCCTCTTATACCGACACGCATTGCACATTGGGCATCTATCCAAATCTTTGTACTCTTTACGGTAGAGGATACGGTGGTTTAGACCATGTGTATTTTTTGCACATCTAATGACAATGGACAAATAAGATTATTCGCTTGACAAGTGGTTGTGGGCAAGAAGTTAGGCTTCGGAAGTGTGTTTGCTAAGAAACTCAACAAATATGAGAAACTCTTGTTGGACCATCCATTGCTAGCCTTCAATATTAGAAGTTCAAGCACCGAATGCAACACTGTAAACTCCTTATCACAGCCCTTCAATTCCTCATACAAAAGTTCGTTCGATGCCTTTTGCAATGCCTCAAAATTATCTAAACCTCTCATCTCCTGTAACAGCCTAAATTCCTAAAACCAAAATAAAAACTTTTTCAAAATAAGTTAAAAAGAGTTTGGCAAAATTAAATAAATCCCTAAGTGTGTATGTGTGCTTTATACATATATGTGGATATATGTGTTATGTGTATAAATACATATACATATATATATATATATATTGAGGGCTATTTTATTATAAAATAATATTTATAGATAAATATATATGTGCATATATATTTTGATTTCTTGATTGATTTTGTGAGCCAATATAAGGATACATATAGTACATGTGATGTATCAGTATAATATACATGTGTATATACATAAGAGAAAATAGAATGGAAAAAGAAAAGCTTTTTGTGTTAATGGACTAAAGTCCATCTCACCTCCCTCTCCTCTCTTTGTTTCGGCCCAACCCAACCGGCCTAGCCGAGTTAGCCTACTGCTCTCTCCTCTGTACCCTCCCTCTTTGCTTGAGCTCGTAGAGCAGCAGCAGCTGGCTGCTGCCCGCATAGTCGCCGCCGTGTCCGAGTTAGAGATCAACCACCCAACCGCTAGGCAGGATCGCCGAGCCTCTAGAAGCTAAAGCCCGGACCAATTTTGCTAGAGCCCAAGTCAATCACAAGATGTGCACAAGAGTTCAACCACTGGTCGCATTGAAGTTCCGATCAAATCCGCGGGATTGCGTTGGAGTTAAGCCAAGCAGCAAAGGAAGGAAGAATCCAAAGGCTATACAAGAACTTTTGCCCAAGAGATAAAGACCCAAGCACGTTTAAATCGCTAGAATTGAGTTCGGACCACCGCCGCCACCCCTTTTCAAATCTGAGTAGAATTAGAGATAAGAGAGCCGTCCGCCTATAAATATGCATCCATACGCCCTCCCTAGATTATCCCGAGCCATTTCCCCATCTTCTTGTCGAGAAATCGTTGCCATAGCTCATCGCCATCGGGAACTGAAGCTTCAAGCTGCCCCCCACCGTCGCTAGCCTCAACCGCACACCACAGATGACCACTCGTAGCCCAGCCGTGTCCGCTGTGAGCATGTGGTCATTTCCCGCCCTCGTCGAAGCATTTAGAGCACGGCAATGAGTTTTTCGCCTCTCAGCAGTGACGCACCACCGTGGGAGCCCTCTGAGCCACCGTCATTGTCATCGAGAGCGAAGGAGACCGAGGTGAGCTGTCCGATCCGAAACCAACAGCTGAGATTAGATCTGCATACCCCTTCGGTTTTAATCCCAATCAGCCGATGACATGGTAGTCACGTAGATGCATGCGTCTGACGTGTCCGCTCTGTCATCAAGCCACCTCAGCAAAATAGCCCAGTCAGCATTTCTTTTTCTATTTGTTTTAATTGTTTTGCTGACATCATAACTATTATATATTGCATAATAAATAGTTTTCAGTATAAAAGTAAATCTAAAAATAATAATAATTAGGAAATTAATTTTTCAAAATGTTTAATAATGTTTTATATGTATATTTAATTCTATTTAATAGTTTTAAATAGTTTTATAATTCAAATAAATGCTAGAAAATTTTAAAGAAATCCCAGAAAATCATAGATGGATTTGGAAAAGTTCTCAAAAATTCCTACCAAAATAATTTCATCCATAGTTAATCTTTTTAGTCCTATTTTAATCTTTAGAAAATATAACTTGTCAATTTTAGCTCCTTTTTGACACGTTCTTTCATCGGATTGTCTGGGCTAGCGTGATCTTGTATGAGATGATGTTTGTTGTATGATATTTAGTTCTTTTGGATCATGGTGTTTATGTGTTGTTGTTTCATGCATATGTTGCGAGTAGATGCCAATGTTTAGGAGGAGCAAGAAGGTCTGCCAGATCAGGATTTTGAAGACCCAACTGAGTTCGATGAAGGCAAGTTATGTTCTTGATCATTTTTATCCTAGTTTTACAAATGTTTTGTTTTATAAACATGCATGCTAATAATTTATTAGGAATCCCAAGAGTTAGGATTTACCCTAGTTTTTTCTTTATCATCCTTGTCGCTATAGTATGATTTTGGGTTATGGATGGGTAGATGATGCTTAGCCTTGCTTTGGGATGGTAATCATGATAATCGTTCCATGAACTTGATAATGGTCCTATGCAACAATGACAAAATATGATGGAATAATTTTTGTAGCAATATGGTATAGGGATTTGAGAAAGTGGTATGATGAGATGTATGGTTGGGAAAGTGATAGTCTTGCTCAAATCTAAGAACCGGTTCTTGGGGTGACTTTTTTGTGTTTACAGTACAACCATAAGCCTGGTAGGGATGGTAAAAGTGCATCTAGACCCCTAAGTGGGTTTTGTTAATAATGACAAAACAATTAAAGAACTAATAAGTTTTGTAAAGTATGGACATGTGTAATTCGATCAAGTAAGAATTTGACACACGGTGATCCCTCCAAAAAGGAAAAAGGAAAGCGGCACATGGATCTTATAGTTTTAAATTCATTTATCTTTTGAAATTGAGTTTAGGATGCCGTACTATTAAGGGGGATATGAAATTTACTTGTTTGCGTAGAAATAAGTACTCAAAAGATCTAACAAACCTATGAGAGACACATGGAACACAACACTTGCACCTAGGTTAGCCCTAATCTTTTCAAAATGTGCAAATGCGGAGTGTCCATATTTTTGTGGATAGTCCACACTTTAGCATAGTTTGGGTAAACTAAGGCCAGCGTGCCGTGATACCAAGAGGCGCTAGGCCTCTTTTCCTTGCAGGTTGGCACCTCCCAATGCAGGGGAGGTGCTGCCCAATTCTCTCGCGCCATTGCACTCTCCTCCAGTCGCCGTCTGGTAGTGCTTCCGCCGCCGGCCGCCATCGACGAGCTCCTCTCTAAATCCACCGTGCCATGTAGAATTCCGGCGTCTGCTCGTCGTTGTGAATCCCTGACAGGAGCGCATCGCTGGTGAGCTTCCCAGTGCACAATGCAGTCAATTTCTCGCCGCTGGCTGACTTCCCCCTCCCCTCTGCCACTCGCCCTGCCCCCGTGTGTGCACTTGAAGCAGCCGAGGGACATGGCTCAGCCTGGCCGATTGGGCCATGGCTCGGCCTAGTGGCCGGCTGGCCTACCCGGCTGGCACGGCTGCCAAAGGCTGTATGTCCGTGAGCCAGCCCAGCTTCCGTAGCCCAGTAACCACTAGCCCAAGACCCAAGTGGGCCAGTACTGTGCGGTCCAGTACTATGCATCCAAGCCTAGCCCAAGCCCATATAGGCCCAAATCTGGCCCATCCAATCCCATTCAGCCCAAACCAGTAGTGTTCACATGGGTCGCACCAATTCACTTTTCATGTGGGGCCAGGTTACTGTTCAGTGGGTCTAACCCATGGGCCCCACCTATGAATAGTGTCATTTTGAAATTTCCCAATTTAATTTCTGATTAAATCTTCCAGGAGCCATAATGTCTTCGTTTTGGCTCCGATTTCAGCGATTCTTTCAAAGAAATTCATCTACAGTTGAGATCAACTCATCTGTCACATTGTGATATCCTTTAGGGCATATTTGGTTTTCCATTTGGTGTAATTCCATTCTTCTCTAGAATAGCTCGTTGCTGATCGTAGTTATAATTGCAGAAAAGCATGACTTCTGCGAGTTCTACGTAGGAAGCGCCAGAAGCGAGGAGGACCCCGATTACAGTCAAGAATTTGAAGAAAACTCTGGAGAAGGCAAGTCCTATTTCCTTGATCATACAAAACCTATGGTTTTCAAATAATATACATGATTAACTAAAACCGGACTTATTATCGCATGTGCTATGTATTACGCTTTTACAAACTACTTGTAATAGTTAATCCTATTAAACACATGCCATGTCTTGAATATTATCATCCATAATACATATCACCCTAGTATAACCTGTCGTTATCTATATTAACATCGGACAATGCCACGATATCTAGCATGCTTAGGATTGAATACGTCACCTCGGAGACGTCACTTTTAAAACATCTCTCCTCAGAGATAAGATTTACTGTATCAATAATAACTCATATACCATGAATCCTTGATGGTTTTGAATACCGTGATGGTTGTGAAATCCTTGATGTCGTGTGGGATGTGGAGGGTGACGTGTAAAAATGGGTGAAAACTATTTTGGCGGGGGTAGGTGGAGTAGTACTCTGGATATGGATGCTCTTGGGGGCTTGAGTTACCTTTGTGGTATTCATTGCCAGAAGATACCTGCCCTGGCCGTTGAAGGACCGAGTCATTTCGCAGCCATGTCTTAGCCACCCCGTGCAACCATGCGTCCTGTATGGGCAGGACTTGATATCTCCTTCACTGGACTGGGTTGGGCATCATACCAGGAGGCTGAGAGCAACGAGCAGCCAAGAGTCCATCTGTCTCGCTGTTTGAAGGTTTCAAGGATTGGCTTAGGCTTAAAAAGGGATGCTGACCTTCAGAACATGCAGCTCTGGTACTTGGCGTGTCTCGTGGAAAAGCCCGTCAGGTAAGGTGTTTGGATAGTTTCGGTAAGATTCACTCCTCCGACTGCAAGGGATGGAGGCTAAGCATATCACATGGGTAAAGCTGTACAACCTCTACAGAGTGTAAAATTATTCGAGTAGACGTGTCCATGGTCATGGACATGGAAGGTAGAACCTTTTTTGACTAGACTCCGGGTGCGTGTGTCTTGATGAGTGAGTGTGTGAACTAGATGTCCATATGATGAGTTTCCTGGCTCAATCCACCAGAAGTTGTGTGGTACTAGAGATACACCATATGTGATAATAGGGACTGCAGAGTGAGGTGTAAACCCTCCTAGGACTGAAAAACCCCAAATACAGCTTGTTACCTGGCATTGAACTACTTAAAATGTTTTGAAGTCGATCATAATTGATACAATTAGAAATCTGCATAAACTGCTTCATGCTTAAATCTAAACCGGAAAGCTATATCCTTGAATAACCTTGTCGGGGATAAAAATCCCTGACAGTTATTTTGGGGAGTATAGGACAATGGGTGCGCGATCTTTGTTCAGGGAGTGCCTACTGAGTTTTTTTGTGTATGTGCGACTCAAGAACAATAAGAATTATCTAGGTTCAGGCCCCCCTTAGGGTAATAGCCCTACATCTTGTGTATTCTTTTCTTGCGGTCTAAGTTGGTCATAGATTATGTTCTTGCCCAGCCTTCGTCTCTTCCGAATCCCCCCTTATAAGCATGTTACTCCTCCCTTTAGACATCAGCGGGAGCGAGGATTTACACGTGAGTCAAGACATAGACCCAGGCCTAGCTAGAGCTTTCCACCTAGACCCATCATTGTTAAGAGCAGACGTATCCCATTTGCTCTACGGTGCTACAGAGCCTCTCACACCGCTGCACCGCCTGCGTCATCCTGGTCGCCTGGACTGCCCTGTCCCGTCCCCACGCCTCCTATGTACTTACAAAAAACTCCCGACATGCCTGTCAGGCCGTCCCATAGCATTTAATGCTACGGGATGGGACACGGTAACTCTGCGCCGACCACGCCTTGGACGACCAGAAAGAGGACCTGGGG
This sequence comes from Phragmites australis, assembly GCF_958298935.1. Lineage (NCBI taxonomy): Eukaryota > Viridiplantae > Streptophyta > Magnoliopsida > Poales > Poaceae > Phragmites > Phragmites australis. Next base: position 11,775,080 of record NC_084944.1, on the reverse strand, counting down.
AAGGGAAATACTCAAGTGAAAAAGCATTTATTGTGATTAGACTATTTAGACACATACCTGCCCCGCGACCAGAGGAGACTGGTCGCGGGGTTTGCTCCTGCGACCTCATGACTGGCCGCGGAGCTTGGTCAGAAAGCCTGGTTGCATGGTCGCTGACTGGTCACTCGGTTGCTGGCCGGTCACGCGGGGTGGCCACGGTTCCTGACAAAGGTGGCATACCACACATGCTGATATCTTACCAGCGTGGGTCCGCTCACGAGGGGACCCCACTATTCTTTACACCGACAGTTGCCCCTAAGCTCCTTCGCGGATACGGTAGACTCAGCAGTTTGTCAAATGGTCGTGGTTGGACCCAGTCGAACCACTTGCGCCCTATGCGAACATGAGTTCACCTAGGGAGTGGTCAACGATATGGTCCATTTTCGTGGTTAGCCCAGAAAACTGCATCTCGAGGGGAGGTTTATCGTCCATAGAAAAAGGATTGTGGGAGAGAGAAATTAGGGAAGAGTGCGCAAGGGAGAGAATCGTGGGAGAGAGAAACCTTAATGGATGCTGGATTTCGAGGAAATTTTGGTTCCCCAGATGGATCCTCAGGAGCTGGGGCGGTAGAACCGAGTCAATCCTATAAATTGGAGGACAGAAGGCCCCAAAAATCTCTCCGGCACCCGAGCTCTTGTGCTAGAGACCTTCGCCTTCAACCCTCACCACAGTCTTTCAAACAACCACCACAGCATCCCCATGGCACCGTGCACCGGAAAGGAGGCCGACTTCCCCAAGTCCAAGTGCACCGCTGCGAAGCTGAAGCAGATGTACGAGAATCGACTACTTCTGCGTCGTCTGTCCAACAGGTACTGCCTTGGGGGAGATGTTCCTGCTCCCCACCACGGGGAGATCGTTATCTTCGCTTAATTCTTCTTGGCGAGTCTCATTCCCTCTTTCTCCGAATTCTTCTGCACCGTCATTTCCTTCTATGACATTTGCCATCTTCATCTGAACCACAACTCTATCATCATGCTGAGCATCTTCGGTCACATGTGCGAGAACTTCATTGGGGTCGAGCCATGTCTCGATCTCTTCAGATTTTTCTATGTGGCCCGGCGGTAGGCAGGGCTGGCCACCAAGAGCTACAGTTTCTGTCTAAGAGACGATGTTGCCAGCTCCTACTTGGAGATGAACCTAAAATCATCGTGGTCGGTCTGGAGGGAGGAGTGGTTCTACCTCATGACCGATGACTCCCTCGACATCCTTCGCGTGCCCGAAGCGCTGGCGCGCTTTGTAGAGAGTTGGGCGAGCTCTCCCACGCTGACCGCTGAGCTACTATCCCTCGCTGACTGGGTCAGGGCGCTAGCAAAAGCCAGTTTGTCGGGGTCGGATATCATGCGCGACTTCATCAAGCGCTAGCTCTGCCCCTAATAGCGAAGGGCACACCCGGCCTATCTGTACACCGGAAGTGACGATGATACCTGGGGGAGCTCCGAAGGTAATGTTATAGCCATCCCCTTGCCTTGAGAGGCTTGATCGAGTGGTGTTTTACTATTATTATTTTCATATCTTCCCGACGAGGTCATCGACCTGCCGGTCAGATTGCTGATGGCGGCAGCCGCCAGGAAGGGAGGCCCTCCGTGTGTCCCTCTATGCGAGCTTCCTCTGGCAGAGAGGGCCCGGGTTAGGCTGGTATGTTTAGTATTTTCCCAAAATTTTCTATTCCGAGTTTTTTTCTTGGTCAAAGTTTTACTTTTCGCGCTATCTTCAGCATCTTCCCGAGGTCGATTGTCACGTCCCAAATCTTTAATCATGCAATAAAGCATAAACATGATTTTTAAGCATTATGTTTAATTTTGTGTAATTGTAATTCGGAATACTAATGCACTTCGTTAAAAGTCAATTGGATGAGAGAAAAGAAATTTGGGAGGGAAAAGAATAAAATTCGCAGTTAAAACGAACCCTTTTCTTTAAAACATGGGCCCCACATGTGGGCCAACCACCCAACCACTTAAGTGGGCACCCCCACCTGCCCTCTCTCTCTCCTCCTCTCACTCCCCATGTCCCCACCTGAGCTGCAGCAGCAGCAACTCCCATCTCACTCTCCCACTCAAGCTCACTCTCTCCTTTCTCCCAAAATCCGAGCTCAAGTGGAGGATTCAAGGTATGCATGTGGCACTATTGCATTCTCTTGCTCATGAGCTACTCATCTATCAAATCCATTTTCATTTTCGTGGAAGAATCGAGTAGTTCTTGAAGTTCTTGGTGTTCTTGAGCTTTTTGGAGCAAAAATAGAGTTTTGGTCAGAAATAAGCTCTAGAGTCATGTTGCTAGTTGATGAGTACGTTCCAGGACCCTTGGACTACCCATAACATGTTCCCTTTAGGCTTGGAAAAGATCACAACTCGAATCAACCAAAAATCCACTCGAGAACAGCTTTTCTGGGCTGACCGGGATATTCTGAACTCATCCGGAGACTCTGGGTTTAGCAGAAATGGTACATTGAATTATGTTCAAAATTGGTTAGGGTTTAGGGTACGAGATTGGTTTAGAATCCTTTGGATGGGGCATATGCACATTTGTGTAGAACAGATTTGTAAAGTGAGTCGAACCACTCGAGGGGAAAGGTTGTGAAGAACCCAAGTCTGTGTCACCCGGATAATCCGGTCAAACCCAGAGACTCCGGGTAATTGCACTATCGAGTAACCGAGAGCTTCGTTCGAAGCCTCACTTGGAGTGTCCGGCACATCCTGGATAGTCCGAACCAACCCGGAGGCTCCGGGTTAAGTTAGAGTAGTGGCTAACCGAGAGCATTCACCGGAGGATGGCCCAGATACTCCGGGCCAGTCAATTAAAAGGCAGCAACCGAGCACCTATTCCGGAGGTTAACCCGGAGGGTCCGAACCCGGATACTCCGAACCAACCCGGATATTCCGGATGGCTATTATTTCCAAATTACATTTAGATCATTTAGTATTGCATCATTTCGCATATCTTATACTTCTAGCATGTTGTTGAGCATTCTAGCATGCCTTGTTGCATTCATTCATGCTCATCATTGCACGCGTTCTTGTTTAGCGAACAAGGAGCCGGAGCGGGAGACAACCGTGGTCGAAGACGACTCCAATCTTTCGGATTTCTGCGAGTGTATCATGGGTAACTATAGGCAGCCACTGGAGCATCAAGGCAAGCATCTATCATATTGCACCTTTGGCGAATTGAATGAAATCTAAATATTGATAAACTATGCTTATGTATAGGTTTGCATGTATGGGGAGTCAATGTCGGGTTTTTATGGGTAGAACCTATGTTGATTGCATAATTCCTACCTTGAATTGTTCATCTATATCCTTGTAGCCTTAGTAATGTGGTAAATGTCTAAGAGTCGATCGAAATGCTTAGCAATGCATAGGTCCTCGGTAGAAAATGAACAATGGTTCGAACGTTGTTCATGAGCTTAGGGCTTACTACTTGTTCACGTATATGATTATGTGGATGTTGGTTGCATGAGTGGTGAGTAGGAGACGAGATGTGGACGGTCTTAGGGGTGACGTCTACCTCGAAGGAAAGTCTTGGGGGCAGTTCGGGAGAGGAACCCGGGCACCGTAGACCGCTTGCATCATTTAAGGACGATCGTCGGGGTAGTTGGCTTTAGCACTTACCTTACTCACCATGTGCCGATCTAATGGTAAGGTGAGCCAAATACCTTCGCAGTTGTGGCTTTGTGGGCCTAACATCGACGGTGTGAGCGGGTGGGCTTGTAAGTGGTACTAGTTTGCTCTAGGAGTAGTTCTAGTATCGCCATGCCAAACGATGCACGATCCACACGGTTGAGGCTTGTTGGGAAATGTTATCACGAGTACCCCCTTGTGTGCACTTTAGCAGGTGGCACAAAATGTATGATCCTCGTGTCGTGTGGGTCCAGGAGCATCCCCTGCAGGGTGTATAAACAGTTCGAACTGCCGCACTCTCGGTCATGAGCATGCTATTGTTTCATTTGCACCTGGTCGTACAGTTCTCGTTTGTGGGTGATGGTTCGGATATGTGGTTAATGGTTCGGTTATTATGGTGATGGATGAGCTGGTTCATTTTACTTATATGTTCAGGTGCTTATATTACATTTATGTTACAGTTTCATTTATGTTCAGTTGATTATTGCAGGGTAGAATGGCATGTTTGGTTAAGTATAGGTGCTCACACATATTTGTCTAGGTTGCTTACCGCATATTTTTTACTTAACCTATGGCATGTCCTTGCTAACAGCTCAATGCATAATCCTTAGAGTCAAAATATTATATATCCATATTGTGTAAGTCTTGTGAGTACCTTCGTACTCAGGGTGCTGCCCTTAAGTTGTTGTAGGTATTGCTGCTGCTGAGGAAGAGGCTGTCTTTGGCTACTTCGTGCCAGCCGATTACGGTGGCGGGCAAGAGTAGTGCATCCTACTGTGAAGGTGGCATGTTGAGATGGTGCCTATGGGCATGTGGCGCCGTTCTCTTTTGTTGTTTATAAATTTAACTTTCCGCTGCATAGTTCTTTTGTGGTTAGGAGTTGAGGGATTTTCTCTCCTCCTAGCTCGCTTTTTTTGTAAATTGTTGAAAAGTTGTATAATTAATACTTGTAATATAAATATTTATTACTTGCTCTTTATTAAGCTATGTTGTGATGTATACGTTGGAAGACATGTGTTACGATCCTTGGGCACGAAACACCTGCCGGGACTACTGGGATGATATTCTGGTTAATCATTAAGGTTGTGATTATGAATAATAATCCTCATGGTGATTAATTAGAATATTATTTGGACATTTCCTCACATCAATGCCCTGAGGCCAATAATCGACGAGGTCGATGAGGCCCTTCAGGAGATCGATCGGGAAGCGTCTGCCCCCGCCCCAAACATCCCCCGTCCTGGTTGCGCTTCGCACCCAACTGGGTCGGGAGGCAGCCAACCTTCACAGGGTCAGGTGGTGGTCGAGGGCGGCGGTGTTGTGAGCGATGTCGGTCAACAGGAGGCTGACCAGGTGCCCCGTGACCAATCCGGGACTGACCCGTTGTCCCTCGACCAGACTGGACCAACCTGGCGTCCTGTGACCTGTTCGGGACCGACCCAGCGCCCTGCGACCAGATCCACCCTGGCCAAGTGCGGTCCGACCCTGCCGCCATGGACCTAGCATTTGTATGGTGCGGGAAGAGGGCGGTGGAAGGATCGTCGAATGCAGAGGCGTCAAAACGTCCACGCGAGACCTCGAGCGTTGGCGGCCTACTCGTGGGATTGTCCTCTCCGACTGACCAATCTGGCGGTTTCGTGAGGGCCAAGCTGGTGTGCTCTGTCCTCTGTCACTGAGGTAAGCTTTTCTGGGCAGGTGTAGATACTTTGAATTGCTCTTTTCTTCTTGATTCTGCAACATTGCTCGTTTGTCGTATGCCCTCGGTGACCACCATGACCACCCCCCTGATGGTGCCCCGGCCTAATACCCCAGCGCCTCTGCCTGCGCTGGCCTTGCCCCTGGGAGCATCGACGGTAGCTCCAGGCCCCACAGGCTCGATCGAGGAGTCTGTTTCGACTCCTGAATTGCTCTTGTGGGTCGACCGTTTCCCAACCGCCGTCCGCAAGCTGGTTGAAGAGGAGATAATGACCAGCAGATGCGCCAAGCTGGAGAACCAGTTGGTCGAGATGCAGAGGAGGTGCGGCGAGCTCTCCCAAGATAAGGTCGCACTGGCCACCGAGCGCTTCCAGCTAAAGGAGGATGAACGCAGTACCCTCAATATTCTCCGAGAAGCCTTCGGAGCGCTAGCGGAAGACTCAGACACCCCTGGGTAGCCTCGGGCTGGGGGTGATCGAGCCGAAGGATGACCGCACTACCCGAGCTTCGGCCTACACCCTTTGGGTCCTTGCGGAACACTTCTCTGAGCTCCCTGCCACCCTAGCGTTATGGGGCGTGGAGGACGTCTCACACGCGGTGAGGGCAACCGTGGAGTATATCTTTCGGTGCTACCGCAGCTGTGACCCTAACTTCAACCTGGACTTGGTCTGGGATGGGACCGCGGTTGCTGGACCAGAAGCCGAGGAGAGACTTCAGCGGGAGTGCCAGGGGGCGGTGGACTACGTGACATCCATCTTCTGGGTGGAGGCCGACGAGGAGTAAAAAACTCGATTCTAACATTTGTTATGTAACATTTTTTGAATGGAGCCCCACGCCTTTGTTTCCTGACAAGATTGTGTCGTTGTGGTCATAGAGTTCGCGGAGTGTCTGAGTCTTCCGCCCGAACCAATCTGTTGCCTACGCTGATTGGCCCCCCAGCCCTCATCAAATCCTCAACCATTCCCGTCGACCACCCTTCTGACCGATAATCCTTGGAGGCGGTGGCCAGATGTGTGCGGGGATCTATGGCCAAGCAAGCGAGTACGTCGAGTGACCTTCAAAGTGCGTTGCACCGACCACTCGCATCATGTGATGGTCCCAAGTTACATATGTAGGATTCGATCGGCTGACACCGGTGTGGCCTACGCTCTGTTTTTTGACTAGCATGCAGGGAGGAGTTACTCGGGGCGCAGAGGGACCTGGAACGGGTGACCAGGGAAAGCGCCCAGCAAAGGGAGGAGTTCTACGACTGCCTTCACCGCTACCGAGAAGATCTCCATGTAGTGCAAAAAGAACTTGAGCGGCTGGCCAAGGAGAGCGAAGAGTGGCGAGTGGCGTTCTATGACCAACTCAGGTGAGCTTTTACCCCTTCAGTCCGCCGGTGTCTAGGTTCATCTGACCCCTGGGAACAGTATGACCGGTTATGTCGAGTAGTTTCTGGCGGCCTCCGAGGAGGCAGGTGGCCTCAAGCAAAGGATTCACGAGACCGTCAGATACCATCTTTTCGAGGTCAAAGTCTCTGATGCCTGCTTGGCCCTTGCCTGTGTTAGTGACCACTTCCCTGACCTGGACCTCTTACCGGCTGTCGACGCCGGTTTTGAGGGTACTCGGATGACCATGGAGGAACTCGACGTCCGGGCTGATTCATTTTTGTATGCCATTCATTCCTATCTTTGGACTGCCTCTCAAGGGTATTTTTGGGTCCTAGGAGCAATGTCGTAGGTTCGTCTGGAACCAGCCCCCGGGGTTTGTAATGATAAGCATTGGCCTTTATATGGGTCTTTTCCGTGTTTGGATGATGAATAGAATTCAGAGTGCCTGTATCGCTCAAGGAGGATTGCATCAAGCTGCTCGCAAGCAGCATTGCTGGTGCTAAGGGAGACCCTTAGCACGACGAGCCTTTTGGTGGCGACCAACGCTCAACCCGATTTAGGATTTGTGGCCTTGTGGTCGTTAACCCTCGAGCGCCTTTACCTTGTCATCGTGCGAGCAGGTTAACTTTGGATCTCATCCCATCAATACGAGTGAGCGGGCTAAAACAAATCTTGGAATTTAGCGGGAGACTGCGTTAGTCCGTGGAGTCCTGCAACATAAAGAGTTCGATTACTTGGATTTGGAAAAACATACAAGTTATGACCATGCTCGTCTGGAAGGTCCTGCAAAATAGACAAATAGGCTCGTCTCCGAGCAACCTCATACATAGAGCTGGCACTTTGCGAGCTGTATGATCAGCGGTCGACCACCCCGGTAAACCCGACCGCGTGAGGCCGGGAAACTAGAGGTCATCAGTGACCTGTGACCAGTTTCGCGCATGGTGGTCACGGCTGTGTCTAAGGGTAGGAATTTAGGACTGCCTGGGGCTTTAGAGAATGGTCCCACGATGTCCAGCCCCCAAACAGTGAGAAGCCAAGAGAGTGGTATGGTTTGCAGTAACCGGGCTGGTTGGTTGGTATTCTGGTCATGGTGTTGGCACAACTCGCACCATTTCACATGCTCGCGAGCATCCTGGAGGGCGGTGGGAGGTTCGGCCTCCATGTCTGTCTCCGAGGATGTTAGGGAGTGCTATGCTCCCTCATCCTGAGCGATGCATTTCAGTAAAGGGTCATTGCTCCCTTGGTGGTAGAGGCGTCCCTCTACCAAGGAGGATTCTCGGGGTTAGCCCGCGTGACCTTTTCTGCTGACACATCGCCGTTAGGGGTTGCTTGATTCTGAAGGTAGTACGAGATCCAATCCATCCAGGTCATACCAGAATCGAGCAAGGTAACCACATGATGGCCACCTGAGGTCGAAGGCACCAAGGGAGGCGTTGCCTCCAAAGGTGTTGCCTCTGGTGTTCCATTTCCAAGCGGAGCATCCCTTCCGCTTTGGCCCGAGACCACAGCGGGTGGCCGTGTGAGTCTTTTTCTCAAAGACTCTGACCAGGACAGGTTCGCAAGGAGAGGCTAGATGGGCCAGCCCATCGGCCAGGGAAGAAATTATTGCGAGGGACATGTGTGACTTCCTGACCGATGGAGCATTGCTTAAGCTTTCTCACTTCAGAGAGGTATGTCGCTATCGTCCGATCCAAGTACTAAAAACCCCTTGGTGATGGGGTTACACCTAGTAGCGAGTCCCTCATCGCTAGTAGGTGTTTTTCCCCGCGCAGGTGATGCTTGTGTTCCGGTTAAGAGGCCCTCATACTCCGCTTCGTATTTAATAATTGGAAAAAACAAAATTGAACCATGTACCCAACGGGGAGTGGTCATTACTCATGCCAAAAGTTTGAGGTGTATACCCTTCTGTTCGTCCTTGGGTTGAACCTGCTCGGAGAGACGACACACACGATTAGTTCCCCAATACTTCTTTTGCTGGATCAAATCATACCTGCCCGATGGTTTCGATTCACGTTAAGGGGTTGGGGGTGCCAGACCCAGTGTGGTGAGCACTCTTCTGGGTGGGGCTACCACCGAAGAAGCCCGGTCCCCCAAAGCTTGCGATCCGTGAGCTCTCCTTGGCACTGGGAGCATGGATGCCTCTGTTGCCTCCTATCGCCTCCCGAAGCCTTTGGATCCTGATCCAATGTCCTGAGCTTGGGACATATCAGCTCCGTCTGGGTCGTACCCGACGAAGAACACTTCATAGCAACTTGAACCCCAAACTCGGAAATGCAACCCCTACCTGGCGCGCCAAATGTCGAGGGTAAAAGTCTCTAAAAGTGATTTCGGGGTGTATAGGACAATGGGTGCATGATCTTTGTTCGGGTAGTGCCTACTAAGTTTGTTTGTGTATGTACGACTCAAGAACACCGAGAATTATCCAGGTTTAGGCCCCCTTAGGGTAATAACCCTACATCCTGTGTATTCTTTTCTTGTTGTCTAAGTTGGTTACAGATGATGTTCTTGCACAGCCTTCTTCTCTTCCAAATCCCCCCACTACAAGCCTGGTAATCCTCCCTTTATACATCAGAGGGAGAGAGGATTTACGCATGAGTCAAGACATAGTCCCAGGCCTAGCTAGACCTTCCCACCTAAGCCCATCATTACTAAGAACAGATGTATCGCATTTGCTCTACAGCGCTATAGAGCCTGTCCAATTGCTCCACCGCCTGCATCATCCCGGTCGCCTGACTGCTCTGTCCCATCCCATGCGCGGCCTGCGCACTTGCAGAAAATCTCCTAACATGCCTGTCAGGCCGTCCCGTAGCATTTAATCTACGGGATGGGACACGGTAGCTCTGCACCGACCACGCCTTGGATGACCAGAAAGAGAACCTAGGGAAGGAAAATACTCGAGTGAAAAAGTATTTATTGTGATTAGACTGTATAGACACATACCTGCCCCGCGACCAGAGGAGACTGGTCACGGGGTTTGCTCCTGTGACCTGGTGACTGGTTGCGGAGCTTGGTCGGAGAGCCTGGTTGCATCATCGCTGGCTAGTGGCGCGAGGTGGCCACGGTTCCAAACAAACTGGCATACAACACCTGCTGATATCTTAGCGGCGCGGGTCCACGCACAAGGGGACACCACTATTGTTTACACCGACAAACCCCTTTAAGCATTTATCAACACCTTGAAGTAGTATAGGGCTTGTTGAGTACCTTCCGTACTCACTCTTGTTGTCATTTAGATGAAAAAACCATTGTCGACTTCATCGGAGGTGAAGCTCGGGATGAAGAGTAGTCTCTAAAGTTGTGTTAGCACTCTCGCTGCTTGTGGCTTGGGCTTTTGCTTGTAATGTATGGTATGGGTTGCGAGCCTTTTGTACTCAGAACCTTACTATTTATGTACAAAGTTTGATTATGATACTACAACTATTTTACAGTGTGTATCTGCTACGTAATCCAGGGACTGATATAGGAGGCACAGGAGATCTCGATAATGGGGGTCTTACAAGAGTGGTATCAGAGCCATGCTTGGCTAAAGCACGTGACCTTAGGATAGACCAGCTCGTGTCAGTTTGTTTCCAAAAACTATGTTATAAAAACCTCTTATGTACTTACCTTCTGTCTTGTTATCTTTGAAAACTTGATATGTTAGTTCTAAGTTGTCCCTTTACCCAGCACTCTCCACCACCAGACGTCTGGTAGTGCTTCCGCCGCCAGTCACTGTCGATGAGCTCCCCTCCGAATCTGTCATGCCATGTAGTATTCCAACGTGCACTCATCGTCGTGAATCCCTGGCCAGAGCACATCACCGATGAGCTTCCCAGTGCATGCCGCCGTTAATTTCTCACCGTCGGCCGACTTCCCCCTCCCCTCCACCACTCGTCCTGCCCCCGCACATGTGTGCTTGAAGCAGCCACAGGCCGTGGCTCGGTCTAGCCAAACGGGCCGTGCCTTCTTGATGAAGAAGGGATCAAGCATGAATTCTCGACACCCTACTCCCCTCAACACAATGAGGTTATCGAGAGGAAGAATAAGACTCTCATAGAGTCGGCAAGAACCATGCTTGATGAGTATAAGACATCGGATCAATTTTGGATAGAGGCTATCAACATCGCTTGCCATGCCATCAACTGGTTATATCTCCACAAGATCTTGAAAAAGACTGCCTACTAGCTTCTAATCGGTAACAAGCCAAATGTATCTTATTTTAGAGTTTTTGGTAGTAAGTGATTTATTTTAAATAGGAAACCCAAAAATCTAAATTTGCACCAAAGGTTGATGAAGGCTTCTTGTTTGGATATGGATCAAAACCACCGGTTGTGTTGAAATCGTGCATGATATGACATTTTATGAAAGTAATGACTCTCAACTGGAGCAAGTTGATCTAAATATTGTAGGTAATGAAGAACCTCCTTGTGAAGCAATCAAGAAGCTAGCCATTGGTGAAGTAAGGCCCAAGGAAGCTAAATATCAAAAGGAGACTGAAGAAAATGGTGAAATACCTTTAGCAGCAGCAAAATGTGGAGGTTCCACAAGATTATGTGGAGACTCCAGACAAATCTATGGAGAATCCACAGGAATGTGCGGAGACTCCGCACATTGCCAGAAAAATAGGAAGACAAATGTAAATATACAAGATCGAGGTCAAGATCAAGTTTATGATGACTCAAATAACTTCTTTGATGATGAAGAAGGAGACATTCAAGCTCAATCTCAAATGCCACATCCAAGAGTTCACCAAAGCATCTAAAGAGATCACCCGGTTGAAACATATTTTTGGTGATATAAAAATGGGGGTAACTACTTATTTAAGAATTGCAAATTTTTGTGAATATTACTCCTTTGTTTCTTCTTTGGAACCTTTAAAGGTACAAGATGCACTTGGAGATCCGGATTAGGTGATGGCCATGCAAGAAAAATTAAACAACTTCAAAGAAGTGAAGTATGGTCCCTGGTGGAACAAGTAAAATGTTATAGGAACCAAGTGGGTCTTCTGCAAGAAACAAAATGAAAATGGGAACGTGACAGGAAACAAGGCACAGTTGGTACCTCAAGGCTTCACACAAATAGAAGGTTTGGATTTTCGTGAGATTTATGCTCCCATTTTTAGGCTTTAGTCAATTCGTATATTACTTGACTATGCTACTCACCATGATTTCAAGCTATACCAAATGGATGTGAAGAGTGCTTTTCTAAATGGTCCAATCTCCAAATTGGCGTATGTGTAGCAACCACCCAGATTTGAATTTTCTAAATGGTCCAATCTCTGAATTGGTGTATGTGTAGCAACCACCCAGATTTGAAGATCTCAAGGATCCTAGCCATGTATACAAACTCCATAAGATGCTCTTTGGGATTAAGCAAGCACCTAAAGCATGATATAAATGCATTAGGTACTTCTCATCAAAAAGGACTTTGAAAAAGGCAAAGCTGATTCCACTCTCTGTACTAAGAATGTTAATAATGATTCATTTGTTTGCCAAGTTTATGTTAATGACATTATATTTTGTTCTACTAATAAAATATTTTGTGAAGAATTTAGTAGGATTTTGACAAAGAGGTTTGAGATGTCAATGACATGGGAATTGAAGTTCTTCCTATGATTTCAAATCAAATAACTCAAGGAAGGAACATTCATATATCAAACCAAGTACATCAAGGATATGCTCAAGAAATTTGACATGGAGAATGCTAAGCTAATCGAGACTCCTATGCAAGCAAATGGACATCTCGATTTCAATGAAGATAACAAGGTCGTGGATCAAAAGGTATATCGCTCCATGATTGGATCTTTACTTTACCTTTGTGCATCTAGGCCCGATATAATGCTTAGTGTGTGCATGTGTGCTAGATTTCAAGCCACTCCAAAAGTGTGTCATTTAATGGCCGTTAAGAAAATTCTTAGATATTTGGTTCATACCCTTACCTTGGCTTATGGTATCCTAAAGGTTCAACATTTGACCTTATTGACTATTCAGATTCTGATTATGTCGGTTGCAAAGTGGATAAAAAGAGTATCTCAAGGACTTGCCAATTATTGGGTAGATCCTTGGTCTCTTGGTCCTCAAAGAAACAAAATTATGTAGCCCTATCCACCACCGAGGCCGAGTATGGTGCAGCGAGTGCTTGTTGTGCTCAACTACTTTGGATGAAGCAAAACTTGAGAAACTATGGCTATAACATGACCAAAGTTCCACTTTTATGTGACAATAAGAGTGCTATAAAAATAGCCAACAATCCTGTGCAACACTCAAGAACCAAACATATAGACATGTGATACCATTTCTTGAGAGACCACTCAACCAAAGGGGATATCGATATTCACCATGTGAGAACCGAAAAACAACTAGTCGATATCCTCACCAAGCCACTAGACGAGCAAAGGTTTTGTGAGTTGAGAAGTGAACTAAATATCCTAGATTCTCACAACGTGGCTTGACTTATTGCATACAATTGATTGTTGTAGATTTCTTTTCTTTTTTTTTGATATGAATTTTCTAAAAGATAGGCTTAGAGTTGTGTGTTCTTTAATAAAATTTGGATCTTTGGTCTTTGATCACATCATGTCACTTGTGGTTATAATTTTGATTGGTTGATTGCTGGCTAATCACAAGTGATATGATCTCTCATGTCCATGGAAACACATCTCTTTCATTTTCTGCTTGTAATATATCTCGAATCTATCTTATCCCTCCTGTTGGATGAAGTGCAGAGAGTTCACATAATTCTGCATAGACTTCGCAGTTTGATAGTTTTTTTTCTCATTTTAATCTACCTGTTGGGTTAAAACTTCTCTCTCTCCAACAGTCATTCAGTATTTTACACCAGCATCTCTCTCTCTCTCTCTCTCTCTCTCTCTCTTTCTCAAGCTATCACCCTCTCTCGCTCAAGTTCTTCCACTCAAATCTCAATCTCCAGTGATTTGGAGGCTCAATCTTTGAGACTCCACATCTGCATCAAGACCAACCCTTCAACTGCGGATTCTCTATGAAGTTCAATGAATCGACCTCAAGTTCACCTCACTTGTCTCTCTTAAGGTATAAAACAAGCTTTTGCTCGATATCTTCATTGAATGCCCTGGAACGATAATTTTTTGGTAGATGTCCTCCTTAGGTGTCTTTGATTCCATAGTGGCATTTGCATCCCTTGGCAAAATCTTTCTAAATCATGATTTAGACTTTGGTCTGCGATCTGCGAAGAGTCTGCATATTTGCAGAGACTTTGCACATTTGCGGAGGGTCCGAAATTTTTTGCGAAGACTCCGCAGCCTGTAGAAAAAAGTCTAAACTGTGATATCATTCTTGAAGCTTGCTTCAACCTCTTCCTAGCATATACAACCTCTTTATCTTTTAGTGGTGATGGTGCATCCAGATCCAAGGAATCCATCAACACAAGCTCGCACCAAGCATCGCCATGATCCTCAAGCCCAACATTATGGACCTCCTCCCTTTGATGAGTCATATGAAGATGTTGTTACTTTCGGGGCAGGAGAACAGCTAGGTGAACATGGTAGTTCTTGCAAAACAAGGGGTCGTATTATAATTGCTGCAAGAAAGCAAGTGGTCAAGCGAGGTGGAAGTGGTGGTAGTCATGTTATTCACATTAAAGAGCCTTGAGTTGGTGGTGGTGATGCTGCTGCTACTGCTAGAAAAGCCAGGGGTCATAAGACCCAAGCTGAAAGGGATGAAGATCAGCTGAGAAAGCGGATTGATCCAAGGACGTTTCCTCACACTCCTCCACATGTTGATCTAAATTTTGGAAGGGATCAAGTAGCTTACAATGAAATTCCAAAGATGCATTCTCCTCAAATCAATCAACCCTATGATCCTCGACTACCAAAGAGCTACAAGAATCAAGGATTAGTGGTCCAGAAAGAAAGAAAAAATGACCCCTACTTGTGGCCTAGAGACAAGTCTTTGGATGAACGGTTTTGGTACCAATTTCATTTTGATTTATATCTATCTATCATCCACCAAAGCAAGATCAAGCCCATTGTCCCTATGCAATACATTGATTGGAAATACATGGAAGACACCAATGATCCCATCTTTGATGAAGTCATCGATGCTTACACGGAGAAAGGAATGACAGATGGCATGGGTTTCAAGTATAATTGGAATGAAGAAATCATTGCTCAATTCCATGCCTCATTCTTTTTCAGTGTTCGCAAGAATGAGATTTATTGGACAACATTTGAAATTCACTATTGCATATACTGCATGACCTTTTCTCGTCTTCTTGCTCTTGGATTACAAGACCATGAACATGGTACAATTTTTGTTGAGAAGAAGATAAAGGAATATGATTTTGGTGAAATTTCTGAGGATCCTAGAATGGCCGAATGGCTCCACTCATGGTTGATGACGTATTATCACTATCTAAATCTTCTTTTTCACCAAACCATCATTCCAAAGAAGGGAGATGGGACTAAGCTCCATGGCATGTCAAGGAACATTCTTCTTAGGATGGCACCTGGTGGAAGATCCTTTAGTGTTGGTGATTTCATTTGGATCGAGCTTTGTGATGCCATGGTTGATGCAAGAAAAATCCTTCCATATGCTTCGTAAATCATGTATATCAATGAGAAGGCTATAAAGATCTCGTTTTTGAAAGATTGCATTCATGAGTCATATCGTGTGAAAAAGAAGGCATCCCCAAGGCTATGTCGTGGTGCAAGCTCATCTCGTGCAGCCCCACCTCTATCTCGTGCACCCTCCTCTTCGCAATTTGGTGGTGGTGGCTCTCGTGGTCATGGAAAGTACATCAAAAATGTGCTTCTCTCAATCTTCTCTATGTGTAAGTATAATGCCACAAAAGTAAATGAGCTTAGAAGAGAAGTAAAAGAAATCAAAGGGAATTTAGAGCTTCCTACTTCTCCTCATCAAGAAGTGCCCATTTTTGGAGATCCGTTTGCTGGGTGGGAGGCAATGGGTCGAGAAGAAGAAAAAGAAGAGGTTCCTCCTCCGGCTCACCGCTCTCGTCGTACTCGCTCTGCTTATGGTGAGATAGAAGAAGAAGAAAGCAAACAAGACAGCAAGTACCAAGATTATGATGATGATGATGACGACGATGATGAGGACGAGGATAAGGATGATGACGAGTAGATGCTGACCTTCATAGTCTTTCCTTTTCTCCCTTTTTGGTGCTTGATGCCAAAGGGGGAGTGAAAGCTTATCTTTCCTATACTCGTTTTGTAATAACTCTTTCTATCTTTTGTGTGTGGTGGTGGACATGAACTTTTATGATTGTGATGTGCTTAAACTGCTAATTCTTATTGGTACTAAGTATTATTATGCTTTGTGAGATCATGTGTTCTTGTGCTACAATACGTTTTTAGTTTAGATCTGTCAAGTGCGGAGAGTCCACAAAAATATCCAGAGAATCCGCATGTTTCCAGAGGGTCCGCACTTGGACAGAAATCTAGGTTATTCTTGTGCTTATCATGTCATGTGCATCATGTTTATTCATGATCTTACACACCTGTTGTTGTTGCACCCTACGGATGCTATGATATAGGGGGGAGTCTCCACACTACCCTAAAATTATGCAATTGGCATTTAAGGCCAATTTTTTTAAGTTCATGTAAGTGCACATTTTTAGGGAGAGCTATCTATATCATAAGGATTCAAAAGCTTTAATTATATACATCTTTTATAAGTTTTAATTGGGTTGTCATCAATCACCAAAAAGAGGAAGACTGAAAGTGCATCTAGGCCCCTAAGAGAATTTTGGTGATAATGACAAAACAATTAAAGAACTAATGAGTTTTATAAAGTATGGACATGTGTAATTCAATCAAGTAAGAATTTAACGCATGGTGATCCCCAAAAAGGAAAAAGGAAAGCGACACATGGGTCTTATAGTGTTAAATTCATTTATCTTTTGAAATTGAGTTTAGGATGTCATACTATTAAGGGGGATACAAAATTTACTTGTTTGCATTGAAACAAGTGCTCAAAAGATCTAACAAACCTATGAGAGACACATCAAACACAACACTTGCACCTAGGTTAGCCCTAATCTTTTCAAAATATGCAAATGTAGAGTGTCAACATTTTTGTGGATAGTCCACACTTTAGCAGAGTTTGGGTTAACTAAGGTTGAGTGAAAGGTCTGTACTTTTGTGAAGTGTCCGCATTTTCACAGGTTTAATGGCTAGTTTTTAGTATGGAGTATTTATACCCCACAACCTCTCTCTCCAATAGCAACTAGCACATTCATTTCGACCTAACTTGAGACAAGCAACTCAAGAGCATTCAAAGCTCCCTTCTCCACTCCCCTTTGTGATTCTAGGTGAAATATTATGTAGGATTGAGTGAAAGCAAGGAGAAGTGCTAGTAAGATTCAAATCCATCATTTGAGCACTAGTTTTCTTCATCAGGATAGTGATTTTACATTTGTTACTCTTGGTGGTTTGTCCACCTGGACGGCTAGGCATCGCTTGTTGAGCACCCAATCTTGTGGTGAGCCCTAGGAAGTTTGTATCACCCCTGCAGATTTGAGTAAGCAACCCTAGCTCGATCTTTATGGTTGCTTGGATGAGGAAAAGGTTGAAAGAAACCCGACTTTTATGAGCACCTCAACGGAGATATAGGCACTTCTTTGTGGAGTGGCCGAACTTCTGTGAACAAATCATTGTATCTCATTTGTCAATCTCTTGTGATTTATTGCATATTCTTGTTCCCATTGATTTTTAGGGTTTTGACCCGATCTATCTCTTTGTGAGGTTTGAGTTGGAGGTACTTAGAGAAATAGGTTGGAACACATCCTCTGGTGTTGGTTAATTCGTGGATTTGATCCACGTTGCTGTTGCATAGGCATCAATTTGAGTTCTCTAAGAAATATCCAAAGTATCCGCAGATTTCTACGGAACCTCCATATATTTGCGGAGGTTCCAAAAAAATATGCGGAGAGTCAGTATTTTGCTGATCCACTGCATTTAGTTTATTAAATTTTCAGGTTCTGCCTATTCACCCTCCTCTACGCGACATCATATCTTTTTAAACGGGCCTAGCCAAATAATTTGCTTACTCACAGCATAGTGTAGACCACACAGAAGAGTGGTGAATGGATGATGTCTTGGAATCTGCAAGGTGCAAGTGTGGGCTTTTGTTGTTGAGGTGAAATCACGCGGTAGTGTAACCTTAGCGGCTAGACATATGTTGAGAGGAGGCATTGTAAAGGATTTGTAGTGGATTCCTAGCACACACCTCGGTAATGTGTAAGAGTTCTCCGTTGGCCAATGGATGCTCGACAAAACGGGATGAAACATCTTATCGATAAAGTACAACCTCTACAGAGTTAAAACTGAATATTCAGCCGTACGCACGGTCATGAGCGGCACTGAAAACCTACTATGATTATAACTTGATGTTTTGATTTATCGGATCAACTGTGATGGTGGGAACTATAGTTGAGGATGGTCAATCATAGTGGTGAGAACTATGATTGAGGGTTCAAGCTTAGTGGATGAAACTTTGAGCTGAGGTGTTGGTTACTTGGTTAAGTCAAGATGAATGGAATCTTGAGGTGATTTGTTATTCATCTAACTATTATTGTTTTTCAAATATTTTTACTTAAATGCTGATTTATACAAGAGAGCTATATTAGCCTTATTCTTGTCAAGCCTTCATATACATATTATTTCCTTCACAACTTGCTGAGTATGACAAGTGCTCACTCTTGCTATAACCAAACACTCAGTTGTAGAAGTTATCGAGGAGTACGTTAAACGTGGATCATTCTAATATATTTTCTACATCGATGATGCCTGTAGAAGAGTCGTAAAGGATTAGAGCTTTGTAGTTTGTTTAGTTTCATTATAGTATATTTGGTTCTTCAACCCTTGAAGGTCACTTTTATAAGATGGTTAATCGATTAAGTATAGATATTTTAATGATTATCATCAATGAAGTCAGTATATGTTAAGATTGATTCTTGGGCTCAACACATAGATGAGACTTGTTTGTTTCTTGAACCGGTCTCGATATCTCCCTTAAAACATGCGATTCTGTGTGGTGCAATATTTCCTCTAGATCGAAATAATTATTAGCATCATCCATCATAACATTAGTGTCGCCTTCGACTCCCTCATCATCACTATCAACTTGATCAGCAGTGATATCGTCATTTGATTCGCATGTACATTTTTCGCCATGTTTGGACCAACATGCGCAATCCTCGACGAAACCTCTCAAGACCAAGTGTGATTTGATTATACTTGATTTGTCCCATAATTTCTGGTTCTTGCAGTCAGAGCATGGATAGTATATTTTTTTTATCTTCTTAGTCAAAGCGTCATTCTCGGTGGCTTGAATAAAAATATAGAGTCATTTGATGTATATTTCTCCATGACTTGGCATATCATACGTCCATGCTCTGTCCATCTTTAACTTCAACCACAAAATTAGATCCATAAATTAATTAATAAGAAAATCATAATAAAAAGATTTTTTTTAAAAAGGAAAAAATTAGGCTCGTTATGATTATAGTATACCTATGCAATTGAAATATGGATTCATTACTCTCTCTCCCTCTACATCTAGATTTAGATAGATCCAAAACATTCCCCTTCATGATAAAACCTCCTAAGGCTAAAAACATCAAATTGAAGCTATATTTTTGAAATATAATGCTAGAATCATGTAAATCTACACAAATGAATCCACATTGACCACAAATTTTAGCTAATTGAATGATCTAAGTGGCTAGAACCATGTGCATCTATATATCACATCCAAACCCTAATTAAACCTTAAATCTATATGTAAACCTCAAAAAGATGCTAGCTAGGGATTAGATACTCTTATCTTAGAGAGCCAGCTCCTCCAAGGAATTAAAAACAAAATCGCCCCGCTTTGTTTAAAAATCTACGGGCCACCTTTGGCTGCTGTTTGTTTGGATAGAGCAAGCTCGGTTTGAATGCAGCTCCTCATGGACAGATATTGTTTATAGAGAGATTACCAGAGACGCGTCATATAAAGAGCCACCTCTGAAAATACATTTTGACAAACAGCTAATTATATGTTCCACCTGTGATAATCATCCTATTACTAGAGACGGTTTATATAAGGAACCACCTCTGAAAATAATCATTTACACATGCGGTTTATTATATCATCCACCTCTAAAAATCATACCATTACCATAGATGGTCTGAAAGCGCATGAGGACCCTACCAACTGCTTAGACTATTTGTCATGTGGGTCATATGTGAAAAGTCACCACAGATATCCGAAAAATAATCTTTGTGATAGTATGTTTTACTGCACATATGTGACATATCTAGCTAATCCATTCAATGTTTATACTAGTGGCACTATTCCAGTGAATCGCGTGATTAAGCAAATGGGCTTACACACGCGCTGTTTGCTTGAGCCAATGATTTCATCAAAACGGGGGAAGAAATCAAAACGAGTCTAGCGTGATATGTGTGCATCATATTAAACTACCCGAATCATATGGTTGGTTGACTCGTAGTTTGTTTGATATGTCTATGCGTACGATCGACCGAACACACTTAGTACAATAATGTCCTTTTTTTTCCAGTCTGTTCACATTATTCACAATTAGGTTTGCGACAGGGGCTAAGAATATGGATATTTGTTGGAATAGTCTCATATTGATTGTGTAAGGGTAATATGCCTAATTTAAGAGTGAAGAGTTCTTCATCTTATTGGCTAACTTTTGAGTATAGAAATATTCTTTCGATCCTACAATTAGTATCAGAGCCTGATTGATAAGGTATGGGTCATAATTTTTTGGCCCGATGGATACGAGTGTGTGTGAATACCTGATGGACTGTTTGTGCCGATGGGGTATGGCCTGAGGGATAGTCTGTGTATGGTGAAGGAGCGGTGAAGGACTAAGGGACAATAATGTATGAAGGCGGATGTTATTGGAATAATCTCACATTAGTTATGGAAGAGCAATATACCTAACTTAAAAGTGAGGTACCTCTCACCTCATTGGCTAGCTTTTTTATGGAAGTATGGTCCGATCTTTCGAAAGGTGTGTGATATGTCAATTTGTGAAGCTTCAACGTTGATGATTCAAATACTTCGATCGGAACAAATTGAAAATTCTCGTAACCACTACACTACTATTCCGCGATTATCAACCATGCCGAACACGATTGACCTTGCTAAGAGAGCATTCCCTGCATATGAATTGAGAACATAAGTACATGAATAGAATATACAATCTAAAAATCTATTACGAATTTAGATGAAGTTCTCGAAGTGGGGTTCCTCAAACCGAACAAGTAACGAAACTATAATGTCCAGAATAATTTAAGGAAATCCTGAATCGTTCGAGTGTCTATGGCTAACTATATATATAGGATGACACTGCGCCTCTCTCAGACGATTGTGGTATGCACAAAATGAATTTTGTAGTGGGGTCGGATCCTTTCCAAGTTGTATTTAAACATTTTCATAGGACTTCCTATGAAAGAGAGATAATCCGATTGCCACACGATTGTCTGTTTGAATTAGAATCGAATTTTGAGGTCGAGTTAACTTCTTGTAATCTTTATTTCTACTTCCCGAATGAGTTTTGAGGTGGGATCAAATCCATTGGAACGTAGATGAAGTTCTCTTTCGAGATTCTGCTCATACATCTACATTGAATTTCGGATGAAAGAATTATTAATACTTTTATGCAGGCTTATCAGCAGACCCTGAATTTGATTCAGATTCCGAATCTGAGTGGAACATGAATTGTAATCCGATTTGACTTGACTCGGAGGTAATGTGATGACTTGTAAAAGGTTAGAGAAGCTTCATTATCCTGTAACCAGGTTTGGCGAGAGGCCCCTAGCCCACAACAACATACTGAGAATAATAATTTGATAATATATAATTCTACAATATTAGGAAGTAGCATATTCTTTACTAACATAAATAAAAGCTTCATAAATAAATTCATCTGTGTTCCTTGAGTGGTTGTATCCATTAAGGTAGCATGGTCACATCACTTATCCTACGATACTTCGACGCCAAATATAAGGAGATAAGATTTGTGTTGTAATTTACTTGTCATTTAGGAAAAAAGGTAGTGGGTAATGGCGTGTACGTCCAAACGACTGGTAAAACAGAATAGAGGAAGTAGTTAATTATATGTACAAATATGCGAAAATGCATGTTCATTCATCTCTTGCAAGAATATTCGCATATCTTCGTTTCCTCAAGGTCTCTTTCTACCAATCTTTTCACTGATAATTCACTTGCCAACATTTTCTTGTACTCCTCAAGGTACCAATTCACACATCAATCGACACGTGCAGGATAGAGAAATTGAGCATATCACAACAAGATAAAAAGTTGCCTCTAGTGTGCCTCAACTAAAGAGGATCGATTTTGGTGAACAGGTCGATAAAACACAGCCACCAGGTTTAATTAACTCGCTACCTTTTGTTTTCTGAAGGAATATTTCATGGCAGGCAGATGTGAGGGAACATGTCCTTGACAGTTGAAGGAAGATTTTTGACTCCAGCGACAGGAGGACTGAAGATCGTGAGCCTCTCTTTTGGAAAGAATGGCTTTTTTTGTACAGTTATAAAGGTTCTTGGCTGTATATGCAAACCGTACTCTGATGTGATCCTTCAGAAAAGGAAAAGGTAGCGAGTTAATTAAACCTTTTTGTACAGTTATAAAGGAATACTTTTGGGCAGAAAGGAAGAACACCAGGATTCCTTTTCGGGACACCTTTTTATTTGTTATTTTTTCTTGGGTGAAGGTAAAGCTAGCTAGGTAGAATTAGGGTTTTAGATGGAACTCCTACTCACACAAATCCTCCGCAGTTTGTATAAATATTACTGATATGCACATTAGCCACAATTTTCTCTATACAATATATCAACGAGAGTCTATTATACGGATCGAGGTGCAAAGATTATTGGTAACGAAGATTATTAGTAACAGTTCGCCTAGACGTACGTGTCAACATATGAGGTACGACAGAACAGCTGCAACAGCAAAAATGGAATTTCAGCTGTTGTCCGATCCACCTGGCCGGTGCACCGCACACACAAGCGACGAACGCTGCCGTACAACTAGACGGTACATGGCGCGTGTAAGGAACGACAGAGACGCCGGCGCCATTCACGACGAACACAACGGTGACGGCCATCTGCGTACGTATATAATGCTCTCGTGGCCCCACCTGTCACCGTTCCACAGCTCAGCCGGCCGGGCCCACTTCCTGGCCGTATTATTGTGAACTGGCACGGGCTAGTTTGGTATCAGTCGTCCTGACCTGGAAGCAGGGACGCTTTATGTAATATTCTCTTATATTTTTCATTTGAGAGGCTAATATTTTTTGTGCATTTCTTTTTCATTTGAGAGGATGGTAGTGTTTTTTGCCATCTCTGATTGATTGATTGATTGCTAGAAAAATGGTCTTCTAGTCACGTCTCAATAATCCAGCTCTGATTGATGGTAGTATCTTCGTTAATTTGTTCTTGAGAGCTAGCAAAGGAGTGGTACAGATCATGAGTACGGCAAGTTAAGGATCAAGTGACGAGATTTGCATGTGCTTATTCCGATCGCCTCATAATTATTTGATGTGATTTAGAGAAAATCCCACATTGTAAATAGACAGCTCCGTCTCCTTGTCGCTTGTTATTTCAATCATTTAGGGCTCATACAGATGAGTAGGATTCCGGGAGGAAAGGAAACGTTTTTGGACTTACACTATGCAGCGCAGTAGTTAGTTGAAAAGTTTTGAGATCATGGGTCATAAAAAAATGATTTTTTATAAAACTGGTCAGAACAATATGATTTAGCATAATAACATAAGTTGTATTGATTGGATATGTTCATAATATCTGTGATTTTAATATATGTAATACACTCATATGAGTGTGGTGTTGTGTGGACAAATATTCAGTTAAGTTTTTTTATATGCCACAGAGACAATCATAGAGATTTTTATATCATGTCTATGTTTATATACTTCTAAATAATGTATTATTTCAAGAATTATTTATATTGATTAGTAAGTATATGATTTATTCATGAAACTCTTTATTTGTAACATGATATTATTCTAAGTTGATCTCTAATCACATATCATTGTTATGATTCGTAAGAGCAGCATATGTATTGATTGATGATCACGTTTTATGGATCACATGTATAGAGATACTGAATCAACAGTGTGAATATTTATATTAGGGAATATAATATTGGATAGCCTCATCTTGAGATACTGTTGTGATTGTTATATATGATATACCATTAGTTGTTATCTCAAATAGTGTACCTATAGGTCTAAAGACCTGAGATCACTATTGATTCCTAGAATGTGTAGTGACATACTCTAGAGCTGTCAAACGCTATTCCGTAACTGGGTAATTATTGTTGGTTGCGAAGTCACCAAACCAGGGGAAGCCTTCAGCCCAGAGAAAGAAAGAGCCAAAGGCGGCGAGATGCAACACATATTTATGGGGAGATGTGTAGTTTCTTTTTCTCTGTCCCATCAGTTACAATGTCGGCCTATTTATAGTCCGTAATCAACCACTCCACGCCATAATTTACAGCAATACCTCTCTAACTGCCACATTCTCGGCATATTTCAGGGGTATTTTAGTACCGTTGAGTACATTTGCACATTTACAATTATACCCCAGACCACTACACGGGCTTTCACGGACGCGCACCTTTGGCGCGAGTCCCCACAAAGCCAACCGCACACAGGCCCTCAGGGCACCTTTGATCAGCCTTGACGCTGCGTCCCGAGTCATCCTTCGATCTCCATCTGAAGGCCCGCTGGAGGCTTCGCCTGAACTGATACTTGGCACCGTAGGTCGACCTTCAGTCTCCATCTGAAGGCCCACCAGAGGTTTCGCCTGCGCTGATACGTGGTGCCACGGGTCAACATTCAGTCTCTGTCTGAGGGCCCGCTAGAGGCTTCGCCAGCGCTTCCTGAAACACAACTGTATTATTCATCATTGAACAGCCACCAATGGACTTCGCCTCAGGATCCGAAGGGGCGCGTAAGATCATTCCCCAACAGTAGCCCCCTACATGTAAGGTTCATCTTCGATGGGCCAATCCTATGAATTAAATAATATAGCTGAACGCCATCCCCTTCGACCCGTCGAAGACCTCTGGGGGCTCATTTTACCTTTTAGCAGATAGCCCCCTCATGTTCATCATCCTTTTTCTTTTTTAATTAATTTTTGATATATATGCGAGGATATGACCATTCTGCCCCCAAACAACAATCAGGGCTCGATGATGCTAAGTGTCTTCGTCTCAAGCCGAATCATCTTTTACGGCAACGGTTCAATTTCCAACGCGCCTCGTTTCTTTCACCGCCGTTAACCCTGTCTTTCACCGCTATAAAAGCACTCCACCTAGCGCTTCAATTTTCACCGCTTGAATCTGCTAAAGTTGTAGCTCTCGTACGAAGACTCTCGTAGTGACACTTCTTTCCGAAGGCCAGTGAGAATGGCTCTGAGAAGAAAGACAAGCCCGAAGACCTATTGGATTGGGAAATCTAAGGTTAATGAAGAAGTCCTGGTTGGACTAGTAAAGGATGGTTTGATCAGTGATGTTTCGAAGGTTAGGCTCCCGAAGGGCCAAGAGACTCCGGAGCCCGAAGATGACGAAGCTATTGTCTTCGTTGACTACTTTCGAGCAGGGCTTCCCCTTCCTTGTGATGAGATGGTGCCGAAGGTTATGAAGCTTTTTGAAATCTACCTCCACTAGCTAACGCTGAACGCCATTGTTTTGCTTGGCCTTTTCGCTTGGGCGGCGCATTCCTAAGGAATGAAGGCATCACCCAGGGCCTTCACCGTAGCCCACAAGCTCCATCACCAACTGTAAGCCGGTTTTCGCGTGTAACTTGCAAAGCAAAGCGCACTGTGGCTGCCTGAACTTCACTTATCGTGCCGGCCTGGCCACACCAGTCATGGCATACAAAAACAAATGGCCAAAGGACTGGACGCAGTGGTGGTTCTACTACAAGGTGGACCGAGAGGAGTTTATCGTGTCCAAGTGCGAAGAGGTGAAGGGGAACCGCGCCCCCGATGTAAAGCTGAAGGCCTCTCAGAAGGTGGCATTTGAGGCCTTCACCAGGTGCGCGAAGCATCTGACCACGCGCGATCTCGTAGAAGAGTTCGTGGCGTCCGGGGTGTGACCCCTTAGCCGGGACTAGACCGTCAAAATTTCGTGGCAAAGGACCGGAGGGACTCTACCGTCCCCAGCCGGACTTCCAAGGTTTCACAGGTACTTTTTTATCATGTTCTTAACTGGACTTCGGCTCTTTGGCATTTCCTTACATTGTTTACTTTGTGGCAGACTTAACGGTGGCTGAAGTGGAGACTAAGGCCATGCTTCTTCTTGGGAAATTTACTCAGGGCAAAGCCCAACTCTGCGCCAACTAGGGGCTCAATTGACGACTTAACCAGATTTTAAGTCACAAGGCCTTGCCTATAAAGACAGACCGAAGGTGACTATGCTCTCTTCAGGTCAAGGCGAAGGAGAAGGCTCCCCAAACACCGAGGTCGGCGGAGATTCTGCTCATGGTAGCCAAAAGAAGCGGAAAATTGCAAACCCTTCGCCGCGAGCGGGCAAAAAGAAGAAGGCACTTGCCCTGAAGAAGAGACCTCGTGAAGTGGCCCTCGACATCCTGGGCGAGGAATTGACTCCCGAAAGCTCAATGGCCATTCGAGCTATGCCCCTTCGATAAGACATTCAAAGAGCATGCATGATCTTCCCTCCTCCTCGCCGAAGCCCGCCTTTTCTGCGCACATGGACCTTACCACGCTAATTCTTAGTGACGAGGAGGGCGAACTTTCTGATCCGTGCGCTAACGCCGAGATAGCGGGGGGGGGGGGGGGGGAGGGAAGCTGAGGATGCCAAAGGGGTAAAAAAAATTGTCGAAGAAGCTGGAGCTAAATTAGCCTCTTCCTCTTCATCTTTGAGTTCTTCGTCTAAGGACAATTCGTCCGGAGCCCACAGAGCCACAGACACTGAAGAGGAAAATACCTCACCACCCATGCCTCACTGTGGTGGAAAGGGGCTTATGAGTCACAACAACTTACTTGACGCGAAGGCTATTGAGACTGAAGCCTTCAAGATTTCTTTGTTTGAGCCAAGCTCGAGGGAAGTTAATGATGCAAAGAAGATGTTTGATAGCTTCGTCCTCCCTAAGCTTGAGATCTCTCTGGCGCGAAAGCCCACTGTTGAGCTCATCGACGCCTCCGACGTGGAATTTGCAAAGGTATTTTGCATCACGACTTTAGCTTTTCTTCACTTACTAGTTCTGACACCTATGAGCTATTGCAGGCTATGCTCATTTTGCACGCTCAGCACAAGCAAGCAGAGCATTCTAAGGCCCGCGCAAAGAATGTGGAGGCACAAAGGGCCCTATTTCAAGCCCGAGCGGAGAAGGCTGAGGCCTAAAAAAGGGAGTTCGTGTGGTGAGCAAGGGAGGCTAATCTGTGCTTGTAACAGCTTGAAAACGAAGTGAGCTCCCTTCGCTCAAGCAAACAGAGCACAGAAGAAGAGGTCACCTACCTTCGCCAGAATCTAACGACGTCCGAAGCTCAGGTTTTAGAGCTACAAGCCCTGTGCAATGCTGAAAAAGATAAAGCGCAGCAGCTGCGCGAAGAGCTGAACGAGGCGAAGGCGATATCCGACGATGCCCTCACTGTGCTAGGAGAACCGGAGCCAAAGGCCGTTGCAGCCTGCGAAGCAATTAGCAATACTTTCGATGGAATCACGCTTAATCTTGCCGGGCTGTGTGGACTTGTTGGATGGATCTGCAAAACTAGCAGCAGCCTTTTATGCGTGGTCCAGCTATACGGTGACTTCTGTGCCATCGTCTCAGCCAGGAGTTTAGTCCAGTCAATCGAGATGACTGGTTGTGACCATCATACTGCACTCCAAAAATCAACCTTCTGCTATCCTTCGGACATGTCAACTTTGGTTGTGTCAAGGGCATCGTTCACCACCAACTACTGGTGTAACCATGGCCGCAGCTCGCCCTCCAGCAGGCAAAAATCAACTGCCAATGAGTACATTTTTTTGTAGCTCTGCTTTCGAGATTTTTCCACCTGTGTATTCATGGACCCTTTCGTCTGTAGGCAAAATCGAAGGATGACCCTTTCGCCAAGGTAACGACCAAGGCGGTCGAAGAAAAAGAGAAGGAGTGAAGAGTGCACGAAGCGTTGTTTTGTATTTTGAATGTTTGGTTACTAATTAAAATATATTGTAATATATTATTTATTGTCACTTGTTTTGACTGCCTTCACTCCCTGCGCAGGTCCTCGCTTCGGACACGCAGGTAGCCGAAGATGCTGTTCCCATCACTGTGATGCGGGACAATTTTTTTATATCTTGGTCTTGCTGGGACTCCTTTCACTGCCGCCACCCAGCTATTGACTTTGGGAGGTACTGGAGAGCGAAGTGCAGGTCCTAAGACATAAGGAATGTTGACTCCAAAGCATTCTGGAAGTCATTCAGCCCTTCGGTTTTAGAGACCTGAAGGGCTGAGCGCGAGGCCCGTAGGATTCCGCACGGAAACTTTGAGCCTCCGCATATGTTTGTCGATCCGAATCCTGAGCCAGAAGATGATAATCATGAATCTCTACCCTGTCAATTTCAATTTTGCTACTGTCATGGGCCTTCGCAAATAGTGTGACATGTCGAAGGCAGGAGCGCTTTGCCTATATCTTCGTCTACCACTTCTTCATCTAATTATATCGGATCACCCTTGGATCCAGCGATGGCTTTTCATGCCAGCCAAGGCATAGCCTTTCAATTTGGCTTTAGCCGAT
This sequence comes from Phragmites australis, assembly GCF_958298935.1. Taxonomy (NCBI): domain Eukaryota; kingdom Viridiplantae; phylum Streptophyta; class Magnoliopsida; order Poales; family Poaceae; genus Phragmites; species Phragmites australis. Next base: position 11,746,578 of record NC_084944.1, on the reverse strand, counting down.
GGTATAAAGATTTTGTATATCCTGACATTGATGAGTTTGCTAAATAAAGTTGTTATTGATGGTCTTCCATCAATTTGGACCTTCGGCTCTATCGCGTCCGAAACATGACCTGGAAAACACCATCTCCCCTGACTTTGAAGCTATAGGGACCTTCGGCCGAACTACGCGCGAAGCGTCATTTGGAAAATGCCGTCCCCCCTCCACCGACTTTGAAGCCGTAGGGACCTTCGGCAGAATCTCATGCGAAATGTAATATGTTGATGACTACTGACGTTGCCTCGACAAATTTATCTTTCATTTAATAGCTAATTCGCGCTCGAGGGCCTAGTATCTAGGCTGATTCCTCAAGGGCAATGTATCTCCCGTCTTGGTTTCGCTTCGTAGTTGCTATCAATCGTAAATGCAATTGCACAATTTGTGGTGATGGTTGTCCAAGTTTTGACTTTTATTTCTCTGAATTTTCACGTTGTTTTGTACGTTGTCCATGTTTTGGGATTAACGGTAGGTATCATGTGCCTTTGGCATGGGTGCAGGCTCTCTCAGTCCCTGACTTAGTTGAGGGGTGCGTCGTCTTCTTATAAGGCCAAGCAGCACTGCGGCCTCTTTTTTTTTTGAAGGTATGTTTTGCCTTCGTTGCGGGGGCATGCATTCTTAGCCCCCGACTTCTAGTGGAGATATGCGCCGCCTTCTTTGAGGTCGAGCAACACTTTATCTTTTTTTTTCTCCCGAAGGTATGTTTTGACTTCGATGCGGGGGCAGGCACTCTTAGCCCCCGACTTTAGTCGAGAGGTGCGCCACCTTCTTTGAGGTCGAGCAGCACTTTGCCTTTTTTTTCTCCCGATGGTATATTTTTCCTTCGGTGCGGGGGCAGACACTCATAGCCCCCGACTTTTAGTCGAGAGGTGCGCCGCCTTCTTTGAGGTCGAGTAGCACTTTGGCTTCTTTTTTTTCTCCCAAAGGTGTGTTTTGCTTTCAGTGCGGGGGCATGCACTCTTAGCCCCCGACTTTTAGTCGAGAGGTGTGCCGCCTTCTTTGAGGTCGAGCAGCACTTCGGCTTCTTCTTTTTTTAGCATTACACGGATTCATGTAATTGAATCATAACTACCTTGCCTTGTGGGTGAAGATGCTACAGAAAGATCGATGCTTTAAAATATGGACAACTTTGAAGTGACTAATAAGCTTCAAACTTTGCTGCAGGTTTACGCCTGTCTAAAGTCAAAAGGTAAGATGTCTTTGACATTCCATACCTTGACTTTTATGGCGAGTTCTCAGCTCGCCTTTTGTCGATTAGTGTGCTTCCTTCTTGCGAAGGCCTGCAACACTTTGATGATGAATTATGCATAATTTTGACAAAAATACACATTTTTTTATGGGGGTGATTCCATATATATCAGAGTTTTTACAAAGGTTACTATCTCGTTAAAAACCTCACGCCTTGACGAAGGGTTCCCCTTGTGAGGAAAAGAGTACAGCACTGGTACATTGTTTTGATTGAACTGTAGAAAGAAAATTACATAAATGCTACATTGATTCGTGTACTTTGACCACCAATGCAAAGACATCTTCTACGGTTACTACACATAAAACTTGCGAAGGTTGTCAGCATTCCAAGTGTGTGGAAGCTCTTCCCCTTCGACAGTGGCCAGGTGATAAGACCCAGGCCTTAACGACCTCTTCACCAATAAAGGTCTGTCCCACTTACTTTGTAGTTTTCCCACGGCCGAAGTATTGGTGAGCCTCCGAAGTACCAAATCTCTAGGAGCAAACTCCTTCGGGGACACTTTATTGTCTCTCCATTTCCTAGTTTCCTCCTGATATCTGGTCAAGTTTTCGATGGCCTGCATTCTCACCTCCTCCAGTGCATCTTTCGATACTGATTCTTCATTTTGGAGTGATTCAGCCGTGACTCGAAATGATTTATTTTTACATTCCTCCGAAGTCATCGCCTCTTCGCTGAAGAGAAAACGAAATGGCGTGAACCCGATTGGTCTTTTTACCATTGTTCTCACAGACCACAAGGCCTTCGGCAGCTCTTCCACCCACTTTCCTTTTGGTAGACCTTGCAAACGCCTTGCGACACTAGTTAAGACGATGTCGTTTGCCCTCTACACATCTCCATTTGATTGCTGGTGGTACACTGATGCGAAATGGACTTTGATTCCCAAGTCTTCTCAGAATTTTCTAAACCCCTCGCTGTCAAACTGTGTGCCGTTATCAATAGTCACCTCGCGAGGAACACTGAAGCTGTCGGAGAATGAACTCCACAAGTGGGGATCCGGAGGGACCCCCTTTGAGATTCGGCTGAGGGGATGATTCTGAATCTACCTCGTACGTGAAATAAATGGGAGTAAATGAGATGCAGGTGGGACGGATGATCGGATGCAGGAGGAAATAAGTGCTCTCGGGATTTTAGATAGGTTCGGGCCGCACGGAGCGTAATACCCTACTCCTGTGTGTATGCTATAAATGCTCTGTAAATGCCTCTCTAACGATCTCTGGTGTTACAACGGTTTTTGTCTAAGTCTAGAGCTTCGTGCTTCTTGTTCTTCGTCCTGAAGAAGCCGTTACCTTCTGTGCGGTCTGTAGTGAGCTCGATTGTACTACTCTCTTGGTCTCTCCTTTTCTCCGGGGAGCCCGCCCTCCTTTTATACCCGTCAGGGTGGTTAGCGTGCTCAGAAAGGATGGCACGAGTTCCAAGACACCATAAATGGAAAGTAACCATCATGGGCTGCAGTTTGATGTGATTGGGGGGTTAAAAACGCGCCCCCGTCTGGTCCTATCGTCATCATCCCGCTTTTCAACGGGGGCCGCGGGGAGGGCCCACCGGGCAGCCACTGAGCACCCCACGTGCTCGCCCGATCAGAGCGAACCTGACACAGCAGAGCGGCAGGAGATATGCCTCGAGCCTTGCGACGATATCCCGAGGCGCGCCGGATGACGCGCGATGGAACCCACCGCATTAAATGTCCTCACGCCTCCCTGCCAGGCTGTGGCAGGGACTGACAGCAGGCGTGGGGAGAGTGGTTGGAAGTGACAGGCCACGCGCCCTCTTAAATGCAGCATCGGGTCTCTCATCAATTGACACCTCACCGCCGAGCCCCTGTGGGGACCACCGGCGAAGGACTTCTCAGGTCCTCGGGGAACTGTGAGTGCTCGGGGACTAATGTTCATAGCCCGAGCACTCTCTCCCGGATATGCCCTTTCTTAGTCCTCGGGGAACTCAGGTACTCGGGGACCACTGTTCATGGCCCCGAGCGCCCTCTCCCGGAACTGTGACTACTCGGGTCATCGGGGAACTCGGGTGCTCTGGAACCACTGTTCATGGCCTCGAGCGCCCTCTCTCGGAACTTATACTTCTCGGGTCCTCGAGGAACTCGGGTACTCGGGGACCACTGTTCATGGCCCCGAGCACCCTCTCCTGGAACTTGGCCTTCTCGGACCTCGGGGAGATAATCCCCGAGGGAGGGGGCCATGTGGCACTCTGCTGTCCTAGCCTCGGGACTCGGGGACCCTCGATTCCCATGTCACCGACAGCGGTAAACGATATTTTGCCATAAGAATTTTTGATTATTTTTTTTATTTTATGTTCACCATCGGTATCGCCTCCACCCGTTCCGAGAAGTACTCGACTACAACAACAGCATAACACAAGTTTCCCAGGGCGACTGGTAACTATCCAATAATGTCGATTGCCCAATGTATTAATGGCCAGACTGGTGGTATGAGCTGCGTCTTTGTCGAAGGCCTGTTTGAACCCTTGGCCATGTATTGGCACTTCACGCAGCTTCGGACTATGTACTCCACATCAAAGACAGCCTTCGGCCAAAAAAAATCCTTGTCTGTATACATTCCCGATGAGTGCTAGAGTGCCGATGTGCGAGCCACACAGTCCTCCATGTATTTCTTTGAGCAAGTTTGGCCCCACTGCTTGGGATATGCATCAAAGCATCGATGCACAAACTCCCATCTTGTACAATTTGGGTCCCACAATTTTGTAGTTTCTAGCCCTTTGTGCCATGCCCTTCGCCTCAACATTATCTTCGGGCTCGTAGTAACCGCGAAGGTATGCCATTATAGGGGACCGCCAATTTTCACTCTCAATTATGGTTACGAATCGTTCCTCTTGCAAAGGGGCCTCAACGGTTGGCAACTTCACCTTCTGATAAAACACATCTAGCGGTATTGGTAGATTTTGTGCCGCGGCCTTTGCGAGGTCATCGGCCTCGAAGATGTCATTCCTTAATATGCTCTTGACTATAAACCCCAGGAAATGCTTTTCCATGCTTCACACCGCTGCCATATAATTGACTAGTTCAGGCTCCTTCGCCTGGAACGTCTTTTCAATTTGGCTTGTGACCACCTTGGAGTCTGTCTTAAGTAGGACCCTTTGGGCGCCCAACGCCCGTGCCTTATGAAGCCCGAGGAGAACTTCTTCGCACTCTGCAATGTTGTTTGTTGATCAAAACTCGAGCCTAGCGGCGTATCGCAACTTCACTCCCGAAGGCGAAGATACTACTTCTGCCGCACCAGCACCTGAAGCCCCCCATGCTCCATCACAATACACGATCCAAACTGGGTCTAATGGTGCTTCATCTAGAGCTTCGACCTGCGGCGTCCAATCCGCCATGAATTGCGCTAATGCCTGAGATTTTATCGCTATTCTTGCGATGAAAGCTATCATGAATGGTGCCATCTATGTAGCCCATTTTGCAATCCTCCTTATAGCTTCAAGATTTTCAAACATGTCGCGAAGGGGTAAGGAGGTGGACACTATTATCTTGTGACCTATAAAATAATGACGAAACTTTTGCGATGCCATTACTAGTGCATAGGCCATCTTCTCCATTTCAGAGTAAAACCACTTCAGCCCTACCAAAGCCTCTGATACATAGTATACTAGAAATTGCTACAATTTGTTATTTTCTTGCCTTTCTTGCACAAGTACAGCACTTACTGCCGAAGGGGATGCTACTATGTATAGCAACAACTCAGCCTCAGGATCGGGGCTGGATAGGACCGTGAGCTTCGTTAGATATTTCTTCAACTCATCAAAGGTTTCCTGCTGCTCCGCGCCCCATTTGAAAGGGTCGAATCCTTTTAGCGTTTTGAAGAAAGGTAGGCTTCGCTCGGCTGATTTTGCGATGAACCGGTTCAGAGCTGCTAATCTCCCTCCTAGGCCCTGTGCTTGTTTCCTACTCTAGGGAGGTCCCATGCGAATTATTGTTTGAACTTTTGAGGATCTACCTTAATGCCCCTTCTCGAGACCAAGAAGCCCAGTAACCTTCCTGATCACATACCAAACGCACATTTTTCTGGGTTTAGCTTTAGACATGCACTTCATAGGTTTTCGAAAGTTTCTCAAAGGTCATCGAGGTGTGTGTCTTCTCTGATTCTTTTGACCACTATGTCGTCGACGTATGCCGAGACATTTCGCCCCAGCTGTGATTTTCAGCACTGTCTGTACCAACCTGGCGAAGGTGGCACTAGCATTTCGAAGGCCATTCTTATGAAACAATATATACCGAAATAGGTTCTAAAACTTGTTTTCTCCCCGTCCTCCTTGGCCATCCAAACCTGGTGGTACCCATAATATGCATCCAGGAAACTCAACATTTCACAGCCAGTAGCGGAGTCCACTAGCTGATCAATTTGTGGCGGCAGAAAGTCATCCTTCGAAAGCTCTGTTTAGGTCTGTGAAATCTACACACACCCTCCACTTGCCATTACTTTTCTTGACTAGCACTGGATTGGCCAGCCACTAAGAACACAACACTTCGTGCACCACTCCGGCATCAAGCAACTTCTGCACCTCAGCCTTTGCTACCTCTTCCCTCTCCTTTGAAGCCTTCCAAAATTTCTGCTTCTTAGGCTTCGCATTGGGGACATTTAGAGTATGTTGAATTATTTCTCTGCTGACTCCATGCAAATTCTTCGGAGACCAGGCGAAGATGTCTTCATTTTTGCAAAGGAACAATATCAATCTTTGCTCAGCTTCTTCTGTGATTTCTGCTTCGATGACAAATTTTTTGTCTAGCCTGTCTTGACATAGTAGCACTTTCTTGGTCTGGCCTTGTGGTCTAGCCTTCGCCATCGTCTATACCTGTGGTTGCTATTCGCGCTCTTTAGGATTTACCGAAGGTCCAGCCACTACATGGACATTTCGCCAGCCCGAAATATTTCCCACTTCAATTCTACAGGCCACTTATTGATCTCCAAGCACCGTTATGATACCTCTGGGACCAGGCATCTTCATGCACAAATATGCATGGTGAGGTATTGCTTTGAATGTATTTAGGACTCCTCGTCCAAAAATTATATTATAGGGATAGTTGATGTCAACCACATCGAAGGTGATGTCCTCTGTTCGAAAGTTTGATCCTTCGCCAAATGACACCAGGATTGCTATTTTTCCCAAAGCATTGATTGCTTTTCTCCCGAAGCCTAACAATAGGGACCCAGCATGCTGAAGGTTACTTCGTTGCAAGCCCATCCTGTCTAAAGCATCGGTGAAGATGATATCCCCCGAGCTTCCGCCATCTATGAGGACTCTGTGCACTTCATTTCTTGAAATGTTTATAGTAATGATGAAGGCATCCGTATGCGAGTAATCTAGAACCCTCATGTCTTCCTGTGAGAAGGTAATGGGCACATGGGACCATTTCGATTGCACATAAGTAGGCCCTACACCAACATGGTTAACCCTTCGCGCATATTCTTTCCATTGCCTCTTTGATTCAATTTCCTGATTAGATCCTCCAATGATTGCCAACACAACATTATAGGCACGGTTTACTGTGCCCACCGATTTGCTGGTTTCTGGAGGGGCTTTGATTGCTGGTCTTGGTGGAGGTGGTGGGAGTTCTCCTTGGAAAGTCATCGACTGAGCAAAGGTCTAGTCCGGCGAAGCTGAAGGCACAGGAATATATTGTTGTGTTGGTGCAGCCATTGGTCACCATTGGTTAGCGAACGTTGTGTTTCGGCTGCAGGTCTGATTGGATTCCCACGCTTCGCCCTGTCCGGAACGCGTGGCATGATGCACAATTCTTGCAAGGTTGAAGGGTTGTTTTGCTAAGCTTTCCTTCATGACTATGACCAATGGACACTGCTTAGTCCTATGACCAGTACCTTCACCATGCAACTCACAGAATAATGTGGCCGGGTCCCGCAGATCCCGTCCTCCTCGACCCACTCGGTCTCCATGGCATCTACCACTCCGGCCTCCTTGAAAACCCCCGCCTTGTGCTTCACTGAACTCATGAGCAACCTCGCTTGGCCCAGAGTCTATCTGGTTGATTTCTTTTCGTTTCGACATGTATTCAAATGCTTCTGCTTTTTTGACATGCTTCGGTATGTCTTTGGACTGGCCAACGTTTGTGTCTCTGGTTGATGAATTTGTCTTCAACATTTTTTATGTTGCCATCTAACTCTTCCTCCGCAGGTGGTCCAAATCAGACCTTGCGTACTCTTCCATCTTATTGAAGAGCTCCTGCACACTCTCCCGCCTCTTTCGTGTAAGCTTTCCCGCCAAAAGCCCTCCTTTGATGCCCTGGATAGTAGCATCGATGATGGTGTCTTCGCTCAAGCCCTTCGCCTGGTAAGGAATATGAATGAAGCGATGCATATAGCTCTATAGTGTCTCTGTTGGCTGTTGCTTTAGAGCGAAGAGGTTGCTGGCGGTAACCTTTTCCGCTCGATTTCCTTGGAAATTACTATATAGGGAATTGTGCAGCTGTTCCCATGAGTAAATGGATCCTGGAGGCAACATGGAGTACCATGAACTTGCTATCTCTTTGGCTGCTAACACAAAGGCCTTCGCTAGTGTCATGTCATCTCCTCTAGCGGATTCAACCGCTGCCTCAAAATGCATAACAAACTCCTTCGGATTCGACTCCATTAAACATTACTACCCTAGCAATCTTGAAGCCCGAAGGCCATGGTGGGTTCTACAAGCCAAAGGAGAGCAGTGGTTCTGGATCACCTGCATAGGACCTAAGCTGACGATCCTGCGTCGGTGATGCTACAACTATTGATGGAGTCATGTGGTGAGTCGGTTCATCTGCATAATGCAACATGTCAATCTCTTCTTGCATTTTCTCTAGTATTCTTCTAGCCTCATCGGCTCGCTGGCGATACTCCGCGGCCTTCCGACTCGCTATCATGCTATCCAACGTGAGCTTTTTCTGCACAATCTGCCTCTCCAATTCTTTGGCTTCTAACTTGATTTTTCTTCTTCTATCTCATCTTCATCTTCATATTCTTCGAAGTTGCCAAGGTCGTCCGACTCTTCGACAACATGTGCCTTTCCTCTTTCTCCTGTCGAATGTTAGCTTCTACCCTTCGCACTGCTATCGCTCCATCTTCCTGGATAGTTGCTTCGTGATGATCTCCGTCCTCTGGGGGCACTACATTCACATCGTGTCCTTGCGAGCTACCGTCAGCTCCACCGATCGAAGTGTTGACCGGCCCCGACAGCACCGAAGGGAGTGTGTCGGCCAAAGCCCCTGCTGGAATCAACTGCTCCAGCAATGTTGCCAATATACTGAGTAGCTTCGTCTTCTTTTTAGGTGGTATGGCTTCGGATTGTTCAATTCCCACGAATGGAACCAACTGTTGGTTGCGAAGTCCCCAAACTAGGGGAAGCCTTTAGCCCAGAGAAAGAAAGAGCCGAAGGCGGCAAGATGCAACATGTATTTATGGGGAGATGTGTAGTCTCTTTTTCTCTGTCTCATCAGTTACAATGTTGGCCTATTTATAGACCATGCTCAACCACTCCACACCATAATATAAAGCATTACCCCTCTAACTGCCACATTCTCGGCATATTCGGGGTATTTTGGTACCATTGAGTACACTTGCACATTTACAATTATACCCTAGAATGCTACATGGGCTTCGACAGATGCGCGTCTTCGATGCGAGTCCCTACAAAGCTAGCCGCACATAGGACCTTAGGGCACCTTCGAACAGCTTCGACGCTACGTCCCGAGCACCCTTCGGTCTCCGTCCAAAAGCCCGCCGGAGGCTTCGCTGCGTTGATACTTGGTGTTGCGGGTTGACCTTCGCTCTCCATTCAAACACCCACTGGAGGCTTCGCCTGCGCTGATACTTGGCACCGTGGGTCAACATTCGGTCTCCGTCTGAGGGCCCACCAGAGGCTTCGCTCGTGCTTCTTGAAACACAACTCTATTATTCGTCATTGAACAACCACCAGTGGACTTCACCTCAGGATCCGAAGGGGCACGTAAGATCATTCCCCAATAGTCATAAAGGTAGTTTTCGAGTTTATCATGAAACAGTTCATGGGGTGTGAGCGATCAAGATGAAATTTGCACCTTCTTGATAATGGTAGAGATATCTTTGGGCCCCTCGCGGTAGTTAGATTGAGAAAATGCATTGCCATCCTAATGAATAATTAAAGAGTTAATCACCATGAATCCACTACTCGATCAATTGAATGGTCGAGCTATTCTTAGGGTAGCATGTATCTCGCCTTAAGCTTGACTGATATTGTGAGGCAAAGGGATCGGTGTATGTGTATCTCAAGGTTCAGCTGATATGATCTTTGTGTATATTCGAAAGTCAATATGTCCTGCTAGGGACTGCTATTGATTTCGGTTTGAAAAGAGTTTTGAGTTGTAGCCATTTTTACATGAACCTAACGGGTCACAAACATAATAGGTTGGACAAAATATATGGATTATTTTCGTATATAGGTTTGGTTGGATTGTAATCCATGAGGAGTTAGAGTCCTAAAGGGCTTCCAACGTGGGAGTCCATTACCGAGCTCTACATAAGGTGAGGTGTGGGATGAGGCAAAGGTGAGCCACTCCAAAAACCTTAGCCACAACCATCCACACGATCTCCCAAAACCCTAGACGTGTGTGTAGTGCTAGCACACTAGCTCACGGTGATCCTGCCCCAGTATGTGTGGATACCGTAGAGGTGCTGGTGCTATTGCGATGCTGATCTTCAGGGCATGAAGCTCGCGATGTTGCTGCTCAGCTGGTCGAGGACTTGTTCGGCTGGTCGACATACCTACTCGGTGTTGGTTGCAAAGCACGACATGACCACTCAAAACTAGTCGAGGTACACAATGCGACCACTCAGAACTAGTCAAGAACTCGATGCACCTACTCAGGGCTGGACAAGGAACTAATCGAGGAGCAAGACCACCTTTGGAGAGCTGGTCGTGGAGCGTGATGTGCCTGATGTTGGATCGATCTACTCCAACTCTTCTTCCGCCGCGTTGCACTTCTAGTGGTAACGATCTATGATCTCCTACTTTTATAGTTTCTCGCATGAATGCTGTAGAAATTTTTTATTTCGGGCCAGTGTAGCCTACGCGTTCTCTTACAAAGTTGGGAAGATCTTGTACTTGGAAAATTGGCTGTTTTGTTTGTTCATGAGCGGTTGTGTTTTCAGGTCAAACATGGTCAGTGACACGGACCGCACATTCAAGCTAGAGAATGGTGCACATAAAAATGATCACATCATGAGATGTAAATGGAAGATGTATGGGCTATGGTATGGTGAACATGGATCATACCATGAGATGTATATGGAAGTTGTATGGTTTGGTGTTGAGGATCGCATCATGAGGCATATGACATACAGGATCAGTGTCGCACGCGGAGTCATGGTTCTAAGGATGTGTCGTATGGGTGTGTGCCTTCATATAACAGCCCAAAATCTTAAAACCAAAAAAAGTTAGAAACTTGGCCAAAGGAAATAAAGGAATTTGCAAAATTAAATAATCCAAGTGCATATATGTGTATATATTTGATTGCTTGATTGATTGTTTGATTTTGTGAGCTAGCATAATTTATATAGGTAGTATATATGTTGTGTGTGTTTAATATACATGTGTATATACATGAGAGAAATAGATTAGAAAAAGGAAAAGCTTTTAGATTAAAAAGACTGAAGCACAAATAGATTAGAAAAAGGAAAAGCTTTTAGATTAAAAAGACTGAAGCACACCTCTCTCTTTCCCTCTCTGTTCTCTATTTTGGCTCGATCCAACCAAGCCCAGCTCGACCAAACCGGCCCAGCTGAGCCCATTGTCATCTTCCCTCCCCTCTCTTCTATGCTCGACACATAGCAGCGGCAGCAGCCGGCCGTCGCCATGAGGATGCAGCCGTGTCTGAGCTAGAGTTCAACCACCCGACGAGTTCACTTGAGCTTCTAGAAGCTAGAGCTCGAGCCAATTTGGCCAAGGCCCGAGCCAAGTCCGAGATGAACTCGTGAGGGAGTCCGACAGCTGTACGAAATCCCAACCGAATATGTGGGATTGAGCTAAAGTTAAGCCAAGAAATAAAAGGAGGAAGAATCTTGGAGCTATATGCGAGCTTTGGCCCAAAAGATAGAAGCTCGAGCATGTTTGAATCACTAGAACCAAGTTTGGATCGCCGCCGCCGCCACCCTTTTCAAAATACGAGTAGAATTTGTGATAAGAGAGCTACCCGCCTATAAGTATGCGACCCTGCGCCCTCCTCAGAACATCCCAAGCCTTTTGTCCAACTCCTTACCGAGAAATCGACGCCCAGAGCTCATCTCCGCTGTGCTCCAAAGCATCAAGCTGCCCTTCGCCATCGCCAGCCTCTCTGGAGCCTCTCAGGCATCAACGTGTGCCCTAAGTGAGTTCCCCGTGCCTCCCCACTTCTTTTCCGCCGCTCACCGTCGAGTTTAAACCACTGGAGTGTCGTCCTCGTGGGATTCCAGCCATGCATCACCGCCTTCTGTTCCGTTGGAGCCGAGAGCCAAGCACTGTGAGTCATTCGATCCAAAGCCGAGGGCCATGATTAGATCTGTTGCATACCCCTTCACCAGCCAACCGTAGAGTGCCATGTGTTCAACATAAACCCAATCACCCAGTCACCACGTCATCTGCCGAGTCAACGAGCCACATTAACATGTAGTGCCAAATCAGCAGCCCACGCAGCATTGCTTTTAATTGTTTTAATTGTTTTGTTGACGTCATAATTAGTATATATTGCGCAATAAATAGATTTCTAGTGTAAAAATAATTCTAATAATAATAAAAAATAGATAATTAATTTATGTTAATATTTATTAATGTTTAATAGGTTTATTTAATTTTGATTAATAGTTTTATGCAGTTTTATAATTAAAATAAATGCTAGAAAATTCCAAAAAAATCCTAGAAAATCATAGATGGATTTGGAAAAATTCTAGAAAATTTCTAGCAATATAACTTCATCTGTAGTTAATCTTCTTAATCCTATTTTAATCTTTAGAAAATCATACCTTGTTAACCATAGCTCTGTTTTGACCTGTTATATCGCCAGATTGTCTGGAATAGTGTGATCTTGTTTGTGATGATGTTGTTGTGTTATATTTGGTTTTTTTTGGATCTTGATGTTTATGTGTTGTTATTTTTCTGCGTATGTTGTGGGTATACATCAACATTACAGAGGAGACATAAGATTTGCAGGATCAGGATTTCGAAGACCCAGTTGAGTTCAGTGAATGCAAGTTATGTTTTTGATCATATTTATCCCAGTTTATAAAATATTTTATTTTATAAACATGCATGCTAATAATATGTTGGGAATCCCATGAGTTAGGATTTACCCTAGTTTACCCTTATCATCCTTGTCGCTATAGTATGGATTTGGATTATAGAAGGGTAGATGATGCTTAGCCTTACTTTGAGATGGTAATCATGATAATTGTTCCACGAACATGATAATGGTCATATGCAACAATGAAAAAATATGATGAAATAATTTTTGTAGCAACATGGAATAGGGATTTGAGCATGTGGTATGATCGGTAGGTGATGTACGATTGGAAAAGTTGTAGTCTTGCTCAAAATTAAGGACTGGTTCGTGGGGTGACTTCTATGTGTTTACAGTACAACCACAAGCTTGGTATGGGACGGTCCTAGCTAAGTAAGTTGCTTTACTCTCAGCATAGTGTAGACCATTTAGTGGTATGAGGAATGGAAGGGATGGACTTCCTTAGATCCGTAAGGTACAAGAGGGGGCTTCCGTTGTTGAGGTGGAATCATGCAGCGGTGAAACTTTAGCGGGTACACATGTGCTGAGAGGGGCATTGTAAAGGTTTTATAGTGGATTCTTAGCGCACACCTTGGTAGTGTGTAAGAGTTTTTTGTTAGCAAAGGGATGCTCAGCAAAATAGGAAGAAAAGGCATATGGGTAAAGTATAACCTCTGTAGAGTTAAAACTGAATATTCAGCCATGCTCACGATCACGAGCAGCATAAAAATCAACCATGATTGTAACTTGATGTTTTGGCTAGTCTAGTCAACTGTGTTGGTGGGAATCATAGTTGAGGATCGTCAGTCATAGTGGTGGGAACCACAATTGAGGGGTTAACCTTAGTGGATGGAACTTTGGTTGAGGTGTTTCGAAGTTGTTGGTTAGGTAAAGATGGATCGAACCTTGAGGTGGTGTGTTATTCACTTAATCATTATCGCATTCTGAATGTTTTTACTTAAATGTTGTTTATGCAAAAGAACCATTTAGCAATATTCTTGTTGAAGCCTTCATATGCATACTGTTTCTTAAACAACTTGCTGAGTACAACAAGTGCTCACTCTTACTATTACCAAACACTCAGTTGGAGAAAGTATCAAGGAGTACGCTGAAGGTGGATCGTTCTAAGATGCTTTCTACATCGATAATGCATGTGGAAGAGTCGTAAAGGATTAGAGTCTTTGTAGTTCGTTTAGTTTCACTGTAGTTTATTTGTTTCTTTGATCCTTGAACGTCACTTTGGTAAGTCAGTTAATTCGATTAAGTGTGGATATTGTAATGATTATCATCAATGAAGTCACTATGTGTTGGGATTGATTCCTGGGCTCAGCACATAGATGAGATTGGTTTGTTTTTTGAACCAATCTCGACAGAGGTGGTATTAGAGCTATATCGTAGCCTTAGATAGCTGGTCAACCCTAAAAAGAGAAATTTTGGAAAGAATAAAAGCTATACTCAAAGTCCCCTTACCCTCCTCTTGTGCTCAAACCTATAGATGGAGTCGGATCTCAACGAAATTTGTCATTCCAATGGATTGTGCCAAGGGATCTTACCAATGATTCTATGGGCTTTACTTACCGACAAGGGACACCCAGTGCTAGTGTTGCCGGATATTTAGAAGAACTTTAGCATATACTATGATGCATCTCGACAAGGTCTTGGATGTGTATTAATGCAAGAACATCAAGTGGTAGCGTACGCTTCGAGACAGTTGAAGCCTTTGGGAGAAGAACTTTAGCATATACTATGACGCACCCCCCAACATGCTTTCCTCTCCTATGGTAACTCATCTATGGTGTGGGTCCTAAAATTCTCACAAGTTTACAGCCCCTCCTCCCTCTCAAAACCTTTTGCTTACTGATGCCTCTTTCTCATAGACGCCTACAACCTCCTCCCAAATCCCCTCTCCCTCCACCTACTCTTGTCCCCTAACCCAGGTTTCGTCCATGGAATTTTATGGCCAACTCCTCTCCCGAAGGCCTCTAAGCCCACTACTACAAAAACAATTTTTAGAGGCGGGTGGTAACCCATTTGCACAAGCGTTTAGCCATCCATCTTTGGTCGAAGGCATGTGAAAATGAATGATTTTCACAAGCGCAAAAGAGACCGCATGTGGAAACTGATTACCACAGGCAGCTCTCTTAAAGAACCGCATGTGGTAATAGATTTCCATAGGAAGTTCCTTAAGCCAACCGACTATGATAATTGGTCCCCGAATTGACATTTTTCAACACGAAAAAAAGCGAATTTTTTTGGCCCGACCAGGCACCCCCGCGGTCGCTCTGTCACAAGTTACAAGTCATGTGATTTTTCATGTGAAATACTCGCGTGTGCAGTTTTTGTCTCTCAAACTCAGGACCTCTCAGCTCATCGAACCCTCCTCACCATCCCACCAGAAAAGTACAAGTGGTACTAATAGCATATACAATCCTTTTAGTCTCTTGAATCTGAAACTTCAAACAATTGTTTGGACATCTAAATGACTTTAAATGAAAAGTTTCAACTATGAAGTTGTAGATCTCATCGAGGGCTACAATTTTCAAATAAAGCTTGTCAACATCCAACTTCATATGTAAAAGTTATAAATTTTTGCAACACATTACATGAGGCAATTCACATAAGAAACCGCCTTTAGAAATCATCCCCATTACAAGAGGTGGTTCACATAAAAACCCGCCTCTGAAAATGAGTTGCAAAAATTCATAATTTTTTTATAAGAAGTTGGATGGGACAAACGTTATATAAACATTGTAGCCCTCGACGAGATCTATAACTTTATAGTAGAAAATGTTTTCATTTGAAGTAATTTAAATGTTCAAATAATCATTTGAAGAGGAATCACACACAGATGATAGCCTACGATGAACATGTGCCTATAAATCTAGAGAGAAAACTACAATATCTTCTATAGATAATCTTCTACATTTTGTTGCTTCTAAAATAAATTGGATTCTTTGCAAGCATACCTTCTCTTGTAATTTGATTTGTTACTAACCACTTAAATGGTAACTTTTAAGACTAAGTTCTTTGCAAACATGTCTTCTCTTGTAATTTGACCCTTGTCAAAGGATTATTTGGACATCTAAATAATTTCAAATTTTCAACTACAAAGTTGTAGATCTCGTCGAGGGCTACAATTTTCATATAAAGTTTGTCACCATCCGATTTTGTATGAAAAAGTTATAAATTTTTGCAACCCATTACCAGAGACGGTTCACATAAGGAACCTCCTCTGAAAATCATCTCCATTACCAGAGGTGGTTCACATAAGAAACTACCTTTGCAAATAGGCATTTTCAGAGGTGGTTTCTTATATGAACCGCATGTGATAATCATCCTATTTCTAGAGGTGATTCACATAAGGAACCGCCTCTGTAAATAACCATTTGCACAGGCGGTTCACATAAGGAATCGCCTGTGGTAATCATCCCATTTGCACAGGCAGCTATTGTAAACAACCGCCTGTGGAAATTTGTTTCCATAGGCAGCCTGAAACCGCAGAGGTTTGCTCAAGCTGTTTGTCATTTGAGCCACCTGTGGAAATTTGTTTCCATAGGCAGCCTGAAACCGCAGAGGTTTGCTCAGGCTGTTTATCATTTGAGCTGCCTGTGAAAATGACCCCTGGGCATCCTGAAAAAAGTTTTTGTAGTAGTCACACTAAGGCTTGTTGGTGTGGGACGCACAGCCGGGCGTGCACTGTCACAAAATCAGTAAAAATAGATGGAGTGTCATAGACGGTTTCTTATGACCTATCACTGACAAAATACCCACAAATGGTTGCTAATACTGGCGTGTCTGTAACATGACTGCCGTCTGAGTGTGCTAGAGCTCATTGATGTTTTTTACAAATCCATCTATTTCTCTTATACATACACAGACAGAGTTTAGAAAAAACATGTTTGTGGTATTGTCACAAATGGTTTCTTGTAAGATATGTCTGTGTATGTATGATAGACATAGACGGATTTTCCACACACCCAATTGTAGTTAAAGACTCGGGGGTACTGTTTAAATTTGACCCCTCGCTCTCCAAGTCCCACTACCCCTATAGACACAGACTGATCGTCTCCCTCACTAAAGCGATGAGAAATTCATCTCCCTTGCTCTCCTCGTTGCCATCTGATCCCCTTCTGCAATGGTTTTAAGGGTTTTTTTTCGCAAGGGAGGCTCGAGATCTGGGCTCAGAATCCCCATTCCTGCATTGAGGTGAGTAGAGTTTGTATTGCGGTTTTGTTAGGATTTGTTAGGGTTTGATTCGATCTGTGTATTGTGTGTAATATTGTGTTTGTGTGTCCCAGATCTGCAATAGAATAGCTTATTTCACTACTATCAAGCTTTGGGAGGATGGGGTTGTTCCTATGGCTGCTTTCATGGTCCGAATGTTGCATCGATTTGGTCCTGTGGAACATGTGTTCTTCGCTGTTGTGAAGAACGCCACCGTGGACCTAGTTTATGTTATGAATCATTTTTTATTATTTTTTATTCCTAATGCAAATTTCTCTATTGGTGTTTGTCACAATGAAGAAATTTTCGTGAACTCAATATTAATTTGAACATTCATCTCTTACTTAACAAGGGAAAGAGATTTGGAAGCAATGTAGTTTGATTCTAGTGCATGAATGAGTTAGTTAGTATGGGTCCTGATCCGGGTGACAATGATATGATGTATGAAGACAATACTGTTTCCAAGATTGTAGTGAAAAGCACGCAGCATCAATGATGTCAATCATCTCATCCTTTTAGAAAACGGTGTCGACAAGGATGATGTATAAAGACACCACTTTCGCTGATCCTCGAAGACCATATAGTATAATTAGGGATTATGCATAGTTTTATGTTCTGAATAATGTGTGTTGCTGAGGCTGTGTATATAGAATAATGTGTTCTTATGTGTTATATATCTGTGTTATATATGTGTGTGTGATGTTGAAGGGATCGGTGATGTCTTAAGAGGGGGTGAATTAGGACACTTAGAATCTATTCGGCTACAAAAACTACACAACATAAACCTATACCAATTTCTATCTAAATCTGCTCTAGATTTATCTAGTGTGTCTATTCTACTGATCAAAGCACTTGCAACATATCTAAGAAGGTAAATTGCAAGAATGTAAATGCGGAAAAGTAAGTGAGGTAGAGAAAGCAAACTTGGCACAAGAGATTTTTATCCTGTGGTATCAACGGCATGGATGCCACTCCTAGTCCACGTTGGACCTCTACAAAGGATATGCTCCCAGTCGGCACATGTTCATGGCTCTTAAGCCACCAAATCATAAAGACAAGGCCTCCACCCGGATGAGCCACCAAGTCACCAAGCCAGCCGAGGTCTCACCACTAGCCTCTCTTCCGGTTCCTTGCTGCCGTGATCACTCGGAGCTTGAGCCACCAAGGCAAGGGTCCCCGCGTCCCCATACATGTGTCATGCTACAAATCCACACCATGTTAGAGGATCTACAAGTTTCCAACAAGTCACCAAGACTCCAAGGTGCCGACATACCAAGAGATACAAGTTTGGATCACTCCTTGATCCACTCTCTAGGCAGCAATCACCTAGCAACAAACTTTCTAGGCCTATAAGCACTAATCACTCTATAATGTTGTGCTTAATCGCCTTGAATGGTCACTTTAAGCATTTTGGTGGCTTGGATGTCTTCTCAGGTGTACATGAACTTCTCTGGACTCCAACAACCTCAAATGACTGAGTGGAGGGGTATTTATAGCCTCAAACCCGTGCACTAGCCATTAACCCAATGGCTTAGAAAATTTGTTAACACCGAATAATCTTGTGAGAATAATATTACTAATAATAGATCATCTGATGAGTACACTCTTACAAACTAGCCGTTAGAACCCCCACTCAAGTCTCTGTGAACACCGGACACTCTAGTTTATACTTCATCTTCATCACCGGACTATCTGGTGAGTTATCCCCAACCATCCGAGCCTTTCCTTCTTCTCTGTGTAAACTGTTCTGGTAAAAGCATCCAATGCACATCACTTCATCACCGGACTATTCAGTGAGTTGACTTCAGCCAACCAAGCCAATGCAACCCTCTCTGGAAATAATACTCCGGTGCACACAGCATCCATCACCGGACCATCTAGTACCTTGAACTTTGTTCTTCAACACTTGGCACCCTATGTAAATTAGTCCAGTGTTAAGCCTCCAGTGTGTACAACACATACACCGGACCTTCCGATGTGTTTAACTCCTTCTGTCCATTTGCAATGTTCATTGTCTAATGTGTGCAACACATTGATCACTAAACCATCCTGTGCACTGATCTTCAACTTCAATGGCTACAACCTTCTCTGGACAAAATGCTCCAGTCTGATCACCAAGACCTTCCGGTGAGATTTTCAAGCCTCTCTACCCTTTGTCAAATATGTTCCGGTGAGTTCAACACCCAGAGCACTGTACCATCCGGTGAGACAAATCTTCCTAGGACTTCTTCAATTCAACAAAACTTTGTCTCGACTGCGGTGGCTTCTTCATGTATTCCATCCATGAGACCTACTAACATATATTCTTGACAAACATATTAGTCCCATTGACTATGTTATTATTAATCACCAAAATCACAACCATGACCTAATAAGGCCATTTTCACTACAATCTCCCTTTTTTTGGTGATTGATGACAATACAACCAAAGCAAGTGGCAAATAATAAATGATACCAAATGTAAATATCATAGGCGAGCACAAAGTCTTACCACATTCTTGGATGCATGTTCTTTCCACTTAGTCCCCCTTTATTGTGGCTCTCCCTAATAGGGTCGTTTTCGCTATATATGTTCTTATGTATATGCATGTGATGCTCTTATTTGTATGATGTATGTTTTTGTGTGGTGTATGCCATATCATGAGGGAAACCAAGAAGCAAAATGATTTCTCAAAGGGGAAAGGGTCGCATAGATGGTTTTTCAAAAATCCATCTGTGACATTTTATACAGACGGGTTTCAACAAAAATCATTTATGACCCCTAATTCGCACAGATAGCTATTCAAAAAAATCCATTTATGTGTATAATGAAACTGACATTTGTGTACTATATTACAGACATAGGTCTTATTTAGACCCATCTATATATAGATCTGTTATAGACGGAGTTGTAACCGTTTAGAACAAGCTCAATATCACATACATTTTTGTAGAGACGGAACCCATAAACCGTCTATGATTGGGTTTAAAATCCGTCTATGATAACCCATTCTAAGGTAGTGGTTCGACATCTGCAGCCTTCACTAGACGCCTGGACCCCCATCCTTCAAGCAAATGCCTTTGGTTCCTCTCGCCCAAGCAGCTACAAGCCGCTATTGGTCCCTTGTCCATCCATTGCTGAACCCTAATTGGTAAACTCTTGTTCGTTTGTTTGTTTCCTTCATAATTTGTTGTTTGTTTGTTCTTTTCCCAATTTCTTAGTATTGTTGTTCTATTTCTTTTCGAGTTGGAGAAGAAACCAAAGGTGCAGAGAGAGAAGGGTGTCTCTTGTTGGTTGATTATATCTGCATCTTGCATACGATTTGGGGAGAGGGTTGAGGAAAGACGCCGTACCATGCAATGAATTTCTGCTCTAAACAACAAAGAGTGGAGCTATGGAAGTAAGGTATATTATTCCTATTTGATTTCACATTGTGTTACTATTAAAGAGGTTTTTCTGAAGCTCTTATGGATATGCCTAAACGGACCTGCATATTTAAATAGCTAGGATTAAGAGCTAACGACTGATGTGATGTGCTTATTTTTATATCTTAGGATATGTTAGATTCCTTTGTTGTTGTAGGAAGATTGTTTAGCAGCAGAAGTTTATGAAGAATGTTAGGTTTGTGTGTGAGTTCTCTGTGAATTCTTGTATAGTGTGAGTAGACAATTGTTTGTATTGGCTTCACATTATCATACACAATTCTTTTTCAACTTGTTCTTACAACTTAAAACATGGCAGTAGAAGATTGTAACTGGATTGTATAGTAGTTGAAAAGATAATGGCTATCATTCTCAAGAGTGGGTGTGCAACACATATACTTTTTTGGATCGCACATTTGAAGGGTTTCCTATTATGAGAAATTTGGAGTACTGTGTCTATGTTTAGTTTGTCACAATAGGATTAGACGAAAGAAAGCTACAATGGAGATGCATTTATGTCGTAATGATTTATGCTTGGGTATATTAGATGGAATAAACATGGAAAGTGTCCTACTATCACAATACTAGACTTATAGCACTGCTAACCACTTAGATGATACGTTGGGTGACTACGCTGATGCAATGCATATCGATTGCATATAGGATGAACCAACTGCAAATGCAAAGACATTTTATGATATATTGTATACTTCACAAGAGCCACTACATAATTTCACTAAGGTTTTATGCATAACAGCAAGCACACACTTGATAGGCATCAAATCACAACACAATCTATTCACATAATGCATAGATAATTTACTTAAGTTATTTGGTGGTATTTTTCCATAGGGCTACAAAATGTTGTTGACTTTGTATGAGTGCAAGTCTCCTAAATGGTCTGATAATGTCATATATTAAGATAGATATTTGCATAAATAATTGCATGTTATTCTATAAAGAGGATGAATACAAAGAAATAAGTGACTTATGTAATAAAAGTCTTTATGTAGTTGTGATATCTCCTAGTTATAGTGATAGAAAGATTACAACGGATGTATATGCATAAAAACTAAAAAGCACATACGGTATCACAAAGACGGTGCACGTGCTAATCAAGAGTTATAGTGCGCATGCCTAAGTGTGGAATCCTGGTCTCGTGGACGCGTGACGTCTCGTACGGACGTGTGCCTTGGTCTCGTGGGCGCGCGATCGGAGGAGTCCAACCAGGATTGTGTGTGCCTTGGCAGTTACGTATTTTGCATGTGCATGTGCTATGATGGAGGCAGGCTTCACGGAGCAGGGAAGCGTGGGCTTGTGTGCTTGGCCATGCAGGCACGTGGGTAGGTAGGTAGGCCCCATGGGGTATGCATGTGTATAGGATGTCTGGTACTACATGTGTTCGGCTCAGTTTCTGTCATGTGAAGTGCAGGGATGCCAGGTGGCTACGTCACCCACGCGTCGACGACTCATCATGACTCGTGGACGAGTTTGATGTGCAGTGAGTGGGCTCAGACGTGCATCGTAGTGTCGGACTCTGATTGCTGCCGGATATAAATACAGGACAGAGGCCTAGGGTATTGTGGAGAGTAGACCGAGAGATGGAGCTGCAGATCGACCAGCGCAGACAAGATAGAGAGATTAGAGAGTTCAGAGAAATCTAGAGTTTGAAATTTTGTGAAACTTTAATAGGAATGTTGTATATGCAATGAACATCAAGTTCTATAAGTTTTTCTCTACGTTCTTTGTTTTATCTTACAGTTTTAGTGTTTGGTTGACTTTTGGTTTTCGGTAATTTGTCTCGGTTTGATCTATCTAAAATTATCCTTGAGCATCTAAGGTAAGCATTTAAAAAGTTCGGTTGGTTGAATTTTGTAATTCTCACATAATTGTGAAATTATGGTTTAATTAATTTTCATCATCATCTGTTATAGTTTGCTTGCGATGGTCATAACTCTTTATCTATAAGTTCGATTGATTTGTTTCATATTAGGTTAATTCTAGAATATTTTTTAGTTTCTACTGTTAAAATTTGATAGTAATCAGATCTACAGATCTTTCTATATATCATTTTTAGTAACTTAATAGGAGTCTATCTAGAAATGGAATACAAGATTAAATTAGATTTTTTTATTAAGATAACTTAAAATTTTAATTTGGCTTCCATAATTATTCACCCATAGATTGTATATTCTGTGACTAATTGACCCACAATGCTTCTTGTCAAACCCTCGTCCTCACGGAACAATACCTCCTAACTAGGGGTGATAATTTAACTCAATTACTTATTTACCCACGGGTAAAAACCCTAATAAGATCACGTATACTCTAAATTTAGTACGCATGCGCATGTTCGTGAGCTAAAATACCCACTAAATATAGTGACATAGATATAAGTAAACCGTATCCATATCTATAGCACCCGTTTACCGATTTATACATATAACAGGTGCGCCAGTCCGGCAGTACCACTTCCGAGTCCAACTCCTATCCCTACTCCCCACACCCGCCGCCACACCATGTGCCCATCACTCATTCCAACAGCCACCCCAAGCCCCCACCAGCCCACCCGCCCAGCGGCCAGCCGCCCGACAGCCCGAGAGCCTCGCCACCCACCGGCCGTCTGCCATCGGTCACCCGAGAGCCCCGCCGCCTGAGAGCCCTGCCAGTATCGTTGTGGAGCTCTCCATCGCCAACTCGCCAGCAAAACTGCCCTCTCTCTCTCCGCAAAGTGTTACATCTAATCTCGTTGCAAGATTCCTATGCATTACTCTGATTTGTTTGCAGGATTTCATTTATTGTCCACTGGATTTAGTATACCCCGAATCAGGTTCTTCCTTAATCTCACCTTGCCCCCATATGGTTTTTATTATTTTCCTCTGATTCTTTGTTGTGTGATACATGTACTGGTAGGAGCACCCACAAGCAAGGATGGCGACCATGGTGGATAAAATGCTTTATCTAATTATGCTTGATGTTCTTTGAATAAGAGATCAGGTTTCAGTAACCACGACATCAATTGGACTACCATTTTGACTGGATCACACCGAAATAAATATGTAGATACCATATCTTTCTTGGTAAATCACAAATTCTCTTGGAGCACTTCAATCGCTGTCGTGTTGTACTGTAACTGTATTGTACTAAAGTCAGTTGTGTATTTTTGGATCTGGCGGGTAAATGAGTATGCTTGTAAACAATGGGTACCCTATATAGATTTGTTCTCGGCTCTTCACTCGTCGGTGTTCATGGGTATACTCACAGGCATGATAAATTTGACATATACGAATATGGACGAACATTATTTATGCCCACCACACCTGATTGTCATCCCTACTCCTGACCCACTGTACCATCCTTGTCCTCACGGCCTAATACCTCCCGACCCGCCATACTTCTCGTTTCCCTCCTCTTGCTAGCACAATGCGAGGGTGGAAAGGGCAAGAATAGTAGTTGTCTCCTATGCAATAATTGAGACAAGAAGCGTGCCTCGAGAAGGTGGTATATATAGATGGTTTGTTCTAATAACCATATGTCTCTCAATTATTGGTCTTAAGACAAAGTCTTTTGGTGTGAGTTTTCAGACAGAAGTGTGCGAGTCCTCAGACAGCGGGCGGTTTCTTTAGAGCTGCCTCTGTAGAACCATTGTGTCCAAATATGTGAGCTTCTGTTGAACTCTGCAGCGCTAGCTTTCTCTACCGGGTGATTTGTTTGGAGCTTCCTTTGCAGCACGAGCTTCCCCTGTTGAAATTCTTAGAGACTATTATTTACTTTCTTTAGCTCCAAATTAGTACATTCATAGAACCATATATAGCTTAGAAATTGTCGATGATTGGTGAATCGTATCTAACGAACTTGTTGAAGAAATAGAGGATGCTTGAAGTAGACGAATCACAAGGGAACACATAGAGAGTTTTAGACAAGTTTGGCCCTCCCTAAGGATAATAATTGTACGTTCTGTTTGTCTTGTCTTGATCTGAGCCTATTACAAGGGAGTGCGTATCTAGCCTAGATGGATATAAATCTAGTCGGTGACTTCCTCCTCGGCTTCTGTTGGATTGTATAGCTTCTAATGACTTCATATTGCTTCTCCTTTGTAGGGCCTCTTGGCTCCGTATATATATATAGGGGTATCATACGTCCTCTAGATTACTACTTCCTATTCTTGGATATAAATCTTCCCAGTTACGGGATACCTTAGGTACCTACAGGTTATTTTCTTTCTTTGTGTGATCCCCTTTCAAGAGATAAAGATACATCCCGAGAATTACGACAAACCCTAGGGTGCCCAGAGATGGTAACTATCCATTATTCATCGTCAAGCCCTCCATCAGTACGTGACATGAGATTCTGACGGGTCAAGTATATGGCCAATAAAGATAAGTTTTACATCCAACCATGTCATTGAGTATGACTCCAGTCCCCAATTAGGGTAAGGCATCCAACCACTTTTCTGATATTCTACTAGGGATTATAAATGCCTCTGAGTCCCCAAGAGAGTTC
Source organism: Phragmites australis (assembly GCF_958298935.1). Lineage (NCBI taxonomy): Eukaryota > Viridiplantae > Streptophyta > Magnoliopsida > Poales > Poaceae > Phragmites > Phragmites australis. The sequence goes on along the minus strand of NC_084944.1, from coordinate 11,721,928 downwards.
TCAAGAAAGTGTTTCATCCGAGTAGGTTTTCTGTTAGCTTTACCCTTTGGAGGGAAAAAAGTTTGTCACTGGTGAGTTTTGAAAATTGAAACATCGCAGCGATGATTTCGAGTAGTGATGAAAATCTTTTCTTGCCATAGTATCATGATTACTATAGAAGCGCGAGGAGACGAAATCCTCAAGGTACGGCGCCAACCGTCTTGCATGCGTCGGGCATTAAATGCAAGGTTACAATAAAGAGGGAGATCGTGGCCTCGAGTCATGTCACGTCATCAAACCGAATTGCCGTTTCTGGGAGCCCCCACTCTGCATAAAGGCGAAGGGAGAACCCGCTTTGATGTACATTCTTCCATCATAGATTTTTTTTTTCCGTCACACTCATCATTCTCCTTATGCCCTTGCCCCAATAAACCCGCTAAAACCCACTTCCCTCAATCTATCCACCGCCATGGGCAAGAAGAAGATAGAGAAAGAGAGCTCCCTCACCGATGAGATGGCGAGCACAATCTCATGGTAGGAATCCGAGATCACAGAGGAGGTTATGGAGAACATCAAGAGTGAGGAGGTGATTCCTCCTTGAGTTCTGATGCCCTGCATACCAGCGGTGGGGTAGACAATCCCGAGCCCAGACACCCATAGCTCAGTAGTCTTTTTTGACTTTTTTTCGCTGCTGCTTCAGCTTCCCTCCTTCCAGTTTCTTCCTCGAGGTGCTTGCTTTCTATGGCCTGGAACTAATCCACCTCGATCCCAACTCCATTATCATGATTAGCGTATTCATGCATCTGTACGAAACCTTTCTTAGCTTTCACACATCCCTCGACCTCTTCTGTACTTCTATGTCTTGAAAAGGCTCCAGAACAAGGTCATCGGTGGCACCAGATTTTGGCTCTGAGAAGGCAAGTCAACATAGTACATCAACTTCACCGACAAGTCCTCCTGGTTGGGTTGGCACAAAAAGTGGTTCTATTGCCAACCTGACCCGAATATCAAGTGGCCTACAGACAAAATTATCATCATCGAGATCAACATCACAGGGCTACCTACGCCCCCCCCCCTACGGTGAAGAACCGTTTTTGATATGTTTGTGGACTCATTGCTAGGGAGAAGGTGCCCCTGGTCCTTAAGAAGTAGAAGCTCCTTAGTCATTCAAAGGTGGAGGCACTATTTGTGTGCCTTGATGATTATTTGGAGATACCGCAGAATATGAGAAACCTTGTGATGAGGAAAGCTTTAGGAGTGATCAACAAGGCTTGGAGGACATTCAAGAGCTAACTTGTTTTGGAGTACATTGATCGCAATCGGGAGGTGTTTGAGGACTACAAGTTCATAAGAGAGGATGATTGGACTGCCTTTGTGAAATTGAAGGGTTCAAAACAGAAAGCAACAAACACAAGGATATTCGGGCTTGCAACAAGCACAACCACTAGTTGGGTACGAGGAGAAAATCCTCAATGGCAGAAGGAGGATGAGAAATATGAGAAGGAAGGTCGATCGGTGCCATTTGCTGACATTCCCGAGGGTCATGCTCTGAATTGGTTGTAAGGCAAGGCAACCGTAGCACCTTGTGGCGAGATCAGCTTAGGTCTTTGAAAAAAATCAAAGAGAAGCAGCTAGAACCTAGCCAAGGGTCCTTTACCGGTGTTAGGGAGAAGGACGTCCTCTCCGCTTCCCTTGGAAACCCTGAGCATCTAGGTCGGGTTCAAGAACTTTCCAGTTACAAGGGTTGAAAGTATGGATGTCCTAAACACCGTGAGTTGTATAGGAAGAGGAACAAACCCGTGGACATTGAGCAGCTATATCAGAGGATTTGGGCAATGCTCACTTAAGATGTCTTGGCCCGTGTGAGCACCTTGCTACAGGCATAGGGACTTCAAATCTTACCAGTTAGTGGAAGCCTTGTGGTTCTGAGAAAGAGTAGTTGTGCATCGATTGAGGTGGAGCAGAGCTATCATGATCCCATAGGTGACCTCGACAGGACCACACCATGCCCTCTTGTCATTAGGCCCAGCAGTTTCACCATTGAGGTCGCAAGAGGTCAGGTGTAGCCACTACAGAAGATGTTGCATTGTGTTGAGGTGTGGTAGGGCAATGCAGTAGTTCAGGTGGGCATGGTCCATCCCAACTTCATGGCACACAAGTTGGAAAATCCCACCTAATGATGAGATCACCAATCTAGGGGAAGCTCTCCTGCAGATGATAGAATGGAAGAAGAGCGGTATACAGTTGAACCCTTCGGCGCTCAATATTCTTTCCCTGCCATCAAATGCTCCCACACAGTCACCTCCAGCCCCCTACAACATTTTTAGCACCAGTAGCCTTTTGTGAACCTAAGGAACTTAAAGCCAAGAGTACTGAGGATGAGACCGAGGAATAGCAACTGCAACAATAGGATGCCATGCAACTTGTTGTGCTGCAAAAGGTGGTCCAGGAGGAGCCACATGATGTCCAGCAAAAAGAGGTGGCCCAGGAAGAGCCTCGTGTACTAGCTATGGGCCGTTGTACGAACCCAAAATTCAAGTATGGCGAATCGACCCTTCGTGCTAATGAACTCACAAAGGTAAGTCCTGGATGTACTAGTCTCCATAAATATTTCATGGACCAATGCAAGACAAGAAGGGTAGAAAGTCTTCTCAAATTTGGCGTGAACCATTTCTACCACGACGGAGGCTACTTTCCTCTCAGCTTCAATAATTTGTATGACCTATTTACCCTTTATGCACTGGACATGTCACTCTTGAGAGCATTCTCATTGTAAGGACTTTCAAACACACTTTTCAATTATTCATGTATATATAGGCACAAAATACAAGAAAATAGAGTGAGAAAATAACTTTTTGCATATCTTGACCCCGTTATTCTCTCCCTACAAAGCATTAGGTCTAAAGAAAAATAGGTCGCTAAACACCTTGTACATTAATTCTCGTATTTCAAGACCAAGAAATACTTTATATTTTCCTATAACTTGGGTAGTCATTGGATTTTAGTGGTTATAATTCTTAAAGTCAACAAAGTACGGTGCATGGATTCCATGAAAGCGCAGCCACGTAATTATGCTACACTGCAAAAAAATATCGACATGTGTGTCATGTCAGACTATTCAATTCATTTGAGGTTATTTTCCTATTGTAGAACTTAAATTTATATTTGCATGCATGTAGAGCTTTCGATGCATACGTCTGTCTCAAACAAAGTGTACAACCGAAAGGATGAACCAAACTGCACCATTCTTTCAAATACCCAGTATAGTAAAATCTTTTAAATATGTTCTTATTGTTACTATATGTCTAGCCTACTTTACACAAATATATTTCTATACTTCTAGTACTACCAGCAACAACCGTGCAATTCACGTGGCTTCTACATTGCACACCATATGCAACGCATCACTGACATGAGCAGCTATGAAGATCCAAAGGTCGTACATCATCACTTTAAGTTCAATCTTGATTTACACATTTTCATTACTTACATTTTTCCCTACTCACAGACTTTTTAACTGCCAACTACAAAACTGGTTGAAATCTATGGACATCTCGCTTTTTTCTTACTTTCATAAGTAATATTGAAGAAAAGAGAGTTTCATTCAGATTTGTGATTCATCATGACTGCGTTTGAACTATGAGATGTGTATGGACAGTGTTGTATCTAATGTGTATGCTACACTGTGCAACTAATTTGGTAATGAGTTTTGTACGTGTTGGAAAAGTGTTGTTATATATTGTGTAATTTTGATAATGAGTTTTGTTTAATTTTGTGCTCTGTGATTGTTATATGTGTATATTATATTAATTGCCTATATATATATGGTTTATAATATTTTGAGATTATAGTATGTTCAGATGGCCGTGTGGGAGTAAAATTGGTGCTAGGAGGTTAGTGGCACACAGGCGGTTTATACACCAATACGTCTTAAATGTATACACACAGACAATTCTTAAAGTAACACATTTATAAATTTGACCTAAAATGCAGTCGGTGTCACATGACACAAACAATTTTAATAACTCTATTTGAAGCCATATATATAGTTACTAAAATAATACGTATGTGACACTTGCGAAACTAGCATTTGTGCAGCCATATTACAAACGCAGTTGTTAATCAGACTCGCATGTGTGTAGCTATATTACAGATGGAGTAATATTTGTCTATGATAAGCACAAAAATACAGATATTTTTTACAGATAGAAATCAAACATGTCTATGATAGAGTTTAACAACTATCTATGATTATCTACGATGAACTGTTCTGAGATAGTCTCTTTAGGAATTCTCACCAAACAGAACAAATCTATGAATGAGACAATTTTACCAATTCGTACATCCCGGCCATCTATCTGTCTAAACACCACAATTTTGTGCAACTCCGATCTTCTCTAGGACGACGTCCAGCGCTCACTCAGTGACCCCTCCACATCGCCATCGAAGGAACGAAGGAGTGAAAGAAGGGCAAGGTTGGTTTGGTGCTCCATGCGTCTCACAAGATGCAGCTTCACCGGATTGGGACGCGTGTTATTTGTACGCTTCCTAACCAGCCATGTGTACGGCTTTCTTTGTGTGTATCTTCTCTGTCGTACGGAACCTATCGTCTTTGCATTGATTTCTTGCTTGCTAGATTAGGACTGATGGAAGCACTGTCTGCTTCTTGATCGGAGTCACTACAAATTCTGTTAGCAAAACTATTTATCTCTTATTTTTATTTTTGATTACCATACCCCAGTAGTTAAAAAGGCTTGTAAAATCATTCTAGTCAAATTAGAAATATAATTAGCAACAGCTCTGCTATTTCTTTATCTCAACTGAACTAATTAATGCCATACCGTGTGTTGCACTTTGTGTGGCAACTTAACAAAGTCTCAATTAATTTCACTTTCTTTTTTGACATCTTCTTATGCATTTCTAGCTTCTCTTTTGCAAAGAGCAAGAAGATGCCTAAAGCTTTCTCGAGATGCAAAATTATCTTTCTTATCGATTATTATTTTTGCACAAGCACAAACATATCTAGTGTCCTGATGATGATTTTTTAAGCCTTTGTTAACTAATACTTTGAGAAGTTTTATGGTGATAGGGAGGTACCTCAGGTATCTCACCTCTAAAATATGATACCAGTCCACAACTTAATCTTTTAATGGGTATATGATCCACCATTTTACGGTACCGACCCAAAATTCAAAATATCTTTCAATAGGTACCTTTCATTATTGATCATTGGATTTGAGAAAATGAATGGCTATCGTGATTCCCAAGCATAGTAACACATCTCTTTTGAAATCAGCCCTTGGCAACAAAATTTCTAAATATGAACCTTTTGGCGTGGTTAAATGGGCTGCCATGCCAAGCCCATGGCATGTCAATATTTTGCTAGAAAAATTAGTTAGAGGGCAACCTCAGACTTTGAGTGACTTCAATGGATTTTTCCAATTTTCTTTAAATTTATGCATATGGTCAAATACTTAAAACTTGTAGGATCCCTCTTTGCCACTACTATAAAAGCTATTTTTTGAGACACCTAGGTTTCATTTTTACTGGTAGTTTATATGATAAACAGTCTGAATAGTAGGCTGCGGTCCCATGCGGTTGTGGATCGCCTGTGAAAATAGCTCCATTTCTACATGCAGTTTACATAAGGAACCGCCTATAAAAATATGACATTTTTACAGACGGTTTCTTATGTAAATCACATGTAGAAATAGAGAATTTACACAGCCTGTTCACATAAGGAACTGCCTCTAAAAATTCATTTCCATAGACAATTCCTTATATGAACCCACTATAATAATATCTTCATAAACAATAGCTATCTGCAGGGGAGTTTCATTCAGACAGAGCTCGCTATCCGAACAGAGCAGCTCGGAGGCGGCAGCGAGATTAGAAAATAGAGGGGAGAAGGTTTTGTTTTTGAATTCCTTGGAGGAGCCATCTAAGATAAGGATATCTCATCCCTAGCTAGTATATTTTTTAATTCTAGATTTAGATTCAAGGTTTAATTAGGTTTTGAATGTGATCTAGAGATGCTCAGGGTTCTAGCCATTTAGATCCTCGAATTAGCTACAATTTGTGACCAATGTTGATTAAATTGTGTAGATTCACATCATTCTAGCATTATATTTCAAAAATGTAGCTCAATTTGATGTTATATATCCTCTTGGAGGTTTTTTCATGAATGAGGATTTTTTGGATAGATCTAGATCTAGATCTAGATATAGAGGGAGAGAGAGTAATGAATCCATATTGTTTTGAGCCAATTTTTCGATGGTAGATTCAATTGCGTAGACATATTATAATCATAACAAGCCCAATTTTTCCCATTTTTAAAAAATCTTTTTTATAATGATTTTCTTATTAATTAATTTATGTATCTAATTTTGTAGTTGATGTTAAAGATGGATAGAGTATGGATGTATGATGCGCCAAGACATGGAGAAATATACATTAATGGACTCTCTGCTTTTATTGAAGCCGTCAAGAAAGACGTTTTGACTAAGAAGACAAAGAAAATAGGTTATCCATGTTCTGACTGCAAGAATCAGAAATTATGCGACAAATCAAGCATAATCAAATCACACTTGATCTTGAGAGGTTTTGTCGAGGATTACACATGTTGGTCTAAACACCACGAACAATGTACATGCGAACCAAATGACGACATCGTTGTTGATCAAGTGGATGACGATGATGAGGGTGCCGAAGGCGACACTGATGTTATGATGGATGATAATGCTGATTTCAATCTGGAGGAAATGTTGCACCACGTAGAACAGCATGTTTTGAGAGACATGAGGGGTTTAGATAATTTTGAGGTGTTACAGAAGGCATCGAATGAACTTCTATATGAGGAATCAAAGGACTATGATAAGGAGTTCACAGTGTTGCATTCAGTGCTTGAACTTCTAAGATTGAAGGCTAGCAATGGATGGTCCGACAAAAGTTCTTCTGATCTGTTGAGTCTCTTGGCAAACATGCTTCTGAAGCCTAACTCCTTGCCCACCACCACTTATCAGGCGAAGAAGTTTATCTGCGCATTGTCATTGGATGTGCAAAAAATACACACGTGTTCAAACCATTGTATCCTCTACCGTAAAGAGTACGAAACCTAGGATAGATACCTAGTGTGCAATGCGAGTTGGTACAAGAGAAATAATGATTGTGAGGACGAAGATGATTCTGCCAAAGCGAAGAAAAAGAAGAATAATGCTGGTCGTGGCGAAGAAGACACGTCTTCCAACATGGAGAAGAAGAGAAAAAGTCATGCCATGGTGATGTGGTACCTGCCAGTGATCTCCCACTTGCAGCATTTGTACTCAGACCCTAGGGACTCTGAACTGATGCGTTGGCATTTTGATAAGCGTAAGAAGAATGGAACTAAGCTTTGACACCTTGCTGATGCTAGCCAATGGAGAAAGTTCGATGCCATGTATCCAGATTTCGCTGAAGAACTAAGGAATGTGAGGTTCATGTTGAATACCGATGGAATAAATCTTTTTGGTGACTTGAGCACCTCACATAGCAGTTGGCCAGTGATCCTAGCCATCTATAACCTTCTTCCATGGCTATGTATGAAGCGGAAGTAACTTATGCTATCCATTCTTATCCAAGGACCGAAACAACCTGGCACCAATATAGATGTGGTTTTGGAACCATTGATAGAAGATATGGCAAAACTGTGGAACGATGGGGTCCGGGTGTGGGATGAGTTTCGATGACAGTACTTCATACTGAAAGCCATAATTTTCGTTACCATCAGTGATTATCCCGCTCTTTTTCCTATCAGGACAGGTTAAAGGGAAACAAAGATGTGTAGTGTGCTTGGATAAAACCACATCTATGTACCTTCCGTACTCACACAAGGTAGTGTACATGCGACATCGATGGTTCTTACTCAAAACTCACAAATAACGCAAGATGAAGAAATATTTTAATAACACGATTGAGCAAGGTATTGGCCCAAAACCTTGCACCAGGGTACTAGTATTTGAAATGGTCAAGAGCATCAAGGTTGTTTTTGGAAAGCTACCGAAGGGTAAAAAGAGGAAGAAAAGTGAGATGCCGACCGACATGCTGTGGAAGAAAATGCCAATTTTCTTTAAGTATTTGCCCTACTAGAAGGACTTGGACGTTCACCACAACATCGATGTTATGCATGTTGAGAAGAATGTGTGTGATAGCATCATTTGCCTCTTACTGGACATACCGGGCAAGGCAAAAGATGGAATCAAGTCACGTAAAGACTTGGTGCATTTTAAAATCAGGCTAGAGCTACACCCTAAAGACAGACCAAATGGGAAACATTATCTTCCCCAGGCTAGCTATTCTCTGGCACCTGAGGAGAAAAAGGCACTATACAAGTGCTTACGTGGGGTGAGAGCCCCGATTGGTTACTCATCCAACATTAAGAAACTAGTCTCGATGAAAGATTTTAAGCTAATCAGTATGAAATCTTACGATTGCCATGTGATGATGACGCAGATGTTCCCTATTGCAATCAGGGGTATCAAGCCATGATACATAAAGGTGGTCATCATACGGTTATGTCATTTCTTCAACGCAATTGCTCAGAAGGTGATTGATGCTGAAAAACTATGTGCTCTATATAGTTACTTGATAGAGACTCTGTGCTAACTTGAGGTGTGCTTTCCTCCATCCTTTTTTTTATGTCAGGTATACCTCTTGGTTCACATCGTGAATGAGATAATTGCACTATGCTCTAGATTCTTACATCAGATGTATGAATTTGAGTAGTACATGGGAATTCTCAAGGGCTTTATACGGAATCATGCTCACCTAGAGGGTTCCATGATCGAGGGCTACAGTACCGAGGGAGTCATTGAGTGTTGCATCAATTACATGAAAGATGCTAAATCGATTGGTGCACATGTATCTCAACAAGAGGGGAGGTTGTCTGGGAGAGGGACCAAAGCAAAGAAAAGATTCATCGATCATGGTTACAAGGCAATGGAAGAAGCACATTTCACCATCTTGCAACAACTCCAGATAGTAGCGTCGTACGTCGAGCAACGCCTGAATGAGCTTCACACAGAAAATCAAGGCCGTTCATATGATTAGATCTTAAAAGAGCACAAGCGTCGCTTCACCACATGGTTCAAGAAACAAAACTTTCCAGATGGTGAATTCGTAGATAAAAAATGTTAAAATATTGGCTTGTGGCCCATAAAGTTTAGTTATGCTATGGCAATCGTATGATATTAATGGGTACACGTTTTATACCAAAGCAAAGAACAAGAAGAGCACGACCCAAAACAGCGGCATTCGGATAGAAGTCTATGATACAATAGGAGAAAAGATCACCTATTATGGGTTCATAGATGAAATTTGGGAACTCGACAATGGAGTGAATCTGCAGATCCCCGTCTTTCAGTGCAAATGGGTCAAACGCCCAAATGGCATAGCGGTGGACAACTACGGGTTCACAACTATCAACCTTAGTATTGTAGGCCACAAAGATGACACGTGGGTACTCACTGATCGCGTCGCACATGTTTTCTATATAATCGACCCCACGAATGAAAAAAAAAGCACGTAGTTGTTGCCGGAAAACAAAGAGTTATCGGAGTTGAGAATGTGGAGGATGAGAAAAAATACAATCAGTTCAATGACGTGCCACCTTTCGGAAATCCAGAAAAGATCAAATTTGTCGAAGCAACCCTCGATAGATCTGTAATGGCAAATAGTTCAAGGCAAATAGTATCATGTTATGTAAATTAATTTCCAATGTGATATTCATGTTATGTAAATTAATTTCCAATATGACATTTCATGGTATGTAACTTAATTTCTAATGTGCTTATTGATTCCCAAAAGTGACAAAAATGATAATGTCCAACAGACCTGTCAAAACATATTTAAAACAATTTTATACGCATTTCCATGTAACAAAAATATGTAATACAACAATATGATATATTGTTTTAAATATATGCATATAGAATTTGTAATAGAAGAATATTTCCAGGGAGATAATAAGAATAAAAAGCAAATGCATTTTCACAGATGGTTTATAAAGAAACCCGCCTGTGAAAATGAATTTTTATAGGTGGTTTGTTATGTCAAACCGTCTATGAAAATCCATTTTCACATGCGGTTTGTTAAGTGAACCGCCTGTGAAAATACATTTTCACAGTCGGTTTGTTACGTCAATCATCTGTGAAAATGAACTTTTATATATAGCATGTGCGAACCCCATGGAACCCTAGACTCCACTGACTGCCTCTCCTCTGCACCATCAGGCTGCCTCTCCTCTACGCCGCCGAAGCCCCGACTCCGGCCCCTCCCTGGCCACCGAAGCATTTCGGCTGTGCTCCTCCCCGGCCGTGCTCCTCCCTGGCCACCGAAGCCTTGACTCTAGTCATGCTCCTCGCCAGCCGTCGAAGCCTCAACTCCAGCCGTGCTCCTCCCCAACCTGCGCTCCTCCCTGATGCCTGCCGCCTCCTCCCCGACCCGTGCTCCTCCCGACTCCGGCCACCTCCTCCCTAGACCGCGCTCATCCCCGGCCCGCGCTCCTCCATGACTCTGGCCACCTCCCCCCCCCCCCCTCCCCATCCGCTGAAGCCCCGACTCCAGCCGCCTTCTCCCCAACGATGACCGCTGAAGCCATGGTGAGTAGCGCAAGCCCCCTCTCGGCTGAGCTGTGTGATGCCCCTCCCTTCTTCTCTGTGTGATGTCGACCATCGTGTTGTTGTGATGCCCGGCCATCATGCTGCTTTGATGCTCTATGGAACAATTTAGTGGCAAAAATTGTTAGAACATCCAAACCAATTTTACATGTGCAATGTGAGTCTGGACATTAGATCATTGTCGTGTAATGTGTAAAACTGACCAAGCGGAGTTCTAGGACTTCTCCATGAATATATGCATGCATGTGAGTCATTGCCCTACATATGTTCTGCCTAGATATCCGAAGTGATTCTTTTGTGGTGGATAATTTTGAAGTGATTCTCTTGTAGAGGACAATATACTAGCTTTGTTCACTATGTCAAAATCTATATGGTGTTTTAGTTAGTAGGCTACTTTGTTTACTCTATTTTTGTGATATTCAAATTTACAAATTGATCATGCATGCTATTACTTGCTTCATTTTTTTTGCAACCATTGTTAGTTTGATGAATTCCTGTTTGGATATGTGGGGGTGTTGTTGTTAATGCATGCAATTTCCAAACTTTCAAATTTGTAAATTTGAATTTGTTAGCAGGAATGTGGAACTAAAACTTAAAGTGGTAGCTATCGACTATCGTGGAGTCAGTATGTAGTTATCTAGCGTTTATTGTACCAGATTCATTTTTGGTTCGCTTCATAATGGCATCATGATTGCTTTACTCAAACTTTATATAGTGTTCCAATAGTTCATTTGGGTTGCACATGCAAGAATGGAGCTGGAACATATTAAATGTCACTTTTGTTCAAGAGTTGTGTGTTTAAATTTCTAGCTGTTTAGTTTCTTCTGTCACTCTTTATTAAGTTTTTAAGTAGTATTTCCTTTACCATTGGCTGAAACTATTTGAGGCTTTAAACTGATGGTGAGCAATGCTCACTGCTGCTAGCTTGTATAGATTTTTGGTGCCTTCTTGCTCTATTCGGCATATGAACATATTCTATTTTATATCCTTGATATATATATATATATATATATATATATATATATATATATATATATATATATAATGGTTAAAATAGCTCCAGAGGAAAAATATTAATGCTTTTTCCTCTGTAAAAATGTCTCTTAAGATGATTTTGGTATATAATGTTGAATTTTGATAGAGTTAATTTGGAATTGCTATCTTCTTTTTTCTAGCATAAGAACGGTCGATGCACACTAATGCCACTTTTGTTTCGGTTGTGGAGTATCCCAACAGAACCATTTGTTGGGTACATTTGTTATGGAAATAAAATGTTTATGCTTCACTCTAAACTTCGTAGCAGAATTTGTTAGTGTGACGACAAAGCCTTTCATGATTATTGTCATATCAAGAACCCACTACCAAGATTGCCGATTTAGAATGCCATGACTCTTTGCCAAATAGTCTACACTCAACTTAATTGCCTTTTATGATTATTACCATGATTATTGATGAATCATTGCATACTTGTTAGTATTCAACTTAATTGGTCAATCAAGAACCTAACATAAAGATTCATATAGCGACCACTTTATTTGTATAATGTTGATGCCGAAGTCGAGCAGACTCGTGGCTCTTGACTTAGCCGATCTCCCCTCAAAATCCTACCAAGATCTCATCGACGTTATACAGAAGTAAAGATAGTCCCCATACATAAAATTCTTATAAATTATTTATGAATTGATAATTACTTACTGGCATTCGAATAGGGACTACAAGTAGTACGTAACGAAAGGTTGGATCCATGATACGGCCAAGCCGGATGCGATGATGGTGTGTACACACTACACTTATAATGCTTGTATCTCACTATTTATGATGAAGAGTCTTACTGAACTAACAAATATGTTGTGTTTTTATTTGAAGTGTCACAAGTAAGGTTTCGATATTGTTCTTTGTAGATACTATGTTTGCCAGTTTCTTAGGGTAAACGGGAGGTACACAACAAACTCTACGGACATAAGTCATTATTGCGCTTGCACATTCTTATTTGATTTTGTTTTCATTCTTAGTAGTGAAAACTCTTTTAGTTGTGTTTTTATTTCAGGCACGGATGATCGAACATACCCACACCTCTCTCAAAGACGAAGATCTCTAAAACGTCCAACATGACATGTGCCTGTTCATCATACACGAAGTCATCAATAAGAGTGGCAGATTCTTCAATCTCGGAGGCGAATTAGTTAGCCATCCGAGACTTTGTGAGTAGGAGAGGAAAGACTCTTAGCAATGCTGTTAGAATCTGTGATGTTTGAAATCTGTCTTGACAATGTGTTAAAATCTGAAAAGAATAAAATATATGCTTATTATTTTTTTGAATGAAATATTTTTTTCACAGACGGTTACTTAAATAAACTGTCTATGAAAATCTATCTATCTACAGACAGACGCTAAAGTACGCTGCCTATGAAAATCTATTTCCACGAGCGGATCACTTAAGGAACCACATGTAAAAAACTATTTCACAACCGCCTATGAAAATAGATTTCCACAGACGATCTATTTTACGCATGTAGAAATCGTTTATTTCCATATACCTTTAATCACATACAATTATACTAAACACTTATAAAAAACGATTACGAACTACCTCTGCAAATAGTTTTTTATAACGTGGCTAGAAATACCTGGTCAGCAGCTCATGCCTCAGATACGGCCTGATTGTTGTGGTCATGACAGCTAAATTATGTGCTGTCAGCTGGATACCGTGGATTCACTTTTGTTTTTCAAAAACATTTATATAGGAAGTAGAAAATGTTTATATGTTCAATTAAGCCCTGCACTAGATAACCCTCACAAGATTAGCTAGATGATGTAGAAAATGTGTTTTTAATTGGCTGTATGCATATTTCGTGACATATGGTGTTATCAATTAATCGGTATAAAATGGAAACGAGATGTCAACCTAGCCAAATGATCAATCACATGCATGACAACAAGAAAAAAAAGAATGATAGTCAACATAATATGGACTGAATCGCCCGCTATTAGTTATATGCCACCAACTCCTTGAACAATATAACAAAGAACACATCGTTGTGAATTTATATTCTATTAGACGACTGATCTCACGAAAGAAGATTTCTATGATCAGTACATGTTTGGAAGGCAAGTGGAATTTCACCAAGCAGTTTCTGTGGAATTTATTTATATTCTATTAGACGAACTGATCTCACGAAAGAAGATTTCTATGATCAGTACATGTTTGGAAGGCAAGTGGAATTTCACCAAGCAGTTTCTGTGGAATTTGAGATAAATAATTCATGCATTCTGATCAGGACCTTCGTGAGATAAAGGCTATCAATACTCGTCATACCTATGAATTAAGGACAAGTCGATCAGGTATTCCAGACTCCATATTTAAAAGCTAGTTAAATGTTTTGCTACACATATTTGACGTAAACAACTGCTCATTATTTATACTAGTAGCAATATTTGAATGAATAAAATAGGATTGAACAAAAAGTGCTTTTACGTACGTGTTCCGTGCATGAGTTGGTAATTTCAGGTAGAAAAAACTCAATGCAATTCTAGTTTGACATGCGTGTGCCGTATTAAACTACCCCGATCGTTGCATGCAGCTAATACAATAATGTTCATTTTGGTCGTTGCTTGTTACTCTCGGTGGTTGAAAACATCTAGCTGATCTTATGTGATTAGAGAGTAGCCGATCTTAGTGATTAGAGAGTAGCAAGTCTTTAATTGGAAGATTAAGATATTATTAGTGTTTAAAAAGTAGTAAGTGTACATCTAGCTATAGTTTAAATTTTATCTTAGTCAGGTAAAGCTATTGGCTTGTTATTTTTTGTGGTTGGTAACACCTAGCCGGTCTTAGGTGATTAGAGTTGTTCGGTGAGTTCTTGGAGTTCTTGTAGGAGCTCCGAGAAGTGCAATGTATTTGGTTTGATGCCTATTAATCTGAAGATGGAGAAGTGACAATCATTAGAAAACACTTGAGTCTTGGTGACTCAAGGGGGAAACATATCTTTGGTGAATGCTCCAACAAGAATTAGGGAGGGTACTAACTCCTCGATACCTCAGGAAAAAATCAGTATCCTCTTATACATGTTTCTATTTTTTCATATTTACTTTGAGCATTTCTATTCTTGTAAGGTTTGATTCCGTAATTTATTTAGTGTCTTTGCTTGTTTATTTTGTTATCTTGTTTTAACTTATTCGCGTAGTTGCATTATATTTCATCTAGATAAAGTTACTATTTATTTTAGTTTTATAGAAGTATTTTTATTTAGAGTCCAATTCACCTCTTTTAGTCATTCGATCCCAGACGAGCGGCAAAAATTCAACCTGTTTTCACCCTACATATCGCTAGTACGGCAAGGCAAAGGGCAAGTGTGATGAGATTTAGAGAATACCTCCCTTTGTAAATAGAAAGCTCTAGGGATGGAAACGGATCGGATACGCATGGAATCGAATTCGGATAGTATGATTTACCACATTTTAATTCGAATACGAATACGGATCCAGATATCTTCGAATACGAATACGAATCGGATAGTTCGAATATGAATCCGCATTCGGATATCTACTCGATCTTCGAAATTTAGGTTGGAAATTTAAATTTTTGAAAACATTTGACTGAAATTTGATAAAATTCGAATGAAATTTGTTCTACTTTGATTGGGCCGGAATTTTACAAATTTTGTTCAAAATTCATGTTGGAAATTTAAATTTTTGATCAAATTTAACTAAAATTTGATGAAATTTGATTGAAATTGTTCCAATTTGATTGGGTTGGAATTTCGTTCATATCTGAAATTTCTAAAACTTTAGCAAAATTTGGTTCCCTGGTTGACGGATACGGATACGAATCGGATATATCTCGAATTCGGATATTCACATTTGAATCTGAATCTCGAAAACGAATTCGGATATATCCATTTTAGTATCCATTTCAGAATTGAATACGGATACGGATATCCATATTCGCATTTTAACGGATACGGAATCGGATAATTCGGATTTCCTGCCATCCATTTCCACCCCTAGAAAGCTCCATTTCTCATCACTTATTTCAATCATTTTGTTCGGATTAGCATGATTCCGCCGAAATTCCTTAGATTGTGAGGGAAACTAGTTCAGCTCAAAACAACACAACATGCAAGAGCACCAACTTACTTGAGTAAAAAAAGGGTTATCATTCCTACCTCTCAACGCAGTTTGTAGAGATACCTCAAAATGATGAAATATAGGAAAAAGTTATACTCGTGAAACAGAGTTAATCAATACTCCTACATGAGACAATTTCACCAAATAAATCACACCTCCCATCCCACAATCTCATGACCACAACTTTGTGCAACTCCGATCTTTTCCAAGATGACGTCCAGCACTCACTCAATGACCACTTCACACCAGGGTTATTTTACTAATAAACATGGTTTATCAAATATATCAAATAAAATTTAAAGAAAATACTTATAAACAAAGGAAATTATTCTACCAGGTTCATCAATAGATCCGATAAACCAGGTTTATCACCGGTTTTTTACCTAAATTTTTTCCCTGCTCCCCATGGTCACCGAAGGAATGAACGAGCAAGAGAGTGGCAAAGTTTGCTTGGTGCTCCATGCGTCTCACAGAAAGCGGCTACACCGGATTGGGACGCGTGTTATTTGTACGCTTCCTAACCAGCCATGTGTACGGCTTTCTTTGTGTGTATCTTGTCTGGGGCCCGTGCCTGATGCCGGGTCGTCATCTGTCGTACAGAATTTGACGGCTCCTCCTCTACACGTCTTTGCATCGATTTTGTGCTTGCCTCCCCGATTAGGACTGATGGAAACAGTGTCTGCTTCTTGATTGGAGTCACTAGTCTGTTAGCAAAATTAATTACCTCTTATTCTTGGTTTAGATATACCGTTTCTTCGAAAAAATACATGTTGGTAAGTAATCAAGCAGGTGAACAATGACAAGGCTTGTGAAATCTATGCTTCTAAATTCATAACCTATATTTTTTTCTATTTATGTACATTTTTAGAAAAAGAATTTTACCTACATGGTGTTGCATCAACAAGTAGCAAATCCATCACTTATTGTTTTGTTCTGTATTATTTGTGTTCCACTAAACCGAGTTTTTTTTTCCCACATTTTCAGCTTAGGAACAAACCACCATCCACCTTATCCCGCAAAATGGAGCGACATGCTCCAAAAGCAAAACCTCATGCATTCCCATATCTTTGCTTTTGTTGCTTTGCTGTCCTTAAATCTTCTTAATTTCTTTTCCTTTTTCGTCCCTTTTGGTGCATATGTAAGTTGTATCTATCGCAAGAAACTTTATGTACCTTCCACACTCCAGCTTGAACCATGCCTAGATCGTCCATTATCTGTTTGGGAAAAGAAAATTAATCTTGATTTCTAGCAACCATCCATTTGTTCTATTTATTTTGTGAATGAAATATAGGTGCGGGCAAGAAAAATTGAGATGGGCATCGACATGCACTTCTTTGGTGGATCTTCATGGACTTTCACATCGTCCCTTCTGTGTGTTCCTAGTTCAATTGATGATTAATATCTAAATGTATATGTTTCTGAAAATATCTAAAACTTGATACACATGGTAGTAACACCTGGTCTTTTTGTTTCAAATTCATGAATATTCCACATAGATTTTACTGGAATTTCGAAGGCAACAATTTATTTCTCGCGAGCATTACTTTGGGGAAAATTCTATGTTCTCAGATAGATTACTCTTAGCTTAGTAATAAATAGAATACCAACATATATATTGCACTGATCAGTAATTTAGCCAGACTGAGAAATTCATTCCAAGCTCATTATACCTAGCTAATAGTTTCTTTACAGCGCAGATGTTATATATTCTAATTAAGTCCTCTTAAGAGTTTATTTAACAGAGTTCTAACTACAATAATTTTTGGAATAGAATATTCCCTGCTTCAAAAAGTTAAGAGTACACTGGGGTTTCTAGTGAGTCATCTTTTTTATATTGTAGACTGAAAATAGATACTTAAACTATATTATATTAATCTATAAAACAGAATCTAAGGTGAAACTAGGAACCGATGCCCTACAAAAGGTCTAAGCCTTTGCTTAATTTCGAAGTTTGTAATTAACTGAACTGTCGTTGGTATCTACTTGATTAATCCCAAGATTACGAATGTGTGGTTCAGGAGAGGAGGAGGCAGCGGTGGGCCCACCCACATGAGATGATGAGTTGGCATCTCATTCCCCACGTTATTGGGATTTGGGAGATCCACGAGCAGAGAAGAACCTCAAGAAGCACACTCTCCTTGAATTGCCCAACCCCAAATCAGTTGGCACTTTGGCTTATGTCTGCCCCCAAACGTTGATTCTCTCTTTTGGCCTCTCATATCAGATTTTAGGTACCGTGTGACATGACCTTCAACAGTTTTGAACATAAGGACCCTTTTCATATATGTACAGCTGTCTGCATAATTTAAGTTCTATAAGCTAGCTTGCTGCATGTCTAATAGACTCAATTTATGTTGTTAAGAAAAGTTTTTGCTTCGAAGAAATCTGCGTAAAAGGTAAATCGTTAATGAATACTCCCTCTGATTGCAAATATAGGTCGTTTTAGACTCTTCAACTATTCTTTAAATATAAGTTATTCTCGAACTTCTATGGATTTTTTTCTCTTTTGTTCCTGTCGTGCCCTTATTTAATAAATGCTACCACTCTCACAAATGAATGAGTTATCTTTTCTAATACAGAATAAATGAAGAGCAACGAAATCATTTGATCTATTTTCTTAATTTTTATGCACAAGACTAAAACGACCTGAGTAATACTTTATCTAAATTCAACTCTAGTAGAGCTAGCTAGAGCCCACCTAGCAGTGATGAAGGCTTTGGTTCTTTATGACCAGTTCACAGCTGATAGTTTGACTTGGGCTATGCTACCTAGCCACCTAGGTATTCATGCTAGTTTTAAGTGATTAAGTTGAACTAGTATTCTTTGCAACTGTTAGTTGTACTACAAACCGTGTTGATTAAACAAAACTTTGTTCTAAACGTCCATTTCCATGTGAAATTGGCATAGATCACAAGATTGGTCTTGGAAAGTGCTCCCATGATATACAATATAATTATTGTAAGTTGTAACAAAAGATATTAATACAAAATAAAAAAGTCAGAGCTGTACATTATTGTAGATCATGGCATTACCGGCGGCAGTAGTTTTTACGACGTATTGGTGAAGCATGCAGGGTGACGCCAGAAACCAGAGACTACCATATATTTTGTTTGCAAGGAGCAATCCACATGCAGGGAACTGTCCAGTATAAGCAATTGAGAAAGTATAATTAGTTAATTACGGACACCATCTTTGCTATGACATCAAACTCGGTTGAAATTTTTCGCAAGAAAAAGAAGAAGATGTTCTCAATGTTTTGATTTACCAACCATTAGTCCGTACCTAAATCCAAAAGAAATGATTTTCTATTAGTGATGGGTTCAATAATAACTTGTCACTAATGTAACATTAGGTTGGGATCCGGTCAAGACCCGTTATTAATGATGTCACTAATGTGATCTTAGACTAGGACCGGTTAAGATCTGTTACTAATGACATATCATTAGTGATTGGAGAGGAAATCACCCGTCACTAAAAACTACAGTAATAACTCATATGAAAACTCATCATTAATGATAGCGTATAGACGTCACATGTCACAATAAATAGCCTCTGGGCTATGCAGTGTTAGGGCCAGTCATTAGTGATAGGTGATACCTATTATCCGTCACTAATGTCTTTTATATTAGTGACAGGTCATAGTTGTCACTTGTAACTAATGACTGATCGGAATCTCGAACACTTTATGGGATATCAACCAGTTATTAGTGACGGGTGACAACTATGACCTGTCATTATTTTGTGACGAATCATAGTTGTCACCCGTCACTAATGATTGATCGGAATATCAAGTATTTTATGAGATTTTGATCAATAATTAGTGACAGATGATAACTATTATCCATCACTAATACGAAAGTCAACAATGACGGAACATAGTTGTCACCCGTAACTGATGATTGAGTGCTCGTATAAGTGCTCAAGATTGAGTCATTAGTGATGGATGATAGCTCATGTCAGAAATTTGTAGTTGATCTATAATTTTGTAGTTGATCACTTTTTTATTTGAAATCATATAGATGCATAAATAAATATCTAAAAACTGTCAAAAGAAACCACACACTTGACCACAAACTAAATTATTAGATCTAGTATAAAACTAGTAGGAACGCTTGAAAAAGCTACACATAGGTCTACAAAGTTGAAAACCAAAAATTCAAAAAAAATTATCGTAAGTTTGGTAACTCAGATTGATAAAACGTCTATACATCACTGATTTTTAGATATAACATTATGTCTCAAATAATTTTCAGGTAAATTGGAGAAGGTTAATTTTTGATTAAAAAACTTCAGAGGTCCTATCAGGGGTCTTCAAGCTTGAGGGGGGGGGGTCAAGAAAGGTACGAGTCTTAGATATGTATTTTTTCGAATGCGTCTCCTCGTTAGCTTCGAAAGTAGAGGTCGAACATCAAAATCAAACTCCGTATGCAAAAGCTACAACTGTTTTACTGAACACTTCATGGATTGGACACAATTTTTTTCATACAGAGTCAGGTGGAGACAAACTTTATATGAATATTGTACAACTCAACTAGATCTATAACTTTGTAGTTGATAATTTTTTCATTTAAAGCCATATAGATTCTCAAATAGTCATAATAATTTTCAGTAAATAAGGAACAAAACGAAAACATATCATATTGCCATCAGCAAACATTTTAGTGGCATGGTAAGGCAGCCTTGTGCAAGAGGTCTGGTCTTGGTTTCGATTCTCAATAACCGCATGCGTGCTATTACGCGTGACTTGTGCCTGGTTAGGTGTAAAAAAAAATTTCAAGTCAAAAGATATTTCCCTTTTTGTTTTTTAAAATACACATTAGTGACAGATTTAGATCTGATCTGTCACTAATATATAGTCATCAGTGACAGATCTGAATCTAGACCCGTCATTGATGTATAACTATTAGTGACGGATCCAAATCCAGATCCATCAATAATATATGTCATTAGTGATGGTTTGGATCCGTTATTAATATATCCATATTAGTAACATGTTTAGAGTAACAGGGATTTTACTCATCACTATCGAGGGTTATCATCTGCCACTAATAAGTTATTCTTATGTATCTAGTAAGCATAATTACGTAAAGTGTAAATGCTAAAAAAAAATTCTTACTTTCTCATTTAAAGTTCATCCATATGAAGTTAGTTCACCGGTCACATTATGCATAAAGTATTAGCAAAAACTTCACCGGTCACATATCCGGTGTAAGTGGGCAAAGTGTTGGAAACTTGAAATTTTTTCTTAAAACCAAATCTACAAGTTTCAAAAAACTATGAAAAATTCCTCTTCTATAGGTGAGGATATGTTATGATTCCATTCAAAATTTGAAGCCCAAGCTCGATCCCGCTCATGAGATACAAAAATGACTTGCTAACCTAACCACAGAAACGCAAACCATTCCGAGATGGTGCAATCTACAGGGAAGTTCGTACCCCTCCTCAGTTCTCACCCGCCTCAAGTGGAAGTGCCCGTCCGAATAATCTACCGTGTGCCCACAGCGTGCTCCCCTCCACCACCATGGCGCCAAGCATCCATCCTTCTCCTCCCTCTCTATTTCTACCACCTCGTCTCGTTTCCCTCCCCCTGCACCACTCTTCCTCTCTGTTTCCTCTCTCTCACTCTCTAGCCACAAAAACTACTTAACAATCCGTACCTAACCAGAGAGCTAACAGTAGGGCAGCAGCAACGGCAAGCCAGGGAGGAGGTGCCTCCATCTTCTTGCTGTTCTCCGGCCGTTGATCGATCAACCGCTGCTGCTGCTGCTGCTGCTGCCAGAGAAAGGAAGGTAGGCCTCGCTGTTTGGCTGTTTGCAACTTATCCCCTCTCCTGCCTTCTTGGGCGCTCTACCCCTGGCGTTGCCGTTTTATAAATGTTTCTCCCTGTTCAGTGCTCTTCGGTGCGCCCGTGATCTGTGTGCTTGCTATTATTGCCTATTTGGAGGAGGGGGGATTGTGGCTCAAATTCTTGGGATTTAGTTCAAATTTGAACTAAATTCTGAAACTTCGCAGAACAATCTTCGTCTTCCAAACAGGCCCTAACAGTGTTCTTCGCCATCCTGCTCCGGTTCCTGGTAAATTAATGAACTCTTTGCCTGCTCTGAATTAAGTTCGTCCCTTTGTTTCCTTTGGTTTTTGTCCCCATTTGTTGATATGGTGTAGCTCTTTGTTATTATGGTTCTGAATCCTCAACCAGTACTGAGGAAGAAGAGGGTTCCATGCTCAAACCTTGGTCGTTGCGTGGCCTCTGTCTCTTCTTGGTGCTCCTCTGTCCCTTTCTGTGCGATTCTGAATTTGGAAGCTATTAGTCTCTCCCTGTATGCACGCACAGTAATCCCCTGCTCCGGTTGTAAATTTTTCATGTTTACGTAAAGTAAACAAAAGTAGTTTGGTTTAATCCCTCCCTTGTTCCCTTCAAAATTTGGGGAACAATGACAGTTCAGAGCACTGCAAGAAGCCAAGAACCAGTTTAACCTTTTTCCTCCGAATTTTACCCATTCATCCAATCAGAATTTGGACAGAACTACTGTTGTTTCCTTCTTGTTGGTTGTTGCTCCCGCAATAAGTTTGCCCTGAATTTGCATACCTGTCATCGCAATTTCATTTTCACCAGACTGGCAGTTGGAGGCGAGTCCCATTCCGTTCTTTCATTTGTAACATTTTCGCGATGTCCGGCCACCTCGAGCCCCGTGTTTTTGTTTCCCAATATTTTTGGATTCCAAACTGGCATAAAAATAATGGACTCCATTATGAGTCTGAATCGGCTGCATAATACACCAGAATTGTCGCGGCTTTGCTTGACTCTGTCATTGGCAACGAACGAAAGGTTCGATCTGCTTTGAACTTGTCATGCGCGTCAGGTAGGGAGATCGAATCACATACAATAGCAACCAACCAACCAAGAAACATAGGCTTTCTTCTCCGCTCTGCTCCTGCTCGCGGCCATGGCAGATGGTCACCGTGTGTTTCTGAATCTGCAAGGAAACCATTTTCGTTGCAGTTTTCTCAACCGGTTCTTGATCGTTTGTTGATTGGTGCAGGGCTAGTAGCCAAGACGGCTCCACTCCGGCTTGCTCTCCCCCGGTCACTCTGGCCTTCCCCGTGGCACAGGCACAACCGCTTCGCGCCTTGAGCGAGGAGCATGCGCGGTTGCCGTCCTCGATCGTGGTCGTCATCGCGATCACCGTGTCGCTGCTGCGAAGAGCGTCGCCCGTAGACAACGGCTAAGGGCTGCACGGGCTCCGTCCAGCTGCTAATTTCGTCACTGAACGGTGGAACAGGTGGTAATTTCGAGGGTGGAAAGATCTCATGGCCAAGATGAGCTGCTTGCCCACTCTGCTCGCCGGCAGGAAGAAAAAGCATAGCAACGTCGCCGACGCCAAGAAGGTCGGCTGCAACGACTGTCCCAAGGTGAAGCCGGTCGAGTTCATCGACGCGCCGGTTGCCGCCGGCGTCGGTGAATGCTGGGACAAGATCGCACCTTGCGACGTCAAGGTCGCCGCCGCTGCCGCCGATACGGTCCTCGTGGCGGCGCGCAAAGGAGGTGACGGATTGGGGGACAAGGCGTCGGTGGAGGGGGGCGATCTGTCAGGTTTCAACTTCGAGTTCCACGCAGGCAAGAAGTCCGTCGGATCGGACGGCGACTGCGCACAGAAGAGCGACAACGGTGCGGCCACGGAAACGGCGATGGTCGCTGGAGACACAGCGGACGCGTCGACGAAGCTGAAGAGGTCGTGCTCCAACATCGAGACCGAGCGGCCTGGCTCGCGTGACGCGCCGGAGATGCCGGCGCGATCAAGCTCCTACGGCGATCTGAGGGACCTGCACGGCGGCCTCGCCCTGGAGACCACAACCCCGCGCGGTGCGCCGGAGGCTAGCCCGGCGTCGGTCAAGACGTCGCGCACCGCCGACCGTGTCATGCTCAATAAGCGGTCGTCTAGCCAGGTGCTGCCCTCGCGCAGCCGGAAGCTGTGGTGGCGGCTCTTCCTCTGGAGCCACCGCAACCTGCACCGGCCGGAGTCGGCGCGCCCGGCCACCGCGTGCTTGCCCGGCCGGCACGGCGGGTACACCTCGGACACGCTCGAGGAGGGTCCCGCCGCCGCGGCTGACCGCAAGAACAAAAAGGTGATGGTGGACGACTCGCCACCGCCGGCCGTCCAGAACCAGTGGGTCGCCTTCTCCGCCGAAAACTCCTTCCTCGACCGCGTCAGCGCGTGGGTCAGCAGCATTGAGAACGAGCCGTTCCGCATCACAGAGGACGATGAAGACAACAATGACATCGACGAAGTTGAAGGCGAGGAGAAGGAGAACGCCGAGTGCGCGGTGCGCCCGCGCCCGCTGGAGCTGGGGGAGTCGTCTTCAGGGAAAGGCCATGGCAAGTCCAAGCGTTGCGCGGCGGCCGACGAGGTCGTCCAGGCCAGCTGCATCATACAGTCCCTCAACGCCTTCTCATCGGTGGCACACATATCCGGGATGGGCCTGAAGGTCGTGCCGATGATCGCGCCGTTCTCCAGCCTCCGGGCGGTCAACCTCTCAGGCAATTTTATCGGTGAGCTAAATCTACCAAGAACAACCGTACTAAATGCAACTGCAGTAGTAGTTTCAGACTTTCAGTAACTAGACAACCTCTGTTGTCGGACAAGTGCTGAGTTGGGTTGCCACTGCAGTTCATATCTCCCCGGGATCGCTGCCAAAGGGCCTGCACTCGCTCGATCTGTCGAGGAACAAAATTGCAGCCATTGAGGGGCTCAGGGAGCTGACGAAGCTGCGCGTGCTCAACCTCAGGTACAACCGGATTTCACGCATCGGGCACGGTAAGCACGTCTGTTCTTAACTTCCAGTACAGAGTTTCAAATTTTCAGGCTTCAGGTTACTGCTGCATGTATGTGCGCTTTCAGTGACGAGTGACAAAGATTAGAGTTTGTTATCTGTTGCATACTTGCATGATTGCATCCATGTAGCCGACAAATCTGTTTTTTTAGGTCAGAATGATTGAGCAAAAGACATCTCACATTGTAGCATCTGTTTCAAATCTTGGCTGTCAGTGGCCACAATTGTGGGGAGTTGGGAGCTGGGACCATTACAGTTCAGATGATGGAATATGCATATATCCTGATAAATCCCTGACCTTTGTTCACTCCCGAATCTAGATATGCATATATGCATTTGCATTTTTTTTTGGTGGTCCATGGATGATGGATCCAGTGCTCTCTAATTATATCGTCTTAGTCTGTCAAATTCCATGATTTCAGCAATCAATGAGGAATTTTCCTTGCGAATGATCTTGCTAGTAGATCTTTCTCGCTAATTTCATGGTCCGATCAATCGCGCAGGGCTGTCGAACTGCACGGCGATCCGGGAGCTGTACCTCGCCGGCAACAAGATCAGCGACGTGGAGGGTCTTCACCGGCTGCTGAAGCTGGCGGTGCTGGATCTGGGCTTCAACAAGATCACCACGTCCAAGGCGCTGGGCCAGCTGGTGGCCAACTACCAGTCCCTCCTGGCGCTCAACCTCGTGGGCAACCCGGTCCAGGCCAACGTCGGCGATGACGCGCTGCGCAGGGCCGTCACGGGGCTTCTCCCCAGCCTGGCGTACCTCAACAAGCAGCCCGTCAAGCCGCAGCGCAGCGCGCGGGAGGTGGCCACGGACAGCGTCGCGCGCGCCGCGCTCGGCGGCGGAGGCTCCGGCCGCCGCCGGAGCCAGCGCAGGCGGGCGTCGAGGCGGCTGGCACATAGCCCCAGCTCGTCGTCGTTGGTGAGGGGCGGCGGCGGCGGCTTGGACGGGAGCCTCAGGAGCAGGTCCAAGGGGAGGCACCATGGCTCATGCTCGACAACGAGGTGAAATTGATTGGAGGGAAACGCCATGCATTCGAGCGTTTGATTTGAGCCCGCCGTGATGGGAGGCAATTGCGATGCGAGAATTAAAGTTAATTTCAAAAACTTATAATTATTTTGATATATATTGTAAAAAATTATAGCTTTTAGTGTTAATTTTAAAAATCTATAACTATTTTGACACATGTTAAAAAAATTATAAATTTTTTATCGTTGGTCCACCTATCATCCTCTGTGGTATGTAATCGTGAATCTACCTATTGTCAGAGGATGACAGGAGGACTTATGATGAAAAAATTATAATTTTTTATAACATATGTCAAAATAGTTATAGGTTTTGAAAATTCACGTGAAGAATTATGTACACACTTGTTAGAGAGAGATTTTACTTAGATTGCTGCGAGGCCTCATGATAGATCAAGCTTAAGCTGGACGAATCATTTGTAGCTGTGATTAAAGTGGGGCAATTTAAGATTGATTGATGGTGCCAAGAACGTCGTTCAAATCTCTGAGTTTCTTTTGGTTACTTTGATAAATCTTCCGAGGTAGAAACGAAGCCCCGTTTCGAAGTTTCTGCTAATTTGGTCAGCATGCCACACGCTCAAATCAAATGCTCGAATCGAGCATGATTGCACGAACAGTTGGAAAAACTAAGAACTGTAAGAAATGCAAAAAGGTAAAAAAAATAACATCCGACCTGCCGGAATCGAACCAGCGACCTAAGGATTTATCTGCAACTACTACAGTCCTCCGCTCTACCAACTGAGCTAAGGTCGGTTTGTGATGACTAAATGAGCAAATGTTCGTAATATACATTTTTGACATTGGCGCCCCAATCAATGGGCCTCCAAGAAATCCCCTAGAAAGATAACTCAGCCCATGGGCGCTCCTATTCTGAGGTCGCCCTCCGCGACGGGCTTTCGCGGCTCCCCCGCCGCACGCCACGTGTCAGTACAACCGTTATCGTCTTCCTCCGTCGCCTCTCTTCCGTTGTCCTCACTGCACCTCGGCCGCCGCCGAGAAGCTTTCAAATCCGTGCAGGAAACTTTTGATTTGTAACTAAAAACTTCAGATTCATGTCAAAATCTTTCAATTCGAGGGCAAAGAGCATCCAATTTGTGAGCAAAAACTTGATTCGCAACCGAAACCTTTTTGACTCGAGGCAAAAGAAAAAAACTTTCAGTTGTGTGCAAAAATATTTAAATCACAGTCGAAGCATTCGATTCGAGCCTAAAAACTTTAGATTTGAGCAATAAAACCTCCGATTGAGGGGAAAGAACTTCCAATTTAAAGAAAAACTTTTGTTTCTTGATGGAGGGTGGGGGTTAGGGAAAGAGGGGGCGACGCTCGGGCTCAGCAGGGAGACGGTTCAAGCAGATGGCGTCGTATCCTCGATGGCTGAAGCCATGAAGCAAGGCGGAGCAGCAGCATCATCTGAAGGCAGCGTGCGAGGGAGCATATACATGCAAGCAACAACGATACCGACACGCACATCGCGTCGGCTCTCTCTCTCTCTCTCTAGTTCGCTGCATCACAATATTGCGTTGCGTTGCGTTGCATGGTGTGCACAGGTGCAACTCGATCTGCAAGATTGCATCGCAGTTAATGGCGAAGCCAAGACCGTACACCGCCGTTTGCGTCCTTCTTCTCCTAGAACTGCTGGCCAGCTTCGCACGCCCGTGCCACTCCTCCCTCTACCGCCCCCCGCTCCCCGTTGTGGCCTACCACCACGGCGCGGTGCTCGACGGCGCGGTCCCGGTGTCCGTCCTCTACTACGGCGCCTTCTCGCCGCTCCAGAAGGCGGTCCTGGCAGACTTCCTGCTCTCGCTCTCCCCGCGCGGCGGCCGCCAAAACCGCTTCGGCGCGCCGGGGCCCGCGCCGCCGCCGTCGGTGGCGCGGTGGTGGGAGATCGTGAACAGGTACGTGCGGAAGGCCGGCAGGGAGCCACCGCGGGTGCTGCTGGCCAGCCAGGTGGACGACGAAGCGTGCTAGCTAGGGAAAGCGCTGTCGCTGGCCCAGGTCGAGCAGCTCGCGGCGCGGCTCGGCGTCGCACCGGGAGGCGTGGCCGTCGTGCTCACGGCCGCCGACGTCTCCGTGGAGGGGCTCTGCAGCAGCGCGTGCGGGGCGCACCGCGCGTCGGCGCCGGGGGGCGCCGCGCAGGTGTGGGTTGGCAACGCAGCCGTGCAGTGCCCCGGCCGCTGCGCGTGGCCGTTCCACCCCGCTGAGGGCTTCGCCTACGGCGCGGGCCACGGGCACGCGCGTGGGCGGGGGCGCGACGAGACTCTGCGCTCGCCGAACGGCGACTTCGGCGTGGACGGCATGGTGATCAACCTGGCGGCGCTGCTGGCCGGAGCGGTGACGAACCCGTACGGGCACGGCTACTTCCAGGGCGAGCTCGGCGCGCCGGTGGAGGTGGCGGCCGCGTGCCCGGGCGTCTACGGCCGCGGCGCGTACCCCGGGTACCCCGGCGCCGTGCGGCTGGACACGGCCACCGGCGCGGGGTACAACGTGGTGGGCAGGAACGGCAGGAAGTACCTTGTGCCGGCGCTGGTCGACCCCGACAACTACTCCTGCATCATCATGGCCTAACCCAGTCGTTCATCACTCTCCTTTGATCTGCACGCGCTTGTGCCGTGTGAATTAGAACTTGGGGCTTCGAATGCTTGCTTGCTGCTAGCGCTTTAGTGCCGGTATATACGATTTAGTGCTCAATGTAATTTTCTTAAAAGAATCGCAAAATCCATTAAACCATAAGCTCAGTTAAATCGCTAGCTACCAAATCCAGCATACATTCTGGTGCAACCTGAGTGTGAGCACCTCATTACCACTTCGAGCACTTACAACCATCTATATGCTGCCATAGCATGGACTACTTTATTTCAAACAGTAGGCACATAATTAACCGGAAAGCTAATGAAATTTAACCTTAGCAAAATTCTTAACTCACAAGATAACGTGCTTCTGATTTTGTTTCGGTGGGCCGATGGAGAGGCCCGGTGTTGTCTTCAGCTGGTCGGCTTTTGACATGTTATCATGTTCTTCTTCGTATGAAACATTTTCCATAGCCTATTTAACGATAAAAGCATCCGTGTTTCCTCTTTCGAGCACCACGTGCCCCATGCCACGATCAAACGCCACATCATCTCCTCAGATGCATGCCACCAATTCTGCATGTAATGGAACTAAAACATAGTTCAATTTACCTGCTCTTGCTTGCTTGGACGACCTCTCCTGCAGAATCTCTGATAGCAAAACCCCAGCCTCCCGAGAAAGAATCATGGCAAAAGGCGCCATCAGTTTTACACCAATGCCATAAAAACATAATACTCTTAGCTGCCGTTCGAGAGGGACCTTCAGAATTTCTTTGATCACTGCTTGAGCCGATTGTTGCATGGATGCCACATGCCAGTTTGCAACGTAAGTCCTCCACGGGCAATGCTCCCTACAAAATGCATACATAGTTGCGCTTTAGAAATAAGAAAAAGACC
Organism: Phragmites australis; assembly: GCF_958298935.1. Lineage (NCBI taxonomy): Eukaryota > Viridiplantae > Streptophyta > Magnoliopsida > Poales > Poaceae > Phragmites > Phragmites australis. Next base: position 11,692,848 of record NC_084944.1, on the reverse strand, counting down.
AATTTTGGCCTATCAACTCTTGTGTTTGTCTAATTTCTATCCCCAACTCGTAGTCTGTCTAAACCGGACACCTCAACTTTTCAGTCCGGTTCAATTTCTATCTCATCTGAAGTGATTTAGACGTGATGTGACAATTGTTTTTTACTTCTCTTTGCCACGTTGGTCGTGACATGTCGCGTGGCGACTTGGCGCCCAGTTTTCTCTCTTCAACTCCTTTCCTCTTCTCTCCCACACGTAACATGTCACACGAAAACCACTTCAAACATGCTGGGGAGGTATAAAGTGAACTAGATTTGATAGTTGAGTGCTGGATTTAGATGAATTGGGGATGAGGGGGGTTGAAAATTAGGGCTCGTTTGACAGGGCTTCAGATTCTTCTACAAACGTTTCGGTTTCAGATTCTTTCTGGAAATGTTTCTCTGGTGAATCATCCTTAATTTTCTGAAAACGTTTGGCAGGGATCTTAGATTCGGGTTCTTAAAGAAAAATATCCTGAGTGATTCTCAAAACGGGTAAAACACCATTTTAGGTGATTCTCCTCGTAGTGTTAAAAATGAGAAACATTTCAGGTGATTCAAGGTGAAACGTTTCATGTTTTAGTGTGTTTGGCAGGGATTCTAGAGAATCACCAGAGAATCTGAAATGTTTCTTGCAATCAAACGGGACCTTAGACAAACTAAAGAGTTGAGGGATAAAAAATGAATATTTTTCTTAAAAATAAGTGGTCTCCATCTTCATCAAGTCTATTGCATACCACACGTTGTGTATCTAAATTCATGCCTCTTCGAGCCAAATTCACACGCAGCGCTAAGCTATTATGAGCTAACCACTGTAGAAATATATTTGTACTTGCCCTGAAATTTAATCTCCCGCAGTTTTTTCAGCTTAAATCTCAGCACCACCACAGCCGCAAGACACATCCTCATATATATATCATGAATAATTTGAGTCTAGGTCATCGCCATTAATTTTATTAGGAGTTGAATTTACCATGAATAAAATCGTGCACCTAAATGACTCTACAAGAATGCTCCTTTTCTTGGAGGCATCAATCACAAAGGGTTGTTGCATGTTACTTGTGCGATATGCGCAATATAATACAGTTAGGAGCAACTAGTATTTGCAAACTTTCCTACAATACGCTCTAGCACAACATCATTGAATAACGCACGCAACACTTGAAATCAACATGTGGACATGTGCAACATAATCCTGAGTGAATAATAAATCAACGCCTTGACCATCACTGGATCTCAACTACAAGGATAGGTTTTGGTTGTTCAATTTAGCGCAACACAATACATATAAAGTGAATCATTTTAGTTACCAAGCTTACAATGAATCCACACTCCAAGAATGGGTGAAGCAATGCTACAGAACCCTTGCTAGAATCCATTGCAACGAAATAGAACTTTGTTACATAAAACCTGTTACTAGTTTGCGCGTTTGGAGGATGCAATTATCAACCAAACACCACCTCCACGTCGTTGGTGGACAGATCTAGCCAAGAGAGAGGCTAACCTTGCAACACCCCACTTACAACACTTGAGTTTCGTTCTTAAAAGGATAATAATATTATCTAGAAGGGAGTGAATAGGTGTTTTTTTAAAATTCTATCTCCTTTTCAATAGTTGATCTAAACTTGCAGTAGAAAACTAACAAAATTTTCATAAGTAAAAAAACATAAATATACTATATTCAACTAATGTATAATCACCCTAAGTAAATGTGAAGATTATAATCCTAGGGTGACAAAGGTATTCAGTTTTAGCGAGATATGCAAAACACTCTAATGGGAAGGGTTGATCCTACTGATTAGATGTTCCAATTAAAGCCAATTAGATGTTTCGATACTATTCATCAGATGTTTCGATGCAGGTAAAAATAGCTAGATAGAATATAACAAATTAACTCAATATACATACATAAAAGCATATAAGCAGGAATATCAAAGTAATGCCAAGAGTAAGGAAATACAAATACAAGTGATTTATTACCAAAGTTCGAATATCCACCGATATCCTACATCTATGTTAAGAAAGCTCAATCACACTTGAGCTGGATCTTTTTCAACCCTTTTCCTCACGAGGTTGCACAATGCACTCCCCGTCTTCATTATGGCCAACTCTTCCTCCACTTCAGAGATGGTGAGTTCCGCTACCACTTTCAAGCCTCCTCACAATCTTCACTTAAGAAGATTATCGGTAATTCACCACCAAACCATCTAGGAGATGGTGGTCTACAAGAGTAACAAACTCCTGGATTCACGCACGATCAACACCGAGTGCTCAAACACACGCAACTAATGTGCCAATCGTAGGCTACCAAAGCACCATACCTCTCTCTACTCACTAAGCCATAAAGACCTTAGATATCACAAAGCAATCCTAGAGATAGAGAAATGTAGCACTCAAAGGTGGAACACCCAAGTTCCAACACCTCTCAAGCCTTTGCAAGCACCAAAAAAGCAAAAAAGCACCTTCAAACCCCTCCAAAGATTTTCCACCACGCAAGGAGGCAAAGGGGTATTTATACCCACTCTGGAAAACTAGCTTTTGGACAGACTCAACACTAATTAGAATTTTCGATCCTTCGAATCCCAACGGCTAGATCTGAGACACAGAGCGCACCCAGACCTGGGAAAAAAACACATCGAAACATCCGATATATGGATCAAAACATTCAATCCAAAACTAACTTGAACCCGAGAACACCAAGTTTGGATAGGAATATCCGATCAACACAGATGACAATCAGAAAAAACAACGATCACTTTTGGCCCCGATATCCGATTTTGGTGATCTCGGACTATACGGAAAGCTTACTCACAGAACTACACATAGAGTCCCAACTAGTTTCATGATCTCAACCACATTAGATCAAAACTAGAAACACTCTGAAAGCTTATTCAGACACTTTCACCAATTATACAAAGCTTAATCCCCCAAGAGTAAACTAGGTACCACATGGAACATGCCAAACATTACTAAGGCTTGTCCACAACCACTTTTCGCCACTAATACCGAAAACAACAAAGGGTTAAATTTAAAACACATTTTAAATACCCCGGTCTCGTAAAATGAACTCTCAACACAAACTCATCTCACACTAAGAATGTGCTTTGAGCACCCGACACAACAATCTAGCAACGATTTCGACAGCCCCTCTTAATAGTACGACTATCAATCCTGTAACCTGGTCTCCCACCAAACTTCTTGAGACCAACAAAACTAGAAAACATATTCTACTTATACCTTTGCCTTGAGCAATCTCATCAGACCTGATGAAAACATCATCCAAGCCCCGATGCTTCTCATAGCTCTTCAAAACTCATCATCAACTCCTCTTCTCTAGATGATGATCATCATCCTTGCTTCCATTTTGATCTTCACTCAATCTGCGGAAGCTTAATGAAGCTCTCTTGATAGCTTCCCACACATATATGAGACTTCACTCTTCACGTCATCTTCATTTGGTTCATCACCAAGGCATGAACCATAATTATCAAGCATATCAGTTATCCACTAAGCTTGTCTTGATCTTACTCTTTTAACTTGATATATTAAATATCTCAATTCAACTTATGCCTTCTTATGGAATCTAACATCAACTCACTCTCAAGCACAAAGTTTATGGGTTAGTCCATAAAATCTAATTGATAACTTTATACCTTAAATCACTTGTCTTCAAAAATAACTTGATCGACCTTCACTCTTATTGTCAATCTTCATATAGAACTTAACCACACTCACTCTAGCACATAGAAATTTGGTTAGTCCATAAAAATTTAATTGGCAATCTCATATAGTTAGTCACTTAATCTCCACAAGTGACTTTGCCTTCACGCTGTGAGGAACGGTGACATGCTAAGACGGGGTGAATTAGGATATTTTAAAATATAAACTAAATTGGCTCCAAAAACTTTACAAGATAAATCTATCTCAATTTATATCTAATGTGCTCTAGGTATATCTAGTATGTCTACTCTACCGCTCAAGAGGATTGCAACCTACTCTAGCAAAGTAAATTGCAAGTACATAAATACGGAAACATAAATAAGGTAGAGAGACAAACTTGGAACATGGGATTTTTATCTTGTGGTATCTGTGGCACACAAGCCACTCATAGTCCACGTTGGAGCTCCACAAAGGATATGCTCTCAGTCGCTAAATCTCTCCCGGTCACGACATTTGAGCTATCAAGTCATCAAGACAAGAACTCAAACACGATAAGCCACCAAGGTGGGGTCTCACCACCACTAACCTCTCTTTCGGTCACTTGTGCGTTATCTTCACCTCAGAGCTTTAGTCACAAAGACAAGGGTCTCGGCATCCCTGCACAATCTTCGTGCTGCCGCTCCACACTAAGTCGGAGGATCAACAAGTTACGGTGAATCACAAAAACTCGAAGGCGCCAGTGTACCTCTCGGTACACAGTTTGATCACTCATTGAACCACTCTCTAGGTTGCAGCACCTAGCAACACTTCTCTCTAAGTCTATAAGCACTAGTCACTCTCTAATGGTGTGCTTAATCACCTTGGATGAACATTTTAAGCATTTTAGTGGCTTGGATGTCTTCTTAAGTGTATATGTGATTCTCTGGACTCTAGCAGCATACCACACCTTCAAATGACTGAGTGGAGGGGTATTTATAGTCTCAAACCCGCCAACTAGCCGTTTTCCCAATGACTCAGAAAAGCTATTAACACCAGATGATCCGGTGATAACAGTAGTACAAGCATCGTAATCCGGTGAATACATAAGAAGAAATTAGCTGTTGGAACCCACTCAAATTCATCTGTGAACACCAGATTATCCTGTGACAACTCATTAAACACCGGACAAATGCACCGGATTATCCTATGTTCATATGTTCATTTTGGAGCTCTTTGGAGATAATAGTCCAGTATGTTCATTTTGTGAATACCGGATCATTCGGTGAGATAAAAGACTCTGCTTCAAACTTTCTATGAACATCAAACTATTTTTCATTGTTCTCACTGGATTATTTGGTGTAGCACCAAACTAATTTTGATGTGAGCATTGGATTATCCGGTCAGACAAATTTTAGCAGAACAATGTTATGTCTTTTGGGCATAACTTATCGCTCCGAACTCCGATTTTGATGATCTTGAGATCTATGAAAAGCTTATAAAGAGATCTACAAGGTTCTATAGAAATCCATCCTATTTGATAATATCAAAGTTCATGGAACAAGTCTAATTTATTTCTCTCTGTTACGACTTCGATGACTTCTCTTCTGTTGCATCCATGAGACCGACTAAAGCATATACTTAACAAGCATGTTAGTCTCATTGACTATATTATCATTAATTACTAAAATCACATATATTCTCTAAGTATGTTCCACTACAATCTTTCTAAGGACATGTTCGCTACAATCTCCATTTTTTGGTGATTGATGACAATACAATCAAAGCAAGTGGTAAATAACAAATGATACCAATTGGAAAGAGTACAAGCCTATACCACAATGCTTGGATGCATGTTCTTACCATTTAGTCCCCCTATTATTGTGGCTCCTCCTTTCTCCATTACCAATATCTCCTTTGATCGACCCATGCAAGACCTTCTCCCCCTTTGTCAACCTAGGTACCTCATGTTGCTTCTTGTATCTTCATTTTCTTCTCTGTTGTCAACTTCGGCATTCCTATGCATCTTGTATCTTGCTTCTTGCTTTGGTCATCAAACTTCTTCCGCTTTGTCAATAATCTCAAAAAGGGCTAAAAAAACATGTTGAATTCAAGCAAAGACATTAGAGCATATGGGAAAGAGCTTTATAAATCATGATCGAATAAAATGATATTAATATAAAGGATACCACTTGTAATAATACCACTTGATGGAATACAATTCAAGAATATGGTACTAGTTGGAATGAAAGCATATAGATCATAATTCATGAAACTCACATAATATGATTTAAACTTTTTATATGTGTGAGAGACATATGCACAACTAGATAATATGTTAAGATGGAAGTTTAAGCCATATTATGCATGGAGGTAGCTTAAATTAACAAATGAATTGACAATGATACCAATTGAAACCTTTAAGCATTGCATATCTTCAGGAACTTGTTGATCACTCCATGATACTACAAAAAATATTACTTGAAACACATGCTAGTCTCAAAATCACAACCCATGGGATATGCTCCCCCTAAATGTGTGCATATATGTGTTGAATACTTGTATAAGATATGCACTTGTTATTGATAACAATAGGGAGGGTACCCTATAAATTGGTTCATGGCACGTAAGTGATACCAATTGTAGAACTAATACCATGTAAAAAATTTACAACTAATAAACCATATAGGTTGCTCATAAGAAAGAGAGAAACACAAGCAACCTACCATATGAAAAAAAAAACTACACTAGGATTGAGAGCATACAATCCTAGACAAGGCAAGTAAATTCATCAATTTAGATAATTTAGCATCTAGAACCTTTGTCTTGTTTACCTTTGGATGAGAATTTGGGTATATTATGATTATGATCTTCATTAATACGTCCAATCTTGTATACTTAGCTTCTTTGCTTGAACCTATACTTCATCTTGTAAGCTAAGTCTCTAAATCCTCATAGCCATCTCGAGCTTCAAGACTTCTTTAGAACCCAAACCAATTGGATCCCTGCATGTTGGTGATGACTTCCTTTGGCACCCAAATAGGTTGGTTCCACTCTAGGTTCTTTCTCCTAACTATTTGTGTAACCACTTTACCATTGTTCTTTTTCTTGAGATTGTAGTAGTTGTTTTTGGTCTTGGTCTTATAGTTGGGCTTGGTGTAGATGTTGAAGGTCTTGCTGGAGAGGTTTATGATTTTCTTCTTCTCCTTGATCTTCTTCTTGACTTGCTTGCATTGGAAAGACTTGTGACCTTCTTGATGGCACTTGAAGCATATCATGCTGGACCCCTCCGTAAGCTTCTTCACCATGGTAGAATGGTTATCTTGAGAATGTTGAACATGATTCTTGACTTTTAATCTTACCAAGCCCTTCTTGAGCTTCTCTATTTCTTACTTGAGCTCATCATTCTCTTATTCAATGAGTTCATTAGATGATTCTACAACAACATTCTCAATACATGTCTCATTGTAAATGGGTGAGCCAGATAAATCAATCAAATCATTACAAGAAGTGGAAGCATCAACCTTAAATTTGAAATTAAAGAGAGAGGTAGATTGCTTCAAATGGGCCTTAGTTTGAGATTTAATGCACTTAAATTGATTTTTTCTTAATAATTGTTCATAATTAGAAATAAAGGTAGTATGAATGTCATTAAGTGCACTGAATTTCTTAAGTCCTTTTAATTATTTCTTAAGGCTCTTTGTTGCTTATTGATCAAATAAAGAAGTTCTTCTTAAGAGCGGGAATCCTCATTGAATTCATCATTACTTACATCGCTATCTATACCTTTTGTCATAAGACACTTGTGAGATTACTTGCATGATGATGATCTTGAGGAAGAGCTCCCCTTCTTTCATCACTTGAACTTGATTTTTCATTGTCGCTCACCCATCTTCCTATGCTTGCGAATGCTTTGCTTTTTCCTCATGCTTGCTCTTGTTCTTCTTCTCTTTCTTGATATGATCAATTGTTTTGATCAAATTTTTTAAGGACATTGAATGATCAATCTTGGTATTAATCTTCTTGATATTCTTCTCTACTTGTAACATGAGCTTGACCATCTTAAGATCAATTTTTCCATCGCTCGATGTGCTTTGATCATCCTCTTCATCTTTTTTTCCGAACACGCAGGAGATCTGCGTATCATTTCATTAAGAGAGAGAATAAAAAGGTGCAGGGTGTTAGGGAAAAAACCTCAACACCCAAAACACCCGGGTCTTACAAGACAAAAAAACACAAACACCGCCCAAACTCACCCACCCTGAACACACTAATGTGCCAGCACTATCACCGTAGCCAAGAACTCATGAAGTTTGGAAGCTCCTGCTAAGCACCAAAGGGCACCCTCGCTAGCAATAGCTTGAAGAACATCAGCCACGCTCGGGGTAGCACCATTAAACACACAGTTGTTTCTATGCTTCCAAATCTCCCATGCAACCAAGATAACTAAAGAATTGAGACCCTTCTTCTCGTTCTTAGACAGGCCTCCCATCGTCCTTGACCACCATCTAATAAAACTAGTAGTGTCTTGGCTTGGCAAATTTGAAGAAAACCCAAGCTGTTGGAGAACCAAATACCAAACTTGCCGGCTGAACACACAAGTTAATAGGATGTGATTAATAGTCTCCTCGGTTTGATCACAAAGGGGGCATGCAGCCGGGTGTTGTAACCCACGTTTGGCAAGCCGTTCCGCTGTCGAACAGCGATTCTGGGCTGCAAGCCAAATAAAAAATTTGCACTTCAAAGGTGCCCAGCTCTTCCAAATTTTCCTCCAAGGGGCAAACTTTACTGTCCCAACAAAGAAGGCCTCATAAGCAGACTTAGTGGAATACACTCCAGAGTTTGAGAGTTTCCAAACCTGCTGATTAGGAATATCAACCTGAAGGACCACCCCATCCAATAAGTCCCAAACCCGAAGATACTCTACAATAACCTGCACCGTCAATGGCCCTTTAATGTCTGTGATCCATTTTTGATTAGCTAAGGCTTGGGCCACCATACACTGCCTAACAATCCTTTTGGCAATCATGTTATATAAATTAGGGGCTATCTCACTGACAGATTTCCCCTGCAACCATCTGTCCTTCCAGAACAAAATAGATTGCCCATCCCCAACACGTGACTCCATCGCCATACTGAATAACTCCCGAGCCCTGCCCGGCACCCACACGGGTAGACCTTGCCAAGCCCGAGCACTATCTGTCCTCTGAAGCCAGAGCCAACATATTCGAAGTGCCCAACTCATATACTCCAAATTAAGCACTCCCAAGCCGCCATAAAGCAAGAGGCCGACACACTCTATTCCAAGCGACCATACAGTTGCCACCATTAGCCTTTTCCTGCCCAGACCATAAGAAACCTCTCCTTTTTTTGTCAATAGCTTTGGCCACCCATTTTGGGAGATCCATTGCGATCATGAGATAAATCGGTATAGCTGAAAGCACTGCTCGCACCGATATTAGACGACCGGCCCTATTCATGAGCGAGGCCTTCTACAAAGGGAGATCATCTGCTACTCTGTCAATGAGGGCTAGAAAATCCGCTTTAGATGGCTTCTTAACACTTAAAGGAAGACCCAATTAAGAGCAAGGGAACTCCTTCAACTCACAAGGCAACGAGTTAGCAATCACTTGTAGCTCATCATCAGAACACCCAATGGGAGTAACCGAGCTCTTCTGCATATTTGTAACTAACCCTGAAGCATGACCAAAGATATCCAAAATATTCCTGATGACCGACAGGTCATTAACTGTTGGTCTAGAGAAAAGGACCACATCATCTGCATAGAAAGAACACCGATGTTGTGTCTGTCGGACTGCTAGTGGCTGCAACCAACCCTCATTACCCACTTGGCTGACAAGCGAGTTCAGCACATCCATGACCAAAATAAATAGCATTGGCGAAAGCGGATCTCCCTGCCGAAGTCCCTGCCTGTGAAAGATCACCTCTCCTGACACACCATTAACTAAAACCCGAGTAGAAGAGGTAGAAAAAATCGTGCATAGAAGGTTGCACCAATGGCGACCAAAGCCCAAATGCTTCATAACTTCCAAAAGGAAAGGCCAGGAGACCGAATCAAACGCCTTCGAAATATCCAGCTTAAACAGAACATGAGGTTCCTTCTTTGCATGTAAACACTTGGCCATTTGCTGCACTAGGAAGAAATTATCATGAATACTTCTTCCTTTAATAAAGGCACTATGATTGACTGAAACCATGTTAGGCAGAAGCGGAGCAAGACGATTGGCTAGCATCTTCGTGACCAATTTCGCAAAGCTATGAATGAGACTTATCGGGCGAAAATCTTTGACCCGACACGCATCCACTTTCTTGGGCAGCAGGGTTATGAAAGCCGAATTCAAAAGCTTAAATTTGGAAACACGCCCTTGCTGAACTGCCGAAAGAGCTAACAAGATATCTCCTTTGATAATCCCCCAACAAGTCTTGTAAAAGCGGCCTGTAAACCCATCTGGCCCTGGGGCCTTGTCAGACGGCAAGGCCTTAATGGTGGCCCAAACCTCATCTTCAGTGAAGGGCTCATCAAGAGCCAAGAGATCATACTGGTGATTATAAAAAACTGAGAGATCCAACGAGAAGTTCCTCTCATGAGCCGACCCAAGAAGATCATAGAAAAAATCAAACACCACCTCCTACTTCTCCTCTTGTGAAGTGATGACCCGATCATCCACCATAAGTTTAGCAATGAAGTTCTTCCTCTTGCGATATCGAGAATGATGATGAAAAAAGGAAGTATTAGCATCACCTTCCCTAAGATAAGTAATTCGAGACCGTGATCGCGCAATAGTGCGCTCCAGAGAAGCCAAGCCTAGACAATGCAACTTCAATTTCATCCTTAACCAATTTTTCCCCCACAGAAAGAGACCTACAATCCCTGGCAATCTCAATGCGGTGAAGAATCTCTTTGGCCATGGCGAGCTGAACTTTAACATTACCCACTGTTTTCTGACTCCAACTCTGCAACCCTTTACTCAAACGCTGCAGTTTTAGAAAGAGCCGCTCCCCTGGGCAAGAGCACTGTAATGGGGCATCCCAGCTGTGTTGCACTGCTTCCTGAAACCCCTGCACTTTGGGCCAAAAACTTTCAAAATGGAACCTCCTCTTTCCCCGAATGTTCACCCGCAGCCCTAACAATAAAGGGCAATGGTCTGAGACAATCGAAGCCGAACTCTGAAGAAGAGAATCAGGAAAGATATCCTCCCAATCCGGACAACAGAAAACTGATATCCTCCCAATCCTCTTCATCTTGATCACCATCATCTTCGCTTGAGCTTGACTCTTGCTCTTGTCTCCTTATTCCTGTATTCATGTGTTGGCATTGAGCTTGTTTGCTTGTGAAAGCAAAGTTCTTGGTGTCAGATGAGGTAGAAGCATCAACCCAATGTTCATGGTCATCTCATAGGCAGTGATCTTGCTTAGAACTTGGCTAGAAGTCATCTTCTCATGTCATGTTTGTCGTAGATGATGGAGATAATTAGCTTGTACTTTGGAATAAGAGTTTAAAATATTCTTCTCACCACTTGAGCATATTCAATTTTCATCAAACCTAGCTTATTGATCTTGTTGACAAGAATATTCAAACGTGAGTAAATGTCATTAGCATTTTCATAGGGTAGTTGTTTGATGCCATTGAGCTTAGTAACAAGCACATGATATTTCTCATTGTGCACATTCTTTGTGCCTTCATGTATTTTAATGAGGCTACTTTAAATATCATGTGCATTGGTGAGAGAATAAACACGATTAAATGCATCAACATTTAAAGATGACAAAAGGATACTCTCTGTTAATGCATCTAATTGTTTCTCCTTGTTGGTGACACGTGGTTTCATTCCTTCTCCAGTGACTCTCCAAACATCTAAATATTTAGTTTGCAAATAACAAGTCATAAGACTTTTTCATCGGGGGAAATTAGTGCTGTCAAAATGTAGAGCACTATGGGTATCCATCCCAACTCTGGATATCACAACTCTAGGATATTAAACCTATCAAGAGCACAAGACTCTGATACCAAATGTGAGGAACACTGACATCCTAAGAGGGGGTGAATTAGAACACTTAAAAACTCAAATCAAATTGGTTCCAAAAACTTCACAAGATAAATCTATCCAATTTCTATCTAAATGTGCTCTAAGTTTATCTAGTGTGTCTACTCTACCGCTCAAGAGGATTGCAACATACTCTAGCAAGGTAAATTACAAGTATGCAAATAAGAAAACGTAAATAGGGTAGAGAGATAAACTCGACATAAGAAATTTTTATCCCGTGGTATCGGTGGCACACAAGGCACCCCTAGAGCTTTACAAAGGATATACTTTCGGTCGCCAAGTCTCTTCCGATCACGGCTCTTGAGCTACCAAGTCACCAAGACAAGGTCTCAAACATGATAAGCCACCAAGGTGAGATCTCACCACTAACCTCTCTTTCAGTTACTTATGCGTTGTCTTCACTTTGGAGCTTTAGTCACAAAGACAAGAGCCTCTGTGTCCCTGCACAATCTTCTTGTCACCGTTCCACACTAAGTTGAAGGGTCAACAAATTACCGATGAGTCATAAAAACTTTAATGTGCCGGCGTACCTCTCGGTATACGGTTTGATCACTCCTTGATCCACTCTCTAGGTTGTAGCACCTAGCAACACTTATCTCTAGGACTATAAGCACTAACCACTCTCTAATGGTATGCTTAATCGCCTTGGATGAATATTTTAAGCACTTTGGTGGCTTAGATATCTTCTCAAGCATATATGGGATTCTCTGGACTCCAGTACCATGTCACACCTTCAAATGACTGAGTGGAGGTGTATTTATAGCCTCAAACCTGCCAGCTAACCAGTTTCCCAATGACCTAGAAAAGCTGTTAACACTAAATGATCCGGTAATAACAATAGTACAAGCACCGGATCATCTAGTGAATACATCAGAAGAAACTAGCCATTGGAACCTACTCAAATTCATCTGTAAACACCGGATTATCCTGTGACGACTCACTGAACACCGGACAAATGCACCAGATTATCCTATATGCATATGTTTATTTTAGAGCTTGCTAGAATAATAGTCTGGTGTGTTCATTTTGTGAATACCAGATCATCCGGTGAGGCAAAAGACTCTACTTTAAACTTTCTGTGAACATTGTACTGATTTTCATTGTTCTCTCCGGATTATCAGGTTTAGCATCGGACTAATTTTGATGTGAGCACTGGATTATTCAGTCATGCAAATTTTAGCTGAACAATATTATGTATTTTGGGTATAACTTTTTGCTCTGAACTCCAATTTTGATGATTTTGGATTCTATGGAAAGCTTGTGAAAAGATCTACAAGATTATATATAGAGATCCATTTCATTTGATCATATCAAAATTCATGGAACAAGTCCAATTTATTCATCTTTTTGTTCCGAGTTCGGTGACTTCTCTTCAGTTGCATCCATGAGATCTACTGCAGCATATACTTGATAAACATGTTAGTCTGATTGACTATATTGCCATTAATCACTAAAATCACATATATACCCTAATATGTGTCACTACAATCTTTCTATGGGTATATTCGCTATACACACATATCGTCAATCTTCTTGAGTTTCTCCTTTATATTATGAGTACCACCTAGAGCTCAATGACATCGATATATTTTTTGATATCATAAAATTCCTAATGAATCCATGATTTGTCACTTATGCATCTTCCATACAACAACCTACTAACAATTCTATGCAGCTTATTTATCTTAATGCATTTCTCTTGATCACATGTCACTCCTTAATAAATCCGTACTAAATCTTTTATACATCACCTATGGAATAACCTATTATCAATTCTTAATTCAATTATTAGTTCATATATATTATCATTAATTATTAAAATCAAACTTAAGGACTAGATAAACTTTAAGTTCTTTTGGTACCCTCCAAGCTACGTCTTTGTTGCATCTCATGAGTTCCACTCACAGCAGCAGCAGGATGGTGTTCGATGATGAGTTTTAGCTGTTAATAAAATACCCGATGGAAGAAGGATCACAATAGATGGTGTCTTGCGAAAGATGATATGTCCTACACATGATATCATGCATGAGTCCTGGTAATCTAGAGGGCAAGCAGTTAAGCCGTTAAGGTGTCCAACTACTTCCCTCGCCCTGAATATCTTTTTAGCATTGATATACACAATAATTCTTAGTGACCTTGCAAGACCAAATCAGGACTTATAATGCCAATTGACAAGGATCTAGGAAAACACTATCAAAATTAAAGGAAAGATCGAAGGAGTACACAATGGCTTGATCCACAGAAGCTACAGTAAGCTACGCGGTCAATTGTGGTTCCAATGGATCAACAAGATCCAAGGGTCGTGTGACTTGACTGGGCTAGTAGCTCGACGAAACCTAAGCTTATTGGAAAGGTTATCATACTTTTTGCGATTTTTAGTTCTACTCGGATGTGATAATTTCATTTTTATTAATTTTTCATGACTTGTGTGTCTGGTTAATAGACAATTTCGTGAATGAACCCCTCCTTAAAGGACTTTTTGATGTAGGAATTTCAAAGGATTCTTAGAGGATTACAACCATTCAATATTTTACATGTTGCATGTTTCAAACATACGATTTAGTATGTAAAATTCCCACGCCCCCAATTCCGTGGCAAATAAACATAAGCTCAAACTTTATGTTCTTTTTTTCCTATGAGAAGTCCAATGTATGCTCTCTCTGTACTACCTTTTGTCCCATTCTCCCACCCCTCTCACCAACTTTTTTTAGGGAGACTTAGTTGGCTGTCGATAGATTTTATGCGACAAAATCTATTAAGGTTTTAGTCAATCAAAAGGTACCACGTTATACTGACAAAATTTTAACAAAAGAAAAGGCCTAATATAAATCTATCAACAGATTTGACAAATCGGATCCAAAATAGCTCAAACCTGTTAAAGAAGATATATCAATACCATCTCCATAAAAAATAGCAGCCTAGCATGCAGCCAACCCAACAGGCATCAACTTGCAGAAGAGAGACCTAATGTCAAGAAGAAATAATGTGGCTACTAATGTTTGCTATATCATCTTGCGAAAAATAAGTACAAAGAAGAGTCTTTAGGTCTCTAGAGTTCCATATGCTCCATGATGAAAACTTCAAAATCGGTATTAACAAAAGAAATATATATTAGAAAAAAATCTTAGCAGTGGACATTAAATTCAATAGACAAAAACTAAATTACATACGGATTATTCTGTTTTAGGATATCAGTATATCCAATATAAAAATAATCCTGCTGTACTTAGAACTGAGGCTCGAATAAACTTATCCCATACATATTTGAAAAGAAGTAATATGAAGAAAAACCAATAATCCCTTACTATCTAAAGCCCGTCGGGTTTCTCGGACTCCCATTGGCTGGTTCTTTACTACCGTCTAATTGCGAAGCAACGGTGAGATGAGCTGGGCGGATGTGTAGCAGTCGGAAGCTTCCCGATGGAGCTCTTCCAAATCATCCCAGATGACCAACGACTCCAGTTTCGCGATGCTTCTTCAGATGACGATGAGGTCGGTCTAGCATCTTCCTCAATCGAACGGTGTGGAGGTTGGTGACATTTGTTCAGATCCACGGTGTGGAGCTTCATGAAACACCAACAGAATCCAATTCCCTGAGAGAAAGAAGTGTGTCTTCCCGTGAGAGCAAGCCGTGAAAACCGGTTGGACGTCAGAGGTCGAGGTCTTTGAGTACCTACGCTTTGAGGTTGGTCCATGCCCTCTTTTCTTCCTCACTGTACCTACCTGTAGCGGAGTTTCACCGGCAACCCCGCGTGCTGGGGCTATTCGGGTGTCTGCCTCCCACGACCACCGACGGGCTCAGCCTCACTCGGTTCCAATCCGCCGCCGACGAGCCGTCGCCGGCGAGGCCGTCTTCTCCCTGATTGACCTCCATTTTCTCCCGGCATCCCCATCTCTCTCTCTCTCTCTCTCTCTCTCTCTCTCTCTCTCCTCATTACCTATCCTTAGACCTCACTGCTCTCCATGGCAGCCATGGAAGCCAGCTTCCTGCACACTCCCTTCCAATTAGCCACCAACCTTGCATGTGCCACTGATGGTGATAGGTCTAGGAAGAGAAATGGAGTAGTCTCCTGCAGTCCTACTGCTTGTTTCGTACCCCTTCGTCATCCCTGCTTGCTTGCTTTGGGCCTCTTGGTCATCTCTGCTTGCTTGCAGGCTAGCTCAAGCTGCTGTCTTCCTCTGGATAGGGTAGTTAAAAGGGCTGTTAAAAGCGACCCCAACTGCTGCACAGGGGCCCTCTTGAATGCACTACTAATTTGTCAGATTGTTACAAACAGCGTTAGAAAAAGGACCTACTAATTTATCTATCATGCACTTGTACTAATAGCAAAAGCAAGCATAATTTGTGCCTTAGTATTCATCCACTTTCAAATAGTAATTCCTAGGCTTAAGCTCTGCATGGCCACATGATACAGATCGCAATATATTCATGTTTCATTTTCTTCTTATGTAAACCCTTTTTAATATGTTCCATTTGATGAACAAATGGTGTGCAATGTTCCAAGAAAGCATTACAGAATTATCTGTTTTGCCAAATCTAAAGTCTTCTTTGTAAAAGAGAGAAAAAGTATCACTTCTAAACAAGAGGATGTTTCTTTTGCATGATGTTTGATTCTTCCAAGTATTTGTACTCAAAATTCTGAGCACTCTTTGTGAAAGCGTGTGTTTTTAACTCAAATATAGGATCCATTTATTCCCTTTTGATCTTGCTAGCTATCAGCTAATTCTACACAAAGGCTTTTGTTGTTACTAGTTCTCTATGATTTGTGATTTCAAAAAAGCCAGTCGACAAGAATTGACATATGGTGATAGTATTATTAGTTAAATTATATATTTCTTTACTCATGAAATTTGAAGAGTTAGAGAGATGACTGATTGATAATTTCATCTGTTCCATGATTTTTGGTTATGACAGTGTTTAGTAAACAAATTATTTCAAATGGAATTAAGATCCCAATAGATTGGTCTGATAAACATCCCAATGCAAACTAAGATATTACAATTTGATTGCAATGTCAGCTTTTTTCAATTCTACCATGTGTTTTACTAATGACTATATTCAAGTTTGCTTTACAATGTCTGTTTTCTCAATTCTGCTCTTTATACTACTAATACCTATGACTGAAGAGTTCTCTTCTCAAAAGCACATTGAACATTCTTCATTTCTTTGCCATCGTAGTCTCACTTTGATGATCGAATCGAATACTCTCAACATTCATTTTGCAGCTCAACCGAAGTATTGTTCAAATGCTTCAAAATTCAAATGTGTTGGAGATTTTAATCTATGCGTACTTATTTAACTTGCTACTACATAATAAGAAGACATGATAATAATTTTAATATATGATGAATTTTACCTTTGTGTTCAGATAAAACAGTACAGAACAACAAAGATCTATCTGCAGTGGTCCTGAAATCATAACATGTGGTGTCTCTGTGTGATCCAATTGAGGTATAGAGGCAACAACACTACTATTGCAAGTAAAAAAAAGTATGTTACATAATGTGCCCTTTCGCTGTGCATCAAATACAATATTTTCAAGCGTTAACAAAATATACTAACCTGTCACCTTGAAAATTCAATCATTGCATACGATATTTAGTGTCGAGTCCTCATTTCTAGAATTGCTGAATGATGTGATTACAAAATGTAATATAAAACACGTATCACTCATAAGTGAATTCAGTGAAGATAGTTGTTTGCTAACTCGACTTGAAATGGATATACTTAATTTGTCATTTTCCACAATAGAAAGCCAATATTACTACAAAAATTTGGGAATTTGTATAACCTTCAAATTTTAGTAGAAGACTAATTTCTGACGCGAACCATGGACACAAACAGCTATCTCCTCGATCTGTATTGTATTTTCACAAACATCTATTTTTGTGTTTACTAAATTGCTATGCAGTTGATGGTCTATAAGGATGTATTGATTTCGCTATGGAAGAAATAGAAACTAACACAGAGGAAGAGCTTCTCATCACATTTGTAGGGCTTCTTCCTCTCATCACATTTGTAGGGCGTAAGCCAGTACACCAAGCAAAAGATCATTCTCGTTATATTACCAAAGCCATTTAAATAGCTATTAGACAGCCATTGTAGGGGGGAATTATGTATATGAACTACTGCAGCATACAAGCTAATAAATTCAAAATATTCATATAGTACTTATTATTATTTATTTTTGATTCCTAACTACAACTACATTATAAATGTTGTTTATAGATCAATCTATCATGTTGCATATATAAAATCTAAGGCACATTACTCTACCTGCTACATTATTGTTCATACAAGTTTAACAAAAATATATAATACAGTATATATCACTCATAACTAAAATTGCTAAAGATGATTGCCTGTTAATTAGTTTAAAGTAATAAGAAAAAAAATTGTATCAGTACACAATAGCATATATTCTATTTGTACCTATAATCTATTTGTAATGCTTAAATAAATTATATTAGTTCATTTGTTTGTACTGACTAACATAACTTATAACAAGTTCAAAAATGGAAAGACCAAGAAATAGTAAACACAAGATAGTAGACATCCAAACAAATTCTAAAGAATCCATAGCAAATTATATAACAAACGAAACTTCAATATCCAGAAAAAATTTGCCTACTTATCAATTTCACATAGCATGATTTATTTATTCTCTGAGTATATACAATATCAGAAAAAGTCATATACAGGATGATCATACTTTGGAATAGCAAATTGTAAATGCAAATACTGTGATGATCTATTTTGGCCTCAAGAAAGCCTTAATAGTGCTATGAAAGACAGAAATAAGGAACCAACATACAAGAAAAAAGAATTAACATACACATAATGTTGCAAGGAAGGAAAATTTGTAATTCCTCCATTAAAAAAAACCCCCAAATTTTCTATCAACATTATTAAAATGGAATAGGGATAGCCGTTCAAAACATTTCCTAAGTAAAATTAGACATTACAATAATCTATTTGCATTTACTTCGATAGAGCGAAATAGATAAATCAAAAAATCATGCTCAAGGACCATATGTATTCCGTATCAATGGCCATGTACATCACTGTATTGGCTGTCTACTTCCTAAAAACAACAATATTCCTAAATTTGCAGAATTATACATATATGACACTGAGAATGAAGTTTTGAATAGAATATGTGCTTTACAATAAGAAGAAAATGACAGTGACAGACATCAATTCTAATATAGTGAAAGGGCTAATAGAAATGTTAAATACACACAATCTTTTAGTAAATTTTTTTTCATTTTGCTAGAGACATAATGAAACAATATGACGGTATAGATATAAGTATTCGTATTATTGGAGCTAACAAACGAGATCCTGTGTAATATGAAATGCCAAACACAGATGATCTAGCTATGTTCATAGTCAGTAACTTAACATTAGATAACTTTAAATGTGATTTAATAGTTTATAGTAAGGACCATAGCATACAGGAAATATCAATGCTACACCCTGCACTGATGGCCTTGCAATATCCACTACTCTTTCCTTATGGCAAAAGAGGCTACCAACTTGGTATCCATTATCAGAACACTGACAACAACAAAAAATGAAATAAAGTATATGGACAAATTTTTCAAATACCATGTATATTATCATGAAGGTCAACCAAATCCATACTTATGCTATGGCCGATTATTAAAACAAATAATAGTCAATGCTCGAGCTTTAGAAGATCAAGATAGATTGGTATTAATAGTTAAAAACCAAGATAAATTACGAGTCGAATATCTACAAGGCATAGCAGAAGCTATAGAAAAGGGCTTACTACAGGGAGATCATCGAGTCATACAAGATGCAGACGATACATGATACAAAATTACCATGATGGTATAGCTATATGTCGAGTTTATGGACCATCAGATCTATTCATAATTTTCACATGCAATTCTAAATGGCCTGAAGTTCAAATAATGTTATTAGAAGGACAAGAATCTAGTGATAGACCAGATATAATAGTATGAGTTTTTCATATGAAACTAGATTCACTACTAGATGATATAAAATCTGGATCAATATTTGGAGCAATTAATGCAATCTTATATTCAATAGAATTTTAAAAACGTGGTTTACCACATGTTCATATCTTAGTCTGGTTAAACAAAAATGGATATGACATTATTGATCGTTTCATCTCCGTCGAAATACCTAATCCAGAAGATCCCTTATGATATGTACTTATAGCAGAACATATGATACATAGACCATGCGGTGATAAAAATATAAACTGCTTTTGTATGAAAAAAAGGAAATGCTCTAAATACTATCCAAAGAATTTCCAAGAAGAAACTACATTTGATAAATGGTTTCAGATTATATAGGCGACATAATATTGGAGTTTATGTGAGGAGAAATGAACTTGACCTGGATAATAGATGGATAGTTCCACATAACTTGTATTTAATTAAAAAGTATCAAGCTCATATCAATGTCTAATATGTCAATAAAAGTAAGATTCTTCAATATCTATGCAAATATGTAAATAAAGGCTCTAGCAAAGCCAAAATAATTTTTGAAGAGATAAAAAAGAAAAAAGATACACCTACAGATACAAAAAAATGGATAAATTATGAGATAAAAGAATATCTAGATTGTATATATATATATATATATATATATATATATATATATATATATATATATATATGAGCAAGATGCCTTATGGAGATTGCTTGGGTATGAGATACACCATCATACACCGTCGGTTGAATGCCTCCTCGTTCATTTGCTACTTATGGATAGCATTATATATAAGAAAAAATGAAATTGTACAAACTATTTGAAGACCCAAATAAAAGAAAAACTATGCTAATTGAATACTTTACAGCAAATAAGAACTCTACACAAGGTCGAGATTTAACATATTGTGATTTCCCAATAAAATTTACATGGGATGCTAAAAATCGTACATAGAATAGAAGAACATATGGCCATAAAATCAGGCGTTTATATTATGTTAACCCTAGGAAAGGAGAAAGATTCTATTTGTGGATGTTATTAATGATAATTAAAGGAGTTTAAAGTTATGATAATATTAAATCATACAAAGAGTTTTCTATGATACATTTAAAGATGCATGTGCCGCACGTGGTTTATTAAACAATGATGAGGAATGATATTGGACTTTCAATTAAGCTGCAGCATGGGCAACTTCTGCTCAATTATGATAACTCTTTGCAACAATGCTACTATTTTGCAAGATCCAAAATCAAAATCAATTATTCGAAAACAACTGACGACTCATGGTTGATGATTTTGTTTACCAACTACAAAATAGATTTCATCCAATACAATACATAATAACTGACTGTCAAATGCGCTATATATTATTATCAAACATAGAATATATACTTTCTAAAAATGAAGCACTTATAAATATGTTTAATTTACCTAAAAAACATATACAAACACATATAAATGTGGTAATAGACAAAGAAGAAGAGATGAGCTACGATGTTGATAAATTGAAAGAAGAAGCCAACAAATTATATCTATTTTGAATAATGATCAGAAACACGCATTCCATACAATAGTACAAAATGTGTTAGACAATAAATCTAGTTTCTATTTTGTATGTGGATACGGTGGCACATGCAAAACTTTTTTGTAGAATACAATTGTTTATTATCGTAGAGCTCGTAAAAAAATAGTTCTAACTGTCGCATCATCTGGAGTAGCATCGCTATTGCTACCAAATGGTAGAACAACGGATTTAAAATTCCAATCGATATAGATGAGAGTATAACTTGTGAAATTAAACGTGAGACACTCCTCACAGAACTACTTTCACACACTTCTTTAATTATATGGGAGGAGGCAATAATGACAAATAAACAATGTTTTGAAGCGTTCGATAGATCCCTTTGAGATATACAAATTCTAATAAACCCGGATGTGAAAGAGTTTCCATTTGTAGGAAAAATCATTGTACTAAGAAGAGATCTATGACAGATCGTACCAGTAATAGAAAATAGATCAAAATCACAAATAATTGATGCTACAATTGTAAAATTGTACTTGTGGAAATATGTTCATGTATTAAATCTGACAAAAAATATGGGATTAAAAAATAAGTGCTCAACCACCCCTGAATACATTGAAATACAAAAGTTCAACAATTGGGTTCTCAATATAGGAAATGGAATCATACCAGCAACCAAAAGGCAAAATGAAGAAGAATCCAGCTGGATAAATATACCATATGATTTACTTGTATTCACAAATGGGCCAAAAATTCTAGCAATTGTCGATGCTATTTACCCAAATTTTGTAGAAAATTATTTAGATTCAAACTATCTAAAAGAAAGAGCAATATTAATCCTCACAAATGAAGTTGTTGATGATATAAACTTATATATGCTAACACTAATACCAGGGGAAGAAAAATAGTATTTAAGTGCAGATTGTATTTTCAAGTCTTTTGATACATGTAATGATGTTGATATTTTGTATCCAGTCGAATACTTAATTACTAAATGCAAATAATTTTCCTCAATATAAATTAGTACTAAAAGTTGGTATACAAATTATACTACTAAGAAATTTAAACCATGTGTGGTTGATGAACCTTTCTGATTGAGCTGCAACTTATGTATGGCAGTGACACAGTCCTTTAGCTCAAATATCATATAGTCAATTAGTGTTTGCAACATATTGCTCTACAACCACACAGAACAAAATGAGTTGCCATTTTAACATAGTAAGATGTTTTATGGGGATGAAACATACTAATAAAAGTATAACCTAAGTTTTCTTTAGTCTTGTAGTCACAAATTATTTCAGCTCTGCAAGCAAGAATTAGGAATATGAAAATGAAAGAAGAGAATAAACAGGAGATGCAAAACGAGAAAAAATGTATATAAACCTTCATCCTACAAAATGATGAAAGTTACACAACCAGCAACATAATTAAATTCTGCATAGCCAAAAAAAAATCTTAGCACAAACATGTCTACTACTATAAGTTGTCGATAAATCTTGATTCATAATGTGATGTTAATCTTTTTTGCCTTTACAAATATTTTTGAACTGAAGTATTCATTTAGCAGGGCTTAAGACAGTTCACTAAGCAAAAGACCATTCTCATTATATTACAATGAGCACTGAAAAAGAAATTGTTAAAGCTCACTTGATTTCCTATAACATCGACAAAATATTAATGGATCCAGTGACCCCTGTTTCCTATTACCAAAGCTATTATTTGATTTTCTATTCTCAGGTGTAAGGTGAATTTTTTATTTTACTATAGTAGTTCAGTACCAAAAATTTGTCATGGTCACTATTTTCTTCAACAGCGATTTTCTACTTGCTCATGTCCTATTATTCATCATGCTCCTATCTTTAACACGGTGATCATACTGAAGCCAATGCATAAAAAGTGTTAATGACATGATTTAAATTTTGCATGTACCTGAACAAAAAGAGCCAGAGGCTCAACAGTAAATATGTTATGGAACACTACATTCAATTGTTCAATAATCATATTTTCTTTGTGAAGAAGCGTAGTGTTCATTATGTGACCATACATTTTTTATATGCTGCAAAATATGCTGGGAAGATCTTTATGATATCTGTGTAACACCATTACAAGTTTTTGTTCGTGTTACTTTGCAACACATCTATCGAAACACATGCCATTTTTCAATGCAGGATTGTAGTGTTTTCTCTCAAGTTATGCAATGCATTGTCGCCCATTTACTGTTTGTCATTATATTTGATTTGACTGGCGTGTATATACTTTATTCTTACCAATTAATCATTTGTGGTGAAATTTGTTCTAGCACATCATCAATATTCTTTCTGCATATGATTACAAACATAAATTGATCAAATTTGATGCTTATGTAATAGGTATTTGAACAAAACTTAGAGAGAGGCTTATATATGTATCAAATAAATTATTTCAATATAACATGACAAATATAGGGCCCATGGAGTGACCATGGGCCATCAGGTATGGCAGTGCCACACCGAACTTCTAGTGTATGTACTAGTGTGAATCTTTCACTTACACAAAGAAACATAGAGAGACAACGAGCCCAACAAAAACAATTAACAAAGAGATAGAGTTAAAAATAAAGATATATAGAGAGAGTATGTAATGTATGGATCATCCCGTCCCACGAACCAAACACTACCTAATAGAGAATTAGAGAAGAGATATAGATAGAAGCAGAGAGAGAGAGGACAAAGGAAGAGAGAACTATACAAACGTATACATAGAGAACTACAGAAAGACAGAGAGAATGAGAAAGAGCACACGTCTTCTCTCTATAGACATGATAGCCAAATGTAGCTATCTGCTTCAATCCTTAATTTTGTATTAGAGCAAGTACAACACCTTGTTGAGTTGCTGTGAATTTTTATTGTGCTAATGAATCTTCTCCCTTGATCCTATTTGCTAAGTTTTTCTTATACTGATTTCTGAACAATATGTTACTTAGAAATCTGTCTCTCTATCTTCACTAGAATAATTTAACATATTATGACTTAAGGAATGGTAGTCCACTCACTACTCTATGAGCAGTACTAAATACTAATCGAGTGTCATACTACTTCAGTCGTAATATAAATAGTTGGATGATCAAAATCAATTACAGGCCATCACTTCAGTGCTCTTGCATGCACTCTCGTTGGCACAGACATATGCATCATGGTTGGTTGGGGTTGGTTGTGGGCATGAACTGTTCTCTCCCAATACTAATAATCCAATCCACAGTTTTCTGCACCCACCCCTGAATACTATTATTTCTTTATTCCTTGCTCTCAACTAGCAGATTTCCCTTAACTCATGCAGTTTCTCTCAATGAGAAATGGATTAGACAAGAAAACCTAGGATTTATCGCAAATCTGCAGTAAATTGAACTAGACTTCACTGGAACAAGTCCTGGAGGCTGATGATTTCTCTAGCGGGCTCCTTGCTCCAACACATCTGATCCCAATTCAGCATAAATCAACAAAAAACACATCAACAGATATACATTGTTGAGATAAAAAAAGGAACACATATATGGCAAAGAGACAATGCAAAAAAAGACGTACACTAGCTGGAACATGAGTATGATTCACATCTAACTAAAAAAGTAGCATCAGTAGTGGTGCACATATAAAATGCTGAGACACATCAAAAGGAACATATAATTTTCAGAGGTATCCATGAAAAATGATCCATACATGAACGGTTCCAAAGTTTAACAAATCATTAAGTACCCTAAGCATATAGATTCATAGAAAATCCTAATCCACCAGGCATCAAACCAAAACCTAAGTACATAGCCACTAAGGTCTAAGGGACCTAAATGAAGTTGGAGAAAACAGAAGAACTCTAAACAAATTTGCTCAATTAAACTTAGGAACAAGAAAAAATAGGAACTAGCGCAACAACTTCATGAATATAACTCACACAAACATGCACTGAGAACTGCTCGATTCCTCCTTCAGCTCCCTACTCCAACATGTCCCAACCCTAAACAACAGAAATTAACCATGAACTAAACAAAATGGCACAATGAGGATTTAGGAAACAATAATACAATAGGCATCAAATTAATCCAAATACATGGCAACTAAGGACCCTAGTGAACTTACATAGAATAGATGAATGCTAAACAAGATTGCTCAAGGAGCACAACTCACCCAAACAGGATTTGAAAGCCGCTTGATTCTTCCTCCAAGCTCCCTGCTCCAACACGTCCCAACCTTGAAACAACAAAATTAACCGCAGAATCACACAAATGACGCGACAAATCGTCAAAAGAACATAGATGCGATGCATTTGAACTCACCTGACCGTGGAAGCAACCTGGATTCCTCAATTAGACCTCGATCCCCACTGACAAATCAAACCCTAAGGGAGAGGAACAACAAAAAAACACCGGGGAATGAATGAATCACTTGACATTTCCAATAGATTGAGTAACGAAAAAACCTAAATCAACTCAATCAAACCTTCGAATTGCTGGCTCGAGGGGGGAGGAGATGAAGAATTGTGTTGCCTCTGCATCCAAAGAGAAGATGAGCGGTTCCATAGGCGCTGGGATCGACGTAACTGTGTCGCTGCTGACACGCGGGCACACGGGTGAGGGGTCGCACTTGTCAGTGACGAATACATCGAGATGGAGGATTCAATTATAGTGTGTGTATGTGTGAGAGAAAGAGATGGAGAGAGAGAGAGAGAGAGAGAGCTAGTATTATGTATTCACATTTAGTGGAGAGAGAGGGATGCTTGAATTCTAAAACAAATCAGGTCTCTAGAGTCCTCAGGGGCTGCGGGCGTAAGATCTAAAACCGATATCGCCAATAATCCATCACAACGCAATTAAACATAGCACAACATTTAAAGTATATCAAAGGGCTACAAATTAGACAAATTCTTAAGTAAGAAATCTGACAACAGATAAATAGCAAAACTCTTTTTTATGTGTTTGTTTTGTGTGAATATAATGTAAAGGAAAAAGTCTATTTTACTACTCTAACAATCAAATTTGTCTGATTGATCTCCCCACGAAAACTTGACTCGATTTACTATCCCAAACAATTTAATACCGGATAATTCACCCCTTAACCCGGTTTTGTGTCGTTGTTTTGCTGATGTGGACATTTTTTTACCCATGTGGAGCTGTTTTGCCACGTATGCAGTCCACTTCATCTTTGTCTTCTTCCTTTCTTTGTTGTTGCTGAAAGAGAGCTGTGGAAGGGAGATGAGAGCTCAGGGAGAGAAAGAGGACACCTCTGCTCAGTATGCTAAGGTCGACTTCCAGCGATGTTCAAGTGAACCAAGGCAAGCATGGCGTACAACATGAGACGGCAAACTCTCTGACGTTGACGATGATATATAATTATTATTATATATGTATAAAACATCACATATCTACAATGGGTATATGATGATCATTTATATTCTACTTGACCTGAGGCTAGTCATAGCGCCACAGAGTAAATGTATAGAGATAAAATATAAGTAAGGTAATTATATTAGATAGGGAAGATTAGACTCGAATAAGTCTAGATAGGTTACGTCCGAGTTCTTCCGACTATAAAAAGAAAAGAGAGGGAATCACATCACATCACAACAAATCCCAAGCCAAGCCAATTGAAGCCTCTCATGCCTTTAGATATCTGAAGTCGCAAACCCCCAAAGTAGATCTAGTCAGGTAAAATACCAATACCCGTCAAAGATCTACGACAGAATCAACCATCATCCGGCTAGATCTTAGTAGTAGAAATACAAAGCAATCTGCATAGTTCTTATGATTAGATCAATACACAAATCTCTTTGTACTTTCTGATCTAAGAATAATTAAAGCAAAGATAGGACACATGTCTGAATTTGTATAGATTTGTGCCCTTCTTTACTATACTCTTGAATGATTACATAAGTATTTCTTTCGATATTATAAATAATAGACAATCATATATAAGTCCCCATAGGTATGGTTAGCGATGGTGGAGTGGGTTCTCGTTCGCAGCAAATCGACAAAGAGAGTGCCCAGGTCCAGCAACGAAG
This sequence comes from Phragmites australis, assembly GCF_958298935.1. Lineage (NCBI taxonomy): Eukaryota > Viridiplantae > Streptophyta > Magnoliopsida > Poales > Poaceae > Phragmites > Phragmites australis. The sequence goes on along the minus strand of NC_084944.1, from coordinate 11,665,596 downwards.
AACCAAGCCTTACCAAAGATTGAGCGTGAAATACAAAAAACTACTTGAAAGGGAAGGCTTTATAATTCTCGAGAACACATCATTGTTATTAGGAAAAAGAATTTATGCAGCAGTGCTGCAAACCAATTTATTTGGAGCACCGTCCAGATTACCACCACCTGTCCCCAAGCGTCAATCTCAAAGCGAGGGTGCTGCAGCCGATCGAGCCGAGCAGCCCGAGCGAGCAATCAAGCCAAGCATAAGCGCAGACGGAGCCTCATCAATGTGCCATGGCGCGCAAAAGGAGCCGCAAAATCCCAATCCCACTTTCCTCCTCCGCCTCGGCTCCACCGCCACCACCTATGGAAGGGTCGGTGGTGGTCGCCGTGCTCCTGGACGACGTCATCGTCTTAATCCTCCAGCCTCTCCCCCACCGACATCCTCCGCGCCGCCCTCGCTCGCTGCCGCTGGCGCCACGCCGCCTCCCTCGACCTTCCCTGCTCGCCGCCGCTCCACGACCACTTCTTCCACCCGGACACCCCTCTTCCACCGCTCGCGCCGCCGGGAGCCAAGGTTCTCTAGCCCGCCGTCTTCGCCCCCTCGCCATGCCTCCTCGCCGCCCGCAGCTTCGCCATCAAAGACGTCAACATTGGCCTCGTCCTCCTCGTCCCAGTCCTGCGCCCCAAGGTGGCCGTCCCCCGCGTCCTCGTCATCGACCCGGCCTCTAGACACCACGCGACGCGGTGCCCAGGGACTACTGACACAACGCCTACACCAGGCACGTCATCGGCGTTCGCCTGAGCAAGCTCTGCTTCGAGGCTGTCTGCTTCACTGTCGACGGCGATCGCCCGCGCACCTGGGTCGCGTCCGTCCGCGATGGCGACTGCACCTGGCGTGTTCTGTTGCGATCCCGTGAGGTTCGGACGTTCGAGAACGCGGGCCCGCAGCCGGAGTCCCTCGACGAGCTTGTCCGCGACTGGCTTAGGATAGCTGCGCCTATCTTCGCTTGCTGCCTCGATCGCTTATCCACGCTTTGAGATAAACGCTTGGGACAGGTGGCGGCAATCCTGACGGTGCTCCAAATGAATCGGTCTGCAGCACGGCTGCCTATATATTTTTTTTCCAAATTGTTGTAAGGGTGGTAAAAAAAGCTCGAGCTCGTTTAGCGACTCACTATATATTTGATTCGAGCTCGATTTGAGGTTTTAACGAGTTAAACTTAAGTCTAGTTACAAGTTCTTAAACCTATTAAGTTCGAGCTCGAATAGCTCGTTAAAGAAGAGTCGATATCCATTCACTTTGGTTTAGTTTATTATTTTAACTAAACCATTCAACTCAAAATTCAATTATTTAATTTTAAAACCACATGACTACATACATATATAGCTCACATATAGAGATATAAAAAAACTCGAAACTCACGAGTTACTCGAACTCGACTCACTTTAGACTCGATTCGAGCTCAGCTCGAAACTCAATCAAGCTAAACTCAAATCTTGTTCTAGACTCGGCCAGATTTTTAGTATGCATTAAGTTCGACGAGTTTTTACCAAACATGTTCAAATGGGCGACCCGGTCCGGCACGGTACAAGTCCAGTCAGGCACGACCCGTTACAACCCATTAGCTAAACGGGTCGTACCGTGCCGATCCATGGCACGATAGACCCATTAATATTCTTTGCCTGTCGGTCCGTTAATACATGAAAATCGGAAAAAACATCAAAAAACCGCCGGATGTAAAGATCAAACTCACGATCTCATACATGGGAAGCAACGACTCTACCACCCTGTTAAGCATCTTTTTATGTATTAAAAATAAACAAATTATATAAAACCTTAAAAAAATCGAAAAACTTAAATAAACCGTGTTGGTCCGGCATACCGCGGCTCCAGCCCGTCTCGTTTACTATCGTGCCGTGCCGTGCCGGCCCGACTCATTTTCTATTGTGTCGTACCGTGCCTGGGCCGAACCACTTTTCCCGTGCCGTAGGCTAACCCATTAGACCCGACCAATTAACTATCTTTAATTTTTACCAAACTCAAATTTAAAACGACGGGTTCACTCAAGCTCAGCTCGTTGACAGCCTGGTTGTTGTAGAACGGCAAGGGCTTCAACGGAGAAGGAGATCATGCAGCTGTGGCGTTGTACGATGATCTGGCTCGAGAAACAGAACAAATCGACGGTCAAGATTGGATGGTTGGTCCAACTACGGTGGTTCTCTGTTCCGTATTTCCTCACCTCCTCTCCTCCCCCCTCCACTTCCAGATCCGATCCACGCCGGCGATCGCCTGAGCACCGCCATGGCGCTCAGCCTCCGCCAGAAGCAGCTCGGTAAACTCCAACTCTTCCCCCAAATGCCCCCTAAACTTTCTCTCTATCTCTGTGTGTCCATGGCTGGATCTAACCACGCTCTCTGCCTCGGATCCAGATGTGATCGTGCGGATGCTGCACCTGTACCAGCAGCAGCAGCAGCAGAACACGCCAGGCGGCGGCGGGGGCCAGGATGAGGATGAGGCGTACAAGATCCTGGTGATGGACGCCCCCTGCGTCTCCCTCCTCTCCCCCGTGCTTCGCGTCGGCGACCTCCGCCGGCACGGCGTGACTCTCACCCTCAGCATCGACCGCGCGCGGCAGGCCGTCCCGGACGCGCCCGCGGTCTATCTCGTCCGCCCCACGCCCTCCAACGCTGACCGCATCGCGGCCGACGCCGCCGCGGGGCTCTACGCGTCGTTCCACATCAACTTCTCCACCTCCGTCCCGCGGCCCGTGCTCGAGCGCCTCGCCGCCGCCTGCGCCGCGTCGCCAGGGTCCGCGCACCGCGTGGCGCGCGTCGCCGACCAATACCTCGACTTCGTCTGCCTCGAGGAGGGGCTCTTCTCCCTCGCCCAGCCGCGCGCGTACATCGCGCTCAACGACCCTGCCGCCGCTGACGCCGACATCGCCGCGCTCGTCGACGCCGTCGCGCTCGGGCTCTTCTGCATCGCCGCCACGCTCGGCGCGGTGCCCGTCATCAGGTGCGCGCGGGGTGGACCTGCGGAGATGGTCGCCGCTGCACTCGACGCCCGCCTCCGCGATCACCTCCTCGCCAAACCCAACCTCTTCACGGAAGCTGCATCTGCCGCCGTCGCATCTTTCCAGCGCCCTGTGCTGTGCCTGTTCGACAGGAATTTCGAGCTGTCGGTTGGGGTGCAGCACGACTGGAGCTACCGCCCATTGGTCCACGATGTGCTCGGCTTGAAGCTGAACAAGCTGAAGTTGCCGGCGGAGAAGTACGATTTAGATGACTCTGACAAATTCTGGGTGGCAAACAGCTGGTCTCAATTCCCCAAAGTTGCGGAGGAAATCGAGGCGCAGCTTGCCAAGTACAAACAGGATGTGGACGAGGTGAACCAGCGCACTGGTGGTGGCAAGGTTGGGGTTGAGTTCGATGGAACTGATCTGATTGGCAACACCAAGCATCTCATGAATGCGGTGAATTCGCTCCCAGAGCTGACAGAACGGAAGAAGATGATTGATAAGCACACAAATATTGCGACAGCGTTGCTTGGGCATATCAAGGAGAGGTCTCTGGATGGATACTGTGACTGTGAGAATGATATGCTCGTGAATGGCACCGTGGACCGGAATACGCTGCTGAGCCTCCTTAGAGGTAAGGGTACCAAGGAAGATAAGCTCCGGCTAGCTGTGACCTACCTGCTGTCCTTTGAGACGCCACCGTCATCTGAACTGGAGCAGGTTGAGGCTGTGCTGCGTGAGTCGGAAGTCGACATGTCTGCATTTCAGTATGTGAAGAGGATAAAAGCATTAAATACCCAATTTTCTACTGCTTCGGGCACAGCAACCAAGAGCAACATTGTCGATTGGGCGGAGAAGCTTTACGGGCAGTCCCTTAGCGCTGTGACTGCAGGTGTGAAGAATCTCTTATCAGATGGGAGGCAGCTGGCCTTGACCAGGACAGTTGAAGCTCTCATGGAAGGGAAACCAAACCCAGAGGTCGATGACTACCTGTTGTTTGACCCACGGGTCCCTAGGTCAGGAACTGGTGGCCAGTTTAAAGGGCCATTCAGAGAAGCTATTGTTTTCATGATTGGTGGAGGAAATTACATCGAGTACAGGAGCTTGATGGAACTAGAACAACGCTCACAGCCTTCCAAGCATGTTATATATGGTGCAACTGAAATTCTTAGTGGGGCGGAGTTTATTCACCAACTTGCGGAATTGGGGCAGAAAGCAGGATTGGGTGGTGGCAGCAGCAACGCACCACCTGGTCCAGCACAGTAGCTAGAAGCTTTTACCAGACCTTTTGATGTTAACGAGTGATTCAAGCTTCAGAGATTACAGTAAATAAGTTCATACCCGCAAATTTTTATTTTAAGGAGTGGTCCAGGCTGCATAGATTAGTGGTATCGTATTTCCTAAACTCAGGTTTATGCCCCTGTATTGAATGAGTTTTCGATACATAGCTTTGTTATTGCAATTTGGGAATCTGGTATGATCGATATTCCATGTATGCCCATTTCAATTTGCTGTATTTTACTTCCTCTTGCATCCATTTAGTTTCTGAGAAATTGTTGGAATCTTGTTTGCACACTCCCAGAAATCAGATTCATGAAATGAATATTTATAATAGAACACCAGTTCTGATGTTTGCATAAATTTATTTTGGTTGAAATTTTGGTACTGCCTGGCTGTTATATATTTTTGTGCTGTCATGCATTGCCTTCTAGTGAGCATACGTTAGTTCTTGGGACTGCATATACGTGATTCACAATGCGGTAAAATGTGCTTGTGGTAATACTAATATGTTTATACATTTTGCCGATTGAGGATATAAGTTGTTACCTGAAGAATATGGCAAATAATTGTTTGCCCTTCATAGTTGGATGCTTGGATTAGGGGAATGCATCGTAGTGATTGTAAATTGAAGGAAGTAATATTTGTACGACATTTTTCTTACAGTAGCACAACTGGGTGAATTGTGCTGTTTCCAGTGTCTATTATTTTTTCCTGTGAAATGCAGGGGGAATTATGATATAATGGTACACATTTTATGAGAACCTGTGAATCTAACCAAGAGTCTTCAGTCCTATTGTTGTTTATCTTCGGCTACCTAAAGCTGAAGTTGCATTCTATTTCACATTCACAGGGTCACAGCCAAATCCCTAATAGGCTCTTATAATAAAAAAATCCCTAATAGGCTTCGCTGCTGCCATAATTGTCATGTAAATTTTCTTCACTCCCTTATTTTCACTCTTATTTTGCATTCGACTCCCAAATCTTCTGATTGTAGTTGTGCCCTTCTGTTCAAGTGATTGTTAGAATTCAAACCATGATAATTGGTGTCTCTGCGAACAAGTTTTATTTCTGTACATAGTCAAATTACATAATATGATTTAATTGCTGGCACACAAGAAAATCCCCAGAATTTGTATAACATACTATTGTTCTTTAGTTGCAATGCACATTCCCTATTCATGTACATTATATCCGTGGAACAACTGGATGGTTCTGCTTAGAATTCCAATTATGTTAATATTATTTAAATTGGTTTCTCCATGAACGAGTTGTAGTCCTGTATGTAGTTGAATTACATAATATGATTTATTTGATGGCACACCAGAAAATACCTTGAAGTTGTATACTTTTATACCAAACTATTGTTCTTCAGGTGCAATGCACATTCCCTATTCATTTACCTATCTCCACGGCACAACTGGATGGTTTTGCTGCTTCCTGCAATAAACTGTATCACTATGCCTTATCTTCATGGATCCTTGCCTTTTGTCAGATTGATCAGTATTGGGGCGTGGCTTTGGTTGAATGGCAGCAAAATCTTTCCCAATCTTAGTTATGTCCATCCTGCATTGACCATCCAATTTTATCCTGATATTCATCTCAGAAACAACCGTGTTTTCTGTGTGGGACAGTGCAAACTGGTAATCAGTAGCTGAGCCAGTAAGTTCTCTTCTATCCTTATGCTGATACAGCCTCTGCAGGTGGCGTGCGAGGCGGCACATGTTGTCGATGATTTCGTGTTCCAAATCCTCCTCTATTTCTGCTTCCAAATCATCACGGATTCGTAGCTCCTCAGTTGAAAATGTGTTCTCTGCTACGGCACCCTGCTTGCAAAAAGAAATGGTGAGATAGTTCATGTGTCATCTTAACTTTGCTTTTGCTCCTTGGGAATTTTTCTACAGGACATTATCAAAATGTACTCTTTCTGTTGGACACTATTAAATTCTTTTCTTTGCTGCAAAGAGATTTTTAACAGTGTCCTACAGCAGCAAGTTTGCCTTTTGTTATATGTAAGTAAATTTTATAGATGCTGATGTATTTATGAAGTTGTATGTGATCTATAATGCTGATTACCTCGCTATACCCTGAAGGAGCATAACTGGTGTGATAATAGCATGCAAGCTGAAGAACATGACAAGAGGAGAGGAAGGGAAAGATCAAAAGTTACTGAAATAGCAATAACTAGACAAGTAGAGGATAACCTGGCTTGGGTTCCCCATGAGCAAACGATGAAAATGTTCTTCACCTTCTCATTTCTTGCCTGAGGTTCATACTTCGGCAAAGGTTTCTGCTTTGTTTCTGTTCTGTATTTTTCATTGGCATTGTAGGCATTTTATACACTGCATATTGTGCCAGTTGAGGCCCTTTCATACACATGCACTGGAAATTATCAACCCAAAAGATTCAGACAAAATTCCATGATCACTTGGTGATGCATGCTCTTGTTTGCTCTTGCAGGCATTTATCACTTCGTTTTTGTTCAGTAACTTCAGCAGCAGGATGGGTCTGCATCAGAGTTGGCCGTGAGTTCTTTTACCAGGAAGGTGCAACAAGAAGGTGTCAGTCTGGTTGCACTTGAAAGCAAAGCTCTTACACACAAGTGCAAGCAAATGTTACAAATCTTACTTATGCTTTATCTACTATGAAATGTTTTGAGTATCATAATTTTTGTTTCCATGGCATCAGAATTTCTCATACATATGCTTGATGTACAATGTTACTCCCTCTGTTCTTTTTTTCTAAAGCCTACTCCCTCCGTTCTGCTTTATATATTTATAACCATATACGTAGCCTAGTTATAATATTACTTATTTTTTGAAAAGAAGATTAGGAAAAGAACACTCCGTTATTTGATACGACGAAACTGAAACATTCAGTCTGCAAAGTTGTTAGAATAGCACAACCAAAAGCAGGGGAGACTCCCACTCCTCAACCAATAGTATGAACAACTTCAAATCTTTGTTTTTACATATGTTTCATATCAAAATAATACCGCTCTAGAAAATTACAGACGCATACATCTTTCCAGTAATCACAAACATTCTGGACAGTATACTTCGCAGTACCATATAGACTCCAAATTTACCAGACAACCTTCAGCAGCATGATAAACTCCTCGACGGCAATGACTTACCAACCTAAAGTGAGTCCCCATCCCTGTGGGTTGGGGTAGTCACAGCTTTCAATCTTTGAAGGCCTCTTAATGATCTGAACTCTGAGTTGGATGTTTAAATGGTCGATACCGATAAGTTTCATCAGCTGCATACGTCTACAGTATTAGATTTTCAATACAAGCACTAGTGTTCAAATTTTATTTTCAAATTTTGAGTTAAATAGGAATGTGGGGTATTAGTGTCTTACAGAATAAGCCATGCAAAGGTATACCCACTAAAGCATAGTCCAGAACGAAAAAGATCCAAATCCAAAATGCAAAGGAAAAGGCCGTAATAACGAGCCCCTCCTTGGGCGGATTTCTCCTTTTGATTTAGCTCAATGAATCGTTACATGACATCTAGTGCATTTGCATGAACCTTGAGCCTTGCTGTCGTATACAAATTAAAGGAGGAGGATCCAAATTTTGGTATGCGGTAATTAGCCATTCAAATGTTATTCTGATATAGTTGAAACATATTGTATTCATTTACCTCTACCAACAGGCACATGTAGTATAGGCACACAAACCTTAAACCTTGATGTCATCTAAACATTTGTTTAGAATTTTGGGTTTCAAATCAAATCTTAGCAAGCAATAGTTCCCCAAAAAAAATGTACCATTATGATATAGTCGAAAAAAGATTGTAATAAGTTTCCTCAATTGATAGGTACATGTACATCCCAGTGTAGCAACATGAAAAAAATCTCCGTGGTTATCTAAACTTCGATGGAGGATTTCAAATCAAAACTTTGTGAGCAATAATTAGCCAATGTAGCAAATCTTAGATAGCATTTAGTCGGTCATGGAGAAAGATAGAATCAAATCAAGTTGTACTAATTTATCTCATTTAATAGGTACATGCATCTTGTATAACTGCACACGGACCTAAATGATTTGAATAAAATCTTAGCAAGAAGTAATTAGTCATGAAAAAAGCCATACTATACGATACAGTAAAAGCATAAATTTACCTTAATTATTAGGTACATCTAATGTAATTGCATGAACCTAAATGCTCAGATCAAATCTTAGCTAGCAATAACTAGTTATGGGAAAGATATACTACAAGACATATTAGATAGAAAATATGTATTAATTTACCCAATTAATAGATGCATGTAATGTAACGGCACGAACCTAAACGTTCAGATCAAATCTTAGCTAGCCACAACTAGTTATGGAAAAGATTTACGATAAGATAAGAGTCAGGTAACGAATGCATTAATAATTTACCCAAATTATTAGGTACATGTAGTGTTGTAACTGCATGAGCCTGAAGGTGCGTTTCGTATCTGCCTCTATATAAACATTGACAAGAGTGAACCTTGCAGTACCCCGCATCAAACCAACAAGAACAAAAATTAGAAAGAAAAGGGGCCGAGCTAGCCTCACCTCATGGCAACTTTCAAGAAAAAACACCGTGTCCCTCTGCTTGACGGCTATTATGATCGTGGCTACTGTTCTCGTATCATCATGTGACGCAAGAGGTTTTGGTAGTCCATGCATTCCTCTCTAAATAAATTACTGCTGATACGAATCATGTTAATTACGTTTCCATGCATTATTTTTTCAATGTTGATTTCTTCTGCCATCTATGCATTTGGCGATTGGGAGGAACAATGGATATTAGTTCTCTTGTGCATGAATTTGGCGACTTGATTCCTGCCTTTTAACTTGTGCATTCATTTTCGTGCATATGCAGCTGAACCACTTGGTTAATCAATGTGCTACATGCCGACTATTTCTAAATGAAAACTGGATCAGTGCAAAATACTGGCAAAAATCCAAAATTAGACAATATACGCGACCGTATTTACCGAAATAGACAACATATTAGCGTATTTACAATTTTAACATCCGTATTCGGCACACCGTGTGCCGAATATGGCACTGTAGCTCATATTCGGCACACGATGTGCCGAATATGGCACTGTAGCTCATATTCGGCACACGATGTGCCGAAAATGGACTATCATTTTCGTCACACCACACTCCAAAAATGAACAGTACCGCGCGTGAACAGTAACAGCAGTGCATTTGAATTTCGTTTTTCCTCTTTTTCATAACGGTGGTCTTCTGTTACTCCAAAAATGTTAAAACTTTTTTTACATATTCCATAATCCATGTGCAACCCATTTTAATTGCATTCACCGAAAAATAATTTGTATATTTAAAACTAAAATTCTTCAAAAAAGACTACTTTTATAACTTGTAATAATTTTTAGTGTCTCAAATAAATTCCAAAAAATATAGAAAAATTCACTAATATTTTTCTTATGTGATGGAATAATTTCTAAAATTATTTTCAGACCTAGTTTATATGATTAAAAAGTGAGTTACTTTGTAATGCTTCATTTACATGAAATGATAAAAATACATATAAATGAAGCATTACAAAAGAACTCACTTTTTCATAATATAAACTAGGGCTGAAAATAATTTTAGAAATTAGTCCATCACATAAGAAGAATATTAGTGAATTTTTCTAGATTTTTGGGAATTTATTTAAGACACTAAAAATTATTACAAATTATAAAAGTAGTCTTTTTTTGGAGAATTTTAGTTTTAAATATACAAAGGCTTTTTTGGTGAATCCAATTAAAATGGGTTGCACATGGATTATGGAATATGTAAAAAACGTTTTAACATTTTTGGAGTAACAGAAGACCACCGTTATGAAAAAGAGGAAAAACGAAATTCAAATTCACTGCTGTTACTGTTCACGCGCGGTACTGTTCATTTTCGGAGTGTGGCGTGCCGAAAATGGTATCGCAGCATAGTATTCGGCACACCGTGGTGTGCCGAATATGGTGCTACAGTCCATTTTCGACACGGTGTGCCGAAAATGGTGCTACAGTATTATTTTCGGCACACCGTGTGCTGAATATGAGCTACAGTGCCATATTCGGCACAAGGTGTGCCGAATACGGATGCTAAAATTGTAAATACGCTGACATGTTGTCTATTTCGGCAAATACGGTCACGTATATTGTCTAATTTTGGATTTTTGCCCAAAATACTATGCCAAAATCATGGATACGAAAACTCCTCTTGCAACGAAAAAAGGAGTTGCTGCTGGCTGCTGCAGCTCCACCAAAAAGCCATTAAAATGATCAGAAATGCCGCGCACTGATGCATCCAGCTCGAGCATGTAACGGTGATCGACTGTTCCATATGCAAAAGTATGGATGCATGCATCAATCTAGTTGTTGCAGATCCGATAAAGTTGTTAACAATTACTGTTATAAACAAAGAATTGATAAAGTTGCCCTTGAACTAGCCGTGTATTGTTGTATGAGTTTGTCTTTCTTCCGTGTTGCAATAGACAATGAATGAATCGTGAACAGGAGCAACCATGACCTTATTTACGCGTACAAATAATAATCCACAAGCGGATCGACACGCCTACTGTAGCTTTGCAAACAGGAGTACTGATTTGAAAGCGTTGAATCCACAGAGAACGCACAAACTTCGGCTGAGGTCTGACAACTCAATCGTTTAGCCACCAAGGATTGATAGAGAAAAGGTATAAATGCAATCCAGCTTCAACAATATGACTAGTTCTCGGTAATGAGCTCTAAGATCCAAGGTTCTACCCTGTTTTAACTGGAAGCATGGCACTTCCATTGCAGGCTACCAAGCTCATAACCGAGGCTGAATGGTGCAATTAAGTTTGAAATGGCACGATTAAGCGAGGAGGAACGAACGACTAAGGACACGAGTAAGAAGGGGCTCACACCAGACCGGCGTGAGAAAGAAGACGGACCTGGCTCACTGTGGCGCGCGCGCGAAGGTGGACAAGGGCACAAGGCCTAGGCTGCACGCTTTGAGAGCTGGGGCGGAAGCTGTCTTGAAAAACCTGCTGAATTTCTTGGGAAAAAGTATTTGAGCGGCATATTGGTTTCGAACATACTGAACTGATCAACTTGACTTTATTGGAGATGCAAGCATGGAGATGACTTCTGAATCCAACTGGTTACCACGTAGTATTTGGAGGGCCTTCTAAGAGCAGAGTGATTGCCCACAGGACTGGAATATGTCGACAGGAAGTAATTGGAAAGTTTTGGTGCGGTTGAGGATACTTGGGATCATGCTATCATACACTGGACGATGGCGAGATGCGTTTGGGCTTTAATGGAGGACAAATTAACTGATCTTCTCTTGGCTTCAGTGAGAATTGCGGAACCAGAGCAGTCTTTTCTTTTTCACATGCTAGAGAAATTTGGTGGGACCCAGATATGTAGGCAAAATAGCTGTTGCAAATACCACAATGTATATTGCTAGAATGGGCATTAATATGGGACCAAGTCATATTAAAAAATTGGACGCGACTAAAGAATGCACACCTTTTCCTGTCAAAAATGTCTAAACAAACATTCTCTTTTCCATTTTAGTAATATCTTATATTACGCAAGCCTGATGCAAACTGCACATATGCTTTCCTTGTTCACCAAAAGTGTCTAAAAGCAATTACGTTAACAATTGCAAGCAGCCACAAAGGATTCAAAAAGCAATTTAGAATCCGTGTAAAAGCACAATCAAATCCATCTACTACATGTTTTCAAGCAAAAATCGAAGCAACTTTTATGCTTCCCTAGGTTTCTGAGAGTAGATTGCCTCAATTTATAAAAGTAAATCAGGAAGACACAAGAGAAATTTTGTTTAGTTTTACAAGCAAATATATACCAACTCATAAAGCAAGTTTGTTCATTTACAAGCAAAATAATCCATATAGATTTAGAGGACATATTGGTTGATATTTACAAGCAAAAATTCGTACAAACTCAGATAGAAAGTTCATATACAAACTCAAAAAACAAATTTGTTTCAGTTTACAAGCAGATAAATATGAAAAAGAGCAAGTTTGCTCCAATTTACAAATGTAAATCCATAAAAAATCAAAAAGAAAATTTATATCTTTTTATGAGCAAATACACACCAAATCCAAAAGAAAATTTGTTTAAATTGAAAAGCAAATCTAGCAAGCTCATGTCCACGAACGAGATCGTTGCTCTAAATGGACGGCTCCGAAGCCCATAGAGGTTAGGAGGAGGTATCAGTTGCGGGAGGGGTGGTTGTGGCCTCTGCTTCTTCCATTTCCTCTACACTAGATATGTGACACGAAAGATTAACTCGAGATGCTTATAGGAGTGTAGGTTCCCAGACTAAAAGCCATTTCCTCCAGTACCCTAGATAGCACGAACCACACATGCCCAGGAAAAAAATAGAAGGGGGTATGTATGAACTCACCTTCGTGGTCACAGTCCGATTAAAATTCTCCCCACTAAATGGTTCTCAGATTCAAACTAGAATTGATGTAGCGCGCTTAACTTCATTAACCAAACAAAAAAGGGCAAAAATAGTGATAACGGATAACAATCCATCTTCGGATATTCATAACTTTTTCATATGGGGTTGGATGCAGACAAACATTATATAAAAATTATAGTTCGACGAGATCTACAACTTTGTGGTTGATAACTTTTTTTATTTGAAGTCATCTAGGTACCCAAATCTAGCTCACAAATAATTTAACATTCATAACTTATCGATGACGCCTTCTCTTATTATTGTTCATTCATGGGAGTACCTGGCACTCCTAAATTATCGGTGTATAGAATAGGGGATCCTCTGTTCTGAGGGCCCACATCAGCTAATACTAGTTGGCAGAAGATTCTTTTTCGGTCCAGGGTCCCACCGCGTGACCAGTCTGCATCTTCGCGACCAGGATCCTTACCACATAAAAGATTCCCATGACCAGCCTTCACTGGTCGTGGGATAGGTACACATCTAACCAGTCTATTATCATTAAATGCATTTCACTCAAGTGTTTTCCTTCCCTAGGCACTCCTCCACAGTGGATAGGTCGTGGTTGGTGCAGTGGTACTATGCCCCGTCCTGTAGCATAAAACGTTATGGGATGGGCTCGCGGGCGTGTCAGACTATTTCATAGGCAGGCTTGCGAGACTGGTGATGGGACGAGGGCGCATCGGCTGACTGAGGTGACGTAGGTGTGGAGGTGTCCAGCAGATGGGATGGACTCAGGTGCTTTATCAGAACAAAAAGGGGCACGTGCATCACCCATTTTAAATAGCCTAGGGGTGGGAGGTTTAGCTAAGGTATGGATTAGCATAAAAGGGTTCACTTGTAAGGTCTCCTTCTCTCTGGTATATAAAGAGAGGAGAATCCGGTTTGTAAAAGGATGAAGAAGGAAGGATCAATAAAAATTATTTGTAACCAGCTCACAAACATTTATAATAAAATACACAGGATGTAGGGCTGTTATCCTTAGGTAGGTATGAACATAGATAACCCTGTGTTCTTGAGTTCATCATGAAAACACGCACACCATAAGTGTCATTCACGCGCCCATCGACCGGTACACCCCGGAATCATCGTCAGGGATTAACCCTTGATAGTTGGTGCGCCAGGTAGGGGGCACATTTCTGCGTTTTGGTAAGTATTGGAGATTAGATTAAGCTACCCATGGCCGGATCCACGTCAAAGGCTGAGTCCCATTTTGAGGACCCCGGTCACCGTGAGATGTTCCTCATGGGGTATGACCTAGATGAGCCCCGTATGACCCAGGTATGGGACATCGAATCAAAGTTTGAAGGCTCCAAGGCTCAACGGGAAGTTTTCATGTTAGTTCATGCAACAGGGGGCAGCAGAGGCTCCCGTGTTCCGGGTGCTGACGATGATCCTTAGGCCACGCACTTAGAGGGGAACCAGACCGGCATAAGACACGTGGACGCTCTAACATAGCCCTAACCACCACAGCGTCGCTCAGAGGAACTACCGTAGAGGACGTGGTCTTTGGAAACATCATCGCCATGGCTATTATGCTGCATGAATGCTGAGGGCTCCCCCCTCGTGACATGACGTCAAACTATGGTGGCAAGCACCACATCCATCGGTAGGACTGGTGATGGTCACGATTGCCAAGAACCACAGCAGGCCCCATGACAGAAAGATCCCATCCTCCCTTGGTAACGGGGAGTGCTCGGAGACCCCCACCACGTTGGGACATCTAACCCTCTAACCTGCATGACTCCCTGTGCCAACGTGACCTCTACAACGTGATTCAGAGCCATCAGCCAGGCAAAGTCCCCAAACAGATAAGAGGGTATCCTGAAACTAATCGGGTGTGTGGCCTTTTGGGTAGGGTCATCTCAAGGATAGGAAAAAGGGTCTTCTGCTCTTCAAATTTCTAATAGAAAGAGCGTCCACTTCTGGCAGATACTAGGAATGGGGGCAACCTTCCAGGATCCCAACAAGTGACCCCTTTTTTCTCCTCCTATAATGACAACTCCTCGACTAGACGAGGAGTCATTGCCTTATTTTTAGGATCCCAACATGTCACAAGAGTGGTACTGATCGTTGAGATGTGAGGGTTTTCTATGACCAGAGATGAACAGACACATGACCACACATGTCGATAGGTTGTGCATGTTGATTGGACTGGGGGCTGAAGCGATCTCAACCCCACATGCCTGTGACACCTTCAGGTACACATTTCAATTAAATTTTCAGGCCACTAAATATTGTTGCAGAGTATGAGTGTATCTTATCTGGAATACGAGTAGCATCTGCACGAGGAGTAAGACTGAAAGTGCATCTAGGCCCCTTTGTGGATTTTGGCTAATTGATGACAAATGATTAAGGGACTAATGAGTTTATCGAGTTTATGAATAGGTTTTAATCCCATTGAAAGGTTTAAAAGAAGTTGGCGTCCCTCAAAAAGAAAAGAGAAATGGCATGAAGAAACTCATAGGGTTTAATTTATTTTACTTTTGAATTTGAGTCTAGGAATATTGTACTATTAAAAGGGATGCATTTTTGATAGTCTTGCTAGTGTCTTAGTGCTCAAAGTATCTTGTTAAAACCAAATTTTGAGAGACACAATCACTCACGGACACCGGGAAAATAGGCAGAGTTGTCTGAGCCCATAGTCTCCGGGTTAGCCCAGAAACTCCGGATTCTATTAGTGTTCCCGAGTCTCCGAGTAAGATTTCGAAAGAAGGTCTCTGTCTGGCTTTAAGTCTGAGCCCGGAGTCTTCGGGTTAGCCCAGATACTCCAGACTTTGTTAGTGTCCCGGAGTCTCCGAGTGAGACTCTGAGAGAGATTCTCTGTCTTATTTAAAAGCCTAAGCCCGGAGTTTTTGGGTTAGCCCGGATACTCCGGATGCTGTCAGTATCTCAGAGTATCCGAGTGAGACTCCGAGAAAGAGTCCTTGTCTACCAAGGATGCTAAAGCCGGAGTCTCTGAGCTGGTCCGGAGTCTTCGGGTCTTGATGCTTCCGGACTCTCCAGGCATCCTCCGGACTAGTTTCTAGGCTGTTTTTCTCAAGTGTTACTCGGAGTCTCCGGGTGAACCCGGATACTCTGGATCAGTGTAACAGCTAATTCTGATAGATTAGGTGCGTGTGTTTCTGTGCTACTCGGAGTCTCCAGGTGAACCCGGATACCCCGGGTTTGTCTGAAAAGCACTGTAACGACTAGTTTTTGGGGGAAGGGTATAAATACCTCTTCACCCCCTCCATTCAATGTTGCTGAGCTACCTGTGAACCAACCTTCTTAAGAGCATTCAATAGCCCTCCCAAACCCCTCTACTGCTTGATCTTTGCAAGATTTGAGAGTTAGAGTTTGGGGAGTGAAATCTAGAGCAAGAGAGCAAAAGAAAACCTTTGAGCATTTGAGTTCTTACTAAGCTGTGATTTGCATTCTTTACTCTTGAAGCTTCGTGCTTCTAGATGGCAAGAAGTCACCTGTAGAGCATCCAATATTTGTGGAGTACCACAGGAAGTTTGTATTACCCGTGATTTGAGTAAGAACCCTAGCTTGATCTTTGTGGTCGCTTGGGTGAGGATATGGTTGAAAAAGACCTGGCTCTTTGTGAGTTCCTCAACGGAGACATAGGCACTTCTTTGTGAGGTGGTCGAATTTCGGGAACAAATGTTGTCTCCATTTACTTTCTTGCACTTTACTCGTTCAAATTGATATTTGGGGATTTTGCCTCAATATTATTGCTTGTGAGTATTTGAGTGCAGGTTATTGTTGAAAAGGAGCATATACATCTTATAGAGCATGTGGTAACTCTTAGACAAAATTAGACTTGCTTAGATTTACTTTGATTTCGAGTTCCTGTATAGTCCGGATAATCTGGTTGAACTCGGATACTCTGGAACCCGGAGTATCTGGATTCAGCCGGAGTTTCTGGAGACTGTCTGATTTGCTGTAAAGTTTTAATTTTCAGATTTGACTATTCACCCCCCTCTAGTTGACATCAAGTACTTTCAAAAATACCCACTAGCGATGAGGGACTCGCTACTGGCCATAAATGGACTTCGGAGGGTTTCCTATGTTCGAACCAGACGATGGCGACATACCTCTTCGAAGTGAGAAAGCTAGAGTGATTCTCCTTCAATTTTGAAGTCTAGCACGTCCCTCCTAAGGAAAACTTCCTAGCTAATGAGCTAGTCCATCTAGCCTCTTCTTGTGCACCTGTCTGAGTCAGAGTCTTTTAAAAAAGATTCACATGATCACCCATCGTGACCTTGAGCCAATATGGAAGGGATGCTCCTCTTGGAAACTGAGCACCGGAGGCAACACCTTTGGAGGCAACACCTCCTTCAGTGTCGTCGACCTCAGGTGGCCATCATGTGGTTACCCTACTCTATTCAGGTATGACCTGGATGGATCAGATCTTAGACTACCTTCAGAATCAAGCAGCCCTTGACAATGATGGGTCACATGGTAGGACAAATAATTCTAGGTAAGGGGGCACCTTTACCGCCAAAAGAGCAATGACCTTTTACTAAAATATATCACTTAGGAAGGGGGCACAATGTTCCCTGACATCCTCGGAGGCACATGTGGTGGCCACGCTTTATACTACACTCTGGTCAGGGAAGCATTCCGGTAAGGATTCTATTGGCCTATGGCCCTCCAGGATGCTGCTAGCCGGTCAAATAGTGCGGGTCGTGTCAGAACCACGACCGATATACCAAACTACCAGCCCAAGCACAGCAAACTGTACCACTCTCTTGTTCTTTCACTGTCTGGAGGCTTGTTATAGTGGGATCATTCCATAAAAGCCCTGGGGTGGTTTTGAATCCTGTTCGTGGCAATCGACAAATTCAATAAGTAGAGAAAGGCCGAGCCCGTTAGGAACATCATTGCTGCAATAACGATTAAGTTCATACGGGGGCTAGTAGTGCAGTTTGGCAGGCCAAATCACATAATCACAAACAACGAGACTCAGTTCGCCAGTAGTGTTTTCCAGGACTACTATGAAGAGATTGGGACCAAAGTTTTCTATGGATCGATGGCACACCCGCAAAGCAACGGACATATCGAAAGGGTTAATGGGATGATACTATAAGGGATCAAAACCTGGGTCTTTGGTCAGCTTAAAATCTATTCAAGACACTGAGTGGACAAATTATCCATAGTACTCTGGTTGCTGTGAATAACCCCCAGTAGGGCTATGACCAAAACCCCTTTCTTCCTTGTTTTTGGTGCAGAGGCAATGCTTCCCTCCTAGATCACCTTTCAATCGCTCCGAGTGGCCAACTACTCGAACGATGACCAGGTGGCGCGACGAGAGGATGGTACAAACTTGAGCGAAGAGTCCTGAGAACATGCTCAAAATTCAGGCAGCCTGATACCAACAGAGCCTCAGGATCTACCACAACCACAGGGTGCGAAAGCAGACAATGGTCGTTGGTGACCTTAACCTCGGACGAGTCCAGAAATAGGGCAGATCGTGACAAGCTCTTCCCCAAGATGGAGTGGACCTACAAAGTGGTCTGCTTTTCCTAACCTGGCATGGTCGGCATGGCCAGAGGCCAGCCACAAATTACACAAACTCGCTAATCGCGGTTTCTATGTGTAAGGCTGCTCGAAGACGAGCCTATTTTTCTATTTTGCAGGATCTTCGGGATGAGTGTGGAACATGGCTTGTAAGTTTTTTCGATCCATAGGCTTGACCGCCTGGTCGGTAGTTTTCCAGCTAACCAGACGATCAAGGGCTAGAGCTTTTAGGATCTATACTTTGTTTTTGTGCAACGTACATGTTTGATTCTACCCGATCGATCATATTGTTAGGGTGGGAGTCAAAATTGCTACTCGCGTAATATCGAGGGTATGAGCGCCTGGAGGATGACAACCACGAGGCAATGAGTCCTAAATCAGGGTCATCGCTAGTCGCCCCTGAAGGGCTCGTCGAGCTAAGGGCCATCTTAAGCGTCAGGAACCTTGCTAGTGAGCACCTAGAACCTACTCGCCACTCGAACATAGAAAAAATTTACATGAAGACCAGTCCTTTCATTACAAAGTGACCACCCAGGCAGCTCCCGAGGGCTGGATCTAAATAGTCTACTCAATACACGCGAGACCCGAAAATATAGGGTAGTGGATCGAACCGGACAGACCAAAGAAGGGAGTGAACAATGGGCAGATATGAGTCTGCGAGTTCATGGAGCTCCTTGGTAGTCTTTGTGGTGTTGACAAAGCCTTCAGAGACTATTGGGATGAGGTCTATATCCGAAAGTGCTCGTGGATACAGGCTAGGGCAAGACATGCATCGATGGCTCCAACATCTAGCAAATGGTCGCCCACCATCACGCGTAGCCTATCCTCAAGGCCACTCGCCTACTCGGAGGCCACCAAAAACTAGTCGACGTGACCAGTCATAGTGCCTCTAGACATTGAGCGAACTAAACATCAACATACCGCAACAATGAGATGAAAGGTGTAAAAGATCGGCTGAGGCGATCATAGAAATATTCTCGCTGCTGGCGCTCTCTTGCCATCTAATCCAGATCTCTCCGCGCCGTGAGCAGCTCCTCCCGGCAAGCTGGTCAATAAAATAGGTCACAAAGATGACTCTTTTGCTCAGCGGATTGAAGCAAAGATGAAGGAAAAATTGGAGGTTGGTCCATCTAAGCATCGAATTGCTCCAAGAAAGTACATCAACAGGAATCGTGAAGCGACTCATAAATAGCTTATGGCTAATTACTTTGACAAAGATCCTGTCTACATGGATGAAATGTTCCGTAGAAGATTTCGTATGAGAAGCCATGTATTTATGCGCATAGTGAATGTCCTAGGCGAGTGATCTCCCTATTTTACTCAAAGGCCAGATTGCACTAGTCGCCTAGGGCTCTTACCATTGCAGAAGTGCACAACAGCCATCCGCATGAGGATATGGAGTGCTTACTTGAAGTTGGAGAGTCCCATGGTTTCCCTCGAATTATTGGGAGCATTGACTGCATGTATTAGTGGTGGAAAAATTGTCTAACAACATGGAAGGGGCAATTTAACCATGGTGACTACAAAAGTCCCACCATCATTCTTGAAGCAGTAGCTTCATATGACCTTCACATTTGGCATGCATTATTTGGTGTTGCAGGGTCCAACAATGATATCAATGTGCTGAACCAGTCTCTATTTATTGTTCGTTGAGGCAATGAAGGGTGCCCTGAGTGCAGTTTTTGTTGGCTTCTGCCTTAAGATCACACGCACACTTGACCATGATCAGTAAGTGTGCAATCAGTTCGTGCCTGATCATGAACACATCTCACCACAATCAGTACGTGTGCGATCTGTTCGCGCCCGACCACGACCAGCTTACGCCTGACCACTTGACCATGTGAGCGACCTACAGTGCGTGCTTGACCACGTAATCTCTCGACCACAAAGGCGTTCGACCAGGTGGGCGCTCAAGCACGTGACTACTGAGTACGTGGTCGTGTACCTACTCACAAGTTGTGACCTACTCTGCGAGATGCAAAGACAGATCAAACTCGAACTTAACTAGAACGTATTTCTGCAATCTTGTCGAGAACAAGCAAGACTCCGGAGCAGATCGAAACTTCTCTGGAGGAAAATTTAGACTCTATTCACTCGCTATAATCTAGGGGTTACAACTCAATATTTGAAGTGACTACTAACCAAACTCTAAACTGAATCAATTCTGACTCAAGCTCTAACTATACGTACTCTTGCACACATACGACATCCGATCCGTATACAAACCATATACGAACTAAAGTTTCTAACTTGAACATAGCTTCTTACTTCCGCTCCGCATGAAATGAATCCCCGAGGCCCGCGCTGGGATTAGTCCTACATACTCCCCCCTAATCTTATCATGGGTTGAGACCACGAGCTCCCAGTAAATGTTGCATGACCGTCGGCTTCACCATCGGCAATGCCTTCGTCAGAGCATCGGCTTGCTGCTCCTCTATTTAGATGAACTCCACTTCAATCTGGTCTCCTTCAATACACTCACAAATGAAATAAAACTTAGTGTCAATGTGTTTGCTATGGCCGCAAAACACTGGATTCTTCATCAAAGCAATTGCCGATTTGTTGTTAGCCAACAATTTCACTGCTTTGGACTCTTATCCTGTTAGCTCCTCCAACAGACTTCTAAGCCACAAAGCTTGGCATGGTGCTGCTGTTGCTGCCATGAATTTAGCATCGCATGAAGACAGAGCCACCATTTTCTACTTCTGTGAGTTCCATGACACCAAGCTATCATTGATATAGAAAGGCATACCTTCGGTACTCTTCCTGTCATCGGCCATATCACTATCAATGTACACGGTGATTACTTCTTCTTTTCCTCCTATAGAATACACAAGCCTATAATGAATGGTGCCCTTCAAATACCGAAGAATCTGCTTCAATGCCTTACGATGCTTCATGGTGGGCTTCTCCATGAATCTTCTTGCCACCCTGAAAACAAAATGAAAGGTCATGTCTTGTATAGAGTAAATACCTTAGACAACCAATGATGCGCTGATATTCAGTTGCATCCACCGGTCGCCTATCTAGATCCTTATGCAGCTAACTCCTCTATTCCATGGGGAATTTTGTGGGATTGCAATCTAACATACCGAATTGACCAAGGACCTTCTTCACATATGCTGTTTACTTGATTGTAATTCTCCCATCTTCTTGTGCTACCTCAATCCCGAGATAGAAATTGAGCAATCCGAGATCAGTCATCTCGAACTCACTCATCATCTGCTGCTTGAATCCCATGATCTCCTCTGGACTTTCTCCTATCACAATGAGATCATCAACATATACTCTAACTACCACATCTACAAGACCTAATCCTCTTGTATATAGCCTGCTCTTGTGAACATCTGTTGAAACCAATCTATTTTATGCTCCTATCAAGTTGAATATTCTATGCCCGTGATGCCTGCCAGAGTCCATACAACGCCTTGCTGAGTTTGAGAACGAGATGCTCTTTGTTCTTCACTGCAAATCCCTCCAATTGGGCCACGTATACTTCTCTTCAAGATCACCATTTAAGAATGTTGACTTGACATCCAGGTGATGAACCTGCCAACCTCGATTGGCTACAATAGCAAGAATGATGCGCACAGTGTCCAGCCTAGCCACCAGGGCAAACACTTCTTTGAAATCAATTCCTTGCTGGTACACATATCCTTTCACAATCAGCCTCGTCTTGTGCTTGATCATGTCTCCTTCAGTGTTCTTTAGTTTGTAAATCCATTTGAGTCCAATCCACTTATAACTAGCCGGCAGCATCGAGAGAGTCCATGTGTCATTCTTCTCTAGGACTCGATCTTCTTAGCCATGACGTCCTCCTAGACATGCTGTCCAGCAGTCTCGTGGTAGCAAGATGGCTCCTAAGTCTCCACGAACATGGCCTCTTCTTCCATGTCCTCCTCATCAAGGTCCACCCTTCGACAATCTTTCATGATGTCATCGATTTGCCTATAGCGAACAAGCCCTTAGTCTGTGTTGTTGCTACCACTCGATAGTTGTGTAGCCTGATCATTCGTCGGTGATTCCGGGGTTGGCCTCATTGTCTGTGTGGCAAGAGATGTCGGAGCAGTAAGTGTCATGTGTGCTGCAACCCGTGCCCTGGTAACTGGTCCTCCCAGCGTCACCTCACCGGCCAGCGGAGTCGATGAAGGAGCTGGATCAACTTGTGCCACAGGAGGTAGAATGCCTGTAGGGCCACACCTGTGAGGCGTAGAGCCGCCCACTGCTGGCTCGGTGCTGAACTCCACCTCAACGGCAATATCCGATGGATCCCCGCCGCCTGCGCCTGTACTCCAACTCCACTCCACGTTTTCTTCAAATTTGACATCATGACTTACATTAATTTTCCCGCACCGTGGATCGAAGGGATGATGCGTCTTGCAGCCATCCTCAATGCCAAGATACACCATTGGCTGGTTTCCATCATTGAGCTTCTTTAAGTGTGGCATCATCACTTTCGCATGCGCTATGCAGCCGAACACATGAAGGTGTGCTAGATGCGGCTTCCTTCCATTCCAGACCTCAAATGAAGTGCTGTCGTCCAGCGCCTTCATCGGCAAGCAGTTCAGCAGGTACACCTTATGCCACACTGCCTGCCCCCAAAATCTTCTAGACACATTCATGCTCTTGAGAAGGGACCTCACCATCACCATCACGGTCCTGTTCCTCCACTCCACCATACTATTTTTCTATGGTGTGTATGGCGCGATGAGGTGCCGCTTGATCCCGGACCCCTGGCATAGCCGGGTGAACTCGGCAGAGAGAAACTCCCCACCGTGATCAGTCCTCAACCTCTTAACACGCTGCTTGCTCGTGTTCTCAGCTTGCAGCATGTACCTTTTTTACACGGAGCATGCTTGGTCCTTTGACTTGATCACATACAACCACATTCACCATGAGTAATCATTAACAATTAACATAAAGTAATTGTTAGCGACGAGAGTCGAAGGTGTGATCGACTCACAGAGGTTAGCATGTAGCAGCTCGAGTGGTTTCTCCGTCCTGAAATGTGTTGCTGCCAGGAATGTTTGCCTTGCTTGCTTTGCCACCAAACACCCTTGACATAGCTTGTTTGGGTGCATGATCATTGGCACTCCTGATGCCATTTCCTTGTCAATGGGCAGCTTCATAGCAGTGATGTTGACGTGACCGAGCCTCGCATGCCATAGCCATGCTGGGTCTTCTATCGAGACCGATTCAAGAAATAATCCAATCTCATCTATGTGATGAGCCTAGGAATAAATCTCAACATATAGTGACTTCATTGATGATAATTATTACAATATCCATACTTTAATTGAATTAACCGTCTGACAAAAGTGACCTTCAAGGGTCAAAGAACCAAATAAACTGCAGCGGAACTAAACAAACTATGAAGACTCTAATCTTTTACGACTCTTCTATAGGAATCATCGATGTAGAACATCTTAGAACGATCTACCTTTAGTGTACTCCTCGATACCTTCTCCAACTGAGTAAGAGTGAGTACTTGTCGTACTTAGCAAGTTGTGCAAGATATAGTATGCATATGAAGGCTTGATAAGAATAAGGCTAATGGCTCTCTTGTATGAAATAGCATTTAAGTAAAAACATTTGAAAAGCAATAATAATCAAGTGAATAACAAACCACCTCAAGATTACATCTATCTTGACTTAACCAACTAACTAACACCTCAACCAAAGTTCCATCCGCTAAGGTTGAACCCTCAATCATAGTTCCCACCACTATGATTGACCATCCTCAACTATGATTCCCACTATCACAGTTGATCCGACTAACCAAAATATTAAGTTATAATCATGGTAGGTTTTTAGTACTACTCATGACCGTGAGCACGGTTGAATATTTAGTTTTAACTCTATAGAGGTTGTACTTTATCCACAAGATGTTTCATCCTGTTTTACCGATCATCCGTTGACCGACAGAGAACTCTTACACACTACCGAGGTGTGTGCTAGGAATCACTACAAAGCCTTTGCAATGCCCCTCTTAGCACATGTCTACCCGCTAAGGTTTCACTGCCGCGTGATTCCACCTCAACAATGGAAACCCCCTCTTGCGCCTTTCGGATCCCAAGACATCGTCCATTCACCGCTTTTTTGCCTAGTCTACACTACGTTGAGAGTAAGCAAATTACTTAGCTAGACCCATCCTATTTGAAGCTTGTGGTTGTACTATAAACATAGAAAGGTCACCCCATGAACCAGTCCTTTGATTTGAGAAAGACTACCACTTTCCCAACCATACATCTCATCATACCACATGCTCAACTCCCTATATCATGTTGCTACGAAAATTATTTCATCATATTTTATCATTGTTGTATAGGACCATTATCAAGTTCGTGGAATAACTATCATGATTTCCATCCCAAAGCAAAGCTAAGCATCATCTACCCATCCATAACCCAAAACCATAATATGGCGACAAGGATGATAAAGGAAAAACTAGGGTAAAACCTAACTCTTGGGGTTCCCAATATATTATTAGCATGCATGTTTATAAAACAAAACATTTATAAAACTGTGATAAAAATGATCAAGAACACAATTTACCTTCACTGAACTCAGTTGGGTCTTCAAAATCTTGATCCTGCAGACCTTCTAACTCCTCCTGGACGTTGGCGTCTACTCACAATATACGTGAAAAAACAATAACACATAAATACCAAGATCCAAAAAGAATCAAATATCACACAACAAACATCATCATCACAAGAGTACACTATTCTAGACAATTCAACAAAAGAACGAGTCAGAACGGAGCTACGATTGACAAGTTATGATTTTCCAAAGATTAAAATAGAACTAGAAAGATTATCTATAGATGAAATTATGTTTTTACAAATTTTCTAGGATTTTTCCAAATTCATCTATGATTTTCTGGGATTTTCTAGAATTTTCTAGCATTTATTTGAATTATAAACTATTTAAAACTATTAAATAGAATTAAAGAAACATATAAAACATTTTAAGAAATTAATTTCCTATTTATTATTACTTTTTAGAATTATTTTTATACCGAAAAACTACTTATTAGGTTATATTTACTATTTATGATGTCAACAAAACAATTAAAACAAACAAAAAGAAAAGAAAAAATTGACTGGGCTGGCAGCCTTGACATGGCGTGACACGTAAGCAAAAACGCTGACGTAGTCGGGTGACTGGGCCTGATGACGTGGCACCGATTGACTGGGATTATGTTGAACACGTGTCGCACTAGAATTGGCTACCGAAGGGGTATAAGAGGCTTCTAATCTACACCGTTGAATCTAGATCTGACGGCTTAGATGCTTTGGATCTTGGCTCCAGTGGTACAGAAGCCGGCGGTGACTTCTCATGGCGGCGCATCACCAGAAACCCACTGGAAAAGAATCGAGGAGGCTCGGGAAACTCACCTAGGGTATGTGTTAGCGTCGAAAAAGCTCCAGAGAGGTGGCGACGGTGCACGGTGGCTTGGAGTTTCAGAGTTCGACGGCAATGGGCTCTGGTGTCGATTTATTCGTGGTGACTTGGGCAAAAGATGCGGGATAGTCTGAGGAGGCTCTAGGGTCACGTATATATAAACGGGAGGCTACCATATCTCCAAATCAACTCAGATTTTAAACGAGAGGTGGCGGTGGCTCAAACTTGAATATGAGGATTCCAACGTGCTCAAGACTCTATCTCTTGGGCAAAAGCTCGCACATAGGCTCTGGGATCTCTCCCTTTTTGATCTATACCTCACCTCTATCTCTAACTCACGAATTTGATTGGGACTTCATACGACCGATGGTCTCCTTTGCCTATTCATCTCAAACTTGACTTGGGCTTCCACCAATCCGATGTGGGCTTAAGCTTCCGTTGATCTGGCGAATCCGTTTGGGTAGTTGGTGCTTGCTCTCCAGCTTGGACACGACGTCGATGGCGCAATGGTGCTGGCTGCTGCTACTACGAGCTGAAGCAGAGAAGGAGAAGAGAGGAGGGGTGACGAGCTAGGCCGACAGATGAGCTGGGCTACGGCCCAGAGAAAGAGAGAGGAGGGAGTGCAGGAGAGATGCTGGCGGGCTGTGCTGGCTAGATCAGGCTACAACTGAGAGAAGAGGGGGGAAGAGAGGTGGCTTCGGCCTATTTCATTCTAAAAGCTTTTCTATTTCAAAACTATTTTCTCTTATGTATATACACATGTATTCTTACACATAGTGTATATACTACATATTTATACTATATTGGCTTCCAAAAGCAAACAATCAATCAAGGAATCAAATATATATACATACACACACACACACACATAAATATTCTTTTATAGGAAAATAGCCCTCAATGTATACATGTATTTATACACATAACACATATATCCACATATATGCATATATGTATAAAGCACACATACATGCTTAGGGATTTATTTAATTCTACAAAACTCTTTTTAATTTCTTTTGAAAAAGTTTTATATTTTCCTTTTTTTAGGATTTTGGGCAGTTACATCTTCAAGGCTGGCTAAGAGACACACTGGTGTCGTTTGATGCGGCTCGATCTTGTAGAGACGATTTGGAGTTTGCCTCACTTTCATTAGCAATCGCGTAAGACTACTATCATATACACATAGATGTTCAGTATCCATGAGCACCTTGTGTCCAACCTCGATAAGTTATCCTAGGCTAATGATGTTGCTGCATAGTCTAGGAATGTAGTAGACCTCCTACAACATCCATTGGTCTCCATTCTTGCAGCTGAACAGGACAGATCCTAAGCTCATGATCTGCACCATGGAGCCATCACCGAACTTCACCCTGCCAGTGACACTTTCGTCCAGTACTCGAAACTTCTCTTTGTCACCGCATGTGATTACTAGCTCCATTGTCCAGGTGTCGCTTAGCTCAGGCTACAACTTCTCCTCATTCAGCAACACGGCATCCCACCTTTGCTAGTCTTGATACCGTCTCCTCTAACACTGCGAGCAGTAAGGCCGGCTCGGTGTCATCGGTACGTGTGAGATGTGTCTCACCTTTGTCTTCCTCCTTCTTCTTTGGTGCATTACATTTATTCGCATAGTGCCCTATATTGTAGCAATTATAGCACTTGATGTGACTCTTGTTGCGGCGACCATCGCTTGAGCCACTCTCCTCATCATTACATGACGTAGCACTGCTACCACCTCTGCCATGGCCTCTGCCGTGTTCACGACCACCCCAGCCGTGGTTGCTATCTGCAGGAGGGTGGTATTTACTCTTGTTGCTTGACGAGGAGTCGCCGTCATCCTTCTTCTACCATGCCTGCCACTCGGCCTGAGTGAACAGAAGCTATCCATCACTAGTGTTGTTGCTGCCAGATGCACGCAGGCGAGCACGTTCTTCAAAAGCCTTCAGCCGCCCCACGGCTTCCTCGAACGGCATCTTGTCGAGGTCATAGAACTGCTTGATCCCGGCGATTACACTCATAAATCGATCTGACACGGTGTCGAACAACTTCTTGACCAACGTAGTGTCATCGAGTGTCTCCCCAGATTGGCGTACCTCACGGACATGGCATTGAGCTTTCCAGTGTACGGGTCCTGCATCTCTCCGTCCTGCATGCGCATGGCATTGAAGTCACCCTTCAACATCTGCAGCCACACGTTCTTAAGGCGATTTGCGCTAACGAACCTTGTCTTGATACAGTTCTATACCTCCTTTACAGTTTTCTTCCTTGCCACCTGCATTAGGAGATCCTCTGGGAGCGCTTGGAAAAGATGCAACCTTGCCTTCTTATCCTTCTTCTCGTCAACAACTGCTTCGGCCGCTGACTCGATTGCATCCAAGACGTCTTGATCTTCCATCATCGCCTGCACCCGAATTACCCAACTTGTGTAATTCGTCGTCATCAGCTAAGGGTACAGAAACGGCCCACCGCCGCTCTCTCATGCCACCTCACGCTAAGGAACGATCGACATCTTCACGAATTAGTGCCAGATTCGTTTTAGGCTCTAATACCAGATGTTGGTTATTACCTCAGGATCACACGCACGTCTGACCACGATCAGCACGTGTGCGATCAGTTTGTGCCCAACCATGAACACGCCTGACCACGATCAGGATGTGTGCGATCTGTTCGTGCTTGACCACGACCAGCTTACGCCCGACCACTCGACCACGTGAGCGACCAGCAGTGCATGCTCGACCGCATAATCTCTCAACCACATAGGTGTTCAACCACCCGGACGCTCGAGCACGCGACCACACACGAGCTTGGCGAGATGCAAAGACAGATCCAACACATGTAACTCAAACTTGACAAGAACGTATTCCTGCAATCTTGTCAAGAATAGAAAGACTCATGAGCAGATCAAAACTTTTCTGGAGGAAAATTTAGACTCTATTAACTCGCTACAATCCAAGAGTTACAACTCAATGTTTAAAGTGACTGCTAATCGAACTCTAAACTGAATCAATTCTGACTCGAACTCAAACTATATGTACTCCTGCACACATACGACATCCAACCCGTATATGAACCATATACGAATAAAGTTTCTAACTTGAACACGGCTCCTTGCTTCTGCTCCGCGTGAAACGAGTCCCTAAGGCCTATGCTGGGATTAGTCCAATAGTTTTTTTTTTTTTTGTCAATGGAAGTCTGTACAACACAAGATATTACCTTGGGATGGAATTTACCCAGAATGGGCTGCCTTCGTGAAGATTATATCAGCTCCTCAATTAGAGAAACACACAAGCAGTTCCCAAAGCATAAAAGGGTCAAGGAAACATGTGGAGCGTGCGTTTGAGGTACTGCAACCTCGCTTCAGTATCGTGCGCCGTCGAGCACCGTCTTGGAGCCGGAAGGCTCTTGGAAGAATCATGCAAACTTGTGTTATTCTCCATAACATGATTGTTGAAGATGAGGGAGAGACGGTGAACTACTACTCTAAGACTTGAAACATAGCCCAAGGACGTCGATTGTTCTTCCACCCAAAGTCCAAAAAGGCAGCAGTAACACTTGCTTCAATGACGTGCTACGTAGAAATGCTGAAATTCGTGATCACCGAACCCATAGCCAACTGAAAAAAAGACTTAATAGAGCATATTTGGCAACGGTTTGCCACTAGGCAAAATAACTAGTCACTGTTTTAATCCAGTAAGCTCTTGCATCCAATTCTTTTCCTTGTTATATTCAAATAGCTCTTGCGTCCAGCTCTTTTGCTTGTTAGTTCATCACGGCTGACAATTCATTCTAACAGGTATTGAAGATGGTCGTTTCTGTCGAATGGTTATGGTGGTTCTGGAGCAAGAATGCTTCTTCTATCTATTTTTGTGGTCTGAAATGAACTTGTGTGGTTTTTAGTTGTAGTACTTGTGCTTTTAACATAGGGTTGATCGATGTACGTGTCTGATCAAATGGTTGTAGTCGGACTTGGTTAATTAGTCTGCTTTTTATCTTCTATCTTGTGATTGCCTAAGTTATTTTGTGATGCTTGAAACCTTCGCTTGAAGTTATTCAGTTTTGTTTTTGTTGGGATATATGCACCTCAGATCACAGGCATAACATGTCCAGTGGATCACCATGTTTCTTGTGTAGATGTGACACAAATAATTGTTCTATACTATCTCATAGACAGGCCCATTGGAAGAGGTGTATATAGCTAGTAAGCTATCTCCACTGTTGGAGGTACGCTAATGGTAAGCAATTATGCATCGATCCAAGTGTTGCAGATTCAATGAACTTACTAATTACCGTACTGTTGTGCCATCACTATATTGTTATACTATGTTTGTGTTAACTTTGTCTTTTTCTACTATTGCAAAGGCAGTAATGAATTTTTTTCTAAAAACGTAGGAAAGCTACGTTTCAATTTATTAAACGACGAGAGAAACAAAGTATAACACCGGTGCAAGGCACTGGCCAATAGAAACACACATGCTCTACACGCAAGAAAACAACACGACTAGAAGAAGGAACTAAAAAGGAATACTACCCCAGCTATAGCCTACGGAGCTCCTTAGCCCCAGCCACACACGATACCT
This sequence comes from Phragmites australis, assembly GCF_958298935.1. Taxonomy (NCBI): domain Eukaryota; kingdom Viridiplantae; phylum Streptophyta; class Magnoliopsida; order Poales; family Poaceae; genus Phragmites; species Phragmites australis. The sequence goes on along the minus strand of NC_084944.1, from coordinate 11,635,367 downwards.
TCCTCACCCACTTTCCTCAGCACGATGTCTAAGCTAGGTGCAGCACTATTAAATACACACACGTTGCGATGCTTCCAAATCTCCTAGGAAACAAGAATTATGAGTGAGTTAAGACCTTTTTAATCATCTTGCACCACCAGCTAGAGAAAGAGGTTGTATGAAGCTGTGGGGTTAAAGCCTGCAACCCAAGCTTCTGAAAAAAAAGAAAACCACACTTGTCTTGCGAACACGTAAGAGATTAGTAAATGTTGCATGTTCTCATCCGCTTGATCACAAAACGGGTAGGACATTGGGTGCGTAAGTCCTCGTTTGGCGAGTCTGTCAACAGTCCAACATCTATTCAGGATAGCTAGCCAAATGAAGATCTTGCATTTAGGAGACGCCCAATTCTTCCATATACGTCTCCATGGTGCAAATCTGATGAACCCCTCAAAGAAAGCTCCATAAGCTAACCTACATGTATATACTCCAGAGGTAGAAAGTTTCCAAGCATGGTGGTCTTGGATGCCTTGCCAGAGCATGAAACCTTCAACTAAGTCCCAAACCTGGAGATATTCTTCCAAAGCCCTGATAAAGATAGCCCCTATAATTTTAGCCACCAACCTTCTGTTTTTCAACGCCTGCTGCACCGTCCTTTGGTTGATTATGCGCTGAGAAACAAGGCCAACGAGGATTGGTGCAAGGTCTATTAGTGCCCTCCCATGCAGCCATCGATCGGTCTAGAAATTGGTGTTCAAACCGTCACCAACCAAGGTCACAGTGGCCATAGCAAACATAGCTCTTGTATTTGGATGAACCTGTAGCTGCAGACCTGCGCAAGGCCGAGATGGTTCCATCTTCCATAGCCATAGCCATCTCATGCTTAGAGCCCAGCCAAGGGTAGCCAAATCATGAATACCAAAGCCACCAAATTGGATTGGCTGGCACACTCTCTGCCAAGAGACAAGATAGTTACCACCATTGGTCTGCTCGTGTCCTTTCCAAAGAAAACACCTCCTCCTCTTAACAATAGATTTGAGCACCAATTCAGGGAGGTCCATGTCAATCATCTGATATTAGATGGTAGTAGTAAGGACACCCTGAACCATAGTTAATCTTCCAGCCTTATTCATCATAGAAGCTTTCCAAGCTGGTAGGTAATCATCCACCTTATCCACAAGGGACTGCAACTAAGCTTTCGTAGGTTTTTTGAGGGATAAAGAGAGCCCCAAATATGTACATGGGAAGTTCTTTACTTGACAAGGCATGTGACCTTTGAATGATAGCCATGTCATCCTCCTTGCATTGGATTGGCATCACAGAGCTCTTAAGAAAATTGGTCTTGAGGCCCGAAGCTGCGCCAAACACCTCCAGTACCTGCTTAATCAATTCTAGATCTTTAGCAAGAGGTCTTAGGAAAAGGACCATGTCATCGGCATACAAAGAAACACAATGCTATAGACTCCAAACAGAGAGTGGTTGTAAAAGTCCGTCTTCACATGCTCGGCTGATTAGGGAATTGAATGCATCCATCACCAAAATAAATAGCATAGGGGAAAGGGGGTCTCCCTACCTGAGTCCACGGTATTGTATGATCTCTTCTCCTGGCACTCCATTTAAAAGCATCCTAGATGAGGAGGAGGATAGCAAAATGCAGAGTAGGTTGCACTACTGATGGCCAAATCCCAAACTCTGCATAAGTTCCAATAAGAAAGGCCAAGATATTGAGTTGAAAGCTTTGGATACATCCATTTTGAGTAGCACATGTGGCTCCTTCTTCCTATGCAAGCATCTTGCAGTTTGCTGGACGAGGATGAAATTGTCTTGGATGCACCGACCTCAAACAAAAGCGCTTTGATTTGTTGAGACCATGGAGGATAAGCTTGGTAAAGATCTCTCATCAGATCATGTTTGATGATAGCCCAGCAATATTTGTAAAACATGTCGGTAAAACCATCGAAACCCGGTGCCCTATCTTGTGGTAGCTCCTTAATTGTTGCTCACACCTCTTCTTCTGTCAATAATTCATCTAGAGCTTCTAGCTCAAAATGTTGCAGAAGGAAACTGCTAAGGTCTAGAGTGAGGTCTCTTCGCTCTACAATGCCCATCAGGTTTGAGTAGAAATTAAACACAGCCAACTGCTTGTCTTTTTGACTAGTTACAACTCAATCACCCCCAAAAGCTTGGCCACAAAGTTCTTTCTTTTCCTGTATCTAGAGTGCTAATGGTAGAAAGAGGTGTTAGCATTGCCTTCCCTAAGGAAAAGGATCCGAGATTGCAAATGTGAGATAGTCCGCTCAAGGGATGCCAGCCCAAGATAATGTTTCTTCAACTTTTTGCGCAACCACTCCTCTTCAAAGGAAAGTTCCCTCAAATCCCGAGTGATCTCAATGCTGTGGAGGATGTCTTTTGCCATGGCAAGTTGGGTAATGTTGTCGACCTTCCTCTGGCTCCAACTCTGGAGCCCCCTGCTCAAACGTTGGAGCTTAACATAGAATCGCTCGAGGGGATTAGATGTTGTTACAAAGACCTCCCAATTTTGTTGGACTGGCTCCTAAAAGCCCTGAAGATTTGACCAAATACTCTCAAAGTTAAAGCGTCTCTTGCCTCGAGTGTTGGCTTTGAGACCGAGAATCAAGGGGCAATGGTCTGAAATAGAAGATGTCGAGCTCTGCAATAACGAATCTGGGAAGATCCATTCCCAGTCCACAAAGCAAAACACTTGGTCCAACTACAAGTGTTGGAGACTCCCGCTCATTCGACCAAATGAACTTGCGACCAAGCAAAGGAATCTCCATGATCTCAGAATCATCAAGGAAGTGGCAAAAATGTCCCATCATTGCCCTATTGAGATTCTCGTTTTTCTTATCTGCTGCCTGATAAATAAGATTGAAGTCACCCACCACCATCCAAGGGCCATCACACAAGGCTCTAATATTACGTAATTCTTGTACGAAAAGCAGTTTATCCATGTCCTCTTGGGGACCATATACCCCTGTAAGCCACCAATTTCGGCCCTCCTGCTCAGCGAATAGAACTGACACCGAATAAGCATCCACTCGAGAGCAAATTGCCTGACACATTGCTCCTTTCCAAGCCACAATGATGCCACCCCTTGTACCATCAGCAGGAAGAGAAACATGTTGATTATACTCAGACCCAAACACCGCGAGGAGGATATGGGGAGTGAAAGAAGCCACATTCGTTTCTTGCAAACAAACAATGTCTGCATTGGATGAAAGGACAACATCACGCACTGCATTGCGTCGAGCGACTTGTTGAGACCCTGAGCAATCCACACTAGGATGGTAAAAGGATACATTGCAAACCATGAAGGAATGACCAAGAAAAAAACTAAACTTCACACACGATCATGAGGCTAACAGGTCCTCCTCTGACCTAACTTTGAAGGTTTGTTAGGTGACCGACCAAAGATTGCAGCTAAAGAAGTGAGATGTGTTCGAGTTAATGCATTTTCAAAGTGCATGCTGTACGAAGTTGAAGCTTAAATTGTGACATGCTCTAGATTAGAGATGAGCCCCAGGATTTTCATCACTCTTCTCTCAGAATCCATAACTTTAGGCCTCGGTGACCAGGGCCCGACACCAAGATCCTTCTGCTATGCCTAGGTAGGGAGTTAGGTGTTGGTCCTTTCTTTCTTCTGTTATGAATAACGGATTGGGGCAGCACGACGTCCATCAATTTTGAGATGAACGAGATGAAAGTCTGAAATCAAGACACGCATGGAGTGCATGGCGAAGATGGTTCAGGCGTGGAAACCATCATAGGTATAGCAGCAGGAGCACTTCTCACCCGACGCCTTTGCCTGGAGTACACCTATAAAGGTTTTGAAACTACTAGATAGACATTCCCAGAACTTCCAACAAAAATATTCGTCTTAGCATGCAAAAAATCATTTATAGCAGGATCAGCAAGCGAAACAGGGAGCGGAGACCCTACAGGCAGGATTTTGCTAGACGGAGAATGCCTACTAATAGGACCAGTCGGAGAGTGCCGAGTCCAATCTGTCAAAAAGAACACCTGTAGCCCACATGGATCACCCACTATAGGTCCAACTGGAGTCTCCTATGAACAAGGTTGTGGAGATATAGTCAAGTCAGCGATGCAGCTAGTGCTTCCTTATGGTCCCCCGGTATCAGCATAGTCGTGAGCACAGCTAGTTGCAACCACCGTTGCGTAGTTGAAGGTGCCAGGAGCAACCTCCCTCACTGGATGCTCAGGAGCTTCATCCTTATGAGCATGGCCTCAATCTTCACGCTCCTGGAAAGCATCTTGATTGTGTGTGTATGCCAGAGATGTGATTGACCTCGCATTGAACCCATAGGGTGGCTCTCTCTATGCCCCCCAAAAAAGGGAGGTTATTAGAGACCTCATATAGCATAGGGTCATAGAAAGTTGTAAGTAGCTGTAGCATGCTCTTTTCCTTGGATTGGACGAATTCAAAACTGTAATCTGCATTGCACTTCTTATAAAGCATCAGCCATTGGACTTCTTGCTTCTCTTATGGGTTCTTTTGTTTCTATGAAGTGATCTCAAACAACATAGGGTCATAAAGGAATTCCAACATCCAAAAAACATCACACGTACGATTCTCATTGATGACTTCTACACCCTGGTCAAATATCTGTTTCCACCCTATACCCTTGTGTAGCTTTCCCTGTATAATGTTGTTGATCCCTCTCTGCCTATCAAGGTGTGAACCCACGCCTTGCTGCTCTGGCACCAGGCCAGACTTGAGGTTGCTCTCGTTGTTAAACCTACTATTGCACTCCTTGTTCAGAGCCTTAGGCCCACACCTACCTCATGCGCCTCTCATCACTATCGCCACTAGCGAGGTGAAGGTGACACGCCTACGCAATGGCAGACTACTACACAGGGAAGGGCCAGAATGAGCATGACGCTTACCAAGGTCCCAATGTAGTAGCCTCCCCTGCTCCTCTCATCGTGGTGCAGCATACCTTGGGTCACGGCAAGTGACATGCGACAAGGTTGATGTGCTCATGTGCTGTCTTGCCCACCTCCTATCATCTGCTACGTTGTCATTGTCTCTACGCCATCCCCAGTGTTCCTTCGACAGTATGTCAAAGCGTTGGATAGGCGGCTTAGGTGTTTGACCCCTGCCAACTAGCACCATTAACTTCTTGGTCTCAGCTGAAGGGTCTCCCTGGAACGGCGCCACCATCTTCATGCTTTTAGTTGGGACCTTACTTGGATCTTCTCTGTAGTACATGGAGGTAAGGCCGATGTGTAGAAGCAAAGATGTTGCTGGTTGGTCGTGAGTGTGAATGAAGCTTCTGGGATGGTGGATCTTGGGAGATTCTTGGGGAAGTAGTGCACTGGGACGCCTTTTGGCATGAACCCCAACACCTCCAACAAGGAATGGGATCTTTGCAAGCCGCTACCTTGTGATCTTTTGCTAGACAATTGAAACATTTACCTTGCATCTTCCTTTTGTAGCTCTCCCTTCTCTACTGAGCCTTCTGATCTTCTAGTTGTTGAGCTACTGGTTTATTCAATGAAGAAGTTCTTTCTTTGTGCCTCCAAAACTTTGATTTTACTATCTGCCAACCATCGTCATCCTTGACAATGAGATCTCCTAGAGCCCTGCGTTCATTCGTGGTAGAAGAATCTTGCTCGGTTTGCACCAGTTGCTGCCTCGAAAGCTCAGAGGAGGTCCGCGGAGTAAAGCAAAGGAGGTCCAAACTCTGCAGGTCTATTAGAGCAACATGATTCAAACCTCCATCCACTGGAGGGAGATCTTGCAAAAAAATAGAGTATATCTAGTTGGATTGAAGTTGAGATGGAGGAGGAGCGCCAACGATTCACCGGAATAGGACAAACTTGTGCCGACTTAGGTAGCAGATCTCCCATGTCACTCTGGTAAAAAGATCTCGAAGTGACTGGATCTGCGGGTAGAAACACAGGGAGAACCATAGAGCTGCTAGATCTAAAGGAGAAGAAAGCACTCTTGGGGGAAAATGGTTCGATTTGTGGGGTTTGGTGGTTGATTTTGGCCAAAGTGGATTGGTTCGAGGGGGGAGCGACGGGGTCACCAGAGCGGATGGGGCGTAATCGCTCCATCTTTCTTTTGGTATGAACAACTACTAAGCAGAGTTCTATAAAGGCAGTCTTGATGAATCATGAATATAATGCTACCATTTCTATCGCTAGTTATGCTTACAAATATTAATCCGTAAGAGCATGGAGCAATTGTAACTTTTCACATAGGAGTATTCAAAGGTACCAAAATCTATAAGGAATGAATGAATTGTATTTAGGTAAATTCTAACTATTTTTTTTTACAAAGATCAATTGTAAAATAGTAACAATACATATACATATGTATAGTTGAACGAAGAATAATTCCATTTCCTTTCACAAGAGGGCTATCTTTTCTAGAATAAAAAGAGAGGGAACCAAGTACCATGTTTTGTACCCAATAGAGCCTCTCTTTTTTTTAGAAAAACCCATTGATTTATATTCAAAATTAATAATACAAGCAAGTACATGAGTACCGAACTGTTAATTTGAAGATCCTAATCGAACAATTTGCTACCATCAATTCCTTGAGGCGAGGAACATGTTGAACTCCTTGATCTTCCTTGCAATGACAACACGATTGCTGCAATCACATATATTCGATGATTTTCATAGATGAATACGACTTGCGCCTTAATAGGAATGTCAATTTACTTATAACCATCTCAACAAGAAATCGATCTTCAGTGTAGGCATCATCGTCGTTGTTCAAGTCATTTTGTTCGATAAAACCATCGTGGGTAAACAAAAATTGATGAAAAATTAGTAGGAGAAATAAACAAGGAAAATTCCATGAAAAGGATGGATCCCCCACCCATTCAATGCCTACAAGAATGCTGGAGAACACGCATTACAGTAGAAATAGTGATAGGCATTGGGCTATCACTATCGGTTCATTTAAAACTGACAGGGATAGTCCACCCGAAAAGAACTGACAATAATAATCGGTTCATGTCATGAACCAATAGTGATAATATCATTGTCAGCTCAAATAACAAATTGGCAGTGAAAATGTCACTATCACTACCGGTTCATGCCAACAAAGTAGAATTAATGGATTATCAGTGTCGATTCTAATTTTGTAGCTAGTATTCGGAAATCCATAACTTTTTCATACAAAGTTAGATGGAGAAAATTTATATAAAAATTATAGCTCTCAACAAGATCTGTAACTTTTTAATTGACAACTTCTTTTATTTGAAGTCATCTAAGTGTCCAAATTTAGTTTACCACCTACTGCAGAACATCCCATCAATGGTGGTTCAAAATCACCATCAGTTGTGGGTTTTGAACCGCCACTGATTACTCGGCACTGATAGCCTATGAGTATTAGTGTTGGGTATAGAACTGGCACAAAAAATTAGCATCAGTACCAGTTTGTGGATACAACCAGCACTGATAGTCCTCCTATCATTGTCGATTGAATAAAACGAACCAACAGTAATATGTGGAGTATCACTGCCGGTTGGTTAAACCAACTGGCAGTGATAGTGTTTCCTGCCCTTTTCAAATTTTGGCGGTTGCCGCCAATATCGTGCTCATTTTCAAAGTTTGGTCGTCGTTGTCAACAGTGTATGGTATATTTATACACACGCATATATAGATTTATTCACGAGATGTCAAGTTTCATCGCGGCATATATATATAAGCACATATAAATTTAAGTCATAAAACATCAAGTCTCATTACAGTATATATACACTGCATACATATCAAGTTTCATTACAACAAGGATAAGAAGTTTAAGGTTTCTTACTAATCGAAGGGTCTGAACTCTGCCTTTTCTTACTAGATGAAGGTAATGAGAGAGACCAGCCAATTTCATCGTACTTGCCGATTGGACTGATGACTTGGTCATTAATGAACCCGACAAGTTGTTCTTAAAGTGCATTGATTTCAATAGGCAAGAGTCAATCTGTGGACAGCTTAAGTAGCTATAATTTCAAGAATTGAAGAAATCAATCCTTATGAACACGTATCGAATCTGAAAATTAGTTTTCAATATGTATGCCGCATACCTCATCATCGGCCACCTGGAGAGATGCATCTCTGGTGAATCCGTGCATAAATTCCATTACATAAAAGGCACATAAATTGTTGCACGAGCCCTGCTTCCTACAAGGAAAGTCATATTGAACTATCCATTCTTTCGTGTATGGCTGTTGTCTAATACTCTTCTTGATGTTTCGTGTGTACACTCTTTATGTGTGTTATTATTACTGTAAGTAAACTTAGATTCAATCAAATCAAAGATTACAAGAGCAATAACGAAATGATTGAGTTTACATTTGTAGCAAGTTAATGACAGGTTGGTAGGTTTCTTTTATATTATTTTTGTGAGTCGAAGATAATAACCTTGCTAATGTTTGGCTAGATGACAAGGAGGATCCAGTGATAACTGTATATAGATCACCATAGGTTAGTTGATCCTAACTTCTAACGTTGTATTTCTCAAAAAGAGTAGAACATTCATGGAGGGAAATAGGTACCCAAAGTGGTAGGGTAAAAGTATGTATTTCTTCAATTGTAGCTCCAGAATACTCTCCAATGCATAGTCCTCAGGGTTTTTTGGATTGGTTCAGATCATTGTTAGGTTTACTTGATGTGGGTTGATGAATCCCACATGGAGGACGTTGTCCGTCCTGCATTTTTGTGCCTCCATTCTACACAAGGAATAAGTTAAGATATTCAATTTATGATACAAAAATGTATATTGTGAATTATACATATATGACACTAGCAAAGTCCAGCCACTCAAGATAGACACGTCGAGGGTATCTTGCTGGTACACTCGATACATTTACTTAAATAATATAAAAATAGTGTTATCCCCATGGAGAAAATCTCGATGCTTATATCTGGCCTCAAACATTTATCTACCCTCCCTCGACTCTTTCATGCACCACACATGGAATTTTCGAAGTTGATATGTTAGGTTGCCCCACACGTCTAGTGCGACCAATAGTTCATCAAGCTTAAATTTCCTTCTCTCGGTTGCTTATGGTGCCAAGGACTTGTCAAGAAGTTGCTCTCTTGTCATTTTGGATTCTTTAAGAAATCTTTCTAAATTTTGTTGTTGTTGTATCTGTTCGATCATAGACTCCTTCGAGTATCTCTTGCTTTTGATGCGCGCGCAATCTGATTTTCACTTAGGCACAACAAGTGGCCATCTTTAAGAAAAACTTCTGCGTTTCAGCACAGATTAATATTTTCTTCTCAGGCTCTAGTTTTTGCAAGAATTTCTTGACACTAGCGTCCACTATTGCTCTAGTTTCCTCTATAGTTTGTTCATAAGGTAACTTCTCAGGTGCTGCCATCTTCTTATGTGGCCCTTGCTTCTGGGATGAAATCGCTTTCTGAGATGAACTCAAATTCTCAGATTGAGCACGTGATATTGAATTTCGACGGGTAAGAGTTGGCTCTCTTGATGGCGGTGGTGGTGACTTTCGAGGGGGAGGAGTTGGCTCTCTTGGTGACGGTGGTGGTGACTTCCGAGGGGGAGTTGGCTCTCTTGGTTGCAGTGGTGGCGAGTTCCATGGGGGAGGAGTTGGTGATCTTCTTGGTGACAAAGGCGATGGCGACGACCATGGAGGAGTTGGAGATCTTCTGTGTGGCGGGTTCGACTCCGCGTCAGACGACTCGTTTGTCTCTTCTTCAAACACTATGTAGTGCTTGTATCACAGAACAAAACCACCTATGTTTGATCCAAGCCTCTTGGAACCCATCTCTCCAAGGTAATCTATGTCAATCTTATAGTACGTCCTTCGTACGGAGTCCACGTGGACCTTGGCGTATCCCTGCGATATCGGGAGATTGTTGAAGAGAGCCCCTTCCATGCATTGGTCAACCTGCCCTAGTCACCGTGGTGGTAATGTTCAAGGTGGGCAGCTGCTCCGACGACCACCAGGGCTCAAAACATTATCTTCGGCTTGCTATTGTCTATTTCCTTGCTGAAGTGCTTCTTTGATTTTGGCATCTGTCATTTGTCACTCTTGTACAAGCTCTTGTCATACTAAAGCCAACACCTCTACCAATTCTGCATTAGTTCTCTTTCGACTCCTATAACTTTCGACGTCTTGTGGGAATCCTTCTCTCCAAGATACCATATCCTTGCCTCTGGTGCGGACTGAGTGCTCCTTAGTTCCTAGTGCCAAAGTTAGCTGGTATTTCTTCCTTTCTGGCCTAAAAAAGTATTGGAAAGACTTGGCATAGGCATTAGTAATTCTTTGAGTCAATTCCTGTTCTCTGTCGCTTTTGAACATTAGGTTGCCCTCTGCTGACAAAGTCACACCTCTCGCGTATAGATAGTGCTTCACTCATTCAATTCAGTTAGCTATCGCGGGTGTGGCACCACCGCAGGTTACTTGTTCTTCCATCCCTTCCAACTCGTCGTATTTCTTCACATACCCACACGAGCCAGTTCTGTGGGGGTATAAGTTCTTGTGGGAGTTAACCTTGTTTGCCTCACATAGCTATTGTGATTCCTCTAATAGCCTATACTCTATGAAATCATTCAAAAATGGTTTCACCATTGGATAATCCTCCTATTTTGGTGTCTGGCTCTTCAAGTAATAATTTCTCCATAGCTTACCCTTGAAATTCCTGGACGCGGTGCCCATTGGTGATATGGCACGACACTTCGCTTTAGCTATGTTGCATCCTTTAGGGTATTCAAACTTTGCCACTAACTTGCCCCACATAAGTTCCTTGCTGTTATTGGGAACCACATACTTGTCATCTTGTCTGCCTCTCTAACTTCCATATATGACTGCAGCATGGTCCCTCACGAGACACCCGATTATTGTCTTGAACGATCATAGAACAACTTTAGGTCTTGTGGGCTCCCCGACTGAATTGACCTCCGTGATGACGAAACGTCCCTTAGGCATGTTGGCAGGCTCATCTTGTATCGAGGCTGGACCCGGATCTGAGAATGGGCCTTGTATCGGAGGAGGGGTGGGGCGGGACCATGCACAACGGCTGAATTTTGTACGTACCATTCCTACATAAAAATTTTAGAAATAAGAAGCACTTAGAGTTAAAATTTATGAGATATGAATTTTCAAAGATTAGAACTCAAATTAATATCCTGAAAGTATTGTTCACGAGGTAATATAGTTAAATGCCCGTACGTTGCAACGGGCGCTAAAAATTTCTATAATGTAATATAGTTGACTAAACGTGACATATATATTTGTTTCACGTATATTTGCAATCTAATTTGCAATATACAGAGCATCAAGGAGATGAATAAATGTAAACATTGTTTCACATTCTTTCTGTATCCATTCAAAGCAACCATGGCAACCAATCATAAAGAGAGCAGATATATTCTTGTGACACAAAAATACATGTGCATTATACGTTGTTGAAAGATGTAAAACAATGACGGAGTCAATGATTACACAAAAGCGTTGTTCCAATAAAATCTAAAGGTCAAGAATAACAAATATCGAAGTGCACACTTTAAACATTCCACATTGGACTTGGACTAACTTTAACACTTGTGCTCTCTGAATTTGTACTTAAGTAGATCGGAGAAAGAATCTTCAGTTGTCATCAACATAAGAAAGTTATCGGAGTTGTTCAACACTTGGACTCTATGGTCTGTTCTACCACTTCATGCATCAGCTATATAAAGAGGCAGTTTCTTTTCACTATCGTCACTACATAAATGGAAATCATCTCCTTCTATATCAAAGGCACAACAATATCAGTATAAACTAAATGGAATACAACACAACTCTTTGTATAATCTGAAACCCACCTATGGCATTTTGATTAAGACACAAAGTAACCCTTGAGAATTTGATAGTAATTCTTATATATATTCTTGTTCCTTTGTTTCAAAATGCTTCACAGGCAATTTTTCCTTCCTATTAAATTCTCTATTCATTCCTTAACCAACAGAATGTAGTGATAACACTGCTCTCTGTAAACATTTGGATAAACATTTAGACGAGACACCAGTCACAATATAGTGGTAGCACTGCTCTCTACAAACATATGGTGATATGAACAAACATCTCTACTCAACAGGCATACATGTATACTCCTCAGTCATTAATAATCAATCAACAATGGCTCAAGTGATAGCTATTTCCCTAGGAACCAAGCATGTAGACATACTCATTAGTTGATGTCCATACATATGCATCAATAGTTGATGTCCATACATACATATCATACTAGACATAACTCAAACATTATACTTGGTCCACTATGTTCTATATATATACATATGTCCATACATACATATCATACTTGATTTTTTTTTACTAGAAAATGAATCGTGGCTGGGTCCTTCTCTTGGACAGATTTCGGAAACATCGTGGGAGAATCAAAGAGAGATTGTTTAAGTATCAAAAGAAATTTGTTCATCTGAGTGGGAGGCAGATGTCATGTTCAATACATATGTATATGGTAGAACAGAAGGGGTATACATATGTTCAATACATATGTGTTCAATACATATGAGTGGGAGGAAGATGTCATGTTCAATATATATGTATATGTATACATATGTTCAATACATTCATTTGGAATTAAATTGCAGTGTGTCAATTTTAGCCTAATTTAAATTGAAGAAAAAAGGGGCATAGGTGAGCATTCAGATAAACGACGGCATGGGACAAAATTGAGGTAAAATTATATGTTTGTTGCGTATTGCATCCATGCGTGTAATTGGCGCAGGAATGTAGGCTATAGCTAGTAGCAGTTGCATTGCGGCTAGATACTGGAACTAAAAGTGCTTCCTTGCAATCATTTCAACAAACAGGAGAAGAAGAGCCCTAGGATTTCCCTACCAAGAATGCGTGTTTGGCCTCGATCTCCTGCTCCACCAACAGCCATGCCAACGCCTCCTGCTTGCATGGCAGCTTCATAGGGGGAGGTGGCATGTTGAGGAGGAGCGGCACGTCGGGGAGGAGGCGACGCGTCAGGGAGGAAGCGACACGTCAGGGTGGAGGTTGTAGGCTGGGGCATTGAGAAGGAGAAGCACATCAGGGGGGAGGCATCATGCCTGTGAGAAGCCGGCCCGTCGGGGAGGAGCGGCGTGTCGGGGAGGAGGCGGCACGACAGGGAGGAGGAGGCTCATCGGGGAGGAGGCGGCTCGTCGGGGAGGAGGTTGTGGGGCGGCAGAGCGGCCCATCGAGGAGGAGTGAAAGCGTATGAGCAGTAGGCAAAATACACGATGCCTTCATTGACTAGCCGGATCGGCTGTAAATAGAGTTACACGGTACAACGATAAAACTGAAAAAAGATTACATGCCAAATATCCCGGCTAACATAGATGGAAAGCAAACGATTCCGTTGGAGAAGTTGCCGTGTATATCCTGGAGACCGATCCGCCTGCATGCACGTAGTTGCCGTGTATACGAACGCCTGCATGCGCCTATAGATGAGCGGCGCAGGGAGACGAGCCACAAGTCCACTGTCTAACACGCCCCCGCAGTCAGAGCGTCGGCAGCGCGGACGTTCAGACTGGACCTGAACTCGGTAAAGACGGACGTAGGCAGCCCCTTGGTGAATATGTCGGCGTATTGGGAAGATGTCGGAACGTGGAGCACACGAACATCACCAGCAGCGACACGCTCCCGGACAAAGTGGAGATCAATCTCGACGTGCTTGGTACGCTGATGCTGCACCGGGTTGGTCGAGAGATAGACTGCACTGACATTATCACAGTAGACCAAGGTGGCACGGTGAAGAGGGCTGCGAAGCTCCTGAAGTAACTGCCGTAACCAACACACTTCAGCAACGGCATTGGCAACAGCTCGGTATTCAGCCTCGGCACTGGAACGAGAGACCGTATTCTGGCGCTTGGAGGACCAGGAGACAAGATTGTCACCAAGGAACACAGCATAGCCCGATGTGGACTTGCGTGTGTCTGGGCAACCGACCCAGTCAGCGTCAGAATAAACAATGAGATTCGTCGGTGCAGAGGGATGAAGAACAAGCCCATGATCAACGGTGCCATGAAGATATCGAAGAATACGCTTCACTGCTGTGAGATGCGGTTCTCGCGGGTCATGCATATGAAGACAGACCTGCTGGACAGCATAAGAGATATCTGGGCGAGTGAAGGTAAGGTACTGAAGGGCACCTACAAGACTGCGGTACTGTGTTGGATTACTGACAGGAGGACTAGCATCGGAGGCGATCTTGGGATGAGTATCAACAGGTGTACGACAAGGCTTGCACTCTGACATACCAGCACGGTCCAGAATATCCAACGTGTACTGGCGCTGAGATAGAAATAGGCTGCTGCCATGGCGCTGAACTGAAATTCCCAGAAAATGATGGAGGGGGCCCATGTCCTTCATGGAAAATTCCCGCTGTAGATCATCAATAGTGCGTCGAAGAATAGCAACTGAAGAAGCCGTGAGAACAATATCATCAAGGTAGAGGAGTAAATAAACAGTTTCTGTGCCCCGGTGATAAACGAAAAGGGAAGTGTCGGACTTAGCCTCAGTAAATCCAAGAGTCAAAAGATGGGAGGCGAAGCGACTGTACCATGCACGGGGCGCCTGTTTGAGTCCATAAAGTGACTTGTTCAGACGGCAAACCAAATCGGGGTGGGAGGAATCAACAAAGCCGGTAGGCTGGGAACAGTATACTGTCTCAGTCAGAGTGCCATGAAGAAAAGCATTCTTCACATCCAGTTGATGAATTGGCCACTGTCGAGCGAGAGCCAGTGACAAAACTATGAGGACTGTAGCTGGCTTGACAACTGGACTGAAGGTCTCATCATAATCGACACCCGGATGCTGTGTAAAACCACGGAGAACCCAGCGTGCTTTATATCTGTCAAGAGTGCCATCAGCCTTGAATTTGTGCCGAAAAATCCATTTACCAGTGACCATATTCGCCTTGGAGGGATGAGATACGAGGTCCCAGGTGGTGTTGGCCTGAAGAGCAGCATATTCTTCCTCCATAGCGCGGCGCCAATTCGGATCAGCAAGAGCGGTCCGGTACGTCTTCGGAATTGGTGAGAGCGCAGTGGCCTGCAGGTTAAGGCGGGTCATAGGTTGTTGATAGCCTTGTTTGCCGCGAGTTACCATGCCGTGGTTGTTGATGACTGGAGGAATTTGCACTGCTCCGTGAGGTGCGGCTGCGCGTGGTGTGGGCACTGGGAGGCCAGGCGCGTGGCCTGGAGGCGCTAGGAGGCCAGACGCGCCTGGAGTGGCCACGGCAGCACCTGGAGTGGCCACAGCATCACCTTGGGCTGCTGGACAGCCAGACGCGTGGCCTGGAAAAGCCACGGGAACACATGCACCTTGGGGCGCTTGGAGGCCGCTTGTGGCGCCTGGCGTCTCGGCCAAGCCAGCCGCTCGTTGTGCCAGGAGAAGAGTCGTGCGTGGCGCTGGAGACTCTGCCGAGCCAGCCACACGTGGTGCCAGGAGAACAACCGCGCGTGACGCGGGAGACCCTGCCGAGGCAGCCGCTGGAGGTGTGTGGAAGCCAGGCGCGGGAGGCTCGATCGCGAGGGGGCGCTTTTCCACAGGAGCCGTGGCACCGAAGGGGGTGCACAGTGGGGCATGAAGAGGCGCAGCGATAGAGGACGTGGGAGAACCTGCACGAGAGAGCAATCGTGATGGCTCAATGGGAGCCGGCACGTACTCAAATTCGGACAAAAAATCAAAATCTTTAGCGGTGGGTGAATTCGACTCAGCAAAAGGAAAAGATGCCTCATCAAAGACAACATGACGAGAAATAATGACCCGATTTGTTGAAAGATCAAGACACCGGTAACCTTTGTGATTGGAAGAGTAACCAAGGAAGACACACAGCGCGGAACGAGGAGCAAGTTTGTGAGGAGACGTGGTGGACAAGTTGGGATAACACTTGCAACCAAAAACACGGAGATGGTTATAGGAGGGATGGACACCGTACAAGACATAGAACGGGGTGGAGGAATCAAGCGTCTTGGTGGGAAGCCGGTTGAGGAGGAGGGTGGCGGTGTGGAGAGCCTCAACCCAAAAGGAGGGAGGTAGCGACGCCTGAAATAAGAGCGAGCGCATAATGTTATTGATGGTACGAATAATACGCTCAGCCTTACCGTTCTGTTGAGAGGTGTATGGACATGACATTCGGAGGTGAATACCACGGGTAAGAAAAAAAGAACGGGTGGACGAGTTGTCAAACTCGCGACCATTGTCACACTGGACCGCCTTGATGGTTGTGCCGAATTGCGTAGCCACATAAGAGAAAAAATTAGAAATAGTGCTGAAAGTGTCGGACTTGAGACGTAAAGGAAAAGTCCAAATAAAGTGCGAGTAATCATCAAGTATAACGAGATAATATTTGTAACCCGACACACTAAGGACAGGAGAAGTCCAAAGATCACAATGCACTAAATCAAAAATGTTCTGAGCTCGAGACCGAGATGCGGCAAAAGGTAGATGAATATGGCGACCAAGCTGGCAAGCATGACAAATAGTGTCACTGGCAGTTTTATTACATGAGATGGCGGAGACGGACGCGAGACTGGAGAGCGCGTCGTGACAGGGGTGGCCGAGACGGCAATGCCAGAGGGCAGCAGGTACACCAGCAACAAAGGCACACGATGGGACGACGGACTGTGGCAAGTGCAATGGATAGAGAGGACCTGAGCTATTGCACCTGACGATCACGTTCCGTGACCTGAGATCCTTCACAGAAAGGCCAAAGGGGTCAAACTCAATAGAGCAATTATTGTCAGTAGTGAACTGGCGGACAGAAATAAGATTTTTAATAATGTTGGGAGCGACAAGAACATTATTAAGGTGAAGATGACCATAAAGATTAGTAGAGCCAGTGGAGGTAACGGGCAGCAAAGACCCATTACCGACAACGATAGATGAAGGAGTAAAGGACCAGGGTGTGAAGAAGGAGGACAGATTATCGGCATCAGAAGTCATGTGTGAGGAGGCCCCGGAATCCATGTACCAGTCCGTGGTCTGTGGTTGTTGCAGAGTCACAGTACTGAACACGTTTGCCAACGCATTCTGGTCCCATTGTGTGGCACCAGAGTGAGGCCAGCTGGGTGTCCCTGGCGCAAGTTGTGGAGGCATCTGCATGGGCATCAAGGGAGCAGACGGTAGCTGCATTTGCATGGGCGCCATCTGTACTGGAGTTGAGGGCTGATGCACGGGAGCTGGCACCATCTGCTGCATGGGCATGTGCATGCCATGAGGTACAGGTGGGTAGGCCAACAAGGCGTGCGGCATGCTGCCGGGGCACGGTTGCAGCGCGCTGATGCCCGGAGACCGAGTGCCAGTGCCCTGTTGTGGTTCGGGCCACATTTGGATGGTACCCGTCCACGGGTTGTAGAAGGATGGCCACCCGGACGGAGCGCCCCCGTTGCTGTTTTTCCCGCCGCTAGTGCCATGGCCGCCCCCGTTGTTGTGGTGCCGTCGACGATTGGCGTTGTTCGACCCGCCGGAGGAGCCATTGTGGCCCTGCGCCGCGACGGTGGGTGCTGTGGAGCGACCACCCGAGGACCGGGCGCTCCCCTTTGCGCCGGAGGAGGTGGTGACGAGGAGGGCAGTCGACGGCTGGTTTGGGCGTGACGACATCTGGAGCTCCTCAAGTAGGAGATCGGAGCGCACTTCGAGAAAAGTTGGGAACGGCCGCTGCCGCTTGAGGAGAGCCGCCATGTAGCTGAACTTCTCGTTCAGACCACGTAAGACGGCGAGGACGAGAGTTCGATCGGGGACGAGCTCGTCGAGGGCGCCGAGGGCGTCGGCCATGCTCTTGAGGCGACGGCAGTAGTCTGAGACGCTGAGGTCGCCTTGGACAAAAGCGCGGAACTGGGCGTCGAGGTGTAGTGCGCGTGTCTCCCGGTTGCCGATGAATTGCCCCTCGAGCGCTTGCCAAACGGCGCACGCGGTGACACCGTGCTCCATGACGATCTCACAGAGCTCGGGCGTGATGGTGCCGTACAACCATTCGAGGACGACACAATCCATGCGACACCAATCCGCAGAGTCATGACGGATAGTGTCGGAGAGGACGTGGACAGTCAGTGAGTACTTACCCAACGTAATGAGGAACCGGCCGCACCACTTGTTGTAGTTAGGCGAGCCGAGGTCGAGGACGATGGGTACCAGAGTGCGTATGTTCTGGATGGCGACTGCCTGTGCATGAAGGTTGGCGATGGCGGCGGCTTCGTGGAGAACCAAAGCCTGGGCGACAGCGTCATCGTGGGCGGTAGTCTCCTCACGCGCGCGAGCAGCGTCCTCGCCGGCGCGAGTGAGGGCTTCGTCGTGCGCACGGGCAGCAGCGGCCTCCGCAGCGGTGGCGTCATCGTCGTCGGCCATGGCGCGGCTAGAGTTTGTGCGGAAGCGCGTGGTCGCACAGGATGCGATCACGGATCATGATACCATGAAAGCGTATGAGCAGTAGGCAAAATACACGATGCCTTCATTGACTAGCCGGATCGGCTGTAAATAGAGTTACATGGTACAACGATAAAACTAAAAAAAGATTACATGCCAAATATCCCGGCTAACATAGATGGAAAGCAAATGATTCCGTTGGAGAAGTTGCCGTGTATATCCTGGAGACCGATCCGCCTGTATGCACGTAGTTGCCGTGTATACGAACGCCTGCATGCGCCTGTAGATGAGCGGCGCAGGGAGACGAGCCACAAGTCCACTGTCTAACAAGGAGCATTGGGGAGGAGGTGGCACGTCAGTGAGGAGCTAGCCCGTCGAGGAAGAGGCTGCGGGGCAGCACATCAAGGAGGAGTGACACCTCTGGAAGAGGAGTAGTGTTAGGCTGAATGGAGCGAGCGAGCGCAGCGGACAAGTGTTGGATATATAGCAGAAGTATCAGTGCCAAAACCGGCACTGATGCATGTATCAGTGCCAGTTAATACTAAGAACCAGCACTGATACATTTATCAGTGTTGGTTACTACTAAGAACTAGCACTGAGATTTTTTCCTGGAAATATTCTTCTATTTTTAAATTCAGCTAAAAAATTGAAAAATTCATAAAAAATTATTAGAGTTCAGAAAAATATGAAACCAAAATTGTTGAGTTTGTATTACTGTTGCCTACATGATAAAAATACTTGCATGCATCGAATGTGCATAGAAAGCTACTTTGATTAAACGATTAATGCCTCATTATGGTCACGTCGTATGTAGATAGCTTCCTCAGTGTCATCAATGAGAGGAAGTTCAACATTGTCCCCAAAAGGAGGCATGTCATCAAATTTTTGTAGTCTTCTTTGTCGACAACATCCTCAACACTGATAATCTTTTCTTTTTTCTTGAAAAATTACGTGATACTCCTCCTTGTTAGCTAGGTCTAGGTCCTTTATATAGAAGAATTGTGCAACATCCTTGGCAAGCACGAATGGTTCTTCTCTGTATCCGATGAGTTTGAGGTTCACGGTAGTCATACCATACTTGCTGACCTTTATTCCCCCTGAGAGTCTGACCCATTAGCACTAAAAAAGAGGGAATATCAACTTGTCATATTCAAACTGCCAAATCTTCTCTATGAATCCATAGTAGGTCTCCCTATTGCCAGCACAGACATAGGTATCAATACAGACACTGCTATTTTGGTAAGTGCCCTTGTTGTCTTGTGCTCACGTATAAAATGTATAGCCGTTAATCTCGTATGCTTGGAATGCGCGAATTGTAGTTGATGGGCCATTAGCTAGCAGTTCCAATAGAGCATCGTTTGTATCCTTACCCATTATGTGTTGATGTAACCAATTACCGAATTTATCTATGTGCTCTCTTGCGATCCAATCCTCGAACTTCTTTGGATTTGTGGAGCGTAGCATGCTCATGCATATTGACATATGGGCCCACTACAAGTAATTGTTGTAGAACAGCAAAATGTGCTTGAGTGAATGAAACATGATCTTTGATGTGGATTGAAGTATGACCTATCATCTCTTTCTCCTTTAGTCTCCCCTCATAGTGAGATATAGGCATACCGATCATGTTTAGTTTTATGTAGTTAATGAAAAACTCAATGACCTCATCCATACTCTACCCTTGGGCAAAGCAACCTTCTGAGCAACCTTGGTTACAAACATATTTCTTCAGAACACCCAAGAACGAGACCAAGGCTCTTTATCTCACCTACAATGTTAACAATTAGATGGGTATTATATCAACAAATGTCAGAGAGAAATAGTCTCAAACTGACATATAGTATGGACCACGCCTTCCTACAGTTTTGCTAGTTTATTCGGATCAATGACCTTTTGTGACATTGCGTTGAAGAACGAACACGGTTTTATGATTGGGTCTCAGACCAGAATACTCTCATTGCAACTGGAAGCATCTATGTCATCCTCACGTGATAATCATGAGACTTCAAGCTAGCTAACTAACTTCTTATCTTTTATGTTCACTAAGCTCCTGATGTTGGAGGAGTAACCAGTCAGAACTTTGACATCATGCAAGCAACCACACAAGTTGATCTTCTCCTCCTTGCTCATAGTGTAGCATGTTGTGGGAAGTTTCTTTTTTCCATTATCTAATTGTATGTAATATAGATCCTTCCTGGGGTTCATTTCCTTCAAGTTCAGCCGTGAATTTAGTGTATCATTTGTTTTGCCAAATATGTCTAGTAAGGTATCAATCAAGCTATCAAACACATTCTTCTCCATGTGCATGATGTCTATTACATGTCGGACCATAAGATATGTCCAATAAGATAGCAACCAAAATATTTGATATTTTTTCCACATATGAGTATGTTGCCCAGTTAGGATTTTTGTACTATCTAGCCCCTTTCCAAGTACAACTCTAACTATTTTGACCATCTTAAATACCTGTTCTCCAGTGCGAATCTTCGGAGCTTGACGATGCTCCACTGTTCCATCAAAAGCTCTTTTATTCTTGCAGTATGGGTGATCTGGATGAAGGAACCTACGGTGACCCATGAAGATCATCATCTGACTATTTGTCAGCCACTGCCTCCTATTTCCTCCACGCACTGAACACATCCATTGTACCCTTTTACAGTCTACCTTGATAGGTTACTAAGAGCAAGCCAATCTGAGATCGATACGATCAACATTGTGAGTAGGGTGAAATTCTCACATCTGTACTCATCCTATACTCGTACGTCATCTTTCCACAGTACAAGAAGATCTTCAACTAATGGTTTAAGGTACACATCGATATCATTGCCTGGTTGATTCGGCCCACTAATCAACAAAAGCATCATAAGGTACTTCCATTTCGTGCACATTCAAAGTGGAAGTTTGTAGATACAGAGAGTCACGGGCCAAGTGCTATGAGTACTTCTTGTGTTACGGAAAGGATTCATCACATCAGAACCCAACCCGAACCTTATATTCCTCACTTCATCTCTGAATTCATTGTATTTTGCATCGAATCTCCTCCATTGCATGCCATCAGCAGGGTGTCTAAGCATTCTATCTTTCTTGCGCATTTGGCATGCCATCGCATCAACTCACCATTCACTTTGTTAGCAAACAAATGCTTTAAACGGGGGATTATAGGAAAATACCAAACCACCTTAACGAGGGTTCCTTTCTTCTTTCTCTTCGCCCCCACGCCATCGTTCTCGAAATCATCAACGTTGCGCTTGTACTGTGGTGCATTGCAAATGTGACATGCTTCCAAGTCCGCTTCCTCACCGTGAAACAATATGCAGTCATTTCTACATGCATGTATTTTCTCTACTTCCAATCCCAACAGGCAGACAACCTGCTTGGCATGGTACGTGTTTGCGAGCAACATGTTCCCCTTTGAAAGCAATTCTCTCAAGAATTCTAACAATTCATTGAATCTCTTATCGGCCCAACCATTGCTAGTCTTCATTTGCATCAGTGTTAGCACCATATGCAACTTGTTATGCTCATCTTTACAGTTTGTGTAAACTGGTGTTTTAGAGTCATCTATCTACCATGCACTGAAACTTTTGTTCTATATTGTCTTCGTTGTTGCCAACAAAAGTATCGCCTCCATCGTTCTCGACAAAAGTATCTTCTAATGCTGACATATCGAAGTCTTCATTAGCCGTCATATCGTTGCCTCTGTCTTCTTTGACTGTTGGTTGCCTTTCATGCACAACATTTTCAAGTTCACCGTGCTCAGTACAACGGGTATAGCCAGCCTTAAAACCTCTGTGAATCAAGTGTTCACAAATCTGCTCTATGTCTGAAAACTGTTCTCGTTCTTGCAGTCGACACATACATTATATATTATTGTCGACACACTTCCTTTTTGGATTCTTTTACGTCGTAGCCCTCAAAAAAGTCTTAACGCCACTAAAGAACTCTGGCCCTCAATCCTTGTACATCCATCACTGGTCCATCTGAAATCATTATAGTTAAACCCATACAACTTATAATCATTAAATATTTCAAAATCCAAAACAAATTTATTGAATTACCACGCATCTTGATTTGTCCCTATTTGTGGGCCCATCTCCTTCCAAAGGTTGCTATGTCCGATTGTGACCCGTGGATGGACGTGCCATCCCTTCAATACAATATTATTTCAATTGTGTTAAATTCACTACGTTGATTAATGAATAGAAGAAATCCATTTGATTATTATTTAAATTCAAGATTTTAAAAATACGCAATCCACATACTAGAAAATTGGAGCTAAATTTTAGGGGAATTCGCAAATACCTCTTGGTTTTTTATTTTTTGCAAGGATGCCACAAGGGTTATGATGACCGCCAGGGGATATTTCCTAAAGCCAAGCCTATCGCCCGACCAGGTCAAGGCTCGCTTGACCAGCGTGAGGCTTGTACAGCTAGCCTCCTTGCGATATATTGTGATCCCATGACCAGCCCTTGCTGGTCGCGGAACATCCATACTTAACCTATCTAATCGTATTTATTAATTTCTTCTCAAATGTTTTCCTTCCTGAGACACCTCCTTCAACAAACAAAATTGTGGCCGGTGCAATTGGGTAGTGCCCCATCCCGTAGCATTAAATGCTACGGAGTGGGGTTTTGCGGAGCAACTTGGCATCGTGCGATAGATGGGACAGGGTCTGCAAAATAACTAGGCAAATGAATGAGTTCGTAGGCAGGCTCACGGAAGGCTGGGACAGAATGGCTTGGCAGATAAGCTTGCAGCTTACGGCAAGGGAACTGGCAGGGCTCCCAAGGTAAAATAAAAGTGGAGGCATCCAAGAGGATGGGTTGGGCCCATAGTACCACCGACGCAAGGTGCAGCGCGCACGCTCCGTATGGTGATGGCCTGAGAAACAGATATCTAGCTAGGTATGGGTCTACTGAAAGGGGTCCACTTGTAAGTTCTCCTTCTCTTGTATGTAAAGAGTGGAACGGGTCTAGATTGGGGGGAAGGAACTCATCTGTAACCAGTTCACAAACACTCATAATAAAATACATAGGATGTAGGGATGTTATCCTTCAGGAAGCCTAAACCTGGATAACCCCTGATGTTCTTGAGTTCATCACACTGTAAGCATCATCTATGCACCCATCAACTGGTACACCCCAGAATCATTGTCTGGGATTAACCCATGACAAGTTCTAGTAGTATTTTTGCAATGTTTTAATGGCAAATTTGCAATAACGGTTCAAGTAGTGTCAAATTTGTAATAGTCCCAAGATTTTAATGTACGCACCCACATCTATTTAAATGTGAATTTAATCTACTCCTTAAATCAACTACAATGACAAAATTGTGATCTTTCTCTAAATTATATCTCAATCGGAGCTCTTACTCCTTCCAAAATTCAACACCAAGGAACAACCATCTAAATTCAAACCTAGAGCAATCTAGCAACTAAATCCAATTATGAATGAAATGTAGATCATCTCTATGCATCTAACAACGATAAAATTGTAAACTTTTCTTAAATTAGATTTCAATTAGATCTCAAAATCCATCACCATGGAACAAGCACCAACAATCAAACCTACAACAATCTACCAAGTAAATCTATATAAAAATAAAATATAGATCATCTTACTAACCTTGGAGCATCTTTACTCCTCCAAATTTTGAATGCCCCAACCGCATGGACGAAAAAATGGTGGCCAGCTCTGTTCTAGTCGAGCTAGGGTAGGCTCTATTCTAGCCGGGCTGGGGAAGAAGGTGGGCTTTATACTGTAGCATTTATCAGTGCTAGTTGGTGGATAGAATCGTATCAGTGCCGGTTCCAACCACGAATCTGTACTGATAGTGACTTTTAGTGCTCGTTCTTAGCGCTCAATCATTGTCCGCGAGTGAGAGATTAAAAACCGGCATTGATACATCTTCAGTCGCGGTTACTGTTCAACCGACACTAATGAGGTGGCACTTTTGACCAATTCTGTAGTAGTTTGGCATCGGTAACCTATCAGGCTGAATTCTTTTCATCATGGTTCACTCTTGGGAGTACCTAGCACTCCTAAATTACAAGAAAAAAGGATCAAGCTAGTAACATCATGGTGATATGTAATGCTTAAGCGCTAAAAACTAATAAATATGTTGTATATATGAAATGCTCTCATCGAAGCACTTCTCTAACTTTCACGTGAGCCAACTCAGTTCCATGTTCGATGAAATATAGAATGATACAAAAATTTAAGTTAGATAAATGATCATTTCTAACAGTAGTATTGCATGGTGAAATAATAATGTTTACAACACTTATGTTGGTTCAGGTTGAAGTAGGGAAAAACAAGTGTCTTTTTGCATACTTGTGTGAGATATTTGAAAATTTATAAAATATTCATACAAAGTTATATGAAAAAAATGTTTATATAAAAATTATAGCTCTCAAAGATATCTACAACTTTGTAGTTGGTGCATCTTTTGTTTGAAGTCATTTAGATGATCAAATAATTGTCACAAGTTTCAAAAAATAAGGATTAAGAGGAAAAAATATCTCATTGCTATTAACAATCAGTGATATGTGAGATGGTACGAAGGCTTTGCGTGAGGTAAAAGGTTACGGATTTAACTCCTACAAATGATGCACCCGAAAACAAATCACGTGTAGGAGAGGTGGTTGTGTGCAAATTTTGTTTTTTTTAAACATAATTTTAAAACCGATTATTATTATCAATTTGTATTATAAACCGATATTGGTTGGTTCCACAATTAACGTCTTGTGAACTACCGATTCAATAACTAATAATGCTAGTTACCAACCAACGGTAATGCATTTTTATGTAGTAGTGACCAGTGAGGGGTGAGGAACCGGTGGTGAAAACCCCATTGGCATCGGCGTCGTCGTCCGGTACCAATCCCACCCACACCTTCCTCTCACCCCACCAAACCAGCCTATGTGTCCCTCAATCTAGCCCTTCCAAAATCCCGTTGCAATCTGCTTCGTGGTTAGCTCCTCACTGTACTGTAATTGAGTCGAGCTAATTTGTTTGATAAAGACTTGATTGCTGTTATTATTTACGCAATCAATCCTAATTATGTCCGTAGGAACGGCTAGTTTTATTAACACGTTATTTTTCTTTGATGAATTTAGTGAAAATAAGCTAAGAAATAGCATGGAGAGCAATACTAATGATTGCCTGGCTATATTTTTGAGCGATATTTAGAGTGTTCTTCAATAGAAATGCCTATACAACATCAACAGTTCCTTTCTCAAATCAACGAAGTTTTGGACCGTGATCGTACATTTCAGCAGGTATAAAATTACAGTATAGTATGGATGTAGGGATCAGTAACGTTTTAAGAGGGATGAATTAAGACATTTAGAACTATTTGGATTCTAAAGATAACACAAGATAAATCTATATTAATTTCTATCTAAATGTATTCTAGATTTATCTAATGTGTCTACTCTACGATCAAAGCGCTTGCAACCTATCTAAAAAGATAAATTGTAAGTAAGTAAATACGAAAACGTAAATAAGGTAAAGAGAGCAAACTTTACATAAGGATTTTTTTTTCTATGGTATCGATAGCATGAATGCCACCCCTAGTCCACGTTAGAGCTACACAAAAGATATGCTTCTGATCGGTATCCGATCACGGCTCTTAAGCCACCAAGTCACAAAGACAAGACCTCCACCCGAATGAGCCACTAAGCCACTAAGGCAAGGTCTCAGCACTAGCTTCTCTTCAGGTTCCTCACTGGCGTGATCACTTTGGAGCTTGAATCACCAAGTCAAGGGTCTCCGTGTCCCTGTACATGCTTCTCGTTGCCGCTCCACACCAACTCGGAGGGTCAACAAGCTTGAGCAACTACGGCTCAAGTTGCTGATGAGTCACCAAGACTCCAAGACTTCAGCATACCAAGAGGTACAAGCTTGGATCACTCTTTTGATCCACTCTAAAGGCAGCAATCACCTAGCAACACTGTGTAGGCCTATAAGCACTAATCCTCTCTAATCTTGTGGTTAATTACCTTGGATGATCACTTTAAGCACTTTGGTGGCTTAAATATCTTTTCAGTGTATATGAACTTCTCTAGACTCTAGCTATACGCCACAACTTTAAATGACTAAGTGGAGGGGTATTTATAGTCTCAAACCCGTGCACTAGCCGTTAACCCAACGGCTCTGAAAAGTTGTTAAAACCGGATGATCCAGTGAGAATAATAGTGCTAACACCGAATTATCTGGTGAGTACACTCTCACAAACTAACCATTGGAACCCCACTCAAGCCACTGTGAATACCGTACACTCTGGTGTATACTGTAACATCATCACTGGATATTCCGGTGAGTATACTTTAGCCATCCAAGCCAATATCTTATCTGTGTAAATTACTCCGGTGCCTTCTCTAGTGCTTATCAATTCATCACCGGACTATCTGATGAGCAATCCTCAGCCATCCAAGCAAAATACAACCCTTTCTGGAAAATATGCTCTGGTATACACATGACTTTATCATCGGACCATCCAATGGCTTGAGCTTCGCCTGCCTCTTTGTATTGTTCATTATCCGATGTATTTATCTGTTGTACTCTTACTTCATCACCGGACTATCTGAACCTTCAAAATCTTCTACCCAAAACCAAATACTCCGGTGTGTATTGCTTGTTGAACACTGGATCATCCGGTCAGTTGATCTTCAACTTCAACTCTTGAAACTGTCTCTACTGGATTGCTCTGATGCTTCTGCCCATTTGGCACCGGACCATCCGGTGAGGCAAAATTACCTCTGTCTGTATGCACTATTCATTGTCTGATGTGTATAACATATTCAACACCGGACCATCTGGTGAAAACAAAACTCCTAGGACTTCTCCAATTCAACCAAATTTTATCCCTGCTCCGGTGACTTCTTCATATACTGCATTCATGAGACCTACTAACATATATTCTTGACAAATATGTTAGTCATATTAACTATGTTATAATTAATCATCAAAATTACAAATATAATTTAATAGGATCATTTTCCCTACAATGGTCCAAAATTGACCACCAAGTAATAACGAATTTTTGGAAAGTTTCACAATAAATTTTAATTATATTTGGTTTTTAATTGCAAGAGGTTCACCCAGCTTTACTTTTTAACTAGGTTAGATTTTTCTTTTGGTCATTGTGTCTTGTACGGATTTGGATAACTTAATTCTTTTATGTCTAGGCTAGTATATATCTTTTTGGTTTAGTCTCTGTCATTCAAAAAGAAAAACAACCATGTGATACACACAATATAAATACGGATCGAAAGGCTAACAACAATGAGTTTGACATTAAAGAAAAATCAGCCACCTAAGCATTAAAAAACCGCACACCCCCATATTCATTCACCACCTAATTAATACTATTCATAAATCTAACTACTAAAAATTACTAGGAGCTAGCAATTATTCAAGCTCCAATGCATTTGTGAACTGAACATAACTCAGTTAGTTAGGATTTTTATGGTAGAATCTGTTCACTGGGTTTAAATCTTAGATTGTATTTTTTTTTACTAAATTCTAAGATAAATAGAACATATATATGCGGGCATGTTTAATGGTTAAAGTTTGTACCTATGCAATATAAGGTTATGTCTATAATCTTATTTAAACGTGTATTAGAAAACACTCATGTAGGTATGTATGAACATGAGTGTAGTGTGTGTCTGTGAAGGCATGTGTAAGTCTAACCTGTACTTAAAAATATTCGGTCATGTTTTTCATCCCCGTGGATATAGAACCTAGAGGAAAAGAAGACAACCCCGGCCGCACCCTGCGACTTTGTGCAATTCATACATATGCATATATGTCCTGCGTGCTACCTTACAACTTAGTTGCTGGAAAGGTTCTTGGGCATTAGATCGCCGCCCGCCTGCATTGACAAACTTCGCTTTTGATTTTTGTCTGCTCGTGCCGGGTTCTTAAATTGCGGCCGGCCGGGATGCTCTTGCCGACACACACGCCGATTCCGTTAAGTGTTGATCACTGCAGCAAGCTAGCTTACTCATTTATACGATCCTACGGAGCTGACACGATATGGGTTGATACGCGGGTTTTTGTACGCGCATTTTAGATCCTCTTTGGAACGGAGGATTTCCAAAGAATTTTTGTAGGATTCTAATTACTAAAGAAGTTCTCCTAAAGGGCCCTTTGGATCACATGAGAAGAAAGAAGAACTTCCCATATATTGTATTTCCATAGCCCAGTTCCAAAGGAACATAAGCAAGATGTTGGACCTTATGAAAATTTTCCTTTTTCTCTACCACTCTCCAAATTCCTGTGTTTTTAGTGCGTTGCGTCCAAACACATTATTAGAAACTTTTCTATGTTATGAATTCTTGTAGGATTGTAAGCGCTAGGCAACTTCAACCCTGTATTTTTCCTATTCTTATGATTTTAAAATCCTATATTCCAAAGAGGACATTACTGTTCCTAGCACAAACGAACTTTGAGCTAGGGCCCACAAGTGCTGACATCACTAAAAATAGAAGATGGACTAAAAATAGCAAAATAGAAGTAGATGGATTAAAAAAAATGGATACATCTAAAAACTACACGTGCATCATGCACATATTTTTTTGTAAAATAAAGTCTAAACATAAGCATTTATTATATTTTTAGACATTTTTATATCTAGGCTTGCAACATTTATCCGTAAGTCACTTCAATATGTGGCAAAAACAGGGGAAGTATTTAATAAATAATTCATTTGTTCATCTGTCTTAAATGCAGTTAGGTAAGTAATTTTGTAAAAAATTGTAAGCAAATTACAACAAACTAGTGAGCAATTTAAGAAACAAGTTAGAGCAATTCAGATCGGGTGTCTAATAAATTTTGTGAATAAATTAGAATTATTCAAAGGCAATAGCAGATTTAGCTGCAATTGGTGAACAATTTTGCTACAAACAAATTTCTAAAAAGCAAATTGATTCAATCTCGCAAATAATTTTGTATACTTTCAGAGCAAAATAGATGTGCATGACGTAATACTAAAGCATGCACATAAAGTTTTTAGATTTTACCTTAAAAAATTGCAAAATAGAAGCAAAGGAACCGTGTCCTCTGCAGCAAAACTAGATTGCATCATCCTGCACAGCACAATAG
Source organism: Phragmites australis (assembly GCF_958298935.1). NCBI lineage: Eukaryota > Viridiplantae > Streptophyta > Magnoliopsida > Poales > Poaceae > Phragmites > Phragmites australis. The sequence continues at coordinate 11,605,897 of NC_084944.1, read as the reverse complement.
CAAAATTTTGGGGGTATTCCGTTTCAGCCATAGGTGTTCCGTTTCGTCTCCTAGATATTAAGGGAATTTTTTTAGGGAATTCAGGCAAGCGAAATAAACTCATTTCAACTGCAATAATGTGTCTAGTTTGTTTCGATACTTATCCGGGATTTCTTTTTCATATCATCCTCTGAATTATGAGTGAGATGTTTCGTGCAAAGTCTCAACCAAATTATGAGTGAGATATGTTTCACAGTAACATCAAATGTTGGTACAAATTGGTAGGCAGCTCTGCACCAAGTCACCAAACAACATATAAATTCTGCAAAAATATTAAACATAATCATATAAAGATGAGAAATCAAATTGAAATATGTCTTGATTTATTTATGTTGAGTGATTGATATTGTCATTTATTTGCTTTGATGATCTTCAGTTTTGCATGAGCTTTGATGTTATTTAAATTAATTTGGGATTTTATTTGAGCATATTGATTATGGACTAATTGGAATTGGAGTTGGAGATATTTGTTTGCTTGTCTCATGGTGTACATGTGATGGATGCAACTTGGCACTCGACAGCGAGATGATCGGGGCTAAGTGAAGTGCTTGGTGCCTAACGATCAAGGAGGTCGGGCGGAGTCAAGAGTGATCCTAGCTGAACACATGGAGGTTAAGCAAAGCATGAAAGACAGATGGAGATGGTGTGTTGACAAAGTCAAGCGAAGGGGATACCGGTGCAAGTAACAAGGCGGCCCGATCAGGAGCAGGAGAGACTTGCCGGCGGTCAGGATCGCATAACAGAGTACACACGTCGACGAGAGGGGTTGCTTAAGGTGTAAGTAAGGCAGTGAGTCACGCTTTGAGAAGCATGAAGGCGGTTTCGCGGTTTGGCCTAAAAACTGTGGGAGGACTGGAGGAGTATGTGGCACCATCGCGAAGTTTGCGTCGAGACGAAGCTAAGTTGTGATGGCGCCGTGGCCGTCCGATGAAAGAAGAAGAAAATGGACCAAAATACCCTCAATGGTAGGTAGGAGTGTACTACAAGAGATTGTATTTTGGGAAAAAGCTAGGAAACTTAGGGGTCAAGTTTCCTAGGCCTATAAATAGAGGAGTAAATCTATGGGAGAGTTTGAACTAGTTATTTGAGCCCCTTATGCCACTCATATGAAACCCTTGTGTTAGGGTTTAAGTAGAGATGAAGATAAGTGCTTAGCCTATGTATTATGTGAGAGTTTTGTGAGGAAAATTTTTTGTAATCCGCCTAAAATAGGGCTGACCTCTGCTGCAATGAAGTTTATTTTTCTTCATGTTATTGCGCTCACCTCCTTCTAGTTTCCCTCTATTGGTTCCCTTGTAAGTTTGCAAGTTTTCGGTGTTTCTTTGTGATTTTCATTTTGGTTTTTGAGCTAAATTTTCAGCACCTTGGGCGGTTGCTCTTCTTGTTGCTAAAGGTATAAAAATTCATATACGAGTGTATACTCATGGGTCTTGAGAACTCTTGCCTCTAGATCATTAACTTGGAGCGGTTCCTTGTCCGGTGATCTTTTCTTTGAGCTGTAATTTTTCACCTTCGCAGAGTACTTCTTCTTGATGCTAGTAGCTTAAATACTCACATACTCATGTATTTGAGCAGGTCTTGAGTCCCTTTGCCACTAGACTATTATTTTGGAGGATAACCTTGTCTGATGACCATCTTCTCTAGTTTCTTTGAAAGTTGTGAGTTTTTGTGCATAAAGAGACATGGAATGATCTTGAATGGAAACAATGGTTCATATTCCATCCGTGGAGTCATGTTGCCATATAACTAATATTCTTGCTTTGTCTCTCTGATTCTTTTGCTTCCTCTTGAGTGTTTTGAGGTGCGTTGGGTGAGAAATAAGTAAAGGTCATCTATTTCGAAACAAAGTTATTGAGACGCCTATTCACCCCTCTCTAGTCACTATTTATGATCCTACGATTGGTATCAGAGCCGGTTTGATCACTTGTTGACCTTAACTGGCTTTGTGATCCGTAGATGACATGGAGAGAAGTGGAAAGATTTCGCTGTTTGATGGCCGTGATTTCTCGTACAGGAAGGTGCGTATGGAGGCTTATCACTTAAGTCAAGGAAGTACAATTTGGGAGGAAGTTGATTCTAACTACGAGATCCCTGCTGCTCGCACGACTCAGGTTCAAATTCAAATCAAATAGTATGAGGCCAGCAATAAGGCTAGAAATATTTTGTTCACAAGCCTAAGTCAGAATGAGTTTGATAGGGTTCAGCACCTCCATACTGCTCGGAAGATCTTGACTACTCTAAGTATCTTTCATGAAGGCACTAATCAGATTAAGAATAGATGCCAAGGCACATGCAACCAAGCATATCAAATGTTTGTGTAAGGCCCCGAAGAGTCTTTGGATGCTATGTTTGCTCGCTTTGATGGAATTGTTAGCAATCTTCGATCAACTGGTGTTTTGCCCTATTTTGACCATGAGAGAGCGATCAAGCTTCTCTATGCTCTGGATCGTAATATATGGGAAGTGAAGATCTCAAGTATTGAAGAGTCATCAAGTTACGACACATTAACTTGTGATGACCTCTTCAATAAGCTCAAGTCCACCGAGATAGCCAAGGCAGCTCGGATTGGTCTCGAAAACTCCCTGTCTCAGAACATGGTGTTGGTTTCCGGACCTAGCAATGGCAACAAGTCTGGAGTGGGTGTTTCTTGTGCTAACACTTTATCTGGTGGATTTGCCTTGTCTTTCTTGGTCCCCATCACGGAGGAGCAGGTGGATGTGCTTGATGATGAGGATCTTGCACTAATCGTGAAAAAATTCACCCGCTTCTACAACAACTGCCCCAAGCTAAAGAAGAAGGAAGGCCGTAACTACGACTACGACAAGCACAAGAAAAACAAGAAGCCCTTCTTCAAGAAGAACCGTGAAAAGATGTCCAAGCCGGCTTCTAGGATGTTCGTGGCAGCTCTCAGCGACATCGACACCCCTTCAAACGAGGAGGAGAGCTCAGAGAAGGATGAACCGCAAGTGAAGAGCAATAAGAAGGCCAAGGACCTCACTAGCCTCTGCTTCGTGGCGGACGACAACAATGACAGCGACCCCGAGCTTGATCCCTCCGAGATATTACCTTCCTATAACCAGCTTTCCATCCAAGTCGGTACCTTGAATAATACTCTCATTAGCCAGGATAGGTTACTTAAGAAAGCTATGTGTGAGTTGAAGGAGCTTAGGCCTAAGTATGAGTCTATTTTTTCTGAGCTTGCATTGCTTAGGTCTAGGCATAATGATGAGGAGTATAAGAGTTATTTGGTGGTTATGACAGAACTTGCCGAGCTTCAGGCTTTGCATGCTCAAGTTACCAGTTGACTTGAGATTGCTGAGAAGAAGCTCTCTAGGGAGGAGTCTAGATCCACTCTCTTAGCTGCCTGCATGAATTGTCCTTTGCTTGCAAAGGATGTTGAACTCAAAGCAGTGTGCATCAGGGAGTTAGAATCTAGATTGGAGAGTGCCTGGAGTTTGAAGGATGTGCAGCCGAATTGTCCCACCTGCATCATCTTTCAGGACAAACTCAGCTGGGTTAGAGGGCAAGTTGAGAAGTTTTTAGCCGAGAATGAGTACCTCCTTTCTCTAGTAGAGAAATGCTCAGAAGGCAACAAAATGAATTTGATCTTGGCCAAGACCAAGATGTGTGCCGATAAGGCAGGTTTGGCTCTTGGGTTGAGTTTTGAGAGGGTGGCTTACAATGGGGAGAGTAAGACTGTTTTCACCACATTTACTACCCTAGAAGCTGAGAATTCTAAAATCAATACCACACGACAACTAAACAAGAATAAACACACACCACAGTCTACTAAGAAGAAGCCTGCACCACAACCCAAGAGAGCTTCTCAATCTTAGATGAGAGCCCCTGTAAGAAAGCATAGAGTGATCGGCAGTCGAGTTCCTGTGTGTGCTCCTTGTTGGCATAGCTAGATAATTGCCGCTCCTCACCCACCAGTCAATCTAGTGATGACTGAATGACCTAGAGAACTTCTCTATATGGACATTGTTGGTTCTTCTCGGGTTCGTTCGGCTGGTGGGAAGTGGTATATTCTTGTCATTATTGATGATTTCTCTCGCTACTCTTGAGTCTTCTTTCTTGTGAGCAAGGATGAAGTGTTCTCACACTTTCAGAGCTTAGCTTTGAGATTGTTCAAGGAACTCCCTGGTGCATTGAAAGCAATTCGCAGTGATAATGGCACCGAGTTCAAGAACTATCTCTTTGATGCTTTCTGTCTTAAGCATGGCATTGAGCATCAATTTTCTGCCCCACGTGTTCCTCAACAAAATGGCGTGATTGAAAGGAACAACATAACTTTAGTGGAGATGGCTAGGACGATGCTCGATGTGCATAGGACTCCTAGAAGGTTTTGGGCTGAGGCCATAAGCACAGTGTGCTACATCTCCAATCGGATTTTCTTGCGCTCGATTTTGAATTTGACTTCTTATGAGTTGCACTTTGGGAGGAAGCCGAAGGTTTTGCATTTGAGAGTCTTTGGTTGCAAGTGCTTCATCCTAAAGCATGGCAATCTTGACAAGTTCAAGTCGTGTTCTTCTGATGGAATTTTCTTAGGGTATTCTCCTCATGGTCATTCTTACAGGGTCCTTAATCTTGACACTAACACCATCATGGAGTCCTATGATGTGACCTTTGATGAATCAACCCCTCGTGCTAGCCCTGTCTTTGAGTGTGCAGGTGATCAAGAGATGAGCGAAAACATCTTTGTAGATGGCAACCTTCCAGCTTTCGGGGATGATGAGGATGATCCACTACTTCCTACTACTACACTCACTCCGGAGCTGGTTCCTAACTCCTCGACACCGGCAGAGGGTCTTGCAGCCTCTACTTCCACTTTAACTGCTTTCGAGCCTGCAGCAACAATGTTTGAGGGGGCGGTCATCTCGCAGCGCGAAGCCCCTCAACACATTCAGCGGTGACATCCCCCATAGCTGATAATCGGTGACCATGGTGAGAGGGTAACCAGGTCCAAATCTGCTTCTCATGCCCATTTCACTGATTCTGCATTCATTGCTTCCTTTGAGTCTCATGATGTTGGACATGCTTTATGTAATTCGAGTTGGGTTAATACTATGCATGAAGAGCTTGAAAACTTTGAGAAACCAAGTTTGGGTCCTAGTAGAGTCACCCCAAATGTTCACACCATAGGCACCAAATAGGTTTTCAAAAACAAACAGGGAGAGGATGGGTCTTTAGTAAGAAACAAGGCTAGACTAGTAGCTCAGGGTTTCACTCCGGTAGAGAGGATAGACCTCGAAGAGACCTTTGCATCGGTAGCTAGACTAGAAGCCATTAGGATCCTCTTTGCTTTTGCGACATCCTGAGATTTAAAGTTGTACCAAATGGATGTCAAGAGTGCTTTTCTTAATGGTTTCATAGAGGAAGAAGTCTATGTCAAACAATCCCTAGGCTTTAAGCATCTCAAATACCCTCATAGAGTATACAAGCTTCAGAAAGTTTTGTATGGGCTTAAACAGGCATCTAGGGCTTTGTATGATAGGTTTATGTCTTTCTTGCTAGGGCATGGGTATGTAATGGGTTTAGCTGATAAAACTTTGTTCATTCTTAGACATGGTAATAATTTCTTGTTCAGATTTACGTGGATGATATCATTTTTTGTGGCTCTTCTCATGCACTTGTGACCAAGTTTGTAGAAACTATGAGCAGAAAATTTGAGATGTCGATGATGGGCGAGCTCAACTTCTTCCTTGGGCTGCAAACCAAGCAATACAAGCAAGGTACATTCGTCCACCAGATGAAATACACCAAGGATTTGCTGAAGAAGTTCGACATGAGCGATGCAAAGCTATTGGTGACATTGATGGCTACCTCCACCATGCTTGATCCGGATGAAGATGGTGAGGAGGTGGACCAGCGGGAGTACAGGAGCATGATCGGGTCCCTCCTGTACCTGACGGCGACAAGACCCGACATCCACTGCGTCGTCTGCTTGTGTGCTCGCTTCCAAGCTTCACCGAGGACGTCTCACCACCAAGTGGTGAAACGTATTCTGATGTATCTCAAGCACACTCTCGAGTATGGCCTTTGGTTTTCTGCATCCTCTTCGCTTTCTCTTCGTGGCTTTTTGGATGCGGATTTTGCTGGTTGTAAAATTGACAGGAAGAGTACCTTTGGTACTTGTCATTTCTTGGGGTACTTCTCTTGTGTGTTGGTCTTCTCGCAAGCAATCTAGCGTTGTGCATTCTACTGCTAAAGCTGAATATATAGCTGCTGGTAGCTATTGCTCACAGATTTTATGGATGGTTACTACCTTGAGGGACTTTGAGTAAGATTTCAGGAGTGTGACAACACCAGTGCTATAATCTTAACCAATAACCCAGTTTAACACTCCAGAACCAAATACATAGATATGAGATTCCACTTCCTGAGAGATCATAATGAGAAGAGAGACATTGAGTTGAGCTACATAGATACCCAACACCAGCTAGCCGATATCTTTACCAAGCCTCTAGATACAACAAGGTTTGCCTTTCTGAGGGGAGAGCTTAGTGTGATGAGATTGTTGGCCTGATCTTCCGATAGGTAGCGATAAGTCGGTAGGTGGAGAACTTGATGTTGATGATCCAAAGGCTTCGACCCGAACAGATCGTCTCCCTTGCAATCACTACACCACAGCTCCGTTGGTTATCAACCGTGTCGCGCGGTTGACCTCGCCAAGAAGGCTCAATCCCTGCAAGCGTACCAAGAACACAAGCAAGAACGTAGAAGATGCAATCTGAAATATTATGAATAGAATTCAAGCACTCGAAGTTGGGGTTCCACAAACACCTGCGGCGGCCTAGTCGGTCCGGAACAAGAGCGAAAATCTCACAATATGTGTGTAGATCAATATCTAAGCAAAACCCAACCCTAATTGGGGTGGTCGCTACTGTATATAAAACACTAGGGTCGGCCAAGGACCCCTGGATGCGTCCCTAATGGACTCCAACACGTTACACGGCCCAACGGCCCAAAAGATGGTGGCATAGCACCCTGATAGATTCTGGATATTCACTTGTTTCGACGATTTCTGTTGACTCAAAAAGAATTTAGACATGGGACCAGTCCCGTTGGAAAGCCTATCTCCTTAGCTTTCTAACCATGTGTAGAACGTCAAAAACGGAGTCCGTATGGGTCCTGGGCGATGATTTTAGTGCAGTCTAGTCCTAGACTCCGAAACGGACTCGAACTTGATTGGACCTCCACCTTGGCTTGGGCGCCCTTGCTGTTATTCTCCCGTGTTCCTAAGTAACAATACATCACAATTATTCAGTAGCATCCCATCCTTATCAAAATATAAAGGAACACTAAGGAACGAGCTCACCTCATGATTTAGTTGATGTGCACGAGCTCGTGTCAATAGACCTATTGTTGGAGGAATACTCAGTGTGTGTATCCGAAAGAGTGATGTCCTCATCATCCTCCCCCTCTTGAATCGGAGTCATTCTCGACGCAATGTCATCTTCTTCTCCCAAGTAAGGCTTCAAATCTGAAATGTTAAATGTAGGACTAACCCCATAATCTGCAGGCAACTCAAGCTTATATGCATTATTATTGATCTTTTCCACAATTTTAAAAGGACCATCAGCTCGAGGCAGCAATTTAGACTTTCTCAAATCAGGAAACCTATCTTTGCGCAAATGTAACCACACAAGATCACCAATTTCAAAAGTAATATGTTTCCGACCTTGGCTACCATAAGTTCTATACTTCTCATTCATCTTTTCAATATTTTCCTTAGTCAACTCATGCATTTTCAGAATCAAATCAGCATGTGTCTTAGCATCAAAATTCAATTTCTCGGATGTTGATAAAGGCAGTAAATCAATAGGAGCACGGGGATTAAAACCATACACTACCTGAAACGGACTTACCTTGGTGGTGGATTGAACTGATCTATTGTAAGAAAACTCAACATGGGGTAGACACTCTTCCCACATTCTCAAATTTTTCTTCAAAATAGCCCGCAACATGGTGGATAATGTGCGGTTCACAACCTCCGTTTGTCCGTCGGTTTGAGGGTGACATGTCGTCGAAAACAGCAGCTTTGTCCCAAGTTTATTCCAAAGTGTCCTCCAAAAGTGGCTCAAAATTTTTGCATCACAATCCGAAACAATGGTGTTAAGCACTCCATGCAAGCGAATGATTTTCCTGAAAAACAAATCAGCTATGTTTGTAGCATCATCGCTCTTGTGACAAGGTATAAAATGTGCCATTTTTGAAAAACGATCCACAACGACAAATATACTATCCCTCCCCCTCTTGGTCCTAGGCAATCCTAAAACAAAATCTATAGAAATATCCTCCCAAGGCACACTAGGAACAGGAAGAGGCATATAAAGTCCATATGGGTTCAAGCGAGACTTAGCTTTATTGCAAGTAGTGCAGCGTGCCACGTAGCGCTCGACATCGCGTCTCATCTTAGGCCAAAAGAAGTGAGTAGCCAGTACATCCTCGGTCTTCTTCACTCCAAAATGTCCCATCAAACCACCTCCATGCGCTTCCTGCAAAAACAATAGGCGAATAGAGCTAGCTGGGATGCATAGCTTGTTAGCACGGTATAGCAATCCATCATTCAGCACATATTTATTCCAAGTTCTTCCTTCTTTACAATGTTTAAAAGCATCTTTAAACTCCAAATCATTAGCATATAATCCTTTAATTGTTTCTAAACCAAAAATCTTATGATCAAGTTGGGACAGCATGGTATAACGTCTAGATAACGCATCTGCAATGACATTATCTTTACCTTTCTTGTGTTTAATGATATAAGGAAACGACTCTATAAATTCAACCCATTTAGCATGATGTTTGTTCAGTTTGGCTTGGCTTCTAATATGTTTCAAAGCTTCATGATCAGAATGAATAATAAACTCCTTGGGCCAAAGATAATGTTGCCATGTTTCTAAAACTCGCACTAAAGCATACAACTCCTTATCATAAGTCGAATAATTCAGAGATGGCCCATTCAATTTCTCACTAAAATAAGCAACGGGTTTACCTCCTTGTAGTAGCACTCCTCCAATTCCAATGCCGCTAGCATCACATTCTAACTCAAAAGTCTTACCAAAGTCCGGAAGTTGGAGTAGAGGTGCATGCGTAAGCTTCTCTTTCAGCGTATTAAAAGCTTGTTCTTGTGCTGGCCCCCATTGGAATGGAACGCCCTTCTTTGTCAACTCATTGAGTGGGGCAGCAATTGTGCTGAAATCTCTCACAAAATGCCGATAGAACCCTGCAAGGCCATGAAAGCTTCTCACCTGTGTGATAGTCCCAGGGGTTGGTGAGATCTTGATGGCTTCAATTTTAGCTTCATCCACTTCAATTCCCTGTGGAGTAACAACATAGCCAAGAAAAGCAACTCTATTCGTGCAAAAGGTACACTTGTCAAGGTTAGCAAACAAACGTGCCTCTCTCAAAGCAGTAAAAACAGCACGTAGATGATCAATGTGTTCTTCATGTGACTTGCTATAGATCAAAATATCATCAAAGTACACCACCACAAATCTTCCTATGAAAGCACGTAAAACCTCATTCATCAATCTCATGAAAGTGCTAGGTGCATTAGTTAAACCAAAAGGCATCACTAACCACTCATATAGTCCGAACTTAGTTTTGAAAGTAGTTTTCCATTCATCTCCTAATTTCATTCTTATTTGGTGGTAACCACTACGCAAGTCAATCTTTGTGAAAATAATAGAACCACTCGACTCATCAAGCATGTCGTCTAGCCTACGAATAGGGTGACGATACCTTATTGTGATATTATTAATGGCTCTACAATCAACACACATGCGCCATGTACCGTCTTTCTTAGGAACCAAAAGAACAGGAACAGCACAAGGACTAAGGCTCTCTCGTACGTACCCACGGTCCAACAGGTCTTGGACTTGTCGCTGAATTTCCTTAGTCTCCTCCGGATTGGTCCTATATGCAGCGCAATTTGGCAAAGTCGCTCCCGGGATCAAATCTATTTGGTGCTCTATCCCTCTCAATGGTGGCAGCCCCGGGGGTATCTCAGCTGGAAAGACATCCTTATACTCCTACAAAAGGTTAGTGACAGCAGCAGGCAAAGAGCTAGGTATATCATCAATTAAAAATAAAACCTCTTTGCATACAAAAGCATAGCACAAAGCATCATTATCTTGAATTTCAGCAAGGTCAGATTTAGTAGCAAGCATAACACCACCCTTTAACTTAATGCCTTCGGACCTAGGTGTGTTCTTCTCTTTCTTAGGTGGGAAAACAGATTGAGGTACTTGCTGATTTTTAGATTCCAAAACACGTTCTTTCTTTTCTTTGTCAGCTAGCACTTTATCACATTGCACAATTTCAGCAGGTGTCAAAGGAAGCAAAGTGATTTTCTTTTCCTTGTGCATGAGAGAGTATTTATTACTTCTACCATGGTGTGTAGCATCGGTATCAAATTCCCAAGGACGGCCTAACAAAAGTGAACATGCTTGCATATGCACTACATCAAAATCAGTATAATCATGGTAGGAACCAATAGAAAAATGTACTCTCGCAGATTGTGTTACCTTAACCTTGCCGCTGTTATTGAACCACTGAATGTAGTATGGATGAGGATGTGCACATGTTGGCAAGGAAAGATTCTTCACAAGATCGGAGCTCAATAGGTTGTTGCAACTACCGCCATCAATTATGGTACGAACATGTGCATCTTTGACAATGAGGAATGTCTGGAATAGATTATGGCGTTGTAGCTGCTCTGCTTGCTCCATTTGATAACTCAAAACTCGCTTCACAATGAAGGTGCATGCTGCATAACTCTCCGTGGCAGCGGTACTATTAATCTCCTCCCCCTCACTATCCATGTCATGATCGGCTGCAAGATTAGCTTCAAATACATATTCTTCCTCGACATCACTATGACTAACATATCCACCATCTACTGTTGCGGAGTATGCTCGTTTGCTTGGGCAATCCTTCATGATGTGGCCAATACCTTGGCAGCGACGGCACACAATGCCCGTTGTACGACCCGTGGTAGCTGCACTTGAAGAAGAGCTTGGCATTGGATCCTGCGAAACAGTAGATTTGCTCACCTCACGTGATGGTGGTGGTGCTCCTGCTGAATGCGTCCGAGTGTTGGAGGAGGGGGTAGCAGATCGTGTAGATGTAGAAGGGAATGTTGTTGCTTGTCCCGGTGGTACTCATGAAGTAGATGAACTCTCAAAATTGTTCCTCAATTTCTGCACCTGTTGTCGACCCTGCAGTTCTTTTTTCTGCCAAGATAGCAAAATGGAACAACCTATTGGTAGTATTGTAATCTTTATAATCAACAAGATCCTGAATTTCACGTCTCAACCTGGAGTAAAAACGAATCATTGTATCCTCATCATCCTCCTGTATATTACAACGAAGCATAGCAATTTGAAGCTCTTGATAGTAATCATGCACAGATTTAGAACCTTGATTTAAGCGCTGCAATTTCTTTTTCAATTCACGTATATAATCAGGAGGAATAAATCTATTGCGCATGGCACGCTTTAGTCTAGGCCATGATTCAGGTTCTAAACCACTAGAAACTAAACCATTCCACCAAATAATAGCATAATTCGTGAACTCACAAGTGGCTAGTCTAACTCTATGCATTTCAGGAACCATATGAGAACTATACTTTTGATCAACCGTCATTTCCTAATCCAAATAAGCATCAGCATCATATGCACCATCAAAAGGAGGTATTGAAAACTTAATCTTAGAATAAGGATCATCGCGACCATTGAGATTAACATTATTACCTCCGTTACCTTGACGACGTTGTTGTTGTTCACGACGGAATTATTCAGCAGGACGATGTTGCTCAGCACGCGCATCTTGCCCAACAAAAACCTCACCATCTTCCTGATCATCATCTCCGTCACCATTATTATTATCATCATGTGAATGTTCATCATCCTGTGGTGGCTATCGCAACTCAAGGTCGTTCACTCGCGTGACAAGGTTAGCAATGCTTGTTCTAATGTCTGTCAATAGTCTAGTATGATCCTGCAAGGCTTTGTTGAGTTCTTCCTTGGACACACAATCCTTAAAATCCAACGGAGAGCCATCACCTGACATGGTTAGTAGAAAACAAAGGACAACACAATATTATCCCTATCAACTACTAGGTGGTGGAAGGTGGAATCACAAACACTCAAGCGTCTTACCACGCTCTTACAAATGTTCTTACCAACGCAGCAAGGAGGAACAACCGGTGACAAGTCTGGAAACCGTGTGAAGCGTGGGATGATTGCAAGAGTGAACCTGTTCGGATCAAAGGAGGTGGAGCTTGGAAAGACACAATATGGTAGCGAGGATTAGCAATAACTGTAATCAGATGAGCAAAGCTAAATAAGTGTCCAAAGTATGAATCACAGTTGCTAGTCTATCACGTGTCCCTAGTCCTAGCACAACAGCTGAAACAAAGCTAAACAGGATGATCAGAGAAAGACACAGCAAACAGCACAATTATCTGGGTGTTCTCTATGTGCTCCTCTTTTTTGTCTTTTAGCACTAGTAGGAATCACGAATTTTTTTTCTTTTTGTATTTTTCTGATATTTTTTTTGAACTAGGAGCACACGAGAAACAACCACAGAAATTTTCAGCACAAACGGATACAAGATGTGGCCTATAGAAAATCAAGCACGTTCTCTGAAAAGCGTGCGAAAACTTCACTGCTCGAATACTCAATCTTCCAAGCCGAATTTGGGAAAAAAAAATTTGACAGAACCCAACAAAGCGGGGGAGCAACGGATTTAACTTTTTCTGTAGATGTCCGTGAAAATTTTTTTTGCCTGATTCCGAGTCCGTATAAGAAAGTTATGGCCGTTTTACTGAACCCCTGTCGAGTTAGGTTTTTTTTTTTCAAAGCACCTCTTGCAGAAATTGTTCTCGTTAAGGTATAGCAAGCAATAGGATCGCGAGATGAACAAGGAGGGTAGCGGTAGCAGGGAAATTGATACAAGGCAGCTTGCGACCTATCTAGGGTTGGCGTGGCGGAGAGTAACACAAGGCGGCTCGCGGTGGCAAATCGAGTAATGTGGTGGCTCGACTTGTTGGTGGGGATGGTGGCGATGGGATAGCGGCGTGATCAAAACAGCACGGAGCGTTGACTAAAGACCAAGAACACGACTCTAATTCAGCAACAAGACTCAACCACGGACACAAACTCAACAACGCGCAACTGAAAACAAAAATTGCAAAGGCACAAAGGGTTCTAGGGCAGCGGAAATTGACGGAATTGTTTTTTTTGGCTTTTTCCGGACTCTAGGTAATGAAAACCAGACTAATCTAAAGGGGAAAATGAAATTACCTAACGGGCAACCTGAAAATCTGATACCAGTTGATGAGATTGTTGGCCTGATCTTCCGATAGGTAGCGATAAGTCGGTAGGTGGAGAACTCGACGTTGATGATCCAAAGGCTTTGACCCGAACAGATCGTCTCCCTTGCAATCACTACACCACAGCTTTGTTGGTTATCAACCGTGTCGCGCGGTTGACCTCGCCAAGAAGGCTCAATACCTGCAAGCGTACCGAGAACACAAGCAAGAAAGTAGAAGATGCCATCTGAAATATTGCGAATAGAATTCAAACACTCGAAGTTGGGGTTCCACAAACACTTATGGCGGCCTAGTCGGTCCGGAACAAGAGCGAAAATCTCACAATCTGTGTATAGATCAATATCTAAGCAAAACCCAACCCTAATTAGGGCGGCGGCTACTGTATATAAAAGACTAGGGTCGGTCAAGGACCCCTGGACGTGTCCCTAATGGACTCCAACACGTTACACGGTCCAACGGCCCAAAAGATGGTGGCACAGCACCCTGACAGATTCTGGATGTCCACTTATTTCGACGATTTCTGTTGACTCAAAAAGAATTTGGATATGGAACCAGTCCCGTTGGAAAGCCTATCTCCTTAGCTTTCCAACCATGTGTAGAACGTCGAAAACGGAGTCCGTATACGTCCTGGGCGACGATTTTAGTGCAGTCTGGTCCTGAACTCCGAAACGGACTCGAACTTGATTGGACCTCCACCTTGGCTTGGGCGCCCTTGCTGTTCTTCTCCCGTGTTCCTAAGTAACAATACATCACAATTATTCAATAGCATCCCATCCTTATCAAAATATAAAGGAACACTAAGGAACGAGCTCACCTCATAATTTAGTTGACGTGCACAAGCTCGTGTCAATTGACCTATTGTTGGAGGAATACTCGGTGTGTGTGTATCCGAAAGAGTGATGTCCTCATCATAGTGTCTGCCATCCCTATGGCATTATGTGAGGGGGAGTTACCTTTGTACATACTCTATCTTATTTTTATTGTATTTACATTGCATAGCATTTTGTAATATAATCATGTTAGCAAACTTCACATATATGTTATTTGCACTTTCTTGTACTAGTTGTGAATTTGTGCTAAGTGTAGTGGATGTATAACAATTTATGCAAGCTTAGGTTCTTATTGAAACATAGCATAAAATCTGTTGTGCAAACTTGTCTTTTCTAAAAATGAACTTGAAATGTGAACATAATTTTTTATCACCCTTGAGTATTTGCTTTAGCTTGATCAGTGCTTAAATTAGAGCTAGTTCTGTGAAAAGCTTGTGCTAGGTCGCTTTATTCAGTTCAGCGGATTGGGGGGGTCTTTGACTTTTGTCTATGTAAATGTTTAGCCCATGATTAACCCTTGGGAGAGCATGTGCTCTTTTGTGTCGCAAAGACACAACTTGTTTTGCCTTTGTAAAACATTGCATATCTTGAATTCTATGTTGAGTTAATAAAATGAATGATCAAGTTTTGAGCTAAAATTAAATCCAATACGGTGACTCAAGGCTTCATGTGGTTTGCCAAAAAAGTGAACCCATTGTTGCTTAAAACTCACTTGAGGATAGTTAAATAATCAAATGAGAAAGTTAACTTGTGCTTTTTAATGTGCTAAGAATGTTCTTTTTCATGCTATCAAACTAAGGTTTGGCTTGATATGTGAGTGTTTGCAAAGCCCGTCGGGTTGTTTTTAATGTGCTAAGAATGTTCTTTTTCATGCTATCAAACTAAGGCTTGGATTGATATGTGAGTGTTTGCAAAGCCCGTCGGGTTGAACTTGGTTGCTTAGTTTGAACTTGACATAGCACTAGTTTATCTAATCTTTACACTGATCATGAAACTGTGGATCCTTTTGTGGTGACATCTTTTAGATAATTGAACAACATGATCAAAACTTGCTTCACTCCCGGTGCTTGTGACAAGAACTCACTTTGAGACTTTGTGCACCTTTGAGTTATATTGTTTACTCCTCCTAGTGCTTTGACACCTTTAGTCCTTACAAGTTCTTTGTAATCTATATGTAAAACTTTGTAAGCCTACATTTCATTTGCACATCTTTTATATAGTCTGTTATCCTTGATGTTTGTATTACCAAAGGGGGAGAAAATATGCCCAAAGATATTGTGCACAAATATTCAACAAAGGGGAGAAAATTGATTTTATCTAGAAATGAAAGGGGGGAAAATGAAAATGTGCAATCATCAAGGAGGAGCATGTGTTTTTGGGTTTTTGAGTTTTTCTTGCTCTTTTGAGGTTTTTAGCTCGTCTTTACCTCTCTTATGGCTTTTGCAACCTTATGCCAAATGATATATTTTGCCCTTTCTTGAGTTTTGGTCACTTGAATGAGCTTATCTTGTTTTAATTTTTTCAAACCAAAATCTTTGTCCTTTGAGGGTGGTCAATGCACTCATCAAGGGGGAGACTGAGAAACCAAGTTGAAATGTGCCTTGGTTCACTTGTGATGAGTGATTGATATTGTCATTTATTTGGTTTGATGATCTTCGGTTTTGCATGAGCTTTAATTTGATTTGAATTGATTTGGGATTTCATTTGAGCATATTGATTATGGACTAATTGGAATTGGAGTTGGAGATATGTGTTTGCTTGTCTCATGGTGTACAGGTGATGGATGCAACTTGGCGGTCGACGACAGGATGATGGGGGCCAAGCAGAGTGCTTGGTGCCAGACAATCAAGGAGGCCGGACGGAGTCAATAGCGATCCTAGCTGAATACATGGAGGTCAAGCAAAGCATTGAAGGCGGATGGAGACAATGTGTTGACAAAGTCAAGCGAAGGGGATGCTGATGCAAGTGACAAGGCGGCCGAGGGATCGGGAGCGGGAGAGACTTGCCGGCGGTCAGGATCATATGACAGAGTACATGCGTTGACATCGAAGCGTTTACTTAAGGTGTAAGCAAGGCAGTGAGTCACGCTTTGAGAAGCGTGCAGGCGGTTTCACAGTTTAACCTCAAAACTGTGGGAGGACTAGAGGAGTGCATGGCACCATAATGAAGCTTGCGTCGAGACGAAGCTAAGTCGTGACGGCGTCGCAGCCGTCCGATGAATGGAGAAGAAAATGGACCAAAATACCCTCGGTAGTAGGTAGGAGTGTATTACAAGAGAGATGTATTTTGGGAAAAAAGTTAGGAAACTTAGGGATCAAATATCCTATACTTATAAATAGAGGGGTAAGACTATGGGAGAGTTTGAACTAGCCATTTGAGTCTCTTATGCCACCCATATGAGAGCCTTGTGTTAAGGTTTTAGTACAGAGGAAGAGGAGTACTTAGTTTATGTACTAGATGAGAGTTTTGTGAAGAAGAATTTTTGTAATCCGTTTAAAATAGAGCTGACCTCTGCTGCAATGAAGTTTATTTTTCTTCATGTTATTGTGCTCACCTCTTTCTAGTTTCTCTCTATTGGTTTCCTTGCAAGTTTTTGATGTTTCTTTGTGACTTTTGTTTAAGTTTTTGAGCTGAATTTTTAGCGTCTTGGGAGGTTGCTCTTCTTGTTAGAGGCATAAAAATTCACATACGAGTGTACACTCATGGATCTTGAGTACCCTTGCCTCTAGATCATCAACTTGGAGAGGTTCCTTGTCCGGTGATCTTTTCTTTGAGCTGTAATTTTTCACCTTCGTACAGTTGTTCTTCTTGATGCTAGTGGCTTAAACACTTACATACTTATGTATTTGAGTAGTTCTTGAGTCCCCTTGCCACTAGACTATCATCTTGGAGGATAATCTTGTTCGATGACCATCTTCTCTAGTTTCTTTGAAAGTTGCGAATTTTTGTGCACAAAGACATATAAAATAGTCTTGAGTGGAACCGATGGTTCATATTCCATCTGTGGAGTTATGTTGTCATGGAACTAATCTTCTTACTTTGTCTCTCTGATTATTTTGCTTCCGCTTAAACGTTTTGAGTGCGTTAAATGAGAAATAAGAAAAGAACATTTATTTAAAAAAATTATTCAAACGTTTATTCACCTCCTTTAATCATCGTTCTAAATCCTATAAAAGACAAGCATTTTAAGAATGGATGGTCCAAATTTGTCTACTTCTACACATATGCCTACTCCTAGGAGGTGATAAGTTGGAGCACTTGAAAACAGACCATACTGATGCACCACCACACAGTAATAATACCGGTCAGACATCAGTCGCAAAAAATAGACTATCACTGATAAATCATCAGTCGGCAAAGGGTAGCGGCAAACAATCGGTCGGCGATTCAAAGTGTTTGGACAAAAAATTCGGTCAGTAATTATTTTGACATTCAGAGTCGGTACACACGCCATCGAATGGTTTATAGCATTGCACACAAGACAAAGAGCATATTTAACTATCCGGTAGCTCTGAGCTCTAGATGCATGTCAAGACGTGCATTGAACAGACTATCACTATATATTCTGCTCCATTTTGTCCTTCACATGACTAGCGAAGTACATTCCAAGAAGACGTACACCACATACGCTTCCAAGCATCACAGTGAGACTGCAGGAACCTTTTGTTCTGAAGAAACAACCGCCACACAACTTCTCTGCAAGCTAGCATCAAGTAGTGATTATCATCTAGCTTACCAAAATCTTTGAGACGATCAAGGTGAAGCAAATTAAACAAGCCAAGTTGCAGTAGTTATAAACACACGCACCAAGTACACTGAACCAATCCATCTTTACAGTTGTTTAAGCAGATATAGGGATGCTGATAGGCTGCTGACCGAACAAACGAAGACAGCAGCGATGAGCAATGCTTCCAAACTTTGTAATCTGACATTGCAACGAAAACCAGAACCTAATCCTTCACCACCTACCCCACACATGATTTCTCCAAGATTCTCCCGGATTAATAAACCGAGCGTCTTGTTTGCACATATCATAGGAACCACTATTAATATGGCCTGTAATGCGGCGCAAGGTTTTGCGGTTTTGCTGAAAACCGGATACAACATCGAGGCTGGGATACTCCTGTCAGTCCGTGCTTGTCAGAATTGTGCTCAATGTTCAGTGAATTGCAAAAACTTATGGCCAGGCCGCGTTAGATAGTTCAAGCGGTATGGTGCTTAGGTTTTTGAAGAAGATGAATTCATAATATAAATATAACAAATGTGGTTTTCTCCTTCGGACTGCTCAGGTCATTCTAAATACTCGCTAGTTTTAGATTACGCTGATGACAGACACTGGCCACTGATTGCTTACATAGTCTTGCTACCTAGTAGCTCAATAAGATACAGCTTGTTCCAAAACAGCTATATTTGCTTGTCATGTCACTGCTTCTCAAATCAACCATCTAGAAAGTACTGACTTATTTATAACATAGGGTGAGGGGTTGCTAATAGGTGATATCATTGCACCAGGTGTGGCCTCCCTAATGTTTGGGCAAATCAACACTCAAATGGAAAGCGAGGAAAACAGAAAACTTCGGTCTGTTCAAATACCAGCCACAGAAACTATTGTTATCAATTAATATAGTTCCAACTGGATTAAATCCAAGTTTGATTCTTTGGTGGCCTTTGTGGTAAAAGTTGCCATTCCCGGTGAAAAAAAAAGGAAAGGGAGGCAGGTACTCGGTTCAATGAGGATATTTCTTCGGAAACAAAGGAGATGCTAGAGTCCTCTGTGCTAAAAAATGAAAGCTCTTTGCTAGGCAAGGAAAAAACTGCCTCCCTCTTCGAGGAAGGTATTGAACGACCTTCCCTAAAGGACATAGATCTTAGCCAGGAAGAGATGGAGCAATAGTGCAGTCCTGAAACTAAACTGTTCCAGCTACTGAGGAAACAAGTCTACCCACCCACTAAGATGACAAGCATTTAGGGCCACAACAAGGCTGACAGTCAAGATCAAGAGGGAACTAATGTAGACAGGGTGAAAGGCTCCAGAAACAACACAACAACAGCATGGAGATTGCTGATAAAGCCACCCACTTGACTGAGAAGAGAAAACTTGAAGGTACATCTCTAACTGATGCCAATTTCTTTGCTATTTTAAATAATTTAGATTTGGTGTCTAGATCTTTAGGGATGGTAATTGATATTTCAGTGAATGACATGAAAAATTTGATGTGATTAAGGATTTGAAGGTGGAAAGACATAATCTCAAGGTTAGGAATGAGATTGGGGACCAAGACACACTTACTAGAAATCCAAATCAAATCACTCTCCCATTTGAGGAGCAGTTAACTAGTAGTTTAGATTCAGATGAATCTGACCAGAAAGGGTTCCAAATTGTCTCAACTAGAAAAAAGAAGAAGAATCACAAGAGTTTGAGTAAACAAAAGGTAAGAAAATGCCCCAGAACTGTGGATAGCCAACCTCTTGTTGGTGCAACCACTTCTGAAGGAGAGACCCCTATGATTTACTCTAGGTGGAATCTTAGAAAAAGTTCACTTAAAAACCCTAAATATTAATAATGATAGGTATAATTTGGAACTATAGGAGTCTCCAAAAAAGGAATGGGGACTTTCTTGAGGGAGCTGATTCAAGATCAACAAGCTGATTTTATTGGATTTCAAGAAACCATGAGAAAAAGCTCTCGAGATAAAATCTTTAGAAAGATTGATGCTAAAAAATCCTATGCTTGACACTGGCTGCCCTCCTCTGGCAGGTTAGGTGGCATCTTATGTGGGATAAATCTAGATAGATTTGATGTTGACTCTTTCTCTTCTAGCAATTTTCATTGTCTTGCTAATGTGACTAATAAAAATGCCAAGATGAAATGGACAGTGGCGACTGTGTATGGCCCTACGCAGGAGGAAGAAAAAGAACAGTTCCTACATGAATTATCCAACAACTGTCACAACAATAAACTTCCTCTGTTAATCGGAGGAGATTTTAATATTCTTAGATTCAATTCTAAAAAAAACAAACATTTTTAAGGGAACAGGAGTACTGACGTGTTCAATTCCATTATAAACTCATATGAACTTAGGGAACTGTTTATGTCTGGGGGGAATACACCTGGAGCAATAACAAAAGAAGTCCAACCATAAAAAAACTAGATAGAGTCTTGATGACTAAAGATTAGGAACAAATATTTCCCCTTACTTCCCTTACAAAGATCCCCATGTATACATCGGATAACAATCCACTTGTGTTGAACATTGGTAATGAACCTAACAGAAGCTCAAAACCTTTTTGCTTTGAATTGTCTTGGCTCTCTTTTCCTAACTTCAGGCCTAAATTGCTGAAATCTGGGGTAAACCAGTGAAGACTAAATCTTGCCTGGATGTGTGGTCAATAAAACAGAAAAGAGTTAAGAAATTCTTGAAAGGTTAGGGAAACAATATTAGAGGAGAGACTAGGAGAAAAAAAAGGAACTTAATGAAAAATTGTTTGCCCTTGAAATTAGTGAGGAGAAAGACACTCTGGATGATGCTCAACTTAGAAGAAAAAGTGGAATCAAAGTTCAATTGATGCATATGTTGGAGGAAGAGGAAATATACTAGAATAAAAGATCCAATTATAAGTGGCTCTTAAAGAGGGACAACAACACTAAATTTTTTCATAGAATTGAAAATGGAAGGAAAAGGAATAATACTATCTTTTACCTCCAGCATGATGATAAAATTATTGAAGGTAATGAAAACCTACTCCTCCATGCCGCTAAGTATTACAAAGAACTTTTTGGCCCTGGAGAGGAACCCCTTTTTTATTTGGATGAGAACCATTGGAAAGAGGAGGAAAAAATAAAGGATGATGAAAATGCTGCCCTAACTAGACCCTTCACTGTTGAAGAAGTGAAGTTTATTGTGTTCTCAATAGAGAAGAATACAGCTCCGGGGCCTAACCACTTACCTATTGAATTCTACCAAGAATGTTGGGATTTTATTAAGTTTGATTTCATGCAAACGTTCCATGACTTCTATGACCATGACCTAGACATCTGTAGACTTAGATTATTACCCTCTTTCCCATGCCAAAAGAGGTCGACAAAATTCAACGGTACAGACCTATCTACCTCCTAAATATAAGCTACAAGATATTTACTAAGGTGCTGACCCTTGAGACTAGAAAAATACATGCATAGACTGATAGATCGGTGCTAAAATGCACTTATAAAAGATAGAAATATTATGAAAGGGACTATGTTCTTTTATGAAATACTGCATGATACCAAAATTAAAAAGAAAAATAGTTTGGTGCTAAAACTTGACTTTGAAAATGCATATGATAAGATCAATTGGGAGTTCCTATTTAAATGTCTGGAACACATGGGGTTTATGACAAATGGTGCCTTTGGATGAGAGTTGTGGTGACACAGGGTACTCTAAGTGTAAAAGTGAATGGAAAAATAGGGACCTATTTTCAAAGCAAAAGAATGGGTCGGAAGGGGGATCCTCTGTCCCCCTTCGTTTTAAACATTGTAGCTGACACCCTTGCTAAAATGATTGCTATGGCTGAACAGAATCATCTTATTAAAAGGTTGATACCTGACTACATTGAGAATGGGGTTGATGTTCTTCAGTATGCATATAATACTATATTTCTCTTGAAAGAAAATGAAGAAATGGCAATCAACCGAAAACTACTCCTTTACAATTATGAGGCCATGTCTAGTCTAAAAATCAATTTTCAAAAAAGCGAAGTCCTCATGATTGGTAAGGAGGATGAAAAGAAGCACTTTTTTATTGAAATGTTCAATTGTGTCATTGGGAAATGGCCCATTAAATACCTTGGGAGTCCTTGTAACCCATTGGTTCACTTTCCCATGGGGGTAGATCCACCCTGGTCAATTCTAGTTTAAGCAGTGCGCCTATATATCATATGTCTATGTATCTCCTACATAAAACCATTCATAAAAAACTAGACAAAACTAGGAAGAAATTCTTTTGGCAGGAAGGGAGAGTTAAAAAAAATATCATCTGATCAAATGGGGCAAAATGTGTAGTCCCAAGGTGAAAGGTGGATTGGGTATGCAAGATCTTAGAAAATTGAATATCAGTTTATTGTGCAAATGGTGGTAGAAACTGGAAAATAACAATGACATCTGGCAATAGATTGTAGAAAAAAAAGTAGATCAAAGATAAATATGTTTCCCAGCTAAGGCTTAACCCTAAACAGTCCCCTGTGCTTAATGATTTAGTTAAGGTTAAAGATTTTTACCTTCCTAGTAGAAAAATGAGAATTGGAAATGGCATGAAAACTAACTTTTGGAGAGATGCCTGGTGTAGTGAAGTCTCTTTCATTGACAAATTTAAGAAACTGTTTGAGATTTGTAATGACCAAAATATGACTGTTGCTAATGTTGCCACTAAGCAATGGAATTTTTCTTATAGAAGATGATTTAATGAAGAGCTGCAATTCTAGCTAAGATGATTGAGAGATGTCCTAATGAACTATGCTCTGTCTCCTGAGAAGGACAAGCCCATTTGGCGCTAGGGGACTCTGGGATGTTCTCTGTGAAATCAATGTACAATCATCAGTGTAGAAACCAGACTGATGCCCAGTATAAGATAATATGGAAAGCTAAACTTCCTTTGAAAATCAAAATATTCATGTGGTTGTTACTTTAAAATGCCATACTCACTAAAGATAATCTAATCAGAAGGAAATAGAAAGGGGATCCCAAATGTGTGTTTTGCTATGAATCTGAGAACATCAATCACTTGTTTTTTGAGTGTACCATGGATATAATATATTTGGAGTTTAGTTAGGTTGGTGATTGAGGCTAACTGTAGGCCAACAAACACAGACCAATATTTTTTTTGGGTCAGACATTTTCTTCCTGTAGGAGAAAATTTTTATATGATAGGTTTAGCTGCTATGGTCTAGGCTATTTGGAGAAAGAGAAATAGAGTAGTGTTTGATAAAAAAAAACCAATTAGATCTCCTACTGAGATTATGTGTTGTGACTATGCTTTTCTTCCCTGTTGGGTAGGTCTTCAAGACGGTTAGCACAAGGATATGCTGCTGGGTGGCGTGTAGAAGCTGCAGGCGATGGTGCTCCTCTTTCACCCCAAGAAGTAGGATGAAGCTGAACAAATCACAAGGATGCATGGCAAGGGAAGTATTCAAGCTGGTGCAATTGTCAAAATCAACTAGAAGGGCCGGCGATGGTGGGCAGCTGATTGCAAGGGGACTAATGCATCACCTGCTGATGGATTATATTGTTTTATTGTCTGGATTGGCATTCCTTTTGCTGCTAACGATTTGTACTATGTTGGCCGCTATCGCTGTTGTAATGGTGAACGCATATGTTGGTCTATTGGCAGGTTCGTTTTTTAGGCAATCCTCTGAGCTGTGCTACTGATGTTGGATGTCGTTTTTCGGTTGGTTTTATATAAGGGCTTGTAAATTTATAGACTTGAATGGCTGGGTGGTTTGTAATTTTGTTGCATCTAAATAATGAAATTCAGGAATAACCCATTCTGAAAAAAAAATCAGCATATGCAGGGAAGCAACCGAATCATGTAATCATATGAAGAAACAAAATATTTCTTACAAACTACAAGGAAAATAGTGTACTGACAAGATTCTTTTCTCTTCTTTTTTTCAAAAAAAGGTTGGTTGATTGGTAGGGTCTTCTGCACTTAATTTCGATCATTTTCCTGTACATTTCTGATGTAGCAAATCCAACGAGATAATGATATTACGGAAAAAGAATGTACAATTGCCATGTTGCTTGTGGTGTACAACAACTGATGCAGATGTATATGTTTCTCTTTGAAAAAATTAAAATTGCCTAAATAAGAATCCATCGAAATCGACCCCATTAAGGCTATACTTGAATCGCAGGAAAATTTCCCATTTACTGTGGGAATTTAATAGTCGTCTAGTAATATCTACGAAATTAAAATCTCTGTGAAATCCCTTCATTCCACGAGACCTTAACACACAAATTTCTACATCTAAAACTTGAGCTAAAAATTTTGCACCTGTTATGTTTGCAAGAGGATATAGAACATGCACTTCTATAATTAAGTGACCAGCTCCCTATTATATTAACAATATTCTAGAGCTTCAACGATTTTTTTTAAAAAGGAGGAAACTCCCAGGCCCTTATATTAATTGTGTCATGAACAAGAACACAACCCCCTATGCTATATATGAGTAGGGGTGAAAACGAATCGAATACGCATGGAATCGAATTTGGATAGTACGATTTATCATATTTTAATCCGAATACGAATACGGATCTGGATATCCTCGAATACGAATACGAATCCGCATTCGGATATCTACTCGATCTTCGAAATTCAGGTCGGAAATTTAAATTTTTGAAAAAAGTTGACTGAAATTTGATAAAATTCGACTAAAATTTGTTCTAATTTGATTGGGCCGGAATTTTAGAAATTTTGTTCAAAATTCATGTGGGAAATTTAAATTTTTGATCAAATTTAATTGAAATTTGATGAAATTTGACTGAAATTTGTTCCAATTTGATTGGGTTGGAATTTCGTTCATATCTGAAATTTCTAAAACTTTAGCAAAATTTGGTTCCCTGATTAGCGGATACGGACACAAATCGGATATATCTCGAATTCGGATATCCACATTTGAATCCGAATCTTGAAAACAAATTCGGATATATCCATTTTAGTATCCATTTCAGAAACAAATACGAATATCCATATTCGTATTTTAACAGATATAGATATCGAATAATTCAGATTTTCTGTCATCTATTTCCACCCTTATATATGAGCAAGAAAGAACTAGGCAAAAGCTATACTTCTGACACTGTGCATCAGAATGTGATGTGACCAGAAAAGAATGGTACAACCAGGCCACGCTAGATTCCAGGCGTGTCAGAGCAGCAAAAAATTATAGATCAGGCGAGAATCATGTTGGAATTGTTTTTCTCCAGCTCAGCACCTGGAGATCCAACAAAATCATCAGCAGGCCAATTCTTGGTTTCTGCCCCTAGTTTCATACTCCTCCTGGCACTGGTTTCAGATCTCCAGTTGGACGTGTGCCCCAGCGAGCATCTGAACTGTAGCACTGACAGTTACTTTGTACAAAAATGAAATATTGAACAGTTGGACTTATAGTTTTTTTATGCCTAGAAGCAGGAGCGAACTTGTTCTTATTCTTCAACTTACACATTCAGACACGTCAGTACAGTGGTTCTTATTCTTCAACTTACACATTCAGACACGTCAGTACAGTGGCCGGAGATAATACTAGGGCTGTGATGTGTAATTCCTGTCTCCAATCTCGTTTGGTACTCTCATGGAGCAATAGTGTTTTCTGTTAACCACATGATTTTGCATTTCATAGTAAAGATGGGCTATGGCAGTATTTAGTTGGTGCACTAGTCTAATCCTGAACGAGATCATATGGGTTGAGGTCTCTATGCCCATTTAGTTGGTTAAATCCGTTATGGTTTGGAATGAGATTTTATACAGATTCTACACATCTTCTTTTCTTCTTTGAAGATGTTGAACGAACTGATACGCTAAAATCAGCTGAACTACTATTCCTCTAGGACGAGTTCGTGCATGAACGGTACTCGTTTTTTGTACGCTCCAATTTTTTGCTAAAAAATTAAAACAGTAGTATTCTGTTACTCAAAATATTATAGGACTTTTAGCACACGTTATATAATCCATGTGCAATCTATTTTGTTGAATTCACACAAAAAGCTTATATAGAATTGAAACAAAAATTATTTAAAAAAAACTACTTTTATAACTTCTAACAATTATTAGGGTCTCAAATAAATTCTCAAAATTTTTAAAAAATCATAAATATTCTTCTTATGTGATGGACTGATTTCTAAAATTATTTTTAGCTCTAAGTTATATGGTAAGAAAATGAATTTATTTGTAATATTTTATTTCTATACATTTTTATTATACTATATAGCTCATCCAGCATCAACCTATTTAGAAAACCAAACAAAATTTTATACCAAGTTATCCCATTCCATAACCATATTCTCATCTTATCTCATACATCCAACCAAACAAACTATTTGTACCACTTATTTAACATCATATCGTCTAGGATCATTCCATCTAGGATCATCATATCCTATTTAACTTCGTTCAACTAACTAAATGCTACCTAGATGTTCACTCTATTCTTTTTACTCGACATTTTTTATATTGGCACAATCACTTATATAAGATTTTGACCCATGTTTTTTACAGCTGCTCCTGTCTGTCTAAAATGGACATTGTTATATAAAAAATTATTCTAATTGGTTTAGAAATTGTGCTACTCTGTGTTTTTGGAGCGAAATACTTTGCACCAACCGTCCTTGTTGATTGTTAATTTGTCACTGTGTTAGAGTGATGAAGTAGAATCAACATGGGTAAACTATGTCAAAAACAAAACATTAACTTAATTATATTTTCTGTGTGCGTATGTCTAGGACTGTAATTCAGACTGGAAGGAATATAAAGTAGTAAAACTTAAAGCGTATATAAGTGCAAATAGGGTTAGTGATGCCACAAGCCCTGAGAGCTGGAGATTTCCGCTGCTACGATAATAAAATTATTATTCTCGTGAATCTACCCATAAATATAATTTGTATTGGACACCGGTTAACCTTTCATATGACCAATAGTCCAATTACTACTACAGAACGAGTCAAAAGTAGCGGTACATCAGTACATATTGTATTGGAACTGAAGATGTATCAGTGCCGGTTCGTGCTGAAACTAATACTGATACATCCGTACTAGTTTCAGCCACGAACCGCCACTGATAAATCAGTATCAATGCCGATTCTAACCACGAACCAGCACCGATAATCAGAATCAGTATCGGATCTAGCCACGAACCGACACTAATGATCGCTACTATCACATTTTATCTTTAAAAAAATCATAACTTTTTCAAATAAAGTTGGATAGGAAAAAAACTTTATATAAAAATTGTAGATCTCGTCAAAATCTACAACCCTGTAGTTGATAACTTTTTAACTGTGTTCAATGACAACACATCTTAAAAATTTCATAACGTTTTCATACTAAATTAGATGGAGACAAACTTTATATAAAAATTATAGCTCTCGACGAGATCTACTACTTAGTAGTTGATCAGTTTTTTATTTGAAGTCATTTAGATGTCCATATAGCCATTCAAATATTCAGTCAAAAGATAGTAAAAGGATTATTTTGCTATTATAATCGAGAACGAACCATAGCCGAGATGGTTAGAGCGGTCACGTGCGAGGCTCTATTGTGAGGTCGTGAGTTCGAGTCTTGGTTGCCATATGCGAGCAAAAATCGCGTGACTTGTGTGGTCAAGAGAGCAGCGTGACTAGTCGGGTGCCTTTGGTTGAAAAAAAATTCTTACTTTTTTCGGCTCCAAAAAGTTTGTATAAGGAAAAACCATATTAGTGTTGGTTGGTGATTTCAACCGGCAATGATAGTCCATGTATCAGTACCAATTAGAGTCACCAACCGGCACTGATATGTTTTTTAATACTGAATTCAGACCCTGACTATCAGTGTCGAGTAATCAGTGACGGATTTTAAACCGTCACCGGTAACGATTTTAACCACCACTGATATCGTATTTTGCTGTAGTGAATACATATCACTTACAAGCACCATTTTGCCTCCTAACGTAAGTGATCTCTATTGCTATGTAGTCTTGTCTAGTTTACAATAGTACTTTATGACATTTTTTATCTGAATTTCCTTATACAACTTTTTTTGCAAAGTGAATTTACCCATAACTAAATGTCATGGATGGTTACTCCTTTGCCAAAAAAAAAGGGACATGACAAGGACATTCAGGTAAATTTTTTTTTAAAGGCTAGGTGCATGCACCTTTCGCTTTCGTCCACTTGTTTTCTGACATGGCTGTTTCTGTTGTTGCTGAAACTGAAATATAGAATAAATTAACGCAACAAGCAACGGTATAATCACACGTAACATCAGGTAAGATCGTCCTAATTAGTCTCCCATAAACAAAATGAACTTTTCCTAGATCTTGTGACATCTTTTATTAGGTTTTTTTGAGGAAAGTTACTTGACCATTTCCGGATTCGGAAAAGATGATAACATCTTGTAGAGGTGACAGAATCTTGGAACCTCCTGGAGGAAATAGCACCCTCTGTTCCCAGATTTACAGCGATATATGTTTACAAATTGTCAGATGTGAAGGAGACATATATTCAATCTCTTCAAAAATTTGATGGTCGATCCTACGAGAGGATGAGAATTGGTTAATGTGGTCTATTGTATTATT
The DNA here is from genome assembly GCF_958298935.1 of Phragmites australis. NCBI lineage: Eukaryota > Viridiplantae > Streptophyta > Magnoliopsida > Poales > Poaceae > Phragmites > Phragmites australis. The sequence goes on along the minus strand of NC_084944.1, from coordinate 11,577,385 downwards.
TTGAGCCTCGAGCGTTGAATATATAGAGTACAAATGATTTGAATATCAAGGAACCCTATAGATAAGATGAAATTTAATTTTATTCTACCATAATAATTGGATCCTTATGGATCCTATATCATATACTCTAACACATCCCACAATCGCAGTGGGAGCATCGCAGATGATGAGACTGGAGAGGAAGACGAATGGTATCCCCCATAGTTGAAACAACGCGATGCAGATGCTGTAGCTGGAGAAACCGATGAGTTGCTCATACAGATGGTAGCCCTTTGTGCCGAAGTGAAGGTAGCCAAAAGCGGGGAGAGTAGCCATGATCCAGGATGACATACGTGAGGTAGTCATGATCGAAGTAGCCGTAGTCGAGGTTGTCATGATTGAGGGAGTCACACTTGAAGCCACAGGCGCTAGAGGAGCCATGGAGATGGGTGTAAGGAGGCCTAAGGGAGGAAGATGGTGACGTGAAAAAGACGATCGTTGAGAAGAGGTCGACGTAGTTGAGATTGTTGAGGATGAGGTATGCATCGGATTTGCTAAGCTCGGGAATGCGTCAGGGACAAAGGCACGCACCGATGTTACCAATACTGGGCGCGTGAAGGTAGGGAGCCCAACCATGTGCCAATGTCTAAGGAACCAACAGAGAAAGTCTCGACAATCACAGTGCATAGAGCGACGATGAGGTGAAGGTGCCAATGTAGCCACAGTTGCCGGAGTAGACGAAGAGGTTGAGGAGGAGACTGTGACATTGATGACAAGGTTGTGCGGGATGAAAGAGGTAGACGGAGGCGGAACCAGCTGTTTGGAGCGGCAACGCCGGTGTCTAAGAGCGTGATGGTAGTGCTCGAACAAGCCGATGAAGAACACCTAAACAACATGTCGAAGACCAAGGGCACCGACAACGACATGCAGAGACATGTGATGTTGGTTGGCCGAAGTGTTGTGGCGTGTGGAATGGTGATGAAGGGCGATGGTGGGATCCTCCGTTCAGTCGGACCACGCCAGGGAGGGCGTGACAATGTTGCAGAGGCACATAACACATACAGCAGCACTGCGGCCCAAAGGCGACGCAGCGGTAGCCCCGGTTCTCGGGAAGGGGGTACGCACATGCTCGAGGAGGATGGAAGTCATGCACGATCGACCAGGAGGAAACCGCACACGATCGGCTGATCAGACCGAGGGTGCATGAGGCAGTTAAGGCAGAGGCGTCCCTATTGGTGAAGGTGACAACAAACCGACGATGAGGGTATACAGACGGGGTAGCTGGGCAATGGTGCGTGCAAGCGTCCCTAGGGCGTTGTGGACCCAGCCATGCCGCACAGGTGGAGGAGCTGGTCGGTGGAGTTGATGCCAAGGTCAAAGTAGAGACTCGCAGATGACAAGCAGGGCGACGCAACCTGATCTCTGATCAGAAAAAAGAAAAACCAGCAGTAAATCGGGTAGCCAGTGGCGCATGGATGTGGTCGGACGGAGAAGGATGACGCACTATGTGTCGTAGGGGCAGCATGGTGATGCAAAAGCGGGAGTCGAGTGATGTGGCAACCAGATAGATGACGTGTGGTGTCGGCCGACTAGAGGCCCTTTGGTGCTTGGAGACGGAAGGGTGGAGGCTAGTCGATAGAGGAAGTGGATGAGCCGATGCGACGCGTCAACGGACGACATAGACATGTCAAGGTGGGCAGAGATGGGCGACTCACAGATGGGCGTGTGGAGGAGTGTGCGAGGAGATGGGCAACGCAGATGCAGGTCGGGTGCGTCTAGCCAGGCATGTGATTAATATAGCCAGCACATGGCTGGATCGGCAGTGGTGTGGGCGGCCGGTGTGACGTGGTGTGTGAACGTAGGTGCTTGGATGGAGATGGTGCATGCCGCACGAAGCAACCAACGGAGTCCAGTTGTGTGGAGGAGACGGTGCGGATCCAGTGGGATACGGACTGCCCGCTCTGGAGGAACCGGGTGGTGGTGGTGGGTCGATGCTGATGAGGATGACGGGTGGGGAGCGATGATGGTGTGAACGAGGAGTCCTACTGGTGCTAGATGACATGGAAACGACGGCAGATCAATAGGATCGACCGCGAAAACCTAGCTACAAATTGTGCATCCCCCGAAAAGATCATGGAGATCGATCTCCCCGGGGGCAACGTGGTGAAAAGCGGAAGCACACTACTAAAAAACTATTTTTAGAGGCAGGTCGTAACCCATTTGCACAGACGTTTAGCTAACTCGCTTGTGATCGAAGGACCGCGAAAATAGATAATTTTCACAAGCACAAAAGAGACCACATGTGGAAACCTATTATCACTGGCGGTTAATTTAAGAAGCTGCCTGTGTTAATAGATTTACATAGGTGGTTCCTTAAGCCGTCGCAAGTCACAAGCCATGCCATTTTTTCACACTGTTTTCAACCTTTTCGTACGGTAGGAATCGAACCTAGGACCCTCCGCTCGTGCGCGAACCTCCTTTCCAGCTCACCTATCAAGTACCTGTGATAGAAAACAGATAAAATTTCCTATTAACCTTTCTACCGAAGCATTACAGTGACCCTAAGTACTTTCGGTAAAACGGGCATAACTTTTGCATACGGACTCCGATTTTGATATTTTTTTTAATTCTATGGACATCTACAGAAAACGTTAGACCTGTTTCTCCCCAACATTGTTAGGTTCAATGAATTTTTTGAGGCAAAAAATGGATCAGAAGATTGAGTTCTTGCTCTTAGAAGTTTTTGCATCGTTTTCAGAACACGTGTTTGTATCCATAGTCATCACCTCTTACACTAAACTTGAGCAGAAATGTACAATGATTCCTATCCTAGTACAGCTCAGGTGAGAACAAATAAAAGAAAAATAAAAAAAAATTTGTGACCGCGCTGACATTTGATGACACTTGATACTATTGTTATCACTAGCACTTCTGTAAGTCAAGTCTTATTGTTGATAGTGGGGGTTTTTGATCTTCTTCTTGTTAATCTTGTTGGAGATGTTGAAGTTAGTAGTATTCTTTTTCTTCTCCTTATTCTTGATTGTACTTGCATTAATAGAACTTATGGTAGCATATGTGATCAAAACTTATGTGTGAAACTTCAACTGATTATTTAGACACCTAAATGATTTCAAATAAAAAAATCAACTACAAGTTGTAGATCTCGTCGAGGCTACAATTTTCTTATAAAGTTTGTCACCATCTGAGTTCGTATGAAAAAGTTATGAATTTTTTAAGATAACCTATCGTCTATTTTTAGATGTGGTTCACATAAGGAATTGCATATAAAAATGATCCTCTATTTTAAAATAACCATTACAATAGGTGGTACCTTATGTGAAGCGCATGTGTTAATCATCCTATTTTCACGTGTAGTTCATATAAGGAACTGCCTGTGAAAATGATCTTTTACATAGGCGGTTCACATAGGAACCGCCTGTGGTAATCATCCTATTTCTACAGGTGATTCACATAACAAACTGCATGTGAAAATGATCTTTTGGAAACTTATTTTCACATGCGGTTCACATAAACAGTCACCTGTGAAAATTTGTTTCCACAGACTGTCCGAAACCACAGGGGCCGCCACAGACTGTTCAGGCAAGTTTTCATATAAACTGTCTATGGAAAGACACCTGAATGTGTCAAAAATTAGTTTTTCTAGTAGTGGTGGTTTAGTGCTAGGACCGAAACATAAACTGATATCATGAGAGAGGATAAGAATTGGTTAATGTAGTCGATTGTATTTCATTGAACCTCAAGTACTAAATATATAGAGTACAAATAATTTGGATATCAAGCAACTCTAGAGATAAGATAAAATCTAATCATATCCTGCTATAACAACTAAATCCTTATATATATCCTATACCATATACTCTAATGTATCCAAAAACTGAAACTACAGGTACCTTCTCTCTCATAGAATTTTTTTAAACTCTTCTCCATTAGATTTTCACATAATATTCACCTAAATGGTATTTAAACCGGTACACCGCCTTGCTAGACATGTTTGCAGTGGAGAGTACCTAGCTAAAGTTGGGGCCTAGGGAAAACACAACACATCTCACGTCAAACAAGGGATGCCAGATAGTATCCCTGTGGAAGACATGCTTTTGCAGTGAAACATCACATGAGCTAAGCTCCAGTGCAGCTAGCTAGAGATCATGCTGCTGCGTGCTGCAGAGCGTGATGCAACAAGATGCTGCCTTTTGTAGCTTAGGGAGGATAGAAATGCATGGACGTAGGGTACAATCACGCAGCACATGACTATTCTTTTCGCCCTAACGAAGAGGTTGGCAGTAGTATAGCCCTCACGAGTTACATAGTTCAAGCCAAAAGAAAAATCTACAAATAAGAGTAGATACACCTACTTTTTTATTTTTTAAGAAATCATACATGTACATCAAGATCGAAAATGTATATCTGCAAATAATTGTTCAAAAATATGGCCATAAAAAGACATGACATGAGGCTTATCTTTTGTGAAAAGAAGCTTCATCTCTTGTTCTTTTTGTACAACATATTTGCACAGAAATAAATGTTTTAATATGATGTAGATGTATCAATTTACAAGTACATGGATAAAAAAACACATGTGTAGTGATAATCCATATGATGCATAGAAAATTGAACTTGCAATCTTTTCTACAGCCGCAAGTGATCTTGATAACTGAATTATCACTTCGAACTAATAAGTAATTTTAATAAAACTTAAATTTTGTATAAATCGTCCAACTTCATTCCTAAATGACCTATAATATATATACAGCTGATATTACCAGAAATTGCCACATACCGTTTTTCTTATGATGCAAGATGCACGCACGGCACAACCTGCCACCCTACAGGCTACAGAACAATTTTTAACACTACGACGAGCAGAAATGATCACCGAAACCGAGGGATCTATTCATTCTCATCGTGGCTCTGGCACAGGCAACGAAGGCGTGCATGCATGATGCATGCAGCTACAATGCAGATTCTACTGATCTAGCAGACGCACAATCTCTCTGGCCATGTCAGCCTTTTTACCTCCACCTGAAAAGATATGCACAAAGAAGATGCGCGCTTGCGACCTTCAAATTTTCTTGAGTACTAGTACATGGCAAAATGAAATGAAGCTTCTGGTATTTCCCTACTAAGGGCCAAATATAATTTCCCATTTGCATCAAAAGTACATTTGTATTATCTAATAACAATAATTGTCTAGGCACCATCCTTTTGCCCCCTAGATTTCGTACGGTACCTTTTGTGCTGCCACTATCTCCGTGTTTGGGTTGGTGGATAGGGTTTATGATCCTACTATATGTTCCACTTGGTAACCATTGGTCATGCTCCAGAGTTTATTTAACGGAGAGTAAATTCGTACAAATAGCGCATGCAACCCGTGCTTTGAGCAGAAGTCGATTTGCTCTAGAAAGAAACAATTGCAAAAAAAGTAAACCTTTTCCTCATCAATATTAACGTAAAATTAAACAACCAACATGGTTTTTCTACATTCTATGATATTTAATTTTGTTGTAACCAAACCACCGAAAATTGTATCTTCCTTTGTGTATATGCACTGGGGAAAAAACTGCATAGCCACATCACAATAAACTCATAGCTTTTCCGATAAAAAAAACTTATAGGCTTTTCTTGTCAGTGCAAGCAATTGCATGAAGTAACACTCACCACTACCACCTTGCTACAGCGTCAAAATAACGAAAGCACCCAGAAGAAGCCATGCGAAGGAAATGGAAGAATCTCCCCCTCTTGCTCAGCCCACTTGTGTGTTCATCCCCATTTGTAACTTAAATCATTGGGTCTCACTCCCCAAAGCACAAGAAACAGGCACCCCATCTACCGGACCTGGCCCCTCTCATGTCTCCACCACCGTACCTCCGCTTATAAAACCCACCCCTCCTCTAACACTCCCTCCTCATAGGCCAACTCCCCATTCTCTGTCCTCTATCTGCCTCGTGTTCTAGTCCGCGCCATCTTCTCGCCGTCTGTTTATTTCTTCTTGTTGTTGTTGGTGGTGTAGTGTGCGTTTGTGTGTGGCTGTCTTTCAGTGGAAATGGCATTGGATGCCGTGGTGTACCCCCAACCCCAAGGCCATTTAGGCTACGGGAACAGGGACTCGCCCTATGCGCTGTCGTGGCGCGACACGGTCGGCTTCGGCGACGATGAGCCGTCCCCCGGCGAATGGGACCCCTTGCTGCTCGCCTCCCTCGTGCAGAATGCCGAGGAGTGGGAGGAGGAGGTGAGTTCCAAGGCCTCGCCGGAGCATGAGGCGGCGTTGGCCGTTGCGGCGCCATCACCGGTGATTCAGCGGGCGGCCACTACGAGGAGGAAGAGGAGGCGGCTCAAGGTTGTCAAGAACGAGGAGGAGATCGAGAGCCAGCGGATGACTCACATTGCCGTGGAGCGGAACCGCCGCCGGCAGATGAACGAGTACCTCGCCGTGCTCCGTTCCCTCATGCCACCTTCCTACGCGCAAAGGGTACTTAAATTGTTTCATAGTTGTACAAAGCTCATTTTAGGACTCGCGTTTTGAATGCATGTTTTTTCCCTTCAGTTCTCACCGGAATTAAACTGTTTTTTTCTTTTGTAAATTTTTAAATATCCAAAACGGTACCATACATGTTTGATTGCTGCAATATACTGGTCATATCGTATTTTGATTCTTCATATGTTCTGATCTTGTCTTGTTTTTTATAAAATGTTCTACAGGGTGATCAAGCATCTATTGTTGGGGGAGCAATCAACTTCACGAGGGAGCTTGAGCAACTCCTCCAATCGCTTGAGGTGCAAAAGAGCCTCAAGGAACACAGCACCAACACTGATGGCGCTGCCTGGTCTCCGTTCGCCGGATTCTTCAGCTTCCCACAGTACTCCACTGTCTCTGTCTCCCACGGTGGCGCCGGCGACAATGCCCACAGGATCAAGGCCGAGTCGACGTCTGCTGCCGACATCGAGGCGAGCATGGTGGAGGGCCATGCCAGCCTAAAGGTGCAGGCACGGCGGCGGCCAAGGCAGCTGCTCAGGCTGGCGACCGGCCTCCAGCAGTTAGGGCTCACGACCTTGCATCTCAACGTCAGCACTGCCGGCGCCATGGTCATGTACTCCTTCAGCCTCAAGGTCAGTGAGTGTTAATTATTACATTATAAAGAATCAATCCTCCTTGTCTAGCTAATCCAGTGACTTGTCTATGCAGTTAACAGGATTATTGGTGGTGGTGTTGATCTGAGGTTTGATTAATATGTGTGGTTTGTTTATTGTTGCAGGTGGAAGATGAATGCAAGCTCAGCTCTGTGGAGGAGATTGCAACTGCAGCGAACGAGATTCTGGGTAGGGTACAGCAGGAGGCAGGCTTTAGTTGATACCAAAACTGGCTTGTGAACTGTACCGCTTACCTGAGCACCTGTGCCTTGAGATTCTTGTGTGCGCAAAAGTTATTCGTGGCCTAGCAAATATAAATATTTGAGCTATGATTTTCTTTAGGGGCATCTGTAGATCGAGTTCCTACGAAATCAACATATAAAATTCACATGTTACATCTACTGTCCTATGCGATTGTGACCCAATGATAGTGTGCAAGTAAACAGGATCCATAATGAGTGCAATCAACTTTAAAACTGTGGTAATCACTATACATAAAAACATATTTAGATTTGTCTGATGTTCTCTTCTATGCTTCGGCTGGCTCTTAGACTGCGTGCGAGGTCGGCCGAGTTGGTGGCGGTTGGTTCTGCTCGTCTCTGCTGGGATTTGACCTATGTGCATGAGTGGAATCGCATTCAAGGCTGGGATCTAGGCGGTCTATGCGCACATAGATAGATCTACGCCCTGCAGTCAAGTTTCGTGTTTGGGCTCACGTGGGCGGTCAGTCCTTCAGTTGTGTGCTGCCGCCATCGCCAGGCTACTCATCTCCGACTTGATCTGGGTTGGAAGTGCATGGATCTGTGCCTCTCCATCGAGTTTCAAGCTTTGGCACATGTGGGCGGCTTGTCCTGGGCAGGACTGCTCGTCGTCACCTTTGTCGGGTTGCGTGTTGCACCACTATAGGGTTGAACACTGCGTCGCCACCGTGAGGTGACTCACTATACTCTAGCTATCTTCTGCTCGATGTGTTGGTCTTCTCCAAGATTTTGAGCATGCTGCTGTAGCTGCCTGTCTCCTCGTGGCGCGGTCATCCCAGCCTTCCTCATGTGTGGTCTCTTCCCCTTGCCTGATCTGTCTACTCACCCCCCCCCCCCAGATCTGACCCACAAAGAGACCCTTCACATTCAGGATGCCCTGGGGCAAGGTGCGCCCGTGAGGATGGCGGCCATTGCGGGGGCAGGGTGGTCAAGGTCTTGCTACCTTCATAGTAGGTGGATCAGTAGGTGCCGATGACAGCAACGCCCTCGGGCACCGTTCCCCTCCTTGGAGGTGTTTGTCAAAGTGCCTCCTATTCCCGCCAAGTTGGATTTTTCAGGTGAACACCCAATCCAGTTCCTAGACTGACGATGATGGCGCCTTTGGGGTTGTGTCCTTCCTGGAGACATCTCCATGAAAATCCTTCACTGTGCGTGTCGTCATGCTTGCTGGTAGAGTCATGTGTTTGTAGCGGTCAATGTGGTCTGGCGCGGTTGCTCCCGGTCCCTTTGTGCCATGGTAGCTCCTCACCTTCTTGGATTTTTTCTCTCCAATCTGGCCCGCGGGTAGCTTCGTGGTGTGGGGTAGCTATGGGGGTGTCACGTGCTCGTGCTAGTTGTGGCGTTGGGTGGCGGTTGAATGCCCCGGGTGAAAGCCTTGCCTGGCATTTAGCCTGGGCTGATAATGGCGACGTCCTCGGGCGCCACTTTCTCTTTGGAGGCGTTTGTCAAAGGTGCCTCCCCCTTCTTTGTTGTGGGATCATTCGGATGAAAACCTTGTCCGTGCTTGGACGGGCGACGGTGGTGGTTGGGCGTCGTATCCTCTCTAGAGGTGCCGCTTTGGAGGATCCCACACCGAGTTCTAATGGTCGATATCTTAGTCATGGTGAGACCCTTCTTTGGTAATGGTTGTGAACACTCCGGGCCTCTATAAGGGGCAAATTGTTTGCGAGACCTATGCTCTTTTTGTGCTACATCATTTTGTCCATGGGTGGGCTATGGTCAAGTTGAAGCTGCTGCATCGGGGCGTCCGACGAGCTTAGCAATGATGACACATGGTGACCGTAGATGGGGACACGAGGACATCAAGAAAGAGACTGAGGTTTGTTTCGGGAAGTTGGAGCTGCTTGATCACAACGTGTGACGAGTTTGGTAACGAAGAACCGTTAGCGGACTCCGCATGTGTTTTTTCTAGAGTGTAGTGTTGTTTGCCTTTTGTTGGCGTCCATGCCATTGGGTTTTTACCCGTTGATTTTGTCTAGGTAATGTTTAAATTTTCGGATCTAGTTTCTCTTATAAATAGATTCAATTCTCTTCTTGTATAATAACATCGGCAAAACTGGTGCTGTCTTTTCGAAAAAATATGCTTCGAAAATATATTGTTCAAAGGCATGCACGTACGGGATGTCCAACGTATCATGCTCCAAATGACAATAAATGAAATATCAGGGTTTAAAATGAACCAGACTGAAAAAAGAAAATACTCCTCTTTAAAATATTGTAATAAAATTAACTATTTCGATGATGTACTATGCGGAGAAACAAAATACTCGGTATATAGGCACATCAGCTTCGCACGTCCCAGAAAGTCTTGTTCCGTCTCTTCGCCGAAACCGTAGAAAGGTTTCAGTGTCTCTACCAGAGACCGTACAAAGGTTGCATTCATGCACTGACAACCTCTTTTTTTCTGACAAAGACCTGAATAGTGTTTGGTGTTTACAGCAAGGAGAGGAGACCAACGAATGGTGTCTTGTTATAGTGTCTGAGAGTAGAGACAAAGCACTTGGAATATGTGAGGAATCGTATCGTACTGTACGCGTGCTCGAGCACGATGCAGCCTGCGGTGGAAATTTTAATTTTTTGTCCTTTTCAAAATGTTTTTCGTAAATAGATCTTTAAAAAAGTACTGTCCAGAAATATGTCATTTCGACGATGCTACGACCTTTAGCGCTTTTTTTTAGGCACCACATAATTTAGCGTCCTGCATTTCACATATAGCGTAACGAGTCATGGTATGACGCTGATCGTTTGGCATCAAAGTTCTTGTAGAATCAAAAGTGATGATCAGGGAGGATAAATAGGTATCTTAATAATTTTGGTAAAATAGATAGACTTTTTTTATTTTTAGTCACTAATACATTCAAATCTTAATCGAGAGCAAAATAGTCAGAGAGACAAAATAAGATAGAAAGTTTCAATATAATATAACTCCACGAATAGAATATGAACCATATTTTTCCATTCAAAATCATTTCATGTATTTTGTACTAAAAAACTCGCAACTTTGAAGAGAGACGAAACAGAAACAAGATCACTGGACAAGTAAACTCTTCGAGATGATGGTCTAGAGGCAAGAGAATTCAAGATCCCATCATATATGCATGTGTATGTGAATTTTATACCTCTAGCATCAAGAAAAATAACTTCTCAAAGTGTTGAAATTTCAGCTAAAAAACAAAAATTAACAACAAAACACCAAGAACTTGTAAACTTGCAAGGGAACCAATAGAAGAAAACTAGAAGGAGGGGAATTCAAGCATATACAAAAACTTAAACTTCATTACTCAAAGAGGTTAGCCCTATTTTAGACGGATTACAAAAATTTATCTCTCAAAACTCTCATCTATTACATAGGCTAAGCACCCCTCTCTCTCTCTTCTCTAAAACCTTAGCATAAGGCTCTCATGTGGATGGTTGAAGAGGTGGGCTTCCCAACCAACCAAACTCCACTATTTATAGCCTAGGAAACTTGACTGTTCCCAAACTACCCATCTCTTGTAGTATATTCCTACCTACCATTAGGGGTATATTGATCCATTTTCTCCTCCATCCATCGGATGACTGTTGGCGCCTTCACGACATAGCTGCACCTCGACGCAAACTTCGTGATGATGCCACGTGCACTCCATCCGCCCGCGATTTTGTGGCCAAACCGGGAAACCGACTCATACACTTCTTAAGGCGTGACTCACAACTGCTTGCTTTGATCTCAAGCAAGTCTTCCGATGTTGACGCGTATCCTCCATCTTGCAATCTTGACCTCTGACAAGTCTCTCCCGCTCCCAATCCTCGTACCGCTTTGTCACTTGCACTGGCATCCCATTCGCTTGACTTTGTTAACATGTCGCCTTCATCAATCTTCATCTCTTGCCTTACTTGACATCCACCTGTATCGCCAGGATCATCCTTGACTCCGCCCGGCCTCCTTGATCGTCCGGCACCAAACACCCCGCTTAGCCCCGATCACTCGTCGTCGATCACCAAGTTGCATCCATCACCTGCACACCATAAGACCAGCAAACATGCATCTTCAGAACCATATAACATCATCACCTGTTAGTCCAAATGAAAATCAAATTGAAAAAGATCAGACGTAACAAAAATGTGAACACCGGATGGTCTGATGTTCACACTAGTGCAACACCGAACCATTCGGACAGTACAACTCCACTGGAACCCGATTTGCATTCCTCTATGAAAAAATTAGTCTGATGATCATAAAATCCCAACACCACACAATTCGGTGAACACCTCAACATTTACCTCAGAACTGAAAGGCTCCAGTGATACTCTCTAGTGTTCAAACGCCCATCACCGAATCATCCGGTGAGTACATCATCACTGGAACTTAATTGTTCAATCTCTATGGAAATCTTTGTCCGGTGAAGTCTCCAATGATCACCTGTGCACATACCAGACCATCCAGTGAGGCTATCGCACTAGACTTTCACATTTGCACCATTTTCTGGAAAAATTAGTCTGGTGCTCACTCTCACCCACACTAGACCTTCCAACGAATAAATTTTTCTTTGCCTCCGCGCTGAAAAGCTCTGGTGCTCACATCTACTACACACTCGACTATCCAGTGAGGTCAAAAACCCTCACACTGGATTCTCCGCTGAGTGTAAGCTTCTTGCACTAAGACAACGATACAGACTCCAATTCTTTTCAACTTTGGTTTGACAAAATCAATATTGCAGAATATAACCATGCATGTGCTAACTAACAAAAGCCATAAAACATCAATAACTCATCACACAAGATAAACCAAGGCACATCTCAACTTGGTTTCTCAATCTCCCCCTTGATGAATGCATTGACAACATCACAAGGAACAAAGGAAGGTTTGAAGATCGCACAAGAAGCTAATTCAAGTGACCAAAAACTTGAGAAATAGCAAGAACATGTCACTTGGCATAAGATTGCGAAGGCTCGAAGAGAAGAAAAGACTAGCCAAAAAAACAAATAAAAACACAAAACCGCAAAGGATGTTGTCCCTATGCTCCCCCTTGATGAATGCACATATTACATTTTCTCCCCTTTGAGACTTGCTTTCATGATTTCTCCTCCTTTGACAATGCAAACATAAAGGATAAAATACTATGCAATGCATGAAAATACAATCCTAATGAGCTTTCACAAGTATACCACAAAGTATTTGCAAGAATTAGAATTGTTAAAAGGCTAGGAAACTAAGAAGGTGGAGCTTATAATTGCATAGAGGCTCAAAAAAAGACAGCAACACAGGAACATAAAGCATTATAAGCTAAACTTAAAAAATTGGTTGGCGTATTGAAGTTCACATAGCCGAATCATGTTTAAAGTGACCACCACATAAGCATCCACTCGTGCCGAGGCAATACAAGCATGAAGAACTAGCCAATTGCAACCTTAAACTAGACAAACAAGAGTTCAGGATATAGGGCTTTGCAAACGCTCACATATAAAATCAAGACTTAGAGTGATCAAGTGGTTAAAAAGGATTAATATTTAGGCACACTCTCCTTTTCAATTTATACTCAAGTTGCCTCTTTATTAAGCGAAGTGTCGCGTGACTAGGTACGACAAACACCTTGAGGCTTCAAGACAACCGTATTGGATCACATTTTAGCACAAGAGACTCGATTTTTCATGATTATTTAATTTGCATAAAATATCAAGATGGCCACAAGATCAAGTTTAAGTAGTGTCTTTGTGACACAAGGAACATATGTTCCCCCAAGGTTCTATCATGAGCTAAATATTTAATAAAGACATAAAATATAGTGCAATGTTCTTTAATCCACTGCCTTAAACCAAGAAGTCCTAGAGCAAGATATTCATCAAACTAGTCTTAACACAAGCATTGACTAAGCCTAAGCAAATATGAACATGGTAATCAAGAAAAGTAGCATTTCATAGCCTACATGATTCATAAAATTATCAAATTTTATCTTAGGGAAAGCTAGCTTGCTCGAGATATTTCATGTCAAAGCATCAAGAAGAGTCTAAGATTAAAAGATTGCTCTGCACAACTACTCAATTTAGTCCAAATTCAAGTCTAAAACAAGAAAACGCTAAAAACATACAAGTCAAAACTCAATTACTATGATTATCTTATATAATGAGATGCAATGCAAATGCTCAAAAGTAAGATAGAGTATTTACAAGAGTAACTCCCCCTCACACAATGCCATTGGGATGGCACACTTCAAGCTCTACTCTTAAATAGACAAATCTGGTTGCATCTAGAGGCCTTGTGAATATCTCGGCTAGCTGCCGTTGGGTATCAATATAGCTCAACTCAATGTCTCCCTTCTCATTGTGGTATCTCAGAAGTCACATCTATGTGTTTGGTTCTTGAATGCTGAATTGGATTATTGGTTAAACTGATAGCACTAGTGTTGCCACACAAAAGTGGCACACTCTTGAAATTCAACCCAAAATCTCTCAAAGTAGTAACCATCCATAAAATCTGTGAGCAACAGCTAGTAGCAGCTATATATTTAGCTTCAGCAGTAGACTGCATAATGCTAGACTATTTACGAGAGGACCAACACACAAGGGAAGTACCCAAAAAATGATTGGTACCAGATGTACTCTTCCTGTAAATTTGACAACTAGCAAAATCCACATCCGCAAAGCCACAAACAGAAAGCGAAGAGGATTCCAAAAACCAAAGGCTATACTTAAGAGTGTGCTTGAGATACCTCAGAATGCATTTCACCGTTCGACGGTGAGACGTCCTCGGTGAAGCCTGAAAGCAAGCACACAAGCAGACGGCAAAGTGGATGTCGGGTCTTGTCGTCAGGTACAGGAGGGATTCGATCATGATCCTGTACTCCCATTGGTCCACCTCCTCGCTATCTACATCCAAATCAAGCATGGTCGAGGTAGCCATTGGTGTCGCTAATGGCTTTGCATTGCTCATGTCGAACTTCTTTAGCAAATTCTTATTGTACTTTATTTGGTGGACAAATATACCTTGCTTGCATTGCTTGATTTGCAGCCCAAGGAAGAAGTTTAGCTCGCCCATTATCGACATCTCAAACACCCTGCTCATAGTTTCTGCAAACTTGGCCACATGTGCATGAGAAGAGCCACCAAAAAATGATATCATCCATGTAAATCTGAACAAGTAAAAAATTATTGCCATGCTTGAGAGTGTACAAGGTTTTATCAGCTGACCCTATCACATATCTATGCCCTAGCAAAAAAGATCTAAACCTATCATACCAAGCCCTATGTGTCTGCTGAAGCCCATACAAAGCTTTCTAAAGTTTGTATACTATATGAGAGTATTTGGGATGCTCAAAGCTTAGGGATTGCTTGACATAGACCTCTTCCTCTATGAAACTATTTAGAAAAGCACTCTTGACATCCATTTGATACAACTTGAAATCTCGGAATGGCGCAAATGTAAGGAGGATCATAATAGCTTCTAGCCTAGCTACTGGTGCAAAGGTTTCCCCAAAGTCTATCCTCTCTACTTGAGTGAAACCCTGAGCTACTAATCTAGCCTTGTTTCTTACAACAGACCCATCCTCCCCCTATTTGTTTTTGAAAACCCATTTGGTGCATATGGTGTGAACATTTGGGGGTGGCTCTACTAGGACACAAACTTGGGTTTTCTCAAAATTTTCAAGCTCCTCATGCATGGCCTTGACCCAACTCGAATTAGCTAAAGCATGTTGTCGGTGACATGGGAACTAGGGGTCCCTGAGTCCCGAGGCCAGGACAGCAGAATGCCACATGGCGCCTTCCCTCGGGGACTATTCCCCCGAGGTCCGAGAAGACCAAGTTCCGGGAGAGGGTGCTCGGGGCCATGAATAGTGGTACCCGAGTACCCGAGTCCCCCGAGGACCCGAGAAGTACAAGTTCCGGGTGAGGGTGCTCGGGGCCTTAAACAGTGGTCCCCGAGTACCTGAGTTCCCCGAGGACCCAAGCAGATATAGTTTCGGGAGAGGGCGCTCGGGGCCATGAACAGTGGTCCCCGAGTACCCGAGTTCTCCGAGGATCGAGAAAAGGCATATTCGGGAGAGAGTGCTCGGGGCTATGAATAGTAGTCCCCGAGCACCCAGAGTTCCCCGAGGACTTGAGAAGCCCTTTGTCGGTGGACCCCACAAGGGCTCATCGGTGAGGTGTCAGTTGGTGAGAGGCTCGATGCTGCATTTAAGAGGGAGCATGACCTGTCACTTCCAATCACTCCCCCCACGCCTGCTGTCAGTCCCTGCCACTGCCTGGCAGGGAGGTGTGGGGACATTTAATACAGTGGGTCCCATCGCGCGTCATCCGGCGCACCTTGGGATACCGTTGCTAGGCTCGAGACATATCGCCTGCCGCCCTGCTGTGTCAGGCCTGCTCTGACCGGGCGGGCACACGGGGTTGCTTGGTGGCTGCCCAGTGGGCCCTCCCTGCTGCACCCGCTGAAAAGCGGCATGATGACGACAGGACCGAACGGGGACGCATTTTCAACCCCCCGTAACGTCAAGCTGCAGCCCATGATGGTTTCTTTCTATTTATGGCGCCTGGGGACTCATGCACTCCTTTCTGGGCACGCCAAGCCCCCCCTCCCGACGGTATAAAAGGAGGGGGTGCACCCCGACGACGAGGACAAGCCTGACAGAGTCTGAGAAGAACGAAGGTT
Organism: Phragmites australis; assembly: GCF_958298935.1. NCBI lineage: Eukaryota > Viridiplantae > Streptophyta > Magnoliopsida > Poales > Poaceae > Phragmites > Phragmites australis. The sequence goes on along the minus strand of NC_084944.1, from coordinate 11,561,377 downwards.
GAAGTGAAGTGATAGAAGACAAGTTCAAGAAGCTCAACTGACGCGGACGAGCTAACGAAGACAGGATACACGAAGCTCTAGACTCAGACAGAAATCCTTGTAACATAAGAGATCCTCAGAGAGGCATTCCCAGAGCATTATAGCATACGCACAGGAGTAGGGTATTACGCTCCATGCGGCCCGAACCTGTCTAAAATCCCCTGACCATTTATTTTCACTAGCATCCGATCATCCATCCCGCTTGCATCTCATTTACTCTCATTAATTCACGTACGAGGTAGATTCAGAATCATTCCCCCGATCGAATCTCAAAGGGGGTCCCTCCGGATCCCCGCTTGAGGACTTCATCCTCCGACACATGTCCAATATTGTGGGGCTCAAAAGAACTAACAAATGCAGAATCAGTGAAATGAGCATGAGAAACAGATTTGGACCTCTTACCCTCTCACCAAGGTCATCAATCATCAGCTGTGGGCAATGTCGTTGTTGAATGTGTTGAGGGGCTTCACACTGCAAGATGACCACTCCCTCAACCACTGCTGGTGTAGGCTCAAAAGCAGCTAAAGTGGAAGTAGAGACAGCAAGAATCTCTGCTGGTGTCGAGGAGGCAGGAACTAGCTCGAGAGCGAGTGTAGTAGTAGGAAGTAGTGGATCATCCTCATCATCCCTGAAAGCTGTAAGGTAGCTATCTACAAAAATGCTTTCGCTCATCTCCTGATCACCTGCACACTCAAAGAAGGGCTTGCACAAGGGGTTGATTCATTAAAGGTCACATCACAAGACTCTATGATGGTGTTAGTGTCAAGATTAAAGACCCTATAAGAATGATCATGAAGAGAATACCCCAAGAAAATGCCATCGAAAGAACGCGACTCGAACTTGTCAAGATTATCACGCTTTAGGATGAAGCACCGACACCTAAAAACTCTCAAATGTGAAACCTTCGGCTTCTTCCCAAAGCCTCAGCCCAAAACTTTCTAGGAGTCCTATGCTCATTGAGCATCATCCTAGTCATCTCCACCAAAATACGATTCTTCCTCTCAACCATGTCATTCTGCTGAGGAACGTGTGGGGCAAAAAATTGATGCTTAATGCCATGCTCAAGACAGAAAGCATCAAATAGATAGTTCTTAAACTGGTGCCATTATCACTGTGAATTGCTTTTAATGCACCAGGGAGTTGTTTGAACAATCTCAAAGCCAAGCTCCGAAAGGGTGAGAACACTTTATCCTTGCTCACAAGAAAGTAGACCCAAGAGTAGTGAGAAAAATCATCAACAATGATAAGTATATACCACTTCTCACTCGCCGAACGAACCCGAGAAGGACCAACAATGTCTATATGGAGAAGTTTTTTAGATCGTTCAGTCATCACCAGATTGACTGGTGAGTGGGAGGCAGCAACCATCTTACTATGCCGACAGGGAGCACAAACAAAATTTTCTCAAACTTAATCTTGGGTAATTCTCGGATCAAGCCTAGGACACTCAAACGAGTAAGCAAATCAAAGCTTGTATGCTCTAGTCTCCTGTGCGGCATCCAAAGCTCAGAAGAATGTTGAGAAATCAAACAACAAGAAGAACCAAGAGACTCAGAAAAATTAGCTCTAAAAACTCTCTCAACTCTGAGAATCTTGCAAATCAAAGCGTGAGATGAATCAAGAACTCGAGAAGTATCACGTTTGAAATGAACTTCTAAGTCCTCATCTAGCAATTGAGATACAGAGAGAAGATTATATCGTAGATGCTCCACAAAAGCTATATCCTTGAGAGTAAAATACTTATTCACCCTTACCATACCTTTGGCTTTCACCCTTTCTTTCCGATCATCCCCGAAAGTGATGTACTCGTGCTGTTTCATCAGGGTGAGGCTGGAGAACCATGATGCATCTTCGGTCATATGGTGCAAAAAACCAGAGTCAATGAGCCACTTGTTCTCTAGGCCTTCGCTTGCCACCTACATGCGAGAGAGTAGTAGGTGGATGACTCAGTACTTGGGTTAGTCATAAACTTCTCAGGAATTAAGTACTGGGTCATCTGCCCTGAGGTAGTAAAAGCAGGTGCATGCAAATCACTCCTAGCACTAGCACGCTGGGGGTGAGTACCACGTCAAGGAGAGCGTAGTCTGCCAAAGCGCTGTGACTCAAAGTCTCTTAGACGTGAACCAAAACCATATGAGTCATGGTAGGGTCCACACCGGGCAACACCTCTAGGCAGAGATTGAAAAGCACTAGGGACTCGTGAGTGAAAGCGAGGAAAATGATCATTTATACCAACAGAGGGGCGGTACATGTCTTGGGTGCTCCACTCCCACTCACGCCGCTCATGTCTCCTACGGAAAAATCAAAACCCAACCAAGTGACCCTCTCTCTGAGAGTAGGTGCAGTGGTAGCGTCTCTCAGGAACTCAACTGTCGATCACTCGGGGCTCTCTCATAGCTGTCTCATCTTAGGCTGTGGAGCTCTCTCATCTTAGGCTGCGGACTCTCTTGGGTTGTGATGCAGGCTTCTTCTTTGTTGGTTATGGAATAGGTTTCTTGATGGGTTGTGGTGTGGTATTGATTTTGGACTTCTTAGCTTCTAGGGTAGTAGGTGTGGTGAACATATTCTTACTCTCCCAATTGTAAGCCACCCTCTTGAAACCCAACCCAAAAGCCAAAATCGCCTTATCAGCACACATCTTGGTCTTGGCTAAGATCAAGTTCATATTGCCTTTGCCCTCTAAGCATTTCTCCATTAGAGAAAGGAGATACTCATTATCGACTAAAAGCTTCTCAACTTGCCCTCTAATCCTACTGAGTTTTTCCTGAAAGATGGTACAGATGGAACAATTTAGTTGCACATACTTCAAACTCCCATCACTCTCCAATCTAGATTCCAATTCCTTAATGTGCTTGGCTTTCAGTTCAACATCCTTTGCAAGCAAAGGGCAATTCTTGCAAGCACCTAAGAGAATGGACCTAGACTCCTCCTCAAGAGCCTTCTTCTCAGCAATCTCAAGTCGACTGGTAACTTGAACATGCAAAGCCTGAAGCTCAGCAAGTTCTGTCATAACCACCAAACAACTCTCACACTCCTTGTCATCACGCCTAGACCTAAGCAATGCAAGTTCAGAAGAAACAAACTCATACTTATGCCTAAGCTCATTCAACTCATGCATAGCTTTTTTAAGTAACCTATCCTAGCTAACGAGAGTATCATTCAAGGTATCGACTTGGATGGAAAGCAGATCATAGGAAGGTAAAACCTCAGAGGGATCAAGCTCGGAGTCGTAGTCATTATTATCGCCCTCCATAAAGCAAAGGCTTCTGAGGTCCTTGGCTTTCTTCTTGCTCTTCATTTGCGGTTAATCCTCCTCTGAGCTCTCTTCCTCACTTGAAGAGGTATTGATGTCACTGAGAGCTACCACGAATGCTCTAGAAGCCGCCTTCTTGGCCATCTTGTCGCAGTTCTTCTTGAAGAAGGGCTTCTTGTGCTTGTCGTAGTCATGGTCGCGGACTTCCTTCTTTTTGTGTTTGGGGCAGTCTGGCTTGAAGTGGGTAGTTTCACCACACTCAAAGCAGGCATGGGAACTGCCCCTCCTCTGATCTCGCCTGTTGTTGTAGAAGCAAGTGAATTTCTTCACGATCAGTGCAAGATCCTCATCATCAAGCACATCCACCTGCTCCTCTGTGATAGAGACCAAGAAAGACAAAGTAAAATCACCAGATAAAATGTTAGCACAAGAAACACCAACACCAGTCTGGTTGCCACCGCTAGGTCCAGAAACCAACTCCATATTCTGAGAAACCAATCTGAGCTGCCTTGGCTATCTCGGTGGACTTAAGCTTGTTGAAGAGTTCATCACAAGTTAACATGTCATAAAATGATAACTCTTCAATGCTCGAGATCTTCACTTCCCATATGGTACGATTTAGAGCATATAGAAGCTTGATCACTCTCTCGTGGTCAGAATCGGGCAAAACACCAGTTGATCAAAGAATGCTAACAATTCCATCAAAGCGAGTACACATGGCATCCAAAAAGTCTCTGGGGCCTTGCACAAACATTTGATATTCTTGATTGTATGTGCTTTGACGTCTGACCTTAATCTGATTAGTGTCTTCATGAAAGACACTCAGAGTAGTCCAGATCTCTCAGGAAGTATGGAGGTGCTGAACCTTGTCAAACTCATTCCAACTCAAGCTTCTGAACAAAATATTTCTAGCCTTGTTGTTTGCCGCATACTGTTCGATTTGAACCCGAGTCATGCGAGCAGTAGGGATCTCATAGTTGGAATCAACTACCTCCCAAATTGCACTTCCTTGGCTTAAGAGATATGCCTCCATGTGCACCTTTCAGTACGAAAAATCACGGCCATCAAATAGCGAAATCTTCCTACTTCTCTCCATGTCGCCTACGGATCACAAAACTGGTTAAGGTCAACAAGTGATCAAACCAGCTCTCATACCAATTGTAGGACCAAAAGTGGCAACTAGAGAAGGGGTGAATAGACGTCTCAACAATTTCTTGTGAAATAGATGGCCTTCTTCTATTTTTAAATACCCAACGAACCTCAAACCTTGAGGAGAAATAAAATACTCAGAGAGACAAAACAAGATGGAACGTTTCAAGCCAATATAACTCCACAGATGGAATATGAACCATATGTTCTATTCAAAATCATTCCATGCGTCTTTGTACCTAAAAGCTCGCAACTTTGAAGAGGGATGAAACTGAAACATGATCACCGGGAAAGTAAACTCTTCAAGATGATGGTCTAGAGGCAAAGGAATTCAAGATCCCATCACACATGCATGTGTACGTGAATTTTATGCCTCTGGCATCAAGAAAAATAATTTCCCAAAGTGTTGAAATTTGAGCTCAAAAAGAAAAACAAAAATCAACAACAAAACACTAAGAACTTGCAAACTTACAAGGGAACCAATAGAAAGAAACGAGAAGGAGGGGAATTCAAGCATATGCAGAAACTTAAACTTCATTAATAAAAGAGATCAACCCTATTTTAGGCAGATTACAAAGATTTATCTCTCAAAACTATATTACATAGGCTAAACACTTCTCTCCCTCTCCTCTAAAACCCTAGCACAAGGCTCTCATGTGGATGGCTCAAGAGGTGGGCTTCCCAAGCAGCCAAACCCCTCTATTTATAGCCTAGGAAACTTGACCCCAAGTTTCCTTGACTGTTCCCAAAATACCCATCTTTTGTAGTACATTTCTACCTACTACTGGAGTATTTTGTTCCATTTTCCGCTCCATTCATCGAATGGTTGTGGCACCTTCACGACTTAGCTTCGTCTCGACGCTAACTTCGCAATAATACCACGCACACTCCATCCCTTCGTGGTTTTGTGGCCAAACTATGAAACCGCCTCGCATGCTTCTTAAAGTGTGACTCACTCCTACTTGCTTTGACCCCAAGCAAGCATCCCGATATCAATGTGTATACTCCGTCTTACGATCTTGACTCCCAGCAAGTCTCTCCCGCTCCCGATCCTTTAGGCTGCCTTGTCACTTACACCAGCACCCCCTTCACTTGACTATATCACTTTGTCGTCTTCATTCTCCCTTTCATGCTTTGCTTGAGCTTCATGTACACAGCTAGGATTACCCTTGACTCCGCCTGGCCTCCTTGATCATGCGGGTGCAAACTCCATGCTTGGGGGATCATCCCGCTGTCGACCGAAAAGTTACATCCATCACCTGCACAACATTAGACAAACCAACATGTTTCTCCAAACCTGTAAAAATATCTCCAATTAGCCCAACAACAAAATCCCGGTCGAAACCATGAAAAATTGTAAACACCAGATGTTCCGATATGTACCCGTCTCTGAACACCGAATCATCTAGTATGTGCACTAATTTCTCTACTGAAAACCTTTTGGAAAACCCTCCGGTGTGTACCATCACCGGATTATCCGGTGAGTAAATATGCATCATACCCCATTCTACAACCTCTCTGATAAATGGTCCGGTGTACTCTCCAGTGTTCACTCTGCTCATTGTCAGACTATCTAGTGTGTATTGAGTTCCATCGTCGAACCATCCGATGGGTCAAACTCCACCTGGCACAAAAAATATAGCTTTCTGGAAAATGCTTTGGTGTTCACATCCCTGAACACCGAACCATCTGGTGCACAGTCAAAGTTTAGCGTCTGTTTTGAAAAAGCTCCGGTGTGCACTGCCTCCGAGCATCAGACTATCTGGTGTGTACAATTTCCTACACACTGGACCATCCAGTGAGTCAATTTTCCTAGACTCAGAGACAAAAACACAGACTCTATTTGCTTTTCACCTTTGGTCAGACATGATTATATTTACATCGTATAGACATGGTTATGCAACCCAAAAGCTCAACAAACCAAGACTACAATCTTATCAATCATCCATCACAAATAAATCAAGGCACATTTGCACTTGGTTTCTCAATCTCTCCTTGATGAGTGCATTGGAAAACATCAAAGCACAAAGATTTTGGTTTAATAAAATCTAATAAGAGAAGCTTATCCAAGTGACTAAAGACTCAAGAAAGAGTAGAAAATGTCACTTGGCAATAGAAGGATTGCAAAAGCGTGAAGAGAGGTAAAGACTTAGCGAAGAACCTCAAAAGCTCAAAAATGCACAAATGCTCCTCTTGATGAATGCACATTTTCACATATTTTTAGATTTTCTCCACCTTTCATTATGCAAGATTTTTCTTTGTGGCTTAATGCATATTTTTCTCTCTGTTTTGCAATGCAAACATCAAGGACAAAACACCATGTAATGCATGAACATACAATCATAAGGAGCTTTCACAAGTATACCACAAAGCAGTTATAAGATCTAGAAGCATCAAAGGGCTATGAATGGTAGAAAGCGGAGTTTACAATCGCACAAAGGCTTAAAATGATATAGAATTAATGGCTCATTTAAGTTCACATAGCCGAATCATGATAAAAGGGACCACCCCATAAGCATACACACGTGTTGAGGCAATACAAGCATTAAGAACTAGCTAACTTCAATATCATATGAGGCAACCAACAATTCATGGTAAAAGGCTTTACAAACGCTCACATATAAAACCAAGACTTAGTTATCAAGTGACTAAAAAGGATTAAAAAAATTAGGCACATTTCTTTGTATTTCATTTTATCCTCAAGTTGCCTCTTATCCAAGCAAAGTGTTGCGTGATAAACACCTTGAGACTTCAAGATAACCATATTAGATCACATTTTGGCACAAGAGACGTGATTGCTCAAAAGAATTCAATTTGCACAAGTTATCAAGTTTTTCACAAGATCACGTTAAGTAGTATCTTTGCAACACAAGAAATACATGTTCCCTCAAGTTTCTATCATGAGCTTAACATTTGACAAAGATAGAAAATATAATGCAATATTTCCCAATCTACTATCATGAACCAAGATACCTAGAACAAGATATTCATCTAACTATCCTTATCACAACAAGCATTGACTAAGCCAAAGCAATTATGAACATGGTGATCAAGAATGTAGTATTTCATAGTCTTCATGATTCATAAAATTGTCAATCTTCATCTTTAGGAAATCTTGCTTTTTTGAAATGTTTCATGTCAAAGCATCAAGAGAAGCATAAGATTAAAAGCTTGCTCCGCACAACTACTCAATTTAGGCCAAATTTAAGACTAGCAAAAGGAAATACTAAAGACATACAAGTCAAAGCTAAACTATTATGTTTATCTTACATGATGAGATGTAATGCAAATACTACTAAAGTAAGATAGAGTATGTATAAGAATAACTCCCCCTTACACAATGTTATAGGGATGGCATACTCCAAGCTCTCCCCTGAAGTAGACAAATCTTGTTGCATCTAGAGAGCTTGGTAAAGATATCGGCTAGCTGGTACTGGGATCTATGTAGCTTAATTCAATGTCTCCTTTCTCATTGTGGTCTCACAAAAGGGGAATCTCACATCTATGTGTCTGGCTCTAGAGTGTTGAACTAGGTTACTTGTAAGGCTTATTGAACTGGTGTTGTCACATAAAAGTGGCACACTCTTGAAGCTAACCCATAATCTTTCAAAGTAGCAACAATCTACAAAATATGCGAGCAATAGCTAACAATAACTACATATTCAACTTCAGTAGTAGACTGTGCAATGCTAGACTACTTACAAGAAGATCATCATACAAGAGAAGTATCCAAGAAATAACAAGTAGAAGGTACTTTTCGTGTCAATTCTACAGCTAGCAAAATCCGCATCCGAAAAACCTCGAAGAGAAAGAGAAGAAGAGGACGAAAACCAAAGACCATAATCAAGAGTGTGCTTGAGGTACCTTAGAATATGTTTCACTGCTTGGTGGTGAGACGTCCTTGGTGATGCTTGGAAGCGAGCACACAAACAAACAACGAAGTGGATATCAGGTTTTGTCACCGTAAGGTATAGGAGAGAGTCAATCATGCTCCTGTACTCTCGTGGTTCAACTCCTCTCCATCTTCATTCAGATCGAGCACGATCGTGATGGCCATCAGTGTCGCTAAGGGCTTAGCATCGCTCATGTCAAACTTTTCAGTGAATCCTTGGTGTACTTCATCTAGTGGTCGAAGGTATCTTGCTTGCATTGCTTGATTTGCATTCCAAAGAAGAAGTTGAGCTCGCCCATCATCGATATCTTGAACTCTTTGCTCATAGTTTCTGCAAATTTGGCAACAAGTGTATAAGAAGAGCCACGAAAAATGATGTGATCTACGTAAATCTGAACGAGTAGGAAATCATTTCCATGCTTGAGAGTAAACAAGGTTTTTATCCACTGACCCCATCACATACCCATACCCAAGCAAGAAAGACTGAAACCTATCATACCAAGCTCTTAGTGTCTTCTTAAGCCCATACAAAGCTTTCTGAAGCTTATATACTCTATGCAGATATTTGGAGCCCAAAGCCTTGGGGTTGCTTGACATAGACCTCTTCCTCAATGAAACCAGTTAGGTACGCACTCTTGACATCCATTTGAAATGTTTTAAAACTCTGGGTGCTGAGAATTCAAGATGAATCCTAATAGCTTCTAGTCTAGCTACAAGTGCAAAAGTCTCTTCAAAGTCTATCCCCTCAATCTGAGTGAAACCCTATCCCCTTAATCTGAGTGAAACTCCGAGCCACTAGTCTAGCCTTGTTTCTAACAACAGACCCAACCTCCCTCTGTTTGTTTTTGAAAACCCATTTTGTGCCTATTGAGTGAGCATTGGGAGGTCATTCTATAAGGACCCAAACTTGATTTCTCTCAAATGAAATGGGACTCAAAGGAAGCAATGAATGCAGAATCAGTAAACTGAGCATGAGAAGCGATTTGGTCATTGTTACTCTCTCCCCAAGGTCATTGCTCATCTGCTGTGGGGAATGTCATAGCTGAATGTGGTGAGGGGGCTCACGTTTTGAGACAATCTCCCCCTCAAACATAGCTGGTGCAGGCTCAAAGGTAGCTGAAGTAGAAGTAGAAGCTACATGACCCTCTACTGGTGTCAAAGAGACAGGAACTAGCTTTGGAGCAATTATGGTAGAAGGAAGTAGTGGATCGTCATCCCTGAGAGCTGGAAGATCCCCATATACAAAGATGCTTTCGCTCATTTCCTGATCATCTGCACACTCAAAGACAGGGCTAACACAAGGGGTTGATTAATCAAAGGTCACATCATAGGACTCTATGATAGTATTAGTATCAAGATTAAAAACCTTGTAAGAGTGACCATGAAGAGAATACCCTAAGAAAATCTCAACGAAAGAATGCGACTCAAACTTATCAAGATTGTCGCGCTTTAGGATGAAGCAATGGCAACCAAAAACTCTCAAATAAGAAAATTTTGGTTATCTCCCAAAACAAAACTAATAAGAAATCAAATTCAACATCGAGCGCAAGAAAGTTTGATTGGCGACATAGCAAACAATGTTGATAGCCTCCGTCCAAAACTTTTTAGGAGTCCTATGCTCATCAAGCATCGTCCTAGCTACCTCAACCAAAGTTTGATTCTTCCTCTCAAACATTTCGTTCTACTGAGGAACGCGTGAGGTAGAAAATTGATGCTCAATGACATGCTAAAGACTAAAAGCATCAAAGAGATAGATCTTAAATTCATTGTTATTATCATTCCAAATTGTTTTCAATTCACCAGAAAGTTCCATGAACAATCTCAAAGCTAAACTCTGAAAGTGTGAGAAAAATTCATCCTTGCTCACATGAAAGAAGACCCAAGAGTAGTGAGAGTAATAATCAACGATGATAAGAACATACCAGTTCCCACCTGCTGAATGAATACGTGAAGGACTTACAGTGTCCATATGGAGAAGTTCTCCTAGTTGTTCAATCATCACCAGATTGAGTGGTGGATGGGAGGGAGCAACCATCATGCCATGCCAACAAAGAACACAAACAAGATTCTTACCAAACTTGAGCTTGGGCAATCCTCAGATCAAGCCTAGGACACTTAAATGGGTAAGCAAATCAAAGCTTATGTGCCCTAGTCTTCTATGCAACATCAAAAGCTCTGAAGAAGGTTGAGCAATCAAAGAACGAGAAGAATCAAGAGACTTAGAAAAATCAGCTCTAAAAACTCTCCCAACTCTGAAAATTCGACAAATCAAAGTGCTAGAAGAATCAGAAACTCGAGAAGTATTGCATTTGAAACGCACTTCCAAGTTCTCATCCAACAACTGAGATACATAGAGAAGGTTTTATCCTAGACGCTCTAGTAAAACCACATCCTTGAGAGTGAAACTCTCATTCACACTTACTATACATTTGGCTTTCACCATTTCTTTTGGATCATCCCTGAATATGATGTACTCGTGTCGCTTCACATGGGTGAGGCTGGAGAATCATGATGAATCTCCAGTCATATGGCATGAACAACCAGATTTGATGAGCCACTTGTTCTCCAAGTCTACACCTGTCACCTACATATGAGAAGAATAGTATGTGGATGACTCAATAATGAGGTTAGATAGAAACCTCTTGGGAATCCAGTGTTGGGTCATCTATCCTGAAGCAGTGTAAGCAAGTGCATGCAAATCAAAACTAGCGTGCTGGGAGCGAGTACTATGAAGAGGAAAACATGGTCCACCAAAGCGTTGTGGCTCAAAACCTCTTCCACGTGGACAAAAACCATATGAGTCATGGTAAAAATCCACTTCGAACACCGCCTATAAAAGAGAACTAAAGAGCATTTGAAACTCATGGGTGAGAGTGAGGAAAAGACTCATATACACCAAGAGAATGGCGGCGCATTTCCCGGGTGCTCCACTCCCACTCACGCCACTCATATCTCCTACGGTGAAAGGAAAATCCAACCAAGTGACCCTCTCTCTAGCAGTAGGTGCAGTGGTAGCATCTCTCAAAAACTCGAGTGTAGGTCACTCTAGGCTATGAACTCTCACCTTAGATTGTGGAGCTTTCTTGTGTTGTGGTGCGGGTTTCTTCTTGATGGGTTGTGGTGTGGATTTCTTCTTGATGGGTGGTGATGTGATATTAATCTTGGATTTTTCAGCTTTTAGTAGGTGTGGTGAATACAGTCTTACTCTCTGTATCGTAAGTCACCCTCTTAAACCGCAACCCAAGAGTTAAACCCGCCTTGTTAGCGCACATGTTGGTCTTGACCAAGGTCAAATTCATTTTTCCCTTACCCTCTAAAAAATTCTCCACTAGAGAAAGGAGGTACTCCTTAGTCAAGAGCTTCTTCCCTTTAACCTAGCTGAGCTTGTTCTGAAAGACTATGTAAGTGGTACAATTTGACTGCATGTCTTTCGAACACCCAACATTTTCCAATCTAGATTCTAGCTCCTTAAGACGCTTGTCTTTCAGTTCGACATCCATTGCAAGTAAAGAATAATTCTTGCAAGCGCTTAAGAGAGTAGATCTAGACTCCTCTTTAAGGAGCTTCTTCTCGACACTCTCAAGCCAATTGGTGACTTGAGCATGTAGATTCTGAAGCTCGGCAAGTTCAGCTATGACAATCATATAATTCTCACATTCCTCAACATCAGGTATAGACCTAAGCAATGTAAGTTCAGCAGACACAGACTCGTACTTAGGTCTAAGCTCCTTCAACTCACACACAACTTTCTTAAGCAACATATCCTGACTAATGAGAGCATCATTCAAGGTATCAACTTGGATAGAAAGCTGGTCATAGGAAGGTGTTACCTCAGAGGAATCGAGCTCGGGGTCGCTATCGTTGTCATTATCATCTGTCATGAAGTAGAGGCTAGTGAAGTCTTTGTTATTTTTCTTGTTATCCTTCACCAGTATCTCCTCCTCCTTCGAGCTCTTCTCCTCGCTTGAAGAGGTGTCAATGTCGCTGAGAGCTTCTACAAACACCCTCAAAGCCACCTTGGCCACCTTTTTGGCCATCTTGTCATAGTTCTTCTTGAAGAAGGATTTTTTGTTCTTCGTCTTGTGCTTGTCGTAGTCATGGTCGTGGTATTTCCTCTTCTTGAGCTTGGGATAACCTGTCTTGAAGTGGGTGGTATCACCACACTCAATACAAGCACGAGAGTCCCTTCTCCTCTAGTCTCTTCTGTTGTTATAGAAGCGAGTGAACATCTTCATAATGAGCGTAAGGTCCTCATCATCCAGTGCGTCCACCTGCTCCTCTGTGATAGAAACCAAGGAAGATAAATCAAATTCACTCGGGGAAGTGTTAGCACAAGGGAAGCTAGTTCCAGCCGTATTGCCACCATTAGATCCGGAAACCAACGTCATGTTCTGAGATAAGGGGTTTCCGAGACCTATCTGAGTCGCTTTGGCTATCTTGGTGGACTGAGTTTGCTGAAGAGTTCATCACAAGTCAATGTGTTATAACTTGATAATTTTTCATGCTCGAGATCTTCACTTCCCATAGAGAAGTTTGATCGCAATCTTATGATCAGAGTATGGTAAAACACCAGTGGATCTAAGGTTGCTAATAATTTCATCAAATCTAGCAAACATAGCATCCAAAGGTTCACCGGATCCTTGCACAAATATTTAATATTTTTGGTTATATGTGCTTTAGCATCTAGCCTTAATCAAAAACACAAACTCTATTTCATTTCACCTTTGGTCAAATATAATTATATTTGCAATATATAGATATGCTTATGCAACCCAAAAACTTATCAAACTAAAACTACAATCTTATCAATCACTCATCACAAATAAATTACTTAGTTTTTCAATCTTGAGTTAATCGGGTCTGCACCTGCACCTCATGGTGTGGAAAATGTGAACGTGATGTTCATCCCCACTGCAGCTCGTGGTGTGGAAAATGTGAACGTGATGTTCATCCCCACTGCGAACCAGGATTGAATAAGTGGTCCTTCTCCAGATAATTCCCGTTTAATAAAACTATGGTGACCATTTTGGTCTTCTGCTATTGTTTGGAGGCGTGTTCCGCTTATTTATTTGGATTCTGATTTGGTACTTTCGCTTGATTGATAACAAATCCGTGCGTGCCTCATGCAAGGCACTTATTTCATGCCATGTTTACTCATGTCAAAATATTGCAGACTTGCATTTCATTCTTACTTTGTTATATAAGAAGGCACCGATGTGCAAGTTCATGCTGATTTCTGTGTTGTCAACGAAATAGCACTGACGATGGAACTGGTAAAGCCTGATAGTGGATAGTTCAAATCTAAGGGCTTTACTTTGTTCAGTGAGTGCACTAGCAGAAGTTGTTAAGTTATTTGCATTGCTATCAGGCTGGCTACTGACAGGCATATTGAGTTATGTTAAGGAGTTTAAGTATGTTACGGCCGTGTTGGGGATACAATACTCACAGTCCGAGCAATCTTGAGTGAGCTATCGTCCCTCAGTTTTGTTTGGAGTGCCAACTCAAGTAAAATGTATTTTACCTCAAAAAATGTAAAATGTATTTATCTATACACATGCATATATAGTGAGTAAATTTAAAAACCTATAACTAGTAAAAAACTACAACTTCTAGTGTCTATTTCAAAACTTACAACAATTTTGATATATATTAAAAAATTATAAATTTCTCATCGTGACCCACCTGTCATTCTCTGTCAATAGATGAGCCTAAGGTTAATTCTTTGCCAGAGGATAACATGTGAATCTATGGTGAGAAAATTATAGCTTTTTTTACAATATATGTTGAAATATATAGTTATCGATTTTTAAAATAAACACTAGAAGTTATAGTTTTCTACTATATATGACAGAATAGTGGTAGATTTTAGAAATTTACTCTATATAGTTGACTTCGGGACATGAGACATGAGAACATTGTTCTCAGAATGACAAGGTCCCGTGATGTGAGTAGGTCTCACCACGAAGTGATTATTAGTGACCCCTAATTAGTGAAGAAATGATCTCTTGTCTATTAGAACTAGTATGGCTGCTCCAAATCTGTAGTTGGACAGTAGCAAGAGGAAACAGATTATAAATGCATAGCAAGCACTCACGCTTAAAGATAATTGAGCTCTATGTGCAGCGCATCTTCTAATACAAGCGCAAAATGTGGGCACAAAAGAAGCCGGCAGAGTCTATTAGCTTTTTATATGGTATCAATGGGATTGAGCTCGAAGTATTATCCGGTGTATTTGGCACAAATACCTAGGTAAATCATGGGTATTTACCTTGGTAGTAGGTGTCGTGTTTTCTCTGGGAAGTCGTTGAAACAAATACAGCGATTCAGAACACTTGCGAGGCAGAATGGGCTGCTCTTGACCATACTTGTGGTGAAGTCGAGAGTGTAATTGCTGGCCAGCACCTTGTAGGCCAATTTCAGCTGTTATTGTAAATGGTCATATAATGGCAATGGTACAAATAAGTCTAGACATGAGATTTTAATTAGTATCGGTCCGATTTGAAGATATCTATGTAACCAGGGTGGGTTACATAGGATCTAATTAACGGGAGTGTTAAGGGAATGAAAGCATCCTCTCACAGATGGATTGCCTTGATCAGTTATCCTAGCAAAGACCCATAACCGTGGCATAGATAACCACTAACCAGTAGTGGAAACCAGGCCTAACTGATTGGAGAACCCAAGAACTAGTACTTGGTAAAAACAAAGCCAAACTGGTATCTGGGAGTACATTTACAAAGAGGAGTTCCCATTAACTGCATGTACTACAACTGTACCGCAGGTTGAGCTAAGGTCTTAATGAGTTCTTAGCCATGTGGCCAGAGGGTATTGTCCTACAAGATACCTTGGAGAACTCACCTACGTGAGCATAATTGTGAGGTTGCAGTGAAATAGAAGCCCGGTACTTTCCTAAGTGCCAATGGGAGCATGACCGTAACGCTCCAACCCGCGAGACTTGGTACCCGCAGCCTAGTACCGGCAGCGGAATTGTGTAATGATGTACCATATGGTTCAAGTTCTAGGCGTACGCTACTCGTTCCTTGTGCATGTACGAAAAGGCACCCTTACCGAACCACCGGTACATGAACAGTATAGCGAATGGAAGTCAAGATTGAGAAATTTTGGTTGGAGATTGCTAGAATTTTCAGTAGAGAATTTCCAATTTTGGGGTTTCATAACTATTGGAGATAGAAAAGGAAATATGAAGATTTGTGTTGGGTCCACTTGTCATATGAAGCAAGAGAGGAGAGGAGGATGTGTGTTTGGGGAAATTTCTTCTTCCTGCTGGGCTGCAACAGTGAGCAGATTAGAAGGGATGGTCGTTCCAACCCGCACAACTCCCGTGCGATCCGATTCCTTCGCTCGTAGCTAACCCCATGGCGGCCCTGAGGTCCTCTCCCTGGCGTATAAATACAGGTGCGTCCCCTCCTTGAGATAGAACAGAGATGGAGTTCGAGTGCTCCCGACCTCGATCCTCCATCAGAAGCTTTGGGCTCGCCGGATTTACGCCGGCTAGAGCGCTGCTCGAGGCTTCTCTGAGGCGCACTCCACGTTGCCGTGCTGCTCCATCCCGAGCATCACCTCATCGCACGTCTAGCCGTGTGCGCCGAGTGTGGTGTGGGATCTCCGAGAGTGCACGCGAAGGGAGCGAGGCATAGACGGCGCGTGTCTCTCTCTGGGACAGCGTCGACGCGACGTGCTGCACCACGCTAGAGGATACATCCGCTACTGAACTGTGAGAAAATCCCTTATCCTGTGTCTTCAATTCATTGTCTGAATTGCCCATGAACTAGTTACTCGTGGTTTGACTCTGTTATCAGGCTGCCTACTTCGAAGTTCAGTTACAGAGCCTTTTCTGCGGTGCTAGCTAGAGGTTCAGTTTCTAGACTTGTTGCCTTATTTATTCTAGCTAATTTGCTTCCAGCGAGTATACATTATTTGCATGATGTTGTTTTAGTGCTGGAAGTACAGAACAAGAGTAGTGTTAAAATCTGTTTTACTGCTATTTATAACAATGCGCAGTGTGCTCCTTTCTGCGTTCTAAAGGAGAGATCAGAAGAATAGTTTCACTCCTTGTACGATCTGAATTTTTGGTGTTAGCAGTAATATTTATTTGGAGTAAGTTATAAATAGCGGTAAAACAGATTTTAACGCTACTCTTGTTCTCTCTATATATATATGAAAAATAGAGATTCACATATTCACAAAGGGTAGCATACATGTCAAAATACGTCGCAGAATTCAACAGACCATAAATATTGCATAACAAGCTTTCAATACATTGCAGAAATTAACTAGGGAGAATAACAAGGTTCCAATATATTACAGATGTAGCAAACATTGCCCTTTTAGGGTATTTATGTGATTTTGTTGATTTATAGCAATATAGTCAATAAAACTAAAATACTTGTCAAGTATATACCTTAGTATGTTATATTGATATAATATATGAAAAAGCCACCATAGCAGAAACAAATATTGATTGAATTGGAGAAGTTCAATAAAAAAATACATATGTCAGATAGTCCGGCGATAGAGGTGTTGTACTCGCTGGAGCTTTTCAGCACATGGCACTAGTACATGTCGGAAGGTCCATTGCATGAAGATGGTGCACGCCGTAGCATTTTCAGAGGAAGAAGTCGAAGATACTACACGCATGATGGTTCGGCGCTCGGTGTTGTGTATGCCGCAACATTTTACAGAAGATTATTGAAGACTGCACCAAATGGTCCGATGCTCGAAGTTCTACATGCTAGATGGTTGCGCAAGAGTGTTTTTTCAGAGAAGGTCTCAACGGCTAGTTTGACGTGATTGTACATGTCGGATGGACCAGCAATAGAGCTGGTGGACACTTCGCAACATCCGGTATTCACAAATTAGTTGGGTGGGGATCCAACGGCTAGTTCGTGAATGATGTACACGCTGGACGGTTCGGTGAGTATAATATGTTTACAATGGATCATCTAGCATATATAGAAAATTTGAGTCATTGATGCAACAACTAGTGAGCGGGTTTGAGGCTATAAATACCCCTCACCCGGTCATTTGAGTGTGCTAGAGTCCAGAGAAGCTCATATACACTTAAGAAGATATTCAAGCCACCAAAGTGCTAAAAGTGATCATTCAACACAATTAAGCATAAGATTAGAGAGTGAGTTGTGCTAATAAACCTAGTGAGAGTAGTTGCTAGGTGTTGCTGCCTCGAGAGGGGATCAAAGGGTGATCCTATATTGTACCAAATGGCACGACAATAACTTGGAGTCTTGGTGACTCACTAGTATCATGAGACTTAGTGACTCATGCTTGTTGATATTTTGACTTAGTGTGGAGCAGCGACAAGACTCTTATACGGGGACGTAGAGACTCTTGTCTTGGTGGCTCAACCTACTTGAGGCCTAGGTGACTCAAGTGTCCTAATTCATCCTCCCCTCTTAAGACGTTACTGATCCCTACAGTTGGTATCAGAGCCTTGTGCACTTAATAGGCTTAACATCCTAGAGAATTCTGACATCCAGGATAGGGATGGATACTGGAAGTGCTCCATGTTTTGACGGCACTCATTTTCCCCATTGGAGAATTCTAATGACTTGTATTTACAAGCTAAAGGTTTAGATGTTTAGAGAGTCACTGAAGAGGGGATGAAGCAACATCTCATAAACAAGGAGAGACAATTCAATGCTTTAGCAAAGAGTATCATTTTATCATCTCTAAGTATTGATGCATTTAATCGAGCATATTCTCTCACCAATGCTCATGATATTTGAACTAAACTCATTAAAATACATGAAGATACAAAGGATATGCGCAATAAGAAAAAGCATATGCTAGTCTCTAAGCTCAATATCATTAAACAACTTTTCCATAAAAGTGCTAATGACATATACTCATGTTTGAATATTTCTGTCAATGAGATCAATGGGCTAGGTTTGATGCCAATTAGTGACAATCAAGTGGTGAGAAAAATATTTCAAGCTCTTCTTCCAAAATACAAGTTAATAATCTCCATCATCTACGACAGCAACGATATTTGCAAGATGACTCCATTTCAAGTTCTCAACAAGATCTGGTCCATAAGATGACCATGAACATGGAGGTTAAAACTTCCTCCTCATCCGGTGCCAATAACCTTGCCCTCAAAGTAAGAAAGCTACATGCCCACACATGCGAGAGTAGATGAGAAGGCAAGAGTAAGAGTCAAGCTCAAGCGAAGATGATGGTCATGAAGATGAAGAGAGCGATAAAAAAGATGAGTAAAGCACATCAAGTGATGAAGAAATAGATCCTAAGATCACCAAGCTCATATCAAGATTGGAGAAAGATATTAAGAGGATCAACGCTAAGATTAATCATCCAATTTTCATGAAAAACTTGATCAACACAATTGATCATATCAAGAAGGAGAAGAAGACCAAGAACAAGAGGGAGATAAAGGAAAGATGCAAAGTATTTGCAAGCATAGTAAGATTGGTGAGTGAAGATAAAGATTCAAACTCAAGTGATGGGAGCTTCACCATCCACTCATCCAAGAGAATATCTTCCTAAAAGTCGTCATTACGTAAGTCATCATCATACAAGTGTCTTATGGCGAAAGGTATGAAAAATGATGTAAGTGATAATGAATCTGATGAGAATTCACCCCATCAAAAAGAATTTCTTGAATTGATCAATGAGCAACAAATGGCCTTAAATAAATAAGCTAAAGAACTTAAGAAATTCAATGCCGTTAATAACATTTCTGCTTCTTTTGTTTTTAATTATAAATAATTATTGAGCAAATTTGAATTGCTAAATAAGGAGCATAAAGAGCTTAAGGCAAAACTTAGGACATTTAATCTCAACCTAAGGCTCCTTTGAAACAATCTATCTCTCTATTTAATTTCAATTCTAAGGTAGATATTTTCACTTCTTATGATGATTTGAATGATCTATCTAGCCCACCCCTTTACAATAAGACATATGTCGAGAATGTTGTTGTAGAATCATATAATAATCTCATTGCATTAGAGAATGATGAGCTCAAACAAAAAGTGAAGAAGCTCAAGAAGAATTTAGCAAGATTAAAGGGCAAGAATCATGGCTAAACTCCTCAATATAACCATGATAACATGGTGAATAAGCTTACAGAAGGGTCTACCATGATATGCTTTAAATGTCATCAAGAAGGTCACAAGCCTTTCCAATGCAAGAAGTTAAGAACAAGATCAAGGAGAAGACCTAATAAAACTTGATCCCAAGAACCAAAACCTTCAAAAGATGTGCCTTCACTCTTGAGTATCTCCTTTGGAATATGTGGTTACAAAGCCTGCATCTACAACTTGTGTTCCCCTCACGACCCTTTCCAGTCTTCTCAAGCATCTAAACATATCTCCATAGTGGCTTTTTCTCATCATCGCTTGGAGGAATCACACGAGCACATGCCAATACCAAGACTGCCATAGCATGGTTGTTCGCCATAAGAAATGCTTCACCACCATGAGGCTTTAAGCATGGTGCTCAGGACTGATGTCTAAAACAATATTGCATGCGTTTGTGCAACAACTAAATAGTAGCATGTATCACTGATTCTATAACTAAGCAAGTTTGTGCTACAAGCCTACAACTAAATAGCAACATGAATGCACGAAAGTGTGTCAATGAGAAGCATAAATTTCTTTATGAGGAGCTTGGCGTGTCAATGAGCAGCATATTAATCAGAGCAACTTGTCAATGAGCTCACCAGGGCACCAGGCGGACAATGACGGGCGGATCTGGTGGCACGGATGGAGGTGGGGGCGGGCGCAGGGTGGAGCTAGCGACAGACGTGGGGGCAGCGACCCAGTTGATAGGCGGAAGTGATGGTATGGGCGGATGTGGGGGTAGCAACAGGCAGAGCTGGTAGCAACGAGCGGATCTGGGGGCAGGGGTGGGGGTGGCACCAGGCGCAGGGCGGGGTTGCTGGCGGGGGTGAATGTGAGGGCACTGAGACGGCAGCATCTGGCATTGGGGGAGCGACGCGACCCACATCACATATCTGTGTGGTTGTGCCATGTGTGCGTGTGTGTAGCTATGACTTATGAGGGGATTTTAGATGAGAGGTATCACACAAGTATCCAAATTATTTAATTATTTGAAAATTATAGAAAAGTCTGATACTCCTCGGATATGTATCTGGCGTATCTGATACGGTATCAAATACTGATATGTAAATTTTTGAAGTATCCATGCATCCCAGATCTAATGTCTTGTTTAGTAGGGAGTCTAATCTTTTGATCATCGTTCGAGAGGCTTCCCTTCTTGTTTGAGAATTCTAGTCATCAATTGTGTCTCATGTACCTTGAGAGCTAGACAATCCTTTGTGTTTTCTTTAGGTCATCTCCAATCATTTTCTCTTCATTTCGTTTCCTTTTTTATTCTCCTTGTATTTCTATTCTTTTTATTTTCTCTCAAATTCAACAACTTCCTTTCGAAAGGATTCGCGAAGAAAAAGGAAAGAGAATCCAGAGATATAAAGAATAACTTGAAAACCTTTTCCGAAAAAAAAACTATGAAAAAAATTATTGAAGCGCTAAAGAGAATGATGATCTCTTTACGAAAGGAAAAGGACTCACGGGAAAAATATGGATCGAAGATGGGTCTTAGAATCTTAAAATTAGAATTCCTTTAGTTATGCTCCGTGATTGATTTTAGCCAACAGCTACTAGTGATTACCCTGTACCTTGTCAGTCTTTTCGTTGCAGTTGTCCTATCGCCTTTAAGAGGGACATGGTTTGCTATTGATGCATATGATTGATGGTGCTACACATATGCAATGCTTTGTACTTTCTGTTTAGCTGGAACTAAAATATTGCATGCCATTTTAGCCTAATACACTATACATTTGCTTTGCAACATCATCATTGGACGGTTCGTGAATCATGGACAGGGGAAGGCAGAGCACCGGAGCAATCACTAGGGTAAGTCAATTCGAGATTTGAATTCTGTACAAAACAATTGAAGTCTGTATATTATTGGGCAATTCTTGTGTGAATGTCTGGGAATCCTTTGACTGCTCATCTTTTTTATCTGCTAAGAGGGGGGAAATAAGAAAGGAACGATTTTTTCTAAAATGTTTATTTTTTTGTTATTTCACTAATTAGAATAGAATGTAGGATGAATATAATCTCATAGAATCATAGAATCATCTCCCTTCTAAAAATTGGATTACATATCCACTCTGAATGCATGTCTGTCTCGGCCTCGAAATACCATTAAATAACGAAGTGCAAGAAAGAAACAGAGTACAAGTATTAACAGCAGAGAAACCACGAGGCTCCGCGGTCATCAAGCCGCACAGCCGCCTAGAACACGATGGCATCGGCCACCGCGCCGGCGACGGCGACGAAGCTCGCTTCGGCCGATACGGAGACGACACGAGCGGCGACGCTCTTTTCCGTGGCAGGCGCGGAGGCAGGGGTCTCTGTCGGTTGGGCGGGCGGGGAGGCGGCTGTTGCCCTGGCCGGCGGCGGGGGCAGCGGGGCCATCTTCGGCGACGCCGAGGCGGGCGCGCGGTACGGCGACGCGGTCGGGGCCTACGCTGCAGCGGCAAGGAGCAGGACGAGGACGGCAGCGAAGCGAGCCATTTGGGTCTCGGCTGGTGGTCCGGCGGCCCGTGCAAATGCGGCGAGGGCTCCGAGCGGCATTTATAGGCGCGGTGGCAACGGCTTTCGTTGACAGCTGCGGGTTTGAATTCTTTTGGGTTCCTTAGTCGTTGACAACTGCATGGGGCAGAGACCTGTGATTGATTTTTAATAAATTAGAAAAATTAGCCATAATATTTAGGTATGTAGCAATCTCCAATATATTTTTATATTTTAATTAATTAAAATACTTTAATATAGAAACTTTAGGTATGAGCGTATTTATTTTGATTTTTAATGAATTATAAAATTTTGCCATGATATTTAGGTATGTAGTAAGATACAATTATATTTTATTTTATTAGCAAGCTCCAACGTAGAAACTTTATGTATGAATATATTTATTTTTCATTTTTACTTAATTAGTCATATATAAGTGTTGAATAATAATAAATTTTTTTAGGGATGACATTAACAAACACTCATCAGAAACGGACGAGAAAGCATACAAAAAGTAGCTCCTCTAACCCAGGCCAATTGCTTGTAGGAGATGGCAAAGTAATTTATTTGTTGGTGATTACAAAATCTTCTAGATGTTATGAATTCAGATTTACAATAATGATATAATTGTAGATAGATAGAAGATGGATGTACGTTGCGAGCCATATGAGAGTAGAGTACAAGAATGTCATGAGTGTAGCAGCCGCAGTGCACAAGTCAAATACACAATCTCAATACATATGTTATCCATGCGTCCATTGCAAGAACAAGAAGCAGTTTTCCACCATCCAGCAGATACATTCCCATTTGGTGGCAAGGGGCTTTATGCCTCGCTATACCCATTGGACCGAGTATGGTGAAGCTGATATCATACAGGAAGGTCAACATTGGTAGAGAAGATGAAGACTTGTGCACCGATATACTGGCCGACGAATACACCGATATGTCGCCTGTTGGAGATACATTGGTCGATGATGATTTTGATGAGATGTTGGCCAATGCTAGCATCGATGATCTGGAGCAGATGTTGTGCAATGGGGAGGGGACTTTCAAAAGTTCCAGCGTATGGTAGAGGACTCTAAAACACCGTTGTTTCCAGGCTGCAATAAGGAGCATACAAAGTTACGTATCGTCCTTTCATTGCTACAATTGAAGCCAAGCAATGGGTGGTCTGATACAAGCTTCACAGAATTGTTACTGTTTTTGAAGAAATTGCTTCCAAAGAGAAATGTGCTGCCAAAAAATATGTATCAGGCTAAGCAGGTTGTGTGCCCATTGGGGTTGGAAGTGCAGAAAATACATGCATGTCCAAACAATTGCGTGTCTCGTTTGTGGTGCAGCATGGTACAAGCACGACAGTGATGATATCGATGGTGAAGGAAAGAAGAAAAGGCCTCCCATCAAGGTGATGTGGTATTTTTCTATAGTCCCCTATTTTGAGTGTTTATTCACGAACAAAAGGTATGCCGAACTGATGCGATGGCATGCCGAGGAGCGCAAGGATGATGGAATGCTAAGACACCCCCTGATTCTACATAGTGGAGAAACATCAATTGAAAATACAAGGAGCTCTTTGCAGAAGATGTGAGGAATATAAGATTCTACGGATGGGATGAATCCATTCGGTGATATGAGCAGTAGTCATAGCACTTGGCATGTGACTCTATGTGTCTACAACCTTCCTTCTTGGTTGTGTATGAAGTGGAAGTACATTATGATGCTGGTGCTATTACTAGGGCCGAGACAACCTATAATGATATCGATGTCTACCTAAAACTATTAATGGAAGATCTTGTAGTACTGTGGAATGATGGTGTGCAGGTATGTGATGCATAAAAATGAGAGAACTTCACCCTACGCGTAATGTTGTTCATAACAATCCAGGATTGGCCAGCCCTTGGCAACCTATTGGGATAGATTGTCGAAGGCTATTGGATGAAAAAGAGAGCTTGTGGCTGAAGAACAGCCGAAAAATAGTGTACCTAGATCATCATAAATTTTTTCGCAAAGATCACCAGTACCGTAGCAACACAAGAGTTTTTTATGAGAAAGTTGAGACTAGATCACCTCCTAAGCATCGCACTGGGAGACAGGTACATGAGATGATAAAGGGACTTAGGGTATCCTTCGAAAGGGACGCGAGAGTACACTAGTTCTAAAATTTAATCTTAGAGCTCCTATGTTCATAAAAAATATATTTTTTATGACTTAACTTATTGGCCGAATTTGGTGGATCGACACGCAATCAATGTGATGCACATTGAGAACAATGTGTGTGATAACTTGATTTGTACGTTACTAGACATACCTAGAAAAACAAAGGATACACTCCAAGCATGGAAGGACCTGAAATGTTTGAAACTCAGACATGATCTACATCTTGGAAGATATGAAAGAAGATGACAAATATCTTGGTCCCGCTAGCTATAGTCTGAGCAAGGCGAAGAAAATTGCAATGTGCGAGTGTTTACGTGGAATCAAAGTTCCATCCGATCACTCCATCAATATAAAGAGACTAGTAAACATGAAAGATTTGAAATTAACTGGCGTGAAGTCTCATGATTGTCATGTGATGATGACACAGATACTTCTAATTGCAATTAGAGGTATTCTACCACTGAAGGTCCAAAACTCAATCATAAAGTTGTGTTCATTCTTCAATACGATATCACAGAAGGCCATTGAACCGACCAAGCTAGATAAGCTACAGGAAGATGTGGTTGAGACTCTATCCCAGCTTGAGGCGTTGTTCCCTCAATCGTTGTTTGATATCATGGTGCATCTCATTGTTCACATTGTGAAAAAGATACAGATTCTTGGTCTCATGTTTCTACATTAGATGTACCCTTTTGAGAGGTTCATGGGAGTTTTGAGGAAATATGTTCATAACCAAAATCGGCTAGAAGGCTGTATGGTTGAGGGCTGAGGAACCGAGGAAGTCATTGATTCCTGCTTTGACAGCATGAATCTCAAGTCGATTAGTGTGCCTGTATCTCGCCGTGAGGGGAGGCTACAGGGGAAAGGGACGATAGGTGCAAACTCATTCCATACTAATAACCCAGTTTCATTCACGCAAGCATATTTCACAGTTTTGTAACAATCAATTGTAGTGGACCCGTATGTCGAAGAAAACCAGAAGGTGCTATGCACCAGAAACCTAGGGAAGTCCAATGTTTGGATTGCACGAGAGAACCGAGATTATTTTGGCACCTGGTTATGTAGATAGGTGATGGATAAGTAGATAGAGTGTGCTCAGTTGAATGTGTTGGCTCATGGACCATGAACTACAATCCTCACATTCTAAGGATATAACTTAAATGGTTACACATTTTATACGAGAGCTCAGGATAATAAGAGCGCCAACCAAAATAGCGG
Organism: Phragmites australis; assembly: GCF_958298935.1. Classification (NCBI taxonomy): domain Eukaryota; kingdom Viridiplantae; phylum Streptophyta; class Magnoliopsida; order Poales; family Poaceae; genus Phragmites; species Phragmites australis. Next base: position 11,536,074 of record NC_084944.1, on the reverse strand, counting down.
TGTCTATATAGATGCCTATGATTGCAATGAAAGTAGGGAGATCTACTATGGATTCATAGAGGAGATCTGGGAGCTCGATAATGGAGTGTTAAAGGTTCCTCTTTTTTGGTGGCAATGGGTCAGACTCTCAGGGGTGTGAAGATCGATAACTACGGTATGACTATAGTGGACCAAAAACTCGTTGGATACAGAGAAGAACCATTTGTACTTATGAATAATGTTGTGCAGGTCTTCTATATTAAGGACCCGGACCCGGCTAACAAGGAGGAGAGCCACGTGATTCTTCAAGGAAAAAGAAGGATTGTCGGAGTGTAGAATGTCGTTGACGAGAAAGACTACAATTATTCCGATGCGCTACCTCCTTTTGGAGAGAACGTCGGCCTACAACCCATGGAAGACACCGATGAACCTCCATATGTACGTCGTGATCATAATAAAGGGCGAATCGTTAAGACAAAGTAGCTCAATTATGTTAATTACTATGTATGAACTTCTATAGATGCAATTATACCTTACTTCCGTTATGAAAGCTTCAATTTGTAGTTTACGCTGGAAGATGTATTTATTACTGAGCAAATTTATTTTTTATTTTTAATGAATTACCTATAGCACAAGCACTATTGCTATGTATTATTCTTTTTTTAATTTTAATGAATTAGCAATAGCACTAGCATATTGCTATTTGCGTATTACATGATTTACATTAGCTATAGTTATGAGCATATTTATTTTTATTTTTTTAATGATTTAAAATATTTATCAATGAAATTAAGATATGTAGCAAGCCCCAATATAGAAACTTAGGTATAAACATATTTATTTTAATTTTTTATTGAATTAGAAAATCGAACCATGAAATTTAGGTATATACAAAACTTAATCTTGGTATATAGGAAGTTGAAATTTAAATAAATATGTATTAGGATTTTAGGTTAATAGAATGTTAATAATTATAGATAGTACAAACTCAATCGAAAACACTTGAGTAGCACAATTGTTTAATTGTTTGGTCTTACTTAAGGCAGGTCGTGGGATCAACTCTCTGTGCGCGCAGCTAAATCAAATATTTTGCACCCCACACATGCAATGAAAGGGGTTTCACTGCCGGTGAACATATTCAATCGTCAGTGAAAGTTGTTTCACTCCCAGTGGACTGATTGGGCTGACGGTGAAATATGTTTCACTGCCGGTTCTCCTATTAAGCCGATAGTGAAGATCCATTTTCACTACTAGTCATCATCTTGAGCCGGCAGTGAAAGAACTCCCCTATAAAAGTGCTCGATACCCGCACCCTCTGACACTTAGAAAATTTTTCCCCTTCCTAGCACGTGCCCTTCGCCGAATTGCCTCCTAATGCCAAGGAGTCCGTGCTGCCATGCCCTGCACCATCATCCACCGCCACCGTCACCGAGGACCACCAATCTGACACCAAGGAGCTCGTGCCTCCTCCCTGATGCCGAGGAGCCCGTGATGTCGTGCACTACACCCTCGTCCATTGCCGCTGTCACCGAGGACCACCACCTCGATACCGAGGAGCCCACCGCCTCCACGCCAACGAGCACCTCGACAATGAGGAGCCCGCGTTGTCGTTCTCTACTCACTCGTCCCCCACCGTCGTTGCCATGGACCACCACCCTGATGTCGAGGTAGCCCTCCTGGTTCCCCCTCCGTCTCCTTCTCCCCTCCGATTCCTAGGGTTTAAGTGCAAGTTTGTACTAATTCATGGCCAGCTGCTTGTGTGTTCAAATGATAAGAAGAGATGCTTGTATGCTGGTCCTTTTGTGTGTTAAAATGATAAGAACAGATGCTGCTTATGGTCCTTTTGTGTATTCAAATGATAAGAACAGATGTTTCTTGTGGTCCTTTTGTGTGTCCAAATGATAAGAATAGATATGTTGTCTCAGTCCTTTTGTGTGTTCAAATGATAAGACAGATGCTGGTTGTGGTCCTTTTGTATTCAAATGATAAGAACAGATGCTGCTTGTGGTCATTTTGTGTCTTCAAATGATAAGAACATATGCTGCCTCAGTCCTTGCTGGTCTATACTTGTATACCGAGACATATTTCTTGTGTTGTCTCTGCAGTGGGCTACCTATTATAATTTGATCCCTGGATGGTGTGTTGATGTAACTTCAGAGATTGATTAGCATATCAGATTCTAGATAACAAAGTTGATTCGTTCTTTTTGCTCTGTCATTACTTGTCTGAATCCAGCTGTTCAGTCTCTATTTCTTTCTTAGCAGGAAATTGCTTGTCCTTTCTCAGAATTTGTGCTCTCTGATTTAGTATAGCAGCACTATCCATGATGATGTTGTGTGATTTTTGAGAATTCTATCTTGGTTCTAATAACTAGATGAGAACTTAGTAAATTATCTAGTCGTTGATGTACTCAATAGAACAATTAGAGGGCATGACCTTGATTGTCCTAAGGCCAATTATTATTCATTTCCTGAGAGCACTTTTATGCACCTACTGTCCTGTTCTTGTTGTACACATGTCATCGGAAATTCTTGATTATGAATTGCTGTCATTTCTTATTATTGCATTATTATTTACGACACTTGCACCTTGACCTTATTAGGTTCACATAATAGTGGAATAAGAAGGATTTGTCCAAACTGTGGTCAATGTCCTTCATATTCCCTATTATGTGTGTCTAATAAGACCATTTGCTATAGGCACTGAGGTCGTGTTTCTTTTTTACTCATGTTACGTGTTGTATTAAAAATTGCATTGTTTTCATATTTGTTTTTCTTTTTGCAAATGGTAAAATTGGAGACCATATATATGACTGCAAAGTTCAACTGGGATGGTTATTACACATGCATCTTGCACTTCTTTTCTGTATCCTAGTAGAGCTTGTAGTCATATATAATTATCTCCATAACCTGATATTAATGCTATTTTCATACTTGTTTTACATATTTTTTGGTGTTAGTGTGGTTTGTAGTATATCATTTTTTGGAGTTAATCGATTCAAATGAGCATTTTACAAAGGATAGAAGTTCAAACAGGAAGCTATTGCAGCATACAACAATCAAGTCATCCAGGCTGAACTAAAATTGGCTACCTTTAAAAAATAAGGAGAAGAATTTTGATTTCACGTGTAAAGATATCGTAATCCTAGTTCTTGTTGTAATCATTATTTTACTATATAAGATGATGTGAATTGTAAGGTCAATGTGTCACTTGTCAGTAGCTTTGTGTATATTTATGTCAATTTTGCTACGTAAGATGTGACTTTTTTTGTTTAATGTGTTCGTAATGTACTCAATTACAATATTGTATGTGTATGCATTCTATCTATTAATTCTTTCATGGTTATCTCACTCTTTAGATAGCCTCTCTCCCTACGTCGTCGATTTTATCTCTATTCCTCCTTCATCAGCTCTGTATATGTAGAATACTCAATCGCTCGTCATCATCGTATACAGAACTCGTATGAAGGGATGACACCTCCAATCGTCGATCCGGCTTAGGTGCCAGAAGAAGATGTAGTGCCACCGTCAAACACTGAATAAGGTAGCCCGATCCACTACCTCAACCTGGACCAAATAGACGCATGTGGAGGTGATAAGGTAATTCATAAGTAGATGAATGCATTTGTTCTAAATATTGTCGTATAGGTTCTCAATAGTTTTTTCACTTATGCGTAGATGCTTGATCCTCCGAAGTGTCACGACAATGAGCAATCCCAGGAGCGGCATCGTGTTTGTGGTCCCTTGAAGATGCCTACGGGACGATTTGTGATCACAGAGGTCTCACCAGCAGGGGAGCTAACTACACCAGAGAGAGTTATGGGGGTCATACATGTCAGTTTGTGGGATTTTTGTTAAGGATCACGTGCTCATCAGCTACAGATTGTGGACTGGTGAACGAGGTGATCTGCGTGAGGTTCCTAATTCGATCATGAATGACATCTTGTGGCCCAAGATATTAGAGAAGTTTCACTTCCCTGAAGAGACAGATATGGAAGTAGTTAAGTGTAAGACGCTAATGATCATGGGATCTTTCATTAAAGAATTAGAAGAGCACACTGAACAGAACCTATGTGCATAAAGGTACAACACCAGATTTCCACAAATGGTCGCAACTGGAAGATCATTGGCAAGCCTTTGAGGAGTACAAGTTGTCGGAAGAAACATAGAGGTTGAGTGAGGTGAACAAAGCAAACTCGAAGAAGAACCTCTACCCCCACAAAGTTGACAGTCGTGGGTACATGAGGAAAGAACGACAATGACAACAATAGCTAGATGAATTGCGAGAGAGAGGTGTCACGCCTGAGATGGAGGGCTGGAGCAAACGATCAACACTCTTCCTTCTTGGGAGGGGTGCTTCTTACTCGTCTGATGGAAGCTTATGCTTTACGACCTTCAAAACCAGGAAGTAACGCAAACTCTTGCAAAAAACCTTGCGGAAGCCCACGAATAGTCTGAACAAGGCTTTTTCAAGCCAGACAGGGATAGCGATGAGCTCACCTTGGCACTAAGAAACAAGGAGCACGGTGGTTGCACATGAGGAGTTGGGGTGATGCATTGGAAATATGGATTCCGAGGTGACATCAATAATTACAAGAGTCAAAAGAGATCCCAAGTAGAATGAGATGCACAACGGGAGGCACAACAAGCTAGGATGATGAAAATGCTCGAACAAGTGCTACAAAAGGAGAGAAAACATACAGAGAAAAAGATAGTACAAGAAGTACAACAAGCCCTCATGAGTGTATGAGGCGCCATTATGAGCTAATAGGAATGACCGGCAGCGTCTCCTAATTTTAAACGCTCTAGCTCTGGTGTTTGTCGGAGTAGCTGTGCATCCACAGGAATTTCAGGAGCTAATCCCATCACTTATCCTGTGGATCTTATCATAACACGGGCATCGTGTGAACTACACATTAGTGCTAGGAATATTACCATCAAGGTGGCTTTCAGCGTAGCTTATCCCCGTGGCTCCCATGAATATTTCCATGGACGTCCGATACCGGAGGGCTACGTCATGACTGAAGTAGACAAAGCAGTTGACTAGTACCGTAATGTTGAGGTGGACTACCCCACAGAGGAGGGGGCGAATACTATAGGAGAGAACGAGTACATATTCATCATGTGGGAGAAGGCCTACATAGTGTTTTCACAAGGGATAGCTCCCGAGAACCTCTTCTCTCCAGGACGCCCCGGGCCATCATCGCCTCTAAGATCTCCCTCTCCTCTGCCATCTCCAAGAAGAAGTCCACCTCCCCAGCCATCACGTCGAAGAAGTCGACCTCTCAAGAAGCTAGTGTCATCAAGAAGCCAACCATCAGCTCAGAAGTCGGTGCCATCTAAGAGGGTTTTGGAACCCAAGGATGTCTATTCACTCACTGTTGAGGAAAGAAAAAAGATTGTGGACACCAGTGTAACTAGACATTTCCATCTTCCACTACCTTCACCAAAGCCTGTTGTTCCTGAAGATACCATGAAATTTTTCATAAATATGGCCAAAGCTAAATATACAGGGGCCACTTCAAGTAAGCCATCGAGTGACTATGAATGTATCAGTAAGAAGTAGGCCAAGAGCAAATCAGGTCCAATCGTTCAGGATGCTCCAAGCAATGGGGACTTTCTGGCTTCTTCTAGATTAATAGAAGAAGAACTAGCACGGCTTACTATGGGAGTGGATATTGCAAAGTTGGATGTTACATTGTCATTTGAATTGGGTAAACCTTTGGTCAAACCAGATATAGAAAGAAACCTTAGAACTCAAATGCGCCGATTATATCAGTGGTACTTGGAGTAGTCCAAGTAGGGTTTTCAGGCATTCCCCATAAGATACATAGATGAATATTTCCTCAATGGGGACGGCTCCTTCTGGTTGCAATTCTTGTACCTATATGAATTGTACAAGGAAGATGCCATCGATGTGAGTATAGTCAGAGCATGGACTCTGTAAGTGACTTATGCATATAATTCACATTATATGATCTTGTACCTTGAAATTGCATGGCTAACTTTTCTCTTTCGTAGAATGGAATTCCGTGCATGCGGACAAGAATTAGATAATAAAGTAGGATTCATCAATCCTAGGCTTGTGAATGAGGAACTTGTAAGGGAGCGTCCAGACATCATCGAGGACTACTTATTGAAGTGTCTGCTTCACCACCAATACAAGAAATTTGTACTCTTACCCTATAGCTTTGAGTACGTGTTTGCGTGCTAGGGCGTTATGCTTTTATGTGAAACTCAATTCTAGTACTAATATGCTATGGTGTCATAATATTGCTACAGTTTTCATTAGATCCTCCTTGTCATCCAATCGGACTTGAGCAAGATTATTGTCTTGGACTCGCAAAAGAGAGATAAGATGACTTACCAAGACCTCATCGACATGCTAAATAGGTAAACTCAATCATTTAATCTGCTCGACGATTGAATCTAAGTTTAATTGGTATTCATGTTCACGTATTGGGCGTACACAAGATATGGCAAAACGAGTGTTATCCACTTTTCATTTAGGAAGCAGTATGATCTAAAAACCGACTTTTCGGTATGCATGAAATATTCATAACTTGCATTTTCTACTGAATAAAAAGGTTCAATTCATTCCACTAATGAATCCTTTCTTCTTGAAGTATATGAGGCAGCCACCCAACAATAACCTCTACAGGTTTTATGTTTTTACTTTCATGCACGTATTCACGTAGACGGAGACGCTCTCAGATACAATGATCTTGAGGTATGAAATTACATATCGATGCCTTCTTTTCAATTTCTATATGTGTTGAAGGACTAATTCTTTCTATTCTTCAAACACAGTGCTCCAAACTACGCACATGTGCATTACAACCTGCAGAAATATATGCCCTTCAAGAACAGATCATTGGGTTCTTCCTGGAACATGTTATCAACCCAAATGATGAGTTTCATGAAACGACCGTGCCGTCGACACGGACAAATCTTAAGATGACACCGTACCTTCTAGTAGAGAGTATGCGACAAGAAGGAAATCTATCAGGGGGTTAGACTACTTATATATCACCAAATGACACCATATTAATGAATGAAATTAATTACTATGTATTAATGAATAACATGAATTACTATGTATTAATAATGTGTCTTTATTATTGATTTACATTAGATGTGTCTTATTGTATGCATGTATTGAGAGAGAGAGAGACAGAGAGATAGAGGAGAGAGAGAGAGGGAGAGAGGAGGATTGAGATATTGAGAGGGAGAGAGACGGAGGGAGGAGAGAGACAGGGAGGACAGAGAGGAGAGGGAGGAGAGGCAAAACACTACCAGCTGGAAGCTTCAGCCAACAGTGACACTACACCAAAACACCTCATCAGTGTCGATTTTAGAACCGGCATTGATTACTCGACATTGATAGTCATGGACTATCAATGTCGGGTCTGGAATCGATTGTAAAGATTCTTTTCACTGCCAGTTGGAGGCTCCAACTGGCACTGAAAAGGTTCCCGAAGCCAAAAAATAAACAAGCCGGCTCTAGAGAGCTGGCTCTGTTGCCGCTCCGATCGTCGAGGTCCTCCCATCGCTGCCGCCGCCGCCACATACTCAAATCGAACTCATCTCATACATACAAAATATCTCACAATCAAATTCAATAAAATAACTCAAGAATTGACTTTTCTTGTCTATAAAACACATATCACAATCAAATTCAATGCAACAATGTAAAGAACAAGCACTCAATGTAGGCGGAGAGGAGGGAACATGCATTCGATGCAAAGAACATGTACAGATTAAACATCTTATGTAAACCATGAGCTAAAGTATAGAAGTACTCGAGAACATCTAATATTTTGGCCGGGACCACATCATCTATTCCGGCCGGGAGCACATAAGAGAGGCCATGCTCGATGCGCTTTTGGTGCGGTGATGAAGGAGGACCACATCAGTGAGGCCTACCACAGCGAGCGTGTCACAGTGGCTTCCGTTAGGCGCACGACTTCAAGCATCCCACCACCGTCAGATCCTCTGGCGGTAGAGGATACGACGCTGCCGGGGGCGAGCCTGCTCCACCGGTGGCCAGATCTGCGTTGTGGAAGAGCTCGCCAAGGTGGACAAGCATGATGCAGCCTCAAGGAGTAGCATGGCATGAATCCAGCTGCCTTCTCCGTGGATCCTGCAAGCACGAATGGATCCACCAGTAAGGGAGGGAGAGAGAGAGAGAGAGAGAGAGGGAGAGATAAGGTGGAGAGGGAGAGATAGAGGGTAGAGCCGAAGATGGTAGCCACTGAGTATGCGAATGGTAGCCTGCTCCTTTACACCTTCTCCTCCGCCGCTCGCTTCTCTGGACTGCTCCTTCGTGCTTGTTCCCCGCTTGCCCTGCCGTGCTGCCATGCACCCAGGCTAAGGTCGTCAGTCAACAACGCACTGAGCCCATTTCAGGAGGAGGTGATGCAGTCCGCTGCTGCCACGGCGCTCGCTCGGCCCCCGCCGCCTCGACCGACCGACGAAGAGAGAGAGGGACAGAGATGGAGGGAGGAGGGGATCAATTCAGTGAGGAAGAGATAAAGCTCTAGCGCTATGTGGACGTGACTCGTGAGGAAAGAGATAAGGCTCTGGATGTGAGGACCGAGCCGACATAAGCGAAAAATGTATTAGAGACCAAATTCGGGACCAAACACATCAGTGCCAGTTGGTGGCTCAAACCGGCACTGATAGTTATTTTCAATGTTGGTTCTTAGCGGCTTACTCATTTTTCACACGCGAGAGATTGAGAACCGGCACTAATACATCTTCAGTCGTGATTTTTGCACAACCGGCACTGATTGGGCGCTACTTATGGCATGTTCTATAGTAGTGTGATACTCCGGACATCACTGCCGGTCGAAACCACCAACCAACAGTGATACCACAAGCATCACTACCGGCTGGTGGTTTTGACCTATAGTGATAACCCCTTTTACTGCTGGTCCATCTGGTATGCAGTGATAGTCTGGGACTATCACTGCCTGTTACCCACTGCCGACTACAAAACCGACAGTGACGCGGGTTTTGTAGCCGACAATGATGTACTATTCTGTAGTAGTGAGTGATGTCTCTTTCTGCAATTGTAAGGCACTCAACCTCAATCATTTGAAACAAAGGACATGCTCCCTCTTGTCCGATTTACTTATCGTTTAGCACAGGATAAGTTCTTTGATCTTTTGTGGATATGAACTTCAACCAGCATCGAGTTCGTGTAGCACATGATACTTTCAAGCTCAAGTTCGTGTAGCGCAGGATACGTTCTTTGAACTTAGTGGATACAATTAAGAGAGCTTCTCACTCAGGTTCAATTTACTTTTTTTTAGGCTTCGATATAGTCTTGAACGCACATATCTGGATATTACTTTTTCTATACTCAAGTTATTCAAAATTAATAAAGTTACAATGACATTGCAGTAATTTTGAATATGTTTTTTCAAAGGGATAGTAGGAGCTCTGCTGATTTTTTTCATAGATAGGAAAAAAAAGAAAAGAAAGTCAAAAACAAAGGAAGACGCAGCACCTTGCGAACCGAGACAATTTTCTCCCAGATCGGGAGAACAATGGAACTGGAGAAGCAAGTCACAAACTACCCAAGCACGAACAGCAGGGACAAAAAGCAATCTACAAAAGCCCCTAGTGCATGAAACAAATTATACTTCTTTTAAAACATCAAACTTGCTCCCTCCAAGCATCTCTCCTAACCTCAACAGATTCTTTACTCAGTTCAGCCACTCTATTCGTGAGTAAAGATTAATCGTGGAAAATTCTTCTATTTTGTTCCTTCCAAATGTGCCACCAAAAATATATGACTATACCATTGAAGTCTCCCCTGTGATCATGATCGATGTGCTTGTTGGTTCTGTGCCACCAAGCGCGAATTGTCTGGAAGGATTCCATATGAGGGATTCGATCCAGACCAAACCAGATGGTTATGAGTTTCCAAGTCTCCTTAGAGAATGGGCAATCCTTACATAGATATTTTCCATTTCTTACTCTTGATCACATAGATGACAAGTTGTACTGTCCCCGCAATCCCACTTAGCCAAGTCGTCTCCTGTTAGGATTTTGTTTTGGAGAAGGATCCATGAGAAGTTTTTGCACTTGGGTTCCGCTTTAGCTTTCCATATATTTGACATGTTGTGCCTTCTGGATTTTCCTATGAATTGCATGTGGTATGCACTTTTCGTATTGTATTCTCCATTCTCAGTCCATCTCCATGCGATGGAGTCCTAGGAGGCTTCGTTGATGCACAACCCGTGTAAATTTTTCCAGAGGAGTGCCAGCTGATCAAGCACTAACTGTGTCTATATTGGCCTAATCCAACTAATCCAATTGTGATCTGGAAGTGCCTTGCAAACCAGCTATTTCTTTCTTCTAGATTTTGCATAGATACCCGGTGCAATGTTCTTTGGTGCTTGACCATTGATCCAGCTAGAATGCCAAACAAGGGTTTTCTTACCATATCCAAGGATTATGATGGTTGAAGCGCTGAACAAATATTGATCCACCTGATCACATGGAAGTCGCATTTGTGCCCAAGGTTTTGCTTCTTCTTCTACTATACCAAAGCCATCTACGATGGAGAGCACGAGCAAATCTCTGCAGATCTAGTATGCCGAGACCTCCTAGGGTCTTAGGCATACACACTGTGTCCTAATTAACCAGACAGTGTTCCCCCGTGACTTTCTTTGGTTCTTCACCTCTCTAAAGAAACGCTCTTCTAATGCAATCAAGCCTTTTTGCGAGCCATTTTTGAAGGGGGGACATCGTAAGAAAATAATTTGGCTATGATGACATGACCGTCTTCACAAGCGTTTTTTTCTGCCCGCCATGGAGAGGAATGTACCTTTCCAACCCGGTAACCTGCTTCCTAGCTTGTCAATTACCGGTTGAATTTTTGAGCTCTTGGGCTTTCTGGTGTGTAATGGCACCCCCAAATAGTGGCAGGGGAATTCACAAATCTTGCCTGGGAAGTTTTGCTATAGTGATTCAATATGATCTGTCTCACATTGAATCAGGTAAATTTATGTTTTCTGCAAGTTCGTTGCCAATCTCAAACCTTTCTCGAACACCAAAAGGATCGTGCTAAGCGTTGTGAGATTAGAGGGGTCCGAACAGGCAAAAATGGCCATGCCATCTGCATATAAAGAGCACCTCAAACTTGCCCCTCAAGGAAACACCAGCTTGATGATGTTATTTTGAGTCCCAATTTCTATCAAATGCTGCAAAGGATCAATTGCAATTATAAAAAGCATCGGCAATAGGGGGTCCCCTTGATGAAGGACTTTGGCGTGTCGGATTTGTTGTCCTGGCTATCCGTTGAGGAGAACTCTAGATGTGGAAGTTTTTAGTAATTGTGATATCCAATTCCTCCATATCTAACCTATACCAATGCTTGCATCACTTCTAGCAGATAGGGCCAATTTATGGAATCAAAGGCCTCGAGATATCAAGTTTGATGAACAACGCCGGTGTTTTTGATCTTTGCAGCTCCTGGGTTACACATTGGATGTAGATGAAATTGTCATGAATGCATCTCTTTTTGATGAAAGTACTTTGGCTAGTTGAAACAATATCATTTAGTCTCTTTCCCAAACGGTTTGCTAGCAGCTTTGTTATTGTGAGATCATGTGATGAAAAATTGGTTTGATTGATGAAATTGGCAGATCAAAGTGATTTAGCATAATGACATTTGGTTGATGTTCATGAGTTGCTAAGATATGCTTGGATAGCATAGTTGGTTTGATGCATTATCATTAGTTGGGTATGCTTATGTTAGCGTGTTGGTTTTGTTTGGAGTTTGCGTGGTATTGCGTGAACTGATCTTGAGTCAAGTCGGGAAGGATTTGTGCTCGTACTCGATTGTTGTTTGATTCATGTGCAAGTGTTGCTCGAAGGTGAATGTGGTCGATGATGGATCAACAAACTAAGTTCAGGGAGGAACTGAGGTTCAGCGACTAGGGTTAGGAGGAACTAAGGTCGTGGTGATCGAGGATGTCATACGGGACGTTCGAGCTGAGAAAACAATGCATATGGAGACAAAGCTTTGCGATGGACGTAGGAGGTGATCTGATCGTGAGAGGACAAGACGTATGATAGGCTCTAGAGCGTGGTATGATAGGCTTAAAACCTTCTTGCTTGAAAAGGGTTCTGAAATGGGAAAAGTGTACAAGACGTTGTTTGTGCTCAAGCATGTTAATGATCAACTATTTGTTCAAATTTATGTAGATGATATCATCTTTGGTTGTTCTTCTCATGCTTTGGTGTCCCAGCTTTCAGAAATGACGAGCAGGGAATTTGAGATGAGAATGATGGGTAAACTAACGTACTTTTTCGGACTTCAAGTCAAACAAACCAAAGAAGGTACATTTGTTAATCAAAGTAAGTATACACGAGACCTGTTACGATGTTTTGAGATGGAAAACAGTAAGCTAATCATGACACCTATTGGAGCAACAACGACACTTGATCCTGATGAAGATGGTGAGCCAGTTAATCAAAAAGAATATAGAAGTATGATTGGATCACTTTTGTATCTCACCGCTTCAAGACCAGACATACAATTTGCTGTATTCTTGTGTGCATGATTTCAAGCTTCGCCACATGCTTCACATCGACAAGCTATCAAATGGATTCTAAGGTATCTTCATAGAACTCAAGATTTTGACATTTGGCTTTCTGCTTCTTCATCTATTAGCTTAAGAGTTTTTTTCTAATGCTGATTTTTGAGGTTTTAGAATTGATAGAAAAAGTGCATCTGGTATATGTCATTTCTTGGGTAATTCTCTTGTTGCATGGTCATCTAGGAAACAGTCCTCTGTTGCACAATCTATTGCTGAATTTGAATATGTAGCTGCTGCTAGTTGTTGTTCACAAACTCTTTGGATAGTTGCTACACTTAAAGATTATGTGGTTAATTTAGAGTGTGTTCCACTTTTTTGTGATAACACTAGTGCTATAAGTATTGCCAAAAATACTGTGCAACATTGTCGGACTAATCACATTGATATCATATTTCATTTTCTTAGAGACAATGATGAAAAAGGAAACATTGAACTTCTCTATGTGAATACTAAACACCAATTGATAGATATTTTCACAAAACCTTTGGATTCTTCTCGGTTTATTTTTCTATCCTATGGGATTGTTTTGAGGGGGAGTTCTTATATCTTTGGAACTTATCGAAGTTTATAAAAATAAGAAAATAATGAAATATGATGAGCATCATATCTGATACATATATGACTTTTGAAGCCAGTGCTTATGATACATAGGATTTTTTGCACTTTTATATCTACATGTGTAACTGTATAGTTTTTGTATGAATTTTTACATCGAATGACAACTTGAATTAAATTTTTTCATGGTTAAACTCTCTTGATTACTTTGATCTTTGATAAAAATGTTATATGTGAAAGAATCAAAGAAATGAAAAAGTGTTGAATAATAGTTGATAGACAAAAGATCAAGGAAGTATGCACTATCGCATTTCTTTTTTCGATGATGCTTATCATTGCACTTTGATATGAACTTGGAAGAAGTCGTGTATGACCAAAATCATTGTGTTAAGCTTCTAATTGTCTTTTTGACATAGGCTTGATGGTGCATATAATTCCTTGCAAAAGAATATGAGAAGTTCTTGGCATCAAAATTGGCATCTTGTTATATATCTTTTTAAATCAAAACAAAGACATACTTATGATATTCATGTTTTGATAGCATATAAATTGAAGGTTCAAGTGATTAAGATTAGGGGACTATGCCTTACAAATAAATCATTAGTTATACTTGATAAGTTTTGCTCACACTATATTTTTGTATGTGTAGACGGGTTGGTGCAAGTATTCTTGATAGTGTGGCTTGGTCGAGTATTTGTTATATATGTGGATGAATTCTGATGCTCATTGAAATGATTGAAATAACAAGATTTAATTTTCTCTTTTGAATTTTTGATGAAAGTGGGAGAGAAAGTGGCTCTTTTTCCTTTTTCCTTCAAAGGATCTTTTTTTTTGTTCAAAGGAGGAGAGAAATTTTTTCCAAAGATTTTTTTATCCTTTGATTTCACTTTGCGTTTGATTTTAAAATCAAATCATGTCTGTTAAAAGGTTACCAATTTCACATGAGGGTTGCAAATGTTTTCATCAAGGGGGAGATTGTGAGATCATGTGATGAAAAATTGGTTTGATTGATGAAATTGGCATAGCAAAGTGATTTAGCATAATAACATTTAGTTGATGTTCATAAGTTGCTAAGATATGCTTGGATAGCATAGTTGGTTTGATGTGTTATCATTAGTTGGGTATGGTTTTGTTTGGAGTTTGCGTGGTGTTGTGTGAACTAATCTTGAGTCAAGTCAGGAAGGACTTGTGCTCGTACTCGATTGTTGTTTGATTCATGTGCAGGTGTTGCTCGAAGGTGAACGTGATCGATGATGGATCAATGAACTAAGTTTAGGGAGGAACTGAGGTTCGGCGACTAGGTTCGGGAGGAACTGAGGTCATGGTTATCGAGGATGTCATGCGGGACGTTCGAGCTGAGAAAATAATGCATATGGAGACAAGGCTTCACGATGGACGCAGGAGGCAATCTGATCGTGAGAGGACGTGAAGACTAATTCGTGTTCAAGTCGGAGCAGGCACAAGGGAGTCATGTGGTGGCTGGACTTGAGACAAGAGTTAGTGTCGGAGATAGACTCTGAGTTGGTTACGCATATGCATGTGTGCATAGGAAATGTGCATGCTTGATTACGTAAGAATTGTTGGTTAATTAACTTAATTAGCGGAAGTTGTTTGTCCTCTTATGATTAGAGGAGGATAGAGATCATATTGAATACGATAGAGAGTTGTAGTTCGATTCGGTCATGTTTGTGTGTGTGGCTACCCTATAAATAGAGAGATCTGTTGTATTAGATAGTAGAGAGGCGCAAAACAACACAACAGAGAGATAGAGAAACTCGAGAAAGAGCTATTTTGGGATTTCGTGGAATTCCTTGTTGCATGCTTTGGAGAGGCATCCTATAAACTCATCTATTCAATGAAAATCAAGTTTCCTAAGTTGATGAGTTGCTGATTCAGAATTTTCTCTCTCTTTTATATTCTGCATGCTCGGTTTTAGTTTTCAGTTAATTTCATGTGTCTATGAAGTTTTATCTTGGTTTAATCCATCTAAAAACTTGCTACAATATCTAATGTTTGATCTGATAAAATTTTGAGTGGATTTGGTTTGTTCTCGAGTAGTTTTTTTGTGAACTCGACTAAGTTTTGATCTACACGATACTGGTTGACACAGTCTGCTTTGACCATAAATAACTTTTGATCCACATATCCGATTTACTCAATACTTGTTGGGTTAGTTTCGTATTTGAATCTAGTTTCTTCTGACAAAATTTGAGAGTAATTCGACTAGTAGATCGTTTTGTACATCATTTTAACTAGAGCATGTATAATCTATTTCGACTGGAATACTGAGTTTAAATTGAGTTTTGATATGGGTGAATTAATCTTTGAATTTGGTTTCCGCAATCATTCACCCCCCCCCCCTCTAATTGAGTATTTTGCACATATTTGATCCTAGAGTTATGATCTTAGTGATGCTATTGATCAGACTAATCGGCTGGTAATCAGCCACCCTCACAACCTCACCCTTTTTCGGCAATAGAAGTATGAAGGCCTCATTCATGAGATACAGATCTTGACTATTTAGGATGTAAAAGTTCTGTATGGCATCCACCACATCTTCTTTTATAATGTTCAATGAAGTCTTGTAAAAGATCCCCATAAAACCGTTAGGCCCTAGGGATTTCTCATTTGGCATGCTCTTTATAGATTGTTGATATCTTCCTCCATGAATGGCTGTTCCAAATATGAAAGGTCCGTCGTTTGGTAGCCCAGCTGGTACCAATGAAGGCTCAGCTCTCTCTGCTTGTTGATGACTAATTGACCCTTGAAGTACCTTAGAAGTTCAGCCTCCATTTTTTCAGCCTTTATAGTCATCCCTTGTTCTGTTTGAAGACTGAGTGAAGTGTTTCCTCCGATGCGCATTAGCTCTAATTTGGAAAAACTTTGAATTCGTGTCTCCCTTTCGGACCCAAGTCAATCTAGAGTGCTGTCTCAAACAGGTACACTCAATCGACACAAGGCCCAGCACTTTTTTCTTAAGCTCCCGCCTGAATTCCCTCTCCTCTGTGGTGAGCATTCGCTGTTCCTGTGCTACATCCAATCTGAATATAACTCCATTCGCGATAGCCAAATGCAACCTAGTGTTTCCGATTGATTTGCGCGCCCAAACCTTCATCGCCTTAGCTGTTCTGTTTAGTTTGACCCATAGGCGCAGCAGGGGGTTAATTATGTTCAACGGCTGATCCCAAGCATTCTGAATAGTTTCCTATAAGTTTGGCAATTTAACCTAGAAGGATTCAAACCGGAAGCCTAAAAATTTCATCGAGGCTTCATCGCCATGGAGAAGCAGCGCACAATAGTCCGAGGCCATCGAGGAGACAATGTGTAGAGCTGATCGAGGGAACAAGAGGTCCCATTCCAGTCGCTAGCATTTTGTTGGGTCGTGGCAAGAGGCAACACGGTGGTCCAAAGCAAAGCAATTGAAGCATTTACCTTGCAACCTTCTCAAGTAACTGGCTGATTTTGAGCTCTGCACCGGCTTTACTGTGCAACTGCTGGTAGACTACTGGTAGGAGGAGGCCTTGAATGCAAGCTTTCTTTCCACCACCAAAATCTTGGCTTCACCCTGCTCCATTCCCCAACAAGAAATCCTCTATCTCGAAACCCCCTCTACCGAAGAGGGGGGTTCGGCGTACGGAAGATCTTGCAAACGCTCTCTGTCATTGGACGAAGTTAGGATGTAACTCCTCACCACTGGCTGTACCGAGGATGGATGGTGACTGCCTTCAAAGGCCGCTTCATGAAAATCACTTTCAGTCGGCTGCCTTCCACCATGCTGCGCAGCATCAAGCACACCACGAATGCGCGGTGTGGATGAGCAATGATGGGGCTGGTGAGCCTAATTTATTACCAGAGAACCCGCTTGAGCTACCGGACCTGAGCAAGATCTACATTTAGAATTGACCAGACATATTGGGTTGTCCACAGGCGTCTTGATGAGGGGTAACTGATCTTCAACAACGGAGGAAGTGCCGGATCTAGTAGTGCTTGGATGCGAAGCTGCATCAACAAGCTCTCTCAGGCATGAGAGTGACTCTTGGCCGGAGCGAGCAACGTTGAAAACCTGGGCATCAGCAGGAGGTGGCCCTGTCTTAACGACCTCGACGTAGGAATGGCTGGTGCGCTAAGCATGCTGGACCTAGCTTGGGAGAGTGCAGATCGACAGAGCTGGCTCCGGATCTGGATCGGGCATTGAAGACGCCAGACCAAATGAAACATCTTCAAACCATGAGACTGGAGGAGGCGGCGATGAGCTAGGATGAAAACTGCAGGGATGTGTGGAGGGTGATGAAGAGCGGATCTGCAGTATGGAGGGGGAACCTGGTGTGGATCTGGGTTGGATTTTGGAGGGATTAGTAGAGAAGGTAGCCGGTTTGGCGGAGTCGTCAGAGCGCTCTAGAGGGCACATGTTTTTTCCTCAAAGCAGCTTTTTCAAACCTGCGAAATATTTTTTGACTATGTTGAATCTAATTAAACCATTTTCATGTGGCAAAGGTAAAAAGTTTTATATATGCGCTATAATTGACATTGCTTTTGAAGTTTCATGTGGCAAAGGTTAAACAACATGAACCCATCTTGAATGGCATCTATTTTAAACCGGCGGCGCTTAATGGGCTTAATCATGCATCCTCTACAATACCATATATGGCCTTAGTTAGTTGTGCTTGATCGATCCTCCCTGATTTTTCTAATCACTGTTCTGTTTGTGGGAACAAAGCTATGGCCAGCTTTTAGGTGCACTACACACAGAGGATCAAAAGTCGATGAAAAAGCCATCTCTTTTTCCTTCTGAAGGCACGGCACAGCACACACCATACCGATCAAATGCATCCATCGCTTTCTCTCATCACTTCCATCTCCCCCATCAACCATCAACTTGCTTTAGCCTTCCCTTTTCTCGGTGGTGGATGGCGATGGCGAGCACTGCGCGGGGATTCCGTTGCGGCCAATGGCCATGCACGTCGTCGTTCTCACGGGGGGCCATGCGGACGTGGGAAAAACACAGCTGCGGCGCCCCCGTCAATCCGTCGCTGTCCTACGCTGCAACTGGTGCTAGCTAGCCCTAAAATGAGAACTGCCGCACTTGACATTTATGCACATATGATCCTAGTTTACACTACTGCAGAAATCTTTATCAGTCCTAAGTAGTGGGTTTTGAATCGATACTAGTTACTTAAGTATTGATAGTCACAGACTATCAGTGCCGGTTATAGAATCGATACTAAAATCTCCATCAGTGATGATTGGTGGCTCCAACCGATACTAATAGATGGATTATCAGTGTTGATTGGTGGCTCCTAGTGACACTGATAGTTGGTACCCGATTTAATGTTTTTAGGGCTAAAAAAGCAAAAAAAAAAAAATAATCACGACCAGAGGTGCTCACCCCGTCACTGCTCACCCGACCTCACAGTAACTCCGCAATTTTCACTCGCATGCGCTTTCCAGGACTCAAACTCGTGACCTCATAGCAGCTCCCCTCTCGTGCGGGTGACTCTATAACCATCTCATCTCTCATACGTTATCGACCATAATAGCAAAATTAATACTTTTGATATGATATCTTCTGATCGAATGTTTGAATGGCTATTTAGCCATCTAGATGATCTTAGATCAAAAAGTGATTAACTACAAAGTTGTAGATCTCGTTAAAGGCTACAATTTTTATATAAAGTTTTTCCCCATCCAAGTTAGTATGAAAAAGTTATGAATTTTTTAAGGTAAAATGTTAATTGATCATAGTGGTTGGCTGAAACTTTTTTATGATGATTTAGGCAGGTAATGACCTTAAATTAAAAAACTAACTATAAAGTTGTAGATC
The DNA here is from genome assembly GCF_958298935.1 of Phragmites australis. Lineage (NCBI taxonomy): Eukaryota > Viridiplantae > Streptophyta > Magnoliopsida > Poales > Poaceae > Phragmites > Phragmites australis. The sequence goes on along the minus strand of NC_084944.1, from coordinate 11,517,103 downwards.
TCGTCGAGTTCTATAATTTTAATATAAAGTTTTTCCCTTTAAATTTCGTATGAAAAAATTATGAATTTTTATGATAAGTTATGATAATAGCAATCATCAATGGTGGTACTAATACTTACTAAAGTTATGATAGTAGCAATTATCAATGGTGGCACTAATACTTACTATTATTGATGGTTCGTAATTAGAACCAGTATTGATTCTAATTATCAGTGTCGTTCGTAGCTTAAATTGATACTGATGTATCACTGTCGGTTCATGACTAGAATCGGTACTGATACTGATTTATTCGTATCGGTTCGTGGCTGGAACCGGTGCTAATGTATTAGTGCCGATTTTAACCACAAACTAACACTGATAGTGACTATTAGTGCTGATTCTTAGCTCTTTAATTACTATTCACATGCGAGAGTTTTAGAACTGATACTCATATGACTGCAGTAACCGTTACTGTTTAACTGAAATTGATGAGGCACTGTATATATAATAGTGTGAACTCCTCGTGACTGCACTGGATTGGATAAGCTAGGCGGCGTGTGAATCTGAAGCTTTTTAGTAACTGTTTCTTTTGTGTGTCGTCTAGCGCTACTGCGCTAGACACTGACTTTTGGGCAATGCATGAAGACATGTTCTGTATACATGTAACTCCTGCAGAATTTTGATTTTTTGATGGCCGGATCAGCTTGAATTTCGCTGGCTTCAGTCGATATTACGTTCCTGCATCCGTATTTTGAGAGAATATTCCTGAAATGTAGTCTATTTATGTTGATCAGATGAATCAGGGATGATCGATCTTTAAACTGTAACTTCAAAGCTAGTTCTCACACTGTCAAGATGCAACCGAGAACTAACTCCCAGAGTTGAACTATAGACAACAGAGACTTAATTTGGCTGCTGTTTCTCCTTGATATACGTATACACAGTACATAGGGGGTGTCTCTCTCTCGCTCTCTCAAACGAATTAAAGCATGCATCTCTGTCTCCATATGGTACTGTCTAGCAGCAGAAATCACAAATAGTGAACTCTCTGCTGCACTTCGTCGCGATGTGGCCATGGCCACTGCTGCACTTCGTCGCGATGTGGCCATGGCCACTGCTACCTCAAGCAGTAAGTACGACCAGTCAAATTAATTGGCCCGTCTTTTCAAGTGCTTACTAATCTACGTAGCTCAGATGATCTATCTGGTTATGTTAAGCGGTTGCATTGCATCTTCAATTAGATATATTGATCTTACATTTTTTTTCCGAACCCCCCCCCCCCGACCCCCAATTGATCCTTCAAATAGATACATATATGATCGTGCGTTGATCTTACTTTTTTTTCGAAAGAAAAACGCATTGGTCATTCTATTAGCAGTAACATGTTTTGTCACGTGTCAGTGCCCAGTTTGGTGCGACGTTCCGGCTGCTGCAGCCTGCACCTTCCAACACCTCTACATGGACGTGCAGACACGTCTGTACACGGTCGCCCTCCCATCATGTTAGACAAAAAATAATGTGAAAAGAACATGATGGAGCTAGCTATCTACATATCTACAATAGCACATATATAGATGTTAGAGTCGTAGCAGTCTGACCTAACTTATTATACTCACTAGTCGACGCTCTTAGTCTAGATTTTAATAGACCTGCTATAAACACAGACTCAATGGAGCCACAACCAAGTTCACAGGACAACTCAACAAAAAAACTAGCATGATAGGTGTCACCTTTTATATCATACTCCACCATTATGAATTTTTGATGTGGGAATCTTCCTAGTCACACAGAACCCATGTGACCTGGAGACGTTTCAATCTCACCCGCAATCATGTGACACTGGAGATATTCAGGACATTGGGCTCTAATATAACTTATTATGGTGTGTAACAGTCTGGCTCAACTCGCTATAACCATGAGCCGGCGCCCTAAACCCAAGTCTCAATGAAACTGCTATATGAACAGACCCAAAGTCACGACCTTGGTCCTAAGCCAACTAAAAAAAAAAAGTAGTCTAATAGATGAGGAATCATTTATCTTTTATGCCATATTGTCCATCATTAATTTTTGATATAGAACTAAATCCTACAATAGAGATGCAGGTGTTATATGGAACTTATTTGTGATGTTAACAGGTAGCTAGAGCTCTAGGTACCAATCGATGAGTACAAAACTATACAGCCAAGCTTTGCTAGGGCCACTTTGATGAGCTCCTAATTTTTTAGTTCTCTCTGACTTCATAATTTGGGGGTGTGGGGTCACGGTATAGAGTATCACACATGCGCTTCAGTTGCGAATGCCGGCTCGGTGGTTGCGTTTCGGCTGCACAGAGTTCGTGCCACGTTTCGACACCATATGAACCCATTAGATCAGTAAACTAAGTGGTAGCTTAATTCCCATGCAGCGTATAACACTACTGATGATACTGCATAAGTTGGTATCATACTTTTACAGTAACAGACAAGCATAAAGCATAATAGACCTGATTACATATATAAGTGAATTCATCGATCTACAGATTACTAGCAGAGTCACCAGTGCAATTCTTCCAATATGTAGTACAATGCACACTGGCTTATTTGAACTCGCGAATGTGAGAACCTGCACAAATTTATTCTAACAATTGTTCGGTTTTGCGACACAATTACTCCCTCTATTTTTACACGACACGTTTTGAAGCAGATTTTTTTTTTTCCATTTACGTGCGTAGAGCTTATATGTGCACACATACTTGAATTTGTAAACTTTCTCAGTTCGAAATAGCTGTAAAACACGTTGTAACTTGTGTGTTTGCACAAAAAAGGATATAGAAAGTATGATCATATATATGTGCACCATTAAAAAAACTAAAGTGTAAAATATGTCTACAAACCTTATTTAGTGTATACGTGATCGTAATATTTAACTAGACTTGGGCATGTAATTAGTTAACGCGATTGTTTGGACAATTTTCTACAGTGCACAAGTATATACCAAAGGCAGTCCTATGTAGTGTCAAGGGGGGTGTACGGATGTACATCTAATCTTTTATAAAAAAATTAACTATATGTTATATTATGTGTGGCCAATTCCCAACTCTCAACAGTTATCCTAAAAACCTTTGTAGCCAAATTCCAAACTGCCTTACCGCATTAGCCCAAGTAGCAACTTACGCTCATGAGGCATGACATGCCCAAACGTCACTAGCCCAATCGGTCAATCTGGTCCAAGTATCCAAGTATCCAACGTCCTAACACCCAAACGCCAAAGCCCCAATTCGAGAATGGAAATCGAAGTTGGCAGCGGCATGAGTGCAACGGGGTGCGACCATGGCGGCAGCACAGACGTAAGTGCGACTTGGAACTGGTGAGGTGGCGGGAAGTGGCCATGGTGGCGTCCATGGGTGTTATTTTCGATTCTAAAGGTAATTTGTTGATATGTTTTGTTATTCATACTTCATAGATATTATTGCTATTTGCATTGTTAGGAATAGCAACTTATATTTTATGGGGGTCATAGGGTGGTGTGCAACTCCAGTCAATAGCAAGCAGCGCACAAATCCAATCCATAGATGTGGGTGGAAGATCCAAGCGACGGTTGTTGGTTCCGGGTGGCGGAGACGGCAACCTAGATGTTGGTTGGTTGAATCCGACTGCGGGTGGAGCCAACAATCCAGCGAGCTGAATCCGGTCAAGAGGAAGCTAAATCCATAGAGAATAAACATAATCGGGTGGGGAGAAGCCGACCAACAAAGAGATGAAGTCGGTGATGATTTGGACAAGTTACTGTGTCTCAAAAGATAACTTAGCTCTAATACCGTATTAGCAATAGCAACTTGTATTCCAAAGAGACCATATGCTAGTATATATAATGTACAGATGAGCAATATGCAGAAAGCTCCTTATAGCATGGGAACATTATATAACAATAATTATCTCTAACAGCTATATTGTTGCTAAGGCTGGATATCGAGCCAGCTCGGAAATATCCAGCTCGGCTCGACTCGTTAGTAGCTCGAGCCAGCTCGTTTAGCTCACGAACTAGATCATATCAATATGTCAGAGCTCATGTACACGCTAGTTCATTCATACATACAAGCTCAATATCAGCAAAAACAATTTAGTAGCAGCACATACAAGCTCATAGTTCATTCAAGCTCATACAAGCTCATAATAGTAGCAGCATATACAAGCTCAATGTCAGCATAGATTTAGCATCAGCATCAGTGCATCACCATAATTCATTCATACATACATACAAGCACTAGGTAATTCATTCATACATACATACAAGCACAAAAGCAGCATGTAGCAGCATGCCAGCAGCTGAGCAGCAGGCCAACAGCTTCACCATGCACTAGGTGGTACAAGCACAATTCCTACATACACAGAAGCACAATTTAGCAGCAGGTAGCAACAGCTGAGCAGCAGCAGCATCAAATAGTTCATTCATAATTTCATACATACATAGAAGCACAATTTAGCAGCAGGAGGTAGCAGCAGCTGAGCAGCAGCAACATGTAGCAACAACAGCACCAGGTAGCAGCAGCAACAGCACCAAAAACCTTAGCAGCAGAAGATAGCAGCAGCAGCCCCCTGCAATTTGCTAAACCCTCTGACACTGTCATTCATCAGTAGTTGCTTGCCAGCTACCATAGATACCAGAAATTGCACGGACTCAACATCATTGGTATCTTCTTCTTCCTGAAAAGATAATGTAAAATGAGCATTACATAAACTTCTTAAAAAAAACATTTGAAAACAAGTCAAGTTTTACAAACAGCCTATTAGTATTGGAATGCATACCACAAACATATGAGATTCATGTCATTTTGTGAACCTCGTATCCAGCTCGATGCACACACTAAAGCCTGAACCATGGTTGGGCTCAAAGAACTCCTATAGTCATCAAGAATTCTACCTCCGGTTGAAAAAGTTGACTCCGATGATACACTGCTAGTTGGAATAGTTAAGAATTTCTTCGCCATTTTGGACACAACAGGAAACCTATGGGCATTCACCTTCCAATAATTAAGTAAGTTGAAATCCTTATCATCTAGAGTCACATTTGCTTCATCTAGATAGATGAGTAACTCTGATTTTGAGCCTTCTGTAGCACTAACTTGCAAAAAAGACTGAAATCCACTTGAGACAACTGAGGCCAATGAGCTACTTGTATCCTTTGAAGATGAGGATTATTGAGCCCTTCCTATGCTATTGGCAATCATCTTGTGGTGATACTCCATCTTATACATGTTGTAGAGCCCTTCCAACTCTTTATTGATCTCATCAATCTCACTTTCAGACTTTGAGGACTCATACATCTGTGCAAAGCTCCATTTGATATAACTCATTTTGAATCTAGGGTCAAGGATGGTAGCAATAACCATAACATTGTTTCTCTCCTCCCAATACTTGTCAAATTTATCCAACATGGAAGTAGCCATACTCATCAAATGTGCATCTCCAGATTGATGCCACTTTCAATGCAATCTTAACATTCACTATATAAGGATAGAAAACATTGGCGGTGGGGTAGGTTGATCCTGAAAATGCAGTGGTTGCACCAGCCATTGTTCCCAATATTGCTGGATTTTTTCATACAATTTCCATTCATCTTGTGAAGGTTCCCACTCATACTTGTTGTCCACATCAGCATAGTAAGTGAATGCATCCCTATACTCAATGCAAGAATTCAACATTTTATATGTTGAACTCCACCTAGTTTTGACATCAAGGCACAACCCTTTTCCAACTATGATAGAATAATTGTTACAAACTTTCACAAATTTGTACATACGAGATGGAGATTTCTTGAAGTATTTCACAGTGTCCCTAAGCTTGCTTATCAATTTCTCTATTGGTTGCAAGCCATCATTAACAACCAAATTGACAATGTGGGAAGAACAACGAACATGAAAGAACACATGATCAAATTGGGAGTTCCTTCTAGCAATAAACTTGGTTTTCAAACTTTTGATAGCAGTATCATTATTAGAAGCATTATCAAGAGTGATTGTCATGACCTTATCTTCTAATTTCCATTCAATCAAGCAATCAAACACGGCTTGAGCTATTACATTCCTAGTGTGTGGAGGATCCAACTCAACAAAGTTTAGGACACGACATTGCATAACCCAATTAGCATCTATGTAATGTGCTACTAAACGCATGTACTGAAGGTTCTGATTTGATGTCCATAAATCAGTAGTTAAACTTATCGATTCAACATCTCTAAGACTCTTAATGAGGAGATCCTTTTCAGATTCATAAACTTTCATGCATTCATTCCTTATAGTCTTCCTACCAATCCATTCATAGTTATTATTCATCCACTTCATCAAGACATTAAATCATTTATGCTTTACCATCCTAAAAGAATACTCATGAACAATTATCATCTTAGCAATTAATTGTCGGGTGTGCTCATGATCATATTTAGAAGGATTAACAACAAGTGATCCTCCCTCATCTGGATCAAAGTTGAGCGTACCCTAAGCTTTCAACTTCGCTAATTTGTTCAAATATGTTGGACATTTCTTTAGGCACTGGTTCAGTTGTGAAGTTGGCCCCCCTGGTTTATACACATAGCCTTTATGACAAAACTTGCACTTTGCCTTTGTCACCATAACCCCTCTCTCCTTCTTGGATGGAATATTGACCACCTTAAAATATCTCCAACAAGTAGCTTGTTTTCCTCTAGTCACCTTCTTGGAAGGAGATAACCCAACACCAGTCTTCAGCCTTTTACATCCTCTCTTTGCCTTCGGAGACCCAGACACACTATCATCCTTTGACACCTCATCTCCATCCATATCTTGACTTCCACCATCAGCTGAAGGTAAGCTTTCAAATAAAACATCATTCATGTCATAGCTGAACTCCTCCTCCTCCTCCCCCCCCCCCACCCCCTCCGCTCCCTCATCCAACAAAGCCTGCAGAAATAACTCACAAAAATCAGTGATTGATCAAGTAATCGCTAGATTGAACAATTTCATATGTAAATGCATATATGGTGGCCTTAATTTCAGTTAAATCAGTGCCTAGTACTAGATAAATGAACAGATTTCATCAATGCAAGAGAATTCGATTCTAGCTACTTGTACTTTTCAGTTTTGTTGGACCAAACATCCCACTCCTTATCAAGCCCAAAACTTGGAGCACCAGTAAGATTTCCTAGTGTATTGGTTTCTATTTCCTAGATTACTTTGGTCTACAAGATGTGTCATATCACCACATAAGCACTACCAGATTCAGCACAAAGCATAGGGAACATCGATCAGTGTATATAAAGTGTGAGAAATGAAGGCTTGTACAAAACATAACCATTGACCATCGTATTCTGAACCTTCCACCCAACAAACCAACAAACATAGAACATGAATAGCCTCGGATTTAAACAGCAACAATCGATGGATACAATAACTTTGCTTTCAGTTCAGAACTTCAGATACACATCTCAAGTAAATAAATAAACGTCAGATAAATTTATGAGATCCACATTGGGATAGATGATGGCGGAGCGACGGACGACAGAGGCCGGTTCGGTGGCGTGACTCGATCGATGGGTGAGATGAGACCCCGCGACGTCCACACTCCACACACTTACCCACCGCATAGGCGCACGAATAGGGGAAGTGAAGGCGATGGATAGATTGAATTGGAAGCTCACCACGGACATAGAGGCAGCAGACGAAGGAGCTGGCAATGCATCGCGGCCAACCTTCGTCGGCACTGCCGGAGTCGACGAGGGCGGCAGCAGCGCCCTCTTTCCACCAAGCTTGTTCCTCGATTCGGATCTTCCTGGCCGCTCCATGACAGGGAAGACAACATGGTAGAGGCGTACAACGGCGATTTGGCAAAGAGTTGAGATGGCAACGTAGACGTCTGGCGTTGATGGGTGGCGGCGACAGGGAGCTGGGGACCCTAACCCTAGCCGCTGCTGTCTGTGTGCCAAGCTGCGTGCGCTCGTGAGTGGAGAGAGAGAGATTGGTTCCTTATCCTCTGTGTTGGCTTGAGCAGTTGAGCGGTGGCTTGGGTCTGGCCGCGGGCCGCCTGGGCCTGCGAGGCTGTGACGTCCTGGTCTATGGTCCCGATGCTTGAGTTGCTGTTGCTCCTGTGATTTGGGCTGGCTCGGTTGGCTCCTGAGCAGCTCGCGAGCTGGCTCGAGCCAGCTCGTTAAATGAAATGAGCAAAAAACCTGGCTCAGCTCGCTAAAATTTACAACCAAGCCGAGCTGAGTCGAGCCGAGCCAGACATGAGCTGAGCTAGCTCGCGAGCTGCAAGCTTTACGTCCAGCCTTAATTGTTGCCCAATGTTCATACTTTATAGTGCTAATTTGTTGTTCATATTGCTATTTTAGATTTAGATTTTTAGATAGGTAAACGTTTTGAGTTTTGACTCATTAATCATGATACGTTATTGATTGTTCAGAGTTTTGACCTGAATATATATAAATATGAGGAGCTCCTATGATCCTAGCTATTTATCGGATTCAACCTTTGACTTATGGCTTGGCTTAGGAGAATTATTACAAATAATGATGGCTATATCTATATAATTTGGTTAATTTTGTTTGGTGAGAAATCTGGAGAGAGAAAGAAAGAAACACTTCCAATTCCAGGAATCCCATTTTTCAGGGGAGCATCAATCGGATAAGCACACAGATTGCTCTCTAACTTCTCAATAACACTTTTTTGTGATCCCTATAAAAGAGCATAAATGTCCAGTTAATTACCCAACAACAAAAAAAAATTCTATGTACACCCAATTTAAAAATGTTGGGCACACAACTGGTATATACATTACCAACATATGGACATACGCACAAGCATCTAACTAGTTGCAAAGTTTGATTTGGCATATTTTGAAATTCAACATTAATTCAAAGGTCCGGAGTGGTCTAAATTTGATGATTATAGAAAACCATCTTATGTTCCAACCTGTGCTTTGAACAAATGAGAGATGATGTTTTATGTTTTGGTGGTCGTGCATAACTCTTTTGGAGAGAAAAAAATGAGAAAAAAGGCATATAAGAGAAACTAGTGATTAAATCAACATTCATAACTCAAATTTGTAAAAATTGAAGAAAATAATATATGGAGTGGTGGGTCTACAATGGTATTTATGGGTTTGCGCATCTACCTCTAGTACCATATATACATGAAAGTCCTGCGTTTTATTTTATGAAATTGTGATATAAGTAATGCAGCGTGAAACATGCATGAAAATTCAATTACACATACATAAACAAAGTGCTGTATTATAATAATTGAGTCACATTTGATTAGGTCTATTTGTGAATTCTATATAAGCTCCAGCTGTTATAATTGACTTAGCAGTAGTTGCCACATTACTTGCTTGTACAGGCAATGTAGAAATATTAGTAATTGTCTACACTATCGTAAGTCTCCATCCCGTTGTTTAAAAAGTTCACAAAAGAAGGGTTATGAAACATAATGTATTCATGGGAGTTCCATTCACTACTTATAAAACTGATCTTATATGTCAGTCTATCACTGGTCTTATATGAAATGATGAAGCTTACTGTCGGTTCATAAGCCATGTAGAAAAATCAATCATCATATCTTATGAATCGGTAGTGATAAGGATCATCACTGTCGGCTCGTATTTAAAACCGGTTCCTAATGGGTCAGTAGTGATGGAGCTTCACTGTCGGTTCATAAGCCATTAAAAAAAGCAATCATCATAGCTTGTGAACCAGCAGTGATAAGGTCATCACTGTCGGCTCGTATTTAAAACCGACAGTGATAGTATCACTACTGGTTTATAATTTGAGCTAGCAGTGATGAGGAGAGCAGACTCAATTTTTAATTGGATTTGTTTTGGGCTCACTTCACGTCTGCGAGCGGCTCAGCTCTCTCTCTCCACCTTATCTTCTCGATCGGCCTCCTCTCAATCTCAACCATATCTCGTCGACCTTATCTACTCCAATCCAGATCAAGGCTCCTCTCTTAACTCCGAGATGCTACTCAACTCTCTCTCTCTCTCTCTCTCTCTCTCTCTCTCTCTCTCTCTCTCTCTCTCTCTCTCTCTCTCTCTCTCTCGTCAGCGGGTGAACAAGCTTGTGGCGTGCAGTATGTTCTTGTTAGGAGCGAAGTAGTTGGCTTCTTGGTTCTGTTCTTCCCAGATGGACAGCTTCCCGTCTCCCAGTCCTAGTTGTGGTAGTGCTCTGGCATCAGCTCTGCAGCGTGCAGCCTTGCCGGGAGGCGCTCTATGCTATTGCCACCTATGTCTTCACCGCAGGTGCGTGCTCACTCACGGTCGTCGTAGACAGACAGAGCGTGCGGGTGTACTGGTTGTCATTGAGCCTTTCGGAGATTTTGTTGATCTTGTAGTGGGTTTGTTGGTCGACGGCGAGCAGCACGTGCGGGGAGCGATGATGATTTGTGGGTGGATTTTTGAATTTGTGAATTAGTGAAAAATTATGTATTTGTGGATTTGTGGAATGCTTTAAAATTTGTGGATTTGTGGAATGCTTTACAATTTGTGGATTTGTGGATTTGTTGCCATTGAGATTCTGGGAGGATTTGTGGTCACTCCGGCCAGCCTTGTGTCATCGTCGTTGAGCCAGCACAGGAAGCAAGCGGCGGTGGCGAGCAGTGCGTGCGGGGAGTGGTGATGGTGGCGAGCAGCGGCGCGTGGCAAGTCCACGGTGAGTGCGGACGCGGCTGCGGCGCGCTATGACGTCGAGTGTGCGGTGAGCGTGGCTCGAGCGCGGCGAGCAGATAAGCGCATGGAGATAGTTCAGTGGTGGTCTACGTGCTCGAGTTGGCACAGAGGTGTTGTGGCCTGGTGACCGGCTAGGCGTGTGAGGGAGCTCAGCCGTTTGGGTTGTGAGCTGCTGCCATGTGGGTTGGAGTATGCATGTAGTGGTGGCTAGAATTTAGTTAGTTAAAGCGTGCATCATAGTGTCGTGGCTAGATCCATAGTGAGTAGTGAGCGGATCAATAGCCAGGAGTTGAGTGCACCTATAGGTTACTTGAACTAGCTAGATATGCATGTGTTTATGGCGAGGTTGGCTATGTGCTAACGTCGCAAGTGACGTGTGCACCAGCGAGAAGGTGACGTGGCCTAGCGACGAGGAGAGCATCGGTGGCATGCCAATGGCAGACTCCATGAGAAGTGGAGGCCGCAGGTGGCGACAGAATCCATATGAGATGGAGGCCGATGTAGGTGCCAAGGCTATCGTCACAAGAAGGGGTTAGCGTGAAGCCGATAGTGAGCACAAGACTAGTCGGTGTGATACCGATGATGGCGCATGTGTCGCACAAGCTGCTGTTGCGTGTGGCAACAGGAGGCCGTTGTGTGCGGCATGACGAAGTGGTGAGATCAGCGTTGTGAAGACGTCATCCAGGAAGCTACTACATGAGTGGTTTGGCTGAGACGTGCAGTCGAACGTGGCATGGCTACAAGCAACGTGTAGTGTTCTGCAATGGTCAGTTGGAGCATGTCAAGATTAGGGGGCATGTTAGCTATAATGTTGATTATGCATTAGTTTGTTAGTGTCATAGTTAGTGGCTTGGGCTAGAGGTTGGCTGAGTCGTGCATGGAGTGCATGCATGTTCATGCATTAGTGGTGCTCAGTGGTGGAGGTGTGGAGCCTTGCATGTAACAAGGCAGTTGAGCGCATGCAGGCATGAGTGAGTTGTGGATGGCATGAGTGCAGGGAATGGTCCTTGCTCCTGTGTATAAATGTAGCAGTGCTTCGTGAATGAAGGGGTGTGACAGAGAGCAAAGATGTAGTGTTCTAAATTTCTGTTCGTGTGTGTGCTCACTCTACACTACTGCAAAAAGGCATAATAGTGCCGGTAGAAAAATGGCTTCAGTGCAAAATTTTCAACCAACACTCTTTACTCAGCACTGATACTAGCTAGTATCAGTGCTGGTTGCCCACCCGACATATTTTCCATTTCTAGTGAATAAAGAAAAGAAAAAATTTGGCGGCGGGAGTGGCATCCGAGCCAGCTCGATTTCGAGCCAGCTCTGATGCAGCTCCTGCCGCTGCTCTCATCACCGTCACCGTCACTGTTGATTCCTATCGCTCATGTCAAAGCTGATTCAACATCAACTAAACTTATAGAATCCAAAATCACACAAACTGATTCAACATCATCCCAATGAATAGATTCAATCACATAAACCCACTAAAAATGATTCAACATCACATAAGAGAATCGATTCAATCACATGAACGGATTCCACCCCTGGATGATGGTGCTCAAATCACCTGTGCTAGATAAGAAAGTGATGAGCACAAAGAAGAAAACTTGATGGGGGCAATACGTCGAACACGTGGTGGGTGAAGGGAGAAGAGGAGGTGAAGGGTACCTGGGGGTGCCAGGGTGTACACCTACTCCTGCACCGCTGTCGACCTGGACACATGCCGCCGCTGCTGGGTCGACAAGGACCTCCTTCCCCGTGTCACCGCCTCCATCTGCGACGTCTCCTCGTAGTGCGACAGGGACAGTCTCTTCGCCGCCGTGCACGATCTCTTCCACGGTCAGCTCCACATCCTCATCAACAACGCCGGCCAGTCCCTCTACAAGCACGCCACGAACACCACATCTGACGACTAATCCCACTTCATGGCTACCAATTTACTCGTTCACCTCGTGCACATGTCCTTCATCGCGTACCCGGCACTATCCCTCTACTGGCTCACCAAGGGCGGCCTGATCCCGCTCACTAGGAGCCTCGCCATCGAGTGGGTGCTGCACCTCGCCCGCCACCTCCATCACCCAGCCCCAGAGCGGATGACGGCGACGCAGCAAAGAGGAGGAGCAGCAGCGACGAGGCAGGAGTGAGGGAGGGAGAGAGGGGAAGAGATAAGGTGGAGAGAGATAAGGATTGAGGAAGACATACAACGCGTGAGAACTGAGGACGCTGTTAGTCGAACGAATGCGAGGACGAGCCAAAACGTGATTTAAGTGAAATTTCGGGTCCAGATAATTTTAGTGGCGGTTGTGATCGGAACCGGTACTGATATATCAGTGCCAGTTGGTAACACTACCGGAAATGAGGCTTATGCCGAGTGCCTACGTGTATGCCGAGTGCATTATATCGGGTACTCGGCAAACAGCAACCTACGCCGAGTTCCCAACGAAAGCACTCGGCAAACAATATGGCACTCGGTAAATTCATAAAAAAACACTCGGCAAAAAATAGCACTCGGCAAAAAGAGAAAAAACACTCGGCGAATTAGGACACTCGGCAAAAAACGTGGCACGTGTCCCTCCGTTCGGCGTCTGACGGCGAGTCTCCACTTTGCCGAGTGTCGTCTAACGGACACTCGGCAAACATGTATGTTTGCCGAGTGCCCGATATTAGGCACTCGGCAAACTATTTTTTTTTCTTTATTTTCTTTTTGGTTTCCTTTTGTTCTCTTTTCTTTCTCGTAAGAACAACCGACCAAGGGCCGCCACACATCGATTCCAGTATTACTGCAGTATGGTTTAAGGATGATATTGTTATGAACTTAGAGTTAGAATTCAGTCGTGCTTCAAGATTGAGATGCAGCAGATGTGGACTCCTGAGAGCGGCCCTTGGAATCAGTTGTGCTCTAAACATGTGTCAAAGATGCTACCGTGTGAAGAGCTGAGCTCACAAACAAAGGAGAATGACAATTCTTCTTGCTTGCCTTAAAAAAGGAATTTCTCTGCTATATATTATCATTCCAGCTGTCATCCAGACAAAGAAGGAATTTTCAATGCTTGCCAAGTGGAAGAAGCAAAAGCTGTCACGTACGATGCTTAGAAACCGAAGCATCTACGAAAAAGAATTGTGATTTCGAGAGGGAACGGATCAGGTTTGAAGCCAAAGTGACGGTTGAATCATCGTTTGACCTTGAAACTTTTTCTACACTTAACATACAATATAGAATATTCCATGTTAAACTTTGGCATTTTTCTGGGTCCGTTTACTATTTTTAATTCATTAAGTGCATTTCCTGGCTTTTAATGGATATAAGTCAAATTTGATCTGCAAGCACATGAAATAATGAACAAAAATGGGTAAAAAAAATCATATTCATGTTGTTGAGTCTATTTTTAGGCCTTACCCAAGAAATGAAAAGAAATTTGAAACATCTGGGCGGCAACACTCGACCACCAACATGTAGCTTATTGGTTTTCTAATTCTAAAAAAAATAAACGAAGTCTGAAAAACATGAGACTTGCCATAGCGTCATAATATGATACGTAGAGGCTGTGATAAAAATTTGAGAAGGTTTCGCAAAAATTATCACGTACGATGCTTAGAAACTGAAGCATCTCCGAGGAAGAATTGTTGTTTCGAGAGGGAACGGATCAGGTTTGAAGCCGAAGTGATGGTTCAATCGTCGTTTGACCTTGAAACTTTTTCTACACTCAACATACATCATAGCATATTCGATGTTAAAATCTGGTATTTTTTGGGGTCCTTTTGCTATTTTTAATTCATTAAGTGCATTTGTAGCAAAAAAAAAAATTCAGGTGTTTGCCGAGTGTTCTTGCGTTTACACTCGGCAAACAAGCGCTTTGCCGAGTGTTCTATATTTGACACTCGGCAAAACCAGACACTCGGCAATTTCACGAATATAGGGTTTCCCATCCCGGCCGCGCGTGGGGACAGATCTACTCCGTTTTTTTATTCCTTCTCCCCGGCCGCCACCGCCGCCTCCCGCGGCCCAATCCGCCGCTGCCGCCCGCACCACCCTCCCCCTCCTCCCAGATCCCCCTCCGGTGCTGCCGCCCGCCTCGCGCCGCCCCGCCCGACGCCGCCGCCCGACGCCGCCCTGCCCGCAACGCCCCCCGATGACGCCGCTCCGCGCCGGCCGCCCGACGCCGCCGCCCGACGCCGCCCCGCCGCAGACCGACGCCGCCCGACGCCACCCGACGCCGCCCCGCCCGCACCGCCCCCCTCCGACGCCGCCCGACGCCGCCGCCCGACGCCGCCCGACGCAGACCGACGCCGCCCGACGCCGCCCGACGCCCGCCTCGCGCCGCCCCGCCCGACGCCGCCGCCCGACGCTGCAGCCCGACGCCGCCTGGAGCCGCCCCGCCCGCGCCGCCCCCCTCCGACCTCCTGCAAATCAGCAAGGTACGTGCTAAAATGATTGGACTACATGCTAAATATGACTTTCTGAAGATTAGATTGACATACACTTAGTTGATGCACATCCATAATCACAAGCAGTACCATGTTTC
Organism: Phragmites australis; assembly: GCF_958298935.1. NCBI lineage: Eukaryota > Viridiplantae > Streptophyta > Magnoliopsida > Poales > Poaceae > Phragmites > Phragmites australis. The sequence goes on along the minus strand of NC_084944.1, from coordinate 11,501,940 downwards.
TTTACACGTCCATTTATGTCCAACAAATAATGGTTGACATAGTATTGAAAATGTAGTTATAAAGCAGTTTGCAGGCACATAGAGTGCATCATAAGTGTCATTCCTGCCACAGTTACTAATGTCCCAATTTTAGCCTTCCGAATTAGCCCTACTTGACTAGTGCTTGTTACAACTTGGCATATGCAACATCACATCCTTCTTATACTATCAGGGCAGATTGCATTTACAACAAAAAATTGAAGACAAGAAAAATCAACTGGGATATGAGTAAAGCAATGAAAATAAACTGTCAAAAAACTACAGTATCATTTTTGCCCATTAATGTTAAGTCGGTGAGCATGAGGATGTACGGGCTTAAACTGAAATCACTTGGCTTATGTCATGAGCAATGATAAATGAAGTAACATTAACAAGTAGGCAGTATTGCATAGTGCTATTAAAAAGACCACCAAGCATGGCTAGAATAACAATGGTGAACAAGAAAGCTTAATGGGATAAATCAGGACAGTGAAAATTCAAAATTAATTTTACCTTCACTGATAGTACCCGCTGTGGCAGGTTGTCCAGCTTTTGCAGGCAGTGACAATTGTTTCTGTGAATTGTCTGAACCATATGAAGTAGGATTGCTTGTTGAAGCTACTGCGGTGTCACTTCTTGTTGTGACTGACTTCTTTTTCTGCTTGAAACTCAAGAGTGCCTTGCCATCATATTCTACAGCTTGTGATTATGGATTCGGGTTGGTGGAAATCCTTAAGATTTAGTCAATAAATCCAAAAAACAACCCAAGGCAATCCCTCTCGTCCAAACACCAGCTGAATGTTTACGACTTCCAGGTCTCGACTTTGCAATGATTCAGTTAGTAAGTATAGGGACTGTACCAGGAAGGTAATTAACTAAGAAAATAGGGGATACAGAACCAAGACAAACAAAGTTCTGTGGTAATTTTCTTAAATTTTTATTCAAATGTTTAGCCTAATATATGGATGACAAAAACTGAAACATTACGGCATTCTAAACTTGAGACTAATATATATGGCATTTGTATTCTATCTCATTTAGCATATTTCTTCCATTAATCTTTCATGCTTACAATGCTAAATATAGGTGCTGTTTTCCATGGAAATATGAGACTCTAGAGTGGTTTAGTCTTAATCACTATCATTTTACCTTATTTTAATCAAATGTTTAGTCTAACATATGGATGCCAAAAACTGAGATATTATGTCATTTCTAAACCTGAGACTAAAATCTGGTTTGCATGTACAACTACTCTATATTTGCAAATTTTCTTAAATTAGAACAAGCTGTTAATTTAGGGTTTGAACCGTAGGGTATTATAGGAAATTGGAGAATTTCAATATGTGAGTTGAGAGTTTTTCTTTTTTTTTTAAAGGGAACTGGAGGGAGCTAGTCCCTACAGATTATATATAGATAACGATAAAAAAGTACAAAGTTGAGAGTTTTTCTTATAAGCATTGTTTAGTACATAGCTGTCAAGTCACTTCAACGATTGAAAAAACATATGGGTGATGCAAATCTTAAACTACAGTACTAAGTTGGAGCAGTCTATATATTGTTTTATGTACTTGTATACCTTAATTAAAATTTTAGTCCTAGCCAAGTACATAAAATAAATTTTCAGCTAAAGTTCAATAAGATATGTCACTCTCGATGTCGCGTAACCTATGCGTCTCCCGTTTGAAAGAGTTATGGTTATAAATATGCAAGTCTTTGCATATCTATAACCGTAACTGTTTCGAATTGTCCATATTTTTTGGACAGCTTGAGGATATGTAGATTGGGTTTGTTTCAATGCTCTACTCCGATCGGAGACAGAGTTTCGGCAGCGTCTCCCCGTTGTTCTCTGGATACACATTGTCTTGGCTTGTTGCCGAGACGTGTATTTGGAGAACAGCGGGGAGGTGCTGCCGAAATTCTGTCTCGGATCGGAGTAGAGCATGGAAACGGCCCAATGTACACATCATCGGGTGGGATTAGGACCTATCTTTACCTATTAGATAGTTTGATGCATGCCGATTCCCTCTTATGGTAAAACACAAATATTTGATGGAAATAATTAATTGTATGTGTATGTTTCCCAATATGTTAGAGGATGGATGATCGTGAGTGGATGTACACTGGCCGCTCTAGTCAGGGTTTTTTGACCGATGAATGGATCCAGAAGACCGATGCATTCTTGGAATTAGCATTTGCTAGGCCAAAGGGACCTCGTGGAACTTGGTGCCCCTGCAGTATTTGTGCAAACGCGCGTCAACAAACAAAGGAGGTCATGGGTCAACACCTTTGTAAGAATGGGTTTATGCCACACTATACCCGGTGGACCTACCATGGTGAGTCCGAACATGCCAGAGAGGAGGTGGTGCGTCAACGCACCAACGACTATGATGTCGGGGTCGGAGACATGCTAGATGACTTTCATGACGCACATTTTAATGAAGCACGTATGGAGGAAGTGCCGGAGTCAACCGCAAAGGACTTTTATGATATGTTGTCTACAGCGCAGCAACCCCTTCACGGGCATTCCAAGGTTTCTCAATTGGATGCCATCGGACGCCTAATGGCTATCAAGTCCCAGTTTAGCTTCAGCCGAGAAACCTTCGACGCAATGCTGACAGTTGTTGGTAGCCTTCTCCCGGAAGGTCACATTCTGGCAAAGAGCATGTACGAGTCGAAGAAAGTCCTCCGTGCACTTAAGATGCCATATGAGCAGATACATGCTTGTCCAAAGGGATGCATCTTATTTAGGAAAGAACACGCGGACGCAAAGTACTGTGTGAAGTGCAATTCCTCTAGGTATCTTGAGGTAGACTCTGGTGATGGTCAGAAGAGGCAGCTCGCAATCCCCGTGAAGATCCTTCGGTATCTTCCATTCGTACCGAGAATCCAACGTCTGTATATGACTGTGAAATCTGCTAAACAGATGACATGGCACAAAGATGGGCGTCGATACAATCCTGACAAGCTGGTACATCCATCGGATGGTGAAGCATGGAAGAGGTTCGATCTGATTCATCGTGACAAAGCTCTAGAGGCTCGTAATGTACGAATTGCGCTCGCAACTGATGGGTTCAATCCATATGGTATGACTTGTGCCTCATACAGCTGTTGGCCCATGTTTGTTATTCCCCTCAATCTCCCTCCCGGCGTCATCTTTCAACGACAGAACATATTCCTGTCGCTGATAATTCCGGGGCCTGAATACCCGGGGAAGAATATGAGTGTGTACATGGAGCCGCTGATGGATGATTTGGTCCGTGCTTGGGAGGATGGGGTCTGGACATACGACCGAGCTACAAAGACAAACTTCAAAATGCATGTTTGGTACCAGTACTCCCTGCATGACCTACCGGCATATGGGATATTCTGTGGCTGGTGTGTGCATGGGAAGTTCCCATGCCCAGTATGCAGGGCGGCTCTGAAGTTCATTTGGTTGACAAAGGGTGGCAAATATTCTTCCTTCGACAAGCCTTGACAATTCCTTCCTCTTGACCATCCATTCAGACAAGACGTGCAGAACTTTACGAAAGATGTAGTTGTCGAAGGCTCGGCACCACCTAAGATGACCGGTGCCACGGTTCGTGCTCAGTTAGACGCTCTCGAGGCCAATGCCCAAGGAGATGGATTTCTGGGATATGGTGAGCAACACGCCTGGACTCACAAGCCATGCTTGTGGAATCTCCCCTACTTCGATGATCTCCTTCTTCCACATAACATTGATGTAATACACACTGAAAAGAATGTCGCTGAGGCCATTTTTGGAACAATCATGGACATTCCTGAGAAGACGAAGGATAACGTTAAGGCTAGAGTCGATCAAACGAGATTATGCAATAGACCAAAGCTAGACATGGCCCCTCCCAGAGGCGGGAAATCGTGGACGAAGCCAAAGGCCAATTTCGTTCTTACAAGGGCCCAAAGGAGGGAAGTACTTGAGTGGTTCCAAACCTTGATGTTCCCTGATGGGTATGCAGCGAATCTGAGGAGGGGAGTGAATTTAGCTACTTTGCGAATCAACGGGCTCAAGAGTCATGACTATCACATATGGCTTGAGCGGCTACTGCCGGTGATGATTCGAGGCTATGTCCCCGAGGATGTTTGGCTAGTGCTTGCGGAGTTGAGCAATTTCTTCCGCCAGCTTTGTGCTAAAGAGTTATCTCATACCGTGGTAGCAGACATGGAAAGACTGGCGCCTGTGTTGCTCTGCAAGTTGGAGAAGATCTTTCCACCCGGCTTCTTTAATCCGATGCAACATATGATTTTGCACCTCCCGTATGAGGCACGAATGGGGGGGCCCGTGCAGGGCCGTTGGTGCTACTCAATTGAGAGATTGCAAAAGATTCTTCGAAATAAATGTAAAAATAAATGCAAAATTGAAGCATCCATAGCCGAATCATACATCCTGGAGGAGGTGTCAAACTACACAACAAAATACTATGCTAATAATCTTACCAGTGTGCATAATCCACCCCCTCGTTACAATGCTGGCAACCCCGAAGATGAATCAAAGCTTAGCATCTTTAGAGGGCAACTTGGCAGTGCAAGTGGTGCGACTAACAAGACCTTGCAACATGAAGAGTGGCGCACTATTATGTTGTATGTCTTGACCAACCTATCCGAAGTGGAGCCGTACATGCAGTAAGTGCTCAATACATTATTTCTCAACTACTCACAAGTTTGTGTCCAACTCCGCTTCTTCTCATTGCTATAGGGAATTCAATGAGCAATTCTGGCATGAATCAAGGGAACCTACCCTCGAGGAAGCTTCGGCCCTTCTTAGAGATGGTGTGGGAAATGACATGCCTGATTTCATTTCTTGGTTCAAACACAAAGTACTTTCTAACTTGGCTATTACACCAACTTGATTTCATTTCTAACTTAATTTCATTTCTTACATGCGACTAATACACCAAGCTATCCCGCTTAAACTTGTAGGGAACAACCGACGAGTCTATGAGTGCCGACTTGAGACAAGTTGCTGATGGTTGTGCCTATAGGGTCAGGTCATTTAAGGCTTACGACGTGAATGGATATCGCTTCCACACAGCAAACCACGAGCAGAGTCGACCCAATCGTAGAACAACAAATACCGGAGTTTTTACTCCAGGCTTAGATGGGGCTGAGTACTACGGAAGAATTGAAGAAATATACGAACTGAATTTTGATGGGAGCAAACCTCTGAATCCCGTCATATTCAAATGCCATTGGTTCGATCCAGAAGTTGTGAGACGGACCCCTAATCTTGGGCTAGTCGAAATTCGACAATCAACCGTCTTACCAGGAGACGATGTCTATATTGTGGCTCAACAGGCCACGCAAGTTTATTATCTCTCGTACCCGTGCAAAACCGTTCAGCGTCTTAAGGGTTGGGATGTTGTGTACAAGGTACCGCCACACGGTAAACTACCAGTCCCAAACAATGAAGATTACAACATAGACCCCAACACATATGATGGAGAATTCTTTCAAGAAGATGGCCTCGCAGGGAATTTTGAGATCGACTTGACAGAAGCTCAGGTCATGGAAGTAGACAATGAAACTGGTGCTGACGAGGACGAAGAAGACGAGGTTGAGAATGCGAGGGACTTGGAATTACTTGAGCGGTTACATTTAGGCAATGACAATGATGACGGCATTCCTCCTCCCGAGCATCAGGATGATTATTTCAACACGCGTGATAGTGATGATGAGACTTATGATCCAGCTGATCCCGATGATGATGATTATTTCTAATAACTGTATGATTTATTCTTTCTCATAGCATGTTTTTTTTAGTATGCTTCATTTATTTACATCAAGTTGTAACATCCGTACTAATTGGTTTACTCGTTCTCATAGGAAGTGATTGAAGCATGGTGGGCGGTATGAGGAAGTTGACGTCGCTATACAAAAAGGCGACGGGGAAAGCCACGGATGCAGGTGACGGGTCCGGAAAGAGACCCCGGGGAAGACCTCCAGGAAGGCCGAGAGGCGGAGGCAGGGGTGGAGGAGGTCCTTCTATACCTGCTGTTGAGGAGGAGACTGAGTCGCCTCTAGGTGCGGCTGAGTCTGAGTCTGACTCGCCTATACCTACGGCTGCGACTCAGTCTGGGGATGAGGAGGAGCAGGTAGAGGAGGAGCAGGTTGACTAGGGGGGTAGCTCTAGCTCTACTTCTTCTCGTGTGTGGCTGCGTGGTCCTTCTAGCCTCCCGAGGCGACCGGTGCCAATGGCTAGACGCCCGCTCATTCGACCAGATGGGGAGAAGTAAATGGCTCTCTCTACTCTCACTATTTTTTTGCCTTTGTATCTTCAATATTTCAACACATACTAATAAATTGCCTTTACACTTGTGCAGGAACTGGCTGAGGGATGGAGAGGGTGACCACTCACGTCATGTAAACGGCATCCTTGGACTTTTGATCAAGGAGAAGTTCCCTGGCATGGTTACTCTGGGCGGAGTAACCGAGCCGGCATACACATGGGCCCACTATGCAGCCGCGCCGGACGCCCGTGATCGGGAGGGAAGGGTGTTTCCCAATGGAGCCGAGCGGGTGAAGGCCGAGCTATGGGTAAGTTTCTTTCGCACTACATTAGTCAATACTAATCGCATGGAAATTATTTAACTAATGACTGGATCTGTCGCGTCTATATGCAGGATTTTTTTAGATGCGAGCCGGGCTTAGAGGCTAGGGCAGCTGCTGTCGTCGACAAAGCTGCCAAGAAGCTTGTTAAGGATATGCACTACGAGGCGCGCGTCCAGGCCGTGATCAAATTTCACGCGGAACACCTTGGAGCGAAGGTGACAAAAAAAGACGCTAGGACCATATCTCTGACCCGGGAGCAGTACCTGCAGGTAAAGTACATTAAAGCTTATTATTCCTTAGATTACTAACACTTAATTTCTTCTTCTTATATATTATGTACTTGATTATTTAGGTGCCTCCGGGGTGGTGCGCAGGAGACCTTCCGTGCTGGACGGTGATCGTGGAGAAGTGGTGCGCTCCCGAGTGGGAGGAGAGTCACAATGCTTGCCGAGAAAGGCGATTGTTGATGCCTGGCGCGCCACACCATCAAGGCAACCTCAGCCTGACTAGTTTCGCGGCTAGATGGGTATGCAATAGCATCTGTTGTTCCCAAGCTCAGTTCTCCTTAATTTCTGTGCAGGCGTCCCCTTTATGAATGTTATTGCTTTTCTGTTGCAGTCGGCAAAAAATGATGGTCAGCCTCTCTCCCAGTTCAAGGCTTATGCTTTGGCCCATAAGTCAAAGGCGATGCACGGGGTTGCATATGACCCGAATGACCCGGCCTCAGCGTACAGCAACGAGAACGTCAAGGCTCGCCTGGATGGATACACATCGATGGCAAAGGAGGTCCACGGCCCAGACTTTGATCCGAGCGAGCATGATCTTGATGGGGAAGTGGTTATGAGGGCGGGAGGAGGCAAGAAACATGGCCGGTTCTGGATTGGCGACGGCACACTCGATACGGCCACCACTCCCTCTCTCTCTCAGCTTAGAGCTCAGAGCACGAGCTCAGGTCCGGGTATACGTCCTCGCCCAGAGCCTACACGGATTGCGATGAACGAAATCTAGGTTAGTTCTATTTCATTCATCCTCGACGATCTGTACATGCTTTGCATTGGAACGATGATGAGATTGCGATGACATACTGTAGGCCCAGCTGGATGAAGAAAGGAGGCTCCGGCACGAATTAGAGAGATCGATCGAGGAGAGGATGGCGGCAGAACGATCCCAGTGGTACGCGATGATGACACCCCTTTATGCTGCAATGGGCCAAACTCCGCCACCGATGCCAACCCCTTCTCGTCCACTTGCTCCACATGCTCCACACACTCCTGTGAGTTAGTTTATAACCTTGTAATCACCATTATTGCCATTCCTACAACCATAGAGTGTTGTGCTAACTATATCCTCCTTTGTGCAGTATCCATCAGAGGGATCGAATACGCCTGGAGCTGGAGGTTCGTACATTGGTACTCCACCTCACTTTGGTTTGTTCTCCTCACTTTGAAAACTTACTTTTGTAACCCCATATCCATACTTAGCATTTCTGTTTACTTTCAAATGCATACTTCTTACTTAGTGTTTTTGCTCCTTGATTGATGCAGGTTAAGGTGGTAATCAAGTGTGGAGTCTGTTACAGCCTGCAACATTTTCTTTTTGTTTGGACTATATTTTGCTATCTTGTCTCGACAATTTGTGATGTTTGTGTCACTTGCGATGTTTATGCGACGGTTTATGTGATGTTTATGCGACAGTTTATGTGATGTTATGCGACGGTTTATGTGATGTTATGTGATGTTTATGCGACGGTTTATGTGATGTTTATGTGAATGTGGTAATATGTGAGATATATATAAATTGTTTTGAATTGCAGCGACAGTTTTGAATCTGGTAGGATTAATTGGCCGTCTGGTATAGAATAGGTTGCCGAGTGTTACACTCGGCAAACAAGGATATGCCGAGTGTTACACTCGGCCAACATGACACGTGTCACAAGGCTGTTTAAACTGGCATTTTGGATGCCAGTTTGCCGAGTGTATACACTCGGTAAAGAGTGCTATCTCGGCTTTATTCTGTACTTCTTTTGCCGAGTGTATTGGAGGGTACTCGGCAACGTCGCGAGGTTTGCCGAGTGTATACATTAGACACTCGGCAAAGCGGCCGTTACGGCCCTGACACCGTTAGGTCGGTTTTTTGGCCGAGTGTCGTATTTGGCTCTCGGCGAATATGTTTGCCGAGTGCTCGACATAAAACACTCGGCAAACAGCTGTTTGCCGGCACTGTGTATGCCGACAGTGTTATGCCGAGTGTTACACTCGGTAAACACTTTGCCGAGTGTTTTTAGCGCTTTGCCGTGTGCCGTGGGCACACGGCAAAGTATCAAAATCCGGTAGTGTAACATGAACCGGTACTGATAGTCTGTTTTAGTGCCAGCTCTTTAACACCTCAATTACTGTTTGCATGTGGAAGACTAAGAATCGGCATTGATATATCTTCAGTTTTGATTCCTGTATAACTGTCACCGATGTGACACTACTTTTGACTAGCTTTATAGCAGTGAGAGTTTGTGTGTGCTTGGCGAGTGGCCAAGCAGCTCCTTTCAATGCGTGTATATATTGTTGAGTTTGCTAGCTTATATATAGTGTAGAGTTTGCTAGCTTCTTTCTTTGTACGTGTGTTTTCGCGTTGAGAGAGTCTGTGCGTACGTATGCGTGTTAGTGCTAAACACAAGAGTGGTTAGAGAGAGGTGCAAATCGAGTGAATTAGCTTCAACAAATGATAACATATTAGGCATCAAATTTCTCTGCCACATGCCATCTCGGTACCACCCACATGCCCAACCCAACCGCTGTTTTTATTTATACATCTCCTTGGCCTCTGGCATCAGTTTGTTTCCCTGCCTATTTGTCTCCCCCTCCATCTATGTGCCAGCCTTGTTGCTTGCAGATCCAAGCTCTCCACTCCTCCCCATCTCTCTCAACAACTGCATGCAGTGTTCTTCTCTTCTCATCTCATCTTGTTGACCCCCTCCTAGATCCATCTCTCTGCTGCCGCTTTCTCTCTCAAGAATTGAGCACACATGAAGAGGCCCACCTGCAGAGGCTCCTCAGCGGCCACCCAAGAAACCACAGATCAACAAGGTACAAAATACTACCACACTACATGCTTCACAATTTCACTCTATATATAGTTCATTAGTTCTATACTTATCTTGCAGGCATAATCGCACATACGAGATGTATAAAAATATGTTCTAGTGATTCTGATTTGCCAGGTTGCTTGTCAGTTCTGAGATCTAAAATTTGTGCTAAAAGTTTCGGCATGTAAATGTAATCAGTATGCAGTTTGAAGAAACATATGCGCTTGTGTCATGGTGACAGAGACAGCAGATTAACAACAGGATATATGCAGATTTTACTAGTAATATAACACAACATGGCCAATAATATACTTCGTGTATCTTCTCTTGTTTGCAGAAGAGAGCTGCAGGTACATGGAGCGGCAAGGACTCGACGGCGACGGCACGGCCACGGCTGATCGCGACGACGTAGTGGCCGGGGCGTACGACGACGAGGACGAGGATCTCGCGGGGTCACGCGGCGGCCTCGGTGAGAAGAAGCGGCGTCTGGCGGCGGATCAGGTGCGCGCGCTGGAGCGGAGCTTCGAGGCGGACAACAAGCTGGACCCGGAACGAAAGGCCAGCATCGCGCGGGACCTCAGCCTCCACCCGCGCCAGGTCGCGGTGTGGTTCCAGAACCGTCGCGCGCGCTGGAAGACCAAGCAGATCGAGCGCGACTTCGCGGCCCTGCGCGCGCGCCACGACGCGCTACGCCTCGAGTGCGACGCACTCCGCTGCGACAAGGACGCACTCGCTGTCGAGGTATGTACATCACCTCACTAGCTCGTACCTCGTAGCTTGTCCTCCTTCTCCATCCATTTCGTTGTTTGTGTTTCAATTGATTGAGCAAGAAGCCATGTCTACATGCGTGTCAGATAAGGGAACTGAGGGAGAAGGTGGAGACGCAGATGGCCGTGAAGCTGGAGGCCGGGGAGGAGATGCCGCCGACGGCGGCGGGGACAACAACCGCCGCCGCCAGGGTGTACAAGGACGGTTCGACTGACAGCGATTCGAGCGCCGTGTTCAACGAGGAAGCGTCGCCGTACTCCGGCGCTGCCTTCGACCACCATCCGAGCTTCACGGGGTTCATGCCGTTCTTGGACTCCTCGAGCGCGCTGAGCTCATCTTTCCCATCCCTGTACCACGGGTCGGCGCATTTGGACCAGGAAGCAGATGGGATCCTCGGCGGCGCCGGTTTCTTCGCGGAGGAGTACGGCAGCGGCCTCGGTAGCTGGTACGGCGGTGAGGGTTGGTAGTGGTGAGCTGTTGGCTGGCTGGAGACTTGGTGTCCACCATTCTTGTAAAATATGGCCCTGTAAATGCATGCATGGGGGGGTAACTGGGTAGAGTCAATTTCTATTGTTTTGACTGCCTAGGGCAGAGGATAATTGAGGAAGGAGACAGGGTTCCACATATCCGGCTTGACAGTTACCCTTCCTTCTGTGTTCCTCTATCTCTCTCTTCTCTCTGTAAATGTAAATGGCCAAGTAGTGTAACTGTTGCACATGCTTGTGAGAGAGATATGAGCACATGTAAAAACACATGAGAAAGACATGCATGCAAGCCGGCTAATTACTTCACGGGAGAGAGAGAGAGTGGAGTAAGGAAATGCTTGAAGGTATATATGTAAATTAAAGGCTTTTGTGGTAGCTAGGTATTACTTGTTCTTCTAGCTAGGTTACAAGTTAAAACCTAGCTGTGGTGTAAATCATTTATTTTATATGGAGAGGGAGATAATGGATCAAGGTAAAAATCAAGTGAGAGGAGAAAGTGACTAAGCTCTACATATCGATCCAGCCGTTGTGTTTTCAACTCAACCGGTAATAAAACTTTTCATGCCGTATTTGTACCTAGGTTTCGTCATAGTATGTGCTTCTTTAGGCAATAATGGCACGAATGATAAAGCTTTTAGTGATGCATGTATGACAGTGACGAGTGCCGGATTTGTTTAACCATGTCAAGGTCAAAAAAGTCTCTGGTTGATTGGTGCTCAGTAGGGGAGGAGAATGTGCCCGTTTTGATGCGGTCCTGCATGCAATATTGTAATGCTCCGGTGAAGACCAGCAAGTGCAACGATGACATCCCTACTAGTATAATATACCGGGTGGGGTCGGGGATTTCTTCTAGGTGTATCTTGGAAAGTGATGCGCACAATGAGCTAAGCCAATGGATGTAACATATCAGCCCACCATTTTGTATGGTATGTATATGAAAATAAATTTTATAAGATTTTATTTTAGGAAATATTTTTCTATTGATGATACGTGTTATGTGCTTTTCTTTTTTAGCATAATTATTAGATCATGGGATGGATAACGTGAATAAAATCTTACGAGAATCCTTTTAGATAGGGTTTTACAGAATTTATTTTCCATATACGTCGTCATTTGATGATATTGACATCACCATCAGTTTTAAATATGTTGTAGAGTAAGAGAGCAATCTAGCTTATTTGGAGTGTCATATGTGAGGAGACCAGAGTGTACACTAATTGAAGTTGACATGTTAAGAAGTGTCTACGCTACTTCTATACTACTCTTTGTTATCAACTGCAGCGGTTTTAAAAGATGTTATTGCTGATTTGGATAAAAGGAAGAAAGGGTAGTTTTACCATACGTTGATAGCACACATGGGAAAGAACTGTGATCGAGAACTACCGATTTACAGGTCTATGAATGGGCAATTATTAACTGCTTATTATCAATGAAAATATAATATTGGTATTTGAGAACAATTGGGCCGGGTGATGAAAGTGGACTCTGCAAAAATATTATTCATACTACTACTACCACCACCACAGAAAGCAATATATACAACTGCTTATCACATATATTTCCATAAAACTGTGTGTGATAAACTTTATCATAGACGATTCTGGTGGGTTCTATTAACAATTTGTTTCAAAATAAAAAAACTATTTTTCAAAACACCTAAATTACCTTTTCACAGATATGGCTCAAATGATAAACCGCTAGAGTAATTAGCGGGGGGCCGGCCCTATGGTTTTGGGCTGCCTGTGAAAATAATTTTTCACAGGCGGCTTGCTTACGACAGTTGTATGTAGTAATGATACAATTTTTAGAGGTAGACAACATAAAAAACCACTTGTGTAACATATCATTTTCAGAAATGATTCCTTATGTTAACCGTCTCTAGTAATGAGATGATTATTATAGGCGAGCCACATAATTATCTGTATATGATAATATATGACAGTTTATCTTAAAAAATTCATAACTTTTTCATACTAAGTCGGATGAAAACAAACTTCATATTAAAATTGTAGCCCTTGAAGAGTTCTACAACTTTGTAGTTGAAAATGTTTTCATTTGAAGTCATTAAATATCTAAATGATTATTTGAAGTTTCAGACAAAAGAGATAAAAAGGATTACATATGTGTGGTGGAATAGTATGGATGTTGTAGGGATCGGGGACGTCTTAAGAGGGGGGTGAATTATGACACTTAAAACTAATAGGCTCTAAAATTTGATAAGAGAAACTTATATCAATTTGTATTTAAATGTGCTCTAAGTTTATCTAGTATGTCTACTTACCTTTCAAAATACATTGCAACCTATGTAAAAAGATAAATTGCAAGTAAATAAATGCGAAAACATAAACAAGGTAGAGAGAGAGAGAGAGTAAACTCAATACAAGAGATTTTTACCCCATAGTATTGATGGCATAAACACCACTCTTAGTCCACGTTGGAGCAGCCACCTAGGTTATAGCTCTAGAACGGCACCTGTCACGACCTTCGAGCCACCAAGGCCTTATGTGGCTTGAGCCACTAAATCACCAAGGTAAGGCATCACCATAAGCCTCTCTTCCAGTCACTTGCCGCTCTCTTCACTTTGAAGCTTGAGCCAATAAGGCAAAGGTCTTCGTGTCCTCATACAAGAGTCATGCCGCCACTCCACACCAAGTCGAAGGGTCAACAAGCTTGAGCCACCAAGGTATAAGGTGCTGATGAGTCACCAAGACTTCAAGGTGCCGACGTATCACTTGGTACAAACTAGGATCACTCCTTGATCCCCTCTCTAGGCAACAATCACCTAACAATACTTCTTTCATGGCCTAATAGCACTAATCACTCACTAATTTATTTGCTAATTGCCTTGGATGATCACTTTTAGCATTTTGGTGGCTTGGATGTCTTCACTATTGTATATAAGTTTCCTCTAGACTCCAGCCCCTTCAAATGACTAAGTGGAGAGATATTTATAGCCTCAACCTCACAGACTAATCGTTGCCCCAACGGTTCAACCTTACTATATACGCCGGATGATCCGGTGTAAACAACATTGTACTCACTGGACCATGCGACATGTATATCCTTCAAAAAAGTAGATGTTGGAACCCAACTCAAACCTTCTGTGAACACCGGATGTTCTGGCGTGTTCACCAGGTCCATCACCAGACCATCTGGTGTGTACACTTGAGCCGATCGAGCCATTTCTTTTCTGCACAAAATGCTTTGGCGTAGCCAATCTATAGCGTCGGACCATTCGACGTGTACAACAATGCCAAACTGTCATTGAAGTCTTCTCTGTAAGAAATACTCCGGCGTGTAGGACTTCAGAGCGCCAGAGCATCCGGCATGTATCATCTTCGAATTCTTCCTAAGGAAATACTCCGGCATGCACTTGCTTCATACACCAGATCTTCTAGTGTGTACAGTTGCCATGAGCTGAAATACTCTGGCATGTACAATCTCTTTTACACCGGACCTTTCAGTGTGTACAATTTCTCTAGGACTTCTCCAATTTGATCAATCTCCATTCAGGCTTTGGTGATTTCTTCATGTATTGCATCCATGAGACCTACTAAATCATATACATGACAAACATATTAGTTTCATTGACTATGTTATCATTAATCACTAAAATCATATATATGCCCTAAATATGGTCGCTACAATCTCCTCAAGGGCATGTTTGCTACAATCTCCCCATTTTTGGTGATTGATTATAACATAACCAAAGTAAATGACAAATAGATAGTACCAAAAGCAAATAATAAACAACGTCTTACTACTTTTCTTGGATGAATGGTAAGAACAGCAAATGATATCAATTGTGAGGAAACTAACCTTTGTTCTTTCCTTTACTTTATATTTACTTTGTCCCCCTTTTGTTGTGGTTCCCTCTTTCTCCATTACCACTATCTCCCTTGACCTATGCAAGAACTTTTCCCCTTTGTCAACCTTGGTATCATTAGGCATCTTACTTAGTTACTTATTCTCCACTAGGTATGCCATCTTGCACTTGCTTTGGTTATCAAAATTCTCTCCATTTGTTAACAATATTCAAAAAGGACTACAACCATATGTTGAACTCAAGGAAAAAATGTTAGAGCATATGTGAGAGAGCTTCATGAACCATGATCCAATAAAATAATACCAATTGAAGGGGTTTAATTCAAGGATATGGTACCAATTAAAATAAAAATATATGGATCACAATTCATTAAAATTCACATATGTGTACATACATATGATAAGATAGAAACATATGCACAACTATATAATATGTATAGGTAGAAACTTTAATTCATATTATGTATAGAGGTAGCTTAAATGAACAAATAAATTGACAATGATATCAATTGACAAATAATCATTGCATACCTCTGGGGATGTGTGGATTACTCCATAAGACTACAGAAGGTACAACTCGAAATACATATTAGTCTCAAAATCATAACCCATAGAATATACTCCCCTTAAATACGTGTATACAAGTGTTGAATACTTATGAGAGATATACACTTATCATTAATAACAATTGGGTATCTATTCTATAAATTGGACTCATAGCACATAAAGAATACTAATTGTAAAACTAGTACCATGGAGAAGAACCTATGACTAATAAACCATGTATATTACTCATGGGTTAGCGAGAGAAACACAAGCAATCCTACCATATCGAAACCTACATTAGGCATTGCAATAAATTGAGATAAGCGTATGAAATCCTAGACAAGGCAAAGGTACTCATGAATTGAAAGGATTTTACATCTACTATCATTACCTCTTTTATCTTTCGATGAGGATTTGGGTATATGATGATCATGATTTTTATTAATACGTTCAAACTTGTATACTTGGCTTTTTTGCATGAATCTTTACTCCATCTTGTGAGCCAACTCTCCAAATTCCCGAGTTCACCCGTGGACTTTAAGTCTTCTTTGGAACCCAAACTGATTGGGGTCTCTTCATGTTGACGATGACTTCCTTGGGCATCTAAATGTGTTAGTTCCACCTCCAGTTCCTTTTCCCAACCATATGTGCAACCACCTTGCATTTTCCCTATTCTTGAATTTGTAGTGATTTCTCTTGGTCTTGATCTTGTAGTTGGACTTGGTATAGATGTTAGAGATCTTTTTGGAGAGGTTCTTCATCTTCTTCTTCTCCTTGGTCTCCTTCTTGATATGCTTGTATTGGAAGGACTAATGACCTTCTTGATGGCACTTGAAGTATGCCACAGTTGAGCCCTCCGCAAGCATCTCCACTATGGTATCACAGTTATCTTAGGAGGATGGACATGTCTCTTACCATTTAATCTTGCCAAGTCTTTCTTGAGCTTCTCCACTTCTTGTTTGAGCTCATTATTTTCTTGTGTAATGAGATCGTTAGATGATTCTACAACAATATTCTTAACACATGTCTCATTGCAAAGGGATGAGCTACATAAATTGATTAAATCATCAAAAAAAAATGGAAGCATCTACCTTATGATTGAAATTAAAGAGAGATGTAGATTGCTTTAAAGGGACCTTATGTTGAGATTCAATACATTCAAATTTTGCCTTAAGCTCTTCATGCTTCTTGTTTAGCAATTCAAATTTACTCAATAATTATTTATAATTAGACACAAAAGTAGCATGAATATCATTAATGGTATTGAATTTCTTAAGTTCTTTATATTGTTTCTTTAAGGTCCTTTGTTGCTCATTGATCAATTCAAGAATTCTTCTTAAGAGGGTGAATCCTCATCGGACTCATCATCACTTACACCATTTTTTATACCTTTGGCCATAAGACACTTATGTGATAACTTGCGCGATGATGACCTTGAGGAAGAGCTTCTCTTAGAGAAGTCGATGGTGAAGCTCTCATCACTTGAGCTTGAATCTTTATCTTCACTCACCCACCATCCTATATTTGCAAATGCTTTACCTCTTCCCCTTGTCTCCCTCTTGTTCTTGATCTTGTTCCTCTTCTTGATATGATCAATTGTATTGACCAAGTCTTCCATGGAGATTTGATGATCAATCTTGGCATTAATCGTCTAGATGTTCTTCTCCACTTGTGAGATGAGCCCAGCGACGTTGGGACCAGTCTCTTCATCACTTGAGGGGCTTTGCTCATCCTTTTCATCGCTATCTTCATCTTCATCACCATCATCTTCACTTGAGTTTGAATCTTGCTCTGGTCTCCTACTCTTTGCCTTCATGTGTGAGCATGGTGTTTACTTGCTTGTGAGAGCAATGTTCTTAGCTTTGGATGAAGAAGAAGATTCTACCCCTATGTTCATAATCATATCATGGGCAGTGATCTTGCTGATTACTTGGCTTGGAGCCATCTTCTTGATGTCGTACATGATAGAAACTATCAGCTGACAAGAATATTCAAATGTGAGTACATGTCATTAGTATTTTTCATGGGCAAGTTGTTTTATACTGTTAAGCTTAGAGACTAGCACATGATATTTTTTATTGCGCACATCTTTTGTGCTATCATATATTTCATTGAGGCTAGTCCAAATATCATATGTATTGGTGAGATAATAAATACAATTAAAAGCATCGGTTTATAGAGATGATAAAAGGATACTATTTACCATAGCATCGCATTGCCTATGCGGTCTCATCCTCTCTTTGGTGACCCTCCAAACATCTAAACATTTGGCTTGTAAATGATAAGTCATTACAGTTTTTCAACAGGAGAAGTTAGTGCTATCAAAAAGTGGAGCTCTACTAATTCCATCCTAACACCGAACGTCACAACTCTTGATGGTTAAACCTATCAAGAACATAAGATTCTGATACCAATTATAGGGATCAGGAATGTCCTAAGATAGGGATGAATTAGGACACTTAAAATTCATAGGCTCTAAAACTTCACAAGATAAATCTATATCAATCCCTATCTAAATATACTCTAGATTTATCTAGTATGTCTACTCTACCATTCAAAAGAGATTACAACTTATCTGGAAAGACAAATTAAAAGTAAGCAGTATAGAGAGAGAGAGAGCAAACTCGATATAAGGGATTTTTATCCTGTGGCATCGATGGTATAAACACTATCCATAGTTTACATTGGAGTAGCCACCTGGACTATAGCTCCCGGGTTGCACCCGGTCACGACCCTTGAGCAAACAAGGCCTCAACTGGGTTGAGCCATTAATCTACCAAGGTAAGACCTCATCACAAGCCTCTCTTCCGGTCACTTGCCACCGTCTTCACTTTAGAGTTTGAGCTAACAAGACAAGGGTCACCTCATCTTCGTACAAGAGTCTTGCCGCTGCTCCACATCAAATCGAAGGGTCAACAAACTTGAGCCACCAAGTTCAAAGGTGTCGACGAGTCACCAAGACTCCAAGGTGTCAACGTACCATTTGGTACAAGCTAGGATCACTTCTTGATCCCCTATCTAGGCAACAATCACCTAGCAATACTTCTCTCTTGGCCTAATAGCACTAATCACTTACTAATCTATGTGATAATTCCCTTGGATGATCACTTCTAGCACTTTGGTGGCTTGGATGTCTACACTACTGTATATGAGCATCCTCTGGACTTCAGCCCCTTCGAGTTATCGAGTGGAGGGGTATTTATAGCCTCAACCCTACAGACTAGCCGTTGCCGTAACGGCTCAACTTTATTGTATATGCCGGATGATTCGGTGTAAATAATATTGTACTAACCAGTCCATCCAGCGTGTACATCCTTCAAAAAACTAGCCATTGAAACCCCACTCAAACCTTCTGTGAACACCGGATGTTCCAGCGTGTTCACCAGCTCCATCGTTGGACCATCTGGCATATACACTTGAGTCAACCGAGCCATTTGTTCTCTACACAAAATGCTCTGGCATGTTAATCTTTAGCACCGGACCATCCGGTGTATGCAACCATACCAAACTGCCATTAAAGTCTTCTCTGCAAGAAATACTCCATCCTATAGGAGTTTAGAGCGCTAGACTATCTGGTGTGCAGCATCTTCAAATCCTTCGTCAGGAAATACTCCAGTGTGCACTTTCTTCATACACCGGAGCTTCTAGCGTGTACAGTTGCCCAGCGTGTACAATCTCTTTTACGCTAGACTTTCTGGCGTATACACTTTCTCTAAGACTTATCTAATTTGATCAATTTTTGTTTCGGCTTCGATAGCTTCTTCATGTATTGTATCTATGAGACATACTGAAACATATACTTGACAAACATGTTAGTCTTATTGACTATATTATTATTAATCCCTAAAATCACATATATACCTAAATATGGTCGTTACAATCTTATCCAGGGTATGTTTAATACAAACGTATCATGCGAGCTGAAAGGTCCCGGGTTTAAGTGCTATGAACCGCACGTGCATGAAAAATCGCGTGACTCTTGAGACGGTACGGCAGCAAGGGTGCCTTGTCGAGCAAAAAAAATCGATTTTTTGACCCAAAAACGTCGATTTGGGGACCGACTACCACATGTGGTTATTTAAGTGAACCACCTCTAGTAATTAGTTTTTACAGGCAATTCTTTTAATGAACCGTCTCTAATAATCGGTTTTCACTGACGGTCTTTTTTACATCTTTGAAAATCGTGTTTTTCCACATGCCTTCGACTAGAAGTAGATGGCTAAACTTCTCCGTAAATGGATTATCACCTGCTTTTAAAATAGTTTCTGTAGTAGTATTTTTGATACTTTTCAGATGGTTTATAAACAAAACCGTTTAGGATAATACAAATTATCCAGATGAATCGTTATACAAACTGTCGGAGATACAAGGACATGAAAAAGAAATACAAGTAGATTGATACAAATGGGAGGTCTATATAACGAAGGTAAAAACAGGGCAGCGAACCGATCAATATTTGAAACAACTTTGAAAGCTAAAATGTCATCGAGTTCGAACGAGATCAGTTGACATCGCAAACAAATTAACTTCATGTTCATGTACGTCAGTAAAGGTGCACAGTTGTCCGGAACACATGGGCATGCACACAGCTAGGCCAATGGTGGCCCACAGCCATAACCGCCCACGATGCCCTCTTTGTTTATCCCCAGCGAGTAAGTCGTGGTAGTTGTCGCTAGCGGCTGCACAGTGCGGCGGCGGAAATTTGTTGACCCACGGATCCATCGGAGCTGGGGATCGGCTGATCCAAACCTTTCGTCCCGGCAGGACCCCGCTGTGGCCCCGTGCGCCCTACAGAGCTCGGTGGCAGCCGGGGCCCACGGGTCATATGCTTGCACCCATGGCGTTGCATGGCAGAGTTTTTTTATTTTTTTATTTTTTTATTAAAAATTTAAATAAATAGATTCCCCGCAGAAGAATTTGCAAAACTAGCCACCTGTAGCCCTCTCAGGGGGCTGCAACCCTTTTAAGAGGATGATTAGAGGCCCTAACCGCCCCCTGAGAGGGCGGCAGGCCTAACCGCCCCCTCAGAGGGCGGCAAGGGGGCTAACCACCCTCTCAGGGGCATTAGGGTATTTTTTCCCTCTAAAAATGTAATTTTTTTGTAATTCAAGAAATAAAAAGAAAGGACTTTAAGGAAATTAAGAATTTAAATTTGGAGTAGGTTATGTAATAGTCGGAGAATAAAAAATCAATAATTAGCAGTCGCAGCATTTTACGTGGGTATGGGGTGCGAACGAGGACAAACATAGTATTAAACACAGGGTGAAAATATTACAATACACTGTAACCGCGATGACATGATGAGGAAACAAAGGTGGTATGTACGGTTCGCATTAAGACCTACTTATTAGTGCGCTGATCCTAATCATAACATGCCTTAGGGAGGGAAAGTATGTCGAGTTACATTAGGTACTCTCTACTGAGTGCATCTAGGATACTTTCCCTTTCGGAGGGCATCGGGACCTATGTCGAGTTACATTAGGTACTCTCTACTGAGTGCATCTAGGATACTTTCCCTTTCGGAGGGCATCGGAACCTGCCGCCTTAACACGGCGGGCTCCCTCCCACTTCCTTTCCCTCTCAGCCTCCCGAGCCTGAGCCACGGTACGGTCGTGCGCTGCCTTTCTCATGCGCTCTTCTTCCTCCCGCTTAAGATGAAGTTCCTCTTGCTGTTGCTCGTACTCCCGACGTGCGTACGCTTCCCTTCTCCACCTCATGTTTATGTCGACCCACTGCTTCTGTGAGTCATTTTGCTCATTGTCGAGCCATTGAATAAAATCACAGAGCGGTAGAGGGGACTGAATAAATGGAACAAGATGAGCGGTTAGTAAAAGAGGGTGCGAAATCGGAAGAGATGAGGCGGATATCTGTTATCGTACCGGTCGATAACCAATTGTTGCATGTTGAGGCTTGTCATACTCGTAGTTGGCACACATAAAGAAGCGCAGCCCATAGGTGTATGAGATGTCATGCGACTCGCGGAGCTTACAAAGGTCACCACAGAAGCACATTGGTGGTTCGAGACCTTCAGGTATGGTAGTCCCCCAATGTTTTTTTGGTGGGCTTGATGGAGCTGAGGAAGACATTGCACTTGAGAGATATGAGAAATGAGTGATGCTTCAACATAAGGAGGTTTGGCTATTTATTGGTCATTGATCAGGGTCTGAGATTCCACATTTATTGGTACCCGTGTTGTCATTTATTGTTTGAAAAAAGCTGGGTAGTGTTGTCACATCTTGTTTAAAGCCTGCGCAAAGAGGTATGTGTTGTCAAGTCATGGTTAAAGTTTAGTAGTGTGGTCACTTCTTCATTAAACGTGTCTGAATACGAAATGCATTTACGACATGCTAAGTCGACCATACAAAGTAAACATGTATGAATACATAGGAGTATATCACGAAGTGAATATGCATATGTAAGTTACATAAAATGTAAAATTTTACTGTTGCCTCCCTCGTTGCCGTCACCCGTGCGCCCCATCGTGGTGCCGATGCCGTTGGTTAACCCTCACGTGACCCCTAGAGTAGGTGAGGGGGTTGGGTGGACCGACGTGTCTAGTAGGCCTAGTAGGGAGCACCGGTGTCGAGGCCTCGTCCAGTGTGGGCTATGTCCGAAGGGGAGCACTTGAAACCTGGGACCGGACGTCGTAGTCAGGTGTGCCCCTGAAAAAGTCACGGACGAGGTCGTATGCGGCGTCCGGGCTAGCCTCATCCTCCTGACTAGGGTAAGAGGACTGTGAAGGATTTGTAGGCGTCCATGCGTACTGGCTGGAGGGCCTACGAACAAATAATCACGTTAGATACAAACAATGTGGTATTGGAAGTAGTAGTAAAAATTGTATAATTGTACCTGTGTGGTATGACGGTGCAGCAGAAGAAGGCCACGCTGTCGTGCCGTAGTATGGCTCGAACGTTGCGGGCGGGGTCGGGCGTAGGGCCACCGAAGACGGACCGGCCTCATCACCGAAGTAACCTAAGCACAATATGAACTTATTTTGCTGAAAGTATTAAAAACTAGGATGAAGAGTGCCACCAGTACCTGAGGGTGGACGCACAGGGCTCAATCTACGAGGCTGCGTCGAGACTTGTGCAGGTGGACCTAATGAAAGTTTAATAATCAATGCAGTAGTAAGTAAAGGATATTGTTCAACATTATTCAAAATTATAATTCGTACCAAGTTGCTCCGAGCCTCCATGACATGGTAAAAGGGGTCGTGTGGGTGCCGACACGGATGAACGACGATGCACGTCTGACAGCCGAGACGACTCGGCGTGGACACCACTGGACCTGGGAGGCGCCCCTGCTACATCTGTGGTAGATCGGCAGGAGGTAAGCTTCAAGGCGCGCTGTCTTGTCGAAAACCCGCTTGATGAAGCTCGCAACATCCGACGCACTTAGGTGGTGCCTTTGCCGAAGGCGGTCCATGGCACTAGCTGCATCCCTATGTACATCATAAATGATATATGTCTGCGGATATGAACAGAAGTAAACAATTACAATATACGGTTATGTTCGTTCAGTACGGACTACTGACTTCAAAAAACAACTTACTGCTAATGCGGCGTCCTCGTCCCAATGCACCGTGTATGCCTCCGTTGTCGACGCGATGTGGGGCCGAACACCCTCTGGGGTGTAGGTGACACGTGTGTGTACATGGAACATACCACCGTAGGTACTCGTTGAAGTTCCGCTCGGTGTGGGGACGAGCCTCCTCCACGACATCCTGTAGCGCTTGGGCCCATGTTGCCACGTAAGGGGCCAAGCGCTCTGCCCAGAGGTTGCCAGCTGGCTGGCCTTTCCGTGTGTACTTGCATTTGAACCGCGGTAAATGTAAGTCACAGTAAAACGAAGATGTTGTATGGCTCCCATACCACGTCGTCCGGACGTAGCCTATCGAACTGGGTACGAAAATGCTCGTACGCGCTGCGAGGCTACTCGTGCGCCCAGTGTGGCTGCGTGACAAACATCAACAAATCGTTAGAGGGAAAAAGAACACGAAGCAAATTGTTAATGTAAAATACGTACCCGACGACGGCACCACATCGAGGCCATAGTAGGCGCGTCCTCGTTCGGCTCGCTGTACCATGGGTACGTGGAGCGGTCCACCACCAGCCTGCCTATGGAGAAATGCTCGTATGACCACAGCTGCAGAAGAAGTGGACACCCGGTGAAAGTGGCTAGTGGCTCTTTCTTCGTGCACGCGTCACAGAGCGCCCGATACGTCGCAGCAAGGACAGCGGATGCCCAACTGAACTGTGGTACCTCCTCCGCATCAGCATCCGCTATCAACCGGGCGTACGGCACAAGCGTCCTGGCAACTAGGTGGCCTTGGCCACTAGTGAACATTACCCACCCAAACAACCAAAGCAGAAAGGCCTCCAAATGCCTAGAGACCGCGTATGCATTGGAATGGGGGTGTATGTACGCCGGCTGCAAATATGACTGGTGTTAAAAACGAGCATTACTACATACTATATTAGTATTTGATAGGTTGTGTGGTACCATACCGGAAACTGTAGGATCCACTTCTTCATTGGCCCTCGTGCATCGGACAAGAACTCAGGCACGTAAGGGGGTGCGTCCGTCTTTTGCTCCACCGGGCCAAAGCGCTGATGCATGTCGTTGATCCAGTCAGCCTGCATATCGATGACCCCAACCGCAACTCCCGTGTGTACAAGGTTTGTGGAGTAATTGTGGCTTCTGACAACTACAGATGCATGTCCCACTCCTTAGCACACACTCTTGAACATGCTGCTCACGTCTACCCCCCTCCGACCCTTATCTCGACACAGGACACTGAACCTGTGCTCCGCAGTGCCCTCTTGATTTGCGCGATGCATGTGGGCCTTCTTATTAGCCTTCTCCATGTATTCACATAGCATCCGTCCGTAAAGCATACGATTGTCCTCCATTGCAACCTTAACAGCTGCATACCGATCAATAAAGTACTTACAGATCCCATGCAAAATGCCTTCTACAATTCCAACTAGTGGTAGGGACCTCATTCCTCGCATGACCCAGTTATAAACCTCTGCAAGATTTGTAGTCATTACTCCGTACCTTGCTCCACCACTGTCGTACAACAAAGCTCATTTTTCATTTGGCTCATTACGTATCCACTGTGAGAAGCTCCTAATAGATGAGCCTGATCTCCTTACAATCTGCGGAGTATCGGTTGGAAGAGGTCCCAGAGTTATTGGTTCATCACCGTTAGGTGCAGCCTCCGCAGTTTGTTTTAGAGTCAGTTCATCAAGTCTTGCCCATAGTGCATTGAACTTATGTTGCTGGTTTTGACTGCACAACTTCTTGAAAAGCTTCATTAACTCTTTGTTTTTAAACTGTCTGTAGAAGTTCACACCTATATGGCGCATGCACCACCTGCTTTTGAGGTCGGGCTACTATGCTGCTACACCCCGTCGAACGCTACCATGTTGCATATCCAGCAAAACCTGCAACAATCCTGCATATCTATCATGAATGAGACACACATCTGGTCGGTCAAGAACAATTGCATGTTTAACCCGCTCTAGGAACCAATACCAGTTGTCCCCGTTCTCACTCTCCACTAAAGCAAACCCTAGTGGCAGGACTTGGTTGTTACCGTCGACCCTAATTGCAGACAAAATCTGCCATTTGTACTTCCCAGTCAGGAATGTTCCATCTAGGCATATGATGGGTCGACAATATCGAAATACTTTGATAATTGCAGCAAATGCAAAGAAAGCACGCTGCAACACTCTTTTTCCGCTGTACTCCACATCAGTAGAGGGGTAATGCTTGATATCATAGTAGCTGCCTGGGTTTCTTTCACAAACTGTGGCTAATTGATGAGGTAGATTGTGATATGAATCTTCATATGTTCCGAATCTCATCTCAATAGCCTTTTGTTTTGCCCTGCATGCCTTCGCATAGTTTATTGTGTACTGGAACCTTTGCTCAATAGCACGGATTATTGATCGTGGCTCATACCTTAGGTTGTCCACAATCTCTCCGTACATAACATTTGCAATGAAAGCAGAAGACAGGTTCTGGTGGGTGAACTCTATTTCCTCAATGTGACAATTATGTTCCTTAACTATTGAGCACTGCCAGTAGTCCACCCATTTCCCTCTAAATGTGTGCACCCGCCAAGGACATTGCGGCACCAAACACTTCATATCGTACTCTCTTTTACTGGATTTAACAACCTTGAATGGCCTACGAAGAGACAACGACCAGAATTTCACTGCATCAATAACTGCCTCTTTTGTAGGGTACATAGCACCCTGTGATACCTCGTTCTCATGGTACTGCCACGGTGTCCGGTCAGCCTCGCTAACCACCAGCTTCGAAAATTCATGATCCCTCCACTCTGCAGGAACTGGAGCATTACCCTCCTTGTTAGACGAATCCCCATCGGCAAGGCCTTCCTCCAACTCTTCATCCTCCAAATCCATATCTTCAATTATGCTAGGGATGTGCTCCTCTTCATCAGCTACACCCATCGGTTGCACCTCTAGAATATCACCAACTTCCTCCCTGGACCGACATTAGCCGCCTCTAATTCATCTTCCACTGCCTCACTTGGTCCTGCTACTGCTTCCGCAGAGTTCACCTCATTTTGCTCTTTCAGGTACGCCTCAGCTAACAAAATAAGCGGCAGGCCACGTTCACAACATATATCTATATACTGCCTCCAAGTTGATATGGCTTCGATGGGAACAAGCTCACCAAAGTATCCATGACTAGCACGGCTGAGGACAGCTTTCAACTTCAGCTCATGTTGCTGCGGATCCAGTTGGAAAAACCGCATGAGCTATTTTCACACACCCACAATGGTCCTCTCATTAGCTTTACTAAGCCCCTTCATGATATGACGAAATCCAGACAGATCTACACCGTTAGGACCGTACCTAATTTCACCCTCACCATAATATATCTAAAAAATTAATTTATCTGCCATCCCTGGAAACACCCGCAAATATAACCAATATTAAGATAATAAACTATATTTCTAATTATCGGATAAAATTATTTCTAAATGTTAACCTAGGTTCGCAAATTATCATATACTGCTACCTCCTATGTCCATAGGTACAACCCCAATATAGTAAAAATAATATTCTACATTGCACTGCTATCGTACAATTTTCTAAATAAATTTGATAATTTTCTAAACCCTAGGTCATAAATATCTAAAACATATGTCATATACTACTACTGCACTAATTAACAACAATAAAAAGGAAAAGAAGACTTACCCAAAATTATTCTTCAAATCCGCGACTCAAATGCAGCAGGACTTCGCCGACCTCTCTTCCTCCCCTCTCCCCTCCTCTCCTCTCCTCCCTCTTCTCAACTTTTTATTTTTTCGGATTATAATGAAATTTTGGCCTATTTTTCGGCCTTTTTATAGGAGAGAGCGGCCAGGCGGGCAGCGGAGCGCGGCCGGCGGGGAGGCCCCTTACCGCCCCCTGAGAGGGCGGTAAGGACCCCTACCCGCCCCCTCAGGGGGCGGTAAGGGAGCCGGCTCTGGCGGGCAGGCCGTACCCGCCCTCTGAGGGGGCGGTTAGGCCTACCGCCCTCTCAGGGGGCGGTTAGGGCCTCTAACCTCCCTCTCAGAGGACTGCAGCCCCCTAGTTTTGCAAATTCTTCTGCGGAGAATCTATTTATTTAAATTTTTAGTAAAAAAATATAAAAAAAACTCTTGCATGGCATGGCAGCATGGGCCGTTTGAACTAGCAAAGCTACGTGTGACGGTGTGAGTTGGCAATGGCAGATAAAGAGAAGCGTGTGTTCGGTTTGTGCTAAAACCAACCTCTCTAGATTTAACTTACTTAACAACTAGTAATATGATTCAAGTTAATAGTATAACTAGCTTTCTTATAATATTTTATCGTAATAATATTTAATTAATTCTATTGTACATAAACTCTCTATTTAGATATTTGATTTTTATAATATTTTATTTTTTCTAAGACTATATTTGGTACGGATCTTCTTTTTTCTAGTCTAACTCCAGTTTCAATTATTGTTTATTTTATTTTATTTGGATTCTCTATTTATATATTTTACTTTCGAACCATATGGAAATCGAATTGCTAATTTTCCATAATTATTAATTACAAATTTAGCAAATTTATTAATCATATTTGGTATGAACTTTTAGTTTAATCTAGATCGTTAGATGTTCATAACAATGAGTGATTAGATCTTTTCCTTTTTTAATTAACGTGGTAATTTTGTAACATTGAGAGTGAACGTGATGGCTCCTTTTCCCTCTCAAATATTAAGATAATACATTTGGTACATATTTCATTGGGTTCCAAATTGTCTATGATTTATAAACTGCCGATCTAACAAACTTGTTGAAGAGGTAGAGAGTGCTTCGAGTAGATGAATAATTAGAGAACACATAGGGGTTTTTATATAGGTTCAGACCTCCTTAAAGATAATAACTCTACGTCATATTTGTCTTATGTTGATTTGAATCTATTATAAGGGGTATGTGGCTAGCCTAAATGGATTTAAATCTAGTCGATGACTTTCTTGCTCAGTTTCATGTGTCTTTTGGCTTGTAGAAAGGCTTGTGTGACTTATTCGACTTCTATTAGCCTCTCTTCTCCGTAGGGGCCCTAGGCTCAGTATATATATGAGAGTGTCGTATGTCCTCTAGACTTTTTCTTCCCGTTCCTGGAGATAAACTTCTTTGTTTACAAGATGTCCTAGGTACCTACAAGTAGGTTCCTTTTTGTCCAGGGATCCCTTTCTTGGAGATAGCGATATAGTCTGAGGATTGCAGGAAACCGTGGGTTGCCCGAATATGGTAGTTATCCTGTAGTCATCGTCAAGCCCCCTATCTGTACGTGAAATGAGGCTTTAATAGATCAAGTACATGGTCGGTAAAAATAAGCATTTTGCACGACCATATCATCAAGTAAGACTCAGGTTTCTGATTAGAATGAAGTATTTAATTGGGTTCTCCGGGTAGCTAGGTCACTTACTAGGGATTCCAAACACCTCTGAGTTCTCAGGCGAGTCCTCAAGAAGGTGTTCCATCTAGGTAGATATTCTAATCGCCCCGTAAATATCATTTCGTCCTTGCAAAGGTACGAGGGAGATAAGACTCATTACTGGCTAGGCTCAAAAGTTGAACTGTTGTAGCAGAAATTTTGTGTAGTTGTGAAAATATTCTCTATCACGAGTATGGAAGAGTTCTCATTTTGTCTTTTCGATAGTACCCTGTGCACTGCAAAATTCAGTGGATAAATGGCTGCACCGGTGGCTGCCTTTTTGTCTTTGCGAGCCAGCTGAAAAGACGTTGCCTCAATGACCATATGTCGCTTGGGCGTTTGTGGCTCATATTGTTGCCACACCTAGAATTAATGTTCGGGAGATGAAGCGATGCTTCTGTTTACCCTTTGGCCTATATAACTCTGGGTGTTGGAGCTTGGCTACATCAAACCTGAATTCGACCACAGAACCTCCTCCTTCGTCTGAATACACACCTTCTCATGACTATTCTGCATCTTCCCCCAAGTACTCAACCCTTACTTCGCTGCTGTCTCCCACCAAATTCGGTCCGGTGATGGAGGTTATCGATGTCTCCTCCAACGAGGAGGCTAAAAAGAAGGTGGCGACTCATAGTGTCCCAGTTAAATACGGTAAGCCCCCTATATCCCTAGTCCAAGATGAGGTGGACAGGAACCTCTTGGAGGTGGAAATAGAGGAAGAAGAGGTGGCGGCTGAGGCAGAGAAAGAGGAGGCATCCGACAGCATCTCCATTAAAGATTGAAAGACACTGGCCACTTCATCCTCTCTGTCCTCTTGTTATCTCGACGAGGACAACCGGAGGGAGTAGCCGGAGCAGCGACATCGATGATGGCAGTAGGGAGCCAATGCCTCTTGCAAACTCATTGTCATCAAAGATGTTGATGATTGGGTAGCGACCCTGGCGAGTTCAGCAGTGGGGGGGGGGAGCATTGATAACCCTATCCTCTCTGTTGCTATTGATGGTTGGAGAGAGTCAAGGAAGTTTTCCTTCCTCTTCGCCGAGTAGATCTTTTATGACCTCTCGTAATCATCTTTCCCTCAGCTTATTTGAAAAAGAGCTCAAAATTGTTAAATGAAAGGTTTCTATTTCTACTGCAATGCCTGTGTATGACTGTGAACCTTCCCGTGAATGCAAGGAAATTTCAATCAAGTGTTCGGCCTTCGTTTCTTCCAAGTAGCTTTGGGAGTTTTTAGGGTTTCTCATCGAAATGTTCATCGCGATCACCTTAGCTCAGACTCTGAGTGGAAAACATCTTAGCTCTCAGGCACTCGGGTACACGATAAGGTTTTCTACTATTCCTAAAAATATTTCTTTCCTTCTTGTCAGAAATATGGCACGCACGATAAGTTTTATAGTCCTAGTGTATGTGAAGCTCCCAATTGGTTATCGGGTAAGGATTCCTGGATATGCAGTTTAGAATCCCGTGTGCGCGTATGGGCATAAGTTCTCGAATAGCGGCTTATCTTAGTTTTTTTAAGGCATTGGATCGAAATAGACAAAAGACATATATTGATAACATGACAACTAATATTTACGAAATATATACTAAATACTTGCATATAGAATTTGTGAAGCTGGTCAATATTCCTAAATTTTTTAAGGACTTAACCATCCTCCATAGCTAACCTGTACGATCCTGGTCGATTAGATTTGACCACCCTATAGGGACATTCCCACCTCGAAGATAGCTTGTTGCTATTTTTCTAGCTCTGTACAAGTCGTAGGACTAGATCTCTAGGTTCGAAAGATCTTTTGCGGATGTTCTGGTTGTGGTAACACTAGAGAGCTTACTGGTACCACGCTAATCTTATCAACATGTTTGTCCTTTTTTCATCGAGAACATTGAGATTATCCTATCTTCTTGGGATTTCACCCTTGTCACTGTAAAGTTCAACATGGAGAGATTTGATCTTCCGTTCATAGGGTAGCATTGCTTTTCCCCCATAGACTAGGAAGAAAGTTGTTTCACCTGTCGCCCAGCTGGATGTTGTTCGAAGTGCCAAGAGTATGTTAGGTAACTCGAAATCCTAGGTTTTAGCATAGGTGGATAAGCAGTTGAAGACATGAGTCTTGATTCCTTGGAGTACTAGACCATTTGCCCGCTCGACCTGTTCATTACTTTGTCGATGTGCCACAGACACAAAGCAAACTATAGTGCCTAGTCCTTCGTGGTAATCGATGAATGCTGCGCTGGAAAACTGAGTGCCGTTGTTGGTGATGATCCTACTCGGGACGCCGAACCTTGTCATGCGCTTTTCATGATGAATTTCTTGGTGGCCGTCGAAGTGATTTTTTCAACTAGCTCAGCTTTAATTCACTTGATGAATGTATCAATTGCGACGAATAGGAACTTAAAGTCCCCGGGCACTACCACGAAGGGACTCAGAATATCCAGCCCCCACGTCTCGAATGACCACAACAAAAGGATCATTTGTTTACTAACTCGCTCGCATCATGGAGAGTCATAGGCCAATACAAACCTTGTATAAATGTCTTACTGACCAGGGTTCAAAATGAAGCGTGAGCCCCACACACCCCTCCATGGATTTCCTTGAGTAGTTCCATACCCTGCTTCTGAGATATGCTTTTCACGAGTACTCCGTGAGTGCCTCTTCAATAGAGAACGCTGTCCACCAAGGTATATATCTTGGATTAACAGAAAATTTGCTCGATTAGTGTATCATCCTCATGCACAACTCAACCTTGAAGGTACTTGCAGATTGGGTCCATCCATGAAACTTCTCTTTCAAGCTGAGCCACGGGTTCCCCCGTCACTCCGTTTGGGGCATCGGTCCCTAGTGAGCCCCTGAGCTAGTTATAGGTCTCATAGAACACCACTATGTTGACTATGTCATCTGATGATTTCATAGACAGCATCGAGAGTTTATCTATGAAAATCTTGGATTGTCCTGGGGATCTTGAGGATGCTAGACAGGCAAGACTCACTACGTAAGAAACCATCAAAGGAGACACATTATTAGTTATGGCTCTTCAAGACCCATCACTAGTGCACTATTAGTGATGGGTCCAGTGCTAACCCATCACTAATGTGTGGCCCGGGCCGGGACCCGGCCAAGACCCGTCATTAATGAGGGTTCGTTAGTCACAGCGAGCGAACGACCCGTCACTAAAGATATTAGTGACAGGTCACATTAATGTCTATCACTAACAATTCAGTCATTAGTGGCGAGTATATGAGGCACACATCACTTAATATAGCCTACTCATTAGTGATGGGTCGAGACCCATCACTACTATTAAACTAATTAGTGACAGGTCATAGTTGTTACCGTCACTAATGACTGACTCATTACTGATGGGTGTCATTATCACCCGTCACTAATTTCTTTACTGACCACTCCTATCTTCTCAACCACTCTTATCCGCTCATTTCACTCTCTCGACCACTCTCATCTCCGCTCATGTCCGCTCGCCTCCTCCCATTGCTACCGCAGTTCGCACCTCACCGTTGACGCTACCACCATCCTCCCCCCTCCACCACATCCCGACGACACCGCCGCCCCCTCTACCCACTAGGGTTAGGGTGATGGATCAAGGTAGTGGCGGGGACCGTTGCTATCTCTGTGGCGGACTTGGATGGATCCCGACAACTCCTCCATCGACTCGTGCAATGGGCGTACACTACCCTCCAGGCATTCCCTCCAGCGGCGTTCCCCCACCGGCCATGATTGAGACCGATCATAGTGACATCTTTTCTTTTTCTCCCTCATTGTTAGGCTCATAGTAACACTCATTAGGACACAACAATTTAATTGATTTTATAGTACATTAGGCTCAATTCATATCATTCTATCATGTAGGTGTTGAAACCAATCTTATAGCTTAAAGAGGTAATCCCTACGATAGGTGGTATTGTACCTTTGGTCCAATCCACTCTAGATGGAAGGAATTTTGTGAAGCTATCTATCTCTTTTGACATATGTTCAAGGGGACAAAGTAGTGGTGAAATCACTATTAGGGCCTGTGGCAATGCATCACTGATTTCATTGCATTCCGAAAAAACCGCCGTTGAAGGGTGCTTGAAAGTGCTTGAGGAGCATGGGTTCTTTTTGCCTGACTACAACTATTTTCAAATAAAGCGCTTGAGGAGGGTGAAGAGGATCTGGCTTCGATCAGTGAGAGACTTGCTTATTTTGATGAATATGATATGGTACAGTAATATGTAATCCGATTGTTTTGATATCCATGACTGTTAGCGTGTATTATTTTCATGATTTTATTTTCTTTGCTTGTAGGATATTTTTGGTGACACCTTTGCGGCAGTTAGCTTTCATGCTATCTTAGCTCAAGCCATGGAGTATCTTGGGTTAAGTTTTTATGGCCCCGAAGTGGACTTCACTGCTGATGGCAACTTCCAGGCTGATATAAGGTTTCATTTAAGTGAAAATGGATTAGCTAATAAAACATTGTTAACTGTCTATAGTAAAGCATCGGGTCGTCCATGTCAAGCAAAAGAGAGTGCACTAATTCATGCGATGAAATACTATGGTACAGTATTGTAGATTTCAACTATGTTAAATATCAAAGATTACATGCTCCGGCAAATGCTCAAGTGTAATAATGTATGTATATTTGGATAAGTACGTAATTTATGCATAACTATATTGTATGACTGACTTGAGTTAAATTCAAGTTTCTGGATGTATATCGTGTTCTTGAATGTGAAGACGGCTACCAAATCTGGACATTGCTTTAGGATGTCGTCCATCGAGGTTTAGTTCTATTCTGTTATGTTCTCTGTTTGCATGCATGCCTCTATTTTGAAAGTCGATATCTTCTTGTAGAAGTCATTAGTGATGGGTCTTAGTTTTCACCCGTCACTAATGTGTCATTAGTGATGGGTATCCTTATCACCCATCATTAATGTTAAATAATTAGTGACGGGTGTCCTTATAACCCAATACTAATATTAAGTCATTA
The DNA here is from genome assembly GCF_958298935.1 of Phragmites australis. Lineage (NCBI taxonomy): Eukaryota > Viridiplantae > Streptophyta > Magnoliopsida > Poales > Poaceae > Phragmites > Phragmites australis. Next base: position 11,468,681 of record NC_084944.1, on the reverse strand, counting down.
GTGATGGGTCTCCTTATAACCCGTCACTAAATGTAGTCTTGGCGGCTCCCTCCCAGGGGCACTCATTAGTGACAGGTTGTTATGAGATAGTCACTAATGGCTCACTCATTAGTAACAGTTCTCCTTATAACCTGTCACTAATAAGTGATGTTTACTGTTATTTTATTCCCCGAGCAAAACGACAAGACAGTGTCTTTCCACCATGACTGCTCGGCAAAGGGGCGATTTTTTTGGCCATTCTGTTGAGGCCAAATCAAATCTCGGTGATTTAAAGTTAGTGTCTATCCCTGCCCTTTGAAGGTTTGCCTACTCCTTCTCCTCGTCCTCTTGCTCATATATTCATGGTGGATTCTAGGGTTTGAGTTGGAATCAACAATTTTGCTCCTTCTCTCAGATCTTGATAAATGTAGTTGTCCCCCTTAGTGTACTTGTGTAACCTACATCTCCCGTTTAGGAGTGTTTGATTATATATATGACTTGGCAACTTGTCATATTTATAAAAAGATGCTCCCGAATTGTCCACGTACTTTGGACAGTTCAAGGATTTATGACCTGAGTATTAGGTTTATGTGCTCTTGTATAGATTTAGAGAGAATTTCAATGGTGTCTCCCTATTGTTCTCCGAATACACACCATCTCGGCTCATTGTTGAGATGTGTATTTGGAGAACAGCAAGGAGGTGCTGCCAAAATTTTCTCTAGAACCGTACAAGAGTATGAAAAACTACTCGGACCATATATACTCGAATGGGATTAGGACCTACCTTTGCCTATTAGAAATTAGCTAGGATCTTTCACCATAGATAACATATATCATATTTGGATATTAATTGTTGTCTTGAATATCACTAGAACACACGTAAACACTTAATTTAGTTAAATTGAGTTAGAATTTTTATACTTATTCTACCTTCTCTGTCGTTTCTATTTAGAATTAATATTTTTTTTAATTTGTAGATGGTGGACCGAAGTTGGATGTACCTTGATTATCGTACTTGTAACGAGTACATGAGAGGAGTGAAGTCTTTCTTGATTGTCGCTGTGGCGGATATGAAGTGTCAGGATAAAACGACAATTTGGTGTCCATGCTGTGACTGCAAGAATGCGAAGTTCCTAAAACCTGATAATGTGTACAATCACTTGTTAAGGTGTGGATTCAAAGAGGGATATCACGTTTGGAACAAACACAGCGATGAAGGCCTTAACGAAGGGTAAATGGATCAGATCCTCATGGACGGCAGTACAGATCAAGGACTCCTGCCAGCCGATGATATGGATGATTATCTTAGGGACACAGACATATTAGGATTCAATGATGACTATGTGGATCTCGTGGAGAATGTGGACCAAATGGTGCGTGATGCTGAGGGGCACGACGAGTATAGTGATGGTGAGTTTGTCAAATTCCATGAACTTGTGTGAGATTTGAAGACACCATTTTAGCCTGGCTATAAGGAGAAATACACGCTATTATTTGCTATGCTTACACTTCTGCAATTGAAGGCAACCCATCGTTAGTCTGATAGGATCTTCAAAGCATTGTTGCACATGCTAAAGAACATGCTACCAGAGGGGAACAAGGTTCCCAAGACCATCTACGAAGTGAAGAAGATAGTTTGTCCTTCAGGATTGAAGGTAGAAAAAATACATGCATGTAAGGAGGATTGTGTCCTATTTCTTGAAAAGTATGCAGACTTGGATCAATGTCTTGTTTGTGAAACCCATCGATACAAGCGTAGAAATAATGGTGACGACGTGGAGGAAGGCAGCAAGAGGAAAGGGCCTCATAGAAAGGTGATGTGATATTTCCCTGTAATTCCCCATTTGAAGCGTTTATTTTAGAACAAGAAGGAGTCCTAATTGTTGCAGTGGCACAAGAAGGGTCGTAAGAACGAAGCAATGATACGGCACCCCACAGATTTAGCTTAGTGGCTAACCATTGATTCCACATTTGGGTGGTTCGCTGAAGAATTAAGAAATATTAGATTTGCTATGAGCACAGTTGGCATGAATCCATTTGGGAACATGAGTACCTCACATAGCACCTGGTCTATTTTACTGTCTATCTACAACCTTCCACCTTGGCTTTGTAAAAAGCGAAAATACATTATGTTGTTGACCTTAATTCCTGGTCCGAGGCAACCTGGCAACAACATCGATGTGTACCTCAGGCATTTGGTGGATGATCTTAAAGCACTCTGGTTTGAAGGCGTTGAGGTTTAGGATCAGTACAAGCGAGAATACTTCACCCTACAAGCCATGTTGTTCGTCACCATCAATGATCTTCCAGCAATTCGTAACTTGTCTGGGCAAAGTAAAAGAAAAGGTGAAACTTGCCCCTAATGCTTAGATGACACTAAGAGTATGTGGTTGAAAGAGTCAAACAAAATAGTGTACATGCGACATCGATATTTCCTTCCAAGGAACCATCGGTACCGGAAAATGAAGTCTTAGTTTGATGGCACAAGGGAGAAAGCGTCAGCTCCAAGGCATTTCAGCGAGCAAGATGTTTATGATAAGGTTAAGGATATCAATGTTGTCCTTGGCACCACGAGTGATGAAAATTAAATGTGGAACAAAAATCAATTCTCTAGGAGCTTGATTATTGGAAATACGTAGACATTCATCACTGTATTGACTTCATGCACATAGAGAAGAATATATGCGATAGTCTCCTCGGTACAATGCTCAACATGAAGGGAAAACAAAAGATCATGAAAGCGGATGAGCTGACCTTGAAGAAATTGGCTTAAGGTTGGAGCTTCATGTTAAGGATATGGATAAAGGGAAATTCTTACCCCCCATCTTGCATCACCCTATCCAAGAAGGAGAAAAAAGAGTTTTGCGAGTTCTTGTACGATGTGAAATTTCCCTCTGGTTACTCGTCCAACATTAGAAGACTTGTTTCGGTGAAAGAGCTGAAAATGGTTTCCAGCATGAAAACTCATGAATGCCATGTGATGTTGACGCAGATGATTTCGGTTGGAATTAGAAACATGTTTCCAATTGGTGTTCGAGAGGCTATCATGAGCATTTGCTTTTTCAATGCAATTAGTCATAAGGTACTCGATTCAGAAGTGCTAGGCGAGCTAGAAAAAAGACACTTCGAGACTCTATGTCTTCTCGAGATGTATTTCATACCATCCTTTTTCGATATCATGGTTCATCTCACAGCTCACCTTGTGAAGGAGATTTATTTTCTTGGCCTGTGTTCCTGCATCAGATGTATCCATATGAGTTCATGGGCGTTCTTAAGTTGTACGTAAGAAATCAAGCTTTTCCTAAGGGGTGCATCACGCTACTCTACATAGGAGGTAGTAGAGTGGTGCATTAATTACGTGGACCCAGATAACCCAATTGGTGTGCCTCATTCTCGCCACGAGGGTAGGCTCACAGGGCAAGGAATTCTGGGAAAACATGCAATTACTCCTGAGCCGAAGGCATACGACTAAGCTCATTTCCTCGTGTTGCAACAAATGAGCGAAATGTCCCCATATATTGATGAGCACAAGCAGTTGCTTCTTCAGGACAATCCAGGACGGACCAAAGCTTGGCTTGCAAAGCAACATATGCAAAGGTTCAACACTTGGTGTCGAGATCAAATCAATCAATCGAGTACTCCTACAAGTGATTTGATCAGGAAACTAGAAGCAGACCCTATATACACAATTACAACATATGAAGGGTACGATATAAACGGTTACACATTTTACACGGTTGCCCAAGATTAAAAAAGCACATACCAGAACAACGGTGTCCGTATAGATTCTTATGATAACAATATGCACAGGAGCACATATTACGGTCAAATAGAGGTTATCTTGGAACTGGATTACTTGGGATTCAAGGTACCCCTACTTCGGTGCCGTTGGGTACATGGGACAAAGGGCATTATGAAAGACACGTACGAATTCACTAGTGTTAATCTCAAACTTGTCGGATATAAGGATGAACTTCTCATACTCGCTAAACAAGTTGCCTAGGTGTTTTATGTGACTGACACGACAAATAAGAAACTTCATGTGGTTCTCGATGGGGTAAGACGGATCATCGGAGTTGAAAACGTGGTTGATGGGGACGAGTACAATCAATTTGATGAAATCCCCCCTTTTGCTACTACAATCATGCCACAGGATGCACAGAACGAGAAGACTCCATACCTACATTCTGACCATAACGAAGGGATCCATCTAAAGAAAGCACGAAAACGGCTGCCACATGCCAAATGAATTTCAATGTAACCTCAAATTTGTAATATTCAGTTAAGTCTGAATTTCAATGTAACCTCAAATTTGTAATATTTGTAATATTCAGTTAAGTCTGAATTTCTATGTAACCACAAATTTGTGATATGTTTGCAGGAGAAGATGGTTGCAAAATCCTGATTTTGCTTCAGGATGTAGCCAATATACAGGTAAATCCCTTAGAGGGATGAGCACATTAGTGACGGGTGAAAACTTCACGTGTCAGTAAAGCTATAGATGGTGATGGGTTAATTTACCACCTGTCACTAATAATCAGATCCACCTATCACTGTGACCTGATCATTAGTGACGGGTGGTAAATTCACCTGTCACTATGACCCGATCATTAGTGACGGGTGGTAAATTCACCCATAACTAATTATATGTTTATAAGTAATGGGCCTGGGAATACTAACCTCTGATTTTGTCTAAGTCTCACCGTGCCTATGGCCCATTCCTCCTCACCTCCTTCTCCCGGTCATCCCCAAAGCCATCATCTCCCTGCCGTCCTTATCCACCTCCCCAACGCCATCTTCCCCTATGCCCTCGTCCCCAACTACCCCAACACCGAGGAGCCCACACCGTCATCGCCTCCTCCTCAATGAGCACCCTGACACTAGGGAGCATGCGCCACCGTGCTCTGCACCGCCATCATCCTCATCCGTCGAGGTAGGCTTCCCGCCGTCCCCTCCTCACCGACGCCTGCCGCCATCATCCTCATCCACCATTGTGAGTTATTTCTGTGCATTATGCCATACTTTGTGTGTCGGGGGTGAATGCAAATGGTATGTCAGATTATATTACTCGATGATGACAGCGGCTAAGTGAGGTTGTGTGTGACAACATAGTCTACTTAGGTGTGACAATATGAACTTAGCAGTTTAGCACAGATGAATTTGGCGTGCCATAATATTACCCATTTAACACTTACTATTGAATACTTAAACTCTATGTGTTCCTGATTTTGACCTTTGAGTTGCAATTTCTATGTAGTATTTACGGTAATATAGGAGATAGAGGGTATGTGAATCAATGGTTAGCAGTTTGCTTTTCAATATGCATAAATATGGAGGCTGCAGTGCATGCTATTCTTGGAAATGATATGAGAATTAAGAGTGCACTATCACACATACCGATGATATGAGATAGCCAATTTGGCATTTGGATGACGACATCAGTCATAACCCAATTTCTGAGAGTAAAGTTAATAACATAAACATGTTCTTGATGTTTATATGCTTATGTTTAGTCCTAATAGCACACATTAATTCTTAGTCTTGTTTATCTGCTGTTATATATTCTTATCATTAATGTATGCATATTTCTCAACAAGTTCATGATTGTTAAAATTAAATTTGTAAGAAAATCCCAAAAATAAATTTAGGTTGCATAACCTATTACGTCGTCTCCCATTTGGGAGTGTTTGATTATAAATATGACTTGGCAACTCATCATATTTATAAGAAGATGCTCCCAAATTGTCCATGTACTTTGGATAGTTTGAGGATATGTTGCCCGAGTAGTAGGTTTTTGTGCTCTTGTATGGTTCTAGAGAGAATTTCAGTGGTGTCTCCATGTTGTTCTCCGGATACACACCCTCTCGGCTCGTTATCAAGATGTGTATTTGGAGAACAGTGGGGAGGTGCTGCCGAAATTTTCTCCAGAACCGTACAAGAGCATGGAAACCTACTCGGGCCACATATCCCTGAATGGGATTAGGACCTATCATTGCCTATTAGAAATTAGCTAGGATCCTTTGCTTTAGATAAGAAATACATCATATTTTCATAAATTCATTTAAAAGTGATTATAGTTACTAAGACTTATACAATTGTATCTGCATATTCGTATCTACTAGATGCCTGCCAACGAGTCATTGGGATCCTCAGATGAAGCACAAGCTTCCAGACAAACTTCTATTCAACCAGGTCTTAATGGAGCAACAGTACAAAAGGGAAGGGCACAAACAAAGTGACCGACTGAAAAGATTACCTTCACAGAAATCGATGATGACGGTGTGCCTATGGAGAAGAAGGCCCTGCAGATGTTACAGAAGCTCGCATGCCTTAATGCTTGGGAGAGGGTGCCATTGACCCTTCTGAAGTTCGATTACCTCACTATGGATCAAAAGAATGCCTTGTTCAATGATGGTGTCAATACGTTTCTAGGATTCCTGGAGAACATGAAGGCAAAGGCTTGCAGGGCTGCTATGAAAATGATCGCCAAACTTTGGAGAAGCCACAAGAGCAAGCTTGTGAACGAGTATATGTCAAAAGAGTTGGAGCCCTTCAACAAGTACCCATATATTAAAAGAGAGGATTGGGAAGCTTTTATGGCGTTGAAGAGCTATGAGACGTTCCAAACGAAGAGTTCAGCAAAGAACAAGCAAAATCACAACCTGGGCACAGGTGGGTACGTGGAGAAAATGGATAAATGGCAGGCGGAGGATGCAAAGTTAGCCAACAAAGGCCACGAGAATCCTTTGTTGCAATTCCTGGGAGGATCACAATCGTATTTGCGTACGAGGGGTACGCTGTCAAATAGTGGAGAAATCACCTTCAAATCCAACGAAACCAAGACAGTCACTCAAAAGGTGAAAGAAATAGCAACCCACTCCTCTGAAGGTTCATTCACCAGGGTCAGGGAACATGACGTGCTCTCCATTGCGCTAGGAAACCCTGAACACCCAGGTCACGTCCGAGGCGTGTCCAGTTCCGAGGGCTGGAAGTTACGCTTCCCCGAACATATCGGGATGTATAAGAAGAGGAAGAGATCGGTACCAATAGATGTGGAAGCATTGACCAAGTTAATCAGGGAGATCGTTTATTAAGATGTCCTGCAAAGGTTTCCGGCACAGGGAGTCATAATTCCTAGTGCACCAGCGGGTGGTAGCCCCATTGCTGGACATCGTGGTGCACACGGTATCTAGGAGCGATCTGTCTAGACGTTCAAGTTCCCTACCCCCAACCTCAGCCTTAAAATGCGCTAGTTGTCTCTCCTTTGCCCACTCCGCCATCTACAGTTAAGCAACCTAAGGGCAGCCCAGAGAAGAAGAAGAAGCCTTTGCCCACTTCTCCATCTACAAGTAAGCAACCTGAGGGCAGCCCAGAGAAGAAGAAGAAGTCCAGACCAGGGTCCAAGAAGCAGCTAGCGAAGAAATCTAAGTCCTCTGGTAAGGACTCAATCACTGAGACGTGTTGGATAGGGGAAGCTTGGACTAAGGCAAACCCAAAATTCAAGCTTGGGAAGCCCTTGCTGCCGGCAGATCCACTTCCACGTGCGGGACAACCTTGTGTTGAGTTACATAATTACCACCTATAAGGTTGTAGAGAGAAGAAGGTTTCCATTGTATTATATTACCAAAATCATCACTTCTTGACTAGGGACGTCTACTTCCTCGTGAGCTTCAACGACTTATACGACCTCTTCAACCTCGATGGCCTGGACGTGGGTTTATTGCAATGCTTTACATTATAAGTCCTTTCAAACTAGACATTCATTAATTATTACCACTAAATTCTTAAATCTAACTACTTTCTTATCTGTAGACACTTGATACAAGAAACAAGGAAGAAGGAGCGCTTCAGATTCCTTGACCCCCAAAATATGATGATTTCTTTGATGGAACAACAAAGGAAATTCGTTGTCGAATATATGCCTAGAGCAATGAGCCAATTTTCGAAGATGGACTACCTGATGGCCACCCTCAACAAGGGTGACCATTGGATCTTACTGATCATTGCCCCCAAGTGGAACTTTTATGGTACCTCGATTCATCAAGACCAGTGGTGGGACCTAACGGCGAATGGGGCAGTGTGACTATAATTTCATCAAACAAATCCTCGACGAGTAAGCTCTTCATGACTTAGGTTACATATTGAACTTTTAAAACTTACACCAAATGTTGACTATTGGATCCCTCTTCGCATGTAGGGCTTTTGACATGTATATGCGTTGTGATTCAAAGTACAATCCGAAGGAGCCTCGCACACTGACACATAAGACCGTCTTCATGGTAAGTGCCAGCAGACATATTTGTAAATACTCTACTACTACATTTTTTTCTTTCGAACTGATGGTTTTTCCCTCTCTAGTGCCACCAACAACCACCGAGCAACTCATGTGGATTCTATGTTGTGCGTCACATGCTGCTATTCATGGTAGGAAAGGATATGAAATCCATATAAGATAATTGCATAGCCTTTTCATATATGCTTTTATTCATTACAAATATCCGATGATAAAATGGTTTTGCTCATGCTAATTGCATACTTTTTTCATAACTACTTTAATTCAGCAGGAATTCAGCTTATCGGACAGCAACATCGAGGAGTGTGCACTCTCCGACATTCAAGCATGGATCGTCTCATTCTTAATGTGAAGTCGTCTCTTCAAAAGGCGAGTTCTATTGTTGGGAGGTAGGGCTCTGACTTATGTAATTTGTGGTTGCACTTTCGACTTATGTAATTTGTAACAATCTTCATGTGGACTTGCACCGTTGTACATTTCAAGGACTTTTGATTATGTAATTTGTGGTTGCATATCTCGTGACTTGGTCCCTACAATGTGGGTATGGCATGAATGTGATGTGTCTTATTTGCAAGAGAAGACAACTGTCAAATCCTGACATTGCTTTAGGATGCAACCAGGAAATAGGTAAATCCCTTCGGGGGATGAGAATATTAGTGACAGGTGGTAAATTCACCCATCACTGATGACTGAGTCCTAGTGACGAGGAGCTTTACAACCCGTCTCTGAAACTCAGTCGTTAGAGACAGGTTGGTTCACCACCAACTGTAAATCCTCTTTCACAAGTAGGCAGCGAATGCTAAGAGTAGAAGCTACTTGAAGTCCAGCGAGCAAATAAACCCTTATATTTGGCTACGTTATTCATGGCCAGAAAATCGATCTACAAAGCGTATTGAAGGCTTTCTCCTGTTGGAGAGATCAGTATAATCCCAACCCCTACACCTTAAAGCATGAGTGATCCATTGAAGAATATATTCCATACATCCGACAAGTTGTCGTGGTCATTCTGGAGTTAATCGGGCTCTATCCATTTGGCGACGAAGTCGGCGAGTACTTGTGACTTGATTGCTATTCAAGGCACGAAGCAAATGTCAAATTCCCCTAGCTCAATGGAACACTTGATGATTCTACCAATTGCATCTCTGTTGTGTAGGATCTCACCGAGTGAGAATATTGATGGTACAGTGATCTTGTGAGCCTGGAAATAATGTCGCAACTTGTGAGAGGTCATTAGTGCAGCATATAGTAGCTTCTGTACATACGGATAGCGTTCTTTAAGACCATAGAGCACTTCACTGATGTAGTACACCAGTCGCAGGCTTCTCTCTCGTTTGTCTTGCACTTCTTTTTCCACCACCAATATCCCACTAACAGCAGGTGGTTCGGGCGTGATGTATAAGAGCATATCTTCATTAGGGTTGGGAGCAATTAGCATAGGAGGGAAGAAGATACCTCTTCAAATTTTTGAATGCCTCATCTACCTCTCTTGACCACTCAAACTTGTCATGGTATTGTAATAGCTTGAAGAAGGAAAGTCCTCTATCTCTGAGCTAGGAAATAAAATGGCTAAGGGCTACCATGCATCGGATTAGTCTTTGAACTTCTCGCACTAACTTGGAAGTTGCATTTCTTCAATAGCTTTGATCTTCTTGGGATTGGCTTCGATCCCCGACAGGACACCAGGTAACCAAGCAATTTCCCCGCATTGACTCCAAATACACACTTCTCTGGGTTCAGCATGACTCGATTCTTGCACAGGTTGTTGGACGTTTCTTGCACGTTGGAGATCAGATCTTCCTTCTATTTTGTTTTGACAATGAGATCGTTGACGTAGGCCTCGACTTTCTAGCTAATCTGATCATGAAGTGTTATCTGCATCCTCATTAGTATGTGGCATCGGCATTCTTCAATTCGAAAGGCGTCTTAACATAGCAGTAGACTCCAAACGAAGTGATAAAGGATGTCTTCTCCTCATCCTCTAGATGCATGCTAATCTAGTGATAACCAGAGTAGGCATCGAGAAGGCTTAGGTAGTCGTAGCTAGAGGTGGAGTCAACTATTTGATCTATTCGTGGTAGAGAAAAAGTGTCCTTAGGGTAGGCTTTGTTGACATTGGTGAAGTCAACACACATTTTCCATTTACAGTTTGATTTATTGACTGTGACAGGGGTTGCAAGCCACTCGGGGTGATACACCTCCTGAATAAAATATGTCTTGGTTAGCCTTTCGATTTTCTCTTTAATGTTTTCTTTCTGGTCGGGTGCAAACCATCAGAGTTTTTGCTTGACCAGCTTTACATTGAGCTAGATAGCTAGTTTATGCTCAACCACCTCCCTGGGGATCCCGAGCATGTCTGACGGTTGCTAGGTGAACACATCGGTGTTTTCCCGAAGGACGGTGATGAGTGCGAGTTCCTATTTGGGATCTAGGTTGGAGCCGATTTGAACGGTCTTAGATGGCTCCGCTGGGTCTAGAGGAACTTCTTTGACTTCACCGTGAGACTTCACAATGGCCTTAGGCCTTGAGTTTTTTGTCTCCTTGTCAGGTTGATGCTGTGTGGCCATGTTCATACTCCATTTGTCACAACGTAGGCCTATATTTGGGCAGCCATAGACGGTGATGACTCCATCCGGTCCTGGGATCTTCACGCACTAATAAGCCTAATGTGTGGCTGACATGAATTTGGCGAGAGTAGGTCTTCCCAAGATGCCATCTTGAAGTTGACCATGTCGAATAGAATCTTTTATGTCTGGAAATTCTCATGTTTCCCGAAGGTAACGAGGAGCGATATCTAGCTGATGAGGTGGCCGAAGATCCAAGTAATATACCGTGAAAATTTTAAGTAATCGGCTTGATAGCAAACCGAGAAATCTACATCCCATCTAGCATGTTAGCGAAGAATGATGTTTATGGAACTCCCTCCATCGATAAGAACTCGGGTAACCCTTGTAGCGAAAATGCCCTATTAGGCCATGATTATGATTTTCGTGATTAATGACAATATAGTCAATAGGACTAACATGTTTGTCAAGAATATATGTCAGTAGGTCTCATGGATGCAATACATGAAGAAGCCACCATAGCCGGGACAAAGTTAGACTAAATTGGCATCGGATGGTCTGGTGCTCTGGGTGTTGAACTCACTGGAGCATATTTGACAAAGGGGAGAGAGGCCTGAAGACCTCACCGAAAGGTCTGGTGATCAGATAAGATACACACCAAAGTATTTTGTGCAAAGAAGGTTGTAGCCATTGAAGTTGAAGATCAAAGCACCAGATGGTCCAGTGATCAATGTATTGCACACATCGGACAATGAACAGTACAAATGGATAGAAGGAGGTCAACACACCAGAAGGTTCGGTGTATGTGTTGTACTCACCAAAGGCTTAACACCAGACTAATTTACAAAGGATGCCAAGTGTTGAAGAATGAAGTTCAAGGCACCGGATGGTCCGGTGATGGATGCTATGTACACTGGAGTATTATTTACAAAGAGGGTTGTATTTGCTCGGTTGGCTAAAGTAAACTCACCGGATAGTCCAAGGATGAAGTGATGTGCACCGGATGCTTTCATCAGAGCAATTTACACAAAGTAGACAGAAATGCTCGGATGGCTTAGGATAACTCACCGGATAGTCTGGTGATGGAGATGAAGTATACACCAGAGTGTCTGGTGTTCACAGAGGCTTGAGTGGGGTTCCAATGGCTAGTTTGTGAGAGTGTACTCACCGGATGATCCGGTGTTAATACTATTGTTCTCACCGGATCATCCGGTGTTAACAACTTTTCTGAGCCATTCGATTAATGGCTAGTGCGTGTGTTTGAGGCTATAAATACTCCTTCACTTAGTCATTTGAGGTTGTTGAAGTCTAGAGAAGTTCATGTATACATGACAAGACATCCAAGCCACTAAAGTGCTTAAATTGATGATTCAAGATGATTAAGCACACCATTAGAGAATGATTAGTGCTTATAGGCATAGAGAGCTTGTTGCTAGGTAATTGCTGCCTAGAGAGTGGATCAAGGAGTAATCCAAGCTTGTACCTCTTGGTACGTCGGTACCTTGGAGTCTTGGTGACTTTCCAGCAAGCTTGTTGACCCTCTGACTTGGTGTGGAGCAGTGATGAGAAGCGTGTACAGGGACGCGGAGACCCTTGCCTTAGTGGCTCAAGCTCCAAAGTGATCACGGTGGTATGGAACCGGAAGAGAAGCTAGTGGTGAGACCTTGCCTTGGAGGCTTGGTGACTCATCCAAGTGGAGGCCTTGTCTTTGTGACTTGATGGCTCAAGAGCCGTGACTGGGTGCCGACCGGGAGTATATCCTTTGTGGAGCTCCAACATGAATCAGGGGTGGCATTCATGCCATCGATATCACGGGACAAAAATCCCTTGTGACGAGTTTACTCTCTCTACCTTATTTACATTTCCGCATTTACATTCTTGCAATTTACCTTCTTAGATAGGTTGCAAGTGCTTTGATCGGTAGAGTAGACACACTGGATAAACTTAGAGCACATTTAGATAGAAATTGATATAGGTTTATCTTATGTTGTTTTTGGAGCCGAAATAGTTCTAAGTGTTCTAATTCAACCCTCTTTTAGGACGTCACTGATCCATTCAACCCTGCAGTTATTTATTGTAGGCTCAATCACTATCGGGAAGCGGCCTGGTCATACAAAGTTATCAGGGCAATCTTTTTGGCCAAAGGAGATTTCAACATTTAACCACTTAATGGCCTGACGACCCTTGGGGATGGTAGCTAAGACTTCTTGGGCCATCATCATGTACTGCCTTTTGAACTCGTAGGATGCAGAACCACCGAACATGTGATCAATCATTCCTCTCATCCGGCTACAAAGACATCGGATCTGTGTCGTCTTCACTACCTCTAGAGCTCTAATCCCTACTTTGGGCATTGACCTGGGCCTTCTTTCCTTCACTTTCTCGACCTCCACTCTAACCATCTTCTACCAGAGGAGGCACTTGTGGAGGTTATGGTTGTCAGTCTGGTGGAGGTCGCACAAGGTTTATCGTTGCGTTCGCCGGATCCTTGTGAAGAAATCTTGGCCCAGGAAGAATAGGGATGCTTATTGGGATGGGTGTCAGGCAGATGTGCAAAAACTTCCTCATAATTATTTGTCTTGTCCTTACTTCTCTTGACATTCTTCTTGTTCTTGGCCTTGATCCTATCACCCTAAACCCCATGTTGAAGGCGTTTGAAGCCCTGAGTCTTCTCCTTGATGAAGAGGAGCGCGTCTTCAACCTTGGCATGCTCATCGATGATCTTCATGAGCTCTTTTACTATCTTAGGCTCCTAGATGGTGATGTCTTCAACACATCTCCGATTCTTGACCCCCCGAGTGAACGCTTATATGATATCATAGCCACTGACCTTGCGGATGTTGGTCAACCATCTCTTGTCCGCCCCTTTAAGGGTGGTAGGGAGGTAATTCACCATCACCTTCTCGTTCCCGCTTGAATGACCATGGTATAGATCAGAAGAATCTCAATGAGTTTGTACTTTCGTTGTATTTTTTGACCTAGGGGCAACCTTGCCAGCTAGCTTACGTTCCATAAATCTAGAGAGAAAGCCAGACATCCATCAATGGCGCCATGCTTGGTTCCAACAGGCTCAGGAGTTTTTCCCACGAGGATCAGAGATAGGTCCCAATTTGATCGATATCGCAACGTCCCCTTATTAGATTGCTGAGGGGTAGATAAAGCCCCTTCAAAGGCCCTCAGCCGGCTTCTCTGATCATCTATGACTTCGTGCAAGTCACTATTAGATGACCTTTGATTGGCGAGGGTCGGCGGCGATTATTCCCCCGATTGTCATTTTGAGAAGCTTTGTTCTGGGGGTTACGCATCTCCGAGTCTGATACATCTTGCGATGGGGGATTACTTAGTCTGCCTCAATTAGCACTATTTTCGACCAAGCCTAGATGAGAGTTCTGAGCCTAGATGATGACCTCTTTCGTTAAGTCGATCACCAAGTTTATCTAATCCTTACCAGTTGGGGTCGCCAGATCCTTTGTCGGAGGACGCATGAGGGCCTCTTGTAGAAGAAATATCCTCTTAGCGGTTGAAGATCTGATGCATTTAGCACCCCTGCTGATGCTTAAGAAACGGTAAGATCGGTACTCCATTAAGGATCTGGAGAGGTGTGCTCATCTGGTGCTGACCATCGCCTGCACTCAGAGCTAAAGGGCCTTGTCCATTTGTAGGGTCCTCGTCATCATTACCCAGACTGTCACCCATGTCTCCAATAGTGAAAACTTCTCGGGGATAACATCTACTGAAGGAAGTATCCAGATCCATCATGGATTTTTCATCAGATTGCTCTGGGTAGTGTCTTGACAATACATGTTGCCAGAAGCTACATGGATTGATCCTGACTTGCTGTGAATTAGACATTCACTGTTGTCTTGGCAGCCGAGTGGTTCAAACTCGATGTTGTAATCTTTAGCGCATTGATCTATAAATTTACTTACCTCGTCGCTTCAATTGTCACCAGAAAATTCATCATCGAAATTCAATCAATTGATCACCAACTCGCCAGGAAGAGGGGTAAAGTTGTCGTAGAACCCCTTATCCGAAAAACTGGTTCTCAACAAAGGCTTCGGTGACACCGACGACATATTCTGTGTAGACTCTTCAACACCTATTGCCATGATTCCCATGGACGATGCCAACTGTTGACAATTTGTGAACTGTCGATCTAACAAACTTGTTAAAGAGGTAGAAGATGCTTCAAGTAAATGAATCATAGGAAAACACACTACGGTTTTATATAGGTTCGGACCTCCTTGATGATAATAATCTTATGTTTTATTTATCTTGTATTAGATTTGAGCTTGTTACAAGAGTATATGTGCTAGCCTAGAAGGATCTAAACCTAGTCGATGACCTTTTTGCTTAGCTTCAAGTGTCTTCTGGATTGTAAAAGGGCTTGTGTGACTTATTTGATTTCTATTGGCCTCTCTTCTCCACAAGGGCCCTAGGCTTTGTATATATATATATATGGGTGTCGTATGTTATCTGGAGTCTTTATTCTTGTTCTTGGAGATAAAATTATATGTTTACAGGATGTCCTGGGTATGTACGAGTAGTTTTTTTTCTTCTCAAAGATAGAGATATGTCTTAAGAATTATGAAAATCCTAAAATATCTGAATATGATAGTTATCCTATAGTCATCGACACAAATTTTTGTTTGCACGTGCCTTCTTGGTTATCTCATGCACATTCTTATGTCGATATCTCACTCTTGGAAATATCGACTAGCCAAATCTTGGTAAAGCTAGCTAGTTTTTGCGCAAACAAAAAAACCGTAATATTTTTCTTTCGAATAAATTTTTTACATAAAAGTAGTCTAGAAATTTGAGGTGAAGAGAAATCGAGTCTAGTGGTGCGCTGGCGTACACCACATCCACCGAAACTGCGCTGGGCTCAACTAATTCCTAATATAGAATTTCGTAGAGTGCTAAGTGTGTTGGGCACATACCTCTTGTTTATCGTGGGGTTTAGTGAAAGTAATCTCAAAAGATCGAGATGTCTTAAGAAAATAGCATATGGCATTTCTTAATACGATCATGATTAAGCCTTGGAAGATTCGTGGCATGTGAGGCAAGAGAGGTTGGTTAGCTAGTAGGGTGGCATGTTCTATGTTCCCCCTTCAACCACACAATAGGGAATCAAGGAACAAACAAAACATGCCACAATGGGGAAAGGCTCCATTGCCATAAGAATGCTGGGGATTAAAAAGGGAATGGAACATTGATTGAAAAAGTAAATATATGGTTTACTTTGTGACGTTTTTTTACTGTCTCTGTTAATTCATCCGACGAATTTTTATTATTGAGAAACAATACCACAAGTTGGAGTGTGCAAGTGGAGAAAACTTGGGTAACATTCACTTATAAAGAAAAAATACACTTTCAGATGATAAATAGAGCTTTATTCACTGTTCACAATAAATATTTACAATTCCTAGCAATGAGTTGCTCAAACACATTGGAGTTTGCAATCTCCACACATAAGCATTTTTCGATCGATTTTGTGCGAGCACGTGCCTACATAAGTTTGCTCTCTCTGTAGGGTAACTTATAAACAGATTAGTAAGAAGACATGCCCTTTTCCAACTATTGAGTAATAAAAAGTCTCTTTGGTGTGCAAATGATCCAAATCACTTGTTTCGCTAGTACATGCAAATGAAAATCTCCAGTCTAAGGGTATGTTTAGAACGCAGAATTTTCAAAACACAGGGATAGAAAAAAAACGCAGGATTGGAGTGATATGGCTCCTCAAATCATGCGCAATGGGAAAACATAAGAAATCATAGGAATGACCGATTAGATGGAGTGCAGGAAAAACAAATGAATCAGATGAAAGAGATAGCCAAAAAGAAATTTTTCCAAGAGGCTGGAAGCTCATGTTAGGAATTCTCTGAAATTGCTATAGAACAAGCCATTCATAGGAATTCCATAGGTTCGTTACTTTGTTTCAAAGGGCTTCATAGTAATTTTTCCCATAGGATTTAATTCCTCCAAAAATACTTCATTTTTCCTTTGTTCACCGAGAATTGCGACTAAAGGCGGTGAATAGGTATCTCAATCAATTTCTTCTGAAACGACGGTCTTTTTCTATTTTTCACCCAATGCACCTCAAAACCAAGAGTAGAAGTAACATAAAGGAGATAAACACATCACAATAAAAATCTCTAAGAGAAGCATGGTCCTCAAAGATGAAATTGAACACTAAGTTCCATTAAAAGCCATCCATGCTTCATCGCTCATAAATGCTTGCAATTTGAGAAAGAAACACTTAAACCCAAGGAGAAAGTTATCGGTGAAGAAATTCCTCAAGTTGATGATTTAGAGGCAAGAGAATTCAAGACCAATTCTGAATGTGAATTTTATGCCTCTTGCAACAAGAAGAATAACTTTAACGAGGTGAAAATTTTTATCTTTCAAACAAAAATGAAAATTGTAATGAAAACCGAGAAACTTGCAACAAAGCAAGGGAGCCGATAAAAGGAAACTAGAAGGAGATGAACACAAGCACAAGAGGAAACATAAACTTCATTTCTTACAGAGGAACGCCCTACTTTCGACAGATTACAAAGTGTTTTTGCATACGAAAACTCTATAAGCTAAGCGCTCCTCTCTCCCTCTTCTAAAACCGTAGCACATAACTCTCAAATAGATGGCTCAAAAGGCTCAACTAGACCTTCCCCTCTATTTATAGCATAAGTTTCTGGACCCTTAAGTTTCCTAGATTATTCCAAAAATACACCTTTCTTCCAATATATTCTTACCTATCATCGAGGGCATTTTCATCCATCTTTTTCCTAGTCCAACGGACGGTCGTGGCACCTTCATGACTTAGCTTCATCTCAATGTAAGCTTCATGATAATGCCACGTGCACTCCTCCTTCCCACGGTTTTGATGTCAAACCATGAAACCTTCTTGCATGCTTCTTAAAGTGTGACTCACCATCACTTCCTGACAACTTAAGCAAGCGATCTAATGTCAATGCGTATACTCTGTCTTGCTATCTTGACCGCCAGAAAGCCTCTCCCACTCCCGATTCCTCAAACCATCTTATCACTTGCACCGATATTTCTTTCACTTTACTTTGTCAACACACCGTCTTCCTCCACCTTCTCACACTTTGCTTGCACACCACGTGTACAGCTAGGATCACCCTTAACTCCGCACGGCCTCCTTGATCGTCCGGTACCAAACACATCGCTTAGCCCCAATCATCCCGCTATCGACCACCAAGTTACATCTATCACCTACACAATATAAGACAAGCAAACATGTATCTCTAACTCCATTATAAATTAGTCAAAATCAAAATCCTCGGTTGAAAGCAAATCACAGAAAAATCGTGAACACCAAATGATCCGGCGTGTATTACCCTCTGATCACCGGACCATCCGGCGTGTGCAATACTTCCTTCACTGACACTCCTGGAAAACCCTCCAGTGTGCACATCCTCCATTGCCAGACCATCCAATGTGTATATCCTCACCAGACAACCTTTACATCCTCTTTGAAAAAATTAGTTCGGCGAGCACATCCTTCATCGCTAGACCAACCGGCGTATAGAATCACACCAGACGCGCTTTATAACCTCATTAAAAAAATAGTCCAACGTGTTGTGCTGCCCATCGTCGAACCATCCGATGTTTCAACGGATTTTCTCTACTGAGTCAAAACCCTCTGGCATGAAATCTTCCTGGGCGTCGGACCATCCGGTGAGGCAAATTTTCCTAAACTCAGAGACAAAAATGTTAACTTCATTTTCTCTGCACATTTGGTTAGTCATGATCATAATTGCACTACATATAATACAAAAAATCATCAAACCAAATCAACAACCTTGTCAATCACTCATCACATCTTGGTTTTTTAATCTCCCCCTTGATGAGTGCATTGACAACTCTCCAAGCACAAAGTTTTTTTTTTGTTTGAAGAAATTCAACAAGAGAAGCTCATCCAAGTGTCTAAAACTAAAAGAAAGAGCAACAAGGATCACTTGGCATAAAAAAGATTGCAAAAGCCCGAAGAGAAGCAAAGCCAAGCAAAAAATAACAAAAGCTCAATAAAATCTCAAATGCACAAGAACAAATGCTCCCCTTGATGCATGCACAGTTTCTCTTTTCATTATGCAAAATTGTTCTTTGTGGCTTGGTGCATATTTCCTCGAGGACCACCTCTCCCGGCTAAGACTGCCTAGGTTTCCTAGAAGGTATCATGTAGTCTCGGCAGATAGTGAGGCCCACACACCTACAGCGCGCCACATGCCTAGGTCACCCAGATGGCAGATTATGCCAAGGTGTCCTGGAAGGCATTGCATAGCCTCGGTAGTGTCAAAGCCACGCCCCGGGGATGTCCTCGGAGGTGGAGATGCGGTGCTCTGAGGAATGCTGTTGCAAGGAATCCTCATTGCACGACATGCCTACACACCACGGGCATAGCAATCCTAGGTCATTGCGAAGGCATCAAGCCTAGGTTTCCTGGAAGGCATTACATAGCTTCGGTAGTGTGGATGTTGCATATCAAGGGATGACCTTGATGTGAGGATGTGGTGCTCTGAGAAATGTTGTTGCAAGGAATCCACGTTGCACCACATGCTTATATACCGCAAACCCAACATGCCTAGGTCACCGTGAAGGCATTAAGCCTAGGTTTTCTAGAATGTATTGCATAGCTTTGGTCGTATAAATGCCACACGCCAGGGCACACCCTTGGTTGATAGTGTTGCGGTGCATCCAGGGTGTTTCCTCGGAGTACGACAAGCCTATGCAGCGTGGGCGTAGCATGCCTAGGTCACCTGGAAGGCAAGACTGCCTAGGTTTCTTGGAAGGTATTGCGTAGCTCCGATAGTGTGTAGAGCCTTTGGAATTAATACATGCCAAAAGGGATACAAAACCTCTGGCAAAAATGGAGAGACTTACAAAACCTCCGGCAAAAACGGAGAGACCTACAAAACCTCTGGCAAAAATGGAGAGACCTACAAAAGCTTCAGCAAAAATGGAGAATCCTACAAAACCTCCAACAAAAAAGGAGAATCTTACAAAACCTCCAGTAAAAACGGAGAGACCGATAAAACCTCCAGTAAGAACGGAGAGACCGACAAAACCTCCGACAAAAACGGAGAGACCTACAAAACCTCTGGCAAAAACAGAGAGACCTACAAAACCTCTGGCAAAAACGAAGAGTCCTACAAAACCTCAGGCAAAAATGGAAAGACTTACAAAACCTCCGGCAAAAATGGAGAGTCCTGCGAAAGCTCTGGCAAAAATGGAGAGTCTTACAAAGCCTCCGCAAAAACGGAGAGACTTCCAAAAACCTCCGCGAGACGGCGGCGTCTTAAAAAAACTCCGCCAACAACAGAGAGTCTTACAAAACCTCCGCAAGACAGAGAGTCTTGCAAAACATTTGCCAAAATGGAGAAACACCCAAAACCTTCGCAAGATGGAGAGTCTTACAAAACCTCCATAGGACGGAAAGCCTTCCAAAAAAACCTCCGCAAGACGGAGAGTCTTCAAAAACCCCCGCAAATGGGGATGTCTTCCAAAAAACCTCCGCCAGACGGAGAGGTTCTAAAAAGACCTATCGAACAAAATCCATGGCATCTTGAAGGCAAACGCCTCCGTGCCGGAGTAGTATGAAACCCACTAGCCTCCGAGAGGCACATCCAATAGATTAAAGGGGTATAAATTCCCCTCTCCGCAGGAAGAGGCATGGCCCACATGACTCAAACACGCATGGTAAAAGGTAAAATCATTACCCTGCAATCTCATCTATGACACGACTCATACATCGTTTATAAAGACTATGCTAACATTAAGCAAAAGCTGACTCTACGTGGCACGGGAAATAGTATGGAATCATAATTGTTCATTACAGAGGTAGTAGCTTCCGGTACACCGTCGCCAAGCCCCGGACGGATTACCTCTGGAGCTGGGCAACGGCCAAGGGCCGAGGTGGTCGAGGACCACCTCTCCAGTCTAGCCTTCGGCTTCACCTCCAACACGCCATCGCCAGGCCCTGGATGGATTACCTCTAGAGCCGGGCAAGGGCAAAGGGCCCAGGTGGTCGAGGACCACCTCTCCCATCTAACCTTCAGCTTCGCCTCTGACACGCCATCGCCAGGCCCCAAACAGATTACCTCCAGAGCCAGGCAGTAGCTAAGGGCCGAGGTGGTCGTGGACCACCTCTCAATTCTAGCCTTCAGCTTTTCCTTCGACACGCCATCGCCAAGCCCCGGACAGATTACCTTCGGAGTCGGATAATGGCTAAGGGTCGAGAGGGTCAAGGATCACCTCTCCCGTCTAGCCTTCGGCTTCACCTTCGACACATTGTCGCCAAGCTTTGGACGGGTTACCTCTGGAACAAATTTGGAAGAAGGACCTACCAACGCCGAACCCGAGGAGTACACGATGACCGGGACCGACGAGGTCACCACTGCTTTGCCCGGCCCTCCTTAGTTACCATACATGTCTACCAATACCAGATTCCCGAGGCCACCTCTCCGCAGGAAGGAACAAAGCCAGCTATAATCTTTGCGAAGGCTCGGTACCTCAGTCATCCAAAAAACTAGCCATCACCTATGAAGGGGACGAAGAAGCACAGCTCGAAGGCACACAGACATGTGGTCACCTGCTCAAAGGTTCCCCTTACACTTCAGTCCAAAAAGAGATACAATCGCCCCCCCCCCCCAAGGTCCAAACTATAGTATTAACAACTCATGCATCCGGAGGATGTGTACAAAGAAGCAACAGTACAAAGGCTGTTATGGAGGAGACAGACCCTGAAAGAGCAAACTAGGGGAGAAAGAGTACAAGGTGGGAAAAGGCAACTATGGCCCATGACAGGGCCATAGTCGAACGGCAAGATAGGGATGTCCACGAAGCACCCCACAAGCCACCTTTGCTTCCTACGGATCTCGGCAGGGGCCACGCATAGAGCGACGTATGCACCTCATCCGTGGCCTGCCGTCATGAAAGCTGATGCAGTAGTAGGCCCTCGAGTTGTCAGAAGACGAAGAAGAAATCGAAGGAGCCACTGTCAGGGCCTCCTCCCCCTTCTTCCCAGCCTCCTCCCTCACTGACGAAGCCTGCTCCTCCTCCCCGCTCTCCCTCCATAGGAGATCCTAGTCGATCTCCTCATCGTTATCGAAATATCGACGATCTCGACAGGCGTGGTCTCTAGAACCAGGGGTTGAGCAGGAGTGGCAGGCAGCTGTCCACCCCACATGGACGGAAGCAAGACATCCACCGGCGCCACTGCCAGCAGCCAAGACGGCCCAACCCCAGTAGAAGTAGTCAAGATCATCGACATTTTTGAAGAGAATGAGGAGGAAGACGATGCCATATTCAAAGTCAAGGTTGAGGGCTCGCTCGTAGGGCAGTGGTAAATCTAGCCAGGTGACCCCAGCTTTATATCCGGGCCAAGTAGCCATGTACACCCGGGAGATAAAGCGGAACCAATGCAGCATCACTCCATGGCGTCCCCCATTGAATCCCTAGGGGTCGTGGCCATATCCCAAGCATTCCACTGACACGTGAAAACATACCACAGCAACGCCTCATTCTCTTACATGAACGTCCCATCACATTAATGACCTAGACTCCTTTCGGCGCATGCCAGGGGCGTTGGCACAAGATACTAAATGAACCCATGCATTATCCAGTCAGAATGCGCCAGTGACACATCCCATCCTGCCGTCCTCAAACAAGTGAACGTAGGGAGTCCCCTGATCCCACACGTAATCCTCCACTCTGATAAACTCAAATGGCAAGAAGACCCATCATCAAAGAAATCCGAAGAATCTAGATCGGCCTTGGCACGGACCTCGGAGTGCATCACCTCCACCGATGCCCCTCCGGCTTCAGGTCTCGATACCGCATACACCAACTCCGACAGGCTCCGGAGTATGCCTCCTCTGCCAATACTTCTACGGTCTTTGACTTCAACGCCGGCCACACCTCCGACCTCGGCATAATCCCCAGGGCGTGTCGCCTCCTCCAATGCACCATCAGCCTTGAGCTTCACCATCGACGTCCATGGTTCCCGTCGAAAAACTTCTCAGAGAAAGGGAATGACCTTTGAGCGTATCTGTTACTATACCAAGCTGGAGTTGATTTTCCTCTACATCCTCTCACCCCTTCGAACGTCAAGGCCAGAGAATGAGGGGGTACTGTTGGGGGAAAATGAACTAGCCTGAGGACAATGGTTGAAGATTGCTATCGAATGTCCCTCCAGACCCTTCGGTCTTTTGACCCTCAGCAGGAGTCTCCAAGCTTGAGTCTCCTCCTTAGAAGAAACTCTCGTCATACTTGCTGGGGCAAGATGATCTCTTACTACAATAAGCAGGGTGCTTGGTGCTGGACAATCAAGGAGGTCGGGTGGAGTTAAGGATGATCCTAGCGGTACACGTGGAGGTCAAGCAAGGCAAGAGATAAAGGTTGATGAAGGTGGCATGTTGACAAAGTCAAGAGAAGGGGATGCCAGTGCAAGTGACAAGGTTGCTCGAGTGATCAGGAGTGGGAGAGACTTACCAGCGGTCAAGATTGCAAGACAGAGGACATGCGTCATCATCGGAGCGCTTGCTTCAGGTGGAAGCAAGTGGCGGCAAGTCATGCTTTGAGAAGCATGCTAGGGTTGTGTGGTTTGGACTCAAAACTGTGGGAGGACTAGAGGTCGACGTGGCATCATCGCGAAGCTTGCGTTGATGCAAAGCTAAGTCATTAAGGTGTCACGATCGTCCGATGGATGGAGGAAAAATTAGACCAAAATACCCCCAGTGGTAGGTAGAAGTGTACACAAGGGAGGGGTATTTTGGGAATAGTCAAGGAAACTTAGGGGTCAAGTTTCCTAGGCTATAAATAGAGGGGTATGGCTGGTTGAGAATAGTCTCCGTTCAGCCATCCATATGAGAGCCTTGTGCTAGGGTTTTAGAGGAGGGGGAGAAGAGTGCTTAGCCTATATAATATGTGAGAGTTTTGATAGATAAATCTTTGTAATCTGTTTAAAATAGGGCTGACCTCTTTGAGTAATGAAGTTTAAGTTTTTGCATATACTTGAATTCACCTCCTTCTAGTTTTCTTCTATTGGTTCCCTTGTAAGTTTGCAAGTTCTTAGTGTTTTATTATTGATTTTCATTTTTCTTTTTTGAGCTAAAATTTTAACACCTTCGGAATTTGTTTTTCTTGATGCTAGAGGCATAGAATCACATACACATGTATATATGATGAGGTTTTGAATTCCCTTGCCTCTATACCATCATCTTGAGGAATTTACTTACCCAGTGATCTTTTCTCTGTTTCATCCATCTTCAAAGTTGCGAGCTTTGGGACACAAAGACACATGGAATAGTTTTGAATGGAATCTATAGTTCATATTCCATCTGTGGAGTCATATTGCTTTGAAACTTTCCATCTTGCTTTGTCTCTCTAAGTATTTTGCTATCGCTCAAGGTTTGAGGTGCATTGGGTGATTAAAAATAAGAGAAGGTCATCTATTTCACAAGAAATTGTTGAGGCGCCTATTCACTCCCCTTCTAGTCAACACTCTTGGTCCTAAAATTAGTATCAGAGCCAGCTTGATCACTTGTTGGTTGACGGTGGGTGATCAGGGCTAAGTGGGGTGCTTGGTGTCGGATGATCAAGGAGGTCGGGCGGAGTTAAGGATGATCCTAGTGGTACACTTGGAGGTCAAGCAAGGAAAGAGATGAAGGTTGATGAATGTGGTGTGTTAACAAATTCAAGCGAAGGTTACGCCGGTGCAAGTGAAAAGGCGGCCCGAGAGATTGGGAGCGGGAGAGACTTCCTGATGATCAAAATCGCAAGACGGAAGACATGCGTCATCATCGGAGAGCTTGCTTCAGGTGGAAGCAAGTGGCGGCTAGTCACGCTTTGAGAAGCGTGCTATAGTTTCGTGATTTGGCCTCAAAACCGTGAGAGGACTAGAGGTCCATGTGGCATCATTACGAAGCTTGCGTCGAGACGAAACTAATTCATGAAGGCGTCACAGTCATTCGATGGATGGAAGAGAAAATAGATCAAAATACCCCCAGTGGTAGGTAGGAGCATAATACAAGAGAGGGGTATTTTGGAAATAGTCAAGGAAACATAGGGTCAAGTTTCCTAGGCTATAAATAGAGGGGTATGGCTAGTTGGGAAGAGTCTCCTTTGAACCATCCATATGAAAGCCTTGTGCTAGGGTTTTAAAAGAAGAGGGAGAAGAGTGTTTAGCCTATGTAATATATGAGAGTTTTTAGAGATAAATCTTTATAATCCGCCTAAAATAGGGCTGACCTATTTGAGTAATGAAGTTTAAGTTTTTGTATATGCTTAAATTCCCCTCCTTCTAGTTTCCTTCTAATTGCTCCCTTACAAGTTTGCAAGTTCTTAGTGATTTATTGTTGATTTTCGTTTTCCTTTTTTGAGCTGAAATTTTAACACCTTAGGAAGTTGTTTTTCTTGATGCTAGAGGAATAGAATTCACATACACATGCATATGTAATGGAATCTTAAATTCCCTTGCCTCTAGACCATTACCTTGGAGAGTTTACTTGCCCGGTGATCTTGTCTCTGTTTCGTCCATCTTCAAAGTTGTGAGCTTTTGGGCACAAAGACACATGAAATGGTTTTGAACGGAACCTATGGAGTCATATTACCTTGAAACTTTCCATTTTGCTTTGTCTCTATCAGTATTTTGCTTTCGCTTAAGGTTTAAGGTGTGTTAGGTGATTAAAAATAGGAGAAGACCATCTATTTTGCAAGAAATTGTTGAGTCACCTATTCACCTCCTCTAGTCTTCACTTTTGGTCCTACAATTGGTATCAGAGTCGATTTGATCACTTGTTGACCTTAACCAGCTTTGTGATCCATAGACGACATAGGGAGAAGTGGGAAGATTCCGCTATTTGATGGCCGTGATTTTTTGTACTGGAAGGTGCGTATAGCCACTTATCTCTTAAGTCAATGAAGTACAATTTGGGAGGTAGTTGATTCCAACTACGAGATCCCTATTACTCGCATGAATCAAGTTCAAATCGAACAGTATGAGGCCACCAACAAGGCTAGAAACATTTTGTTCACAAGTCTGAGTCGGAATTAGTTTGATAGGGTTCAACACATCCATACTGTTCGGGGGATCTGGACTACATTGTCTTTCATAAAGGCACTAATCAGATTAAGGCCAGATGCGAAAGCACATACAACCAAGTGTATCAAATGTTTGTGCAAGGCCTCGGAGAGTCTTTGGATGCCATATTTTGCTCGCTTTGATGGAATTGTTAGCAATCTTTGATCAACTGGTGTTTTATCCTATCCTAACCATGAGGGAGCGATCAAGCTTCTCCATGCTCTAGATCATAGCATATGGGAAGTGAAGATCTCGAGCATTGAAGAGTCATCAAGTTACAACACGTTAACTTGTTATAAACTCTTCAGCAAGCTCAAGCCCATCGAGATAGCCAAGGTAGCACGGATTGGTCTCGGAAACCCCCCTGTCCCAGAACATGGCGTTGGTTTCTGGACCTAGCGGTGGCAACCAGTCTAGAGTTGGTTTCTTGTGCTAACAATTTATCTAGTGGTTTTGCTTTGTCTTCCTTGATCTCTATCACAGAGGAGAAGGTGGATGTGCTTGATGATGAGGATCTTGCACTGATCATGAAAAAATTCACTCATTCTACAACAATCGTCGAGACCAGAGGAGGGGTAGTTCCTGTACCTGCTTTGAGTGTGGTGACACCACCCACTTCAAGGTGGACTGCCCCAAGCTTAAGAAGAAGGAAGACTGTGACCACAACGACGACAAGCATAAGAAGAAAAACTAGAAACCCTTCTTCAAGAAGAACCGCAACAAGATGGCCAAGACGGCTTCTAGGGCGTTTGTGGTACCTCTCAGCAACATTGACACCTCTTCAAGCGAGGAGAAGAGCTCGTAGGAGGATGAACCGCAAGTGAAAAGCAAGAAGAAAGCCAAGGACCTCACCAACCTCTACTTCATGGCGGACGACAACAACGACAGTGACTCCTAAGTTGATCCCTCTGAGGTATTGCCTTCCTACGACCAGCTTTGCATCCAAATCGATACCTTGAATGATGCTCTCGTTAGCCAGGATATGTTACGTAAGAAAGTTGTGCGTGTGTTAAAGGAGTTTAGGCCTAAGTATGAGTCTGTTTCTTCTGAGCTTGCATTCCTTAGGTCTAGGAGTGATGATTAGGAGTGTGAGAGTTGTTTTGTGGTTATGACAAAACTTGCCGAGCTTCAGGTTTTGCATGTTTAAGTTGCCAGTCAACTTGAGACTGCTGAGAAGAAGACTTTTGAGGAGTAGTCTAGGTCCACTCTCTTAGGTGCTTGCAATAATTTCCCTTTGCTTACAAAGTATGTTGAACTGAAAGCCAAGCATATTAAGGAATTGGAATCTAGATTGGAGAGTGTTGAGAGTTCAAAGGATGTGTAGCCAAATTGCTCCACCTGCACCATCTTTTAAGACAAACTTAGCTGGGTTAGAGGGCAAGTTGAGAAGCTTTTGATCGAGACTGAGTATCTCCTTTCTTTAGTGGAGAAATGCTCAGATGGCAAAGGAAAAATAAACTTGATCTTGGCCAAGACCAAGATGTATGCTGACAAAACGGGTTTGACTCTTAGGTTGGGTTTTAAGAGAGTGGCTTACAATGGAGAGAGTAAGACTGTGTTCACCACACCTACTACGCTAGAAACTGAAAAGTCCAAAATTAATACCACACCACAAACTATCAAGAAACCCATTCCACAACCCATAAAGAAGAATCTCACATCACAACCCAAGAGAGCTCCACAGCCTAGGATGAGAGAGCCTATGAGAGAGCCTATGAGAGAGCCCCTAGTGACCGGTAGTCGAGTTCCCGATAGACGCTACCACTGCATCTACTACCAGAGAGATGGTCACTTGGTTGGGTTTTGCTTTCACTGTAGGAGAGATGAGCGGCATGAGTAGAAGTAAAGCACCCGAGACATGTATTGCCCCTATGTTGGTATATATGAGCCTTTTCTTCGCTTCCACTCAAAAGTCACTAGCACTTTTCAGTCTGTTCCTAGAGATGGTGTCCGGCGTGGATCCTACCATGACTCATATAATTTTGGTTCACGTGTAAGTAGTTTTGAGTCGCAGCGCTTTGGCGGACCACACTCTCCTCGATGTGATACTCACCCCCAGCGTGCTAATGCTAGGATTGATTTGCATGCACCTGCTTTTACTACCTCAGAGTGGATGATGCAGTACTGGATTCCTAAGAAGTTTATGACTAACCCCAGTACTGAGCCATCCACCTACTACTCTTCTTGCATGTAGATGGTAGGCGGAGGCCTGGAGAATAAGTGGATCATTGACTCCAGTTGTTCACGCCATATGATCAGAGATGCATCATGATTCTCCAGCCTCACCCTGACGAAGCGGCATGAGTACATCACTTTCGGGGATGATCGAAAAGGAAGGGTAAATGAGATTTTTACTCTCAAGGATGTGGCTTTGGTGGAGTATTTGGGATACAATCTTTTCTCTGTATCTCGGTTGCTAGATAAGAACTTGGAAGTGCGTTTCAAACGTGGTACTTTTCAAGCTCTTGATACTTCTGGCGCTTTGATTTGTAAGATTTTCACAGTTGGGAGAGTTTTTGAAGCTAATTTTTCTGAGTCTATTGGTTGTTCTCGTTGTTTGATTGCTCAACCTTCTTCTGAGCTTTGGATGTGGCATAGGAGACTATAGCACATGATCTTTGATTTGCTTACTCGTTTGAGTGACCAATGCTTGATCCGAGATTGCCCAAGCTCAAGTTTGAGAAGAATCTTATTTGTGCTCTCTGTGGCATGGCAAGATGGTTGCTACCTCCCACCCACCAATCAATCTGGTGATGACTGAATGACTGAGAGAACTTCTCCATATGGACATTGTTAGTCCTTCTCGAGTTCATTCGGCGGGTGGGAACTGGTATGTACTGGTAATTATTGATAATTTCTCTCGCTACTCTTGGATCTACTTTCTTGTGAGCAGGGATGAAGTGTTCTCACATTTTCAGAGCTTGGCTTTAAGATTGTTCAAGGAACTTTCTGGTGCATTGAAAGCAATTCGTAGTGATAATGGCATCGAATTCAAGAACTATCTCTTTTATGCTTTCTGTCTTGAGCATGGCATTATGCATCAATTTTCTGCCCCACGTGTTCCTTAGCAGAATAGCGTGATTGAGAGGAAAAATTGCACTTTGATGGAGATAGTTAGGACGATGCTCGATGAACATAGGACTCCTATGAAGTTTTGGGCTAAGGCCATTAGCACAACATGCTATATCTCCAATCGGGTTTTTTTACGCTCGATTTTAAATTTGACTTCTTATGAGTTGCGCTTTGGAAGGCAACCGAAGGTCTCATATTTGAGAGTCTTTGGTTGTCGATGCTTCATCCTAAAGCATGGTAATCTTGACAAGTTCAAGTCGTGTTCTTTCGATAGTATTTTCTTAGGGTATTCTCTTCATGATCATTCTTACAGGATCTTTAATCTTGACACTAGCACCATCATGGAGTCCTATGATGTCATCTTTAATGAATCAACCCCCTGTGCTAGTGCTTCCTTTGAGTGTGCAGGTGACCATGAGATTGGTGAAAGTATCTTCTTGGATGGAGCGACCTTCCAGCTCTTGAAGATGACGAAGATGATCCACTACTTCCTACTACACTCACTCCCGAGCTGGCTCCTGCCTCTTCTACACTGGCAGAGGGTCCTGCAGCCTCTTCTTTCATTTCAGCTGCTTTCGAGCCTACACCAGCAGTGTTTGAGGAAGAGGTCCTCTCGTAGTGTGAGGCTGCACTAGGGTTTTAGAGGAGAGTGAGAAGAGTGCTTGGCCTATGTAATAGGTGAGAGTTTTGAGAGATAAATATTTGTAATCCGTCTAAAATAGGGTTGATCTCTTTGAATAATATAGTTTAAGTTTTTGCATATGCTTGAATTCCCCTCCTCCTAATTTTCTTTTATTGGTTCCCTTGCAAGTTTGCAAGTTTTTTGTTGTTGATTTTCATTTTTCTTTTTTTGAGCCGAAATTTTAACACCTTAGAAAGTTGTTTTTCTTGATACTAGAGGCATAGAATTTATATATACATACATATATGATTGCGTTTTGAATTCCCGTGCCTCTAGACCATCATCTTAGAGAGTTTACTTGCCCGTTAATCTTGTCTCTGTTTCGTCCATCTTCAAAGTTGTGAGCTTTTGGGCACAAAGATAAATGGAATAATTTTGAATGCAACATATGGTTCATATTCCATCCGTAGAGTCATATTTCCTTAAAACGTTCCATCTTGCTTTGTCTCTCTGAGTATTTTGCTTCTGCTTAAGATTTGAGGTGCGTTGAGTGATTAAACATAAGAGAAGATTATCTATTTCGCAAGAAATTATTGAGACGCCTATTCACCTCCTCTAGTCGTCACTCTAGGTCCTACAGAAGAAAATATTAGAGATCCCCAAATATATGTCCAAACTATATCAGTAACATGTCCATCAGATTTTGCAACTGCTGAGCAGCAATCGGTGACAAAGGCAGATGAAAGATTATGTTATTATCAGGCTGAAGCTGAATGAAACGTCGAATTGAGGAATTCGACTCTCTCACAAAGAAGAAAAGATGAGGAAAGGAAGAGGACAAAACTCCAAAATCCCAGGTGTCCTTCCAAAACATGGCAATGTCTCCTCTCCCTACTTTGCATGATGCATATCCTCTGAAGGTGTCAAATAATTTACAGACATCCTTTCACCAGAAAGAGCCCCCTCTGTCTCATCACTTGTGGAACTTGAGTCGATGTGTAATGAGCTTGCCAGATTAAGTTGACCCATGGAATATTTGCCTCGAATAATGATTGTCAGTAGTTTGGTTTCTTTCAGTTCGAAAGCTCGGCACTTATGTTAGATAACTCGTTCAGGGTATATTGGTTCCATTTGTAGAGAACGGAGCCGGTGCATCGATCTGTTGGATTATGCAAGTTTTGTTATTCAGTGTGCTATCTCAATTGTCAGTGGTGTTTATATAGCCATCTTCCTTAATCCTTATGCAGAAATGGGCAAAGCTGCTGAGAAAGGATGGAGCTTTGGGTTAATCACTTTCTTCTGATGACTAGCACTCTAACTGACAACTCCTGCCGGCAACTGTGGAAGTACGCAACAAATGCTGCTATTTAGCTTTTCACCTCCTAGATCAGTACATGTTGGTCTAAAATTTTTTATAACTGGTGTAGCATTGACTATGGAGTGTCGCCCTGCATTCTACGCTGTTGCAATGTATGCTAATCTTCAGTTCTTCAGTACATGCCGTTCCTCTCAAGGTAGATTGACTTAATTTTTGGTAAAATCAAATGTTAAGTCCATGTTGCATTGGAGCATACCCTGACTGGTCAAGTTGCCATGAACAAGCGCAAGGCTTCAAAAGCAACTGCTAAAACAGCTTATCCATCACAAGAGAAGGCACTAGCATAGACCAAAGAGGTTAGACCCTGCAATGTGCTTGACGTGGCTATTTCGTTCACACGTCCTTTATTAGGCTCAAACAAAATAACAGCAAACTGTGATCAACCTAGTAATAAATAAGTACCATGAATCCAGAAGACTAGGCCAAATCTGATGCCCTTGGGCCTATGCAGCCTGGTCCTCCTGACCCCTAACCAGGCCCAGGCCCAGGCTAGTCCACCCTACCGCGATTTTCTAGGAGTATTTCGACCGATAACAAGTTCAAAAGAACCGTAATTGCCAAAAAGAAAGGCATTACAGTACCACCATGTCATGGCAATAGCAGCAGGTTGATATAATGTGTATCACCGTACACGAGCTCCAAAGCATCATAAAACAATCGGCTTACAGGGCTATTTGTAATTAATCCCACAAGTCTAGAGCTGTTCTCCTCGTTCCCCTTATCCTCGTGTCACCAGACATGGGTGACAAATCTGAACTATGGTACCGATCCCTTCAATCCTCACATCAAACTAACCAATAATTCGAATCTACGCCTATTTCAGTTGGGATGTACATCCAGAAAGATCGCGTGAGTATTTTCGACACACAGAAACCCCAAGAAATTCGGGAAAGATATCATCAGATGGAACTGCAGCACTTGCTCTTGGGGATCTCCTGCGCCGGTCCTGGGACAAGGACCTTCTTCCCTGCTAGTGATGGGCCAGCCCCGTTAGCCTTTGGGTCTGCCGCTATGTTCTTCTTGCTGTGGATTTTGAATATCTCCGTCAAGACGGTCTGGAAGGCGTTCTCGACATTGGTGGCCTGCAGTGCGGAGGTCTCCAGGAAGAAGAGGTTCTCCTTCTCGGCGAACTCCTTGGCATCTTCGGTGCTCACCGCACGCTCATCTTCGAGGTCGCTCTTGTTGCCGACCAGCATGATGACAATGTTCTTGTCAGCATGGCCACGAAGCTCCTGCAGCCAGCGAGGTATGTGGTCGAAGCTCTGGCGTTTGGTGATATCATAGACTAGCAGAGCTCCCAACGCACCTCTGTAGTACGCACTTGTGACAGCTCTGTACCTGCAGAAGTTGAAATAACCAGCATGAGAAGTTGCCAAGTTGTTAGGTGGTAAAACAAATAAATCATGTTCAGAGAAAGGAAAGTGCAA
The DNA here is from genome assembly GCF_958298935.1 of Phragmites australis. Classification (NCBI taxonomy): domain Eukaryota; kingdom Viridiplantae; phylum Streptophyta; class Magnoliopsida; order Poales; family Poaceae; genus Phragmites; species Phragmites australis. The sequence goes on along the minus strand of NC_084944.1, from coordinate 11,436,246 downwards.
AATGATATGATATATAAGCTCCTCACTTGATTATGCAACTCACACTCAACTGGGAAAGTTTCTTTCTCTACCTACAGGGAGACTGCTGAGGGTAAAGATAGGACAGTTCTCTAAATATGCAGGACATTCAATGCGTGGAATTTGCAGGACATCCAATGCGCGGAATTTGCAGGAAACCACCAACCTACTGTGCATCACATGCATACGTGCAAACCAAATCACAATTCAAATGAGAAACGACAGAAAAGCAGCCTGAACAAAGCATTGCTATAATTGCAATACAGCAAAGTCTTTGTGCAGTTAGAAATCCTAAGTGTAGTAGATAATAGCTACGGCAGGAATGCTTAGGAAGGCATCTGAACAAATTGTAGCAAGTAGTAGTTTGTTCTAAGAGAAGCTGAATTTAGAAACTATGCAGATGAATGTATTATATATGCATACTTTTCAGAGTTCAGTGGTTGAATAAATTATGAATGGTGAAGTAGAAGTTAGGCCATGATAATTATATGTACAAACACAAAAAAAGAAACAAAATGAGCTCTCCAATTTCACACAAGCGCTAACAATGTAGATAGAAAAGAGAATAAGCACCAATGTTTAATTAAATAGCTGTATTACTGTATCGCAAGAGAAAGATCTTATTTCATTTGCAATACAAAATAGAAACTGGTCAAACTACTGACATGTCTATGTTGAGATTGGATCACGTATTAATTTCACTACAATTAGCCAATCCATTGATGTTGTAGATAGGTGCCTAGGTTCAGCCACAATAGTATACTACCCAATATTACCTGGACACCCATGTCCAAATTTTTTTATCGAATCAGACACCCCGAATCTGAGTTGGATTCCGAAGCCAGCGTCGGATTCCGAGTTGTATTTCGCGTGTCCAAATTTTCTTTGCCGAATCGGATACCTGAATCCAAGTCGGTTTCCGATACCCGTTCCCATGTCTAGGTAACACTGATACTACAACCAACAATTTGACAGTCCAGAGAGAACCAAAGAGGGAAAAGTCGAAACTGCATTTATAAGTTGTCTTATGTGTCTAGCTAAACATAATCCATACAAGTTTAAAAGAAGTTACAAACAGGGTCAATATTTGCCGACTATAAGTTGAAATGATAACAAGTACCAACTACCTTACACAAAACGATTATACTAAATGACTGCTACAAGTCATACCCTAAACAGCATCATGCATGTATGTCTCAAAAGTCAAAATATGCTGTTAGTACAAATGAATTCAAAATTAACAACAATCGAAAGGGAAACACATGGTTGCTACCTGTACAACATATCAACAGTTGTAGTTGATAAGAACAACTACCATGACTTCCCACAATCCCACGTTCACTACTTTAATCACTCAAATTTGCCAGCTATCGTCAACCCCCACAAAGCCACAACTCTTTCAAGTCATAATATCAAATGGCATCAGCAAAGCGGAACATATCTTAGTGCTGCATAGTTGTTAGGAAATAGGGTCAGTAATTAAATGCATTTAATAATTTTCTTTGTCAATGTTCTTCGGAAATAAGCAAATTGAGCTACAGGATGAATCAGCCTCCGTTCACTAGTCATCTGCAAAATTAATATCCTTCAAAAGAATGAAGTACTGCATAAATATCTTGTTCATCATAATTCTAAAATCATTCAGGGGTGGTGTCAAGGGATGCATTTACATCATATGGATCTTGATCTAGACAGCAGGATTTCAAGTATAGCACTAGCAAACAACAGCAGAATTATGTGGTGCAACACACAGCGGGGGATCCAGCAAGGGGGCTGGGTGGGCTCAAGCACCCCCCCCCCCCTACTGGCTGCTGCTCTCCATTGGATAGAGGTGGTGAAGGAGGAGAAGAAAGAGAGAAAATAAGAAGAGGGAGAGGAGATGGAGGAGGAAGATGAGAGTGAGCCCCCTCTACGATTTGAGCCTGCGTCTGCCACTGGCAACACAGTACCACGTATGGGTATGAGACCATAGCACAAGCCACATGCTGCAAAATCGATTTATTTAGTAAATCATGTCCACCATTCACCCACCCAGCCACCCCATCAACAAATGGGAGCACCAAGCACAACTTGCTAACTTCGAAGCTTCGACGCCGCATACAACAAGAGCTCACGTATCCTACTCACGGACAGCCATGATTTCCGCCAAGTTCGCACTGCTGACCGCTGCATCTGTCGACTACCAAAACACACACAATTTTAGCGGCTGATACTACAAGCAACATGTTGACGCGAGCATAGCGTCGCAGATCCAGGGTCAGTATCGCAGTACACTGCCCATTTCATTCCCTTGAGTGCAAGGCAAGCTCGGCCAACCACCTCAACCACTGGGCCGCACAGATCTACCATTCTACGAACCACCAACGGTGCTATGACCTACCGGAAATCCTGGCTAACGAATTCGCGCGTGACATGAACAGTGTACCGTATCAAGCCCAAAAAAAAATCAAGAGAACTAAAGCTCAAAATGATTAGGCGCTGCTGCTCGGCATCATCCCGAATCCTCAAAGAGGGGAATTAAAAAAAATGGACTCGCCTCTCCTGGCCGGCGGTGTCCCAGATCTGCGCCTTGACGGACTTGTGCTCGATGACGACGGTGCGCGTCTGGAACTCGACCCCGATGGTGGCCTTGGAGTCGAGGCTGAACTCGTTGCGCGCGAACCGCGCCAGGATCTGCGACTTGCCCACCGCCGAGTCGCCGATGAGCACCACCTTGAAGACGTAGTCCACCTTCTCCCCGCCCCCCGCCATCGGCACACCCGCTCGCTGGCTGGCTCGGGAGTGAAGCGGACTGCCGGCGGAGTGCGCGTGGGTGGGGTGGGGTTTGGTTTGAGTCGAGGCGAAGGAAGCGGGGGAGACGATGGACGCTCTGGTTGGGTACTTGGGTTGGGTTGGGTTGGTAGGCAGTGGTGGTGCCGTGCGGCGCGGTAATCGGGTGGGCCCGCCTCATTTGGTCTGGAGTAGGAAATGACCGGGTTGCCCCCGCTTGGTTTCGTCGCGGCCTTTGGTTTTGCGGCTCTGCTGCTGCTGCGGAACAAAAACCAGCAGCATTTGGATTTGTGATGTCTTTGTCTCTCAAAAACAAAACAAATAAAGCCAGCAGCATTTAGATTTGTGACGTCTTTGTCTTTCTGCTGCACCCGGAAGACAGAATTTGGTGATGCTAGAGATTTGATTGATGGTGACTGTGTTAGAACTACAAGCCTCCTATATGTATGATTATATTATGATAGGAGTTAGTTGAAGATGTAAATAGGTATTTAATGGATAGTTCTACATCACTTGTTAGTTTTTTTATTTACTTCTTTCATTTATAATTAGAAGGCATATTTTTTGGCTTGATCTTCAAAATTAGATTTTAATTAAGTTTTTCTTATAAAATATATCATTTATAGGTACAAAATCTATATATTGTAAAATTATTTTAAATTGTGAATATAGTTGTATATACACTAGATATTCTTACAATGTGATTTAATGTTAATCAAAATACATAAAGTTTGCCTTTTTCAAAATAAAGTACGCATCCTATTTCTGAACGGATGGAGTAATTAGATGGAGTAAATTTTGTAGGATCGATTACACTCTAATAAGGCAATCAGAGTGAGTGAATGATTACGAAAACCAAATTCAAAGATCAACTCATCTAAATCGAAAATCGATTTAAACTCGGTATTCCATTCGAAACAGATTATGCATTCTTTAGTAAAAACTATGTAGAGAAAGTCTGTTAGTCTAATTGCCCTCAAATTTGAACAACTGAAACTAGATTCAAATATGAAACTAACCCAATAAAAATCAAGTCAATCGAATACATGGATCAAGAATTATTTCTAGTCGAAGCAGACTATATTAACTAGAATCGAGTAGCTCGAAACCTAGTCGAGTTGACCGAAAAGCTCCTCAAGATCAAACCAAATCCACTCAAAATTGCACAAATCAAACACTAAATATTTTAGCAAGATTTTGGATGGATTAAACCAAGATAAAATTTGATAGAAACAAAAATTAATCAAAAACCAAAACTAAGTATGCAGAATATAGAATAGAGAGAAATTTCTGAATCAGTAACACATCTCCTTATCCATTACATAGATGAGTTTATAAGATGCCTCTCTAAAGCATCCAATAAGGAATTCCATATCCTAAAACAATCAACTCTAGGATTTCGCTATTTTTCTCTCTATTGTGTTATCTACCCAATACAATAGATCTCTATATTTATAGGATAGCCAACTGCATAAACATGACCGAAACGAACTATTACTCCAAGTCATATTTAACTTGGTCTTTATCCTCCTCTAATCATAAGAGGACAAGCAACTTTGCTAATTAACCTAATTAGCCAACAGCTCTCACGTAATTATGCATGCAACATCTCTCATGCATACAAGCATGTACATAACCAACTCGGTGTCCGTCTCTGACACTAACTCTTGTCTTAAGTCCAGCCACCACACACGTACCTGCTCCGACTTGTATAAGAATTCGTCTACACGTCCTCTCACAATCAGATCGCCTCTTGCGTCCATCCCGAAACCTTATCTCCATATGCATTGCTCTCTCAGCTCGAACGTCCCGCATGACATCCTCGATCACCACAACCTCAGTTCCTCTCTGAACTTAGTTAGTCGATCTGTCATCGACCACGTTCGCCTTCGAGCAACACCCGCACATAAATCAAACAACAAATAAGTATGAGAACAAGTCCTTTCCGACTCGACTCAAGATCAGTTCACGCAACACTACACAAACTCCAAGCAAAACTATCACACTAAATAAGCATACCCAACTTCTGATAGCGCATCAAACCATCTATACTATCCAAGCATATCCAAACAATATCTTAGCAACTCATAAATATTATCCTAATGTCATTATAATAAATCACTTTGTTCTGCTAATTCTATTATTCAAACCAATTTTTCATCACATGATCTCACAATCTCTCCCTTAATGAAAATATTGGCAACCCTCATGTGAACATTGGCAAGCTCTTAACAGACATGATTTGATTTTAAAATCAAACGCAAAGTGAAATAAAAATCAAGAAAAATTACAACATAGAAAATCTCTCCCCCTTTGAGAAAAACTAAATATTTCTCCCTAAAGAACAACTCTCTCCCCTTTGACAATGATTTTATTAAAAAATTTAAAAGAGAGAATCATTTTTTTATCATAATAATGACCATCGTAGATCAGCTACATATATAACAGATACTCGACCAAGCCACACTATCAAGAATATCTACGTCAACCCATCTACACATATAAAAATATAGTGTGAGCACAACTTATCAAGTATAGTTAATAATTTATTTGCAAGGTATGGTCTCTCAAACATAATCACTCGAATCCTCAATTTATATGCTATCAAAAACATGGATATCAAAAATATTTTATTATTTCGATTAAAAAGACATATATCAAGATGCCAATTATGTTGTCAAGAACTTCTCATATCGTTTGCAAAAATTATATGCATCATCAGCCTTATTCTATCTTACTATATCAAGACTATGTCAAAAAGACAATCAGAAGTTTAAGACAATGATTACGGTCATACACAACTTTTTCTAAGTTCATATCAAAGTGTAATGATAAGAAATCTAAATAAGAAGTACGACAATAATACCTCCATGATCTTTCACCTATCAACAATCATTCAGCACTTTTTATTTCTTTGAGTCTTTCACATATAGCATTTTTATCAAAGATCAAGACAATCAAGAGAGTTTAACTATGACAAGATTTAATTCGAGTTTTTATTCTGATTAAAAAATTATAACAAAACTACACAGTTACACATATAGATATGAAAGTGCAAAAACTCCCATATAGCATAAGCATTGACTTCAAAAGTCACATATATATCATATATAATGATCTTCATATTTCATTTTTTTTCTTATTCGAAAAAGCTTCAAGACATAAGAACTCTCCCTCAAAACCATCCCATAGGATGAATAACACCAAGTTCTTCCCGAAGAAAAGTAAAATGAGAAGAATCCAAATGTTTTGTGAAAATATCTACTAATTGATGTTCAGTATTCATACAGAGAAGTTAAATGTTCTATTTTTCCACATTGTCTCTAAGAAATGAAATCTGATGTCAATATGTTTAGTCCGAGAATGTTACACATGGTTTTTAGCAATACTTATAGCACTAGTGTTATCACAGAAAAGTAGAACACTCTCTAAATTAACCTCATAATCTTTAGGTGTAGCAACTATCCAAAGAGCTTATGAACAACAATTAGCAGCAGCTACATATTCCGATATAGCAGTAGATAGTGCAGTAGAGGATTGTTTACTAGATGACCATGCAACAAGAGAATTACCCAAGAAATGATATATACCAGATATACTTTTTCTATCAATTCTACAACCTCCAAAATCAGCATCAGAAAAAGCTCTTAAGCTAATACAAGAAGAAGCAGAAAGCTATATGCCAAACTCTTGAGTGCCATGAAGGTACCTAAGAATCCGTTTGATAGCTTGTTGATGTGAAGCACGTGGGGAAGCTTGAAATCGTGCACATATGCATACAATAAATTGTATGTTTGGTCTTGAAGCGGTGAGATACAAAAGTAATTCAATCATCCTTCTATATTATGTTTGATCAACTGGCTCACCATCTTCATCAGGATCAAGCATCGTTGTTGCTCCAATAGGTATCATGATCGGCTTGCTATTTTTCATCTCAAAACCTCATAGCAGGTCTTATGTATACTTACTTTAATGAACAAAAGTACCTTCTTTGATTTATTTGACTTGAAAACCCAAAAAATATGTTAGTTTACTCATCATACTCAACTCAAATCCCTTGCTCATCGTTTTTAAAAACTAGGACACCAAAGCATTAGAAGAAAACCAAAGATGATATCATCTATATAAATCTGAAAAAATAGTTAATCATTACCATGCTTGAGCACAAACAACGTATTATCCACTTTTCCTATTACAAAACCCTTTTCAAGCAAGAAAGTTCAAAGTATATCATACCATGCTCTAGGGGCTTTTTTTAAACCATACAAAATTTTAGACAACTTGTATACATGATTTGAATATTTAGGATTTTCAAAACCAGATGGTTGATTAACATAAATCTCTTCATTAATGTAGCTATTCAGAAAAGCGCTTTTGACATCCATTTGATATAATCTAAAACCTTTATATGTAGTAAACGCTAAAAAAATTCTAATAGCTTCTAGTCTAGCAACCAAAGCAAAAAAAATTTCTCAAAATCTAACCCTTCTACCAATGTAAAATCCAAAGCTACAAATCTAGCTTTGTTTCTAATAACAACACCATCCTCACTTTGTTTATTTTTAAAAATCCATCTAGTACCGATAAGTGTATGATCCAGAAGAGGTGCGGTTAGCTTTCATACTTTGTTGCGTTCAAAATTTTTCAAGTTCCTTATATATGACATTGATCCAAGATTCTTTAGTTAATGCATGTGAAATAATTTTGGGTTCAAAAGAAGCAACAAAAATTGAATGAGTATAAGAATTAGAATCAATAAACCTGGACCATGTGACTCATTCATGCAAATCTCCAATTATCTGATTAGGTGGATGACTCCGCTGAATGTGCAAAGGAGCATTGACTTCAGAAGCAATCTCTTCTTCTCCTTCAATATGCACAGATAATGTAGTAGCTTGAGGATATTCAACTGTAACTAAAGTAGTCGAAGGTACCAAATGATCTTCAACTAATTATATCATAGGAATTAAAATTTCATCATCCTCATCCTCATCATCATCATCCACAAATATACCATCAGACTCCCCCTGAACATGTGTATCTGTACCTGTATCACTTAATCTAGTTTCAGGACTAGTCCCATCAAAAATAATCTCACATGTTTTAACAATTTTGTTAGTCTCCAAAACAAGCACACGAAAGCCACGAGTATGAGCAGGATATCTAAGAAAAATCCATCAGTTGTCAAACTTATCCAAATTTCTAGATTTCAGCATAAAGCACTTACAGCCAAAAACTCTAGGCCTATGTCCAAACCGCAGCTCATATGGAGTTTTACCCAATTTAGATCTGAATAAAACACGGTTTAAAACATAACAAGCAGTAGATATAGCTTCAGCTCAAAATTTTCTAGAGTAGAAAATTCATCTAACATAGTCCTAGCTATCTCAACAAGCATTCTATTCTTTCTTTAAGCTACATCATTTTGTTGAGGTACTATAGGTAATGAGAATTGATGCTCAATCCCTTATTCAGCACAAAAGTGATTAAAAGAAGAATTCTTAAATTCAGTTCTATTATCACTTCTAATAGTTCTAAGTGAACTTAGGAGATCAACAGATAATCTAAGAAATAGATTCCTAAAATGATCAAAAGCTTCATCCTTAGATACCATAAACAAAACCCAAGAGTATCTAAAAAATCATCAACAATAACAAGTACATACCATTTACCTCAAAAAGATTGTACTCTAGAAGGACCAACAGTATCAAGGTGAAAAAGTTGACTAGGTGCATTTGTCATAACTATGGTAATTGGTGGATATGAACCTAAATGTATTTTACCATATGTACAAGAAGAGCAAACTAACTTGTTATCACCCTTAAGTTTAGACAAGCTACAAATAAGATCTAAACCACTAACTCGAGTGAGATGATCTAGATCAATATGACCTAGTCTACGATGCCAAAATAATAGATCTTTAGTAACATTTGTAACAAGACACCTAAACTTAGAATAATGTGATGCATCAAAATTAGCCTTAAAAACTCTTCCAAACATGAGTAAAAATAAGATCACTTGAAACATCTAAAACTTTACATTCATTTTTCTTAAAACACGCCTCAAGGTCTTCATCAATTATTTGTGAGATAGAAAACGAGTTGAATTTCAAGTTCTTGACTTTGAACATAAATTTGTCATTTACCTGCATTGTACCTTTTGCTACAATAAAAATAGAAGAAGCATCTCCAAATATAACACTTTCAACACGAGATGCACATACAAAGGAGGAGAACCAATTCTTATCACCAGACATATGGCGTGAGCATCCGGAATCGACTAACCATATATTCTCCTTCCTTGCTCAAGAAACCTACAAAGCAACAAAAGATGTCAATGCCTCAGTATTGGGATTAGTAATAAAGCATTTAGGGATCTAGTATTGAGTCACTTGACTAGAAATGCGGGTAGGCAAAATACGAGTAACCCGAGTAGACTCAACTTGAGAAGCTCGAGTAGACTCAACTCGAGAAGGACTGGCAGCCTGAGTAGTCTCAACTCGAGAACCCCGAGTAGGCTCTTAATGAGTTACACGAGCACAAAAGGTGATGACTGTTTCATCCTAGGCATAAAGTGAGGTGCCACAACCTTACGAAAGATAACACATGCCTTTCAAAAATTAGACATAGCCTTAAACTTTTGTTTCCTTTTTTGTTTAGCTAGTCTAAAACAAAACTCTACTAAATATCCATCTCTACCACAATGAGTGTTAGTGTACTTAACCTCATGTGTGGATTTAGAATAAGAAACAACATTTGCATTTATTTTGAAAGATAAAAATCCAATAGACTTAAAAACAACCTTCTTAGGTTCAGATTCAACAAGTGTTTCAAATTTGTCACTACTAAGAGCCCTAACAATAGCAGGTGTATTTGTTTTAGAATGAGCATATGGATCAAAACTTAAATCTTGTTTACATATACTTGACTTAGATGAATCTAAAATCAGGTTCAGATTTTTCTTTTCTTTAGAAAAATGTTCTAAAGTTTCTTTCAACTAATCAACCTGTTTAGAAAGAGCTGGAAACTTATTACAAGCAATATTCATGGGTTTCTTTTGTTTACAACTATTAGAGTATGAAAAAACCTCTTGAGTAATCATATCATTAGCTATCTGAGAAACTCTAGCATTAGCATCATACAACTTTAATTGTAGAATTGAGCAATTAGAATAGGAAGTTAAATCAAACAAATCAGACGTTGAACAACTGACGCTTTTAACTTGTCTACAATTTAACACAACAAGTTTCTTATTCTTCTCAATTTCTTCTCTGAGTTTTTCAAAGTAGAAGTATAAACATCTCTAAGAAAAGTGAGCTAAGTATAAATTAAGTCACATGGTTTGCAAGCATCATCATCAAGAATTAAAATCTTAAGTCTTGCAATTTTAGAATTCAGTGATTCAATTAAAACATATGTTTTTTAATTTTTTTTGTTACGTTTCTCTAAGAGTATACTAAGACGAACAACAACATTAGATAGATCATCATAAGTAGGTAATACCTCATTACTGTCGCTGTCAAGTTCATCCTCAGTGTGGCTTTCTTGGTTGCCTACCATAAGACACAACATAGTCAAATCACGCAATGCCTTGGTCTTGGATGTTGTGTGATCCTCACTTCTCTCCAAATCAACGTTACTTAAGTTGACTTGTTCGAGCACCCAAAGAACTCGATGCACAACCTTATGGTTAAGAAAACTCTTCTTCTTTTTGTCATTGAACGAGCGTTTTTTTTTCTCCTTCTCCTTTTTTGATGCCTTTTCTGCAAGCTTAGGATAATTGGAACAAATATGATTGAGATCACGACCTTCATAACATCTTTGAAGACCTCTACTTCCTCTCTTCCTCATACGCATATTCTGCAATACTTTAGAGAAACGAGTAGAGAGTAGCACTAAATCTTCTTCAGGAATCAACTCAAACTGATCATCGATTAGTAAAGATATAAAAGATAATGAAAAGCTTGACGAGAAAGATTCAATATGAGACATGCTGGGTTAAGAGACCAAAGTAATTGATTTATTATCATTCTTTTTAGTAAAAACATCTAGCTCATGAGTTTTTAATTTAGAATAAAAACATTTAATGTAAGTGTATTTATAACAGTAGATTTTCTAATAGATATAACTTTCATCTCCTACACTGACATATCTAAAGCTCATAGTAATTAACATGCATTCTCAGCATCAGTATATGTAACATTAATAGCATGCAAATTGCTAAGAATTTTATTAAAGAGAGTAAAGAAATCATCAAGAGACTCACCGGGTTTCATCTCAAGTTTCATGTATCCTTTCTTATATAAATCTTGATATACCTCTTTAATGGTAGATAAACCTTTATGGTAATCACAGAGTGATTTTCATACCTTATATGCCGATTTGAGATGTATCATAATGTCGAAGTCACTTTTTCCCAAGCCTTAGATGATCAAATTTCTTGCCTTGTTGTTCGTCTCGACGACCGGTATGTTCTATACTGTCACCTCATTGTTCTCTAGAACCACATATGGCTTGTAGACCTTTTTCCAAATTACAAAGCCCTATGCTTGAATGTAGGCCTCTATTTTCGTCTTTCATCGAAAACACAAAGTTTGATAGAATACCTATCTAAAACCATGTTTCTAATTACCGATTAAGATCAATTAGAAAGAATTAAGGCTCTGATATCAATTGTAGGATCGATTACACTATAATAAGGTAATCAGAGGGGAGTGAATGATTGCGAAAACCAAATTCAAAGATTAACTTACCCAAATCAAAAATCGATTTAAACTCCACTCGAAACAGATTGTACATTCTTTAGTAAAAATAATGTAGAGAAAGATCTGTTGGTCCGATTGTCCTCAAATTTGGATAGCTGAAACTAGATTCAAATATGAAACTAACCCAATAAGAATAAAAGTCAATTAGATATATGGATCAAGAACTATGTCTAGTCAAAGCAGGCTATGTCAACCAGAATCGAGTAGATCAAAACATAGTCGAGTTGACCGAAAAGCTACACGAGATCAAACCAAATCCACTCGAAATTTTCACAGATCAAACACTAAATACTCTAGCAAGGTTTTGGATAGATTAAACCAAGATAAAACTTGATAGAAACAAAAAATTAATTGAAAACCAAAACCAACTATGCAGAATATAGAATAGAGAGAAAATTTTGAATCAGCAACGCATCTCCTTACGAAACTTTATTCCCATTGCATAGATGAGTTTACAAGATGCCTCTTCAAAACATCCAATAAGGAATTCTATGAAATTCCAAAACAACCAACTCTATGATTTCTCTATATTTTTCTCTGTTGCGTTGTTACCCAATCAATAGATCTTTCTATTTATAGGATAGCCAACCGCATAAACATGACCGAATCGAACTATAACTCCAAGTCATATTCAACCTGGTCTCATTCTCCTCTAATCATAAGAGGACAAACAACTTTTGCTAATTAAACTAATTAGCTAACAACTCTTACGTAATCATGCATACATGTATATACGTAACCAACTCAAAGTCTGTCTCTGACACTAACTCTTGTCTCAAGTTCAGCCACCATACGACTCCCTCATGCCTGCTCTGACTTGAACAAGAATTCATCTTCACGTCCTCTCACGATCAGATCGCTTCCTACATCTATCGCGAAACATTGTCTCCATATGCATTGCTCTCTCAACTCGAACGTTCCACATAACATCCTCGATCACCACAACCTCAATTTCTCCTAAACCTAGTCACCGAACCTCGGTACCTCCCTGAACTTAGTGCGCCAATCCGTTATCGACCATGTTCGCCTTCGAGTAACACCTGCACATGAATCAAACAACAAATAAGTATGAGCACAAGTCCTTCCCGACTTAACTCAAGATCAGTTCACACAACACTACACAAACTCCAAGCAAAACCATCACGCTAGCATAAGCATACCTAATTTCTGATAGCACATCAAACCATTTATACTATCCAAGCATATCCAAATAATATCTTAGTAACTCATAAACATTGTCATAATGTTATTATGCTAAATCACTTTGCTCTACTAATTTTATTGTTCAAACTAATTTTTATCACATGATCTCACAAATCTTTATTTATTTTTTCGAGTTTTAGATCAACTCAATAGCATAAAAAATACAAAATTTGCATCCCTACATACAAGCGTAAACAGAAGGTGCTCAGATCTCCAAATCCGGCAGTGGTGGAACAAGCACGACAACCGAATCAACCTTCTCGCCAACAAATCGAGCAACACGGTGCCAAATCAAACATCCCGGTGGCCAAATCGAACTATAATCCACCAAATTGAACTACAAATCGAACAAGGAGAACCAAAAATGAGGGTCACGACGCTTGTATCTGGCAGCTCATCGATGCTCGCGGGAGGTCGAAGTATGGCGCCACGATATCGCTTGTTGCTCGAAGGAGGTAGGGTCTCGCCGGAGTTTGGATATCGTTTACGCTTCTTTTATATTGTTGTGATGCTAAAGGCTACAACGCTCTCGTATTAGCCTTGGATATGTATGGAACGTTTTGATTGTTTGGTCTTGAAACTAGTCGTATTCAACCACTTGATAGAGAGAACCGGTGGTCTAGATCTCTTAGTCAATGTCCCCTGTTTTTCATGCGCCGTCTCACACCACCTCGTGTTGGGATTTCGCTGACTAGATTTTGTATTCTCTTGGATCAGTTTGCAGCGTTGTTTTACGTCAGGGAGCTTGATTAGGTAGGGACATCTTTTGTAATTCCTGTCAATTTTGCTGATACGGCTCTATAGAGTACTACTTCCAGCCACCGCTGAATTTAAACTTGTTTTCAGAGAACAAGTGCAAGTGTTTTTGACAGAGACCACGAAAATCTGATCTTAACTACGATGATATGGCAGAAGTACCCTTGCAGTGGGTCCAGCCGACGCTGCCCAGGGCTGAACGGCGTTTGGACAGCGCCAGTACAGTAACTCATATCGAGACAAGTTATAAGATAAGTTTTCTGAATAAGTTCTTCGAAAAATTAATGAGAAACAAATTTTTTAAAAAAAATCAAAAAATAAAAAGTGAACCTATCAAGAGACGGTACTAGCAAATCAAGGGACATCCTGCCTACAAAACCGGGACTTCTTTTTACGGTTTTACCTTTCCCGGCTGATTAGACAGATTGACTATTTCTATGTGACTTTTTTTTTTCGGAAGGGGCTAGGAGCCCTTGGATCATATTATATTAATGTTGAGGATACATCCTTGGGAAACTTACAGAGAAGACCTTGGTAAACAGAAACATTACAAAGAAGTACATCCATGCCTCCAAACTCGATCCATCCTCAGACTCGCCGGACCGCCGCGCTCGCGCCAAGGACTGGAACAAGGACATCCGCCGAGGTTGCCGAAGGACCCAAAGCATTGGAAACACTGTAAAAGACAGGTCCCCAACTCGCAGGGACGCATGAGAAGCTTTGAATGAATATCCTCGTCCAAACTGTTTAAACATTGTCGACGGTATTTTAACATATGTTTAGATTTTTCTCATATATGAAAATGCAATGCTCAAAGTACCAACAGACTACCAGCATTTTTTAGAACCCGCCCAGAGCCCCAGAAAGACAATTTTACCCAGCTTCTGCGGCCGTTCACAGCCATCTTTTTTAACATTAAGCAGGAGCACTGGTCATTTATTTAAGAAGAAAGCGTACGAGTTTACATAAATTGTATTAGATAGAAACTAAGTAACTCAAGGTTTATCACCATTAGAAACTAAAGGCATGATTGTTTCACTACCACATATTGCTACAATTCTTTGCCAAACGAATGAGTATGTGAGAGGTGGGGCAAAAGTGTGACAAGCTATAGTTGTGGCACAGAACCAAGCACGCATATGAGAAACTGTGGTGTGCCTAACGTTTAGGGTGGCAATGCTTGCTAACCATCCAAACATGCCCTAAGCTAACACTAGGCTACAACAATGCGTCACAACTTGCTTTCATCGCTCGTCTTCTGGCTTTGCGGCTCCGAAGGTAAATGGCCAGCGTGCCTTCGAAGGTCATCCTCTTCCGCCCTTCAATATTCCTCCATATTAGTGAAGAGCTCATCAATGTCCTTGACCAGCTTTCGCGCCAAGCGCAATGCCAATGCCATGGCTCGAAGCCCTTGCCGGGTAGCATCACCGTGTCGTCGCTCAGAGCCATCGCTTGACACTTCACTCGCACAAAACGATTGAGATATTCCTTTAAGCTTTCGCCATCCTTCTGTTTCAGTGCGAACAAATCCCCTACGGTGACCAGAGTCGCATAGTTACCCTAGAAATATGAGAACAATGCTTCCCGAAGATGCTCCAAAGAGTATATCTTTCTTGGAGGGAGTGAAGTATAGCAGGAAAGAGCTATCCTTTTAATGGTGAGGACGAAGGGCTTGGCCATGGTTGTATCATCTCAACCCCCACGGTGGATTCCACCCCAGCTTTGAAGGTCATTACGAACTCTCTTGGATCTGTTTCACCATTGTACAAATGGATCCACGATATTTTAAAACCTGGAGGCCATGATCGTACCTGCAAACATAGAGATAGCGGAGAATTTGGATCGACCGCTTGTAGCTGGATGAGCTCTTTCGATGCCTACCAAAGCGCTACCTTTGGGTCCCTACTTCTGTTGAGCCCTCCTGAAGGTCCTTGCTGGGAAGACATGGACTGGTGAAGGGATCTGAGTTCTTCTCGCAGCTCCTATACCTGCTTTGTTGCCTCTTCTGCCAGCCGCTTGTACTAAGTGTTGCTATCCTCGTGGGCCTCAACACTATGGCCGTCTCGGACTTCAGCTTTGGGCTTCCCGCCAGTTCCAGCTTCGTGACCTCCCAAGGCTTCAGCTTTGAGGACCTCGAGCGAAGCTCTTGTCCCTTTGGCCCCCACAGCTCCTCCTTGCTGCTCAGGGTTAACCATCGGGCGTGGGGTTAGCCAAACCTCCTTCGACTTCCTCTCCCTCTTTCTATGCGACTTTCCCTTCCTAGTCTTTGGTGGCATGATGAATTACCACATGGTCATGGGTTTGATCCCCATGAACGGTACCAAATGTTGGGATCTCGATTGCAACACAATGAACAATACCGTTGGAATCTAAGTCACCAGACAACAGGGAAGGCCTTCAGTTAAGAGGGAAAGCCGAAGGCTTCAAAGTGCGACATGTATCCGAAGGGTGAAATAATCTTATTTCATCTGTTACCTCAGTTACAGTGCTAGCCTATTTATAGTCCGTACTCAACCACTCCACGCTATGATTTATAGTTTCACCCCCCTAACTGACACATTCCTGGCATATTCGGGGGCATTTTGGTACCATCAAGTACATCTGCCACATTTATAATTATACCCTAAACGACTACACGGGCTTCGACGCCCTCAGGGCACTTTCGGCCAGCCTCGGCGCTGCACCCCGAGTCACCCTTTGGTCTCCATCCTCAGGTCCGCCAAAGTCTTCACCTATGCTAATTCTTGGCGTCGCAGGTCGACCTTCGGCCTCCAACCGAAGGCCCGCCAAAGCCTTCACCTATGCTAATTGTTGGCGCCGCGGGTCGACCTTCGGCCTCCGACCGAAGGCCCACAAGAGCCTTCACCTGCACTTCCTGAAACACAACTGCAATATTCTTCAGTGTTCAGCCATCGGCGGACTTCGATTCACCATCCAAAGGGATATGGGAGATCATCCCCTAACAGTAGCCCCCTACAGGTAAGGTTCATCTTCGAAGGGCCGAGCCTGTAAATCGGATGATACATCTCAGCGCCGTCCCCTTCGACCCGTCGAAGGCCCCCGGGGGCTCGTTTAACCTTTTAGCAGACAACCCCCTCATGTTGTTTATTTTTATTATTATTATCTTTATTTTTTATTTTTATTTTGTGTTGGTATGACCATTCTGCCCCCACACAGCAGTCGGTTTGATGACGTTAAATGTCTTCGCTTCATGCCGAACCATCTTTTACGGTTACGGTTCAAATTCCGACGCGTCTCATTTTAACCGCCGCTACCCCTTGTTTTTACCGCTATAAATATGCTCCACGCGGTGGCTCGATTTTTATTGCTTGAACTTGCTGAAGCCGTAGCTCTCGTACGAAGTCTCTCGCAGTCATCTTTCTTTCCGAAGCTCATCGCGAATGGCTCCGAAAGGCAAGGCAAACCGCCCGAAGATCTATTGGATTGGACAATCTAAGGTTGATGACAAAGTCCTGGTTGGACTGGTGAGAGAGGGTTTGATTAGTGATGTCTCGAAGGTTAGACTCCCGAGGAGCCAAGAGACTCCGGAGCTGAAGATGACGAAGCCATCACCTTCGTCGACTACTTCCGAGTGGGGCTTCGCTTTCCTTCTGATGAGATGGTGCTGAAGGTTCTGAAATTGTTTGAATTCTACCTGCACTAGCTAACAAACCCACGACCAGCCCCCTGATTGCGGGACCGGATTGGACGCAACCCATCCGAAGCACCTTTATTGGGCACTCGCTCGAACGCTTCTCTTCACCAGGGACCGTCTCAGACGGATAAGGTCATGGGCGGTGCAGGGGGCATTGTCCCATCCCGTGGCATTAAAGGCCATGGAGTGAGACTCTACAGGCCGGTGCAGAACCGCACGACAGACAGGATATTATCAGCCACCCGGCAGGGCAAGTGGACAGAGATGGCGCAGAGAGGCAAGTGGACAGAGATGGCGCAGAGAGGCAAGTGGACAGGGACGGCGCAGAGGCAACTGGATGGGGATAGAGCAGAGGCAAGTGGATGGGGACGGTGCAGAGAGGCAAGCGGACAGGAATGGTGTAGAAGGGCATCGTTTTGTCCCGTCCTATTAAATGCAGCAAGATAAGGCTCTACAGGCTAAGCAAAGATGACGCGCTGCAGTACGATATACAATAATGTCAGAGCAAGTTAGCGTTCCTGGTACTCCATAATGGTGATTTGATTTATATATTAGAATGAGCAGAGGACATCTATGTAGGGCTTACATGTGAGTTCTCCCTCTCCCTACTATATAAAGGGATGAGGACCCCGTCTGTAAAAGAGAGAGATCAATTCTGGCAAACTGCTAGAACACTGTCTGTAACTAAGTGAGATTTACTATAATACAAACACATGACATAGAGTTATTATCTTTTGGGAGACTTGAACCTGTATAACCCCTGGTGTCCCCGAATCCATCATCTACACACAGATACACCCAGTCCCTGAAATACCATTCACGCACCCACTATCCAACATACCCCAAAATCACTGTTAGGGATTTACCCTCGACATAAACATTTCTCTTCCTAGTGATAAATTCATATTATTTGACGAGGAAGAGAAATGCACGCATCTCAATGCTCAAGCTACTAATGCTTTATTCAATACTTTGAGCGAAAATGTATTTGAAATGATCATGCCGTTTGAAGATGCTCATCTCATTTGGACAAAGCTTAAAAAAGAGATGACAAGCCTAAATGGAATGAAGTTCTTCTTTCGAAGATGTCATTTGAAGAATGTTCTATTTCATTGTCTTATCATGAAGAGCATCAAATGACTTTCTCTTTTATCCAAAAGTATTTCACTTTATTATCCTCCTCACCAACATACAAATCTGAGCAAGGTAATGATATGGTGAGTGGGACTAGTAAGTGTCCAATTCTCTCTTTGGACTTTAATAAATGAAATATGTATACCGACTTGTGTTGTTAACCCTTGCATGTCATCTAGTGCAAAATTGTGTATATATCATAATGATATGGTTAATTGTCCTCATTGTAATGCACCTATTTTCATTAATATTTATGAGACTAATATTTCGAAGAAAATAGAAGCGTACTTGAGACAAAGCTTAGGTGGAAAAGCATTAAGAAAAATCAAGAAGATATGTCGACCTAAGAGAAGATCAAGGACAAATAAGATTTGTTATACATGTCCAATATGGACAGTATAGCATGAACTGTCCTCAACTTGGAAGTGAAGCATCCACTTATCTAAGGTTCTCATCTCCTCACTCCAATACTTTATTGTGCCTTATGGTAAGAGATAAAAAGAAATCGGTAAGTGAGGATAATAGTATTGCTAGTAATGATGCTAGTGATAGTAATAAGCTTGGGTTTGATATTTTAGGCAAAAAGTATATGTCTAAAATGATCAAACTTATGAGTATAATAGAAGGTCAAGAGGAAAACCTTGAGACACAAGAGAAATGCCTCATAGAGAAAATTGAAGAACTTAAAATCTTTAATAAGAAATATGAAAAACTTAAAGAATCTCATAGTACTTGATCTAATCTTTATGGGGATCTTAAAGTTAAACATATTTTTTGATTGATAAATTAGATGCTATGCCTCTAGTGGATTTAGAAATGCTATGTCCTAATTGCAATGTTGTACCTAAGGATAAATCCATTGATGATGCTTATGCTTCTAACTCTATTTCTCATATAACATCTAAAGCTAAGGGTTTAACTTGAAAAGCTTACTAGCAAGTATGTGAAATTACAAAAAAATTATGATGAACTTTTATGCTCTCATGAAAGTCTTGTAGCTTCTCATACCTTGCTAGAGATGGCTCATGGGGTTATTTTCACAAAGGTAAATTCATATGAGCCTCATGTGGACATTAGCACATTTTTTCATTTAACGAAAATTTGACATGTGCTAGTCCTAAAATATCCAATGATGAATTATTTATTCCTTGTTACTCTAACAAAAATTACTCCTCTAGTTCTATTTGTGAAACTAACCTTGTAGAGGAAATCACTTCTTTGAAGAAGAACAAGTCTAATAATGCCAAGAAGAAGGGTCAAGGTCAAGTGAAGGCCACCGCACTCATCACTTGATTCAAGTGCAAGAATCAGGATCATCATGTTTGGGATTATCCTTAAGAAGAGAGACTTGATCAAGAAACAATAAGACAAGAGGTATATGAAAGAAGAAGCTCCTTCATTATTAATAGATCAGGGAAGTTCTCATCAAGATGATCAACATCAAAAGAAAAGGCCTCAAGCCAAGTCAAAATCTCATATGACAAGAGACGAATTAAATGGTCATTAAAATGAGAAGTCTCAAATGAAGAGGCTAGATGGCAAAATATGCTACATATGTCACAAAAGGGATATTTGTCTTCATCATATCCCTAAGGTACTCATCATAAACCTCACATTGTCAATAATGATTATTCGCTTAGAAATGATAAAATTGAAAATATATTTACCAAATTAATTGGTGCTCAATGTGGCTTGAAGAATAAAAATATCGTTTGGGTTACCAAGCCTATTGTGACTAATGTCTTAGGACCCAACAATGTTGGGGATAAAAATCTCAAAATTGATCAATAAGTGAAATGAAGGGCATTGAAGACTTGGCAATTTTTTTTTGAAGATTTATCTAATTGATTAAAGAGCCAATTATGTGAAAATATAATTATCATCTATCCATTGTCACTTTATGAAGATAATTTTCTATCACAATATCTTAAATTCATATTCTCATCTTTGTGATAGACACATAGTCCATTAGGATTTCTGAAACTTTTCACATACGAAACATCTGATCACATGGGTTAGAACATCCAATACAATTTTGGGATGTAAAATCTGGGTTTTTACATATATCAGAACATCTGATCCTGAGATTGAAACATTCGATGTGTTCTTTAGCTTTCTGAAAATCTAGTAATTTATAAATATCGGAAAATCTGATTATAAGATTGGAACATCCGACTTATTAGTTAGTGTTATGAAATTCTGGTGTTTTACATAGATCGGAACTTCTGATTGAAAAGTCAGAACATCTTATGTTCCCAGAAACATTAAAGGTTCCTACCTCTTTGCATGTATAGATTTTGTATCTATGACTACTTGAGAATTTACGCTTTATGTAAGCTGTTGTAGGATCTACTTCTAGCATGTGTAGGATTTATTATATTCTTGATATGATCTTATTTCCTATTTCAAACATGTCTTGTTTGTTTGTTAGTGTGCTATATTTAGTTTCTAGCACACCTATTTTTTCATGCTGACCAGTATGTGTATGTCATATATTTAGTATGGGTAGGATGAATTGTATATTCATTTGTTGATTGTGTGGTTTTAGATCCTTATTTAATTTTAATCATTTCATTGAATTCTATTTAGCTATTTGGAAAATTTAATGTATTATCATATTATGGGGGAGTACTGTACTTTGTGCATCTTAAATACCCATAAATTATAAATATTTGAGCAATACTATTTAGAATTGATATAATTATGTATCTAGTATTATGCGGTATGTCAAACTCATATAAAACTTAATCTCGTAAATATCCATTAATTGATCCATTTTGGCTTTAAATTGAAACTTAATATTCCTGGTACTTCTTTAATGATCTATTTAATCTCAAGATCTTATTTGAATCACCTTCTCATTTGGATCAAATCAACAATAGTTCCGATGGGTAGATCAGAAATTTTGATGGGTCGGAACCTCTGATTTTCAGAAATATGGGGCTCTCGGTTTGAGTTGTTTTTTTGGATTGGATGTTTCGATCCGAACATCAGAAATACCGATGTGTTGTTTTTCTCAGGTTTGGGAGTGAGTTTTACTCGGATTCGACCATTGGGATACATATGAGTGTATGTTTCGATCTTGGGATCGAAAGTTCTGACCTGTACAGTTTGAGTCTAACAGCTAGTTTTTCAGAGTTAGGTATAAATACCCCTTTGACTCCTTGCATAGGGGCAGGTCTTTGGAGGTTGCTTCGCTGCCTTTGTGGTGCTTGTGAGAGCTTTTAGAACTTGGTGTTCCATCTTTGAGTGCTCTCGTCTCGTCTCTATCAATAATTTGTGAGAATCAAGCCTTTGTGGCATAGTGAGGATAGAGTAAGGTGTGTGGAGCCTGGGTTGTTCACACGTGTCGTATTAATTGCATGTATTTAAGCACTCGACGTTGATCGTGTGCGAGTTCGGGAGTTTTTTACTCTCGGAAACCACCGTCTCCTAGATGATTTGATAGTTGATTGCCAGTGATCTCCTCGAGTGAAGATTGTGAAGAGGCTCGAAAGTGGTAGTGGAACTCACTATCTCCGGAGTGGAGTAAGAGTTGGCCATGGTAGAGACGAGGAGTACATCGTGCAACCTCGTGAAAAAAAATGATTGAAAGTGACTTAGCTCAAGTGTGACCAAGCTTCCTCAACGGAGATATAGAATATCAGTAGATATCCGAACTTCGATAACAAATTATTTATCTCCGTATTTTCTTACTCTTGTGTATTATATTGTTTTAATTACTTGTATGCTTATTTGTATGCGCATTGAGTTAATTTTGTGAGATTCAATCTAGTTGTTTTTACTTGCATCGGAACATCTGATGAATAGTACCAAAACATCCGATGAACAGTAGAATCGGAACATCTGATGAATAGTATCAGACCTTCCGATTAGAGTTTCTTACATATCTTGCTAGAACTGAATAATCTTTGTCGCCCTAGGATTGTAATCTTCGTATTTGTTTCTAGTGATTGTGCACTAGTTGAGTTTAGCATATTTAGAATTTTTTACTTTTGAAAAATCTGTTAATTTATTTTTGCTGTGAGTTTAGACAAACTTTTGAACAAGAGGACAAAGTTTTCAAAAACGCCTATTCATTCCCACCCCACTCTAGACGACATCATTATCTTTCAACTCCAACTGCTCACAAAGCTTGCGCCCGCTCCACAACCTCCTCGGAGGGTCCTACAAGACACAAATACCGCCAAACCATCTAGATGATGGAAAGAGCTAAGAGTATCAAGTGTGTATCACTCACTTCATTCAACTCTAGCCTAATCACCTAGCTAGATGGACACTAGACCAAAACTAGCACTAATCAAATCATTAATCTTATATTAATTGTTTTGATCTTCAATGTGCTCAACTGAGGTGGCAATAACTCATCTCAAGTCTATGTATATCCTCTTGAACTCTAGCAACCTCAAATGGCTAGGGTGGTGGAGTATTAATAGCCCTAACACAGAAAACTAGTTGTTGCTCCTCGGACTCAGAAAACTATGAACACCGGACGTTCCGTTAGTACAACTTTCCTAGCATCGGAACATCCTATGATCATTGCTCATATGGGTAGAAAAACTACCCCTTATTGAACTCCTCATCATACAATCACTGGAACATCTGATGTCTGTAGCATATCATAAAATAGGCTCTTTGTAAACCATCTCTGGTGAAATCCTCCATTGATCATCGAAGCATCTGGTGTGAGCGCCGGAATATTTTGTGTGAGCACCGGAATTTTTGGTGGGTATAACTCAGAAATTTGCAATCTGTACTTCAGCCATAACTCTTTATTTCAGACTCTAGTTTTTATGATCTTGGACTATATGAAAAGCTTATGAAGCTGTCTACAACTTTTGTATTGACCACTTGAGCTGAAAACTCTTTTTTAAACACCAGAATATCCAGTGAAGCATCCGGTGAGTGTAACTAAAAAAATTGTCATCCGTATTTCGGCCATAACTTTTTGCTCTAGACTTTAATTTTGATAATCTTGGATTCTATGAAAAGCTTATGAAGAGCTCCACATGTTTTTACTAAAAACTTAATCTCAAAGCCATTAGTTAAAATCAAATTCTTGGACAAGTTAAATTCAATCATATTTTTGTTTTAGCTTCACTTCCTTTTGTTCCGGCATCAATTCTTGTTGCCTTGGGTCTTCTTATTGGTATATTAGGACTATATAACCATTTTTATGAAGTTATTCTTTGAGCTTGATGTCAAGTCCTGTGAGGTATTTAGAACCCTAAGACCATCTCTGTCATCTATAAGACTAAGGTCCTGTTTGTTTCCTGCTTCTGCTTCTGCTTCTGCTACCGGTAGAAGCCAAAAGCCAGAACAAACGGGGTTCTGGAGAAGTGGCTTCTGGAGAAGTCAAAAGCCTACTTCTGAGGAAAATAAACTAAAGCTGAGAAGCTCGCTGAGATGTGCTTTTCTGAGAAGCTATGTGCTGAGAAGTCAAAAATTTGTTGTAGAAGGCAACAGCCTATTTCCAAAAACAGCTTTTCAGACAAGCCAAAAACACAGCTTTTCAGAAAAGCTCAAAAGCAGAAGCTCAAACAAACAGGCCCTAAGCCTTTGCAATTTAGCAAATTAACCTTATTAGTTGATCATATTGACATTAATTATTAAAATATACTAATTCTATGCTAAGGTCATTAATCTTTCAAGTAGCCACGTGAAGAATTTGTGCTTCCCTTCTGCGTGAGCCTTCCCGATTGTCTTTCCGTCGAAGGTACACAACGACCGTTGAATTGCATCATGTAAGCCGACTTGGTCGTGTATACTCCATTGGCTGTCCACTTCCAGACTATATATATCTTATCAGCAAGATCCAAAAGCTATACTTGTTGAACCATGTCCCACAAGTTCCCAAACTGTGCAATTTGTTCTGCTGTAGACATTCGCCTTTGGCCTCCGGGTCCAGCTCTGGTATTCAAGCTCCTCCCTGACGGTTGTTTTTGCGCCATGCAAGCCGGTACAAGCTCGGTGCAATGTCCATTGGAGTCTGATCATGTAAACAGCTTGACGGCCAAAACACAGCCATCTTTGTATGCAAGCATGGGTTTAGTCTACGCATATTGGCTACATGCAAGCAGCCAAGCATGCATGGCGCAGCTATTGTTAGGGCTTGTTTGGTCCTGTTTGGATAAGTTATGATTTTAAAGCTTCTAATGGTTGACAAAATGATTGGAACCGTTAAATTTTGATGGTTGATTTTTATAATAAATTTTTTGCTTCTTAGCATATCAAAAGTTAAAAAAGTTCCTCTTAGTCTACTTCTTAAGTTTTAATTCATTTCAATCACAACCGCTTCCTTAGATAACCAAAAACTACCAGAAGTCAAGACCATAAGCCAAACCCTTGAATAACTTTTGTTTTTTTAAGAAAAAAAGCCCGAAAAAGCCTATTCAAAGGAGGCCTTTATTTGAGCTTCTTCTTCTTGCTTTTCTATTGCCAAAAATCAAAAGCTTATACAAACGAGATTGCTGAAAAATGATTTTTAGAGAGGCTAGAAGCTTACTTTTAACAAAATAAATTAAAAACTAAGAAACTAACTGAGAGTAGCTTTTTAGAAAAATAATATGTTGAAAAGTTAAGAACTTATTTATTTAGACTTCTACTTTTGATTTCTAGCTGAAAAACTACTTTTGGCTTTTCT
The DNA here is from genome assembly GCF_958298935.1 of Phragmites australis. Classification (NCBI taxonomy): domain Eukaryota; kingdom Viridiplantae; phylum Streptophyta; class Magnoliopsida; order Poales; family Poaceae; genus Phragmites; species Phragmites australis. The sequence continues at coordinate 11,411,304 of NC_084944.1, read as the reverse complement.
GAAAAGCTATTTTTGAATTTTAGTATTAATATTTACAATAAATTTTTAACTTCTTAACACATCAAAAGCTAAAAAAAAGCTCATTTCAACTAGCTTATTAGCTTCTAATTTATTTGCTCAGAAACAAGCTTATAAAGAAGCTAACCCTATTTATTTAGGCTTCTAGTTTCTACGAAACAAAAACCAATAAAAGTTCAAACAAACAGATCTAAAATTTTGTTATAAAAATCATCAACTAAAATTAAAAAACATAGCTTTAAAAAAAATAAAAAACTGAAATCCAAACAAATAAACGTGACAACCCATAATATGCAGATGGACCATAGCAATGGATGTACAACACAGAATCCATGACGCCAAACGTACAGGCATATACATCAAACTGCAGCTTTGTTTATCGGCTCAATTCTGATAAAGCCATCCTCAAGAGCATTATTCCGGCAATATCAACATGCCCAACAGAGTTTATATATAGGCTAATATATAGCACACGGAGTCACAGACGGCGGTAAGTCTGCAGACAATGAGATTTAAATACCAAGATTTTACTCGATGGTTCTATGAATGTCATTTACGAATGAAAAACACCAAGGAAAGAAAAAAGACATCTGATGACTTTGCGATGCACCTCCATTGACTCAAGATAAATCCACACTCCAATGAAAAGCCCATGTGAAAGCGCGCATATAATGGAGTTTCTGGTACTCAAACACAGGACCTAACCGTGATGCAAACATCATGGGACAATTCGGACGCCTTGAAGCTGGAGAAGATTTGAGTGCTGGTGATAAGATGAACCCTATTACCAAAGTGCTGGCAGTTTAATAGTCAAGGGGACAACCTCTCGATGCGCCACACTGTACTCCCATCTACTTCTCGCTGCGAGTATTGTAGCCTGTTTACATCAAATTATCTCAGGTTATAAAGTATCTGTTGTTTCTTTCAGGGGCATTCAGTGGGGTTTCAAAGAACAGAATGCATAGCGAAAATAATGGACATACGAAACATACCGGTCATGCAGTCGAGACTGTTGGCCTTGCCAGAACTCAAAAAGTGATGGTGTCAATCTGTAGCCACCCCAGTATTCAGGCTTCGGGATTAAGCTACTGCAGTTCCAGAACACAACCATGATATATTTAAAACTCCAGAGAATATGCTGATTTCAGGATTCAGTAGCGAGCATGCTGCTAATTAGATATTCACAAAGTTTAGCAACTTTGACCAAGGCATCAAGTGCTGTACATAGGCATCTAATTGTAGATTTGTATTTCATAGCAAACATGTTCCACTAATGCCGAGACAGTGTTCTGGAAACTTTGATATGTACTCTAAAATACACATGGCACTACTCTGAACAAACAGTTCAATGAAATCTCCCCATCATTTTGGAAAGAGTAAACCACAATATT